>NC_073269.2:61925000-63175000 GCF_029289425.2 Pan paniscus
ACTGAGAAACTCCTAATAGGAAGAAAATACCGTAATCAATCACCTTAATTTCTACTTGAACTTACTTCACTAAGAGCAATTCAATTGTCAGCATTTTGATCAAAACCATCTGACAAGTATCTGGGCAGTTCCAGGCATTCTCACATCTTCCTGTCTTCTTCTGAGCCCTCCAAACGGTTGCAACCTCTGCCCGTTACCCAGTTCCAAAGTCGCTTCCACATTTTCAGGTACCTCAATAGCAGTGCCTCACTCCTGGTACCAGTATTCTATATCAGTTCATTCTCACACTGCTCTAAAGAACTACCGGAGACTGGGTCATTTATGAAGAAAAGAGGTTTCATTAATTTATAGTTCTGCAGGTCGCACGGGGTACATCACTGGGTGGCCTCGGGAAACTGAACAATCATGGAGGAAGGCAAAGGGGAAGCGTACATGAGAGCGGGCAAGGAAACTTTACCACTGTCTTAGTAGAAGCCAGCGGAGCTGCTTTCTGTGAAAAGATGCAACTGGAAAAGAGGTGGAAAGTATCTAACACCCAAACCAACCCCACCAGTGTGCCAGCAATCCTAAGACGCTCTTCTCTAATTCTGAACGGAAGAACTCCGCTTCCAAGACATGAGCATGAATGCAATTCCAGGCTGTAAGATATTTTGGGAGAATATTAGAAAGGCAAATCAACCCACTGGGCTTGGTGCTTTCCACAACCGAGGCCACCTGGTATTCCCAAAGAGAACAGAAATTTTGTTCAAGCTTTACTGAAAGCAGATAAAAATTAAAAGATGTGAGGGATCAGTGCTCCAGGAACATGGGTCCATAAAATTACAAGCTGGAGAATAACTGCTCCCAGAAATGTGAGTATATTTTAAAAGGATTTATATGAGAAAATAAACCAATTAGTATTATGCGAGAAGAGATAAGCGTTTTCTCCCTGCATGCATATGTGTAGATACGGTATGTGTGTGTACATGGACATACAGGTGGCAGATTATATTATAGATGCCAATCAATGAAGAAATGCAATGTGCAAGGATTTCATCTAATATATGCACCGCAACGTAGAGATTTGTGTTTCTCAATTGGCCTTCACGAGACAAAAGGAATTGAGAACTGCCTTGGCTTTGAATACGAAAGAAGAGATCTAGCAATCACTAGAGAGTGATTACTGTGGAGATGATTGAATTAAAGTCTATTAATTTAATCACACTAATGTAATCAAATCCTTTCCCACCTGACCTCGTCTCCCACTTTTACGTTCTTATCCATGAACTCTGATCCCCTATAATATATTTAATACATGAGGAACCCAATTGTGAACATTTTTAAAGAGGAAATGAATCTCATTTTACTTGTGTTGTGATGTAACGGAAATAGAAAGATTGTAACAGTATCTTTTACCTTTCATTTTAGATGCTGCAACTAAAAAGAAAAACCGGACTTTCACTGGCTGACTGATTGTCTGGAAACCGTTTTGGGATTTCTTTCCTAAGCTTCTTAATTAGAATCTTTACATTATAGAGAAAATGTTTTTGAGAGTTGAGTGTGGTCTGTGGAGTGTCCTATTAGTAACGACTACTGGGTAGGTTTAACTCACCTCTTTTATTGAAATGTGAAAAGGTGTTACATTTATAATAGAAAACTCTTTGAAAGTCGCACCGTTCATTTGAGAGGAATTTTAAATGTCACCCCAAAATTTAAGATTTTAATTAATTTTAATTGATTTCCAAATTTTAATCAATAGGCATAATATTCAAGATCTTATCTAAAAAATATTACATGGCAATATTTTGTCCTTGTTAATTAAAAAATGACAATGAAAACACAATCGTCTTCCTTGACGGTAAAAAGCTGTCCAAAAGTAACCATCTCAATGATGGCAGAATGAAATCAGAATCTGATTGGATTAAAAAGGAGGGAAAGGGTGTGGCTAAGGTGGGTGGAGAGACCCTCTCGTATAAAAGCCCCTGGCAGGCAGCTCTCACCCCAGATCTGAGCTGTCCGCAGAAGCAGCTGGAGGCCAGGGGAGAAACTCCAGAAGGAGAGGTGAGTTCAATCTCTTGGAATTCATTTTTACAAAAGGCGTATGAGAGTCTAGGGGAATGCAATAATATCTTGTTTCCACAAGTGTTGTCAGAGGCCAACTCCATGACAGACACACTGTATTTCTGGAGGATAATGGGACCTCTGCCCTGGTAACAGTTAGGTAAGTCTTAGATTTTCAATACCAAGACAAGAGACGTGACAATCACCATTTGCTTGAATTTCATCAGAATTTGGTAGACTTTCTGAAATGATGGACGGAGGTTCGGTGGCGTCGTTATTCAATGTCAGGTTTTCCTATTGGTTTGGTATTGTTTTCCTATTCTCCCCTTCCCACAACCCCTGGCAACCATCATTCTTCTCTTATTTTCTGATTTTTTTTTTTTGGTTCAGTTTTTTGTTCCTTTTAATTCAGAAAGAGAAAGGGAAGGAAATGAAAAGCAAAATTTGTTTACATTACTATTGCGGAAAAGATCTGGCCGGATGCTGGGACCTACCTCTTCCAGGATGGGGATTCATTATTTCTTTAATTGTTTTGAGACAGTGTCTCGCTCTGTCTGCCAGGCTGCAGTGCAGTGGCTATTTTCTGATTCTATGAGATCAGTCAACTCAGATTCCACATAACTGAGATCATACAGTGTTTACTTCCATCAGCCTCACTTATCTCACTTCCCATCATGCCCTCGGCCTTCATCCACATTGATGCAATGCCAGAATTGCCTTCTTCTTTATGGTAGAATAATTCGATGTGTATATCACCATTTCCTCATCCATTTTTCTCTCACAGACTCTGGGGTTGTTTCCATGGCTCTTGTGAATAAAGCTGCAGAGAACCTGAGAGTGCAGATGTCTCTTTGACATGCTGACCTCTTTCTTTCACGTAGAAACACAGAAGTAGGGTTGCTGGAACACAGGCAGTTCTATTCTTCATGTTTTCAGAAACCTCCCTACTATTTTCTGTAGTGGTTGTACCAATTTTCTTTCCCACCAACCGTGCACAAAGGTTCCCCTTTCTCCACATCCTTACCAACACTTATCTTTTGTCTTTTTGATCATAGCCATCCTAGCAGAGAGGGGGTAATATCTCATCGCGGTTTTGTTGCTGGAAGGCTCAGGAGGCTCTCTGGATGCCAGAGAGACCCCAGACCCAGCCAGTTTCCAGGTTCTGGATGCTATCGGGAGAACGAATTCAGGGATGAGCCAGAATGAAGTGAAAGGCGAGAAGTTTCTATTCCAGAGCAAAAGCACACTGTTAGGAGAGAAGTGTGGGCGTGATTCTGAAAGCTCTTGGCGCTCAATGGAGTTCGGGGTTTCTATTTTTGTCAGTCCTTCTAAATAGGAGGTGAACTAATCATTAGGTTTTCTAGGAAAAAAGCAGAGATTCTTTAGAATTGGTGAGGTACCCATTTTTTGTACTACACATGGGCATGCTGGAGTCAGCCGTGACACTGCAGAGTGTGTGATTTAGTGTGGTAATGACCATGGTCATTACAGTGGCAATGCTTTCAACCAGCTTCACTCCCTCCGGTTTTTTAGCACCTCATGAGCCCAGGTTCCTCCTTGTCCTTGTAATTTTAATGACGAGTGGCTAATTTTAAAAGCCACTGTTTTGGTCTTATGTGAAACTGTGACTGGATACGTTCTCCATTCTCTTGTGACCACACAGTATTCCTGCCTCAGTTTAAATTGCATTTCTTGGATGGTGAGTGAGGTTGAGCTTGTTCCTGAGTACTTGCTGGTCGTTGGTGCGTGCTTTTCAGAGAAATGTCTATTCAGGTTTTTGCCCATTGGAATTTGGAGTATTTTGGCTTTTTTTTCTTTTTGCTACATCCTTGAAAATATTCCATATATTTTTTTGATATTAATCCACTGTCATATATATGGCTGCTTGTTTGGTTTCTTTTAGTTCTGTTTTTTGCTTTTTTTTTTTTTTCCCCGCTATGCAGAAGATTCAGTTTTACCTGGTAAGACTTATGTGTATTTTGTGTCTTGTCGTTTTGGTGCGCTATCAGGGTTTTCACCACATCCACTTTGCACAGTTGGGGAAGTAGAAGGTCTTCAAATGGACTCCAGCAGTGTCCAATTGAAACATAAGATAACCCATATATGTAATTGTAAATTCATTTTTTGGTAGTCACATAAAATAGAGCAAAACAAACCTAATGAAGTTTAACTCAAAATATACTATCGTTTAACATGTGAGCAACTTTAAACGTTCTAAAGCAGATAGTTTACATTCTCTTTTCCCCCTTATGTCTTCAAAAATAAGAGTATATTTGGCTCACAGCACATCTCCATTCAGATATGCCCCATTTCAGGACTCAATAGCCATTTGTCACTGGTGGCTATCATATCAAACAGCTCAGGTCTAGACTCCTTTACTATTTCAAGTCAAAGTCTTTCGGTGAATCATGCCCTTTATTCCAATGAGTATTACAGATATTAGAAGTTCAGGGCCTCGAGTCATTGACATTTGTATTCATGTTGTGTCTTCATCACTAGCAGTAGTGATTTTAAGTATCGTGCCATGATAGCTCCATGCATGTAAAGATAAAAGCCCCACACACTATCAGCTGTTCATTCAGCTCGTAGAAATTCTAATTCCGTGTTCATTTTTTTTTCTATAGACATTTGCCATGGCTGAGCACTTCAAACAGGTCATTAGATGTCCTGTCTGCCTAAAAGATCTTGAAGAAGCTGTGCAACTGAAATGTGGATATGCCTGCTGCCTCCAGTGCCTCAATTCACTCCAGAAGGAGCCCGATGGGGAAGGTTTACTGTGCCGTTTCTGCTCTGTGGTCTCTCAGAAGGATGACATCAAGCCCAAGTACAAGCTGAGGGCGCTGGTTTCCATCATCAAGGAACTAGAGCCCAAGCTGAAAAAGGTTCTCACAATGAACCCAAGGATGAGGAAGTTTCAAGGTAAGGAATCTATAGGACCTGCCACAACCCATAAAAGGCAGTGGGAAAACGACTTTCAAACATTTCTTCATTAAACATAGGCATTAGCAGGATATGTAGCATCTAAAACTTCCATGCTTCACAAACAACAGCAGTTCTCACCTTTGCATAGAGATTTTCATGGAATCTGTGCAAGTTTATAGAATACTTTGGAGAACAAGCTACTGTCTTCTTTCATGTATCATATGTGCTAAATGGAAAACTAATTTTCATCAAATTATCCACTAACTTAATTCGAAAGGCATTTCTAATATGAATAAGGTGGACTTGTTACAATGATCATATTCATGCAATCTAGAGATAAAATTTAACCTCCTCAGGTGGCCAAACAAGTTTCCCCAGGAAATTTTCATTTGGGAAAGAAAGTAGAATTAAAGTAAAAGTGAATAACGTGTTTAAGTGTTTGCAGTCAAAGGGCAGAGGGAGTCTGTAGTGTGTGTCTTTGCTGAACTCCTGGTTCTTCTTTGCACAGTGGATATGACGTTGGATGTGGACACAGCCAACAACTATCTCATCATTTCTGAAGACCTGAGGAGTTTCCGAAGTGGGGATTTGAGCCACAATAGGAAGGAGCAAGCTGAGAGGTTCGACACAGCCCTGTGCGTCCTGGGCACCCCTCGCTTCACTTCCGGCCGCCATTACTGGGAGGTGGACGTGGGCACCAGCCAAGTGTGGGATGTGGGTGTGTGCAAGGAATCTGTGAACCGACAGGGGAAGATTGTGCTTTCTTCAGAACACGGCTTCTTGACTGTGGGTTGCAGAGAAGGAAAGGTCTTTGCTGCCAGCTCTGTGCCTATGACTCCTCTCTGGGTGAGTCCCCAGTTGCACAGAGTGGGGATTTTCCTAGATGTAGGTATGAGGTCCATTGCCTTTTACAATGTTAGTGATGGGTGCCATATCTACACATTCATCGAGATTCCTGTTTGCGAGCCATGGCGTCCATTTTTTGCTCATCAACGTGGAAGTCAAGATGATCAGAGCATCCTGAGTATCTGTTCTGTGATCAATCCAGCCAGTGCCAGTGCCCGTGCCCCAGTTTCTTCTGGGGGAAAGTAAATAAACAGTTCAACATACTCATCTTTAGGAAGTTTCAGTGCGCCCATAGCCATAGCTAAGAACTTTTCTGCTAGATACACATTGGTACAAAGGGATAGAAGGGAAAAGCCATCACTCTGTAAACCATGAACAGAAAGCAATTATATTAATGAGGGGAAAATTACATTGTACTTCAAGTTTGTCATGTTGTTTTCTTTGGGGCTTATGTTTATATTTCTGTTCAATAAATATTTTGAAAATTCAGATTCATTTGCCAATGTTTTCTATTTTCTGCAAGATTAGTGTAGTATGTGTTATGGAAGTTATGAACTAAATAATACTTTGAATGTGACCCAACACAGTAACTGAATTTCAAATCAGAAGTACCTATGAATACGGCAAAATTATATATGTTCATGTATTCAGTTTAACCCAACAACTGAACACTGACATTCATTTCAAGTGCACACTGAGTGTTTGCCACGAATATGTGTGGGCTTAGAGAGATCTCATTAGCTTTAAAATTGAAATACTATACACCCTCTCCTATGACGGCAACAGAGTCAAATTGGAAATCAGTAACAGGAAGAAATCCATAAATTCTCCACATACATGCAAATTAAATAACCACTTCTAAATAAAATGATCAAATAGGAAATGACAATGGAAATTACAGCTATCCTGAGTTGAATGAAAAAAAGCACACATTTCCAAAATTTCTAGATGTGGTTGAAGCTCACTGAGAAACTCCTAATAGGAAGAAAATACCGTAATCAATCACCTTAATTTCTACTTGCACTTACTTCACTAAGAGCAATTCAATTGTCAGCATTTTGATCAAAACCATCTGACAAGTATCTGGGCAGTTCCAGACATTCTCACATCTTCCTGTCTTCTTCTGAGCCCTCCAAACGGTTGCAACCTCTGCCCGTTACCCAGTTCCAAAGTCGCTTCCACATTTTCAGGTACCTCAATAGCAGTGCCTCACTCCTGGTACCAATATTCTATATCAGTTCATTCTCACACTGCTCTAAAGAACTACCGGAGACTGGGTCATTTATGAAGAAAAGAGGTTTCATTAATTTATAGTTCTGCAGGTCGCACGGGGAACATCACTGGGTGGCCTCGGGAAACTGAACAATCATGGAGGAAGGCAAAGGGGAAGCGTACATGAGAGCGGGCAAGGAAACTTTACCACTGTCTTAGTAGAAGCCAGCGGAGCTGCTTTCTGTGAAAAGATGCAACTGGAAAAGAGGTGGAAAGTATCTAACACCCAAACCAACCCCACCAGTGTGCCAGCAATCCTAAGACGCTCTTCTCTAATTCTGAACGGAAGAACTCCGCTTCCAAGACATGAGCATGAATGCAATTCCAGGCTGTAAGATATTTTGGGAGAATATTAGAAAGGCAAATCAACCCACTGGGCTTGGTGCTTTCCACAACCGAGGCCACCTGGTATTCCCAAAGAGAACAGAAATTTTGTTCAAGCTTTACTGAAAGCAGATAAAAATTAAAAGATGTGAGGGATCAGTGCTCCAGGAACATGGGTCCATAAAATTACAAGCTGGAGAATAACTGCTCCCAGAAATGTGAGTATATTTTAAAAGGATTTATATGAGAAAATAAACCAATTAGTATTATGCAAGAAGAGATAAGCGTTTTCTCCCTGCATGCATATGTGTAGATACGGTATGTGTGTGTACATGGACATACAGGTGGCAGATTATATTATAGATGCCAATCAATGAAGAAATGCAATGTGCAAGGATTTCATCTAATATATGCACCGCAACGTAGAGATTTGTGTCTCTCAATTGGCCTTCACGAGACAAAAGGAATTGAGAACTGCCTTGGCTTTGAATACGAAAGAAGAGATCTAGCAATCACTAGAGAGTGATTACTGTGGAGATGATTGAATTAAAGTCTATTAATTTAATCACACTAATGTAATCAAATCCTTTCCCACCTGACCTCCAGTCTCCCACTTTTACGTTCTTATCCATGAACTCTGATCCCCTATAATATATTTAATACATGAGGAACCCAATTGTGAACATTTTTAAAGAGGAAATGAATCTCATTTTACTTGTGTTGTGATGTAACGGAAATAGAAAGATTGTAACAGTATCTTTTACCTTTCATTTTAGATGCTGCAACTAAAAAGAAAAACCGGACTTTCACTGGCTGACTGATTGTCTGGAAACCGTTTTGGGATTTCTTTCCTAAGCTTCTTAATTAGAATCTTTACATTATAGAGAAAATGTTTTTGAGAGTTGAGTGTGGTCTGTGGAGTGTCCTATTAGTAACGACTACTGGGTAGGTTTAACTCACCTCTTTTATTGAAATGTGAAAAGGTGTTACATTTATAATAGAAAACTCTTTGAAAGTCGCACCGTTCATTTGAGAGGAATTTTAAATGTCACCCCAAAATTTAAGATTTTAATTAATTTTAATTGATTTCCAAATTTTAATCAATAGGCATAATATTCAAGATCTTATCTAAAAAATATTACATGGCAATATTTTGTCCTTGTTAATTAAAAAATGACAATGAAAACACAATCGTCTTCCTTGACGGTAAAAAGCTGTCCAAAAGTAACCATCTCAATGATGGCAGAATGAAATCAGAATCTGATTGGATTAAAAAGGAGGGAAAGGGTGTGGCTAAGGTGGGTGGAGAGACCCTCTCGTATAAAAGCCCCTGGCAGGCAGCTCTCACCCCAGATCTGAGCTGTCCGCAGAAGCAGCTGGAGGCCAGGGGAGAAACTCCAGAAGGAGAGGTGAGTTCAATCTCTTGGAATTCATTTTTACAAAAGGCGTATGAGAGTCTAGGGGAATGCAATAATATCTTGTTTCCACAAGTGTTGTCAGAGGCCAACTCCATGACAGACACACTGTATTTCTGGAGGATAATGGGACCTCTGCCCTGGTAACAGTTAGGTAAGTCTTAGATTTTCAATACCAAGACAAGAGACGTGACAATCACCATTTGCTTGAATTTCATCAGAATTTGGTAGACTTTCTGAAATGATGGACGGAGGTTCGGTGGCGTCGTTATTCAATGTCAGGTTTTCCTATTGGTTTGGTATTGTTTTCCTATTCTCCCCTTCCCACAACCCCTGGCAACCATCATTCTTCTCTTATTTTCTGATTTTTTTTTTTTGTTCAGTTTTTTGTTCCTTTTAATTCAGAAAGAGAAAGGGAAGGAAATGAAAAGCAAAATTTGTTTACATTACTATTGCGGAAAAGATCTGGCCGGATGCTGGGACCTACCTCTTCCAGGATGGGGATTCATTATTTCTTTAATTGTTTTGAGACAGGGTCTCGCTCTGTCTGCCAGGCTGCAGTGCAGTGGCTATTTTCTGATTCTATGAGATCAGTCAACTCAGATTCCACATAACTGAGATCATACAGTGTTTACTTCCCTCAGCCTCACTTATCTCACTTCCCATCATGCCCTCGGCCTTCATCCACATTGATGCAATGCCAGAATTGCCTTCTTCTTTATGGTAGAATAATTCGATGTGTATATCACCATTTCCTCATCCATTTTTCTCTCACAGACTCTGGGGTTGGTTCCATGGCTCTTGTGAATAAAGCTGCAGAGAACCTGAGAGTGCAGATGTCTCTTTGACATGCTGACCTCTTTCTTTCACGTAGAAACACAGAAGTAGGGTTGCTGGAACACAGGCAGTTCTATTCTTCATGTTTTCAGAAACCTCCCTACTATTTTCTGTAGTGGTTGTACCAATTTTCTTTCCCACCAACCGTGCACAAAGGTTCCCCTTTCTCCACATCCTTACCAACACTTATCTTTTGTCTTTTTGATCATAGCCATCCTAGCAGAGAGGGGGTAATATCTCATCGCGGTTTTGTTGCTGGAAGGCTCAGGAGGCTCTCTGGATGCCAGAGAGACCCCAGACCCAGCCAGTTTCCAGGTTCTGGATGCTATCGGGAGAACGAATTCAGGGATGAGCCAGAATGAAGTGAAAGGCGAGAAGTTTCTATTCCAGAGCAAAAGCACACTGTTAGGAGAGAAGTGTGGGCGTGATTCTGAAAGCTCTTGGCGCTCAATGGAGTTCGGGGTTTCTATTTTTGTCAGTCCTTCTAAATAGGAGGTGAACTAATCATTAGGTTTTCTAGGAAAAAAGCAGAGATTCTTTAGAATTGGTGAGGTACCCATTTTTTGTACTACACATGGGCATGCTGGAGTCAGCCGTGACACTGCAGAGTGTGTGATTTAGTGTGGTAATGACCATGGTCATTACAGTGGCAATGCTTTCAACCAGCTTCACTCCCTCCGGTTTTTTAGCACCTCATGAGCCCAGGTTCCTCCTTGTCCTTGTAATTTTAATGACGAGTGGCTAATTTTAAAAGCCACTGTTTTGGTCTTATGTGAAACTGTGACTGGATACGTTCTCCATTCTCTTGTGACCACACAGTATTCCTGCCTCAGTTTAAATTGCATTTCTTGGATGGTGAGTGAGGTTGAGCTTGTTCCTGAGTACTTGCTGGTCGTTGGTGCGTGCTTTTCAGAGAAATGTCTATTCAGGTTTTTGCCCATTGGAATTTGGAGTATTTTGGCTTTTTTTTCTTTTTGCTACATCCTTGAAAATATTCCATATATTTTTTTGATATTAATCCACTGTCATATATATGGCTGCTTGTTTGGTTTCTTTTAGTTCTGTTTTTTGCTTTTTTTTTTTTTTCCCCGCTATGCAGAAGATTCAGTTTTACCTGGTAAGACTTATGTGTATTTTGTGTCTTGTCGTTTTGGTGCGCTATCAGGGTTTTCACCACATCCACTTTGCACAGTTGGGGAAGTAGAAGGTCTTCAAATGGACTCCAGCAGTGTCCAATTGAAACATAAGATAACCCATATATGTAATTGTAAATTCATTTTCTGGTAGTCACATAAAATAGAGCAAAACAAACCTAATGAAGTTTAACTCAAAATATACTATCGTTTAACATGTGAGCAACTTTAAACGTTCTCAAGCAGATAGTTTACATTCTCTTTTCCCCCTTATGTCTTCAAAAATAAGAGTATATTTGGCTCACAGCACATCTCCATTCAGATACGCCCCATTTCAGGACTCAATAGCCATTTGTCACTGGTGGCTATCATATCAAACAGCTCAGGTCTAGACTCCTTTACTATTTCAAGTCAAAGTCTTTCGGTGAATCATGCCCTTTATTCCAATGAGTATTACAGATATTAGAAGTTCAGGGCCTCGAGTCATTGACATTTGTATTCATGTTGTGTCTTCATCACTAGCAGTAGTGATTTTAAGTATCGTGCCATGATAGCTCCATGCATGTAAAGATAAAAGCCCCACACACTATCAGCTGTTCATTCAGCTCGTAGAAATTCTAATTCCGTGTTCATTTTTTTTTCTATAGACATTTGCCATGGCTGAGCACTTCAAACAGGTCATTAGATGTCCTGTCTGCCTAAAAGATCTTGAAGAAGCTGTGCAACTGAAATGTGGATATGCCTGCTGCCTCCAGTGCCTCAATTCACTCCAGAAGGAGCCCGATGGGGAAGGTTTACTGTGCCGTTTCTGCTCTGTGGTCTCTCAGAAGGATGACATCAAGCCCAAGTACAAGCTGAGGGCGCTGGTTTCCATCATCAAGGAACTAGAGCCCAAGCTGAAAAAGGTTCTCACAATGAACCCAAGGATGAGGAAGTTTCAAGGTAAGGAATCTATAGGACCTGCCACAACCCATAAAAGGCAGTGGGAAAACGACTTTCAAACATTTCTTCATTAAACATAGGCATTAGCAGGATATGTAGCATCTAAAACTTCCATGCTTCACAAACAACAGCAGTTCTCACCTTTGCATAGAGATTTTCATGGAATCTGTGCAAGTTTATAGAATACTTTGGAGAACAAGCTACTGTCTTCTTTCATGTATCATATGTGCTAAATGGAAAACTAATTTTCATCAAATTATCCACTAACTTAATTCGAAAGGCATTTCTAATATGAATAAGGTGGACTTGTTACAATGATCATATTCATGCAATCTAGAGATAAAATTTAACCTCCTCAGGTGGCCAAACAAGTTTCCCCAGGAAATTTTCATTTGGGAAAGAAAGTAGAATTAAAGTAAAAGTGAATAACGTGTTTAAGTGTTTGCAGTCAAAGGGCAGAGGGAGTCTGTAGTGTGTGTCTTTGCTGAACTCCTGGTTCTTCTTTGCACAGTGGATATGACGTTGGATGTGGACACAGCCAACAACTATCTCATCATTTCTGAAGACCTGAGGAGTTTCCGAAGTGGGGATTTGAGCCACAATAGGAAGGAGCAAGCTGAGAGGTTCGACACTGCCCTGTGCGTCCTGGGCACCCCTCGCTTCACTTCCGGCCGCCATTACTGGGAGGTGGACGTGGGCACCAGCCAAGTGTGGGATGTGGGTGTGTGCAAGGAATCTGTGAACCGACAGGGGAAGATTGTGCTTTCTTCAGAACACGGCTTCTTGACTGTGGGTTGCAGAGAAGGAAAGGTCTTTGCTGCCAGCTCTGTGCCTATGACTCCTCTCTGGGTGAGTCCCCAGTTGCACAGAGTGGGGATTTTCCTGGATGTAGGTATGAGGTCCATTGCCTTTTACAATGTTAGTGATGGGTGCCATATCTACACATTCATCGAGATTCCTGTTTGCGAGCCATGGCGCCCATTTTTTGCTCATCAACGTGGAAGTCAAGATGATCAGAGCATCCTGAGTATCTGTTCTGTGATCAATCCAGCCAGTGCCAGTGCCCGTGCCCCAGTTTCTTCTGGGGGAAATTAAATAAACAGTTCAACATAATCATCTTTAGGAAGTTTCAGTGCGCCCATAGCCATAGCTAAGAACTTTTCTGCTAGATACACATTGGTACAAAGGGATAGAAGGGAAAAGCCATCACTCTGTAAACCATGAACAGAAAGCAATTATATTAATGAGGGGAAAATTACATTGTACTTAAAGTTTGTCATGTTGTTTTCTTTGGGGCTTATGTTTATATTTCTGTTCAATAAATATTTTGAAAATTCAGATTCATTTGCCAATGTTTTCTATTTTCTGCAAGATTAGTGTAGTATGTGTTATGGAAGTTATGAACTAAATAATACTTTGAATGTGACCCAACACAGTAACTGAATTTCAAATCAGAAGTACCTATGAATACGGCAAAATTATATATGTTCATGTATTCAGTTTAACCCAACAACTGAACACTGACATTCATTTCAAGTGCACACTGAGTGTTTGCCACGAATATGTGTGGGCTTAGAGAGATCTCATTAGCTTTAAAATTGAAATACTATACACCCTCTCCTATGACGGCAACAGAGTCAAATTGGAAATCAGTAACAGGAAGAAATCCATAAATTCTCCACATACATGCAAATTAAATAACCACTTCTAAATAAAATGATCAAATATGAAATGACAATGGAAATTACAGCTATCCTGAGTTGAATGAAAAGCACACATTTACAAAATTTCTAGATGTGGTTGAAGCTCACTGAGAAACTCCTAATAGGAAGAAAATACCGTAATCAATCACCTTAATTTCTACTTCCACTTACTTCACTAAGAGCAATTCAATTATCAGCATTTTGATCAAAACCATCTGACAAGTATCTGGGCAGTTCCAGACATTCTCACATCTTCGTGTCTTCTTCTGAGCCCTCCAAACGGTTGCAACCTCTGCCCGTTACCCAGTTCCAAAGTCGCTTCCACATTTTCAGGTACCTCAATAGCAGTGCCTCACTCCTGGTACCAATATTCTATATCAGTTCATTCTCACACTGCTCTAAAGAACTACCGGAGACTGGGTCATTTATGAAGAAAAGAGGTTTCATTAATTTATAGTTCTGCAGGTCGCACGGGGAACATCACTGGGTGGCCTCGGGAAACTGAACAATCATGGAGGAAGGCAAAGGGGAAGCGTACATGAGAGCGGGCAAGGAAACTTTACCACTGTCTTAGTAGAAGCCAGCGGAGCTGCTTTCTGTGAAAAGATGCAATTGGAAAAGAGGTGGAAAATATCTAACACCCAAACCAACCCCACCAGTGTGCCAGCAATCCTAAGACGCTCTTCTCTAATTCTGAACGGAAGAACTCCGCTTCCAAGACATGAGCATGAATGCAATTCCAGGCTGTAAGATATTTTGGGAGAATATTAGAGAGGCAAATCAACCCACTTGGCTTGGTGCTTTCCACAACTGAGGCCACCTGGTATTCCCAAAGAGAACAGAAATTTTATTCAAGCTTTACTGAAAGCAGATAAAAATTAAAAGATGTCAGGGATCAGTGCTCCAGGAACTTGGGTCCGTAAAATTACAAGGTGGAGAATAACTGCTCCCAGAAATGTGAGTATATTTTAAAAGGATGTATATGAGAAAATAAACCAATTAGAATTATGCGAGAAGAGATAAGCGTTTTCTCCCTGCATGCATATGTGTAGATACGGTATGTGTGTGTACATGGACATACAGGTGGCAGATTATATTATAGATGCCAATCAATGAAGAAATGCAATGTGCAAGGATTTCATCTAATATATGCACCGCAACGTAGAGATTTGTGTTTCTCAATTGGCCTTCACGAGACAAAAGGAATTGAGAACTGCCTTGGCTTTGAATAGGAAAGAAGAGATCTAGCAATCACTAGAGAGTGACTACTGTGGAGATGATTGAATTAAAGACTATTAATTTAATCACATTAATGTAATCAAATCCTTTCCCACCTGACCTCCAGTCTCCCACTTTTACGTTCTTATCCATGAACTCTGATCCCCTATAATATATTTAATACATGAGGAACCCAATTGTGAACATTTTTAAAGAGGAAATGAATCTCATTTTACTTATGTTGTGATGTAAGGGAAATAGAAAGATTGTAACAGTACCTTTTACCTTTCATTTTAGATGCTGCAAATAAAAAGAAAAACCGGACTTTCACTGGCTGACTGATTGTCTGGAAACCGTTTTGGGATTTCTTTCCTAAGCTTCTTAATTAGAATCTTTACATTATAGAGAAAATGTTTTTGAGAGTTGAGTGTGGTCTGTGGAGTGTCCTGTTAGTAACGACTACTGGGTAGGTTTAACTCACCTCTTTTATTGAAATGTGAAAAGGTGTTACGTTTATAATAGAAAACTCTTTGAAAGTCGCACCTTTCATTTGAGAGGAATTTTAAATGTCACCCCAAATTTTAAGATTTTAATTAATTTTAATTAATTTCCAAATTGTAATCAATAGACATAATATTCAAGATCTTATCTAAAAAATATTACATGGCAATATTTTGTCCGTGTTCATTAAAAAATAACACTGAAAACACAATCGTCTTCTTTTATGGTAAAAACCTGTCCAAAAGTAATAATCTCAATGATGGCAGAATGAAATCAGAATCTGATTGGATTAAATAGGAGGGAAAGGGTGTGGCTAAGGTGGGTGGAGAGACCCTCTGGTATAAAAGCCCCTGGCAGGCAGCTCTCACCCCAGATCTGAGCTGTCCGCAGAAGCAGCTGGAGACCAGGGGAGAAACTCCAGAAGGAGAGGTGAGTTCAATCTCTTGGAATTCATTTTTACAAAAGGCGTATGAGAGTGTAGGGGAATGCAATAATGTCTTGATTCCACAAGAGTGGTCTGAGGCCAACTCCATGACAGACACACTGTATTTCTGGAGGATAATGGGACCTATGCCCTGGTAACAGTTAGGTAAGTCTTAGATTTTCAATACCAAGGCGAGAGACGTGACAATCTCCATTTGCTTGAATTTCATCAGAATTTGGTAGACTTTCTGAAATGATGGACAGAGGTTCGGTGGCTGCGTTATTCAACGTCAGGTTTTCCTATGGGTTTGGTATTGTTTTCCTATTCTCCCCTTCCCACAACCCCTGGCAACCATCATTCTTCTCTTATTTTCTGATTTTTTTCTTCAGTTTTTTGTTCCTTTTAATTCAGAAAGAGAAAGGGAAGGAAATGAAAAGCAAAGGTTGTTTAAATTACTATTGCGGAAAAGATCTGGCCGGATGCTGGGACCTACCTCTTCCAGGATGGGGATTCATTATTTCTTTAATTGTTTTGAGACAGTGTCTCGCTCTGTCTGCCAGGCTGGAGTGCAGTGGCTATGTTCTGATTCTATGAGATCAGTCAACTCATATTCCACATAACTGAGATCAGACAGTGTTTACTTCCCTCAGCCTCCCTTGTTTCACTTCCCATGATGCCCTCGGCCTTCATCCACACGGGTGCAATGCCAGAATTGCCTTCTTTTTTATGGTAGAATAATCCGATGTATATATCACCATTTCCTCATCCATTTTTCTCTCACAGACTCTGGGGTTGGTTCCATGGCTCTTGTGAATAACGCTGCAGAGAACCTGAGAGGGCAGATGTCTCTTTGACATGCTGACCTCTTTCTTTCACGTAGAAACACAGAAGTAGGGTTGCTGGAACACAGGCAGTTCTATTCTTCATGTTTTCAGAAACCTCCCTACTATTTTCTGTAGTGGTTGTACCAATTTTCTTTCCCACCAACCGTGCACAAGGGTTCCCCTTTCTCCACATCCTTACCAACACTTATCTTTTGTCTTTTTGATCATAGCCATCCTAGCACAGAGGGGGGTAATATCTCACCGCGGTTTTGTTGCTGGAAGGCTCAGGAGGCTCTCTGGATGCCAGAGAGACCTCAGACCCAGCCAGTTTCCAGGTTCTGGATGCTATCGGGAGAACGAATTCAGGGATGAGCCAGAATGAAGGGAAAGGCGAGAAGTTTCTATTCCAGAGCAAAAGCACACTGTTAGGAGAGAAGTGTGGGCGTGATTCTGAAAGCTCGTGGCGCTCAATGGAGTTCGGGGTTTCTATTTTTGTCAGTCCTTCTAAATAGGAGGTGAACTAATCATTAGGTTTTCTTGGAAAAAAGCAGAGATTTTTTAGAATTGGTGAGGTACCCATTTTTGTACTACATATGGGCATGCTGGGGTCAGCCGTGACACTGCAGAGTGTGTGATTTCGTGTGGTAATGACCATGGTCATTACTGTGGCAATGCTTTCAACGAGCTTCGCTCCCTCCGGTTTTTTAGCACCTCATGAGCCCAGGTTCCTCCTTGTCCTTGTAAATTTAATGACAAGTGGCTACTTTTAAAAGCCACTGTTTTGGTCTTATGTGAAACTGTCACTGGATACGTTCTCCATTCTCTTGTGACCACACAGTATTCCTGTCTCAGTTTAAATTGCATTTCTCGCATGGTGAGTCAAGTTGAGCTTGTTCTTCAGTACTTGCTGGTCATTGGTGTGTGCTTTTCAGAGAAATGTCTATTCAGGTTTTTGCCCACTGGAATTTGGATTATTTTGGCTTTTTTTTTTTTTTGCTACGGCCTTGAAAATATTCCTTATATATTTTGAATATTAATCCACTGTCATATATAAGGCTGCTTGTTTGGTTTCTTTTAGTTTTTTTTTTTTTGCTTTTTTTTTTTTCCCGCTATGCAGAAGATTCAGTTTTACCTGGTACGACTTATTTGTATTTTGTGTCTTGTCCTTTTGGTGCGCTATCAGGGTTTTCACCACATCCACTTTGCACAGTTGGGGAAGTAGAAGGTCTTCAAATGGACTCCAGCACTGTCCAATAGAAACATAAGATAACCCATATATGTAATTGTAAATTCATTTTCTGGTAGTCACATAAAATAGAACAAAACAAACCTAATGAATTTTAACTCAAAATATACTATCGTTTAACATGTGAGCAACTTTCAACGCTCTCGAGCAGATAGTTTACGTTCTCTTTTCCCCCTTATGTCTTCAAAAATAAGAGTGTATTTGGCTCACAGCACATCTCCATTCAGATACGCCCCATTTCAGGTCTCAATAGCCATTTGTCACTGGTGGCTACCATATCAAACAGCTCAGGTCTAGACTCCTTTACTCTTTCAACTCAAAGTCTTTCGGTGAATCATGCCCTTTATTCCAATGAGTATTACAGATATTAGAAATTCAGGACCTCAAGTCATTGACTTGTGTATTCATGTTGTGTCTTCATCACTAGCAGTAGTGATTTTAAGTATCGTGCCATGATAGCTCCATGCATGTAAAGATAAAAGCCCCACACACTATCAGCTGTTCATTCAGCTCGTGGAAATTCTAATTCCGTGTTCATTTTTTTTTCTATAGACATCTGCCATGGCTGAGCACTTCAAACAGGTCATTAGATGTCCTGTCTGCCTGAAAGATCTTGAAGAAGCCGTGCAACTGAAATGTGGATATGCCTGCTGCCTCCAGTGCCTCAATTCACTCCAGAAGGAGCCCGATGGGGAAGGTTTACTGTGCCGTTTCTGCTCTGTGGTCTCTCAGAAGGATGACATCAAGCCCAAGTACAAGCTGAGGGCGCTGGTTTCCATCATCAAGGAACTAGAGCCCAAGCTGAAAAAGGTTCTAACAATGAACCCAAGGATGAGGAAGTTTCAAGGTAAGGAATCTATAGCACCTGCCACAACCCATAAAAGGCACTGGGAAAACGACTTTCAAACATTTCTTCATTAAACATAGGCATTAGCAGGATATGTAGCATCTAAAACTTCCATGCTTCACAAACAACAGCTGTTCTCACCTTTGCGTAGAGATTTTCATGGAATCTGTGCAAGTTTGTAGAATACTTTGGAGAGCAAGCTACTGTCTTCTTTCATGTATCGTGTGTGCTAAATGGAAAACTAATTTTCATCAAATTATCCACTAACTTATTTGGAGAGGCATTTCCAATATGGATAAGGTGGACTTGTTACAATGATCATATTCATGCAATCTAGAGATAAAATTGAACCTCCTCAGGTGGCCAAACAAGTTTCCCCAGGAAATTTTGATTTGGGAAAGAAAGTAGAATAAGAGTAAAAGTGAATAATGCGTTTAAGTGTTTGCAGTCAAAGGCCAGTGGGAGTCTGTAGAGTGTGTCTTTGCTGAAATCCTGGTTCTTCTTTGCACAGTGGATATGACGTTCGATGTGGACACAGCCAACAACTATCTCATCATTTCTGAAGACCTGAGGAGTTTCCGAAGTGGGGATTTGAGCCAGAATAGGAAGGAGCAAGCTGAGAAGTTCGACACAGCCCTGTGCGTCCTGGGCACCCCTCACTTCACTTCCGGCCGCCATTACTGGGAGGTGGACGTGGGCACCAGCCAAGTGTGGGATGTGGGCGTGTGCAAGGAATCTGTGAACCGACAGGGGAAGATTGAGCTTTCTTCAGAACACGGCTTCTTGACTGTGGGTTGCAGAGAAGGAAAGGTCTTTGCTGCCAGCACTGTGCCTATGACTCCTCTCTGGGTGAGTCCCCAGTTGCACAGAGTGGGGATTTTCCTGGATGTAGGTATGAGGTCCATTGCCTTTTACAATGTTAGTGATGGGTGCCATATCTACACATTCATCGAGATTCCTGTTTGCGAGCCATGGCGTCCATTTTTTGCTCATAAACGTGGAAGTCAAGATGATCAGAGCATCCTGAGTATCCGTTCTGTGATCAATCCAGCCAGGGCCCGTGCCCCAGTTTCTTCTGGGGGAAAGTAAATAAACATTTCAACATAATCATCTTTAGGAAGTTTCAGTGCGCCCATAGCCATAGCTAAGAACTTTTCTGCTAGATACACATAGGTATAAAGGGACAGAAGGGGAAGAGCCATCACTCTGTAAACCATGAACAGAAAGCAATTATATTAATGAGGGGAAAATTACATTGTACTTCAAGTTTGTCATGTTGTTTTCTTTGGGGCTTATGTTTATATTTCTGTTCAATAAATATGTTGAAAATTCAGATTCATTTGCCAATGTTTTCTATTTTCTGCAAGATTAGTGGAGTATGTGTTATGGAAGTTATGAACGAAATAATAATTTGAATGTGACCCAACACAGTAACTGAATTTCAAATGATAAGGACCTATGAATACGGTAAAATTATATATGTTCATGTATTCAGTTTAACCCAACAACTGAACACTGACATTCATTTCAAGTGCACACTGAGTGTTTGCCACGAATATGTGTGGTCTTAGAGAGATCTCATTAGCTTTAAAATTGAAATACTATACACCCGCTCCCATGACGGCAACAGAGTCAAATTGGAAATCAATAACAGGAAGAAATCCACAAATTCTCCACATACATGCAAATTAAATAACCACTTCTAAATAAAATGATCAAATATGAAATGACAATGGAAATTACAGCTATCCTGAGTTGAGTGAAAAGCACACATTTACAAAATTTCTAGATGCGGTTGAAGCTCACTGAGAAACTCCTAATAGGAAGAAAATATCGTAATCAATCACCTTAATTTCTACTTGAACTTACTTCACTAAGAGCAATTTAATTGTCAGCATTTTGATCAAAACCATCTGACAAGTATCTGGGAAGTTCCAGACATTCTCACATCTTCGTGTCTTCTTCTGAGCCCTCCAAACGTTTGCAACCTCTGCCCGTTACCCAGTTCCAAAGTCGCTTCCACATTTTCAGGTACCGCAATGGCAGTGCCTCACTCCTGGTACCGATATTCTATATCAGTTCATTCTCACACTGCTCTAAAGAACTACCGGAGACTGGGTAATTTATGAAGAAAAGAGGTTTCATTAATTTATAGTTCTGCAGGTCGCACGGGGAACATCACTGGGTGGCCTCGGGAAACTGAACAATTATGGAGGAAGGCAGAGGGGAAGCGAGTCCCTTTTTCACATCGTGACAGGAAAGAGAGAAAAAGGAAAGTGCCATACTCTTTGAAATCATCAGATCTTGTGAGCACTCACTCACGATCATGGGAACAGCGTGGAGGGAATCCGTCCCCGTGATCCAATCATCTCCCACCTGGTCCCTCCCCCAACACTGAGGATTACAATTCAACATGAGATTTGGCTGGGGACACAGAGCCAAACTGTATCACTTGATATGATCCCACAGAATACTATTAATTTTCATTCAGTCTTTTATTTCTTAACAAATGGTGGTAAAGTATATATAATTGACCATCTTAACCATTTGTAAGTGTAAATGTCAATGGTATTTATGATGTCCATATTATTTTGCCACCATCACTGCCATTCATCTCCAGAAATCATTTCATCTTCCAAAATTGAAACTGTATACCCATCCTAGCCCTCTTTTAAATTCACCTATTTGTTGTCTCGCCTGAGTGCCTTCTGTATTCTGGATATTAACCCCTTATCGGATGTATGGTTTGCAAATATTTTCTCCCACTGTGTAGATTGCCCCTTCAACTTATTGTTTCCTTTGTTGTGCAGCAGCTTTTACATGTGATGCGATCCCACTTGTCTATGTTTGCTTTTGTTGCCTGTGGTTTAGGTGGTTATATCAAAAAAAAGTTTGCCCAGACAAATTTCTTAGATCTTTGCCCCTGTGTTTTCATCTGATAGTTTTACCATTTCAGGTCTTTCATTTAACTCTTTTCTCCGTTTTGAGTTGATTCATGCATGCAGTTTGATGTAAAGTTACAATTGTATTCTTCTCTGTGTGGATGAGTTCATGGAGCACAATTTATTGAAGGGGCTTTACTTTCCCCATTTTGTATTGTGGATCCTTTGTCAAAAATCAATTTGCCACATGTGTGCGGGTTTATATGGGAGCTTTCTGTCCTGTTTCATTGGTAGAAACAGCTGTTTTTATTCTAGTACCATGTCGTTTTGATTATAATAGTTTTATAATATATTTTAAAATCAAGTAGTGTGATGTCTACAGCTGTGAGATTTTTCTGCATATGATTGTTTTAACTATTTGGGGTCTTTTGTGGCTTCACACAAATTTTAGGACTTTTTTCTCTTTTTCTGTGGAAAATGACAATTGTGATTGGGATTGCATTGAATGTGTGGATCCTTTTGAGTGTATGGACATTTTAACAATATTAATTCTAATCCATGAACATGAGATATCCTTTTATTTGTGTTTTTGTCAATTTTGTTCATTGGTATTTTATACTTTTTATTGTACAGGTCTTTCTCCTTCTTCATTGAATTTACTCTTATGTTTGATTTTCTTATTGTTATTTTAATTGGAATTATTATTATGATATTTGGAGAGAGAGTCTCTCTCTGTTTTCCTGGCTGGAGTGCAGTGCAATGATCTCAGCTCACTGCAGACTCCTGCCTCAGGCCCCCAAGTAGCTGAGATTACAGGTAGCAGTCACCATGCCCAGCTCATTTTTGTCTTTTTGGTAGAGATAGAGTTTCACCATTTTGGCCAGGCTGGTCTCGAATTCCTGACCACAAGTGATCTGCCCACTTTGGCCTCCCAGTATGCTGGGATTACAGGTGTGAGCCAGCATACCTGGCCTGGAATTATTGTTTATTTTCTTTTTTAGATGGTTTATTTACAATTCATAAAAATGCTAAGAATTTTTGTTTGTTGATTCTGTGTCTTGCACCTTCACTGAATTCATTTATCAGTCCTAACAGAATTTGTTGGAGTTTTTAGGGTTTTCTCTATATAAGATGGTGTCATCAGCAGTGACAATTTCACTTGCCTTGAATTAGATTTTAATAACATTTATAAAAACCAAAAAAAATGGAAAAACTTCTGTCGAACCTCTGTAGTGAGTTTTCACTTCAGTTATTTTACTTTATGCCCCTCAATTTCTAAGTAGTTCATTTTTAAAATTTGTATTTGGTTATTGATATTTTCTATTTTGTGAGGTGTTACTCTTCTAATTTACTTCAGTTCTTTGCCTGTTGTTTCCTTTAGTTCTTTTGGTCCTCCTTAGACAAGTAATTCAGTCTGTAGAGAGGAAGCCCAAGGGCTTGAGCACATTTATTTCATCTTGTGACTTGTAGACATTCTCTTCTCTTTGTGTGCCTCATTTTTTTTTGTTGATAATTGGAAGCTTTCTGTGGCAGACGCAGATCAGATTCTCAAAATTCACAGGTTTTTTATTGTTTTGCTTGTGGGCTGTGGTTTTCTGTTTTTGTTTTGTTTTGTTTGGACTTAATGAAAGTATTTTGCAAGAATTCCGTTTTTTCTCCTCTGTGGTCTCAGCTCATCCTGACTGACACTTCTCCTCACAGAACTTGGTGACTAGACGACCCACGTGAGTGCTTCCTTATATCCTGGGCAAAACACAGAACCTAAGGAATCATGAGGAAAAAAATTCAGAGCCACGGTTGGGCAATAACATGACCTGCCTGGTTCTGAGCCACCTCATCCATGCCCCGGCTGGACTGACGGTGGGGCCACGTGCAGGGCAGTGGCTCAGGGTAAGACCACACTGTCCGGGTTCACCTCAAATCCGTTTGCCGTACCAACACTGACAATGAGAGAAAGGAAGGCAGTTTCCTTTAGAAACTGAGCCAAGCCCTGGGTTGTCAGAAACTCTGAGCTTCTCTTCATTGTTAAAGAAGAAAATGTGGCACATCTACACCAAGGAATACTATGCAGCCATAAAAAAGGATGACTTCATGTTTTCTGCAGGGACGTGGATGAAGCTGGAAACCATGATTCTCAGCAAACTATCACAAGATTGGAAAACCAAACATGGCATGTTCTCACTCATAAGTAGGAGTTGAACGATGAGAACACATGGACACAGGGAGAGGAACATCACACACTGGGACCTGTCGGGGGGCGGGGGGTTAGGGGAGGGATAGCATTAGGGAGAAATACCTAATGCAGGTGACGGGTTGATGGGTGCAGCAAGCCCACATGGCACATCTGTACCTATGTACCAAACCTGCACGTTCTCCACATGTACCCCAGAACTTAACAATTAAAAAAAAAAAGAAAAGTCTGCTTGTACAGTGAACAGGGCCTGGGGATCGGAAGCCATCCAAGCCAACCATTTACGTCAGCTTCTGTGACACGCCTGCAGGGACGGGGCATGGAGAATACAGCCCTCGCTGACTGGGATGTTGAAGGACAGGTTTTTATTCAAACACAGGAGACCCTCAAAGTACTGAACTGTACGTCAGAGTGGGCAAGGAAACTTTACCACTGTCTTAATAGAAGCCAGCGGAGCTGCTTTCTGTGAAAAGATGCAATTGGAAAAGAGGTGGAAAGTATCTAACACCCAAACCAACCCCACCAGTGTGCCAGCAATCCTAAGACGCTCTTCTCTAATTCTGAACGGAAGAACTCCGCTTCCAAGACATGAGGATGAATGCAATTCCAGGCTGTAAGATATTTTGGGAGAATATTAGAGAGGCAAATCAACCCACTGGGCTTGGTGCTTTCCACAACTGAGGCCACCTGGTATTCCCAAAGAGCACAGAAATTTTGTTCAAGCTTTACTCAAAGCAGATAAAAATTAAAAGATGTGAGGGATCAGTGCTCCAGGAACCTGGGTCCATAAAATTAGAAGCTGGAGAATAACTGCTCCCAGAAATGTGAGTATATTTTAAAAGGATTTACAGAGAGGAGGAGCCAAGATGGCCGAATAGGAACAGCTCCGGTCTACAGCTCCCAGCGTGAGCGACGCAGAAGAAGGGGGATTTCTGCATTTCCATCTTAGCTACCGGGTTCACCTCCCTAGGGAGTGCCAGACAGTGGGCGCAGGTCAGTGGGTGCGCGCACCGTGCGCGAGCCGAAGCAGGGCGAGGCATTGCCTCACTTAGGAAGCGCAAGGGTTCAGGGAGTTCCCTTTCCGAGTCAAAGAAAGGGGTGACGGACGCACCTGGAAAATCGGGTCACTCCCACCCGAATATTGCGCTTTTCGGACCGGCTTAAAAAACGGCGCACCACGAGATGATATCCCACACCTGGCTCGGAGGGTCCTACCTCACGGAATCTCGCTGATTGCTAGCACAGCAGTCTGAGATCAAACTGCAAGGCGGCAGCGAGGCTGGGGGAGGGGCGCCCGCCATTGCCCAGGCTTGATTAGGTAAACAAAGCAGCCAGGAAGCTCCAACTGGGCGGAGCCCACCACAGCTCAAGGAGGCCTGCCTGCCTCTGTAGGCTCCACCTCTGGGGGCAGGGCACAGACAAACAAAAAGACAGCAGTAACCTCTGCAGACTTAAATGTCCCTGTCTGACAGCTCTGAAGAGAGCAGTGGTTCTCCCAGCACGCAGCTGGAGATCTGAGAACGCGCAGACTGCCTCCTCAAGTGGGTCCCTGACCCCTGACCCCCGAGCAGCCTAACTGGGAGGCACCCCCCAGCAGGGCAAACTGACACCTCATACAGCAGGGTATTCCAACAGACCTGCAGCTGAGAGTCCTGTCTGTTAGAAGGAAAACTAACAAACAGAAAGGACATCCACACCAAAAACCCATCTGTACATCACCATCATCAAAGACCAAAAGTAGATAAAAACACAAAGATGGGGAAAAAACAGAACAGAAAAACTGGAAACTCTAAAACGCAGAGCGCCTCTCCTCCTCCAAAGGAACGCAGTTCCTCACCAGCAACGGAACAAAGCTGGATGGAGAATGACTTTGACGAGCTGAGAGAAGAAGGCTTCAGACGATCAAATTACTCTGAGCTACGGGAGGACATTCAAACCAAAGGCAAAGAAGTTGAAAACTTTGAAAAAAATTTAGAAGAATGTATAACTAGAATAACCAATACAGAGAAGTGCTTAAAGGAGCTGATGGAGCTGAAAACCAAGGCTCGAGAACTACGTGAAGAATGCAGAAGCCTCAGGAGCCGATGCGATCAACTGGAAGAAAGGGTATCAGCAATGGAAGATGAAATGAATGAAATGAAGCGAGAAGGGAAGTTTAGAGAAAAAAGAATAAAAAGAAATGAACAAAGCCTCCAAGAAATATGGGACTATGTGAAAAGACCATATCTACGTCTGATTGGTGTACCTGAAAGTGATGGGGAGAATGGAACCAAGTTGGAAAACACTCTGCAGGATATTATCCAGGAGAACTTCCCCAATCTAGCAAGGCAGGCCAACGTTCAGATTCAGGAAATACAGAGAACGCCACAAAGATCCTCCTCGAGAAGAGCAACTCCAAGACACATAATTGTCAGATTCACCAAAGTTGAAATGAAGGAAAAAATGTTAAGGGCAGCCAGAGAGAAAGGTCGGGTTACCCTCAAAGGGAAGCCCATCAGACTAACAGCAGATCTCTCGGCAGAAACCCTACAAGCCAGAAGAGAGTGGGGGCCAATATTCAACATTCTTAAAGAAAAGAATTTTCAACCCAGAATTTCATATCCAGCCAAACTAAGCTTCATAAGTGAAGGAGAAATAAAATACTTTAGAGACAAGCAAATGCTGAGAGATTTTGTTACCACCAGGCCTGCCCTAAAAGAGCTCCTGAAGGAAGCGCTAAACATGGAAAAGAACAACCGGTACCAGCCGCTGCAAAATCATGCCAAAATGTAAAGACCATCGAGACTAGGAAGAAACTGCATCAACTAACGAGCAAAATCACCAGCTAACATCATAATGACAGGATGAAATTCACACATAACAATATTAACTTTAAATGTAAATGGACTAAATGCTCCAATTAAAAGACACAGACTGGCAAATTGGATAAAGAGTCAAGACCCATCAGTGTGCTGTATTCAGGAATCCCATCTCACGTGCAGAGACACACATAGGCTCAAAATAAAAGGATGGAGGAAGATCTACCAAGCAAATGGAAAACAAAAAAAGGAAGGGGTTGCAATCCTAGTCTCTGAGAAAACAGACTTTAAACCAACAAAGATCAAAAGAGACAAAGAAGGCCATTACATAATGGTAAAGGGATCAATTCAACAAGAAGAGCTAACTATCCTAAATATATATGCACCCAATACAGGAGCACCCAGATTCATAAAGGAAGTCCTGAGTGACCTACAAAGAGACTTAGACTCCCACACATTAATAATGGGAGACTTTATCACCCCACTGTCAACATTAGACAGATCAACAAGACAGAAAGTCAACAAGGATACCCAGGAATTGAACTCAGCTCTGCACCAAGCGGACCTAATAGACATCTACAGAACTCTCCACCCCAAATCAACAGAATATACATTTTTTTCAGCACCACACCACACCTATTCCAAAATTGACCACATACTTGGAAGTAAAGCTCTCCTCAGCAAATGTAAAAGAACAGAGATTATAACAAACTATCTCTCAGACCACAGTGCAATCAAACTAGAACTCAGGATTAAGAATCTCACTCAAAACCGCTCAACTACATGGAAACTGAACAACCTGCTCCTGAATGACTGCTGGATGCATAACGAAATGAAGGCAGAAATAAAGATGTTCTTTGAAATCAACGAGAACAAAGACACAACATACCAGAATCTCTGGGACGCATTCAAAGCAGTGTGTAGAGGGAAATTTATAGCACTAAATGCCCACAAGAGAAAGCAGGAAAGATCCAAAATTGACACCCTAACATCACAATTAATAGAACTAGAAAAGCCAGAGCAAACACATTCAAAAGCTAGCAGAAGGCAAGAAATAACTAAAATCAGAGCAGAACTGAAGGAAATAGAGACACAAAAAGCCCTTCAAAAAATTAATGAATCCAGGAGCTGGTTTTTTGAAAGGATCAACAAAATTGATAGACTGCTAGCAAGACTAATAAAGAAAAAAAGAGAGAAGAATCAAATAGACACAATAAAAAATGATAAAGGGGATATCACCACCGATCCCACAGAAATACAAACTACCATCAGAGAATACTACAAACACCTCTACTCAAATAAACTAGAAAATCTAGAAGAAATGGATAAATTCCTCGACACTTACACTCTCCCAAGACTAAACCAGGAAGAAGTTGAATCTCTGAATAGACCAATAACAGGAGCTGAAATTGTGGCAATAATCAATAGTTTACCAACCAAAAAGAATCCAGGACCAGATGGATTCACAGCTGAATTCTACCAGAGGTACAAGGAGGAACTGGTAGCATTCCTTCTGAAACGATTCCAATCAATAGAAAAAGAGGGAATCCTCCCTAACTCATTTTATGACGCCAGCATCGTTCTGATACCAAAGCCGTGCAGAGACACAACCAAAAAAGAGAATTTTAGACCAATATCCTTGATGAACTTTGATGCAAAAATCCTCAATAAAATACTGGCAAAACGAATCCAGCAGCACATCAAAAAGCTTATCCACCATGATCAAGTGGGATTCATCCCTGGGATGCAAGGCTGGTTCAACATACGAAAGTCAATAAACGTAATCCAGCATATAAACAGAGCCAAAGACAAAAACCACATGATTATCTCAATAGATGCAGAAAAAGCCTTTGACAAAATTCAACAAGCCTTCATGCTAAAAACTCTCAATAAATTAGGTATCGATGGGACGTATTTCAAAATAAGAAGAGCTATCTATGACAAACCCACAGCCAATATCATACTGAATGGGCAAAAACTGGAAGCATTCCCTTTGAAAACTGGCACAAGACAGGGGTGCCCTCTCTCACCACTCCTATTCAACATAGTGTTGGAAGTTCTGGCCAGGGCAATTAGGCAGGAGAAGGAAATAAAGGGTATTCAATTAGGAAAAGAGGAAGTCAAATTGTCCCTGTGTGCAGACGACATGATTGTATATCTAGAAAACCCCATTGTCTCAGCCCAAAATCTCCTTAAGCTGATACGCAACTTCAGCAAAGTCTCAGGATACAAAATCAATGTACAAAAATCACAAGCATTCTTATACACCAACAACAGAAAAACAGAGAGCCAAATCATGAGTGAACTCCCATTCACAATTGCTTCAAAGAGAATAAAATAACTAGGAATCCAACTTACAAGGGATGAGAAGGACTTCTTCAAGGAGAACTACAAACCACTGCTCAACAAAATAAAAGAGGATACAAAGAAATGGAAGAACATTCCATGCTCATGGGTAGGAAGAATCAATATCGTGAAAATGGCCATACTGCCCAAGGTAATTTACAGATTCAATGCCATCCCCATCAAGCTACCAATGACTTTCTTCACAGAATTGGAAAAAACTACTTTAAAGTTCATATGGAACCAAAAAAGAGCCCGCATCGCCAAGACAATCCTTAGCCAAAAGAACAAAGCTGGAGGCATCACGCTACCTGATTTCAAACTATACTACAAGGCTACAGTAACCAAAAGAGCATGGTACTGGTACCAAAACAGAGATATAGATCAATGGAACAGAACAGAGCGCTCAGAAATAATGCCGCATATCTACAACTATCCGATCTTTGACAAACCTGAGAAAAACAAGCAATGGGGAAAGGATTCCCTATTTAATAAATGGTGCTGGGAAAACTGGCTAGCCATATGTACAAAGCTGAAACTGGATTCCCTTCCTTACACCTTATACAAAAATCAATTCAAGATGGATGAAAGACTTAAAGGTTAGACCTAAAACCATAAAAACCCTAGAAGAAAACTTAGGTATGACCATTCAGGACATAGGCATGGGCAAGGACTTCATGTCCAAAACACCAAAAGCAATGGCAACAAAAGACAAAATTGACAAATGGGATCTAATTAAACTAAAGAGCTTCTGCACAGCAAAAGAAACTACCATCAGAGTGAACAGGCAACCTACAAAATGGGAGAAAATTTTCACAACCTACTCATCTGACAAAGGGCTAATATCCAGAATCTACAATGAACTCAAACAAATTTACAAGAAAAAAACAAACAACCCCATCAAAAAGTGGGCGAAGGACATGTACAGACACTTCTCAAAAGAAGACATTTATGCAGCCAAAAAACACATGAAAAAATGCTCATCATCACTGGCCATCAGAGAAATGCAAATCAAAACCACAATGAGATAGCATCCCATGCCAGTTAGAATGGCAATCATTAAAAAGTCAGGAAACAACAGGTGCTGGAGAGGATGTGGAGAAATAGGAACACTTTTACACTGTTGGTGGGACTGTGAACTAGTTCAATCATTGTGGAAGTCAGTGTGGCGATACCTCAGGGATCTAGAACTAGAAATACCATTTGACCCAGCCATCCCATTACTGGGTATATACCCAAAGGATTATAAATCATGCTGCTATAAAGACACATGCACACGTATGTTTATTGTGGCATTATTCACAATAGCAAAGACTTGGAACCAACCCAAATGTCCAACAATGACGGACTGGATTAAGAAAATGTGGCACATATACACCATGGAATACTATGCAGCCATAAAAAATGATGAGTTCATGTCCTTTATAGGGACATGGATGAAATTGGAAATCATCATTCTCAGTAAACTATCACAAGAACAAAAAACCAAACATCGCATATTCTCACTCATAGGTCGGAAGTGAACAATGAGATCACATGGACACAGGAAGGGGATTATCAGACTCTGGGGACTGTGGTGGGGTGGGGGGAGGGGGGAGGGATAGCATTGGGAGATATACCTAATGCTAGATGACGAGTTAATGGGTGCAGCGCACCAGCATGGCACATGTATACGTATGTAACTAACCTGCACAATGTGCACATGTACCCTAAAACTTAAAGTATAATAAAAAAAATAAAATAAAAAAGGATTTATATAAGAAAAGAAACCAATTAGAATTATGCGAGAAGAGATAAGCGTTTTCTCCCTGCATGCATATGTGTTGATACGGTATGTGTGTATATATGGACATACAGGTGGCAGATTATATTATAGATCCCAATCAATGAAGAAATGCAGTGTGCAAGGATTTCATATAATATATGCACCAAAACGTAGAGATTTGTGTTTCTCAATTGGCCTTCACGAGACAAAAGGAATTGAGAACTGCCTTGGCTTTGAATAGGAAAGAAGAGATCTAGCAATCACTAGAGAGTGATTACTGTGGAGATGATTGAATTAAAGACTATTAATTTAATCACATTAATGTAATCAAATCCTTTCCCACCTGACCTCCAGTCTCCCACTTTTACGTTCTTATCCATGAACTCTGATCCCCTATAATATATTTAATACATGAGGAACCCAATTGTGAACATTTTTAAAGAGGAAATGAATCTCAGTTTACTTATGTTGTGATATAAGGGAAATAGAAAGATTGTAACAGTATCTTTTACCTTTCATTTTAGATGCTGCAACTAAAAAGAAAAACCGGACTTTCACTGGCTGACTGATTGTCTGGAAACCGTTTTGGGATTTCTTTCCTAAGCTTCTTAATTAGAATCTTTACATTATAGAGAAAATGTTTTTGAGAGTTGAGTGTGGTCTGTGGAGTGTCCTGTTAGTAACGACTACTGGGTAGGTTTAACTCATCTCTTTTATTGAAATGTGAAAAGGTGTTACATTTATAATAGAAAACTCTTTGAAAGTCGCACCATTCATTTGAGAGGAATTTTAAATGTCACCCCAAATTTTAAGATTTTATTTAATTTTAATTAATTTCCAAATTTTAATCAATAGACATAATATTCAAGATCTTATCTAAAAAATATTACATGGCAATATTTTGTCCGTGTTCATTAAAAAATAACACTGAAAACACAATCGTCTTCTTTTATGGTAAAAACCTGACCAATAGTAACCATCTCAATGATGGCAGAAGGAAATCAGAATCTGATTGGATTAAATAGGAGGGAAAGGGTGTGGCTAAGGTGGGTGGAGAGACCCTCTCCTATAAAAGCCGCTGGCTGCCAGCTCTCACCCCAGATCTGAGCTGTCCGCAGAAGCAGCTGGAGACCAGGGGAGAAACTCCAGAAGGAGAGGTGAGTTCAATCTCTTGGAATTCATTTTTACAAAAGGCGTATGAGAGTCTAGGGGAATGCAATAATGTCTTGATTCCACAAGTGTTGTCTGAGGCCAACTCTATGACAGACACACTGTATTTCTGGAGGATAATGGGACCTCTGCCCTGGTAACAGTTAGGTAAGTCTTAGATTTTCAATATCAAGACAAGAGACGTGACAATCATCATTTGCTTGAATTTCATCAGAATTTGGTAGACTGTCTGAAATGATGGACAGAGTTTCGGTGGCTGCGTTATTCAACGTCAGGTTTTCCTATGGGTTTGGTATTGTTTTCCTATTCTCCCCTTCCCACAACCCCTGGTAACCATCATTCTTCTCTCATTTTCTGATTTTTTTTTGTTCAGTTTTTTGTTCCTTTTAATTCAGAAAGAGAAAGGGAAGGAAATGAAAAGCAAAGTTTGTTTACATTACTATTGCGGAAAAGATCTGGCCGGATGCTGGGACCTACCTCTTCCAGGATGGGGATTCATTATTTCTTTAATTGTTTTGAGACAGTGTCTCGCTCTGTCTGCCAGGCTGCAGTGCAGTGGCTATTTTCTGATTCTATGAGATCAGTCAACTCAGATTCCACATAACTGAGATCAGACAGTGTTTACTTCCCTCAGCCTCACTTATCTGACTTCCCATCATGCCCTCGGCCTTCATCCACATTGGTGCAATGCCAGAATTGCCTTCTTTTATATGGTAGAATAATCCAATGTATATATGAGCATTTCCTCATCCATTTTTCTCTCACAGACTCTGGGGTTGTTTCCATGGCTCTTGTGAATAACGCTGCAGAGAACCTGAGAGTGCAGATGTCTCTTTGACATGCTGACCTCTTTCTTTCACGTAGAAACACAGAAGTAGGGTTGCTAGAACACAGGCAGTTCTATTCTTCATGTTTTCAGAAACCTCCCTACTATTTTCTGTAGTGGTTGTACCAATTTTCTTTCCCACCAACCGTGCACAAGGGTTCCCCTTTCTACACATCCTTACCAACACTTATCTTTTGTCTTTTTGATCACAGCCATCCTAGCAGAGAGGGGGTAATATCTCATCGCGGTTTTGTTGCTGGAAGGCTCAGGAGGCTCTCTGGATGCCAGAGAGACCCCAGTCCCAGCCAGTTTCCAGGTTCTGGATGCTGTCGGGAGAACGAATTCAGGGATGAGCCAGAATGAAGTGAAAGGCAAGAAGTTTCTCTTCCAGAGCAAAAGCACACTGTTAGGAGAGAAGTGTGGGCGTGATTCTGAAAGCTGGTGGCGTTCAAAGGATTTCGGGGTTTCTATTTTTGTCTGTCCTTCTAATTAGGAGGTGAACTAATCATTAGGTTTTCTAGGAAAAAAGCAGAGTTTTTAGAATTGGTGAGGTACCCATTTTTACACGACATATGGGCATGCTGGGGTCAGCCGTGACACTGCAGAGTGTGTGATTTAGTGTGGTAATGACCATGGTCATTACTGTGGCAATGCTTTCAACCAGCTTAACTCCCTCCGGCTTTTTACCACCTCATGAGCCCAGGTTCCTCCTTGTCCTTGTAATTTTAAGGACGAGTGGCTAATTTTAACAGCCACTGTTTTGGTCTTATGTGAAACTGTCACTGGATACGTCCTCCATTCTCTTGTGACCACACAGTATTCCTGCCTCAGTTTAAATTGCATTTCTCGGATGGTGAGTCAAGTTGAGCCTGTTCTTCAGTACTTGCTGGTCATTGGTGTGTGCTTTTCAGAGAAATGTCTATTCAGATTTTTGCCCACTGGAATTTCGATGATTTTGGCTTTTTTTTCTTTTTGCTACATCCTTGAAAATATTCCTTATATATTTTGAATATTAATCCACTGTCATATATATGGCTGTTGTTTGGTTTACTTTAGTTCTGTTTTTTGCTTTTTTTTTTTTCCCGCTATGCAGAAGATTCAGTTTTACCCGGTACGACTTATTTGTATTTTGTGTCTTGTCCTTTTGGTGCGCTGTCAGGGATTTCACCACATCCACTTTGCACAGTTGGGGAAGTAGAAGGTCTTCAAATGGACTCCAGCACTGTCCAATAGAAACATAAGATAACCCATATATGTAATTGTAAATTCATTTTCTGGTAGTCACATAAAATAGAACAAAACAAAGCTAATGAATTTTAACTCAAAATATACTATCATTTAACATGTGAGCAACTTTCAACGTTCTCAAGCTGATAGTTTACGTTCTCTTTTCCCCCTTATGTCTTCAAAAATAAGAGTGTATTTGGCTCACAGCACATCTCCATTCAGATACACCCCATTTCAGGACTCAATAGCCATTTGTCACTGGTGGCTACCATATCAAACAGCTCAGGTCTAGACTCCTTTACTATTTCAACTCAAAGTCTTTCGGTGAATCATGCCCTTTATTCCAATGAGTATTACAGATATGAGAAGTTCAGGGCCTCGAGTCATTGACATTTGTATTCATGTTGTGTCTTCATCACTAGCAGTAGTGATTTTAAGTATCGTGCCATGATAGCTCCATGCATGTAAAGATAAAAGCCCCACACACTATCAGCTGTTCATTCAGCTCGTGGAAATTCTAATTCCATGTTCATTTTTTTTTCTATAGACATTTGCCATGGCTGAGCACTTCAAACAGGTCATTAGATGTCCTGTGTGCCTAAAAGATCTTGAAGAAGCCGTGCAACTGAAATGTGGATATGCCTGCTGCCTCCAGTGCCTCAATTCACTCCAGAAGGAGCCCGATGGGGAAGGTTTACTGTGCCGTTTCTGCTCTGTGGTCTCTCAGAAGGATGACATCAAGCCCAAGTACAAGCTGAGGGCGCTGGTTTCCATCATCAAGGAACTAGAGCCCAAGCTGAAAAAGGTTCTAACAATGAACCCAAGGATGAGGAAGTTTCAAGGTAAGGAATCTATAGGACCTGCCACAACCCATAAAAGGCACTGGGAAAACGACTTTCAAACATTTCTTCATTAAACATAGGCATTAGCAGGATATGTAGCATCTAAAACTTCCATGCTTCACAAACAACAGCAGTTCTCACCTTTGCGTAGAGATTTTCATGGAATCTGTGCAAGTTTGTAGAATACTTTGGAGAGCAAGCTACTGTCTTCTTTCATGTATCATATGTGCTAAATGGAAAACTAATTTTCATGAAATTATCCACTAACTGAATTCGAAAGGCATTTCTAATATGAATAAGGTGGACTTGTTACAATGATCATATTCATGCAATCTGGAGATACAATTTAACCTCATCAGGTGGCCAAACAAGTTTCCCCAGGAAATTTTGATTTGGGAAAGAAAGTAGAATAAAAGTAAAAGTGAATAAGGTGTTTAAGTGTTTGCAGTCAAAGGGCAGAGGGAGTCTGTAGTGTGTGTCTTTGCTGAACTCCTGGTTCTTCTTTGCACAGTGGATATGACGTTGGATGTGGACACAGCCAACAACTATCTCATCATTTCTGAAGACCTGAGGAGTTTCCGAAGTGGGGATTTGAGCCAGAATAGGGAGGAGCAAGCTGAGAGGTTCGACACAGCCCTGTGCGTCCTGGGCACCCCTCGCTTCACTTCCGGCCGCCATTACTGGGAGGTGGACGTGGGCACCAGCCAAGTGTGGGATGTGGGTGTGTGCAAGGAATCTGTGAACCGACAGGGGAAGATTGTGCTTTCTTCAGAACACGGCTTCTTGACTGTGCGTTGCAGAGAAGGAAAGGTCTTTGCTGCCAGCACTGTGCCTATGACTCCTCTCTGGGTAAGTCCCCAGTTGCACAGAGTGGGGATTTTCCTGGATGTAGGTATGAGGTCCATTGCCTTTTACAATGTTAGTGATGGGTGCCATACCTACACATTCATCGAGATTCCTGTTTGTGAGCCATGGCGTCCATTTTTTGCTCATCAACGTGGAAGTCAAGATGATCAGAGCATCCTGAGTATCTGTTCTGTGATCACTCCAGCCAGTGCCAGTGCCCCGTTTCTTGTGGGGGAAAGTAAATAAACATTTCAACATAATCATCTTTAGGAAGTTTCTGTGCGCCCATAGCCATAGCTAAGAACTTTTCTGCTAGATACACATTTGTAGAAAGGGACAGAAGGGGAAGAGCCATCACTCTGTGAACCATGAACAGAAAGCAATTATATTAATGAGGGGAAAATTACATTGTACTTCAAGTTTGTCATGTTGTTTTCTTTGGGGCTTATGTTTATATTTCTGTTCAATAAATATTTTGAAAATTCAGATTCATTTGCCAATGTTTTCTATTTTCTGCAAGATTAGTGGAGTATGTGTTATGGAAGTTATGAACTAAATAATAATCTGAATGTGTCCCAACACAGTAACTGAATTTCAAATGAGAAGGACCTATGAATACGGCAAAATTATATATGTTCATGTATTCAGTCTAACGCAACAACTGAACACTGACATTCATTTCAAGTGCACACTGAGTGTTTGCCACGAATATGTGTGGTCTTAGGGAGATCTCATTAGCTTTAAAATTGAAATACTATACACCCTGTCCTATGATGGCAACAGAGTCAAATTGGAAATCAATAAGAGGAAGAAATCCATAAATTCTTCACATACATGTAAATTAAACAACCACTTCTAAATAAAATGATCAAATATGAAATGACAATGGAAATTACAGCTATGCTGAGTTGAATGAAAAGCACACATTTCCAAAATTTCTAGATGCGGTTGAAGCTCACTGAGAAACTCCTAATAGGAAGAAAATACCATAATCAATCACCTTAATTTCTACTTGAACTTACTTCACTAAGAGCAATTCAATTGTCAGCATTTTGATCAAAACCATCTGACAAGTGTCTGGGAAGTTCCAGACATTCTCACATCTTCGTGTCTTCTTCTGAGCCCTCTAAACGGTTGCAACCTCTGCCCGTTACCCAGTTCCAAAGTCGCTTCCACATTTTCAGGTACCTCAATAGCAGTGCCTCACTCCTGGTACCAATATTCTATATCAGTTCATTTTCACAGTGCTCTAAAGAAGTACCGGAGACTGGGTAATTTATGAAGAAAAGAGGTTTCATTAATTTATAGTTCTGCAGGTCGCACGGGGTACATCACTGGGTGGCCTCGGGAAACTGAACAATCATGGAGGAAGGCAAATGGGAAGCGTACATGAGAGCGGGCAAGGAAACTTTACCACTGTCTTAGTAGAAGCCAGCGGAGCTGCTTTCTGTGAAAAGATGCAATTGGAAAAGAGGTGGAAAGTATCTAACACCCAAACCAACCCCACCAGTGTGCCAGCAATCCTAAGACGCTCTTCTCTAATTCTGAACGGAAGAACTCCGCTTCCAAGACATGAGCATGAATGCAATTCCAGGCTGCAAGATATTTTGGGAGAATATTAGAGAGGCAAATCAACCCACTGGGCTTGGTGCTTTCCACAACTGAGGCCACCTGGTATTCCCAAAGAGAACAGAAATTTTGTTCAAGCTTTACTGAAAGCAGATAAAAATTAAAAGATGTGAGGGATCAGTGCTCCAGGAACATGGGTCCATAAAATTACAAGCTGGAGAATAACTGCTCCCAGAAATGTGAGTATATTTTAAAAGGATTTATATGAGAAAATAAACCAATTAGAATTATGCCAGAAGAGATAAGCATTTTCTCCCTGCATGCATATGTGTAGATACGGTATGTGTGTGTACATGGACATACAGGTGCCAGATTATATTATAGATGCCAATCAATGAAGAAAAGCAATGTGCAAAGATTTCATATAATATATGCACCGCAACGTAGGGATTTGTGTTTCTCAATTTGCCTTCACGAGACAAAAGGAATTGAAAACTGCCTTGGCTTTGAATAGGAAAGAAGAGAATCTAGCAGTCACTAGAGAGTGATTACTGTGGAGATGATTGAATTAAAGACTATTAATTTAATCACACTAATATAATCAAATCCTTTCCCACCTGACCTCCACTTTTACGTTCTTATCCATGAACTCTGATCCCCTATAATATATTTAATACATGAGGAACCCAATTGTGAACATTTTTAAAGAGGAAATGAATCTCATTTTACTTACGTTGTGATGTAAGGGAAATAGAAAGATTGTAACAGTATCTTTTACCTTTCATTTTAGATGCTGCAACTAAAAAGAAAAACCGGACTTTCACTGGCTGACTGATTGTCTGGAAAGCGTTTTGCGATTTCTTTCCTAGGCTTCTTAATTAGAATCTTTACATTATAGAGAAAATGCTTTTGAGAGTTGAGTGTGGTCTGTGGAGTGTCCTATTAGTAACGACTACTGGGTAGGTTTAACTCACCTCTTTTATTGAAATGTGAAAATGTGTTACATTTATAATAGAAAACTCTTTGAAAGTCGCACCGTTCATTTGAGAGGAATTTTAAATGTCACCCCAAATTTTAAGATTTTAATTAATTTTCATTGATTTCCAAATTTTAATCAATAGGCATAATCTTCAAGATCTTATCTAAAAAATATTACATGGCAATATTTTGTCCTTGTTAATTCAAAAATAACACTGAAAACACAATCGTCTTCCTTTACCGTAAAAACCTGTCCAAAAGTAACCATCTCAATGATGGCAGAATGAAATCAGAATCTGATTGGATTAAAAAGGAAAGGGTGTGGCTAAGGTGGGTGGAGACACCCTCTCGTATAAAAGCCCCTGGCAGGCAGCTCTCACTCCAGATCTGAGCTGTCTAGAGAAGCAGCTGGAGGCCAGGGCAGAAACTCCAGAAGGAGAGGTGAGTTCAATCTCTTGGAATTCATTTTCACAAAAGGCGTATGAGAGTCTAGGGGAATGCAATAATGTCTTGATTCCACAAGAGTTGTCTGAGGCCAACTCCATGACAGACACACTGTATTTCTGGAGGATAATGGGACCTCTGCCCTGGTAACAGTTAGGTAAGTCTTAGATTTTCAATACCAAGGCAAGAGACGTGACAATCTCCATTTGCTTGAATTTCATGAGAATTTGGTAGACTTTCTGAAATGATGGACAGAGGTTCGGTGGCGGCGTTATTCAACGTCAGGTTTTCCTATGGGTTTGGTATTGTTTTCCTATTCTCCCCTTCCCACAACCCCTGGCAACCATCATTCTTCTCTTATTTTCTGATTTGTTTTTGGTTCAGTTTTTTGTTCCTTTTAATTCAGAAAGAGAAATGGAAGGAAATGAAAAGCAAACTTTGTTTGCATTATTATTGCAGAAAAGATCTGTCCAGTTGCTGGGACCTACCTCTTCCAGGATGGGGATTCATTATTTCTTTAATTGTTTTGAGACAGTGTCTCGCTCTGTCTGCCAGGCTGCAGTGCAGTGGCTATTTTCTGATTCTATGAGATCAGTCAAGTCAGATTCCACATAACTGACCAAATTTTCCAAATTTTGATTTGGGAAAGAAAGTAGAATAAAAGTAAAAGTGAAGAACGTGTTTAAGTGTTTGCAGTCAAAGGGCAGAGGGAGTCTGTAGTGTGTGTCTTTGCTGAACTCCTGGTTCTTCTTTGCACAGTGGATATGACGTTGGATGTGGACACAGCCAACAACTATCTCATCATTTCTGAAGACCTGAGGAGTTTCCGAAGTGGGGATTTGAGCCAGAATAGGAAGGAGCAAGCTGAGAGGTTCGACACTGCCCTGTGCGTCCTGGGCACCCCTCGCTTCACTTCCGGCCGCCATTACTGGGAGGTGGACGTGGGCACCAGCCAAGTGTGGGATGTGGGTGTGTGCAAGGAATCTGTGAACCGACAGGGGAAGATTGTGCTTTCTTCAGAACACGGCTTCTTGACTGTGGGTTGCAGAGAAGGAAAGGTCTTTGCTGTCAGCTCTGTGCCTATGACTCCTCTCTGGGTGAGTCCCCAGTTGCACAGAGTGGGGATTTTCCTAGATGTAGGTATGAGGTCCATTGCCTTTTACAATGTTAGTGATGGGTGCCATATCTACACATTCATCGAGATTCCTGTTTGCGAGCCATGGCGTCCATTTTTTGCTCATAAACGTGGAAGTCAAGATGATCAGAGCATCCTGAGTATCTGTTCTGTGATCAATCCAGCCAGTGCCAGTGCCCGTGCCCCCGTTTCTTCTGGGGGAAAGTAAATAAACATTTCAACATAATCATCTTTAGGAAGTTTCAGTGCGCCCATAGCCATAGCTAAGAACTTTTCTGCTAGGTACACATAGGTACAAAGGGACAGAAGGGGAAGAGCCATCACTCTGTAAACCATGAACAGAAAGCAATTATATTAATGAGGGGAAAATTACATTGTACTTCAAGTTTGTCATGTTGTTTTCTTTGGGGCTTATGTTTATATTTCTGTTCAATAAATATTTTGAAAATTCAGATTCATTTGCCAATGTTTTCTATTTTCTGCAAGATTAGTGTAGTATGTGTTATGGAAGTTATGAACTAAATAATACTTTGAATGTGACCCAACACAGTAACTGAATTTCAAATCAGAAGGACCTATGAATACGGCAAAATTATATATGTTCATGTATTCAGTTTAACCCAACAACTGAACACTGACATTCATTTCAAGTGCACACTGAGTGTTTGCCACGAATATGTGTGGGCTTAGAGAGATCTCATTAGCTTTAAAATTGAAATACTATACACCCTCTCCTATGACGGCAACAGAGTCAAATTGGAAATCAGTAACAGGAAGAAATCCATAAATTCTCCACATACATGCAAATTAAATAACCACTTCGAAATAAAATGATCAAATATGAAATGACAATGGAAATTACAGCTATCCTGAGTTGAATGAAAAGCACACATTTCCAAAATTTCTAGATGCGGTTGAAGCTCACTGAGAAACTCCTAATAGGAAGAAAATATCGTAATCAATCACCTTAATTTCTACTTGCACTTACTTCACTAAGAGCAATTCAATTGTCAGCATTTTGATCAAAACCATCTGACAAGTATCTGGGCAGTTCCAGACATTCTCACATCTTCCTGTCTTCTTCTGAGCCCTCCAAACGGTTGCAACCTTTGCCCGTTACCCAGTTCCAAAGTCGCTTCCACATTTTCAGGTACCTCAATAGCAGTGCCTCACTCCTGGTACCAATATTCTATATCAGTTCATTCTCACACTGCTCTAAAGAACTACCGGAGACTGGGTAATTTATGAAGAAAAGAGGTTTCATTAATTTATAGTTCTGCAGGTCGCACGGGGAACATCACTGGGTGGCCTCGGGAAACTGAACAATCATGGAGGAAGGCAAAGGGGAAGCGTACATGAGAGCGGCCAAGGAAACTTTACCACTGTCTTAGTAGAAGCCAGCGGAGCTGCTTTCTGTGAAAAGATGCAATTGGAAAAGAGGTGTAAAATATCTAACACCCAAACCAACCCCACCAGTGTGCCAGCAATCCTAAGACGCTCTTCTCTAATTCTGAACGGAAGAACTCCGCTTCCAAGACATGAGCATGAATGCAATTCCAGGCTGTAAGATATTTTGGGAGAATATTAGAGAGGCAAATCAACCCACTGGGCTTGGTGCTTTCCACAACTGAGGCCACCTGGTATTCCCAAAGAGAACAGAAATTTTGTTCAAGCTTTACTGAAAGCAGATAAAAATTAAAAGATGTGAGGGATCAGTGCTCCAGGAACATGGGTCCGTAAAATTACAAGCTGGAGAATAACTGCTCCCAGAAATGTGAGTATATTTTAAAAGGATTTATATGAGAAAATAAACCAATTAGTATTATGCGAGAAGAGATAAGCGTTTTCTCCCTGCATGCATATGTGTAGATACGGTATGTGTGTGTACATGGACATACAGGTGGCAGATTATATTATAGATGCCAATCAATGAAGAAATGCAATGTGCAAGGATTTCATCTAATATATGCACCGCAACGTAGAGATTTGTGTTTCTCAATTGGCCTTCACGAGACAAAAGGAATTGAGAACTGCCTTGGCTTTGAATAGGAAAGAAGAGATCTAGCAATCACTAGACAGTGACTACTGTGGAGATGATTGAATTAAAGACTGTTAATTTAATCACATTAATGTAATCAAATCCTTTCCCACCTGACCTCCAGTCTCCCACTTTTACGTTCTTATCCATGAACTCTGATCCCCTATAATATATTTAATACATGAGGAACCCAATTGTGAACATTTTCAAAGAGGAAATGAATCTCATTTTACTTATGTTGTGATGTAAGGGAAATAGAAAGATTGTAACAGTATCTTTTACCTTTCATTTTAGATGCTGCAACTAAAAAGAAAAACCGGACTTTCACTGGCTGAATGATTGTCTGGAAACCGTTTTGGGATTTCTTTCCTAAGCTTCTTAATTAGAATCTTTACATTATAGAGAAAATGTTTTTGAGAGTTGAGTGTGGTCTGTGGAGTGTCCTGTTAGTAACGACTACTGGGTAGGTTTAACTCACCTCTTTTATTGAAATGTGAAAAGGTGTTACGTTTATAATAGAAAACTCTTTGAAAGTCGCACCGTTCATTTGAGAGGAATTTTAAATGTCACCCCAAATTTTAAGATTTTAATTAATTTTAATTGATTTCCAAATTTTAATCAATAGGCATAATATTCAAGATCTTATATAAAGATTATTGCATGGCAATATTTTGTCCTTGTTAATGAAAAACTAACACTGAAAACACAATCCTCTTCTTTTATGGTAAAAACCTGTCCAAAAGTAACCATCTCAATGATGGCAGAATGAAATCAGAATCTGATTGGATTAAAAAGGAGGGAAAGGGTGTGGCTAAGGTGGGTGGAGAGATCCTCTCCTATAAAAGCTGCTGGCAGCCAGCTCTCACTCCAGATCTGAGCTGTCCGCAGAAGCAGCTGGAGACCAGGGGAGAAACTCCAGAAGGAGAGGTGAGTTCAATCTCTTGGAATTCATTTTTACAAAAGGCGTATGAGAGTCTAGGGGAATGCAATAATGTCTTGATTCCACAAGAGTTGTCTGAGGCCAACTCCATGACAGACACACTGTATTTCTGGAGGATAATGGGACCTCTGCCCTGGTAACAGTTACGTAAGTCTTAGATTTTCAGTACCAAGGCAAGAGACGTGACAATCTCCATTTGCTTGAATTTCATGAGAATTTGGTAGACTTTCTGAAATGATGGACAGAGGTTCGGTGGCTGCGTTATTCAACCTCTGGTTTTCCTATGGGTTTGGTATTGTTTTCCTATTCTCCCCTTCCCACAACCCCTGGCAACCATCATTCTTCTCTTATTTTCTGATTTTTTTTCTTCAGTTTTTTGTTCCTTTTAATTCAGAAAGAGAAAGGGAAGGAAATGAAAAGCAAAGGTTGTTTAAATTACTATTGCGGAAAAGATCTGGCCGGATGCTGGGACCTACCTCTTCCAGGATGGGGATTCATTATTTCTTTAATTGTTTTGAGACAGTGTCTCGCTCTGTCTGCCAGGCTGGAGTGCAGTGGCTATGTTCTGATTCTATGAGATCAGTCAACTCAGATTCCACATAACTGAGATCATACAGTGTTTACTTCCCTCAGCCTCACTTATTTCACTTCCCATGGTGCCCTTGGCCTTCATCCACATGGGTGAAATGCCAGAATTTCCTTCTTTTTTATGGTAGAATAATCCCATGTATATATCACCATTTCCTCATCCATTTTTCTCTCACAGACTCTGGGGTTGGTTCCATGGCTCTTGTGAATAACGCTGCAGAGAACCTGAGAGTGCAGATGTCTCTTTGACATGCTGACCTCTTTCACGTAGAAACACAGAAGTAGGGTTGCTGGAACACAGGCAGTTCTATTCTTCATGTTTTCAGAAACCTCCCTACTATTTTCTGTAGTGGTTGTACCATTTTCTTTCCCACCAACCGTGCACAAGGGTTCCCCTTTCTACACATTCTTACCAACACTTATCTTTTGTCTTTTTGATCATAGACATCCTAGCAGAGAGGGGGTAATATGTCATCGCGGTTTTGTTGCTGGAAGGCTCAGGAGGCTCTCTGGATGCCAGAGAGACCCCAGACCCAGCCAGTTTCCAGGTTCTGGATGCTATCGGGAGAACGAATTCAGGGATGAGCCAGAATGAAGTGAAAGGCGAGAAGTTTCTATTCCAGAGCAAAAGCACACTGTTAGGAGAGAAGTGTGGGCGTGATTCTGAAAGCTGGTGGCGCTCAATGGAGTTCGGGGTTTCTATTTTTGTCAGTCCTTGTAAATAGGACGTGAGCTAATCATTAGGTTTTCTAGGAAAAAAGCAGAGATTTTTTAGAATTGGTGAGGTACCCATTTTTGTACTACATATGGGCATGCTGGGGTCAGCCGTGACACTGCAGAGTGTGTGATTTCGTGTGGTAATGACCATGGTCATTACTGTGGCAATGCTTTCAACGAGCTTCACTCCCTCCGGTTTTTTAGCACCTCATGAGCCCAGGTTCCTCCTTGTCCTTGTAATTTTAATGACAAGTGGCTAATTTTAAGAGCCACTGTTTTGGTCTTATGTGAAACTGTCACTGGATACGTTCTCCATTCTCTTGTGACCACACAGTATTCCTGTCTCAGTTTAAATTGCATTTCTCGCATGGTGAGTCAAGTTGAGCTTGTTCTTCAGTACTTGCTGGTCATTGGTGTGTGCTTTTCAGAGAAATATCTATTCAGATTTTTGCCCACTGGAATTTGGATTATTTTGGCTTTTTTTTCTTTTTGCTACGGCCTTGAAAATATTCCTCATATATTTTGAATATTAATCCACTGTCATATATATGGCTGCTTGTTTGGTTTCTTTTAGTTTTTTTTTTTTGCTTTTTTTTTTTTCCCGCTATGCAGAAGATTCAGTTTTACCTGGTACGACTTACTTGTATTTTGTGTCTTGTCCTTTTGGTGTGCTATCAGGGTTTTCACCACATCCACTTTGCACAGTTGGGGAAGTAGAAGGTCTTCAAATGGACTCCAGCACTGTCCAATAGAAACATAAGATAACCCATATATGTAATTGTAAATTCATTTTCTGGTAGTCATTAAAATAGAACAAAACAAACCTAATGAATTTTAACTCAAAATATACTATCGTTTAACATGTGAGCAACTTTCAACGCTCTCGAGCAGATAGTTTACGTTCTCTTTTCCCCCTTATGTCTTCAAAAATAAGAGTGTATTTGGCTCACAGCACATCTCCATTCAGATACGCCCCATTTCAGGTCTCAATAGCCATTTGTCACTGGTGGCTACCATATCAAACAGCTCAGGTCTAGACTCCTTTACTCTTTCAACTCAAAGTCTTTTGGTGAATCATGCCCTTTATTCCAATGAGTATTACAGATATTAGAAATTCAGGACCTCAAGTCATTGACATTTGTATTCATGTTGTGTCTTCATCACTAGCAGTAGTGATTTTAAGTATCGTGCCATGATAGCTCCATGCATGTAAAGATAAAAGCCCCAGACACTATCAGCTGTTCATTCAGCTCGTGGAAATTCTAATTCCGTGTTCATTTTTTTTTCTATAGACATCTGCCATGGCTGAGCACTTCAAACAGGTCATTAGATGTCCTGTCTGCCTGAAAGATCTTGAAGAAGCCGTGCAACTGAAATGTGGATATGCCTGCTGCCTCCAGTGCCTCAATTCACTCCAGAAGGAGCCCGATGGGGAAGGTTTACTGTGCCGTTTCTGCTCTGTGGTCTCTCAGAAGGATGACATCAAGCCCAAGTACAAGCTGAGGGCGCTGGTTTCCATCATCAAGGAACTAGAGCCCAAGCTGAAAAAGGTTCTAACAATGAACCCAAGGATGAGGAAGTTTCAAGGTAAGGAATCTATAGGACCTGCCACAATCCATAAAAGGCACTGGGAAAACGACTTTCAAACATTTCTTCATTAAACATAGGCATTAGCAGGATATGTAGCATCTAAAACTTCCATGCTTCACAAACAACAGCAGTTCTCACCTTTGCGTAGAGATTTTCATGGAATCTGTGCAAGTTTGTAGAATACTTTGGAGAGCAAGCTACTGTCTTCTTTCATGTATCGTGTGTGCTAAATGGAAAACTAATTTTCATCAAATTATCCACTAACTTATTTGGAGAGGCATTTCCAATATGGATAAGGTGGACTTGTTACAATGATCATATTCATGTAATCTGTAGATAAAATTGAACCTCCTCAGGTGGCCAAACAAGTTTCCCCAGGAAATTTTGATTTGGGAAAGAAAGTAGAATAAGAGTAAAAGTGAATAATGCGTTTAAGTGTTTGCAGTCAAAGGCCAGTGGGAGTCTGTAGAGTGTGTCTTTGCTGAAATCCTGGTTCTTCTTTGCACAGTGGATATGACGTTCGATGTGGACACAGCCAACAACTATCTCATCATTTCTGAAGACCTGAGGAGTTTCCGAAGTGGGGATTTGAGCCAGAATAGGAAGGAGCAAGCTGAGAGGTTCGACACTACCCTGTGCGTCCTGGGCACCCCTCGCTTCACTTCCGGCCGCCATTACTGGGAGGTGGACGTGGGCACCAGCCAAGTGTGGGATGTGGGCGTGTGCAAGGAATCTGTGAACCGACAGGGGATGATTGAGCTTTCTTCAGAACACGGCTTCTTGACTGTGGGTTGCAGAGAAGGAAATGTCTTTGCTGCCAGCACTGTGCCTATGACTCCTCTCTGGGTGAGTCCCCAGTTGCACAGAGTGGGGATTTTCCTGGATGTAGGTATGAGGTCCATTGCCTTTTACAATGTTAGTGATGGGTGCCATATCTACACATTCATCGAGATTCCTGTTTGCGAGCCATGGCGTCCATTTTTTGCTCATCAACGTGGAAGTCAAGATGATCAGAGCATCCTGAATATCTGTCCTGTGATCAATCCAGCCAGTGCCAGTGCCCCCGTTTCTTCTGGGGGAAAGTAAATAAACATTTCAACATAATCATCTTTAGGAAGTTTCAGTGCGCCCATAGCCATAGCTAAGAACTTTTCTGCTAGGTACACATAGGTACAAAGGGACAGAAGGGGAAGAGCCATCACTCTGTAAACCATGAACAGAAAGCAATTATATTAATGAGGGGAAAATTACATTGTACTTCAAGTTTGTCATGTTGTTTTCTTTGGGGCTTATGTTTATATTTCTGTTCAATAAATATTTTGAAAATTCAGATTCATTTGCCAATGTTTTCTATTTTCTGCAAGATTAGTGTAGTATGTGTTATGGAAGTTATGAACTAAATAATACTTTGAATGTGACCCAACACAGTAACTGAATTTCAAATCAGAAGTACCTATGAATACGGCAAAATTATATATGTTCATGTATTCAGTTTAACCCAACAACTGAACACTGACATTCATTTCAAGTGCACACTGAGTGTTTGCCACGAATATGTGTGGGCTTAGAGAGATCTCATTAGCTTTAAAATTGAAATACTATACACCCTCTCCTATGACGGCAACAGAGTCAAATTGGAAATCAGTAACAGGAAGAAATCCATAAATTCTCCACATACATGCAAATTAAATAACCACTTCGAAATAAAATGATCAAATATGAAATGACAATGGAAATTACAGCTATCCTGAGTTGAATGAAAAGCACACATTTCCAAAATTTCTAGATGCGGTTGAAGCTCACTGAGAAACTCCTAATAGGAAGAAAATATCGTAATCAATCACCTTCATTTCTACTTGCACTTACTTCACTAAGAGCAATTCAATTGTCAGCATTTTGATCAAAACCATCTGACAAGTATCTGGGCAGTTCCAGACATTCTCACATCTTCCTGTCTTCTTCTGAGCCCTCCAAACGGTTGCAACCTTTGCCCGTTACCCAGTTCCAAAGTCGCTTCCACATTTTCAGGTACCTCAATAGCAGTGCCTCACTCCTGGTACCAATATTCTATATCAGTTCATTCTCACACTGCTCTAAAGAACTACCGGAGACTGGGTAATTTATGAAGAAAAGAGGTTTCATTAATTTATAGTTCTGCAGGTCGCACGGGGAACATCACTGGGTGGCCTCGGGAAACTGAACAATCATGGAGGAAGGCAAAGGGGAAGCGTACATGAGAGCGGCCAAGGAAACTTTACCACTGTCTTAGTAGAAGCCAGCGGAGCTGCTTTCTGTGAAAAGATGCAATTGGAAAAGAGGTGTAAAATATCTAACACCCAAACCAACCCCACCAGTGTGCCAGCAATCCTAAGACGCTCTTCTCTAATTCTGAACGGAAGAACTCCGCTTCCAAGACATGAGCATGAATGCAATTCCAGGCTGTAAGATATTTTGGGAGAATATTAGAGAGGCAAATCAACCCACTGGGCTTGGTGCTTTCCACAACTGAGGCCACCTGGTATTCCCAAAGAGAACAGAAATTTTGTTCAAGCTTTACTGAAAGCAGATAAAAATTAAAAGATGTGAGGGATCAGTGCTCCAGGAACATGGGTCCGTAAAATTACAAGCTGGAGAATAACTGCTCCCAGAAATGTGAGTATATTTTAAAAGGATTTATATGAGAAAATAAACCAATTAGAATTATGCGAGAAGAGATAAGCGTTTTCTCCCTGCATGCATATGTGTAGATACGGTATGTGTGTGTACATGGACATACAGGTGGCAGATTATATTATAGATGCCAATCAATGAAGAAATGCAATGTGCAAGGATTTCATCTAATATATGCACCGCAACGTAGAGATTTGTGTTTCTCAATTGGCCTTCACGAGACAAAAGGAATTGAGAACTGCCTTGGCTTTGAATAGGAAAGAAGAGATCTAGCAATCACTAGACAGTGACTACTGTGGAGATGATTGAATTAAAGACTGTTAATTTAATCACATTAATGTAATCAAATCCTTTCCCACCTGACCTCCAGTCTCCCACTTTTACGTTCTTATCCATGAACTCTGATCCCCTATAATATATTTAATACATGAGGAACCCAATTGTGAACATTTTCAAAGAGGAAATGAATCTCATTTTACTTATGTTGTGATGTAAGGGAAATAGAAAGATTGTAACAGTATCTTTTACCTTTCATTTTAGATGCTGCAACTAAAAAGAAAAACCGGACTTTCACTGGCTGAATGATTGTCTGGAAACCGTTTTGGGATTTCTTTCCTAAGCTTCTTAATTAGAATCTTTACATTATAGAGAAAATGTTTTTGAGAGTTGAGTGTGGTCTGTGGAGTGTCCTGTTAGTAACGACTACTGGGTAGGTTTAACTCACCTCTTTTATTGAAATGTGAAAAGGTGTTACGTTTATAATAGAAAACTCTTTGAAAGTCGCACCGTTCATTTGAGAGGAATTTTAAATGTCACCCCAAATTTTAAGATTTTAATTAATTTTAATTGATTTCCAAATTTTAATCAATAGGCATAATATTCAAGATATTATATAAAGATTATTGCATGGCAATATTTTGTCCTTGTTAATGAAAAACTAACACTGAAAACACAATCCTCTTCTTTTATGGTAAAAACCTGTCCAAAAGTAACCATCTCAATGATGGCAGAATGAAATCAGAATCTGATTGGATTAAAAAGGAGGGAAAGGGTGTGGCTAAGGTGGGTGGAGAGATCCTCTCCTATAAAAGCTGCTGGCAGCCAGCTCTCACTCCAGATCTGAGCTGTCCGCAGAAGCAGCTGGAGACCAGGGGAGAAACTCCAGAAGGAGAGGTGAGTTCAATCTCTTGGAATTCATTTTTACAAAAGGCGTATGAGAGTCTAGGGGAATGCAATAATGTCTTGATTCCACAAGAGTTGTCTGAGGCCAACTCCATGACAGACACACTGTATTTCTGGAGGATAATGGGACCTCTGCCCTGGTAACAGTTACGTAAGTCTTAGATTTTCAGTACCAAGGCAAGAGACGTGACAATCTCCATTTGCTTGAATTTCATCAGAATTTGGTAGACTTTCTGAAATGATGGACAGAGGTTCGGTGGCTGCGTTATTCAACCTCTGGTTTTCCTATGGGTTTGGTATTGTTTTCCTATTCTCCCCTTCCCACAACCCCTGGCAACCATCATTCTTCTCTTATTTTCTGATTTTTTTTCTTCAGTTTTTTGTTCCTTTTAATTCAGAAAGAGAAAGGGAAGGAAATGAAAAGCAAAGGTTGTTTAAATTACTATTGCGGAAAAGATCTGGCCGGATGCTGGGACCTACCTCTTCCAGGATGGGGATTCATTATTTCTTTAATTGTTTTGAGACAGTGTCTCGCTCTGTCTGCCAGGCTGGAGTGCAGTGGCTATGTTCTGATTCTATGAGATCAGTCAACTCAGATTCCACATAACTGAGATCATACAGTGTTTACTTCCCTCAGCCTCACTTATTTCACTTCCCATGGTGCCCTCGGCCTTCATCCACATGGGTGAAATGCCAGAATTTCCTTCTTTTTTATGGTAGGATAATCCCATGTATATATCACCATTTCCTCATCCATTTTTCTCTCACAGACTCTGGGGTTGGTTCCATGGCTCTTGTGAATAACGCTGCAGAGAACCTGAGAGTGCAGATGTCTCTTTGACATGCTGACCTCTTTCACGTAGAAACACAGAAGTAGGGTTGCTGGAACACAGGCAGTTCTATTCTTCATGTTTTCAGAAACCTCCCTACTATTTTCTGTAGTGGTTGTACCATTTTCTTTCCCACCAACCGTGCACAAGGGTTCCCCTTTCTACACATTCTTACCAACACTTATCTTTTGTCTTTTTGATCATAGACATCCTAGCAGAGAGGGGGTAATATGTCATCGCGGTTTTGTTGCTGGAAGGCTCAGGAGGCTCTCTGGATGCCAGAGAGACCCCAGACCCAGCCAGTTTCCAGGTTCTGGATGCTATCGGGAGAACGAATTCAGGGATGAGCCAGAATGAAGTGAAAGGCGAGAAGTTTCTATTCCAGAGCAAAAGCACACTGTTAGGAGAGAAGTGTGGGCGTGATTCTGAAAGCTGGTGGCGCTCAATGGAGTTCGGGGTTTCTATTTTTGTCAGTCCTTGTAAATAGGACGTGAGCTAATCATTAGGTTTTCTAGGAAAAAAGCAGAGATTTTTTAGAATTGGTGAGGTACCCATTTTTGTACTACATATGGGCATGCTGGGGTCAGCCGTGACACTGCAGAGTGTGTGATTTCGTGTGGTAATGACCATGGTCATTACTGTGGCAATGCTTTCAACGAGCTTCACTCCCTCCGGTTTTTTAGCACCTCATGAGCCCAGGTTCCTCCTTGTCCTTGTAATTTTAATGACAAGTGGCTAATTTTAAAAGCCACTGTTTTGGTCTTATGTGAAACTGTCACTGGATACGTTCTCCATTCTCTTGTGACCACACAGTATTCCTGTCTCAGTTTAAATTGCATTTCTCGCATGGTGAGTCAAGTTGAGCTTGTTCTTCAGTACTTGCTGGTCATTGGTGTGTGCTTTTCAGAGAAATATCTATTCAGATTTTTGCCCACTGGAATTTGGATTATTTTGGCTTTTTTTTCTTTTTGCTACGGCCTTGAAAATATTCCTCATATATTTTGAATATTAATCCACTGTCATATATATGGCTGCTTGTTTGGTTTCTTTTAGTTTTTTTTTTTTTTGCTTTTTTTTTTTTCCCGCTATGCAGAAGATTCAGTTTTACCTGGTACGACTTACTTGTATTTTGTGTCTTGTCCTTTTGGTGTGCTATCAGGGTTTTCACCACATCCACTTTGCACAGTTGGGGAAGTAGAAGGTCTTCAAATGGACTCCAGCACTGTCCAATAGAAACATAAGATAACCCATATATGTAATTGTAAATTCATTTTCTGGTAGTCATTAAAATAGAACAAAACAAACCTAATGAATTTTAACTCAAAATATACTATCGTTTAACATGTGAGCAACTTTCAACGCTCTCGAGCAGATAGTTTACGTTCTCTTTTCCCCCTTATGTCTTCAAAAATAAGAGTGTATTTGGCTCACAGCACATCTCCATTCAGATACGCCCCATTTCAGGTCTCAATAGCCATTTGTCACTGGTGGCTACCATATCAAACAGCTCAGGTCTAGACTCCTTTACTCTTTCAACTCAAAGTCTTTTGGTGAATCATGCCCTTTATTCCAATGAGTATTACAGATATTAGAAATTCAGGACCTCAAGTCATTGACATTTGTATTCATGTTGTGTCTTCATCACTAGCAGTAGTGATTTTAAGTATCGTGCCATGATAGCTCCATGCATGTAAAGATAAAAGCCCCAGACACTATCAGCTGTTCATTCAGCTCGTGGAAATTCTAATTCCGTGTTCATTTTTTTTTCTATAGACATCTGCCATGGCTGAGCACTTCAAACAGGTCATTAGATGTCCTGTCTGCCTGAAAGATCTTGAAGAAGCCGTGCAACTGAAATGTGGATATGCCTGCTGCCTCCAGTGCCTCAATTCACTCCAGAAGGAGCCCGATGGGGAAGGTTTACTGTGCCGTTTCTGCTCTGTGGTCTCTCAGAAGGATGACATCAAGCCCAAGTACAAGCTGAGGGCGCTGGTTTCCATCATCAAGGAACTAGAGCCCAAGCTGAAAAAGGTTCTAACAATGAACCCAAGGATGAGGAAGTTTCAAGGTAAGGAATCTATAGGACCTGCCACAATCCATAAAAGGCACTGGGAAAACGACTTTCAAACATTTCTTCATTAAACATAGGCATTAGCAGGATATGTAGCATCTAAAACTTCCATGCTTCACAAACAACAGCAGTTCTCACCTTTGCGTAGAGATTTTCATGGAATCTGTGCAAGTTTGTAGAATACTTTGGAGAGCAAGCTACTGTCTTCTTTCATGTATCGTGTGTGCTAAATGGAAAACTAATTTTCATCAAATTATCCACTAACTTATTTGGAGAGGCATTTCCAATATGGATAAGGTGGACTTGTTACAATGATCATATTCATGTAATCTGTAGATAAAATTGAACCTCCTCAGGTGGCCAAACAAGTTTCCCCAGGAAACTTTGATTTGGGAAAGAAAGTAGAATAAGAGTAAAAGTGAATAATGCGTTTAAGTGTTTGCAGTCAAAGGCCAGTGGGAGTCTGTAGAGTGTGTCTTTGCTGAAATCCTGGTTCTTCTTTGCACAGTGGATATGACGTTCGATGTGGACACAGCCAACAACTATCTCATCATTTCTGAAGACCTGAGGAGTTTCCGAAGTGGGGATTTGAGCCAGAATAGGAAGGAGCAAGCTGAGAGGTTCGACACTACCCTGTGCGTCCTGGGCACCCCTCGCTTCACTTCCGGCCGCCATTACTGGGAGGTGGACGTGGGCACCAGCCAAGTGTGGGATGTGGGCGTGTGCAAGGAATCTGTGAACCGACAGGGGATGATTGAGCTTTCTTCAGAACACGGCTTCTTGACTGTGGGTTGCAGAGAAGGAAATGTCTTTGCTGCCAGCACTGTGCCTATGACTCCTCTCTGGGTGAGTCCCCAGTTGCACAGAGTGGGGATTTTCCTGGATGTAGGTATGAGGTCCATTGCCTTTTACAATGTTAGTGATGGGTGCCATATCTACACATTCATCGAGATTCCTGTTTGCGAGCCATGGCGTCCATTTTTTGCTCATCAACGTGGAAGTCAAGATGATCAGAGCATCCTGAATATCTGTCCTGTGATCAATCCAGCCAGTGCCAGTGCCCCCGTTTCTTCTGGGGGAAAGTAAATAAACATTTCAACATAATCATCTTTAGGAAGTTTCAGTGCGCCCATAGCCATAGCTAAGAACTTTTCTGCTAGGTACACATAGGTACAAAGGGACAGAAGGGGAAGAGCCATCACTCTGTAAACCATGAACAGAAAGCAATTATATTAATGAGGGGAAAATTACATTGTACTTCAAGTTTGTCATGTTGTTTTCTTTGGGGCTTATGTTTATATTTCTGTTCAATAAATATTTTGAAAATTCAGATTCATTTGCCAATGTTTTCTATTTTCTGCAAGATTAGTGTAGTATGTGTTATGGAAGTTATGAACTAAATAATACTTTGAATGTGACCCAACACAGTAACTGAATTTCAAATCAGAAGGACCTATGAATACGGCAAAATTATATATGTTCATGTATTCAGTTTAACCCAACAACTGAACACTGACATTCATTTCAAGTGCACACTGAGTGTTTGCCACGAATATGTGTGGGCTTAGAGAGATCTCATTAGCTTTAAAATTGAAATACTATACACCCTCTCCTATGACGGCAACAGAGTCAAATTGGAAATCAGTAACAGGAAGAAATCCATAAATTCTCCACATACATGCAAATTAAATAACCACTTCGAAATAAAATGATCAAATATGAAATGACAATGGAAATTACAGCTATCCTGAGTTGAATGAAAAGCACACATTTCCAAAATTTCTAGATGCGGTTGAAGCTCACTGAGAAACTCCTAATAGGAAGAAAATATCGTAATCAATCACCTTAATTTCTACTTGCACTTACTTCACTAAGAGCAATTCAATTGTCAGCATTTTGATCAAAACCATCTGACAAGTATCTGGGCAGTTCCAGACATTCTCACATCTTCCTGTCTTCTTCTGAGCCCTCCAAACGGTTGCAACCTTTGCCCGTTACCCAGTTCCAAAGTCGCTTCCACATTTTCAGGTACCTCAATAGCAGTGCCTCACTCCTGGTACCAATATTCTATATCAGTTCATTCTCACACTGCTCTAAAGAACTACCGGAGACTGGGTAATTTATGAAGAAAAGAGGTTTCATTAATTTATAGTTCTGCAGGTCGCACGGGGAACATCACTGGGTGGCCTCGGGAAACTGAACAATCATGGAGGAAGGCAAAGGGGAAGCGTACATGAGAGCGGCCAAGGAAACTTTACCACTGTCTTAGTAGAAGCCAGCGGAGCTGCTTTCTGTGAAAAGATGCAATTGGAAAAGAGGTGTAAAATATCTAACACCCAAACCAACCCCACCAGTGTGCCAGCAATCCTAAGACGCTCTTCTCTAATTCTGAACGGAAGAACTCCGCTTCCAAGACATGAGCATGAATGCAATTCCAGGCTGTAAGATATTTTGGGAGAATATTAGAGAGGCAAATCAACCCACTGGGCTTGGTGCTTTCCACAACTGAGGCCACCTGGTATTCCCAAAGAGAACAGAAATTTTGTTCAAGCTTTACTGAAAGCAGATAAAAATTAAAAGATGTGAGGGATCAGTGCTCCAGGAACATGGGTCCGTAAAATTACAAGCTGGAGAATAACTGCTCCCAGAAATGTGAGTATATTTTAAAAGGATTTATATGAGAAAATAAACCAATTAGAATTATGCGAGAAGAGATAAGCGTTTTCTCCCTGCATGCATATGTGTAGATACGGTATGTGTGTGTACATGGACATACAGGTGGCAGATTATATTATAGATGCCAATCAATGAAGAAATGCAATGTGCAAGGATTTCATCTAATATATGCACCGCAACGTAGAGATTTGTGTTTCTCAATTGGCCTTCACGAGACAAAAGGAATTGAGAACTGCCTTGGCTTTGAATAGGAAAGAAGAGATCTAGCAATCACTAGACAGTGACTACTGTGGAGATGATTGAATTAAAGACTGTTAATTTAATCACATTAATGTAATCAAATCCTTTCCCACCTGACCTCCAGTCTCCCACTTTTACGTTCTTATCCATGAACTCTGATCCCCTATAATATATTTAATACATGAGGAACCCAATTGTGAACATTTTCAAAGAGGAAATGAATCTCATTTTACTTATGTTGTGATGTAAGGGAAATAGAAAGATTGTAACAGTATCTTTTACCTTTCATTTTAGATGCTGCAACTAAAAAGAAAAACCGGACTTTCACTGGCTGAATGATTGTCTGGAAACCGTTTTGGGATTTCTTTCCTAAGCTTCTTAATTAGAATCTTTACATTATAGAGAAAATGTTTTTGAGAGTTGAGTGTGGTCTGTGGAGTGTCCTGTTAGTAACGACTACTGGGTAGGTTTAACTCACCTCTTTTATTGAAATGTGAAAAGGTGTTACGTTTATAATAGAAAACTCTTTGAAAGTCGCACCGTTCATTTGAGAGGAATTTTAAATGTCACCCCAAATTTTAAGATTTTAATTAATTTTAATTGATTTCCAAATTTTAATCAATAGGCATAATATTCAAGATCTTATATAAAGATTATTGCATGGCAATATTTTGTCCTTGTTAATGAAAAACTAACACTGAAAACACAATCCTCTTCTTTTATGGTAAAAACCTGTCCAAAAGTAACCATCTCAATGATGGCAGAATGAAATCAGAATCTGATTGGATTAAAAAGGAGGGAAAGGGTGTGGCTAAGGTGGGTGGAGAGATCCTCTCCTATAAAAGCTGCTGGCAGCCAGCTCTCACTCCAGATCTGAGCTGTCCGCAGAAGCAGCTGGAGACCAGGGGAGAAACTCCAGAAGGAGAGGTGAGTTCAATCTCTTGGAATTCATTTTTACAAAAGGCGTATGAGAGTCTAGGGGAATGCAATAATGTCTTGATTCCACAAGAGTTGTCTGAGGCCAACTCCATGACAGACACACTGTATTTCTGGAGGATAATGGGACCTCTGCCCTGGTAACAGTTACGTAAGTCTTAGATTTTCAGTACCAAGGCAAGAGACGTGACAATCTCCATTTGCTTGAATTTCATCAGAATTTGGTAGACTTTCTGAAATGATGGACAGAGGTTCGGTGGCTGCGTTATTCAACCTCTGGTTTTCCTATGGGTTTGGTATTGTTTTCCTATTCTCCCCTTCCCACAACCCCTGGCAACCATCATTCTTGTCTTATTTTCTGATTTTTTTTCTTCAGTTTTTTGTTCCTTTTAATTCAGAAAGAGAAAGGGAAGGAAATGAAAAGCAAAGGTTGTTTAAATTACTATTGTGGAAAAGATCTGGCCGGATGCTGGGACCTACCTCTTCCAGGATGGGGATTCATTATTTCTTTAATTGTTTTGAGACAGTGTCTCGCTCTGTCTGCCAGGCTGGAGTGCAGTGGCTATGTTCTGATTCTATGAGATCAGTCAACTCAGATTCCACATAACTGAGATCATACAGTGTTTACTTCCCTCAGCCTCACTTATTTCACTTCCCATGGTGCCCTCGGCCTTCATCCACATGGGTGAAATGCCAGAATTTCCTTCTTTTTTATGGTAGGATAATCCCATGTATATATCACCATTTCCTCATCCATTTTTCTCTCACAGACTCTGGGGTTGGTTCCATGGCTCTTGTGAATAACGCTGCAGAGAACCTGAGAGTGCAGATGTCTCTTTGACATGCTGACCTCTTTCACGTAGAAACACAGAAGTAGGGTTGCTGGAACACAGGCAGTTCTATTCTTCATGTTTTCAGAAACCTCCCTACTATTTTCTGTAGTGGTTGTACCATTTTCTTTCCCACCAACCGTGCACAAGGGTTCCCCTTTCTACACATTCTTACCAACACTTATCTTTTGTCTTTTTGATCATAGACATCCTAGCAGAGAGGGGGTAATATGTCATCGCGGTTTTGTTGCTGGAAGGCTCAGGAGGCTCTCTGGATGCCAGAGAGACCCCAGACCCAGCCAGTTTCCAGGTTCTGGATGCTATCGGGAGAACGAATTCAGGGATGAGCCAGAATGAAGTGAAAGGCGAGAAGTTTCTATTCCAGAGCAAAAGCACACTGTTAGGAGAGAAGTGTGGGCGTGATTCTGAAAGCTGGTGGCGCTCAATGGAGTTCGGGGTTTCTATTTTTGTCAGTCCTTGTAAATAGGACGTGAGCTAATCATTAGGTTTTCTAGGAAAAAAGCAGAGATTTTTTAGAATTGGTGAGGTACCCATTTTTGTACTACATATGGGCATGCTGGGGTCAGCCGTGACACTGCAGAGTGTGTGATTTCGTGTGGTAATGACCATGGTCATTACTGTGGCAATGCTTTCAACGAGCTTCACTCCCTCCGGTTTTTTAGCACCTCATGAGCCCAGGTTCCTCCTTGTCCTTGTAATTTTAATGACAAGTGGCTAATTTTAAGAGCCACTGTTTTGGTCTTATGTGAAACTGTCACTGGATACGTTCTCCATTCTCTTGTGACCACACAGTATTCCTGTCTCAGTTTAAATTGCATTTCTCGCATGGTGAGTCAAGTTGAGCTTGTTCTTCAGTACTTGCTGGTCATTGGTGTGTGCTTTTCAGAGAAATATCTATTCAGATTTTTGCCCACTGGAATTTGGATTATTTTGGCTTTTTTTTCTTTTTGCTACGGCCTTGAAAATATTCCTCATATATTTTGAATATTAATCCACTGTCATATATATGGCTGCTTGTTTGGTTTCTTTTAGTTTTTTTTTTTTTGCTTTTTTTTTTTTCCCGCTATGCAGAAGATTCAGTTTTACCTGGTACGACTTACTTGTATTTTGTGTCTTGTCCTTTTGGTGTGCTATCAGGGTTTTCACCACATCCACTTTGCACAGTTGGGGAAGTAGAAGGTCTTCAAATGGACTCCAGCACTGTCCAATAGAAACATAAGATAACCCATATATGTAATTGTAAATTCATTTTCTGGTAGTCATTAAAATAGAACAAAACAAACCTAATGAATTTTAACTCAAAATATACTATCGTTTAACATGTGAGCAACTTTCAACGCTCTCGAGCAGATAGTTTACGTTCTCTTTTCCCCCTTATGTCTTCAAAAATAAGAGTGTATTTGGCTCACAGCACATCTCCATTCAGATACGCCCCATTTCAGGTCTCAATAGCCATTTGTCACTGGTGGCTACCATATCAAACAGCTCAGGTCTAGACTCCTTTACTCTTTCAACTCAAAGTCTTTTGGTGAATCATGCCCTTTATTCCAATGAGTATTACAGATATTAGAAATTCAGGACCTCAAGTCATTGACATTTGTATTCATGTTGTGTCTTCATCACTAGCAGTAGTGATTTTAAGTATCGTGCCATGATAGCTCCATGCATGTAAAGATAAAAGCCCCAGACACTATCAGCTGTTCATTCAGCTCGTGGAAATTCTAATTCCGTGTTCATTTTTTTTTCTATAGACATCTGCCATGGCTGAGCACTTCAAACAGGTCATTAGATGTCCTGTCTGCCTGAAAGATCTTGAAGAAGCCGTGCAACTGAAATGTGGATATGCCTGCTGCCTCCAGTGCCTCAATTCACTCCAGAAGGAGCCCGATGGGGAAGGTTTACTGTGCCGTTTCTGCTCTGTGGTCTCTCAGAAGGATGACATCAAGCCCAAGTACAAGCTGAGGGCGCTGGTTTCCATCATCAAGGAACTAGAGCCCAAGCTGAAAAAGGTTCTAACAATGAACCCAAGGATGAGGAAGTTTCAAGGTAAGGAATCTATAGGACCTGCCACAATCCATAAAAGGCACTGGGAAAACGACTTTCAAACATTTCTTCATTAAACATAGGCATTAGCAGGATATGTAGCATCTAAAACTTCCATGCTTCACAAACAACAGCAGTTCTCACCTTTGCGTAGAGATTTTCATGGAATCTGTGCAAGTTTGTAGAATACTTTGGAGAGCAAGCTACTGTCTTCTTTCATGTATCGTGTGTGCTAAATGGAAAACTAATTTTCATCAAATTATCCACTAACTTATTTGGAGAGGCATTTCCAATATGGATAAGGTGGACTTGTTACAATGATCATATTCATGTAATCTGTAGATAAAATTGAACCTCCTCAGGTGGCCAAACAAGTTTCCCCAGGAAATTTTGATTTGGGAAAGAAAGTAGAATAAGAGTAAAAGTGAATAATGCGTTTAAGTGTTTGCAGTCAAAGGCCAGTGGGAGTCTGTAGAGTGTGTCTTTGCTGAAATCCTGGTTCTTCTTTGCACAGTGGATATGACGTTCGATGTGGACACAGCCAACAACTATCTCATCATTTCTGAAGACCTGAGGAGTTTCCGAAGTGGGGATTTGAGCCAGAATAGGAAGGAGCAAGCTGAGAGGTTCGACACTACCCTGTGCGTCCTGGGCACCCCTCGCTTCACTTCCGGCCGCCATTACTGGGAGGTGGACGTGGGCACCAGCCAAGTGTGGGATGTGGGCGTGTGCAAGGAATCTGTGAACCGACAGGGGATGATTGAGCTTTCTTCAGAACACGGCTTCTTGACTGTGGGTTGCAGAGAAGGAAATGTCTTTGCTGCCAGCACTGTGCCTATGACTCCTCTCTGGGTGAGTCCCCAGTTGCACAGAGTGGGGATTTTCCTGGATGTAGGTATGAGGTCCATTGCCTTTTACAATGTTAGTGATGGGTGCCATATCTACACATTCATCGAGATTCCTGTTTGCGAGCCATGGCGTCCATTTTTTGCTCATCAACGTGGAAGTCAAGATGATCAGAGCATCCTGAATATCTGTCCTGTGATCAATCCAGCCAGTGCCAGTGCCCCCGTTTCTTCTGGGGGAAAGTAAATAAACATTTCAACATAATCATCTTTAGGAAGTTTCAGTGCGCCCATAGCCATAGCTAAGAACTTTTCTGCTAGGTACACATAGGTACAAAGGGACAGAAGGGGAAGAGCCATCACTCTGTAAACCATGAACAGAAAGCAATTATATTAATGAGGGGAAAATTACATTGTACTTCAAGTTTGTCATGTTGTTTTCTTTGGGGCTTATGTTTATATTTCTGTTCAATAAATATTTTGAAAATTCAGATTCATTTGCCAATGTTTTCTATTTTCTGCAAGATTAGTGTAGTATGTGTTATGGAAGTTATGAACTAAATAATACTTTGAATGTGACCCAACACAGTAACTGAATTTCAAATCAGAAGGACCTATGAATACGGCAAAATTATATATGTTCATGTATTCAGTTTAACCCAACAACTGAACACTGACATTCATTTCAAGTGCACACTGAGTGTTTGCCACGAATATGTGTGGGCTTAGAGAGATCTCATTAGCTTTAAAATTGAAATACTATACACCCTCTCCTATGACGGCAACAGAGTCAAATTGGAAATCAGTAACAGGAAGAAATCCATAAATTCTCCACATACATGCAAATTAAATAACCACTTCGAAATAAAATGATCAAATATGAAATGACAATGGAAATTACAGCTATCCTGAGTTGAATGAAAAGCACACATTTCCAAAATTTCTAGATGCGGTTGAAGCTCACTGAGAAACTCCTAATAGGAAGAAAATATCGTAATCAATCACCTTAATTTCTACTTGCACTTACTTCACTAAGAGCAATTCAATTGTCAGCATTTTGATCAAAACCATCTGACAAGTATCTGGGCAGTTCCAGACATTCTCACATCTTCCTGTCTTCTTCTGAGCCCTCCAAACGGTTGCAACCTTTGCCCGTTACCCAGTTCCAAAGTCGCTTCCACATTTTCAGGTACCTCAATAGCAGTGCCTCACTCCTGGTACCAATATTCTATATCAGTTCATTCTCACACTGCTCTAAAGAACTACCGGAGACTGGGTAATTTATGAAGAAAAGAGGTTTCATTAATTTATAGTTCTGCAGGTCGCACGGGGAACATCACTGGGTGGCCTCGGGAAACTGAACAATCATGGAGGAAGGCAAAGGGGAAGCGTACATGAGAGCGGCCAAGGAAACTTTACCACTGTCTTAGTAGAAGCCAGCGGAGCTGCTTTCTGTGAAAAGATGCAATTGGAAAAGAGGTGTAAAATATCTAACACCCAAACCAACCCCACCAGTGTGCCAGCAATCCTAAGACGCTCTTCTCTAATTCTGAACGGAAGAACTCCGCTTCCAAGACATGAGCATGAATGCAATTCCAGGCTGTAAGATATTTTGGGAGAATATTAGAGAGGCAAATCAACCCACTGGGCTTGGTGCTTTCCACAACTGAGGCCACCTGGTATTCCCAAAGAGAACAGAAATTTTGTTCAAGCTTTACTGAAAGCAGATAAAAATTAAAAGATGTGAGGGATCAGTGCTCCAGGAACATGGGTCCGTAAAATTACAAGCTGGAGAATAACTGCTCCCAGAAATGTGAGTATATTTTAAAAGGATTTATATGAGAAAATAAACCAATTAGAATTATGCGAGAAGAGATAAGCGTTTTCTCCCTGCATGCATATGTGTAGATACGGTATGTGTGTGTACATGGACATACAGGTGGCAGATTATATTATAGATGCCAATCAATGAAGAAATGCAATGTGCAAGGATTTCATCTAATATATGCACCGCAACGTAGAGATTTGTGTTTCTCAATTGGCCTTCACGAGACAAAAGGAATTGAGAACTGCCTTGGCTTTGAATAGGAAAGAAGAGATCTAGCAATCACTAGACAGTGACTACTGTGGAGATGATTGAATTAAAGACTGTTAATTTAATCACATTAATGTAATCAAATCCTTTCCCACCTGACCTCCAGTCTCCCACTTTTACGTTCTTATCCATGAACTCTGATCCCCTATAATATATTTAATACATGAGGAACCCAATTGTGAACATTTTCAAAGAGGAAATGAATCTCATTTTACTTATGTTGTGATGTAAGGGAAATAGAAAGATTGTAACAGTATCTTTTACCTTTCATTTTAGATGCTGCAACTAAAAAGAAAAACCGGACTTTCACTGGCTGAATGATTGTCTGGAAACCGTTTTGGGATTTCTTTCCTAAGCTTCTTAATTAGAATCTTTACATTATAGAGAAAATGTTTTTGAGAGTTGAGTGTGGTCTGTGGAGTGTCCTGTTAGTAACGACTACTGGGTAGGTTTAACTCACCTCTTTTATTGAAATGTGAAAAGGTGTTACGTTTATAATAGAAAACTCTTTGAAAGTCGCACCGTTCATTTGAGAGGAATTTTAAATGTCACCCCAAATTTTAAGATTTTAATTAATTTTAATTGATTTCCAAATTTTAATCAATAGGCATAATATTCAAGATATTATATAAAGATTATTGCATGGCAATATTTTGTCCTTGTTAATGAAAAACTAACACTGAAAACACAATCCTCTTCTTTTATGGTAAAAACCTGTCCAAAAGTAACCATCTCAATGATGGCAGAATGAAATCAGAATCTGATTGGATTAAAAAGGAGGGAAAGGGTGTGGCTAAGGTGGGTGGAGAGATCCTCTCCTATAAAAGCTGCTGGCAGCCAGCTCTCACTCCAGATCTGAGCTGTCCGCAGAAGCAGCTGGAGACCAGGGGAGAAACTCCAGAAGGAGAGGTGAGTTCAATCTCTTGGAATTCATTTTTACAAAAGGCGTATGAGAGTCTAGGGGAATGCAATAATGTCTTGATTCCACAAGAGTTGTCTGAGGCCAACTCCATGACAGACACACTGTATTTCTGGAGGATAATGGGACCTCTGCCCTGGTAACAGTTACGTAAGTCTTAGATTTTCAGTACCAAGGCAAGAGACGTGACAATCTCCATTTGCTTGAATTTCATCAGAATTTGGTAGACTTTCTGAAATGATGGACAGAGGTTCGGTGGCTGCGTTATTCAACCTCTGGTTTTCCTATGGGTTTGGTATTGTTTTCCTATTCTCCCCTTCCCACAACCCCTGGCAACCATCATTCTTCTCTTATTTTCTGATTTTTTTTCTTCAGTTTTTTGTTCCTTTTAATTCAGAAAGAGAAAGGGAAGGAAATGAAAAGCAAAGGTTGTTTAAATTACTATTGCGGAAAAGATCTGGCCGGATGCTGGGACCTACCTCTTCCAGGATGGGGATTCATTATTTCTTTAATTGTTTTGAGACAGTGTCTCGCTCTGTCTGCCAGGCTGGAGTGCAGTGGCTATGTTCTGATTCTATGAGATCAGTCAACTCAGATTCCACATAACTGAGATCATACAGTGTTTACTTCCCTCAGCCTCACTTATTTCACTTCCCATGGTGCCCTCGGCCTTCATCCACATGGGTGAAATGCCAGAATTTCCTTCTTTTTTATGGTAGGATAATCCCATGTATATATCACCATTTCCTCATCCATTTTTCTCTCACAGACTCTGGGGTTGGTTCCATGGCTCTTGTGAATAACGCTGCAGAGAACCTGAGAGTGCAGATGTCTCTTTGACATGCTGACCTCTTTCACGTAGAAACACAGAAGTAGGGTTGCTGGAACACAGGCAGTTCTATTCTTCATGTTTTCAGAAACCTCCCTACTATTTTCTGTAGTGGTTGTACCATTTTCTTTCCCACCAACCGTGCACAAGGGTTCCCCTTTCTACACATTCTTACCAACACTTATCTTTTGTCTTTTTGATCATAGACATCCTAGCAGAGAGGGGGTAATATGTCATCGCGGTTTTGTTGCTGGAAGGCTCAGGAGGCTCTCTGGATGCCAGAGAGACCCCAGACCCAGCCAGTTTCCAGGTTCTGGATGCTATCGGGAGAACGAATTCAGGGATGAGCCAGAATGAAGTGAAAGGCGAGAAGTTTCTATTCCAGAGCAAAAGCACACTGTTAGGAGAGAAGTGTGGGCGTGATTCTGAAAGCTGGTGGCGCTCAATGGAGTTCGGGGTTTCTATTTTTGTCAGTCCTTGTAAATAGGACGTGAGCTAATCATTAGGTTTTCTAGGAAAAAAGCAGAGATTTTTTAGAATTGGTGAGGTACCCATTTTTGTACTACATATGGGCATGCTGGGGTCAGCCGTGACACTGCAGAGTGTGTGATTTCGTGTGGTAATGACCATGGTCATTACTGTGGCAATGCTTTCAACGAGCTTCACTCCCTCCGGTTTTTTAGCACCTCATGAGCCCAGGTTCCTCCTTGTCCTTGTAATTTTAATGACAAGTGGCTAATTTTAAGAGCCACTGTTTTGGTCTTATGTGAAACTGTCACTGGATACGTTCTCCATTCTCTTGTGACCACACAGTATTCCTGTCTCAGTTTAAATTGCATTTCTCGCATGGTGAGTCAAGTTGAGCTTGTTCTTCAGTACTTGCTGGTCATTGGTGTGTGCTTTTCAGAGAAATATCTATTCAGATTTTTGCCCACTGGAATTTGGATTATTTTGGCTTTTTTTTCTTTTTGCTACGGCCTTGAAAATATTCCTCATATATTTTGAATATTAATCCACTGTCATATATATGGCTGCTTGTTTGGTTTCTTTTAGTTTTTTTTTTTTTTGCTTTTTTTTTTTTCCCGCTATGCAGAAGATTCAGTTTTACCTGGTACGACTTACTTGTATTTTGTGTCTTGTCCTTTTGGTGTGCTATCAGGGTTTTCACCACATCCACTTTGCACAGTTGGGGAAGTAGAAGGTCTTCAAATGGACTCCAGCACTGTCCAATAGAAACATAAGATAACCCATATATGTAATTGTAAATTCATTTTCTGGTAGTCATTAAAATAGAACAAAACAAACCTAATGAATTTTAACTCAAAATATACTATCGTTTAACATGTGAGCAACTTTCAACGCTCTCGAGCAGATAGTTTACGTTCTCTTTTCCCCCTTATGTCTTCAAAAATAAGAGTGTATTTGGCTCACAGCACATCTCCATTCAGATACGCCCCATTTCAGGTCTCAATAGCCATTTGTCACTGGTGGCTACCATATCAAACAGCTCAGGTCTAGACTCCTTTACTCTTTCAACTCAAAGTCTTTTGGTGAATCATGCCCTTTATTCCAATGAGTATTACAGATATTAGAAATTCAGGACCTCAAGTCATTGACATTTGTATTCATGTTGTGTCTTCATCACTAGCAGTAGTGATTTTAAGTATCGTGCCATGATAGCTCCATGCATGTAAAGATAAAAGCCCCAGACACTATCAGCTGTTCATTCAGCTCGTGGAAATTCTAATTCCGTGTTCATTTTTTTTTCTATAGACATCTGCCATGGCTGAGCACTTCAAACAGGTCATTAGATGTCCTGTCTGCCTGAAAGATCTTGAAGAAGCCGTGCAACTGAAATGTGGATATGCCTGCTGCCTCCAGTGCCTCAATTCACTCCAGAAGGAGCCCGATGGGGAAGGTTTACTGTGCCGTTTCTGCTCTGTGGTCTCTCAGAAGGATGACATCAAGCCCAAGTACAAGCTGAGGGCGCTGGTTTCCATCATCAAGGAACTAGAGCCCAAGCTGAAAAAGGTTCTAACAATGAACCCAAGGATGAGGAAGTTTCAAGGTAAGGAATCTATAGGACCTGCCACAATCCATAAAAGGCACTGGGAAAACGACTTTCAAACATTTCTTCATTAAACATAGGCATTAGCAGGATATGTAGCATCTAAAACTTCCATGCTTCACAAACAACAGCAGTTCTCACCTTTGCGTAGAGATTTTCATGGAATCTGTGCAAGTTTGTAGAATACTTTGGAGAGCAAGCTACTGTCTTCTTTCATGTATCGTGTGTGCTAAATGGAAAACTAATTTTCATCAAATTATCCACTAACTTATTTGGAGAGGCATTTCCAATATGGATAAGGTGGACTTGTTACAATGATCATATTCATGTAATCTGTAGATAAAATTGAACCTCCTCAGGTGGCCAAACAAGTTTCCCCAGGAAATTTTCATTTGGGAAAGAAAGTAGAATAAGAGTAAAAGTGAATAATGCGTTTAAGTGTTTGCAGTCAAAGGCCAGTGGGAGTCTGTAGAGTGTGTCTTTGCTGAAATCCTGGTTCTTCTTTGCACAGTGGATATGACGTTCGATGTGGACACAGCCAACAACTATCTCATCATTTCTGAAGACCTGAGGAGTTTCCGAAGTGGGGATTTGAGCCAGAATAGGAAGGAGCAAGCTGAGAGGTTCGACACTACCCTGTGCGTCCTGGGCACCCCTCGCTTCACTTCCGGCCGCCATTACTGGGAGGTGGACGTGGGCACCAGCCAAGTGTGGGATGTGGGCGTGTGCAAGGAATCTGTGAACCGACAGGGGATGATTGAGCTTTCTTCAGAACACGGCTTCTTGACTGTGGGTTGCAGAGAAGGAAATGTCTTTGCTGCCAGCACTGTGCCTATGACTCCTCTCTGGGTGAGTCCCCAGTTGCACAGAGTGGGGATTTTCCTGGATGTAGGTATGAGGTCCATTGCCTTTTACAATGTTAGTGATGGGTGCCATATCTACACATTCATCGAGATTCCTGTTTGCGAGCCATGGCGTCCATTTTTTGCTCATCAACGTGGAAGTCAAGATGATCAGAGCATCCTGAATATCTGTCCTGTGATCAATCCAGCCAGTGCCAGTGCCCCCGTTTCTTCTGGGGGAAAGTAAATAAACATTTCAACATAATCATCTTTAGGAAGTTTCAGTGCGCCCATAGCCATAGCTAAGAACTTTTCTGCTAGGTACACATAGGTACAAAGGGACAGAAGGGGAAGAGCCATCACTCTGTAAACCATGAACAGAAAGCAATTATATTAATGAGGGGAAAATTACATTGTACTTCAAGTTTGTCATGTTGTTTTCTTTGGGGCTTATGTTTATATTTCTGTTCAATAAATATTTTGAAAATTCAGATTCATTTGCCAATGTTTTCTATTTTCTGCAAGATTAGTGTAGTATGTGTTATGGAAGTTATGAACTAAATAATACTTTGAATGTGACCCAACACAGTAACTGAATTTCAAATCAGAAGGACCTATGAATACGGCAAAATTATATATGTTCATGTATTCAGTTTAACCCAACAACTGAACACTGACATTCATTTCAAGTGCACACTGAGTGTTTGCCACGAATATGTGTGGGCTTAGAGAGATCTCATTAGCTTTAAAATTGAAATACTATACACCCTCTCCTATGACGGCAACAGAGTCAAATTGGAAATCAGTAACAGGAAGAAATCCATAAATTCTCCACATACATGCAAATTAAATAACCACTTCGAAATAAAATGATCAAATATGAAATGACAATGGAAATTACAGCTATCCTGAGTTGAATGAAAAGCACACATTTCCAAAATTTCTAGATGCGGTTGAAGCTCACTGAGAAACTCCTAATAGGAAGAAAATATCGTAATCAATCACCTTAATTTCTACTTGCACTTACTTCACTAAGAGCAATTCAATTGTCAGCATTTTGATCAAAACCATCTGACAAGTATCTGGGCAGTTCCAGACATTCTCACATCTTCCTGTCTTCTTCTGAGCCCTCCAAACGGTTGCAACCTTTGCCCGTTACCCAGTTCCAAAGTCGCTTCCACATTTTCAGGTACCTCAATAGCAGTGCCTCACTCCTGGTACCAATATTCTATATCAGTTCATTCTCACACTGCTCTAAAGAACTACCGGAGACTGGGTAATTTATGAAGAAAAGAGGTTTCATTAATTTATAGTTCTGCAGGTCGCACGGGGAACATCACTGGGTGGCCTCGGGAAACTGAACAATCATGGAGGAAGGCAAAGGGGAAGCGTACATGAGAGCGGCCAAGGAAACTTTACCACTGTCTTAGTAGAAGCCAGCGGAGCTGCTTTCTGTGAAAAGATGCAATTGGAAAAGAGGTGTAAAATATCTAACACCCAAACCAACCCCACCAGTGTGCCAGCAATCCTAAGACGCTCTTCTCTAATTCTGAACGGAAGAACTCCGCTTCCAAGACATGAGCATGAATGCAATTCCAGGCTGTAAGATATTTTGGGAGAATATTAGAGAGGCAAATCAACCCACTGGGCTTGGTGCTTTCCACAACTGAGGCCACCTGGTATTCCCAAAGAGAACAGAAATTTTGTTCAAGCTTTACTGAAAGCAGATAAAAATTAAAAGATGTGAGGGATCAGTGCTCCAGGAACATGGGTCCGTAAAATTACAAGCTGGAGAATAACTGCTCCCAGAAATGTGAGTATATTTTAAAAGGATTTATATGAGAAAATAAACCAATTAGAATTATGCGAGAAGAGATAAGCGTTTTCTCCCTGCATGCATATGTGTAGATACGGTATGTGTGTGTACATGGACATACAGGTGGCAGATTATATTATAGATGCCAATCAATGAAGAAATGCAATGTGCAAGGATTTCATCTAATATATGCACCGCAACGTAGAGATTTGTGTTTCTCAATTGGCCTTCACGAGACAAAAGGAATTGAGAACTGCCTTGGCTTTGAATAGGAAAGAAGAGATCTAGCAATCACTAGACAGTGACTACTGTGGAGATGATTGAATTAAAGACTGTTAATTTAATCACATTAATGTAATCAAATCCTTTCCCACCTGACCTCCAGTCTCCCACTTTTACGTTCTTATCCATGAACTCTGATCCCCTATAATATATTTAATACATGAGGAACCCAATTGTGAACATTTTCAAAGAGGAAATGAATCTCATTTTACTTATGTTGTGATGTAAGGGAAATAGAAAGATTGTAACAGTATCTTTTACCTTTCATTTTAGATGCTGCAACTAAAAAGAAAAACCGGACTTTCACTGGCTGAATGATTGTCTGGAAACCGTTTTGGGATTTCTTTCCTAAGCTTCTTAATTAGAATCTTTACATTATAGAGAAAATGTTTTTGAGAGTTGAGTGTGGTCTGTGGAGTGTCCTGTTAGTAACGACTACTGGGTAGGTTTAACTCACCTCTTTTATTGAAATGTGAAAAGGTGTTACGTTTATAATAGAAAACTCTTTGAAAGTCGCACCGTTCATTTGAGAGGAATTTTAAATGTCACCCCAAATTTTAAGATTTTAATTAATTTTAATTGATTTCCAAATTTTAATCAATAGGCATAATATTCAAGATATTATATAAAGATTATTGCATGGCAATATTTTGTCCTTGTTAATGAAAAACTAACACTGAAAACACAATCCTCTTCTTTTATGGTAAAAACCTGTCCAAAAGTAACCATCTCAATGATGGCAGAATGAAATCAGAATCTGATTGGATTAAAAAGGAGGGAAAGGGTGTGGCTAAGGTGGGTGGAGAGATCCTCTCCTATAAAAGCTGCTGGCAGCCAGCTCTCACTCCAGATCTGAGCTGTCCGCAGAAGCAGCTGGAGACCAGGGGAGAAACTCCAGAAGGAGAGGTGAGTTCAATCTCTTGGAATTCATTTTTACAAAAGGCGTATGAGAGTCTAGGGGAATGCAATAATGTCTTGATTCCACAAGAGTTGTCTGAGGCCAACTCCATGACAGACACACTGTATTTCTGGAGGATAATGGGACCTCTGCCCTGGTAACAGTTACGTAAGTCTTAGATTTTCAGTACCAAGGCAAGAGACGTGACAATCTCCATTTGCTTGAATTTCATCAGAATTTGGTAGACTTTCTGAAATGATGGACAGAGGTTCGGTGGCTGCGTTATTCAACCTCTGGTTTTCCTATGGGTTTGGTATTGTTTTCCTATTCTCCCCTTCCCACAACCCCTGGCAACCATCATTCTTCTCTTATTTTCTGATTTTTTTTCTTCAGTTTTTTGTTCCTTTTAATTCAGAAAGAGAAAGGGAAGGAAATGAAAAGCAAAGGTTGTTTAAATTACTATTGCGGAAAAGATCTGGCCGGATGCTGGGACCTACCTCTTCCAGGATGGGGATTCATTATTTCTTTAATTGTTTTGAGACAGTGTCTCGCTCTGTCTGCCAGGCTGGAGTGCAGTGGCTATGTTCTGATTCTATGAGATCAGTCAACTCAGATTCCACATAACTGAGATCATACAGTGTTTACTTCCCTCAGCCTCACTTATTTCACTTCCCATGGTGCCCTCGGCCTTCATCCACATGGGTGAAATGCCAGAATTTCCTTCTTTTTTATGGTAGGATAATCCCATGTATATATCACCATTTCCTCATCCATTTTTCTCTCACAGACTCTGGGGTTGGTTCCATGGCTCTTGTGAATAACGCTGCAGAGAACCTGAGAGTGCAGATGTCTCTTTGACATGCTGACCTCTTTCACGTAGAAACACAGAAGTAGGGTTGCTGGAACACAGGCAGTTCTATTCTTCATGTTTTCAGAAACCTCCCTACTATTTTCTGTAGTGGTTGTACCATTTTCTTTCCCACCAACCGTGCACAAGGGTTCCCCTTTCTACACATTCTTACCAACACTTATCTTTTGTCTTTTTGATCATAGACATCCTAGCAGAGAGGGGGTAATATGTCATCGCGGTTTTGTTGCTGGAAGGCTCAGGAGGCTCTCTGGATGCCAGAGAGACCCCAGACCCAGCCAGTTTCCAGGTTCTGGATGCTATCGGGAGAACGAATTCAGGGATGAGCCAGAATGAAGTGAAAGGCGAGAAGTTTCTATTCCAGAGCAAAAGCACACTGTTAGGAGAGAAGTGTGGGCGTGATTCTGAAAGCTGGTGGCGCTCAATGGAGTTCGGGGTTTCTATTTTTGTCAGTCCTTGTAAATAGGACGTGAGCTAATCATTAGGTTTTCTAGGAAAAAAGCAGAGATTTTTTAGAATTGGTGAGGTACCCATTTTTGTACTACATATGGGCATGCTGGGGTCAGCCGTGACACTGCAGAGTGTGTGATTTCGTGTGGTAATGACCATGGTCATTACTGTGGCAATGCTTTCAACGAGCTTCACTCCCTCCGGTTTTTTAGCACCTCATGAGCCCAGGTTCCTCCTTGTCCTTGTAATTTTAATGACAAGTGGCTAATTTTAAAAGCCACTGTTTTGGTCTTATGTGAAACTGTCACTGGATACGTTCTCCATTCTCTTGTGACCACACAGTATTCCTGTCTCAGTTTAAATTGCATTTCTCGCATGGTGAGTCAAGTTGAGCTTGTTCTTCAGTACTTGCTGGTCATTGGTGTGTGCTTTTCAGAGAAATATCTATTCAGATTTTTGCCCACTGGAATTTGGATTATTTTGGCTTTTTTTTCTTTTTGCTACGGCCTTGAAAATATTCCTCATATATTTTGAATATTAATCCACTGTCATATATATGGCTGCTTGTTTGGTTTCTTTTAGTTTTTTTTTTTTGCTTTTTTTTTTTTCCCGCTATGCAGAAGATTCAGTTTTACCTGGTACGACTTACTTGTATTTTGTGTCTTGTCCTTTTGGTGTGCTATCAGGGTTTTCACCACATCCACTTTGCACAGTTGGGGAAGTAGAAGGTCTTCAAATGGACTCCAGCACTGTCCAATAGAAACATAAGATAACCCATATATGTAATTGTAAATTCATTTTCTGGTAGTCATTAAAATAGAACAAAACAAACCTAATGAATTTTAACTCAAAATATACTATCGTTTAACATGTGAGCAACTTTCAACGCTCTCGAGCAGATAGTTTACGTTCTCTTTTCCCCCTTATGTCTTCAAAAATAAGAGTGTATTTGGCTCACAGCACATCTCCATTCAGATACGCCCCATTTCAGGTCTCAATAGCCATTTGTCACTGGTGGCTACCATATCAAACAGCTCAGGTCTAGACTCCTTTACTCTTTCAACTCAAAGTCTTTTGGTGAATCATGCCCTTTATTCCAATGAGTATTACAGATATTAGAAATTCAGGACCTCAAGTCATTGACATTTGTATTCATGTTGTGTCTTCATCACTAGCAGTAGTGATTTTAAGTATCGTGCCATGATAGCTCCATGCATGTAAAGATAAAAGCCCCAGACACTATCAGCTGTTCATTCAGCTCGTGGAAATTCTAATTCCGTGTTCATTTTTTTTTCTATAGACATCTGCCATGGCTGAGCACTTCAAACAGGTCATTAGATGTCCTGTCTGCCTGAAAGATCTTGAAGAAGCCGTGCAACTGAAATGTGGATATGCCTGCTGCCTCCAGTGCCTCAATTCACTCCAGAAGGAGCCCGATGGGGAAGGTTTACTGTGCCGTTTCTGCTCTGTGGTCTCTCAGAAGGATGACATCAAGCCCAAGTACAAGCTGAGGGCGCTGGTTTCCATCATCAAGGAACTAGAGCCCAAGCTGAAAAAGGTTCTAACAATGAACCCAAGGATGAGGAAGTTTCAAGGTAAGGAATCTATAGGACCTGCCACAATCCATAAAAGGCACTGGGAAAACGACTTTCAAACATTTCTTCATTAAACATAGGCATTAGCAGGATATGTAGCATCTAAAACTTCCATGCTTCACAAACAACAGCAGTTCTCACCTTTGCGTAGAGATTTTCATGGAATCTGTGCAAGTTTGTAGAATACTTTGGAGAGCAAGCTACTGTCTTCTTTCATGTATCGTGTGTGCTAAATGGAAAACTAATTTTCATCAAATTATCCACTAACTTATTTGGAGAGGCATTTCCAATATGGATAAGGTGGACTTGTTACAATGATCATATTCATGTAATCTGTAGATAAAATTGAACCTCCTCAGGTGGCCAAACAAGTTTCCCCAGGAAATTTTGATTTGGGAAAGAAAGTAGAATAAGAGTAAAAGTGAATAATGCGTTTAAGTGTTTGCAGTCAAAGGCCAGTGGGAGTCTGTAGAGTGTGTCTTTGCTGAAATCCTGGTTCTTCTTTGCACAGTGGATATGACGTTCGATGTGGACACAGCCAACAACTATCTCATCATTTCTGAAGACCTGAGGAGTTTCCGAAGTGGGGATTTGAGCCAGAATAGGAAGGAGCAAGCTGAGAGGTTCGACACTACCCTGTGCGTCCTGGGCACCCCTCGCTTCACTTCCGGCCGCCATTACTGGGAGGTGGACGTGGGCACCAGCCAAGTGTGGGATGTGGGCGTGTGCAAGGAATCTGTGAACCGACAGGGGATGATTGAGCTTTCTTCAGAACACGGCTTCTTGACTGTGGGTTGCAGAGAAGGAAATGTCTTTGCTGCCAGCACTGTGCCTATGACTCCTCTCTGGGTGAGTCCCCAGTTGCACAGAGTGGGGATTTTCCTGGATGTAGGTATGAGGTCCATTGCCTTTTACAATGTTAGTGATGGGTGCCATATCTACACATTCATCGAGATTCCTGTTTGCGAGCCATGGCGTCCATTTTTTGCTCATCAACGTGGAAGTCAAGATGATCAGAGCATCCTGAATATCTGTCCTGTGATCAATCCAGCCAGTGCCAGTGCCCCCGTTTCTTCTGGGGGAAAGTAAATAAACATTTCAACATAATCATCTTTACGAAGTTTCAGTGCGCCCATAGCCATAGCTAAGAACTTTTCTGCTAGATACACATAGGTACAAAGGGACAGAAGGGGAAGAGCCATCACTCTGTAAACCATGAACAGAAAGCAATTATATTAATGAGGGGAAAATTACATTGTACTTAAAGTTTGTCATGTTGTTTTCTTTGGGGCTTATGTTTATATTTCTGTTCAATAATATTTTCAAAATTCAGATTCATTTGCCAATGTTTTCTGTTTTCTGCAAGATTAGTGTAGTATGTGTTATGGAAGTTATGAACGAAATAATAATTTGAATGTGACCCAACACAGTAACTGAATTTCAAATGATAAGGACCTATGAATACAGCAAAATTATATATGTTCATGTATTCAGTTTAACCCAACAACTGAACACTGACATTCATTTCAAGTGCACACTGAGTGTTTGCCACGAATATGTGTGGTCTTAGAGAGATCTCATTAGCTTTAAAATTGAAATACTATACACCCTCTCCCATGACGGCAACAGAGTCAAATTGGAAATCAATAACAGGAAGAAATCCACAAATTCTCCACATACATGCAAATTAAATAACCACTTCGAAATAAAATGATCAAATATGAAATGACAATGGAAATTACAGCTATCCTGATTTGAGTGAAAAGCACACATTTACAAAATTTCTAGATGCGGTTGAAGCTCACTGAGAAACTCCTAATAGGAAGAAAATATCGTAATCAATCACCTTAATTTCTACTTGCACTTACTTCACTAAGAGCAATTCAATTGTCAGCATTTTGATCAAAACCATCTGACAAGTACCTGGGAAGTTCCAGACATTCTCACATCTTCCTGTCTTCTTCTGAGCCCTCCAAACGTTTGCAACCTCTACCCGTTACCCAGTTCCAAAGTCGCTTCCACATTTTCAGTTACCTTAATAGCAGTGCCTCACTCCTGGTACCGATATTCTATATCAGTTCATTCTCACACGGCTCTAAAGAACTACCGGAGACTCGGTAATTTATGAAGAAAAGAGGTTTCATTAATTTATAGTTCTGCAGGTCGCACGGGGAACATCACTGGGTGGCCTCGGGAAACTTAATCATCGAGGAAGGCAGAGGGGAAGCGAGTGCCTTTTTCACATCGTGACAGGAAAGAGAGAAAAAGGAAAGTGCCATACACTTTGAAATCATCAGATCTTGTGAACACTCACTCACGATCATGGGAACAGCGTGGAGGGAATCCGTCCCCGTGATCCAATCATCTCCCACCTGGTCCCTCCCCCAACACTGAGGATTACAATTCAACATGAGATTTGGCTGGGGACACAGAGCCAAACTGTATCACTTGATATGATCCCACAGAATACTATTAATTTTCATTCAGTCTTTTATTTCTTAACAAATGGTGGTAAAGTATATATAATTGACCATCTTAACCATTTTTAAGTGTAAATGTCAATGGTATTTATGATGTCCATATTATTTTGCCACCATCACTGCCATTCATCTCCAGAAATCTTTTCATCTTCCAAAATTGAAACTGTATACCCATCCTGGCCCTCTTTTAAATTCACCTATTTGTTGTCTCGCCTGAGTGCCTTCTGTATTCTGGATATTAACCCCTTATCGGATGTATGGTTTGCAAATATTTTCTCCCACTGTGTAGATTGCCTCTTCAACTTATTGTTTCCTTTGTTGTGCAGCAGCTTTTACATGTGATGCGATCCCACTTGTCTATGTTTGCTTTTGTTGCCTGTGATTTAGGTGGTTATATCAAAAAAAAAGTTTGCCCAGACAAATTTCTTAGATCTTTGCCCCTGTGTTTTCATCTGATAGTTTTACCATTTCAGGTCTTTCATTTAACTCTTTTCTCCATTTTGAGTTGATTCATGCATGCAGTTTGATGTAAAGATACAATTGTATTCTTCTCTGTGTGGATGAGTTCATGGAGCACAATTTATTGAAGGGGCTGTACTTTCCCCATTTTGTATTGTGGATCCTTTGTCAAAAATCAATTTGCCACATGTGCGCGGGTTTATATGGGAGCTTTCTGTCCTGTTTCATTGGTAGAAACAGCTGTTTTTATTTTAGTACCATGTCGTTTTGATTATAATAGTTTTATAATATATTTTAAAATCAAGTAGTGTGATGTCTACAGCTGTGAGATTTTTGTGCATATGATTGTTTTAACTATTTGGGGTCTTTTGTGGCTTCACACAAATTTTAGGACTTTTTTCTCTTTTTCTGTGGAAAATGACAATTGTGATTGGGATTGCATTGAATGTGTGGATCCTTTTGAGTGTATGGACATTTTAACAATATTAATTCTAATCCATGAACATGAGATATCCTTTTATTTGTGTTTTTGTCAATTTTGTTCATTGGTATTTTATACTTTTTATTGTACAGGTCTTTCTCCTTCTTCATTGAATTTACTCTTATGTTTGATTTTCTTATTCTTATTTTAATTGGAATTGTTATTATGATATTTGGAGAGAGAGTCTCTCTCTGTTTTCCTGGCTGGAGTGCAGTGCAATGATCTCAGCTCACTGCAGACTCCTGCCTCAGGCCCCCAAGTAGCTGAGATTACAGGTAGCAGTGACCATGCCCAGCTCATTTTTGTCTTTTTGGTAGAGATAGAGTTTCACCATTTTGGCCAGGCTGGTCTCGAATTCCTGACCACAAGTGATCTGCCCACTTTGGCCTCCCAGTATGCTGGGATTACAGGTGTGAGCCAGCATACCTGGCCTGGAATTATTGTTTATTTTCTTTTTTAGATGGTTTATTTACAATTCATAAAAATGCTAAGAATTTTTGTTTGTTGATTCTGTGTCTTGCACCTTCACTGAATTCATTTATCAGTCCTAACAGAATTTGTTGGAGTTTTTAGGGTTTTCTCTATATAAGATGGTGTCATCAGCAGTGACAATTTCACTTGCCTTGAATTAGATTTCAATAACATTTATAAAAACCAAAAAAAAAAGGAAAAACTTCTGTCGAACCTCTGTAGTGAGTTTTCACTTCAGTTATTTTACTTTATGCCCCTCAATTTCTAAGTAGTTCATTTTTAAAATTTGTATTTGGTTATTGATATTTTCTATTTTGTGAGGTGTTACTCTTCTAATTTACTTCAGTTCTTTGCCTGTTGTTTCCTTTAGTTCTTTTGGTGCTCCTTAGACAAGTAATTCAGTCTGTAGAGAGGAAGCCCAAGGGCTTGAGCACATTTATTTCATCTTGTGACTTGTAGACATTCTCTTCTCTTTGTGTGCCTCATTTTTTTTGTTGATAATTGGAAGCTTTCTGTGGCAGACGCAGATCAGATTCTCAAAATTCACAGGTTTTTTATTGTTTTACTTGTGGGCTGTGGTTTTCTGTTTTTGTTTTGTTTTGTTTGGACTTAATGAAAGTATTTTGCAAGAATTCCGTTTTTTCTCCTCTGTGGTCTCAGCTCATCCTGACTGACACTTCTCCTCACAGAACTTGGTGACTAGACGAGCCACGTGAGTGCTTCCTTATATCCTGGGCAAAACACAGAACCTAAGGAATCATGAGGAAAAAAAATTCAGAGCCACGGTTGGGCAATAACATGACCTGCCTGGTTCTGAGCCACCTCATCCATGCCCCGGCTGGACTGACGGTGGGGCCACGTGCAGGGCAGTGGCTCAGGGTAAGACCACAATGTCCGGGTTCACCTCAAATCCGTTTGCCGTACCAACACTGACAATGAGAGAAAGGAAGACAGTTTCCTTTAGAAACTGAGCCAAGCCCTGGGTTGTCAGAAACTCTGAGCTTCTCTTCATTGTTAAAGAAGAAAATGTGGCACATCTACACCATGGAATACTATGCAGCCATGAAAAAGGATGACTTCATGTTTTCTGCAGGGATGTGGATGAAGCTAGAAACCATGATTCTCAGCAAACTATCACAAGATTGGAAAACCAAACATGGCATTTTCTCACTCATAAGTAGGAGTTGAACCATGAGAACACGTGGACACAGGGAGAGGAACATCACACACTGGGACCTGTCGGGGGGCGGGGGGTTAGGGGAGGGATAGCATTAGCGAGAAATACCTAATGTAGGTGATGGGTTGAAGGGTGTAGCAAGCCCACATGGCACATCTATACCTATGTACCAAACCTGCACGTTCTGCACATGTACCCCAGAACTTAAAGTATAAGTAAAAAAAAAAAAAAAGAAAAGTCTGCTTGTACAGTGACCAGGGCCTGGGGATCGGAAGCCACCGACGCCAACCATTTACGTCCGCTTCTGTGACACAACTGCTGGGACGGGGCATGGAGAATACAGCCCTCGCTGACTGGGATGTTGAAGGACAGGTTTTTATTCAAACACAGGAGACCCTCAAAGTACGGAACTGTACATGAGAGCGGGCAAGGAAACTTTACCACTGTCTTAGTAGAAGCCAGCGGAGCTGCTTTCTGTGAAAAGATGCAACTGGAAAAGATGTGCAAAGTATCTAACACCCAAACCAACCCCACCAGTGTGCCAGCAATCCTAAGACGCTCTTCTCTAATTCTGAACAGAAGAACTCCGCTTCCAAGACATGAGCATGAATGCAATTCCAGGCTGTAAGATATTTTGGGAGAATATTAGAGAGGCAAATCAACCCACTGGGCTTGGTGCTTTCCACAACTGAGGCCACCTGGTATTCCCAAAGAGCACAGAAATTTTGTTCAAGCTTTACTCAAAGCAGATAAAAATTAAAAGATGTGAGGGATCAGTGCTCCAGGAACCTGGGTCCATAAAATTACAAGCTGGAGAATAACTGCTCCCAGAAATGTGAGTATATTTTAAAAGGATTTACAGAGAGGAGGAGCCAAGATGGCCGAATAGGAACAGCTCCGGTCTACAGCTCGCAGCGTGAGCGACGCAGAAGAAGGGGGATTTCTGCATTTCCATCTTAGCTACCGGGTTCACCTCCCTAGGGAGTGCCAGACAGTGGGCGCAGGTCAGTGGGTGCGCGCACCGTGCGCGAGCCGAAGCAGGGCGAGGCATTGCCTCACTTAGGAAGCGCAAGGGTTCAGGGAGTTCCCTTTCCGAGTCAAAGAAAGGGGTGACGGACGCACCTGGAAAATCGGGTCACTCCCACCCGAATATTGCGCTTTTCGGACCGGCTTAAAAAACGGCGCACCACGAGAGTATACCCCGCACCTGGCTCGGAGGGTCCTACCCCACGGAGTCTCGCTGGTTGCTAGCACAGCAGTCTGAGATCAAACTGCAAGGCGGCAGCGAGGCTGGGGGAGGGGCGCCCGCCATTGCCCAGGCTTGCTGAGGTAAACAAAGCAGCCAGGAAGCTCCAACTGGGCGGAGCCCACCACAGCTCAAGGAGGCCTGCCTGCCTCTGTAGGCTCCACCTCTGGGGGCAGGGCACAGACAAACAAAAAGACAGCAGTAACCTCTGCAGACTTAAATGTCCCTGTCTGACAGCTCTGAAGAGAGCAGTGGTTCTCCCAGCACGCAGCTGGAGATCTGAGAACGGGCAGACTGCCTCCTCAAGTGGGTCCCTGACCCCTGACCCCCGAGCAGCCTAACTGGGAGGCACCCCCCAGCAGGGCAAACTGACACCTCATATGGCAGGGTATTCCAACAGACCTGCAGCTGAGAGTCCTGTCTGTTAGAAGGAAAACTAACAAACAGAAAGGACATCCACACCAAAAACCCATCTGTACATCACCATCATCAAAGAGCAAAAGTAGATAAAAACACAAAGATGGGTAAAAAACAGAACAGAAAAACTGGAAACTCTAAAACGCAGAGCGCCTCTCCTCCTCCAAAGGAACGCAGTTCCTCACTAGCAACGGAACAAAGCTGGATGGAGAATGACTTTGACGAGCTGAGAGAAGAAGGCTTCAGACGATCAAATTACTCTGAGCTACGGGAGGACATTCAAACCAAAGGCAAAGAAGTTGAAAACTTTGAAAAAAATTTAGAAGAATGTATAACTAGAATAACCAATACAGAGAAGTGCTTAAAGGAGCTGATGGAGCTGAAAACCAAGGCTCGAGAACTACGTGAAGAATGCAGAAGCCTCAGGAGCCGATGTGATCAACTGGAAGAAAGGGTATCAGCAATGGAAGATGAAATGAATGAAATGAAGCGAGAAGGGAAGTTTAGAGAAAAAAGAATAAAAAGAAATGAACAAAGCCTCCAAGAAATATGGGACTATGTGAAAAGACCAAATCTACGTCTGATTGGTGTACCTGAAAGTGATGGGGAGAATGGAACCAAGTTGGAAAACACTCTGCAGGATATTATCCAGGAGAACTTCCCCAATCTAGCAAGGCAGGCCAACGTTCAGATTCAGGAAATACAGAGAACGCCACAAAGATCCTCCTCGAGAAGAGCAACTCCAAGACACATAATTGTCAGATTCACCAAAGTTGAAATGAAGGAAAAAATGTTAAGGGCAGCCAGAGAGAAAGGTCGGGTTACCCTCAAAGGGAAGCCCATCAGACTAACAGCAGATCTCTCGGCAGAAACCCTACAAGCCAGAAGAGAGTGGGGGGCCAATATTCAACATTCTTAAAGAAAAGAATTTTCAACCCAGAATTTCATATCCAGCCAAACTAAGCTTCATAAGTGAAGGAGAAATAAAATACTTTAGAGACAAGCAAATGCTGAGAGATTTTGTTACCACCAGGCCTGCCCTAAAAGAGCTCCTGAAGGAAGCGCTAAACATGGAAAGGAACAAGCGGTACCAGCCGCTGCAAAATCATGCCAAAATGTAAAGACCATCGAGACTAGGAAGAAACTGCATCAACTAACGAGCAAAATCACCAGCTAACATCATAATGACAGGATCAAATTCACACATAACAATATTAACTTTAAATGTAAATGGACTAAATGCTCCAATTAAAAGACACAGACTGGCAAATTGGATAAAGAGTCAAGACCCATCAGTGTGCTGTATTCGGGAAACCCATCTCACGTGCAGAGACACACATAGGCTCAAAATAAAAGGATGGAGGAAGATCTACCAAGCAAATGGAAAACAAAAAAAGGAAGGGGTTGCAATCCTAGTCTCTGAGAAAACAGACTTTAAGCCAACAAAGATCAAAAGAGACAAAGAAGGCCATTACATAATGGTAAAGGGATCAATTCAACAAGAAGAGCTAACTATCCTAAATATATATGCACCCAATACAGGAGCACCCAGATTCATAAAGGAAGTCCTGAGTGACCTACAAAGAGACTTAGACTCCCACACATTAATAATGGGAGATTTTAACACCCCACTGTCAACATTAGACAGATCAACAAGACAGAAAATCAACAAGGATACCCAGGAATTGAACTCAGCTCTGCACCAAGCAGACCTAATAGACATCTACAGGACCTAATAGACATCTACAGAACTCTCCACCCCAAATCAACAGAATATACATTTTTCTCAGCACCACACCACACCTATTCCAAAATTGACCACATACTTGGAAGTAAAGCTCTCCTCAGCAAATGTAAAAGAACAGAGATTATAACAAACTATCTCTCAGACCACAGTGCAATCAAACTAGAACTCAGGACTAAGAATCTCACTCAAAACCGCTCAACTACATGGAAACTGAACAACCTGCTCCTGAATGACTGCTGGATGCATAACGAAATGAAGGCAGAAATAAAGATGTTCTTTGAAATCAACGAGAACAAAGACACAACATACCAGAATCTCTGGGATGCATTCAAAGCAGTGTGTAGAGGGAAATTTATAGCACTAAATGCCCACAAGAGAAAGCAGGAAAGATCCAAAATTGACACCCTAACATCACAATTAATAGAACTAGAAAAGCCAGAGCAAACACATTCAAAAGCTAGCAGAAGGCAAGAAATAACTAAAATCAGAGCATAACTGAAGGAAATAGAGACACAAAAAGCCCTTCAAAAAATTAATGAATCCAGGAGCTGGTTTTTTGAAAGGATCAACAAAATTGATAGACTGCTAGCAAGACTAATAAAGAAAAAAAAGAGAAGAATCAAATAGACACAATAAAAAATGATAAAGGGGATATCACCACCGATCCCACAGAAATACAAACTACCATCAGAGAATACTACAAACACCTCTACTCAAATAAACTAGAAAATCTAGAAGAAATGGATAAATTCCTCGACACTTACACTCTCCCAAGACTAAACCAGGAAGAAGTTGAATCTCTGAATAGACCAATAACAGGAGCTGAAATTGTGGCAATAATCAATAGTTTACCAACCAAAAAGAGTCCAGGACCAGATGGATTCACAGCCGAATTCTACCAGAGGTACAAGGAGGAACTGGTAGCATTCCTTCTGAAACGATTCCAATCAATAGAAAAAGAGGGAATCCTCCCTAACTCATTTTATGAGGCCAGCATCATTCTGATACCAAAGCCGTGCAGAGACACAACCAAAAAAGAGAATTTTAGACCAATATCCTTGATGAACTTTGATGCAAAAATCCTCAATAAAATACTGGCAAAACGAATCCAGCAGCACATCAAAAAGCTTATCCACCATGATCAAGTGGGATTCATCCCTGGGATGCAAGGCTGGTTCAACATACGAAAGTCAATAAACGTAATCCAGCATATAAACAGAGCCAAAGACAAAAACCACATGATTATCTCAATAGATGCAGAAAAAGCCTTTGACAAAATTCAACAAGCCTTCATGCTAAAAACTCTCAATAAATTAGGTATCGATGGGACGTATTTCAAAATAAGAAGAGCTATCTATGATAAACCCACAGCCAATATCATACTGAATGGGCAAAAACTGGAAGCATTCCCTTTGAAAACTGGCACAAGACAGGGATGCCCTCTCTCACCACTCCTATTCAACATAGTGTTGGAAGTTCTGGCCAGGGCAATTAGGCAGGAGAAGGAAATAAAGGGTATTCAATTAGGAAAAGAGGAAGTCAAATTGTCCCTGTGTGCAGACGACATGATTGTATATCTAGAAAACCCCATTGTCTCAGCCCAAAATCTCCTTAAGCTGATACGCAACTTCAGCAAAGTCTCAGGATACAAAATCAATGTACAAAAATCACAAGCATTCTTATACACCAACAACAGACAAACAGAGAGCCAAATCATGAGTGAACTCCCATTCACAATTGCTTCAAAGAGAATAAAATACCTAGGAATCCAACTTACAAGGGATGAGAAGGACTTCTTCAAGGAGAACTACAAACCACTGCTCAACAAAATAAAAGAGGATACAAAGAAATGGAAGAACATTCCATGCTCATGGGTAGGAAGAATCAATATCGTGAAAATGGCCATACTGCCCAAGGTAATTTACAGATTCAATGCCATCCCCATCAAGCTACCAATGACTTTCTTCACAGAATTGGAAAAAACTACTTTAAAGTTCATATGGAACCAAAAAAGAGCCCGCATCGCCAAGGCAATCCTAAGCCAAAAGAACAAAGCTGGAGGCATCACGCTACCTGATTTCAAACTATACTACAAGGCTACAGTAACCAAAACAGCATGGTACTGGTACCAAAACAGAGATACAGATCAATGGAACAGAACAGAGCGCTCAGAAATAATGCCGCATATCTACAACTATCCGATCTTTGACAAACCTGAGAAAAACAAGCAATGGGGAAAGGATTCCCTATTTAATAAATGGTGCTGGGAAAACTGGCTAGCCATATGTAGAAAGCTGAAACTGGATTCCCTTCCTTACACCTTATACAAAAATCAATTCAAGATGGATTAAAGACTTAAAGGTAAGACCTAAAACCATAAAAACCCTAGAAGAAAACTTAGGCATGACCATTCAGGACATAGGCATGGGCAAGGACTTCATGTCCAAAACACCAAAAGCAATGGCAACAAAAGACAAAATTGACAAATGGGATCTAATTAAACTAAAGAGCTTCTGCACAGCAAAAGAAACTACCATCAGAGTGAACAGGCAACCTACAAAATGGGAGAAAATTTTCGCAACCTACTCATCTGACAAAGGGCTAATATCCAGAATCTACAATGAACTCAAACAAATTTACAAGAAAAAAACAAACAACCCCATCAAAAAGTGGGCGAAGGACATGTACAGACACTTCTCAAAAGAAGACATTTATGCAGCCAAAAAACACATGAAAAAATGCTCATCATCACTGGCCATCAGAGAAATGCAAATCAAAACCACAATGAGATAGCATCTCACACCAGTTAGAATGGCAATCATTAAAAAGTCAGGAAACAACAGGTGCTGGAGAGGATGTGGAGAAATAGGAACACTTTTACACTGTTGGTGGGACTGTAAACTAGTTCAATCATTGTGGAAGTCAGTGTGGCGATTCCTCAAGGATCTAGAACTAGAAATACCATTTGACCCAGCCATCCCATTACTGGGTATATACCCAAAGGATTATAAATCATGCTGCTATAAAGACACATGCACACGTCTGTTTATTGTGGCATTATTCACAATAGCAAAGACTTGGAACCAACCCAAAGGTCCAACAATGATGTACTGGATTAAGAAAATGTGGCACATATACGCCATGGAATACTATGCAGCCATAAAAAATGATGAGTTCTTGTCCTTTATAGGGACATGGATGAAATTGGAAATCATCATTCTCAGTAAACTATCACAAGAACAAAAAACCAAACATCGCATATTCTCACTCATAGGTCGGAATTGAACAATGAGATCACATGGACACAGGAAGGAGAACATAACACTCTGGGGACTGTGGTGGGGTGGGGGGAGGGGGGAGGGATAGCATTGGGAGATAGACCTAATGCTAGATGACGACTTAATGGGTGCAGCCCACCAGCATGGCACATGTATACGTATGTAACTAACCTGCACAATGTGCACATGTACCCTAAAACTTAAAGTATAATAAAAAATAAAATTAAATTAAAAAAAGGATTTATATAAGAAAAGAAACCAATTAGAATTATGCAAGAAGAGATAAGCATTTTCTCCCTGCATGCATGTGTGTTGATACGGTATGTGTGTATACATGGACATACATGTGGCAGATTATATTATGGATCCCAATCAATGAAGAAATGCAGTGTGCAAGGATTTCATATAATATATGCACCACAACGTAGAGATTTGTGTTTCTCAATTTGCCTTCTGGGGACAAAAGGAACTGACAACTGCCTTGGCTTTGAATAGGAAAGAAGAGGATCTAGCAATCACTAGAGAGTGATTACTGTGGAGATGATTGAATTAAAGACTATTAATTTAATCACATTAATGTAATCAAATGCTTTCCCACCTGACCTCCAGTCTCCCACTTTTACGTTCTTATCCATGAACTCTGATCCCCTATAATATATTTAATACATGAGGAACCCAATTGTGAACATTTTTAAAGAGGAAATGAATCTCATTTTACTTGTGTTGTGATGTAAGGGAAATAGAAAAATTGTAACAGTACCTTTTACCTTCCATTTTAGATGCTGCAACTAAAAAGAAAAACCGGACTTTCACTGGCTGACTGATTGTCTGGAAACCGTTTTGGGATTTCTTTTCTAAGCTTCTTAATTAGAATCTTTACATTATAGAGAAAATGTTTTTGAGAGTTGAGTGTGGTCTGTGGAGTGTCCTATTAGTAAAGACTTCTGAGTAGGTTTAACTCACCTCTTTTATTGAAATGTGAAAAGGTGTTACATTTTTAATAGAAAACTCTTTGAAAGTCGCACCATTCATTTTAGAGGAATTTTAAATGTCACCCCAAATTTTAAGATTTTATTTAATTTTAACTAATTTCCAAGTTTTAATCAATAGGCATAATATTCAAGATCTTATCTAAAAACTATTACATGGCAATATTTTGTCCTTGTTAATTAAAAAATAACACTGAAAACACAATCGTCTTCCGTTATGGTAAAAACCTGTCCAATAGTAACCATCTCAATGATGGCAGAATGAAATCAGAATCTGATTGGATTAAAAAGGAGGGAAAGGGTGTGGCTAAGGTGGGTGGAGAGACCCTCTCGTATAAAAGCCCCTGGCAGCCAGCTCTCACTCCAGATCTGAGCTGTCCGCAGAAGCAGCTGGAGACCAGGGGAGAAACTCCAGAAGGAGAGGTGAGTTCAATCTCTTGGAATTTATTTTTACAAAAGGCGTATGAGAGTCTAGGGGAATGCAATAATGTCTTGATTCCACAAGTGTTGTCTGAGGCCAACTCCATGACAGAGGCACTGTATTTCTGGAGGATAATGGGACCTCTGCCCTGGTAACAGTTAGGTAAGTCTTAGATTTTCAATACCAAGACAAGAGACGTGACAATCACCATTTGCTTGAATTTCATCAGAATTTGGTAGACTTTCTGAAATGATGGACGGAGGTTCGGTGGCGTCGTTATTCAATGTCAGGTTTTCCTATTGGTTTGGTATTGTTTTCCTATTCTCCCCTTCCCACAACCCCTGGCAACCATCATTCTTCTCTTATTTTCTGATTTTTTTTTTTTGTTCAGTTTTTTGTTCCTTTTAATTCAGAAAGAGAAAGGGAAGGAAATGAAAAGCAAAATTTGTTTACATTACTATTGCGGAAAAGATCTGGCCGGATGCTGGGACCTACCTCTTCCAGGATGGGGATTCATTATTTCTTTAATTGTTTTGAGACAGGGTCTCGCTCTGTCTGCCAGGCTGCAGTGCAGTGGCTATTTTCTGATTCTATGAGATCAGTCAACTCAGATTCCACATAACTGAGATCATACAGTGTTTACTTCCCTCAGCCTCACTTATCTCACTTCCCATCATGCCCTCGGCCTTCATCCACATTGATGCAATGCCAGAATTGCCTTCTTCTTTATGGTAGAATAATTCGATGTGTATATCACCATTTCCTCATCCATTTTTCTCTCACAGACTCTGGGGTTGGTTCCATGGCTCTTGTGAATAAAGCTGCAGAGAACCTGAGAGTGCAGATGTCTCTTTGACATGCTGACCTCTTTCTTTCACGTAGAAACACAGAAGTAGGGTTGCTGGAACACAGGCAGTTCTATTCTTCATGTTTTCAGAAACCTCCCTACTATTTTCTGTAGTGGTTGTACCAATTTTCTTTCCCACCAACCGTGCACAAAGGTTCCCCTTTCTCCACATCCTTACCAACACTTATCTTTTGTCTTTTTGATCATAGCCATCCTAGCACAGAGGGGGGTAATATCTCACCGCGGTTTTGTTGCTGGAAGGCTCAGGAGGCTCTCTGGATGCCAGAGAGACCCCAGACCCAGCCAGTTTCCAGGTTCTGGATGCTATCGGGAGAACGAATTCAGGGATGAGCCAGAATGAAGTGAAAGGCGAGAAGTTTCTATTCCAGAGCAAAAGCACACTGTTAGGAGAGAAGTGTGGGCGTGATTCTGAAAGCTCTTGGCGCTCAATGGAGTTCGGGGTTTCTATTTTTGTCAGTCCTTCTAAATAGGAGGTGAACTAATCATTAGGTTTTCTAGGAAAAAAGCAGAGATTCTTTAGAATTGGTGAGGTACCCATTTTTTGTACTACACATGGGCATGCTGGAGTCAGCCGTGACACTGCAGAGTGTGTGATTTAGTGTGGTAATGACCATGGTCATTACAGTGGCAATGCTTTCAACCAGCTTCACTCCCTCCGGTTTTTTAGCACCTCATGAGCCCAGGTTCCTCCTTGTCCTTGTAATTTTAATGACGAGTGGCTAATTTTAAAAGCCACTGTTTTGGTCTTATGTGAAACTGTGACTGGATACGTTCTCCATTCTCTTGTGACCACACAGTATTCCTGCCTCAGTTTAAATTGCATTTCTTGGATGGTGAGTGAGGTTGAGCTTGTTCCTGAGTACTTGCTGGTCGTTGGTGCGTGCTTTTCAGAGAAATGTCTATTCAGGTTTTTGCCCATTGGAATTTGGAGTATTTTGGCTTTTTTTTCTTTTTGCTACATCCTTGAAAATATTCCATATATTTTTTTGATATTAATCCACTGTCATATATATGGCTGCTTGTTTGGTTTCTTTTAGTTCTGTTTTTTGCTTTTTTTTTTTCCCCCGCTATGCAGAAGATTCAGTTTTACCTGGTACGACTTATGTGTATTTTGTGTCTTGTCGTTTTGGTGCGCTATCAGGGTTTTCACCACATCCACTTTGCACAGTTGGGGAAGTAGAAGGTCTTCAAATGGACTCCAGCAGTGTCCAATTGAAACATAAGATAACCCATATATGTAATTGTAAATTCATTTTCTGGTAGTCACATAAAATAGAGCAAAACAAACCTAATGAAGTTTAACTCAAAATATACTATCGTTTAACATGTGAGCAACTTTAAACGTTCTAAAGCAGATAGTTTACATTCTCTTTTCCCCCTTATGTCTTCAAAAATAAGAGTATATTTGGCTCACAGCACATCTCCATTCAGATACGCCCCATTTCAGGACTCAATAGCCATTTGTCACTGGTGGCTATCATATCAAACAGCTCAGGTCTAGACTCCTTTACTATTTCAAGTCAAAGTCTTTCGGTGAATCATGCCCTTTATTCCAATGAGTGTTACAGATATGAGAAGTTCAGGGCCTCGAGTCATTGACATTTGTATTCATGTTGTGTCTTCATCACTAGCAGTAGTGATTTTAAGTATCGTGCCATGATAGCTCCATGCATGTAAAGATAAAAGCCCCACACACTATCAGCTGTTCATTCAGCTCGTAGAAATTCTAATTCCGTGTTCATTTTTTTTTCTATAGACATTTGCCATGGCTGAGCACTTCAAACAGGTCATTAGATGTCCTGTCTGCCTAAAAGATCTTGAAGAAGCTGTGCAACTGAAATGTGGATATGCCTGCTGCCTCCAGTGCCTCAATTCACTCCAGAAGGAGCCCGATGGGGAAGGTTTACTGTGCCGTTTCTGCTCTGTGGTCTCTCAGAAGGATGACATCAAGCCCAAGTACAAGCTGAGGGCGCTGGTTTCCATCATCAAGGAACTAGAGCCCAAGCTGAAAAAGGTTCTCACAATGAACCCAAGGATGAGGAAGTTTCAAGGTAAGGAATCTATAGGACCTGCCACAACCCATAAAAGGCAGTGGGAAAACGACTTTCAAACATTTCTTCATTAAACATAGGCATTAGCAGGATATGTAGCATCTAAAACTTCCATGCTTCACAAACAACAGCAGTTCTCACCTTTGCATAGAGATTTTCATGGAATCTGTGCAAGTTTATAGAATACTTTGGAGAACAAGCTACTGTCTTCTTTCATGTATCATATGTGCTAAATGGAAAACTAATTTTCATCAAATTATCCACTAACTTAATTCGAAAGGCATTTCTAATATGAATAAGGTGGACTTGTTACAATGATCATATTCATGCAATCTAGAGATAAAATTTAACCTCCTCAGGTGGCCAAACAAGTTTCCCCAGGAAATTTTGATTTGGGAAAGAAAGTAGAATTAAAGTAAAAGTGAATAACGTGTTTAAGTGTTTGCAGTCAAAGGGCAGAGGGAGTCTGTAGTGTGTGTCTTTGCTGAACTCCTGGTTCTTCTTTGCACAGTGGATATGACGTTGGATGTGGACACAGCCAACAACTATCTCATCATTTCTGAAGACCTGAGGAGTTTCCGAAGTGGGGATTTGAGCCAGAAAAGGAAGGAGCAAGCTGAGAGGTTCGACACTGCCCTGTGCGTCCTGGGCACCCCTCGCTTCACTTCCGGCCGCCATTACTGGGAGGTGGACGTGGGCACCAGCCAAGTGTGGGATGTGGGTGTGTGCAAGGAATCTGTGAACCGACAGGGGAAGATTGTGCTTTCTTCAGAACACGGCTTCTTGACTGTGGGTTGCAGAGAAGGAAAGGTCTTTGCTGCCAGCTCTGTGCCTATGACTCCTCTCTGGGTGAGTCCCCAGTTGCACAGAGTGGGGATTTTCCTGGATGTAGGTATGAGGTCCATTGCCTTTTACAATGTTAGTGATGGGTGCCATGTCTACACATTCATCGAGATTCCTGTTTGCGAGCCATGGCGTCCATTTTTTGCTCATCAACGTGGAAGTCAAGATGATCAGAGCATCGTGAGTATCTGTTCTGTGATCAATCCAGCCAGTGCCAGTGCCCGTGCCCCAGTTTCTTCTGGGGGAAAGTAAATAAACAGTTCAACATAATCATCTTTAGGAAGTTTCAGTGCGCCCATAGCCATAGCTAAGAACTTTTCTGCTAGATACACATTGGTACAAAGGGACAGAAGGGGAAAAGCCATCACTCTGTAAACCATGAACAGAAAGCAATTATATTAATGAGGGGAAAATTACATTGTACTTCAAGTTGGTCATGTTGTTTTCTTTGGGGCTTATGTTTATATTTCTGTTCAATAAATATGTTGAAAATTCAGATTCATTTGCCAATGTTTTCTATTTTCTGCAAGATTAGTGTAGTATGTGTTATGGAAGTTATGAACTAAATAATACTTTGAATGTGACCCAACACAGTAACTGAATTTCAAATCAGAAGGACCTATGAATACGGCAAAATTATATATGTTCATGTATTCAGTTTAACCCAACAACTGAACACTGACATTCATTTCAAGTGCACACTGAGTGTTTGCCACGAATATGTGTGGTCTTAGAGTGATCTCATTAGCTTTAAAATTGAAATACTATACACCCTCTCCTATGACGGCAACAGAGTCAAATTGGAAATCAATAAGAGGAAGAAATCCATAAATTCTCCACATACATGCAAATTAAATAACCACTTCTAAATAAAATGATCAAATATGAAATGCCAATGGAAATTACAGCTATCCTGAGTTGAATGAAAAGCACACATTTCCAAAGTTTCTAGATGCGGTTGAAGCTCACTGAGAAACTCCTAATAGGAAGAAAATACCGTAATCAATCACCTTAATTTCTACTTGAACTTACTTCACTAAGAGCAATTCAATTGTCAGCATTTTGATCAAAACCATCTGACAAGTATCTGGGCAGTTCCAGGCATTCTCACATCTTCCTGTCTTCTTCTGAGCCCTCCAAACGGTTGCAACCTCTGCCCGTTACCCAGTTCCAAAGTCGCTTCCACATTTTCAGGTACCTCAATAGCAGTGCCTCACTCCTGGTACCAATATTCTATATCAGTTCATTCTCACACTGCTCTAAAGAACTACCGGAGACTGGGTCATTTATGAAGAAAAGAGGTTTCATTAATTTATAGTTCTGCAGGTCGCACGGGGTACATCACTGGGTGGCCTCGGGAAACTGAACAATCATGGAGGAAGGCAAAGGGGAAGCGTACATGAGAGCGGGCAAGGAAACTTTACCACTGTCTTAGTAGAAGCCAGCGGAGCTGCTTTCTGTGAAAAGATGCAACTGGAAAAGAGGTGGAAAGTATCTAACACCCAAACCAACCCCACCAGTGTGCCAGCAATCCTAAGACGCTCTTCTCTAATTCTGAACGGAAGAACTCCGCTTCCAAGACATGAGCATGAATGCAATTCCAGGCTGTAAGATATTTTGGGAGAATATTAGAAAGGCAAATCAACCCACTGGGCTTGGTGCTTTCCACAACCGAGGCCACCTGGTATTCCCAAAGAGAACAGAAATTTTGTTCAAGCTTTACTGAAAGCAGATAAAAATTAAAAGATGTGAGGGATCAGTGCTCCAGGAACATGGGTCCATAAAATTACAAGCTGGAGAATAACTGCTCCCAGAAATGTGAGTATATTTTAAAAGGATTTATATGAGAAAATAAACCAATTAGTATTATGCGAGAAGAGATAAGCGTTTTCTCCCTGCATGCATATGTGTAGATACGGTATGTGTGTGTACATGGACATACAGGTGGCAGATTATATTATAGATGCCAATCAATGAAGAAATGCAATGTGCAAGGATTTCATCTAATATATGCACCGCAACGTAGAGATTTGTGTTTCTCAATTGGCCTTCACGAGACAAAAGGAATTGAGAACTGCCTTGGCTTTGAATACGAAAGAAGAGATCTAGCAATCACTAGAGAGTGATTACTGTGGAGATGATTGAATTAAAGTCTATTAATTTAATCACACTAATGTAATCAAATCCTTTCCCACCTGACCTCGTCTCCCACTTTTACGTTCTTATCCATGAACTCTGATCCCCTATAATATATTTAATACATGAGGAACCCAATTGTGAACATTTTTAAAGAGGAAATGAATCTCATTTTACTTGTGTTGTGATGTAACGGAAATAGAAAGATTGTAACAGTATCTTTTACCTTTCATTTTAGATGCTGCAACTAAAAAGAAAAACCGGACTTTCACTGGCTGACTGATTGTCTGGAAACCGTTTTGGGATTTCTTTCCTAAGCTTCTTAATTAGAATCTTTACATTATAGAGAAAATGTTTTTGAGAGTTGAGTGTGGTCTGTGGAGTGTCCTATTAGTAACGACTACTGGGTAGGTTTAACTCACCTCTTTTATTGAAATGTGAAAAGGTGTTACATTTATAATAGAAAACTCTTTGAAAGTCGCACCGTTCATTTGAGAGGAATTTTAAATGTCACCCCAAAATTTAAGATTTTAATTAATTTTAATTGATTTCCAAATTTTAATCAATAGGCATAATATTCAAGATCTTATCTAAAAAATATTACATGGCAATATTTTGTCCTTGTTAATTAAAAAATGACAATGAAAACACAATCGTCTTCCTTGACGGTAAAAAGCTGTCCAAAAGTAACCATCTCAATGATGGCAGAATGAAATCAGAATCTGATTGGATTAAAAAGGAGGGAAAGGGTGTGGCTAAGGTGGGTGGAGAGACCCTCTCGTATAAAAGCCCCTGGCAGGCAGCTCTCACCCCAGATCTGAGCTGTCCGCAGAAGCAGCTGGAGACCAGGGGAGAAACTCCAGAAGGAGAGGTGAGTTCAATCTCTTGGAATTCATTTTTACAAAAGGCGTATGAGAGTCTAGGGGAATGCAATAATATCTTGTTTCCACAAGTGTTGTCAGAGGCCAACTCCATGACAGACACACTGTATTTCTGGAGGATAATGGGACCTCTGCCCTGGTAACAGTTAGGTAAGTCTTAGATTTTCAATACCAAGACAAGAGACGTGACAATCACCATTTGCTTGAATTTCATCAGAATTTGGTAGACTTTCTGAAATGATGGACGGAGGTTCGGTGGCGTCGTTATTCAATGTCAGGTTTTCCTATTGGTTTGGTATTGTTTTCCTATTCTCCCCTTCCCACAACCCCTGGCAACCATCATTCTTCTCTTATTTTCTGATTTTTTTTTTTTTTTGGTTCAGTTTTTTGTTCCTTTTAATTCAGAAAGAGAAAGGGAAGGAAATGAAAAGCAAAATTTGTTTACATTACTATTGCGGAAAAGATCTGGCCGGATGCTGGGACCTACCTCTTCCAGGATGGGGATTCATTATTTCTTTAATTGTTTTGAGACAGTGTCTCGCTCTGTCTGCCAGGCTGCAGTGCAGTGGCTATTTTCTGATTCTATGAGATCAGTCAACTCAGATTCCACATAACTGAGATCATACAGTGTTTACTTCCCTCAGCCTCACTTATCTCACTTCCCATCATGCCCTCGGCCTTCATCCACATTGATGCAATGCCAGAATTGCCTTCTTCTTTATGGTAGAATAATTCGATGTGTATATCACCATTTCCTCATCCATTTTTCTCTCACAGACTCTGGGGTTGGTTCCATGGCTCTTGTGAATAAAGCTGCAGAGAACCTGAGAGTGCAGATGTCTCTTTGACATGCTGACCTCTTTCTTTCACGTAGAAACACAGAAGTAGGGTTGCTGGAACACAGGCAGTTCTATTCTTCATGTTTTCAGAAACCTCCCTACTATTTTCTGTAGTGGTTGTACCAATTTTCTTTCCCACCAACCGTGCACAAAGGTTCCCCTTTCTCCACATCCTTACCAACACTTATCTTTTGTCTTTTTGATCATAGCCATCCTAGCACAGAGGGGGGTAATATCTCACCGCGGTTTTGTTGCTGGAAGGCTCAGGAGGCTCTCTGGATGCCAGAGAGACCCCAGACCCAGCCAGTTTCCAGGTTCTGGATGCTATCGGGAGAACGAATTCAGGGATGAGCCAGAATGAAGTGAAAGGCGAGAAGTTTCTATTCCAGAGCAAAAGCACACTGTTAGGAGAGAAGTGTGGGCGTGATTCTGAAAGCTCTTGGCGCTCAATGGAGTTCGGGGTTTCTATTTTTGTCAGTCCTTCTAAATAGGAGGTGAACTAATCATTAGGTTTTCTAGGAAAAAAGCAGAGATTCTTTAGAATTGGTGAGGTACCCATTTTTTGTACTACACATGGGCATGCTGGAGTCAGCCGTGACACTGCAGAGTGTGTGATTTAGTGTGGTAATGACCATGGTCATTACAGTGGCAATGCTTTCAACCAGCTTCACTCCCTCCGGTTTTTTAGCACCTCATGAGCCCAGGTTCCTCCTTGTCCTTGTAATTTTAATGACGAGTGGCTAATTTTAAAAGCCACTGTTTTGGTCTTATGTGAAACTGTGACTGGATACGTTCTCCATTCTCTTGTGACCACACAGTATTCCTGCCTCAGTTTAAATTGCATTTCTTGGATGGTGAGTGAGGTTGAGCTTGTTCCTGAGTACTTGCTGGTCGTTGGTGCGTGCTTTTCAGAGAAATGTCTATTCAGGTTTTTGCCCATTGGAATTTGGAGTATTTTGGCTTTTTTTTCTTTTTGCTACATCCTTGAAAATATTCCATATATTTTTTTGATATTAATCCACTGTCATATATATGGCTGCTTGTTTGGTTTCTTTTAGTTCTGTTTTTTGCTTTTTTTTTTTTCCCCCGCTATGCAGAAGATTCAGTTTTACCTGGTACGACTTATGTGTATTTTGTGTCTTGTCGTTTTGGTGCGCTATCAGGGTTTTCACCACATCCACTTTGCACAGTTGGGGAAGTAGAAGGTCTTCAAATGGACTCCAGCAGTGTCCAATTGAAACATAAGATAACCCATATATGTAATTGTAAATTCATTTTCTGGTAGTCACATAAAATAGAGCAAAACAAACCTAATGAAGTTTAACTCAAAATATACTATCGTTTAACATGTGAGCAACTTTAAACGTTCTAAAGCAGATAGTTTACATTCTCTTTTCCCCCTTATGTCTTCAAAAATAAGAGTATATTTGGCTCACAGCACATCTCCATTCAGATACGCCCCATTTCAGGACTCAATAGCCATTTGTCACTGGTGGCTATCATATCAAACAGCTCAGGTCTAGACTCCTTTACTATTTCAAGTCAAAGTCTTTCGGTGAATCATGCCCTTTATTCCAATGAGTGTTACAGATATGAGAAGTTCAGGGCCTCGAGTCATTGACATTTGTATTCATGTTGTGTCTTCATCACTAGCAGTAGTGATTTTAAGTATCGTGCCATGATAGCTCCATGCATGTAAAGATAAAAGCCCCACACACTATCAGCTGTTCATTCAGCTCGTAGAAATTCTAATTCCGTGTTCATTTTTTTTTCTATAGACATTTGCCATGGCTGAGCACTTCAAACAGGTCATTAGATGTCCTGTCTGCCTAAAAGATCTTGAAGAAGCTGTGCAACTGAAATGTGGATATGCCTGCTGCCTCCAGTGCCTCAATTCACTCCAGAAGGAGCCCGATGGGGAAGGTTTACTGTGCCGTTTCTGCTCTGTGGTCTCTCAGAAGGATGACATCAAGCCCAAGTACAAGCTGAGGGCGCTGGTTTCCATCATCAAGGAACTAGAGCCCAAGCTGAAAAAGGTTCTCACAATGAACCCAAGGATGAGGAAGTTTCAAGGTAAGGAATCTATAGGACCTGCCACAACCCATAAAAGGCAGTGGGAAAACGACTTTCAAACATTTCTTCATTAAACATAGGCATTAGCAGGATATGTAGCATCTAAAACTTCCATGCTTCACAAACAACAGCAGTTCTCACCTTTGCATAGAGATTTTCATGGAATCTGTGCAAGTTTATAGAATACTTTGGAGAACAAGCTACTGTCTTCTTTCATGTATCATATGTGCTAAATGGAAAACTAATTTTCATCAAATTATCCACTAACTTAATTCGAAAGGCATTTCTAATATGAATAAGGTGGACTTGTTACAATGATCATATTCATGCAATCTAGAGATAAAATTTAACCTCCTCAGGTGGCCAAACAAGTTTCCCCAGGAAATTTTGATTTGGGAAAGAAAGTAGAATTAAAGTAAAAGTGAATAACGTGTTTAAGTGTTTGCAGTCAAAGGGCAGAGGGAGTCTGTAGTGTGTGTCTTTGCTGAACTCCTGGTTCTTCTTTGCACAGTGGATATGACGTTGGATGTGGACACAGCCAACAACTATCTCATCATTTCTGAAGACCTGAGGAGTTTCCGAAGTGGGGATTTGAGCCACAATAGGAAGGAGCAAGCTGAGAGGTTCGACACTGCCCTGTGCGTCCTGGGCACCCCTCGCTTCACTTCCGGCCGCCATTACTGGGAGGTGGACGTGGGCACCAGCCAAGTGTGGGATGTGGGTGTGTGCAAGGAATCTGTGAACCGACAGGGGAAGATTGTGCTTTCTTCAGAACACGGCTTCTTGACTGTGGGTTGCAGAGAAGGAAAGGTCTTTGCTGCCAGCTCTGTGCCTATGACTCCTCTCTGGGTGAGTCCCCAGTTGCACAGAGTGGGGATTTTCCTGGATGTAGGTATGAGGTCCATTGCCTTTTACAATGTTAGTGATGGGTGCCATATCTACACATTCATCGAGATTCCTGTTTGCGAGCCATGGCGCCCATTTTTTGCTCATCAACGTGGAAGTCAAGATGATCAGAGCATCCTGAGTATCTGTTCTGTGATCAATCCAGCCAGTGCCAGTGCCCGTGCCCCAGTTTCTTCTGGGGGAAAGTAAATAAACAGTTCAACATAATCATCTTTAGGAAGTTTCAGTGCGCCCATAGCCATAGCTAAGAACTTTTCTGCTAGATACACATTGGTACAAAGGGACAGAAGGGGAAAAGCCATCACTCTGTAAACCATGAACAGAAAGCAATTATATTAATGAGGGGAAAATTACATTGTACTTCAAGTTGGTCATGTTGTTTTCTTTGGGGCTTATGTTTATATTTCTGTTCAATAAATATGTTGAAAATTCAGATTCATTTGCCAATGTTTTCTATTTTCTGCAAGATTAGTGTAGTATGTGTTATGGAAGTTATGAACTAAATAATACTTTGAATGTGACCCAACACAGTAACTGAATTTCAAATCAGAAGGACCTATGAATACGGCAAAATTATATATGTTCATGTATTCAGTTTAACCCAACAACTGAACACTGACATTCATTTCAAGTGCACACTGAGTGTTTGCCACGAATATGTGTGGTCTTAGAGTGATCTCATTAGCTTTAAAATTGAAATACTATACACCCTCTCCTATGACGGCAACAGAGTCAAATTGGAAATCAATAAGAGGAAGAAATCCATAAATTCTCCACATACATGCAAATTAAATAACCACTTCTAAATAAAATGATCAAATATGAAATGCCAATGGAAATTACAGCTATCCTGAGTTGAATGAAAAGCACACATTTCCAAAGTTTCTAGATGCGGTTGAAGCTCACTGAGAAACTCCTAATAGGAAGAAAATACCGTAATCAATCACCTTAATTTCTACTTGAACTTACTTCACTAAGAGCAATTCAATTGTCAGCATTTTGATCAAAACCATCTGACAAGTATCTGGGCAGTTCCAGGCATTCTCACATCTTCCTGTCTTCTTCTGAGCCCTCCAAACGGTTGCAACCTCTGCCCGTTACCCAGTTCCAAAGTCGCTTCCACATTTTCAGGTACCTCAATAGCAGTGCCTCACTCCTGGTACCAATATTCTATATCAGTTCATTCTCACACTGCTCTAAAGAACTACCGGAGACTGGGTCATTTATGAAGAAAAGAGGTTTCATTAATTTATAGTTCTGCAGGTCGCACGGGGTACATCACTGGGTGGCCTCGGGAAACTGAACAATCATGGAGGAAGGCAAAGGGGAAGCGTACATGAGAGCGGGCAAGGAAACTTTACCACTGTCTTAGTAGAAGCCAGCGGAGCTGCTTTCTGTGAAAAGATGCAACTGGAAAAGAGGTGGAAAGTATCTAACACCCAAACCAACCCCACCAGTGTGCCAGCAATCCTAAGACGCTCTTCTCTAATTCTGAACGGAAGAACTCCGCTTCCAAGACATGAGCATGAATGCAATTCCAGGCTGTAAGATATTTTGGGAGAATATTAGAAAGGCAAATCAACCCACTGGGCTTGGTGCTTTCCACAACCGAGGCCACCTGGTATTCCCAAAGAGAACAGAAATTTTGTTCAAGCTTTACTGAAAGCAGATAAAAATTAAAAGATGTGAGGGATCAGTGCTCCAGGAACATGGGTCCATAAAATTACAAGCTGGAGAATAACTGCTCCCAGAAATGTGAGTATATTTTAAAAGGATTTATATGAGAAAATAAACCAATTAGTATTATGCGAGAAGAGATAAGCGTTTTCTCCCTGCATGCATATGTGTAGATACGGTATGTGTGTGTACATGGACATACAGGTGGCAGATTATATTATAGATGCCAATCAATGAAGAAATGCAATGTGCAAGGATTTCATCTAATATATGCACCGCAACGTAGAGATTTGTGTTTCTCAATTGGCCTTCACGAGACAAAAGGAATTGAGAACTGCCTTGGCTTTGAATACGAAAGAAGAGATCTAGCAATCACTAGAGAGTGATTACTGTGGAGATGATTGAATTAAAGTCTATTAATTTAATCACACTAATGTAATCAAATCCTTTCCCACCTGACCTCGTCTCCCACTTTTACGTTCTTATCCATGAACTCTGATCCCCTATAATATATTTAATACATGAGGAACCCAATTGTGAACATTTTTAAAGAGGAAATGAATCTCATTTTACTTGTGTTGTGATGTAACGGAAATAGAAAGATTGTAACAGTATCTTTTACCTTTCATTTTAGATGCTGCAACTAAAAAGAAAAACCGGACTTTCACTGGCTGACTGATTGTCTGGAAACCGTTTTGGGATTTCTTTCCTAAGCTTCTTAATTAGAATCTTTACATTATAGAGAAAATGTTTTTGAGAGTTGAGTGTGGTCTGTGGAGTGTCCTATTAGTAACGACTACTGGGTAGGTTTAACTCACCTCTTTTATTGAAATGTGAAAAGGTGTTACATTTATAATAGAAAACTCTTTGAAAGTCGCACCGTTCATTTGAGAGGAATTTTAAATGTCACCCCAAAATTTAAGATTTTAATTAATTTTAATTGATTTCCAAATTTTAATCAATAGGCATAATATTCAAGATCTTATCTAAAAAATATTACATGGCAATATTTTGTCCTTGTTAATTAAAAAATGACAATGAAAACACAATCGTCTTCCTTGACGGTAAAAAGCTGTCCAAAAGTAACCATCTCAATGATGGCAGAATGAAATCAGAATCTGATTGGATTAAAAAGGAGGGAAAGGGTGTGGCTAAGGTGGGTGGAGAGACCCTCTCGTATAAAAGCCCCTGGCAGGCAGCTCTCACCCCAGATCTGAGCTGTCCGCAGAAGCAGCTGGAGACCAGGGGAGAAACTCCAGAAGGAGAGGTGAGTTCAATCTCTTGGAATTCATTTTTACAAAAGGCGTATGAGAGTCTAGGGGAATGCAATAATATCTTGTTTCCACAAGTGTTGTCAGAGGCCAACTCCATGACAGACACACTGTATTTCTGGAGGATAATGGGACCTCTGCCCTGGTAACAGTTAGGTAAGTCTTAGATTTTCAATACCAAGACAAGAGACGTGACAATCACCATTTGCTTGAATTTCATCAGAATTTGGTAGACTTTCTGAAATGATGGACGGAGGTTCGGTGGCGTCGTTATTCAATGTCAGGTTTTCCTATTGGTTTGGTATTGTTTTCCTATTCTCCCCTTCCCACAACCCCTGGCAACCATCATTCTTCTCTTATTTTCTGATTTTTTTTTTTTTTTGGTTCAGTTTTTTGTTCCTTTTAATTCAGAAAGAGAAAGGGAAGGAAATGAAAAGCAAAATTTGTTTACATTACTATTGCGGAAAAGATCTGGCCGGATGCTGGGACCTACCTCTTCCAGGATGGGGATTCATTATTTCTTTAATTGTTTTGAGACAGTGTCTCGCTCTGTCTGCCAGGCTGCAGTGCAGTGGCTATTTTCTGATTCTATGAGATCAGTCAACTCAGATTCCACATAACTGAGATCATACAGTGTTTACTTCCCTCAGCCTCACTTATCTCACTTCCCATCATGCCCTCGGCCTTCATCCACATTGATGCAATGCCAGAATTGCCTTCTTCTTTATGGTAGAATAATTCGATGTGTATATCACCATTTCCTCATCCATTTTTCTCTCACAGACTCTGGGGTTGGTTCCATGGCTCTTGTGAATAAAGCTGCAGAGAACCTGAGAGTGCAGATGTCTCTTTGACATGCTGACCTCTTTCTTTCACGTAGAAACACAGAAGTAGGGTTGCTGGAACACAGGCAGTTCTATTCTTCATGTTTTCAGAAACCTCCCTACTATTTTCTGTAGTGGTTGTACCAATTTTCTTTCCCACCAACCGTGCACAAAGGTTCCCCTTTCTCCACATCCTTACCAACACTTATCTTTTGTCTTTTTGATCATAGCCATCCTAGCACAGAGGGGGGTAATATCTCACCGCGGTTTTGTTGCTGGAAGGCTCAGGAGGCTCTCTGGATGCCAGAGAGACCCCAGACCCAGCCAGTTTCCAGGTTCTGGATGCTATCGGGAGAACGAATTCAGGGATGAGCCAGAATGAAGTGAAAGGCGAGAAGTTTCTATTCCAGAGCAAAAGCACACTGTTAGGAGAGAAGTGTGGGCGTGATTCTGAAAGCTCTTGGCGCTCAATGGAGTTCGGGGTTTCTATTTTTGTCAGTCCTTCTAAATAGGAGGTGAACTAATCATTAGGTTTTCTAGGAAAAAAGCAGAGATTCTTTAGAATTGGTGAGGTACCCATTTTTTGTACTACACATGGGCATGCTGGAGTCAGCCGTGACACTGCAGAGTGTGTGATTTAGTGTGGTAATGACCATGGTCATTACAGTGGCAATGCTTTCAACCAGCTTCACTCCCTCCGGTTTTTTAGCACCTCATGAGCCCAGGTTCCTCCTTGTCCTTGTAATTTTAATGACGAGTGGCTAATTTTAAAAGCCACTGTTTTGGTCTTATGTGAAACTGTGACTGGATACGTTCTCCATTCTCTTGTGACCACACAGTATTCCTGCCTCAGTTTAAATTGCATTTCTTGGATGGTGAGTGAGGTTGAGCTTGTTCCTGAGTACTTGCTGGTCGTTGGTGCGTGCTTTTCAGAGAAATGTCTATTCAGGTTTTTGCCCATTGGAATTTGGAGTATTTTGGCTTTTTTTTCTTTTTGCTACATCCTTGAAAATATTCCATATATTTTTTTGATATTAATCCACTGTCATATATATGGCTGCTTGTTTGGTTTCTTTTAGTTCTGTTTTTTGCTTTTTTTTTTTTCCCCCGCTATGCAGAAGATTCAGTTTTACCTGGTACGACTTATGTGTATTTTGTGTCTTGTCGTTTTGGTGCGCTATCAGGGTTTTCACCACATCCACTTTGCACAGTTGGGGAAGTAGAAGGTCTTCAAATGGACTCCAGCAGTGTCCAATTGAAACATAAGATAACCCATATATGTAATTGTAAATTCATTTTCTGGTAGTCACATAAAATAGAGCAAAACAAACCTAATGAAGTTTAACTCAAAATATACTATCGTTTAACATGTGAGCAACTTTAAACGTTCTAAAGCAGATAGTTTACATTCTCTTTTCCCCCTTATGTCTTCAAAAATAAGAGTATATTTGGCTCACAGCACATCTCCATTCAGATACGCCCCATTTCAGGACTCAATAGCCATTTGTCACTGGTGGCTATCATATCAAACAGCTCAGGTCTAGACTCCTTTACTATTTCAAGTCAAAGTCTTTCGGTGAATCATGCCCTTTATTCCAATGAGTGTTACAGATATGAGAAGTTCAGGGCCTCGAGTCATTGACATTTGTATTCATGTTGTGTCTTCATCACTAGCAGTAGTGATTTTAAGTATCGTGCCATGATAGCTCCATGCATGTAAAGATAAAAGCCCCACACACTATCAGCTGTTCATTCAGCTCGTAGAAATTCTAATTCCGTGTTCATTTTTTTTTCTATAGACATTTGCCATGGCTGAGCACTTCAAACAGGTCATTAGATGTCCTGTCTGCCTAAAAGATCTTGAAGAAGCTGTGCAACTGAAATGTGGATATGCCTGCTGCCTCCAGTGCCTCAATTCACTCCAGAAGGAGCCCGATGGGGAAGGTTTACTGTGCCGTTTCTGCTCTGTGGTCTCTCAGAAGGATGACATCAAGCCCAAGTACAAGCTGAGGGCGCTGGTTTCCATCATCAAGGAACTAGAGCCCAAGCTGAAAAAGGTTCTCACAATGAACCCAAGGATGAGGAAGTTTCAAGGTAAGGAATCTATAGGACCTGCCACAACCCATAAAAGGCAGTGGGAAAACGACTTTCAAACATTTCTTCATTAAACATAGGCATTAGCAGGATATGTAGCATCTAAAACTTCCATGCTTCACAAACAACAGCAGTTCTCACCTTTGCATAGAGATTTTCATGGAATCTGTGCAAGTTTATAGAATACTTTGGAGAACAAGCTACTGTCTTCTTTCATGTATCATATGTGCTAAATGGAAAACTAATTTTCATCAAATTATCCACTAACTTAATTCGAAAGGCATTTCTAATATGAATAAGGTGGACTTGTTACAATGATCATATTCATGCAATCTAGAGATAAAATTTAACCTCCTCAGGTGGCCAAACAAGTTTCCCCAGGAAATTTTGATTTGGGAAAGAAAGTAGAATTAAAGTAAAAGTGAATAACGTGTTTAAGTGTTTGCAGTCAAAGGGCAGAGGGAGTCTGTAGTGTGTGTCTTTGCTGAACTCCTGGTTCTTCTTTGCACAGTGGATATGACGTTGGATGTGGACACAGCCAACAACTATCTCATCATTTCTGAAGACCTGAGGAGTTTCCGAAGTGGGGATTTGAGCCACAATAGGAAGGAGCAAGCTGAGAGGTTCGACACTGCCCTGTGCGTCCTGGGCACCCCTCGCTTCACTTCCGGCCGCCATTACTGGGAGGTGGACGTGGGCACCAGCCAAGTGTGGGATGTGGGTGTGTGCAAGGAATCTGTGAACCGACAGGGGAAGATTGTGCTTTCTTCAGAACACGGCTTCTTGACTGTGGGTTGCAGAGAAGGAAAGGTCTTTGCTGCCAGCTCTGTGCCTATGACTCCTCTCTGGGTGAGTCCCCAGTTGCACAGAGTGGGGATTTTCCTGGATGTAGGTATGAGGTCCATTGCCTTTTACAATGTTAGTGATGGGTGCCATATCTACACATTCATCGAGATTCCTGTTTGCGAGCCATGGCGCCCATTTTTTGCTCATCAACGTGGAAGTCAAGATGATCAGAGCATCCTGAGTATCTGTTCTGTGATCAATCCAGCCAGTGCCAGTGCCCGTGCCCCAGTTTCTTCTGGGGGAAAGTAAATAAACAGTTCAACATAATCATCTTTAGGAAGTTTCAGTGCGCCCATAGCCATAGCTAAGAACTTTTCTGCTAGATACACATTGGTACAAAGGGACAGAAGGGGAAAAGCCATCACTCTGTAAACCATGAACAGAAAGCAATTATATTAATGAGGGGAAAATTACATTGTACTTCAAGTTGGTCATGTTGTTTTCTTTGGGGCTTATGTTTATATTTCTGTTCAATAAATATGTTGAAAATTCAGATTCATTTGCCAATGTTTTCTATTTTCTGCAAGATTAGTGTAGTATGTGTTATGGAAGTTATGAACTAAATAATACTTTGAATGTGACCCAACACAGTAACTGAATTTCAAATCAGAAGGACCTATGAATACGGCAAAATTATATATGTTCATGTATTCAGTTTAACCCAACAACTGAACACTGACATTCATTTCAAGTGCACACTGAGTGTTTGCCACGAATATGTGTGGTCTTAGAGTGATCTCATTAGCTTTAAAATTGAAATACTATACACCCTCTCCTATGACGGCAACAGAGTCAAATTGGAAATCAATAAGAGGAAGAAATCCATAAATTCTCCACATACATGCAAATTAAATAACCACTTCTAAATAAAATGATCAAATATGAAATGCCAATGGAAATTACAGCTATCCTGAGTTGAATGAAAAGCACACATTTCCAAAGTTTCTAGATGCGGTTGAAGCTCACTGAGAAACTCCTAATAGGAAGAAAATACCGTAATCAATCACCTTAATTTCTACTTGAACTTACTTCACTAAGAGCAATTCAATTGTCAGCATTTTGATCAAAACCATCTGACAAGTATCTGGGCAGTTCCAGGCATTCTCACATCTTCCTGTCTTCTTCTGAGCCCTCCAAACGGTTGCAACCTCTGCCCGTTACCCAGTTCCAAAGTCGCTTCCACATTTTCAGGTACCTCAATAGCAGTGCCTCACTCCTGGTACCAATATTCTATATCAGTTCATTCTCACACTGCTCTAAAGAACTACCGGAGACTGGGTCATTTATGAAGAAAAGAGGTTTCATTAATTTATAGTTCTGCAGGTCGCACGGGGTACATCACTGGGTGGCCTCGGGAAACTGAACAATCATGGAGGAAGGCAAAGGGGAAGCGTACATGAGAGCGGGCAAGGAAACTTTACCACTGTCTTAGTAGAAGCCAGCGGAGCTGCTTTCTGTGAAAAGATGCAACTGGAAAAGAGGTGGAAAGTATCTAACAACCAAACCAACCCCACCAGTGTGCCAGCAATCCTAAGACGCTCTTCTCTAATTCTGAACGGAAGAACTCCGCTTCCAAGACATGAGCATGAATGCAATTCCAGGCTGTAAGATATTTTGGGAGAATATTAGAAAGGCAAATCAACCCACTGGGCTTGGTGCTTTCCACAACCGAGGCCACCTGGTATTCCCAAAGAGAACAGAAATTTTGTTCAAGCTTTACTGAAAGCAGATAAAAATTAAAAGATGTGAGGGATCAGTGCTCCAGGAACATGGGTCCATAAAATTACAAGCTGGAGAATAACTGCTCCCAGAAATGTGAGTATATTTTAAAAGGATTTATATGAGAAAATAAACCAATTAGTATTATGCGAGAAGAGATAAGCGTTTTCTCCCTGCATGCATATGTGTAGATACGGTATGTGTGTGTACATGGACATACAGGTGGCAGATTATATTATAGATGCCAATCAATGAAGAAATGCAATGTGCAAGGATTTCATCTAATATATGCACCGCAACGTAGAGATTTGTGTTTCTCAATTGGCCTTCACGAGACAAAAGGAATTGAGAACTGCCTTGGCTTTGAATACGAAAGAAGAGATCTAGCAATCACTAGAGAGTGATTACTGTGGAGATGATTGAATTAAAGTCTATTAATTTAATCACACTAATGTAATCAAATCCTTTCCCACCTGACCTCGTCTCCCACTTTTACGTTCTTATCCATGAACTCTGATCCCCTATAATATATTTAATACATGAGGAACCCAATTGTGAACATTTTTAAAGAGGAAATGAATCTCATTTTACTTGTGTTGTGATGTAACGGAAATAGAAAGATTGTAACAGTATCTTTTACCTTTCATTTTAGATGCTGCAACTAAAAAGAAAAACCGGACTTTCACTGGCTGACTGATTGTCTGGAAACCGTTTTGGGATTTCTTTCCTAAGCTTCTTAATTAGAATCTTTACATTATAGAGAAAATGTTTTTGAGAGTTGAGTGTGGTCTGTGGAGTGTCCTATTAGTAACGACTACTGGGTAGGTTTAACTCACCTCTTTTATTGAAATGTGAAAAGGTGTTACATTTATAATAGAAAACTCTTTGAAAGTCGCACCGTTCATTTGAGAGGAATTTTAAATGTCACCCCAAAATTTAAGATTTTAATTAATTTTAATTGATTTCCAAATTTTAATCAATAGGCATAATATTCAAGATCTTATCTAAAAAATATTACATGGCAATATTTTGTCCTTGTTAATTAAAAAATGACAATGAAAACACAATCGTCTTCCTTGACGGTAAAAAGCTGTCCAAAAGTAACCATCTCAATGATGGCAGAATGAAATCAGAATCTGATTGGATTAAAAAGGAGGGAAAGGGTGTGGCTAAGGTGGGTGGAGAGACCCTCTCGTATAAAAGCCCCTGGCAGGCAGCTCTCACCCCAGATCTGAGCTGTCCGCAGAAGCAGCTGGAGGCCAGGGGAGAAACTCCAGAAGGAGAGGTGAGTTCAATCTCTTGGAATTCATTTTTACAAAAGGCGTATGAGAGTCTAGGGGAATGCAATAATATCTTGTTTCCACAAGTGTTGTCAGAGGCCAACTCCATGACAGACACACTGTATTTCTGGAGGATAATGGGACCTCTGCCCTGGTAACAGTTAGGTAAGTCTTAGATTTTCAATACCAAGACAAGAGACGTGACAATCACCATTTGCTTGAATTTCATCAGAATTTGGTAGACTTTCTGAAATGATGGACGGAGGTTCGGTGGCGTCGTTATTCAATGTCAGGTTTTCCTATTGGTTTGGTATTGTTTTCCTATTCTCCCCTTCCCACAACCCCTGGCAACCATCATTCTTCTCTTATTTTCTGATTTTTTTTTTTTGGTTCAGTTTTTTGTTCCTTTTAATTCAGAAAGAGAAAGGGAAGGAAATGAAAAGCAAAATTTGTTTACATTACTATTGCGGAAAAGATCTGGCCGGATGCTGGGACCTACCTCTTCCAGGATGGGGATTCATTATTTCTTTAATTGTTTTGAGACAGTGTCTCGCTCTGTCTGCCAGGCTGCAGTGCAGTGGCTATTTTCTGATTCTATGAGATCAGTCAACTCAGATTCCACATAACTGAGATCATACAGTGTTTACTTCCCTCAGCCTCACTTATCTCACTTCCCATCATGCCCTCGGCCTTCATCCACATTGATGCAATGCCAGAATTGCCTTCTTCTTTATGGTAGAATAATTCGATGTGTATATCACCATTTCCTCATCCATTTTTCTCTCACAGACTCTGGGGTTGGTTCCATGGCTCTTGTGAATAAAGCTGCAGAGAACCTGAGAGTGCAGATGTCTCTTTGACATGCTGACCTCTTTCTTTCACGTAGAAACACAGAAGTAGGGTTGCTGGAACACAGGCAGTTCTATTCTTCATGTTTTCAGAAACCTCCCTACTATTTTCTGTAGTGGTTGTACCAATTTTCTTTCCCACCAACCGTGCACAAAGGTTCCCCTTTCTCCACATCCTTACCAACACTTATCTTTTGTCTTTTTGATCATAGCCATCCTAGCAGAGAGGGGGTAATATCTCATCGCGGTTTTGTTGCTGGAAGGCTCAGGAGGCTCTCTGGATGCCAGAGAGACCCCAGACCCAGCCAGTTTCCAGGTTCTGGATGCTATCGGGAGAACGAATTCAGGGATGAGCCAGAATGAAGTGAAAGGCGAGAAGTTTCTATTCCAGAGCAAAAGCACACTGTTAGGAGAGAAGTGTGGGCGTGATTCTGAAAGCTCTTGGCGCTCAATGGAGTTCGGGGTTTCTATTTTTGTCAGTCCTTCTAAATAGGAGGTGAACTAATCATTAGGTTTTCTAGGAAAAAAGCAGAGATTCTTTAGAATTGGTGAGGTACCCATTTTTTGTACTACACATGGGCATGCTGGAGTCAGCCGTGACACTGCAGAGTGTGTGATTTAGTGTGGTAATGACCATGGTCATTACAGTGGCAATGCTTTCAACCAGCTTCACTCCCTCCGGTTTTTTAGCACCTCATGAGCCCAGGTTCCTCCTTGTCCTTGTAATTTTAATGACGAGTGGCTAATTTTAAAAGCCACTGTTTTGGTCTTATGTGAAACTGTGACTGGATACGTTCTCCATTCTCTTGTGACCACACAGTATTCCTGCCTCAGTTTAAATTGCATTTCTTGGATGGTGAGTGAGGTTGAGCTTGTTCCTGAGTACTTGCTGGTCGTTGGTGCGTGCTTTTCAGAGAAATGTCTATTCAGGTTTTTGCCCATTGGAATTTGGAGTATTTTGGCTTTTTTTTCTTTTTGCTACATCCTTGAAAATATTCCATATATTTTTTTGATATTAATCCACTGTCATATATATGGCTGCTTGTTTGGTTTCTTTTAGTTCTGTTTTTTGCTTTTTTTTTTTCCCCCGCTATGCAGAAGATTCAGTTTTACCTGGTACGACTTATGTGTATTTTGTGTCTTGTCGTTTTGGTGCGCTATCAGGGTTTTCACCACATCCACTTTGCACAGTTGGGGAAGTAGAAGGTCTTCAAATGGACTCCAGCAGTGTCCAATTGAAACATAAGATAACCCATATATGTAATTGTAAATTCATTTTCTGGTAGTCACATAAAATAGAGCAAAACAAACCTAATGAAGTTTAACTCAAAATATACTATCGTTTAACATGTGAGCAACTTTAAACGTTCTAAAGCAGATAGTTTACATTCTCTTTTCCCCCTTATGTCTTCAAAAATAAGAGTATATTTGGCTCACAGCACATCTCCATTCAGATACGCCCCATTTCAGGACTCAATAGCCATTTGTCACTGGTGGCTATCATATCAAACAGCTCAGGTCTAGACTCCTTTACTATTTCAAGTCAAAGTCTTTCGGTGAATCATGCCCTTTATTCCAATGAGTGTTACAGATATGAGAAGTTCAGGGCCTCGAGTCATTGACATTTGTATTCATGTTGTGTCTTCATCACTAGCAGTAGTGATTTTAAGTATCGTGCCATGATAGCTCCATGCATGTAAAGATAAAAGCCCCACACACTATCAGCTGTTCATTCAGCTCGTAGAAATTCTAATTCCGTGTTCATTTTTTTTTCTATAGACATTTGCCATGGCTGAGCACTTCAAACAGGTCATTAGATGTCCTGTCTGCCTAAAAGATCTTGAAGAAGCTGTGCAACTGAAATGTGGATATGCCTGCTGCCTCCAGTGCCTCAATTCACTCCAGAAGGAGCCCGATGGGGAAGGTTTACTGTGCCGTTTCTGCTCTGTGGTCTCTCAGAAGGATGACATCAAGCCCAAGTACAAGCTGAGGGCGCTGGTTTCCATCATCAAGGAACTAGAGCCCAAGCTGAAAAAGGTTCTCACAATGAACCCAAGGATGAGGAAGTTTCAAGGTAAGGAATCTATAGGACCTGCCACAACCCATAAAAGGCAGTGGGAAAACGACTTTCAAACATTTCTTCATTAAACATAGGCATTAGCAGGATATGTAGCATCTAAAACTTCCATGCTTCACAAACAACAGCAGTTCTCACCTTTGCATAGAGATTTTCATGGAATCTGTGCAAGTTTATAGAATACTTTGGAGAACAAGCTACTGTCTTCTTTCATGTATCATATGTGCTAAATGGAAAACTAATTTTCATCAAATTATCCACTAACTTAATTCGAAAGGCATTTCTAATATGAATAAGGTGGACTTGTTACAATGATCATATTCATGCAATCTAGAGATAAAATTTAACCTCCTCAGGTGGCCAAACAAGTTTCCCCAGGAAATTTTGATTTGGGAAAGAAAGTAGAATTAAAGTAAAAGTGAATAACGTGTTTAAGTGTTTGCAGTCAAAGGGCAGAGGGAGTCTGTAGTGTGTGTCTTTGCTGAACTCCTGGTTCTTCTTTGCACAGTGGATATGACGTTGGATGTGGACACAGCCAACAACTATCTCATCATTTCTGAAGACCTGAGGAGTTTCCGAAGTGGGGATTTGAGCCACAATAGGAAGGAGCAAGCTGAGAGGTTCGACACTGCCCTGTGCGTCCTGGGCACCCCTCGCTTCACTTCCGGCCGCCATTACTGGGAGGTGGACGTGGGCACCAGCCAAGTGTGGGATGTGGGTGTGTGCAAGGAATCTGTGAACCGACAGGGGAAGATTGTGCTTTCTTCAGAACACGGCTTCTTGACTGTGGGTTGCAGAGAAGGAAAGGTCTTTGCTGCCAGCTCTGTGCCTATGACTCCTCTCTGGGTGAGTCCCCAGTTGCACAGAGTGGGGATTTTCCTGGATGTAGGTATGAGGTCCATTGCCTTTTACAATGTTAGTGATGGGTGCCATATCTACACATTCATCGAGATTCCTGTTTGCGAGCCATGGCGTCCATTTTTTGCTCATCAACGTGGAAGTCAAGATGATCAGAGCATCCTGAGTATCTGTTCTGTGATCAATCCAGCCAGTGCCAGTGCCCGTGCCCCAGTTTCTTCTGGGGGAAAGTAAATAAACAGTTCAACATAATCATCTTTAGGAAGTTTCAGTGCGCCCATAGCCATAGCTAAGAACTTTTCTGCTAGATACACATTGGTACAAAGGGACAGAAGGGGAAAAGCCATCACTCTGTAAACCATGAACAGAAAGCAATTATATTAATGAGGGGAAAATTACATTGTACTTCAAGTTTGTCATGTTGTTTTCTTTGGGGCTTATGTTTATATTTCTGTTCAATAAATATTTTGAAAATTCAGATTCATTTGCCAATGTTTTCTATTTTCTGCAAGATTAGTGTAGTATGTGTTATGGAAGTTATGAACTAAATAATACTTTGAATGTGACCCAACACAGTAACTGAATTTCAAATCAGAAGGACCTATGAATACGGCAAAATTATATATGTTCATGTATTCAGTTTAACCCAACAACTGAACACTGACATTCATTTCAAGTGCACACTGAGTGTTTGCCACGAATATGTGTGGTCTTAGAGTGATCTCATTAGCTTTAAAATTGAAATACTATACACCCTCTCCTATGACGGCAACAGAGTCAAATTGGAAATCAATAAGAGGAAGAAATCCATAAATTCTCCACATACATGCAAATTAAATAACCACTTCTAAATAAAATGATCAAATATGAAATGCCAATGGAAATTACAGCTATCCTGAGTTGAATGAAAAGCACACATTTCCAAAGTTTCTAGATGCGGTTGAAGCTCACTGAGAAACTCCTAATAGGAAGAAAATACCGTAATCAATCACCTTAATTTCTACTTGAACTTACTTCACTAAGAGCAATTCAATTGTCAGCATTTTGATCAAAACCATCTGACAAGTATCTGGGCAGTTCCAGGCATTCTCACATCTTCCTGTCTTCTTCTGAGCCCTCCAAACGGTTGCAACCTCTGCCCGTTACCCAGTTCCAAAGTCGCTTCCACATTTTCAGGTACCTCAATAGCAGTGCCTCACTCCTGGTACCAATATTCTATATCAGTTCATTCTCACACTGCTCTAAAGAACTACCGGAGACTGGGTCATTTATGAAGAAAAGAGGTTTCATTAATTTATAGTTCTGCAGGTCGCACGGGGTACATCACTGGGTGGCCTCGGGAAACTGAACAATCATGGAGGAAGGCAAAGGGGAAGCGTACATGAGAGCGGGCAAGGAAACTTTACCACTGTCTTAGTAGAAGCCAGCGGAGCTGCTTTCTGTGAAAAGATGCAACTGGAAAAGAGGTGGAAAGTATCTAACACCCAAACCAACCCCACCAGTGTGCCAGCAATCCTAAGACGCTCTTCTCTAATTCTGAACGGAAGAACTCCGCTTCCAAGACATGAGCATGAATGCAATTCCAGGCTGTAAGATATTTTGGGAGAATAATAGAGAGGCAAATCAACCCACTGGGCTTGGTGCTTTCCACAACTGAGGCCACCTGGTATTCCCAAAGAGAACAGAAATTTTGTTCAAGCTTTACTGAAAGCAGATAAAAATTAAAAGATGTGAGGGATCAGTGCTCCAGGAACATGGGTCCGTAAAATTACAAGCTGGAGAATAACTGCTCCCAGAAATGTGAGTATATTTTAAAAGGATTTATATGAGAAAATAAACCAATTAGAATTATGCGAGAAGAGATAAGCGTTTTCTCCCTGCATGCATATGTGTAGATACGGTATGTGTGTGTACATGGACATACAGGTGGCAGATTATATTATAGATGCCAATCAATGAAGAAATGCAATGTGCAAGGATTTCATCTAATATATGCACCGCAACGTAGAGATTTGTGTTTCTCAATTGGCCTTCACGAGACAAAAGGAATTGAGAACTGCCTTGGCTTTGAATAGGAAAGAAGAGATCTAGCAATCACTAGACAGTGACTACTGTGGAGATGATTGAATTAAAGACTGTTAATTTAATCACATTAATGTAATCAAATCCTTTCCCACCTGACCTCCAGTCTCCCACTTTTACGTTCTTATCCATGAACTCTGATCCCCTATAATATATTTAATACATGAGGAACCCAATTGTGAACATTTTCAAAGAGGAAATGAATCTCATTTTACTTATGTTGTGATGTAAGGGAAATAGAAAGATTGTAACAGTATCTTTTACCTTTCATTTTAGATGCTGCAACTAAAAAGAAAAACCGGACTTTCACTGGCTGAATGATTGTCTGGAAACCGTTTTGGGATTTCTTTCCTAAGCTTCTTAATTAGAATCTTTACATTATAGAGAAAATGTTTTTGAGAGTTGAGTGTGGTCTGTGGAGTGTCCTGTTAGTAACGACTACTGGGTAGGTTTAACTCACCTCTTTTATTGAAATGTGAAAAGGTGTTACGTTTATAATAGAAAACTCTTTGAAAGTCGCACCGTTCATTTGAGAGGAATTTTAAATGTCACCCCAAATTTTAAGATTTTAATTAATTTTAATTGATTTCCAAATTTTAATCAATAGGCATAATATTCAAGATCTTATATAAAGATTATTGCATGGCAATATTTTGTCCTTGTTAATGAAAAACTAACACTGAAAACACAATCCTCTTCTTTTATGGTAAAAACCTGTCCAAAAGTAACCATCTCAATGATGGCAGAATGAAATCAGAATCTGATTGGATTAAAAAGGAGGGAAAGGGTGTGGCTAAGGTGGGTGGAGAGATCCTCTCCTATAAAAGCTGCTGGCAGCCAGCTCTCACTCCAGATCTGAGCTGTCCGCAGAAGCAGCTGGAGACCAGGGGAGAAACTCCAGAAGGAGAGGTGAGTTCAATCTCTTGGAATTCATTTTTACAAAAGGCGTATGAGAGTCTAGGGGAATGCAATAATGTCTTGATTCCACAAGAGTTGTCTGAGGCCAACTCCATGACAGACACACTGTATTTCTGGAGGATAATGGGACCTCTGCCCTGGTAACAGTTACGTAAGTCTTAGATTTTCAGTACCAAGGCAAGAGACGTGACAATCTCCATTTGCTTGAATTTCATCAGAATTTGGTAGACTTTCTGAAATGATGGACAGAGGTTCGGTGGCTGCGTTATTCAACCTCTGGTTTTCCTATGGGTTTGGTATTGTTTTCCTATTCTCCCCTTCCCACAACCCCTGGCAACCATCATTCTTGTCTTATTTTCTGATTTTTTTTCTTCAGTTTTTTGTTCCTTTTAATTCAGAAAGAGAAAGGGAAGGAAATGAAAAGCAAAGGTTGTTTAAATTACTATTGTGGAAAAGATCTGGCCGGATGCTGGGACCTACCTCTTCCAGGATGGGGATTCATTATTTCTTTAATTGTTTTGAGACAGTGTCTCGCTCTGTCTGCCAGGCTGGAGTGCAGTGGCTATGTTCTGATTCTATGAGATCAGTCAACTCAGATTCCACATAACTGAGATCATACAGTGTTTACTTCCCTCAGCCTCACTTATTTCACTTCCCATGGTGCCCTCGGCCTTCATCCACATGGGTGAAATGCCAGAATTTCCTTCTTTTTTATGGTAGAATAATCCCATGTATATATCACCATTTCCTCATCCATTTTTCTCTCACAGACTCTGGGGTTGGTTCCATGGCTCTTGTGAATAACGCTGCAGAGAACCTGAGAGTGCAGATGTCTCTTTGACATGCTGACCTCTTTCTTTCACGTAGAAACACAGAAGTAGGGTTGCTGGAACACAGGCAGTTCTATTCTTCATGTTTTCAGAAACCTCCCTACTATTTTCTGTAGTGGTTGTACCATTTTCTTTCCCACCAACCGTGCACAAGGGTTCCCCTTTCTACACATTCTTACCAACACTTATCTTTTGTCTTTTTGATCATAGACATCCTAGCAGAGAGGGGGTAATATGTCATCGCGGTTTTGTTGCTGGAAGGCTCAGGAGGCTCTCTGGATGCCAGAGAGACCCCAGACCCAGCCAGTTTCCAGGTTCTGGATGCTATCGGGAGAACGAATTCAGGGATGAGCCAGAATGAAGTGAAAGGCGAGAAGTTTCTATTCCAGAGCAAAAGCACACTGTTAGGAGAGAAGTGTGGGCGTGATTCTGAAAGCTGGTGGCGCTCAATGGAGTTCGGGGTTTCTATTTTTGTCAGTCCTTGTAAATAGGACGTGAGCTAATCATTAGGTTTTCTAGGAAAAAAGCAGAGATTTTTTAGAATTGGTGAGGTACCCATTTTTGTACTACATATGGGCATGCTGGGGTCAGCCGTGACACTGCAGAGTGTGTGATTTCGTGTGGTAATGACCATGGTCATTACTGTGGCAATGCTTTCAACGAGCTTCACTCCCTCCGGTTTTTTAGCACCTCATGAGCCCAGGTTCCTCCTTGTCCTTGTAATTTTAATGACAAGTGGCTAATTTTAAAAGCCACTGTTTTGGTCTTATGTGAAACTGTCACTGGATACGTTCTCCATTCTCTTGTGACCACACAGTATTCCTGTCTCAGTTTAAATTGCATTTCTCGCATGGTGAGTCAAGTTGAGCTTGTTCTTCAGTACTTGCTGGTCATTGGTGTGTGCTTTTCAGAGAAATATCTATTCAGATTTTTGCCCACTGGAATTTGGATTATTTTGGCTTTTTTTTCTTTTTGCTACGGCCTTGAAAATATTCCTCATATATTTTGAATATTAATCCACTGTCATATATATGGCTGCTTGTTTGGTTTCTTTTAGTTTTTTTTTTTTGCTTTTTTTTTTTTTCCCGCTATGCAGAAGATTCAGTTTTACCTGGTACGACTTACTTGTATTTTGTGTCTTGTCCTTTTGGTGTGCTATCAGGGTTTTCACCACATCCACTTTGCACAGTTGGGGAAGTAGAAGGTCTTCAAATGGACTCCAGCACTGTCCAATAGAAACATAAGATAACCCATATATGTAATTGTAAATTCATTTTCTGGTAGTCATTAAAATAGAACAAAACAAACCTAATGAATTTTAACTCAAAATATACTATCGTTTAACATGTGAGCAACTTTCAACGCTCTCGAGCAGATAGTTTACGTTCTCTTTTCCCCCTTATGTCTTCAAAAATAAGAGTGTATTTGGCTCACAGCACATCTCCATTCAGATACGCCCCATTTCAGGTCTCAATAGCCATTTGTCACTGGTGGCTACCATATCAAACAGCTCAGGTCTAGACTCCTTTACTCTTTCAACTCAAAGTCTTTCGGTGAATCATGCCCTTTATTCCAATGAGTATTACAGATATTAGAAATTCAGGACCTCAAGTCATTGACATTTGTATTCATGTTGTGTCTTCATCACTAGCAGTAGTGATTTTAAGTATCGTGCCATGATAGCTCCATGCATGTAAAGATAAAAGCCCCAGACACTATCAGCTGTTCATTCAGCTCGTGGAAATTCTAATTCCGTGTTCATTTTTTTTTCTATAGACATCTGCCATGGCTGAGCACTTCAAACAGGTCATTAGATGTCCTGTCTGCCTGAAAGATCTTGAAGAAGCCGTGCAACTGAAATGTGGATATGCCTGCTGCCTCCAGTGCCTCAATTCACTCCAGAAGGAGCCCGATGGGGAAGGTTTACTGTGCCGTTTCTGCTCTGTGGTCTCTCAGAAGGATGACATCAAGCCCAAGTACAAGCTGAGGGCGCTGGTTTCCATCATCAAGGAACTAGAGCCCAAGCTGAAAAAGGTTCTAACAATGAACCCAAGGATGAGGAAGTTTCAAGGTAAGGAATCTATAGGACCTGCCACAACCCATAAAAGGCACTGGGAAAACGACTTTCAAACATTTCTTCATTAAACATAGGCATTAGCAGGATATGTAGCATCTAAAACTTCCATGCTTCACAAACAACAGCAGTTCTCACCTTTGCGTAGAGATTTTCATGGAATCTGTGCAAGTTTGTAGAATACTTTGGAGAGCAAGCTACTGTCTTCTTTCATGTATCGTGTGTGCTAAATGGAAAACTAATTTTCATCAAATTATCCACTAACTTATTTGGAGAGGCATTTCCAATATGGATAAGGTGGACTTGTTACAATGATCATATTCATGTAATCTGTAGATAAAATTGAACCTCCTCAGGTGGCCAAACAAGTTTCCCCAGGAAATTTTGATTTGGGAAAGAAAGTAGAATAAGAGTAAAAGTGAATAATGCGTTTAAGTGTTTGCAGTCAAAGGCCAGTGGGAGTCTGTAGAGTGTGTCTTTGCTGAAATCCTGGTTCTTCTTTGCACAGTGGATATGACGTTCGATGTGGACACAGCCAACAACTATCTCATCATTTCTGAAGACCTGAGGAGTTTCCGAAGTGGGGATTTGAGCCAGAATAGGAAGGAGCAAGCTGAGAGGTTCGACACTACCCTGTGCGTCCTGGGCACCCCTCGCTTCACTTCCGGCCGCCATTACTGGGAGGTGGACGTGGGCACCAGCCAAGTGTGGGATGTGGGCGTGTGCAAGGAATCTGTGAACCGACAGGGGATGATTGAGCTTTCTTCAGAACACGGCTTCTTGACTGTGGGTTGCAGAGAAGGAAATGTCTTTGCTGCCAGCACTGTGCCTATGACTCCTCTCTGGGTGAGTCCCCAGTTGCACAGAGTGGGGATTTTCCTGGATGTAGGTATGAGGTCCATTGCCTTTTACAATGTTAGTGATGGGTGCCATATCTACACATTCATCGAGATTCCTGTTTGCGAGCCATGGCGTCCATTTTTTGCTCATCAACGTGGAAGTCAAGATGATCAGAGCATCCTGAATATCTGTCCTGTGATCAATCCAGCCAGTGCCAGTGCCCCCGTTTCTTCTGGGGGAAAGTAAATAAACATTTCAACATAATCATCTTTAGGAAGTTTCAGTGCGCCCATAGCCATAGCTAAGAACTTTTCTGCTAGGTACACATAGGTACAAAGGGACAGAAGGGGAAGAGCCATCACTCTGTAAACCATGAACAGAAAGCAATTATATTAATGAGGGGAAAATTACATTGTACTTCAAGTTTGTCATGTTGTTTTCTTTGGGGCTTATGTTTATATTTCTGTTCAATAAATATTTTGAAAATTCAGATTCATTTGCCAATGTTTTCTATTTTCTGCAAGATTAGTGTAGTATGTGTTATGGAAGTTATGAACTAAATAATACTTTGAATGTGACCCAACACAGTAACTGAATTTCAAATCAGAAGGACCTATGAATACGGCAAAATTATATATGTTCATGTATTCAGTTTAACCCAACAACTGAACACTGACATTCATTTCAAGTGCACACTGAGTGTTTGCCACGAATATGTGTGGGCTTAGAGAGATCTCATTAGCTTTAAAATTGAAATACTATACACCCTCTCCTATGACGGCAACAGAGTCAAATTGGAAATCAGTAACAGGAAGAAATCCATAAATTCTCCACATACATGCAAATTAAATAACCACTTCGAAATAAAATGATCAAATATGAAATGACAATGGAAATTACAGCTATCCTGAGTTGAATGAAAAGCACACATTTCCAAAATTTCTAGATGCGGTTGAAGCTCACTGAGAAACTCCTAATAGGAAGAAAATATCGTAATCAATCACCTTAATTTCTACTTGCACTTACTTCACTAAGAGCAATTCAATTGTCAGCATTTTGATCAAAACCATCTGACAAGTATCTGGGCAGTTCCAGACATTCTCACATCTTCCTGTCTTCTTCTGAGCCCTCCAAACGGTTGCAACCTTTGCCCGTTACCCAGTTCCAAAGTCGCTTCCACATTTTCAGGTACCTCAATAGCAGTGCCTCACTCCTGGTACCAATATTCTATATCAGTTCATTCTCACACTGCTCTAAAGAACTACCGGAGACTGGGTAATTTATGAAGAAAAGAGGTTTCATTAATTTATAGTTCTGCAGGTCGCACGGGGAACATCACTGGGTGGCCTCGGGAAACTGAACAATCATGGAGGAAGGCAAAGGGGAAGCGTACATGAGAGCGGCCAAGGAAACTTTACCACTGTCTTAGTAGAAGCCAGCGGAGCTGCTTTCTGTGAAAAGATGCAATTGGAAAAGAGGTGTAAAATATCTAACACCCAAACCAACCCCACCAGTGTGCCAGCAATCCTAAGACGCTCTTCTCTAATTCTGAACGGAAGAACTCCGCTTCCAAGACATGAGCATGAATGCAATTCCAGGCTGTAAGATATTTTGGGAGAATATTAGAGAGGCAAATCAACCCACTGGGCTTGGTGCTTTCCACAACTGAGGCCACCTGGTATTCCCAAAGAGAACAGAAATTTTGTTCAAGCTTTACTGAAAGCAGATAAAAATTAAAAGATGTGAGGGATCAGTGCTCCAGGAACATGGGTCCGTAAAATTACAAGCTGGAGAATAACTGCTCCCAGAAATGTGAGTATATTTTAAAAGGATTTATATGAGAAAATAAACCAATTAGAATTATGCGAGAAGAGATAAGCGTTTTCTCCCTGCATGCATATGTGTAGATACGGTATGTGTGTGTACATGGACATACAGGTGGCAGATTATATTATAGATGCCAATCAATGAAGAAATGCAATGTGCAAGGATTTCATCTAATATATGCACCGCAACGTAGAGATTTGTGTTTCTCAATTGGCCTTCACGAGACAAAAGGAATTGAGAACTGCCTTGGCTTTGAATAGGAAAGAAGAGATCTAGCAATCACTAGACAGTGACTACTGTGGAGATGATTGAATTAAAGACTGTTAATTTAATCACATTAATGTAATCAAATCCTTTCCCACCTGACCTCCAGTCTCCCACTTTTACGTTCTTATCCATGAACTCTGATCCCCTATAATATATTTAATACATGAGGAACCCAATTGTGAACATTTTCAAAGAGGAAATGAATCTCATTTTACTTATGTTGTGATGTAAGGGAAATAGAAAGATTGTAACAGTATCTTTTACCTTTCATTTTAGATGCTGCAACTAAAAAGAAAAACCGGACTTTCACTGGCTGAATGATTGTCTGGAAACCGTTTTGGGATTTCTTTCCTAAGCTTCTTAATTAGAATCTTTACATTATAGAGAAAATGTTTTTGAGAGTTGAGTGTGGTCTGTGGAGTGTCCTGTTAGTAACGACTACTGGGTAGGTTTAACTCACCTCTTTTATTGAAATGTGAAAAGGTGTTACGTTTATAATAGAAAACTCTTTGAAAGTCGCACCGTTCATTTGAGAGGAATTTTAAATGTCACCCCAAATTTTAAGATTTTAATTAATTTTAATTGATTTCCAAATTTTAATCAATAGGCATAATATTCAAGATCTTATATAAAGATTATTGCATGGCAATATTTTGTCCTTGTTAATGAAAAACTAACACTGAAAACACAATCCTCTTCTTTTATGGTAAAAACCTGTCCAAAAGTAACCATCTCAATGATGGCAGAATGAAATCAGAATCTGATTGGATTAAAAAGGAGGGAAAGGGTGTGGCTAAGGTGGGTGGAGAGATCCTCTCCTATAAAAGCTGCTGGCAGCCAGCTCTCACTCCAGATCTGAGCTGTCCGCAGAAGCAGCTGGAGACCAGGGGAGAAACTCCAGAAGGAGAGGTGAGTTCAATCTCTTGGAATTCATTTTTACAAAAGGCGTATGAGAGTCTAGGGGAATGCAATAATGTCTTGATTCCACAAGAGTTGTCTGAGGCCAACTCCATGACAGACACACTGTATTTCTGGAGGATAATGGGACCTCTGCCCTGGTAACAGTTACGTAAGTCTTAGATTTTCAGTACCAAGGCAAGAGACGTGACAATCTCCATTTGCTTGAATTTCATCAGAATTTGGTAGACTTTCTGAAATGATGGACAGAGGTTCGGTGGCTGCGTTATTCAACCTCTGGTTTTCCTATGGGTTTGGTATTGTTTTCCTATTCTCCCCTTCCCACAACCCCTGGCAACCATCATTCTTGTCTTATTTTCTGATTTTTTTTCTTCAGTTTTTTGTTCCTTTTAATTCAGAAAGAGAAAGGGAAGGAAATGAAAAGCAAAGGTTGTTTAAATTACTATTGTGGAAAAGATCTGGCCGGATGCTGGGACCTACCTCTTCCAGGATGGGGATTCATTATTTCTTTAATTGTTTTGAGACAGTGTCTCGCTCTGTCTGCCAGGCTGGAGTGCAGTGGCTATGTTCTGATTCTATGAGATCAGTCAACTCAGATTCCACATAACTGAGATCATACAGTGTTTACTTCCCTCAGCCTCACTTATTTCACTTCCCATGGTGCCCTCGGCCTTCATCCACATGGGTGAAATGCCAGAATTTCCTTCTTTTTTATGGTAGAATAATCCCATGTATATATCACCATTTCCTCATCCATTTTTCTCTCACAGACTCTGGGGTTGGTTCCATGGCTCTTGTGAATAACGCTGCAGAGAACCTGAGAGTGCAGATGTCTCTTTGACATGCTGACCTCTTTCTTTCACGTAGAAACACAGAAGTAGGGTTGCTGGAACACAGGCAGTTCTATTCTTCATGTTTTCAGAAACCTCCCTACTATTTTCTGTAGTGGTTGTACCATTTTCTTTCCCACCAACCGTGCACAAGGGTTCCCCTTTCTACACATTCTTACCAACACTTATCTTTTGTCTTTTTGATCATAGACATCCTAGCAGAGAGGGGGTAATATGTCATCGCGGTTTTGTTGCTGGAAGGCTCAGGAGGCTCTCTGGATGCCAGAGAGACCCCAGACCCAGCCAGTTTCCAGGTTCTGGATGCTATCGGGAGAACGAATTCAGGGATGAGCCAGAATGAAGTGAAAGGCGAGAAGTTTCTATTCCAGAGCAAAAGCACACTGTTAGGAGAGAAGTGTGGGCGTGATTCTGAAAGCTGGTGGCGCTCAATGGAGTTCGGGGTTTCTATTTTTGTCAGTCCTTGTAAATAGGACGTGAGCTAATCATTAGGTTTTCTAGGAAAAAAGCAGAGATTTTTTAGAATTGGTGAGGTACCCATTTTTGTACTACATATGGGCATGCTGGGGTCAGCCGTGACACTGCAGAGTGTGTGATTTCGTGTGGTAATGACCATGGTCATTACTGTGGCAATGCTTTCAACGAGCTTCACTCCCTCCGGTTTTTTAGCACCTCATGAGCCCAGGTTCCTCCTTGTCCTTGTAATTTTAATGACAAGTGGCTAATTTTAAAAGCCACTGTTTTGGTCTTATGTGAAACTGTCACTGGATACGTTCTCCATTCTCTTGTGACCACACAGTATTCCTGTCTCAGTTTAAATTGCATTTCTCGCATGGTGAGTCAAGTTGAGCTTGTTCTTCAGTACTTGCTGGTCATTGGTGTGTGCTTTTCAGAGAAATATCTATTCAGATTTTTGCCCACTGGAATTTGGATTATTTTGGCTTTTTTTTCTTTTTGCTACGGCCTTGAAAATATTCCTCATATATTTTGAATATTAATCCACTGTCATATATATGGCTGCTTGTTTGGTTTCTTTTAGTTTTTTTTTTTTTGCTTTTTTTTTTTTCCCGCTATGCAGAAGATTCAGTTTTACCTGGTACGACTTACTTGTATTTTGTGTCTTGTCCTTTTGGTGTGCTATCAGGGTTTTCACCACATCCACTTTGCACAGTTGGGGAAGTAGAAGGTCTTCAAATGGACTCCAGCACTGTCCAATAGAAACATAAGATAACCCATATATGTAATTGTAAATTCATTTTCTGGTAGTCATTAAAATAGAACAAAACAAACCTAATGAATTTTAACTCAAAATATACTATCGTTTAACATGTGAGCAACTTTCAACGCTCTCGAGCAGATAGTTTACGTTCTCTTTTCCCCCTTATGTCTTCAAAAATAAGAGTGTATTTGGCTCACAGCACATCTCCATTCAGATACGCCCCATTTCAGGTCTCAATAGCCATTTGTCACTGGTGGCTACCATATCAAACAGCTCAGGTCTAGACTCCTTTACTCTTTCAACTCAAAGTCTTTCGGTGAATCATGCCCTTTATTCCAATGAGTATTACAGATATTAGAAATTCAGGACCTCAAGTCATTGACATTTGTATTCATGTTGTGTCTTCATCACTAGCAGTAGTGATTTTAAGTATCGTGCCATGATAGCTCCATGCATGTAAAGATAAAAGCCCCAGACACTATCAGCTGTTCATTCAGCTCGTGGAAATTCTAATTCCGTGTTCATTTTTTTTTCTATAGACATCTGCCATGGCTGAGCACTTCAAACAGGTCATTAGATGTCCTGTCTGCCTGAAAGATCTTGAAGAAGCCGTGCAACTGAAATGTGGATATGCCTGCTGCCTCCAGTGCCTCAATTCACTCCAGAAGGAGCCCGATGGGGAAGGTTTACTGTGCCGTTTCTGCTCTGTGGTCTCTCAGAAGGATGACATCAAGCCCAAGTACAAGCTGAGGGCGCTGGTTTCCATCATCAAGGAACTAGAGCCCAAGCTGAAAAAGGTTCTAACAATGAACCCAAGGATGAGGAAGTTTCAAGGTAAGGAATCTATAGGACCTGCCACAATCCATAAAAGGCACTGGGAAAACGACTTTCAAACATTTCTTCATTAAACATAGGCATTAGCAGGATATGTAGCATCTAAAACTTCCATGCTTCACAAACAACAGCAGTTCTCACCTTTGCGTAGAGATTTTCATGGAATCTGTGCAAGTTTGTAGAATACTTTGGAGAGCAAGCTACTGTCTTCTTTCATGTATCGTGTGTGCTAAATGGAAAACTAATTTTCATCAAATTATCCACTAACTTATTTGGAGAGGCATTTCCAATATGGATAAGGTGGACTTGTTACAATGATCATATTCATGTAATCTGTAGATAAAATTGAACCTCCTCAGGTGGCCAAACAAGTTTCCCCAGGAAATTTTGATTTGGGAAAGAAAGTAGAATAAGAGTAAAAGTGAATAATGCGTTTAAGTGTTTGCAGTCAAAGGCCAGTGGGAGTCTGTAGAGTGTGTCTTTGCTGAAATCCTGGTTCTTCTTTGCACAGTGGATATGACGTTCGATGTGGACACAGCCAACAACTATCTCATCATTTCTGAAGACCTGAGGAGTTTCCGAAGTGGGGATTTGAGCCAGAATAGGAAGGAGCAAGCTGAGAGGTTCGACACTACCCTGTGCGTCCTGGGCACCCCTCCCTTCACTTCCGGCCGCCATTACTGGGAGGTGGACGTGGGCACCAGCCAAGTGTGGGATGTGGGCGTGTGCAAGGAATCTGTGAACCGACAGGGGATGATTGAGCTTTCTTCAGAACACGGCTTCTTGACTGTGGGTTGCAGAGAAGGAAATGTCTTTGCTGCCAGCACTGTGCCTATGACTCCTCTCTGGGTGAGTCCCCAGTTGCACAGAGTGGGGATTTTCCTGGATGTAGGTATGAGGTCCATTGCCTTTTACAATGTTAGTGATGGGTGCCATATCTACACATTCATCGAGATTCCTGTTTGCGAGCCATGGCGTCCATTTTTTGCTCATCAACGTGGAAGTCAAGATGATCAGAGCATCCTGAATATCTGTCCTGTGATCAATCCAGCCAGTGCCAGTGCCCCCGTTTCTTCTGGGGGAAAGTAAATAAACATTTCAACATAATCATCTTTACGAAGTTTCAGTGCGCCCATAGCCATAGCTAAGAACTTTTCTGCTAGATACACATAGGTACAAAGGGACAGAAGGGGAAGAGCCATCACTCTGTAAACCATGAACAGAAAGCAATTATATTAATGAGGGGAAAATTACATTGTACTTAAAGTTTGTCATGTTGTTTTCTTTGGGGCTTATGTTTATATTTCTGTTCAATAAATATTTTCAAAATTCAGATTCATTTGCCAATGTTTTCTGTTTTCTGCAAGATTAGTGTAGTATGTGTTATGGAAGTTATGAACGAAATAATAATTTGAATGTGACCCAACACAGTAACTGAATTTCAAATGATAAGGACCTATGAATACAGCAAAATTATATATGTTCATGTATTCAGTTTAACCCAACAACTGAACACTGACATTCATTTCAAGTGCACACTGAGTGTTTGCCACGAATATGTGTGGTCTTAGAGAGATCTCATTAGCTTTAAAATTGAAATACTATACACCCTCTCCCATGACGGCAACAGAGTCAAATTGGAAATCAATAACAGGAAGAAATCCAGAAATTCTCCACATACATGCAAATTAAATAACCACTTCGAAATAAAATGATCAAATATGAAATGACAATGGAAATTACAGCTATCCTGAGTTGAGTGAAAAGCACACATTTCCAAAATTTCTAGATGCGGTTGAAGCTCACTGAGAAACTCCTAATAGGAAGAAAATATCGTAATCAATCACCTTAATTTCTACTTGCACTTACTTCACTAAGAGCAATTCAATTGTCAGCATTTTGATCAAAACCATCTGACAAGTACCTGGGAAGTTCCAGACATTCTCACATCTTCCTGTCTTCTTCTGAGCCCTCCAAACGTTTGCAACCTCTACCCGTTACCCAGTTCCAAAGTCGCTTCCACATTTTCAGTTACCTTAATAGCAGTGCCTCACTCCTGGTACCGATATTCTATATCAGTTCATTCTCACACGGCTCTAAAGAACTACCGGAGACTCAGTAATTTATGAAGAAAAGAGGTTTCATTAATTTATAGTTCTGCAGGTCGCACGGGGAACATCACTGGGTGGCCTCGGGAAACTTAATCATCGAGGAAGGCAGAGGGGAGGCGAGTGCCTTTTTCACATCGTGACAGGAAAGAGAGAAAAAGGAAAGTGCCATACACTTTGAAATCATCAGATCTTGTGAGCACTCACTCACGATCATGGGAACAGCGTGGAGGGAATCCGTCCCCGTGATCCAATCATCTCCCACCTGGTCCCTCCCCCAACACTGAGGATTACAATTCAACATGAGATTTGGCTGGGGACACAGAGCCAAACTGTATCACTTGATATGATCCCACAGAATACTATTAATTTTCATTCAGTCTTTTATTTCTTAACAAATGGTGGTAAAGTATATATAATTGACCATCTTAACCATTTGTAAGTGTAAATGTCAATGGTATTTATGATGTCCATATTATTTTGCCACCATCACTGCCATTCATCTCCAGAAATCTTTTCATCTTCCAAAATTGAAACTGTATACCCATCCTGGCCCTCTTTTAAATTCACCTATTTGTTGTCTCGCCTGAGTGCCTTCTGTATTCTGGATATTAACCCCTTATCGGATGTATGGTTTGCAAATATTTTCTCCCACTGTGTAGATTGCCTCTTCAACTTATTGTTTCCTTTGTTGTGCAGCAGCTTTTACATGTGATGCGATCCCACTTGTCTATGTTTGCTTTTGTTGCCTGTGATTTAGGTGGTTATATCAAAAAAAAGTTTGCCCAGACAAATTTCTTAGATCTTTGCCCCTGTGTTTTCATCTGATAGTTTTACCATTTCAGGTCTTTCATTTAACTCTTTTTTCCATTTTGAGTTGATTCATGCATGCAGTTTGATGTAAAGATACAATTGTATTCTTCTCTGTGTGGATGAGTTCATGGAGCACAATTTATTGAAGGGGCTGTACTTTCCCCATTTTGTATTGTGGATCCTTTGTCAAAAATCAATTTGCCACATGTGCGCGGGTTTATATGGGAGCTTTCTGTCCTGTTTCATTGGTAGAAACAGCTGTTTTTATTTTAGTACCATGTCGTTTTGATTATAATAGTTTTATAATATATTTTAAAATCAAGTAGTGTGATGTCTACAGCTGTGAGATTTTTGTGCATATGATTGTTTTAACTATTTGGGGTCTTTTGTGGCTTCACACAAATTTTAGGACTTTTTTCTCTTTTTCTGTGGAAAATGACAATTGTGATTGGGATTGCATTGAATGTGTGGATCCTTTTGAGTGTATGGACATTTTAACAATATTAATTCTAATCCATGAACATGAGATATCCTTTTATTTGTGTTTTTGTCAATTTTGTTCATTGGTATTTTATACTTTTTATTGTACAGGTCTTTCTCCTTCTTCATTGAATTTACTCTTATGTTTGATTTTCTTATTCTTATTTTAATTGGAATTATTATTATGATATTTGGAGAGAGAGTCTCTCTCTGTTTTCCTGGCTGGAGTGCAGTGCAATGATCTCAGCTCACTGCAGACTCCTGCCGCAGGCCCCCAAGTAGCTGAGATTACAGGTAGCAGTGACCATGCCCAGCTCATTTTTGTCTTTTTGGTAGAGATAGAGTTTCACCATTTTGGCCAGGCTGGTCTCGAATTCCTGACCACAAGTGATCTGCCCACTTTGGCCTCCCAGTATGCTGGGATTACAGGTGTGAGCCAGCATACCTGGCCTGGAATTATTGTTTATTTTCTTTTTTAGATGGTTTATTTACAATTCATAAAAATGCTAAGAATTTTTGTTTGTTGATTCTGTGTCTTGCACCTTCACTGAATTCATTTATCAGTCCTAACAGAATTTGTTGGAGTTTTTAGGGTTTTCTCTATATAAGATGGTGTCATCAGCAGTGACAATTTCACTTGCCTTGAATTAGATTTTAATAACATTTATAAAAACCAAAAAAAAAAGGAAAAACTTCTGTCGAACCTCTGTAGTGAGTTTTCACTTCAGTTATTTTACTTTATGCCCCTCAATTTCTAAGTAGTTCATTTTTAAAATTTGTATTTGGTTATTGATATTTTCTATTTTGTGAGGTGTTACTCTTCTAATTTACTTCAGTTCTTTGCCTGTTGTTTCCTTTAGTTCTTTTGGTGCTCCTTAGACAAGTAATTCAGTCTGTAGAGAGGAAGCCCAAGGGCTTGAGCACATTTATTTCATCTTGTGACTTGTAGACATTCTCTTCTCTTTGTGTGCCTCATTTTTTTTGTTGATAATTGGAAGCTTTCTGTGGCAGACGCAGATCAGATTCTCAAAATTCACAGGTTTTTTATTGTTTTACTTGTGGGCTGTGGTTTTCTGTTTTTGTTTTGTTTTGTTTGGACTTAATGAAAGTATTTTGCAAGAATTCCGTTTTTTCTCCTCTGTGGTCTCAGCTCATCCTGACTGACACTTCTCCTCACAGAACTTGGTGACTAGACGAGCCACGTGAGTGCTTCCTTATATCCTGGGCAAAACACAGAACCTAAGGAATCATGAGGAAAAAAAATTCAGAGCCACGGTTGGGCAATAACATGACCTGCCTGGTTCTGAGCCACCTCATCCATGCCCCGGCTGGACTGACAGTGGGGCCACGTGCAGGGCAGTGGCTCAGGGTAAGACCACACTGTCCGGGTTCACCTCAAATCCGTTTGCCGTACCAACACTGACAACGAGAGAAAGGAAGACAGTTTCCTTTAGAAACTGAGCCAAGCCCTGGGTTGTCAGAAACTCTGAGCTTCTCTTCATTGTTAAAGAAGAAAATGTGGCACATCTACACCATGGAATACTATGCAGCCATGAAAAAGGATGACTTCATGTTTTCTGCAGGGATGTGGATGAAGCTGGAAACCATGATTCTCAGGAAACTATCACAAGATTGGAAAACCAAACATGGCATTTTCTCACTCATAAGTAGGAGTTGAACAATGAGAACACGTGGACACAGGGAGAGGAACATCACACACTGGGACCTGTCGGGGGGCGGGGGGTTAGGGGAGGGATAGCATTAGCGAGAAATACCTAATGTAGGTGATGGGTTGAAGGGTGTAGCAAGCCCACATGGCACATCTATACCTATGTACCAAACCTGCACGTTCTGCACATGTACCCCAGAACTTAAAGTATAAGTAAAAAAAAAAAAAAAGAAAAGTCTGCTTGTACAGTGACCAGGGCCTGGGGATCGGAAGCCACCGACGCCAACCATTTACGTCCGCTTCTGTGACACAACTGCTGGGACGGGGCATGGAGAATACAGCCCTCGCTGACTGGGATGTTGAAGGACAGGTTTTTATTCAAACACAGGAGACCCTCAAAGTACGGAACTGTACATGAGAGCGGGAAAGGAAACTTTACCACTGTCTTAGTAGAAGCCAGCGGAGCTGCTTTCTGTGAAAAGATGCAACTGGAAAAGATGTGCAAAGTATCTAACACCCAAACCAACCCCACCAGTGTGCCAGCAATCCTAAGACGCTCTTCTCTAATTCTGAACGGAAGAACTCCTCTTCCAAGACATGAGCATGAATGCAATTCCAGGCTGTAAGATATTTTGGGAGAATATTAGAGAGGCAAATCAACCCACTGGGCTTGGTGCTTTCCACAACTGAGGCCACCTGGTATTCCCAAAGAGCACATAAATTTTGTTCAAGCTTTACTCAAAGCAGATAAAAATTAAAAGATGTGAGGGATCAGTGCTCCAGGAACCTGGGTCCATAAAATTAGAAGCTGGAGAATAACTGCTCCCAGAAATGTGAGTATATTTTAAAAGGATTTACAGAGAGGAGGAGCCAAGATGGCCGAATAGGAACAGCTCCGGTCTACAGCTCCCAGCGTGAGCGACGCAGAAGAAGGGGGATTTCTGCATTTCCATCTTAGCTACCGGGTTCACCTCCCTAGGGAGTGCCAGACAGTGGGCGCAGGTCAGTGGGTGCGCGCACCGTGCGCGAGCCGAAGCAGGGCGAGGCATTGCCTCACTTAGGAAGCGCAAGGGTTCAGGGAGTTCCCTTTCCGAGTCAAAGAAAGGGTGACGGACGCACCTGGAAAATCGGGTCACTCCCACCCGAATATTGCGCTTTTCGGACCGGCTTAAAAAACGGCGCACCACGAGAGTATACCCCGCACCTGGCTCGGAGGGTCCTACCCCACGGAGTCTCGCTGGTTGCTAGCACAGCAGTCTGAGATCAAACTGCAAGGCGGCAGCGAGGCTGGGGGAGGGGCGCCCGCCATTGCCCAGGCTTGCTGAGGTAAACAAAGCAGCCAGGAAGCTCCAACTGGGCGGAGCCCACCACAGCTCAAGGAGGCCTGCCTGCCTCTGTAGGCTCCACCTCTGGGGGCAGGGCACAGACAAACAAAAAGACAGCAGTAACCTCTGCAGACTTAAATGTCCCTGTCTGACAGCTCTGAAGAGAGCAGTGGTTCTCCCAGCACGCAGCTGGAGATCTGAGAACGGGCAGACTGCCTCCTCAAGTGGGTCCCTGACCCCTGACCCCCGAGCAGCCTAACTGGGAGGCACCCCCCAGCAGGGCAAACTGACACCTCATATGGCAGGGTATTCCAACAGACCTGCAGCTGAGGGTCTTGTCTGTTAGAAGGAAAACTAACAAACAGAAAGGACATCCACACCAAAAACCCATCTGTACATCACCATCATCAAAGACCAAAAGTAGATAAAAACACAAAGATGGGTAAAAAACAGAACAGAAAAACTGGAAACTCTAAAACGCAGAGCGCCTCTCCTCCTCCAAAGGAACGCAGTTCCTCACTAGCAATGGAACAAAGCTGGATGGAGAATGACTTTGACGAGCTGAGAGAAGAAGGCTTCAGACGATCAAATTACTCTGAGCTACGGGAGGACATTCAAACCAAAGGCAAAGAAGTTGAAAACTTTGAAAAAAATTTAGAAGAATGTATAACTAGAATAACCAATACAGAGAAGTGCTTAAAGGAGCTGGTGGAGCTGAAAACCAAGGCTCGAGAACTACGTGAAGAATGCAGAAGCCTCAGGAGCCGATGTGATCAACTGGAAGAAAGGGTATCAGCAATGGAAGATGAAATGAATGAAATGAAGCGAGAAGGGAAGTTTAGAGAAAAAAGAATAAAAAGAAATGAACAAAGCCTCCAAGAAATATGGGACTATGTGAAAAGACCAAATCTACGTCTGATTGGTGTACCTGAAAGTGATGGGGAGAATGGAACCAAGTTGGAAAACACTCTGCAGGATATTATCCAGGAGAACTTCCCCAATCTAGCAAGGCAGGCCAACGTTCAGATTCAGGAAATACAGAGAACGCCACAAAGATACTCCTCGAGAAGAGCAACTCCAAGACACATAATTGTCAGATTCACCAAAGTTGAAATGAAGGAAAAAATGTTAAGGGCAGCCAGAGAGAAAGGTCGGGTTACCCTCAAAGGGAAGCCCATCAGACTAACAGCAGATCTCTCGGCAGAAACCCTACAAGCCAGAAGAGAGTGGGGGCCAATATTCAACATTCTTAAAGAAAAGAATTTTCAACCCAGAATTTCATATCCAGCCAAACTAAGCTTCATAAGTGAAGGAGAAATAAAATACTTTAGAGACAAGCAAATGCTGAGAGATTTTGTTACCACCAGGCCTGCCCTAAAAGAGCTCCTGAAGGAAGCGCTAAACATGGAAAGGAACAACCGGTACCAGCTGCTGCAAAATCATGCCAAAATGTAAAGACCATCGAGACTAGGAAGAAACTGCATCAACTAACGAGCAAAATCACCAGCTAACATCATAATGACAGGATCAAATTCACACATAACAATATTAACTTTAAATGTAAATGGACTAAATGCTCCAATTAAAAGACACAGACTGGCAAATTGGATAAAGAGTCAAGACCCATCAGTGTGCTGTATTCAGGAAACCCATCTCACGTGCAGAGACATACATAGGCTCAAAATAAAAGGATGGAGGAAGATCTACCAAGCAAATGGAAAACAAAAAAAGGAAGGGGTTGCAATCCTAGTCTCTGAGAAAACAGACTTTAAACCAACAAAGATCAAAAGAGACAAAGAAGGCCATTACATAATGGTAAAGGGATCAATTCAACAAGAAGAGCTAACTATCCTAAATATATATGCACCCAATACAGCAGCACCCAGATTCATAAAGGAAGTCCTGAGTGACCTACAAAGAGACTTAGACTCCCACACATTAATAATGGGAGACTTTAACACCCCACTGTCAACATTAGACAGATCAACAAGACAGAAAATCAACAAGGATACCCAGGAATTGAACTCAGCTCTGCACCAAGCGGACCTAATAGACATCTACAGAACTCTCCACACCAAATCAACAGAATATACATTTTTTTCAGCACCACACCACACCTATTCCAAAATTGACCACATACTTGGAAGTAAAGCTCTCCTCAGCAAATGTAAAAGAACAGAGATTATAACAAACTATCTCTCAGACCACAGTGCAATCAAACTAGAACTCAGGATTAAGAATCTCACACAAAACCGCTCAACTACATGGAAACTGAACAACCTGCTCCTGAAAGACTGCTGGATGCATAACGAAATGAAGGCAGAAATAAAGATGTTCTTTGAAATCAACGAGAACAAAGACACAACATACCAGAATCTCTGGGACGCATTCAAAGCAGTGTGTAGAGGGAAATTTATAGCACTAAATGCCCACAAGAGAAAGCAGGAAAGATCCAAAATTGACACCCTAACATCACAATTAATAGAACTAGAAAAGCCAGAGCAAACACATTCAAAAGCTAGCAGAAGGCAAGAAATAACTAAAATCAGAGCAGAACTGAAGGAAATAGAGACACAAAAAGCCCTTCAAAAAATTAATGAATCCAGGAGCTGGTTTTTTGAAAGGATCAACAAAATTGATAGACTGCTAGCAAGACTAATAAAGAAAAAAAGAGAGAAGAATCAAATAGACACAATAAAAAATGATAAAGGGGATATCACCACCGATCCCACAGAAATACAAACTACCATCAGAGAATACTACAAACACCTCTACTCAAATAAACTAGAAAATCTAGAAGAAATAGATAAATTCCTCGACACTTACACTCTCCCAAGACTAAACCAGGAAGAAGTTGAATCTCTGAATAGACCAATAACAGGAGCTGAAATTGTGGCAATAATCAATAGTTTACCAACCAAAAAGAGTCCAGGACCAGATGGATTCACAGCCGAATTCTACCAGAGGTACAAGGAGGAACTGGTAGCATTCCTTCTGAAACGATTCCAATCAATAGAAAAAGAGGGAATCCTCCCTAACTCATTTTATGAGGCCAGCATCATTCTGATACCAAAGCCGTGCAGAGACACAACCAAAAAAGAGAATTTTAGACCAATATCCTTGATGAACTTTGATGCAAAAATCCTCAATAAAATACTGGCAAAACGAATCCAGCAGCACATCAAAAAGCTTATCCACCATGATCAAGTGGGATTCATCCCTGGGATGCAAGGCTGGTTCAACATACGAAAGTCAATAAACGTAATCCAGCATATAAACAGAGCCAAAGACAAAAACCACATGATTATCTCAATAGATGCAGAAAAAGCCTTTGACAAAATTCAACAAGCCTTCATGCTAAAAACTCTCAATAAATTAGGTATCAATGGGACGTATTTCAAAATAAGAAGAGCTATCTATGATAAACCCACAGCCAATATCATACTGAATGGGCAAAAACTGGAAGCATTCCCTTTGAAAACTGGCACAAGACAGGGATGCCCTCTCTCACCACTCCTATTCAACATAGTGTTGGAAGTTCTGGCCAGGGCAATTAGGCAGGAGAAGGAAATAAAGGGTATTCAATTAGGAAAAGAGGAAGTCAAATTGTCCCTGTGTGCAGACGACATGATTGTATATCTAGAAAATCCCATTGTCTCAGCCCAAAATCTCCTTAAGCTGATACGCAACTTCAGCAAAGTCTCAGGATACAAAATCAATGTACAAAAATCACAAGCATTCTTATATACCAACAACAGACAAACAGAGAGCCAAATCATGAGTGAACTCCCATTCACAATTGCTTCAAAGAGAATAAAATACCTAGGAATCCAACTTACGAGGGATGAGAAGGACTTCTTCAAGGAGAACTACAAACCACTGCTCAACAAAATAAAAGAGGATACAAAGAAATGGAAGAACATTCCATGCTCATGGGTAGGAAGAATCAATATCGTGAAAATGGCCATACTGCCCAAGGTAATTTACACATTCAATGCCATCCCCATCAAGCTACCAATGACTTTCTTCACAGAATTGGAAAAAACTACTTTAAAGTTCATATGGAACCAAAAAAGAGCCCGCATCGCCAAGACAATCCTAAGCCAAAAGAACAAAGCTGGAGGCATCACGCTACCTGATTTCAAACTATACTACAAGGCTACAGTAACCAAAACAGCATGGTACTGGTACCAAAACAGAGATATAGATCAATGGAACAGAACAGAGCGCTCAGAAATAATGCCGCATATCTACAACTATCCGATCTTTGACAAACCTGAGAAAAACAAGCAATGGGGAAAGGATTCCCTATTTAATAAATGGTGCTGGGAAAACTGGCTAGCCATATGTACAAAGCTGAAACTGGATTCCCTTCCTTACACCTTATACAAAAATCAATTCAAGATGGATTAAAGACTTAAAGGTTAGACCTAAAACCATAAAAACCCTAGAAGAAAACCTAGGCATGACCATTCAGGACATAGGCATGGGCAAGGACTTCATGTCCAAAACACCAAAAGCAATGGCAACAAAAGACAAAATTGACAAATGGGATCTAATTAAACTAAAGAGCTTCTGCACAGCAAAAGAAACTACCATCAGAGTGAACAGGCAACCTACAAAATGGGAGAAAATTTTCGCAACCTACTCATCTGACAAAGGGCTAATATCCAGAATCTACAATGAACTCAAACAAATTTACAAGAAAAAAACAAACAACCCCATCAAAAAGTGGGCGAAGGACATGTACAGACACTTCTCAAAAGAAGACATTTATGCAGCCAAAAAACACATGAAAAAATGCTCATCATCACTGGCCATCAGAGAAATGCAAATCAAAACCACAATGAGATAGCATCTCACACCAGTTAGAATGGCAATCATTAAAAAGTCAGGAAACAACAGGTGCTGGAGAGGATGTGGAGAAATAAGAACACTTTTACACTGTTGGTGGGACTGTAAACTAGTTCAATCATTGTGGAAGTCAGTGTGGCGATTCCTCAGGGATCTAGAACTAGAAATACCATTTGACCCAGCCATCCCATTACTGGGTATATACCCAAAGGATTATAAATCATGCTGCTATAAAGACACATGCACACGTATGTTTATTGTGGCATTATTCACAATAGCAAAGACTTGGAACCAACCCAAATGTCCAACAATGATGGACTGGATTAAGAAAATGTGGCACATATACACCATGGAATACTATGCAGCCATAAAAAATGATGAGTTCATGTCCTTTATAGGGACATGGATGAAATTGGAAATCATCATTCTCAGTAAACTATCACAAGAACAAAAAACCAAACATCGCATATTCTCACTCATAGGTCGGAATTGAACAATGAGATCACATGGACACAGGAAGGGGAATATCAGACTCTGGGGACTGTGGTGGGGTGGGGGGAGGGGGGAGGGATAGCATTGGGAGATAGACCTAATGCTAGATGAAGAGTTAATGGGTGCAGCCCACCAGCATGGCACATGTATACATATGTAACTAACCTGCACAATGTGCACATGTACCCTAAAATTTAAGTATAATAAAAAAATAAATAAAATAAAAAAAGGATTTATATAAGAAAAGAAACCAATTAGAATTATGCAAGAAGAGATAAGCATTTTCTCCCTGCATGCATATGTGTTGATACGGTATGTGTGTATACATGGACATACATGTGGCAGATTATATTATAGATCCCAATCAATGAAGAAATGCAGTGTGCAAGGATTTCATATAATATATGCACCACAACGTAGAGATTTGTGTTTCTCAATTTGCCTTCACGAGACAAAAGGAGTTGAGAACTGCCTTGGCTTTGAAGAGGAAAGAAGAGAATCTAGCAATCACTAGAGAATGATTACTGTGGAGATGATTGAATTAAAGACTATTAATTTAATGACATTAATGTAATCAAATCCTTTCCCACCTGACCTCCAGTCTCCCACTTTTACGTTCTTATCCATGAACTCTGATCCCCTATAATATATTTAACACATGAGGAACCCAATTGTGAACATTTTTAAAGAGGAAATGAATCTCATTTTACTTGTGTTGTGATGTAAGGGAAATAGAAAGATTGTAACAGTATCTTTTACCTTTCATTTTAGATGCTGCAACTAAAAAGAAAAACCGGAACTTCACTGGCTGACTGATTGTCTGGAAACCGTTTTGGGATTTCTTTTCTAAGCCTCTTAATTAGAATCTTTACATTATAGAGAAAATGTTTTTGAGAGTTGAGTGTGGTCTGTGGAGTGTCCTATTAGTAAAGACTTCTGAGTAGGTTTACCTCACCTCTTTTATTGAAATGTGAAAAGGTGTTACATTTATAATAGAAAACTCTTTGAAAGTCGCACCGTTCATTTTAGAGGAATTTTAAATGTCACCCCAAATTTTAAGATTTTATTTAATTTTAACTAATTTCCAAGTTTTAATCAATAGGCATAATATTCAAGATCTTATCTAAAAAATATTACATGGCAATATTTTGTCCTTGTTAATTAAAAAATAACACTGAAAACACAATCGTCTTCCTTTATGGTAAAAACCTGTCCAATAGTAACCATCTCAATGATGGCAGAATGAAATCAGAATCTGATTGGATTAAAAAGGAGGGAAAGGGTGTGGCTAAGGTGGGTGGAGACACCCTCTCGTATAAAAGCCCCTGTCAGGCAGCTCTCACTCCAGATCTGAGCTGTCTGCAGAAGCAGCTGGAGAGCAGGGGAGAAACTCCAGAAGGAGAGGTGAGTTCAATCTCTTGGAATTCATTTTTACAAAAGGCGTAAGAGAGTCTAGGGGAATGCAATAATGTCTTGATTCCACAAGTGTTGTCTGAGGCCAACTCCATGACAGACGCACTGTATTTCTGGAGGATAATGGCACCTCTGCCCTGGTAACAGTTAGGTAAGTCTCAGATTTTCAATACCAGGGCAAGAGACGTGACAATCTCCATTTGCTTGAATTTCATCAGAATTTGGTAGACTTTCTGAAATGATGGACAGAGGTTCGGTAGCTCCATTATTCAACATCAGGTTTTCCTATGGGTTTAGTATTGTTTTCCTATTCTCCCCTTCCCACAACCCCTGGCAACCATCATTCTTCTCTTATTTTCTGATATTTTTTTTGGTTCAGTTTTTTGTTCCTTTTAATTCAGAAAGAGAAAGGGAAGGAAATGAAAAGCAAAGTTTGTTTACATTACTATTGCTGAAACGATCTGGCCGGATGCTGGGACCTACCTCTTCCAGGATGGGGATTCATTTTTTCTTTAATTGTTTTGAGACAGGGTCTCGCTCTGTCTGCCAGGCTGGAGTGCAGCGGCCATTTTCTGATTCTATGAGATCAGTCAACTCAGATTCCACATAACTGAGATCATACAGTGTTTACTTCCTTCAGCCTCACTTATTTTACTTCCCATCATGCCCTCGGCCTTCATCCACATTGGTGCAATGCCAGAATTGCCTTCTTTTTTATGGTAGAATAATCCAATGTATATACCACCATTTCCTTATCCATTTTTCTCTCACAGACTCTGGGGTTGTTTCCATGGCTCTTGTGAATAACGCTGCAGAGAACCTGAGAGTGCAGATGTCTCTTTGACATGCTGACCTCTTTCTTTCACGTAGAAACACAGAAGTAGGGTTGCTGGAACACAGGCAGTTCTATTCTTAATGTTTTCAGAAAGTTCCCTACAATTTTCTTTTTGCTACGGCCTTGAAAATATTCCTTATATATTTTGGATATTAATCCACTGTCATATATATGGCTGCTTGTTTGTTTTTTTTTAGTTCTGTTTTTTGCTTTTTTTTTTTCTTCCCCCGCCAAGCGTAAGATTCAGTTTTACCTGGTAGGACTTATTTGTACTTTGTGTCTTGTCCTTTTGGTGCGCTATCAGGGTTTTCACCACATCCAGTTTGCACAGTTGGGGAAGTAGAAGGTCTTCAAATGGACTCCAGCACTGTCCAATAGAAACATAAGATAACCCATATATGTCATTGTAAATTCATATTCTGGTAGTCACATAAAATAGTACAAAACAAGCCTAATGAATTTTAACTCAAAATAAAATCATTTAAAATGTGAGCAACTTTAAACGTTCTCAAGGAGATAGTTTACATTCTCTTTTCCCCCTTATGTCTTCAAAAATAAGAGTGTATTTGGCTCACAGCACATCTCCATTCAGATACGTCCCATCCCAGGTCTCAATAGCCATTTGTCACTGGTGGCTACCATATCAAAGAGCTCAGGGGTGTAGACTCCTTTACTATTTCAATTCAAAGTCCTTCGATGAATCATGCCCTTTATTCCAATGAGTATTACAGATATTAGAAGTTCAGGGCCTCGAGTCATTGACATTTGTATTCATGTTGTGTCTTCATCACTAGCAGTAGTGATTTTAAGTATCGTGCCATGACAGCTCCATGCATGTAAAGATAAAAGCCCCACACACTATCAGCTGTTCATTCAGCTCGTGGAAATTCTAATTCCGTGTTCATTTTTTTTTCTATAGACATTTGCCATGGCTGAGCACTTCATACAGGTCATTAGATGTCCTGTGTGCCTAAAAGATCTTGAAGAAGCCGTGCAACTGAAATGTGGATATGCCTGCTGCCTCCAGTGCCTCAATTCACTCCAGAAGGAGCCCGATGGGGAAGGTTTACTGTGCCGTTTCTGCTCTGTGGTCTCTCAGAAGGATGACATCAAGCCCAAGTACAAGCTGAGGGCGCTGGTTTCCATCATCAAGGAACTAGAGCCCAAGCTGAAAAAGGTTCTAACAATGAACCCAAGGATGAGGAAGTTTCAAGGTAAGGAATCTATAGGACCTGCCACAACCCATAAAAGGCACTGGGAAAACGACTTTCAAACATTTCTTCATTAAACATAGGCATTAGCAGGATATGTGGCATCTACAACTTCCATGCTTCACAAACAACAGCAGTTCTCACCTTTGCATAGAGATTTTCATGGAATCTGTGCAAGTTTATAGAATACTTTGGAGCGCAAGCTACTGTCTTCTTTCATGTATCGTGTGTGCTAAATGGAAAACTAATTTTCATCAAATTATCCACTAACTTATTTGGAGAGGCATTTCTAATATGAATAAGGTGGACTTGTTACAATGATCATATTCATGCAATCTATAGATACAATTTAACCTCATCAGGTGGCCAAACAAGTTTCCCCAGGAAATTTTGATTTGGGAAAGAAAGTAGAATAAGAGCAAAAGTGAATAATGCGTTTAAGTGTTTGCAGTCAAAGGGCAGAGGGAGTCTGTAGTGTGTGTCTTTGCTGAACTCCTGGTTCTTCTTTGCACAGTGGATATGACGTTGGATGTGGACACAGCCAACAACTATCTCATCATTTCTGAAGACCTGAGGAGTTTCCGAAGTGGGGATTTGAGCCACAATAGGAAGGAGCAAGCTGAGAGGTTCGACACAGCCCTGTGCGTCCTGGGCACCCCTCCCTTCACTTCCGGCCGCCATTACTGGGAGGTGGACGTGGGCACCAGCCAAGTGTGGGATGTTGGTGTGTGCAAGGAATCTGTGAACCGACAGGGGAAGATTGAGCTTTCTTCAGAACACGGCTTCTTGACTGTGGGTTGCAGAGAAGGAAAGGTCTTTGCTGCCAGCACTGTGCCTATGACTCCTCTCTGGGTGAGTCCCCAGTTGCACAGAGTGGGGATTTTCCTGGATGTAGGTATGAGGTCCATTGCCTTTTACAATGTTAGTGATGGGTGCCATATCTACACATTCATCGAGATTCCTGTTTGCGAGCCATGGCGTCCATTTTTTGCTCATAAACGTGGAAGTCAAGATGATCAGAGCATCCTGAATATCTGTCCTGTGATCAATCCAGCCAGTGCCAGTGCCCCCGTTTCTTCTGGGGGAAAGTAAATAAACATTTCAACATAATAATCTTTAGGAAGTTTCAGTGCGCCCATAGCCATAGCTAAGAACTTTTCTGCTAGATACACATAGGTACAAAGGGACAGAAGGGGAAGAGCCATCACTCTGTAAACCATGAACAGAAAGCAATTATATTAATGAGGGGAAAATTACATTGTACTTAAAGTTTGTCATGTTGTTTTCTTTGGGGCTTATGTTTATATTTCTGTTCAATAAATATTTTGAAAATTCAGATTCATTTGCCAATGTTTTCTGTTTTCTGCAAGATTAGTGTAGTATGTGTTATGGAAGTTATGAACGAAATAATAATTTGAATGTGACCCAACACAGTAACTGAATTTCAAATGATAAGGACCTATGAATACGGCAAAATTATATATGTTCATGTATTCAGTTTAACCCAACAACTGAACACTGACATTCATTTCAAGTGCACACTGAGTGTTTGCCACGAATATGTGTGGTCTTAGAGAGATCTCATTAGCTTTAAAATTGAAATACTATACACCCTCTCCCATGACGGCAACAGAGTCAAATTGGAAATCAATAACAGGAAGAAATCCACAAATTCTCCACATACATGCAAATTAAATAACCACTTCGAAATAAAATGATCAAATATGAAATGACAATGGAAATTACAGCTATCCTGAGTTGAGTGAAAAGCACACATTTACAAAATTTCTAGATGCGGTTGAAGCTCACTGAGAAACTCCTAATAGGAAGAAAATATCGTAATCAATCACCTTAATTTCTACTTGCACTTACTTCACTAAGAGCAATTCAATTGTCAGCATTTTGATCAAAACCATCTGACAAGTATCTGGGAAGTTCCAGACATTCTCACATCTTCCTGTCTTCTTCTGAGCCCTCCAAACGGTTGCAACCTCTACCCGTTACCCAGTTCCAAAGTCGCTTCCACATTTTCAGTTACCTTAATAGCAGTGCCTCACTCCTGGTACCGATATTCTATATCAGTTCATTCTCACACTGCTCTAAAGAACTACCGGAGACTGGGTCATTTATGAAGAAAAGAGGTTTCATTAATTTATAGTTCTGCAGGTCGCACGGGGAACATCACTGGGTGGCCTCGGGAAACTTAACAATCATGGAGGAAGGCAGAGGGGAAGCGAGTGCCTTTTTCACATCGTGACAGGAAAGAGAGAAAAAGGAAAGTGCCATACACTTTGAAATCATCAGATCTTGTGAGCACTCACTCACGATCATGGGAACAGCGTGGAGGGAATCCGTCCCCGTGATCCAATCATCTCCCACCTGGTCCCTCCCCCAACACTGAGGATTACAATTCAACATGAGATTTGGCTGGGGACACAGAGCCAAACCGTATCACTTGATATGATCCCACAGAATACTATTAATTTTCATTCAGTCTTTTATTTCTTAACAAATGGTGGTAAAGTATATATAATTGACCATCTTAACCATTTTTAAGTGTAAAATTCAATGGTATTTATTATGTCTATGTTATTTTGCCACCATCACTGCCATTCATCTCCAGAAATCTTTTCATCTTCCAAAATTGAAACTGTATACCCATCCTAGCCCTCTTTTAAATTCACCTATTTGTTGTCTCGCCTGAGTGGTTTATGTATTCTGGATGTTAACCCCTTATCGGATGTATGGTTTGCAAATATTTTCTCCCACTGTGTAGATTGTCTCTTCAACTTATTGTTTCCTTTGTTGTGCAGCAGCTTTTACATGTGATGCGATCCCATTTGTCTATGTTTGCTTTTGTTGCCTGTGATTTAGGTGGTTATATCAAAAAAAAAGTTTGCCCAGACAAATTTCTTAGATCTTTCCCCCTGTGTTTTGATCTGATAGTTTTACCATTTCAGGTCTTTCATTTACAATCACCATTTTAATTCCACTCTCTAATTTTATGACTTCAGTGTTTTTAGGTTCCTAGTAAGTTAGATCATTCGGTATTTATCGCTTTCTATATGACTTATTCCACTTAGCAAAATGCCCTCAAGTTTCATCCATTTTTTTAGGGTGTACGATATTTCATTATATATATAGCACAATTTCTTGATCTATTCTTCTGCTAACATTATCGAGTAAAAGGGATTCGCTGTCCAATGCTCTAGGAGTGAATAGGATGACATGGGGATGTTTGAGAAAAGAAAAGCATTGCATTGAAATTAAAACCCTAGGGAGACAGGAGTCCAGCTCTAATCTGTTGTCTCATACTGGCTTCATGTCAGCACTTATTAGAAAAGGTTCAGAGGGCCTGGCATGGTGGCTCATGCCTAAAATCCCAGCAATTTGGGAGGCAGATGCAGGTGGATCACTTGAGCTCAGGAGTAGGAGACCAGCCTGGGGAACGTAGTGAGACCCCCCCCGCCGCCTCCAAAACCACAAAAATGAGCTGCGCATGGTGGTGCAGGCCTGTAGCTCCAGCTACTCGGGGAGGCTGAGGCAGGAGGACCATCTGAGCCCGGGAGTTTCAGGCTGCAGTGAGCCGAGATCGAACCACTGCACTCCAGCCTGGGTGATTAAAAAAAAAAAGGTTCAGGGGATGGATTCTGAGATCAGTAAGTAATTGATGGAAGGAAAAGGGAGGTCTGGAAAGTCCATGGGCATGGGCAGTTATCTTTTCTTGCTTTCTTGTGGGTCGACTGTGCAAATTCAAAGGGTGTTAATGTACAACATGCAGTGGAAATTCGGGCTGTGACCTCAGCAAGCTTGTTCTGCACAGACTCCAGCTGGCCATATTGGCTCTAGCCAATTTCAGCCAGTTCTTTTGTTTCCTGAACAGAGGGAGTTTCAGTGTTTCAGCAAAGTTGTTTCTTTTCTTTGTTTTCTTTTTCTTTTTTTTGGGAGACAGGGTCTTGCTGTTGCCTGGGCTGGATGCAGTGGTGCGATCTTGGCTCACTGCAGCCTCTATCTCCTGGGCTCACGTGATCCTCCCGTATCAGCCTCCCAAGTAGCTGGGACCACAGGTATGGGCCACCACACCCGGCTAATTTTTAAAATTATTTGTAGACACGGGTCTCACGATGTTGCGCTGGCTGGTCTCGAACTCCTGGGCCCAAACGATCCTCCTTTCTCAGCCTCAGAAAGTGCTGGAATTTACAAGTGTGAGCCACCGCGACCAGCCAAGTTTTTTCCCTTCTTACCTGCCATGCTGTACACTCAAAAATTTGTTGGTTACTGGTTTAACTCTTTTATTTTTATTTATTTATTGTTTTAGACGAAGTCTCGCTCTGTCACCAGGCTGGGGTGCAGTGGCATGATCTCGCCTTTGCCCATTTCATAATCAGAATGTTAGTTTTAGGGTTTTTTTTTCTATTGCGTTATGAGTTCTTTATATATTTTGGATATTAACCTAATATCAGATATATAATTTGCAAACATTTTTTTCCATTCTGTAGGCTTTCTTTTCATCGTCTCCCTTGTTTCCTTCACTATGCAGAATATTTTTTGTTTGACATAGTCCAACTTATTTATTTTTGTTTTTTTGTGTAATATAATGCTGTAAGTTTCATGCCACATCCAGGTGGAACAAATACTATGCTATGGGAGTTTTTGAGAAAAGAAAAGCTTTATGTTAAAATTCAACTCCCAGGGAGACAGGAGTCCAGCTCTAATCTGTCGTCTCATACTGGCTTCAAATCACCATTTATTAGAAAAGGTTCAGAGGACCTGGCATGGTGGCACCTGCCTGAAATCCCAGCACTTTGGGCGGCTGAGGCAGGTGGATCATTTGAGGTCAGTAGTAGGAGATCAGCCTGGGCAACGTAGTGAGACCTCATCTCTCCAAAACACAAAAATTGGCCAGGCTTATTGTGGAGGTTGAGGGTCTCCAGTGCTGTCCAAAATAAACATAATGTGATCAACATATGTAAGGATAAATTTATTGTCTAATAGCCACATAAATCAAGCAAAATGAAATAAGCCTAAGTAAGTTTAACAAAATATAAGCATTTCACATGTAATACATTTTTAAGATTCTCTAACAGATAGTTTACATTTCCCTTAGGTCTTCAAAATTTAGTGTATATTTTATACTCACAACACATCTTCATTTAGATAAGCCCCATTTCAGGTGCTCAGTAGCCACATGTGGCTGGTGGCTACCATATTGGATAGCTCAGCTGTAGACCCTTTTGCCACTCAACTCAAAGCCTCATACCAAGCCATGGCCTTCATTCTAGCCAGTATTTCCAATATTGGAAGGTCAGGGCCCTGATCATTTATATTTGTACTTATATTGTATCTTCATTTCCTAGTACCAGTGCTTTACAAAGAGTAGGCGATGATGTCTTCATGCAGGTAAAGATGAAAGTGTCCCAAGAACTATCAGCCATTCCACTCACATAAAAGCTAATACCATGCCTATTTACTCCCAGACAGTGGCCATGGCTGAACACTTTAAACAAGCAAGCAGTTGTCCTATCTGCCTGGATTATCTTGAAAACCCCATGCACCTGAAATGTGGATACGTCTGTTGCCTCCGATGCATGAACTCACTGCGAAAGGGGCCCGATGGGAAGGGGGTGCTGTGCCCTTTCTGCCCTGTGGTCTCTCAGAAAAATGACATCAGGCCCGCTGCCCAGCTGGGGGCGCTGGTGCCCAAGATCAAGGAACTAGAGCCCAAGGTGAGAGCTGTTCTGCAGATGAATCCAAGGATGAGAAAGTTCCAAGGTAAGGAATCTGTACTACCTGCTCCAAGCCCATAAAGGGCCTTGGAAAAAGCAGCTTTTAAATGTCTTTCCGTTCAATACGGGCATTAGCTGAAGTCTGCAACCTAAAAGATTTGTGATCCCAAACATCAGCTGTTATCAGCGCACAGTATAGGTTTTCACAGGATCTGTACCAATTTATAATTATGACAGCAAACTATCATCTCCTCCTTCATCCATCCTATGCACTAAGAGGGAGAAAAACCTTTAATCAAAATATTGAATAACTTAAACAAGAATTTTTACTATGAGAAAGGTGGGCTTGTTGCAATTATATTCATACATTCTATACATAAAATTTGACTTAATCGGGGGGCCAGGGAAATTCCTAAAGAAAGTTCGGATCTGAGAATGAACGTGGAATAAGAGAAGTGACAATGAATAAAATATTTGGGTCTGTGCAGTAGAAAGGCAGAGGGAGTCTGTAGTGTGTGTCTTTGCTGAACTACCGGTTCTTCTTTGCACAGTGGATATGACCTTGGATGTGGACACAGCCAACAACTATCTCATCATTTCTGAAGACCTGAGGCGTGTCCGATGTGGGAATTTCAGACAGAATAGGAAGGAGCAAGCTGAGAGGTTCGACTCCGCACTGTGCGTCCTGGGCACCCCTCGCTTCACTTCCGGCCGCCATTACTGGGAAGTGGACGTGAGCACCAGCAAAGTATGGGATGTGGGCGTGTGCAAGGAATCTGTGAACCGACAGGGGAACGTTGTACTCTCTTCAGAACTCGGCTTCTGGACTGTGGGTTTGAGAGAAGGACAGATCTACTTTGCCAGCACTAAGCCTGTGACGGGTCTCTGGGTGAGCCCGGGTCTACACCGAGTGGGGATTTACCTGGATATAAAAATGAGGGCCATTTCCTTCTATAATGTCAGTGATAGGTCACATATCTTCACATTCACGAAAATTTCTGCTACTGAGCCACTGCGTCCATGTTTTGCTCATGCAGATACAAGTCGTGATGATCACGGATACTTGAGTGTGTGTGTGTAATTAATAATGGCATTGCCAGTTCCCCAATTTATCCTGGGCAAGGCAACTATACACTTGAACACAGAAAACATCCACAGTAAGTGGCTGTGTGCTCGTGACCAAAGGCGAGAACTTCTCCGCTTGGTCCACTTATGGTTCAAAGTTATGGAAGAAGAATGTGGGTCTTTCAAGGAATTCTGAGCTCTACTTGTATTGCTGATGAAAAATTGCATATGAAATATAAAGTAGTGTCATTTTTTGGTAACTCATGCTTATGTTTCTTTTACAATAAACGTTTAACATTTTCAGATGAATTTGCAAATGTTTTTCTTTTGCTTTGCTGTAAGACCAAGTAAATGTGTCATGGAGGTTATAAACTATAATAATATAAATTGACCCCCAAAATTAATTCACTTTCTAAATGACAAGGAAACACTGCCTGTTAAACTGATAAAAGTATGTGCCTGTATGTGTTCAGTTTTACCCAACAACTGGAAAACACACATTCATCTCCAGTATACATTGAACATTCGCTAGCATAGACAGATGTGGCCATAAGACAAATCACATTGACATGAAAATTGAAATAATATACACGCTGTTCTCAAATGCCAACAGAATTAAATTATAAATCAGTAACAAGAAGAAATCTGTAAAATCTCCACATACATGAAAATTAAACAACCACTTTAAAATAAAACACAAATCAAAGGTGAACTTATAAAGGAAATTATAAAATACCTTACGCTGAGTGAAAGTAAATGCACAATATCACAAAATGTGCAGATGTAGTTGAGGTTTAGAGGGAAATTTATAGAAATAGACACTTATAGAATCAAGGAAAATACCCTCATCCATGATCTAGCTTCCTTTTTTTTTTGAGACAGAGTCTTGCTCTGTCGCCCAGGCTGGAGTGCAGTGGCGCGATCTCGGCTCACTGCAAGCTCCGCCTCCCGGGTTCACGCCATTGTCCTGCCTCAGCCTCCCAAGCAGCTGGGACCACAGGTGCCCGCCACTACGTCTGGTTAATTTTGTGTATTTTTGTTTTTTTTTTTTGGAAGAGACAGGGTTTCAGCATGTTAGCCAGGATGGTCTCGATCTCCTGACCTCGTGATCCGCCCGCCTCAGCCTCCCAAAGTGCTGGGATTACAGGAGCAAGCCACCGTGCCCGGCTGGTCTAGCTTCCATTTTTAAGTGAGCAAATGCAGTGGCAAATTAGGTAAAAAACAAAACAAAACAAAGACTACAGTAGTAGTCAATGAAATAGAAAATGGATAAATGTTAAATAAAATTTTAAAAATTCAAGACACGTTTTTTCAGGATCAAAGTAGTAAATCTTCAGCTAGAGTGAAGGAGGGAGGAAGGGATGAATTAAAACAATGAGTAAGCAAGAGAAAAGGAAGACAGGGCAAAATCAAGAGAGGCAGAGAAAGAAGAGACAGAGCCCATCGTGATGGCTCAAGCCTGTAATCCCAGCACTTCGGGAGGCCGAGAAGGGAGGGTTGCTTGGACTCAGGAGTTTGAGACCAGCCTGGGCAACACAGCAAAACCCCATCTCTACAAAAATAATAATAATAAAATTAGCTGGGTGTGTTGGTTTGCACCTGTGGTTTCAGCCACTTAGGAGGCTGAGGTGGGAGGATTGCTTGAGCCTCAGGAAGTTGAGGCTGCAGGGAGCCATGAGCCATGATCATGCCACTGCACTCCAGCCTGGGCTACAGAGTGAGACCCTATCTTCAAAAACAGAAAAGAAAATGTAACATATATACACAATGGAATAGTATTATCCATAGAAAAGAAGAAAGTTCTGTCATTTGCATCTACAGAAATGAACGTGGAATACACTATGCTTAGTGAAACATACAGCCACAGAAAGAGAGATATCACGTGATCTCATTCACTTGGAGAATTTTAAAAAGTGATCTCACAGAACTAGAGAGCAAGACCGGATGCAGTGGCTGACACCTGTAATCCCAGCACTTTGGGAGGCCGAGGCGGGCGGGTCACCTGAGGTCAGTTCAAGACCAGCCCGGCCAACATGGTGAAACCCCGTCTCTACTAAAAATACAAGAACTAGCCAGGCATGGTGGTACACGCCTGTAATCCCAGCTACTCGGGAGGCTGACGCAAGAGAATCGCTTGAACCCGGGAGGTGGAGGTTGCAGTGAGCTGAGATTGCACCATTGCACTCCAGCCTGGGGGACAGAGTGAAATTCCGTCTCAAAAAAAGAAGGAAAAAAAAGAACTAGAGAGCAAAATGGGGTTACCAGGGGCCGAGGCTGGGGCTGGGGCTGGGGCAGTGAGGTGGGAGGGTTAGGGAATGGTTGGCCAAGATACACACAATTTCAGCTAGACAGGAGAAATAAATACAACATGGCAACAATAGTTAATAATAATATTCTTTTTTTTTTTTTTCTTTTTTTTTTTTTTTTGAGACAGAGTCTCGCTCAGTCGCCCAGGGTGGAGTGCAGTGGCGCGATCTCGGCTCACTGCAAGCTCCGCCTCCTGGGTTCACGCCATTCTCCTGCCTCAGCCTCCCAAGTAGCTGGGACTACAGGCGCCTGCCACCACGCCCGGCTACACGGTGAAACCCCGTCTCTACTAAAAATAATAATATTCTTGAAAAATGCTAAGGGAGGCAATTTTCAGTGTTTTCATAAAAAACATGACAACTTTTCGAGGAAATGCATATATTACCTAACTAGATTTACCCGTTTGGTAACGCATCTACATTGCAAAACACCATGATGTACACAATAATTACATACAATTATTCTGATAATTTAAACAAAACAAGAATCAAACTTTACATGTTCAAGATGTTCCGTTTTACCTCAGTGAGATCTCAAAAATTTTTTTTAATAAAAAATAGTTCTGTTGAAACTCTCTCGTGAATTTTCCTTTCAGTTGTACTTTATTGCCCCTAAATTGCTTACTGGTTCCTTCTTAAACTTTCTCTTTGTTCATGTTCTCTATTTGATGAGGAGTTATTCCTCTGGTTTATTTTTGTTCTTCTGCCCTTGATTTTCTTGAGTTCTTTGTGCATATTTAAGATAATTAATTTAGTATTTGGAGAGGAAGCCCAATGTCTTGGCTTGCTCATATGCTATTTTTTCTTACGACTATTATACTGTCTTGTGTGTGTGCCTCATTTTTTTGGTAAGAAAAAGTGGACATTTTGTGTGGCAAACCCTGGACATCAAATTCTCACCCCTGAGCAGGCTTTCTTGTTGCTGCTGGTTGTGAGTTGGAGTCTTCTGTTTTTGTTTTCATTTTTTGTTTTGTTTGAACCTTTGTAAACTACTGGGTAAAGGTTTCACTTTCTCCTGTGTGGCCACTGAAGTCTCTGCCTTCTGGTCTACTAACAATTTGATGGAGATTTTTAAAAAATGCCTGAACCCAAACCCAAAATTCTCTCAAGCTCTTTGCCATGGGATCCCTCTAGGGGGCTTAGCCAGGATTTTTTTTTTTTTTTTTTTTTTTTTTTAGACGGAGTCTAGCTCTGTTGCCCAGGCTGGAGGGCAGTGGCGCGATCTCGGCTCACTGCAACCTCCGCCTCCCAGGTTCACTAGCCAGGATTTTTACAACTCTCATTTCAGCCTTCATTTCCTGCTTGCATGGAGCCTCGGGATCATCAGAGGTAAAACATAGGGTTTCTCAGATTTTTATAATCTTGCATGGACATGTATGATTGAACTCAATCCTTGGTATACCTCAGTGCTATTCAAAGCTCTTACTATCTCATGTAATTCTCCCCCCAGACTCTTCCTTAATAGGCTTTTCATTCTGTCATCTGTTTTCCCTGTTATCCCTCACCCAGGCAACTTCAGCAAGTGTATTTGTCTTTAAGTGCTTTTAATGACACTGGCACCCCCAATAAATCAGCTTCAGTCTGTGTAGATCTAAAAAGGGTGAAATAAAGGCAAGCCCTTGAGCCAACCCTTCAAGGAACCACTAAGATAGATGGAGGCACACAACCACAATTCTTTGAGAACAAAGATTCTTCATCCTGTGGCATCAGCGTGCTGGCCTGGGAATGAGGGACGCCGTGTTCTCAGCAGCCATCAAGCTGCAGAGTGGGGAAGAGTAGGTGGGTGAGTCAAAATACCACAACTCAGCTGGGTGCAGTGGCTCACGCCTGTATTCCCCGCGCTTTAGGAGGCCGAAACGGGCGGATCACCAGGTCAGGAGATCCAGACCACCCTGGCCAACATGGTGAAACCCCATCTCCACTAAAGATACAAAAATTAGCTGGGCGTGGTGGTGGGTGCCTGTAATCCCAGCTACTCGGGAGGCTGAGGCAGGAGAATCGCTTGAACCCGGAAGAAGGGGCTTGCAGTGAGTCGAGATCATGCCACTGCACTCTGGCCTGGTGATAGAACAAGATTCCACAAAAAAAAAAAAAAAAAAAAAAAAAAAAAAAAAAAAAGCCACAACTCTCTTCCTGAAATTAAGCAGCTTCTTCCTTCACTCATGGTTCCCCTGGAGGTTGTAAATTATTAGATTCAAATTTTCCACAAAGGTTGATTTTGACAGTTATTTCCCAGTTTAATTCTTGTTTTACCAAAGACTACTTTTAAAATTCCCTACCTTGAAACTTGCAGTGAGATCACTCCATTAATTTTAAACAGAATTTTAAAATTCTGATATTATTGCTCTATATGCTCTAAATAGGGCTTTTATCTATTTGTAGGAACGCTTCCTCTCAGTGCAAATTATCTAGAATAAAGAAGGGAAGTCTGTTTCTCCAAGGAGAGGCACAGGAGGCAGGGCTATATAGGTAACCTGGATGAAAAATTACAATATGCCATGGAGTATGTGGACATTGAAGATATGCAATATTGAGGTGGGAAGATGGCTTCAATGACTTCAGAATTTTCAGCATGGGAAAACAAGAGGTTTCCTTAAATTGTGATAGCCTGGCCGGGTGCAGTGGCTCACACCTGTAATCCCAGCACTTTCAGAGGCTGAGTTGGACGGATCACTCAAGACCAGCCTAGGCAATATGGTGAGACCCCTTCTCTACTAAAAGTACAAAAAATTAGGGGGGTATGGTTGCGTGCATCTGTGGTCTCAGCTACTGGGGAGGTTGAGGCGGGAGAATCACTTGAGCTCAGGAAGTCGAGGCTGCAGTGAGTTGTGATCGTGCCACTGCATGCCAGCCTGGGCGACAGAGTGAGATCCTGTCTCAAAAAAAAAAATTATCTTATTTTAGAAACATGTCAGAAAAATCAAAGAACATGCCCAGTTGAAACTACAGTAAGATCCTTTGATTCACCTTCAAGGTTTCTTTCCACAGCTGATTATGACTTGATTCTGAAATCAGAGTTTTGAAAAGGAACATAGAAAACACTTTTAGCCAGTTATTCTGCTAATCATCAGAATCTTCACATCATGTCCAGAAGTTGCATTTATCAGAAGTGGCTGAGGAGGTTTTGCATTGGGAATCAAATATTCTCATCAGAGAAGCCCCAGACTCACTGAGGCAATGTCACTGAGAGATACTACAGATGACATGATCGTGACATCTCTGTGGGGAGATCAGGTCCAGGAGCCTGTCTCTAAGGACTCAGGTGCCCCAGCTTATGGTGACTGACACATCCCTGTACAGAGCTTGTTGCCAAGACCACCCCAGTGAGTGCTTCTGTACATTTAGAGCAAAAGGCAGAACATAAAGATCTCAAACAGGAGAAGAGCTCAGAGCTGAGGGTGAGCAATAGCATTGGGCAAAATAGGTTTACCCCTGCCTGGCTCTGAGCCACACCATCCATGCCCCGGCTGGACCAAGACAGTGGCACATTAAGCCAGGTGCTTGGCTTGAGCTCCTGGCTCAATGTGGGACCAGAATGCTCAGGTTTACTGTATACCCCTGTGTCCTAGAAACACTGTCAAAGCGAGAAATTAGGACAGTTCTCCTTAGAAACTGAGCCAAGGATCACTTGAGGTCAGGCGATCCAGACCACCCTGGCCAACATGGTGAAACCCCATTTCCACTAAAAATACAAAAATTAGCTGGGCGTGGTGGTGGGCGCCTGTAGTCCCAGCTACTCAGGAGGCTGAGGCAGGAGAATCACTTGAACCCGGGAGGCAGAAGGCTGCAGTGAGCTGAGATCACACCACTGCACTCCAGCCTGGGCAGCAGAGTGAGACTCCATCTCAAAAAAAAAAAAAAATTTTTTTTTTCAGCACGTAAAGACCCTAAAACCTACCCACCTTGAGTAGGTATCCCCTCACCTATGGAGGCCTATTAGGTACAGCAACCAGATGCTTAGCAATGGGGCATTGTAAATACAGTGTCAGGGTTGGAAACATTATCAGAGGATGCCCAGTTCAACTCCCTCTTCTGAAAGAAGGTGAAAAGGAGACGCTTTTTCTGAGGCCGCACATATCTGACATTTCTCCACAGCTTAGAGAAGTCACCCTTCATCCCATGGAACACACACAAGTTTGTGAGCGGAGCTGGCTAAGAGCAGGGGAGATACGGAAATGAATGCCAGTTATGGTGTTAGGTAGATCCGGGAAGAACATGGTGCAGCAGGAATACAAAGTCAGGAGGGAAGGTGAGATGAGGATTTCATTTCGAAGGATTCCTAGGGATACCTTCTAACAACTCTCCCTAGACCAAAACAAAAACAAAAACAAAAACAAAACAAAAACAAAACCCAGAAAAACAAAAACAAGAAACAAACCATGAAAGGATCATAGTTTCTTTAGTGTTACTCCACCGTGCCCACTGATGAAACAATCATGCCTCACAGCTTTTTCCAATGCATTTTATCCTTTATTACTTCATATAATCCTTTTAATACTCTTGAGACAGTGTAGGAATTTGAAGTGGTTGACTGGATCAAGGTCACACACATACACACACACACACACACACACACATCAAATAGGAAAATTATAGTCCTAATTCTCTTGCATCCCAGTCACGGTAGTAATTTATAATAAATACTGTTTACATACAACATGGTCAAAGGGGTTGCCTAGATGCTGTATTTGACGTTCTCATGGCTGCAGACATTCTGGGAAATTTGAAAAACATGTAATCCAAATTAGAATTAGGTATTATTGAACCTGGCTGAGAAGCAGGTGTCACACCAATTTCTCTGCCTTCCTTTAAAGACCAAGTTTCAGACAGAAAGGTCAAACTGGGTTTTCTTTCCTTTACAGTCATCAGCAACTGCTGGGTTTGTGTGTTCAGGCCAGTTAATGGAAGCCTGAAGGAAAAGAGAGAGAGAACGCCGTTAATGCTACATGTGAGGTCTCAGCTTTGTTGCATCAATGACTAATTCCCCATATGGCATCCTTTGGGTATTCTTGGGAGTATCTCAAGCCATCTCTGAGGAAACAAAAATCTGTTCCAGACTGAAAACCGTGAGATAGCGATTTCTCCATTAAATATTAGAACGTAAGACAAGATTTCCACTGGGAGAACTGTTTGAAGTAATATTAGTAGTAACCAACGCCACTACCTGCTTAATGCTTTACACGCATCTCACATTACATCCTCACACTGGGTAATGGCATTCAAGACTTTATAGGTTCCAATACTGAGGGTCAAAGTTTCCAACTAAAATATGTTTACAGGCTGGACGCAGTCCAGTCCCACGTCTAATCCCAGCACTTTGGGAGGCTGAGGCAGGCAGATTACTTGAGCTCAGGAGTTTGAGACCAGCCTGGGCAACATGCCAAAACCCCACCTCTACCAAAGATACAAAAACTTAGCCAGGTGTGGTGGTGCGTGCCTGTGGTCCCAGCTATTTGGGAGGCTGAGGGTGGATTACTTGCACCTGGGAGGTCAAGGCTGCGGTGAGCCATGATCACACCACTGCTCTCCAGCCTGAGTGACAGAGCAAGACCCTAACTAAAAAAAAAAAAAAATTTACAAAGCTAGAGAACAGAGGCACACTTACACCGCAGCCCATGCTCATGTTTCTTTCTCCAAATCAAAGAGGAGGATTCAGCCACTTATTTTGTGCCCTCTTTGCATGTGAGTGTCCCAATTAGCATGTAGGCACAAATACCTTTATAACCTGAAATATGGTCATTTCTGCAGTTTAGTTTTTTTTGAGCACCTATAATACTGAAGGAAAAATATCCCTGGCATCATGGAGCTCATGTTCTAGTGGAAGGAATTAGATAATAGAATAAATACATTATACATTTGAAGGTGAGAAGAGCCCTGGGGGGGAAAAATAAAGAGAATAAGCAATTTGGAAAATTTGTAATGTTTATGGGTTTTTCTATGCATCTGAAAGTTTGACTCAATATCCATATTTATGAAAAAATTATCATTTAGAGATGACAAGGGAAAACAACTCATAGTAGGGTCTCCAGCATAGAGTCTGTGATCTCATTTAATCTTTAAGAGTTCTGAGATAATTATCCCCATTTTCCATTTGAGAAAAATTGGACATGAGTGGGAAATGAGTTGCCCTTCCTGTATTTTATTAATGGGTCATCAGGATGCTTATACTTAGTCTCTAACTGAATGCTCAGTAACCTGAATATGATTTTCCTTTAAATAAGGCAGGTAGAAACGGAATGCTAAATATCGCCAGAGCTTTCTACACACGTGACAGTGTGAATGGAAGCTGATAGGCAGTTTCTAAACGGCTTCTAACAATCCTCACCTTGTATCAATCACACCCTTGTATCATCTTCGCCTCTAGCGTAGGCAAGGCCTGTGATTTGCTTCCTTTGAGATGGAGTCTTGCTCTGCCACCCAAGCTGGAGTGCAATGGTGCGATCTCGGCTCACTGCAAACTCCGCCTCCCAGGTTCAAGTGATTCTCGTGCCTCAGCCTCCTGAGTAGCTGGGATTACAGGTATGTACCACTACGCCGGGCTAACTTTTGTATTTTTAGTAGAAATGGGTTTTCACCATGTTGGCCAGGCTGGTCTCAAACTTCCGACCTCAAGTGATCCACCCGCCTTAGCCTTCCAAAGTGCTGGAATTACAGGCATGAACCACAGCACCTGGCCAAATTTGCTTCTATCCAATAGGCAAATATGGTGAGATGTCACTTTTTTGGTGAGCCTACATAGAATTGCTACTTCCGCCTTGCTAACAAACTCTACTGCCTTGAAAAACCCGACAAACAGTTGCTGTTTGAGAGTTGGAGAGCGAGTCTTTTCAGTGTTTCTTCCCGATAACTGAGGGCGTCTTCCAGCCAACAGCTCTCAAGGTACTAAGACCCTTAGCCCAACAGCACCACAGGAACTGAATTCTGCCAACAACCACACGATCTTAGAAGCAGGCTGATTTTTCCTTTCCCAGACATACCTTCAGATTTGACCCTAGCCCTGGATGACATCTTGGCGCAGCCTCATGAGAGATCTCAAGGACGACCAACTAAGCTGGAATTGGAGTCCTGACACTCACATAGACTGTAAGATAATGTGTCATTTAATCTAAGTTGGTGGTAACATACTTGGCAACAGTTAGCTAACACAGAAAAGAAGAGAACTTTTGCTTTATGAGAGGAATCTAATGGATTTGGAAACATGAAATAGACTGAGAATTGCCTATTTTTATTCTCTGGTAATGAGGGGTACATCCAAATGGAGGAAAGAAAATAGAAAATATTCATAGAACCCTTTTTGGTCTACGGCAAGTATAATATCAACTGTCATCTTTTACTCACCATTGAGTACATCCTCTGCTTTAAGAACTAGGCATACATTTTCAATCTCCCAAGAGGAAAGACTTTTTTTTTTTTTTTGTATTGGAAACTGGCAAGAGGGTTTCTCATCATCATCTTATAGGTCCTAGACCATCTCAACACAGAACTTTCCCCATCACAGCCAGGCGCAGTGGCTCACGCCTATAATCCCAGCACTTTGGGAGGCCAAGGTGGACGGATCATGAGGTCAGGAGATTGAGACCATCCTGGCCAACATGGTGAAACCCCGTCTCTACTAAAAAGAGAAAAAATTAGCCGGGTGTGGTGGTGGGTGCCTGTAGTCCCAGCTACTCAGGAGGCTGAGGCAGGAGAATCGCTTGAAGCTGGGAGGCTGATGTTGCAATGAGCCAAGATCACGCCACTGCACTCCAGCCTGGGCAACAGAGTGAGACTCTGTCTCTCAAAAAAAAAAAAAAAAAAGAATTTTCCCCATCACCAAGGAAAATAAGCAACTTACCCAACTACCTTAAGTACACAATCTGGGCTGATCAAGCTCTCAAGAAGTTTTGCAACTCCATCATTGCCCAAGTGATTTTGAAGCAAGTTGAGTCTTTCTAGTGTTTTGTTGGTGGTAAGAACAGAGGCAAGAGATCGACAGCAGGCACTGGTTAACATGCACTCTTCTAGCCTGCAACGAAGACGCACAGGTAAGGTGGGGCCAAATGGCAGATGAGATGGGTGAGAACTGGACTTCTACTAGATCCCTCCAAGTTTTGGGCAAAAGAACTGACTGTGCAATAAGAGTCCCATTTCAAACACTAGACTATTATGTCCGAGGTATTGTATTTCCCAATCCACTTCCTCTTGTGCTTTTCTTCAGCTGTTGCTAGCTAAAGGCAGGGATCTTTCTCCACCAGGCACCTACCCAATATTCACCAACATGCAGTTGGGATGTCTCAAACCACCACATAGCAGCTGCATTCCTGCATCTTCTATTTTGTTGCTCCCAATCTCCAGGCTCCTCAGTTTTTCATTAGTAGCAATAACTATGGCAATATATTGACAGATATCGCTGCTAAAGAAACAGCCAGACAGACTGCAAAACAGAAACATGAGCTAGAGTCATGACCACCTGTCTCCAAAGATTTATTTCACAGAGTGTTAAGCATTCTTGGACCCGTCTTGTGACATTCATGAATTAGGGACTGCTTACAGAAACAAGAGCAGTGTTAACATCTACAGGTCACTTACAACATACCAGGCATTGTTCAAAACTCCTAATGCACATTAAACTCACAATGATCACAGGGCTCTTATCCTGGTTTTACAAACAAGGAAACTGAGGCCAGAATGTTTTAAGCATTTTTGTCCTGGGAAGCCACATACATTCAACCTACACCGTTGCAATACTGAGCTTGGATTCTGAAGAATTATGTTAGGCAACCTCCTCTGACATTCACGTTTCTGCCTTTCAGTACTCATGTCAAAATCCAACATCGAGAAGGGCTAAATACATGCTTTCTATAAAGAGAATTTTACCAAATGGTCCTTTCTCAAAGCAAGCAAAGTACTCACGATTGTCCATGTTCTCCCATGTGACCTGCCACCTTGTTTTTCCATTCACATCTCCCCCATTATCTACTCCTACAATCCTACTTCATTGCCTCACCACGTTGGCCTTCATGTTGATTCTCGAGCATAGTTGGCTGTTTCTATGTTAACAGCTCTGCACCGACTATTCACTCTGCTTGCAAGCCCCACTCTAGTGATCTGTATGACTCCATCCACAACCTTCTCCAAGTCTTTGCTCAAATGTCCCCTTGTCAATGAGGTGACATTGACCTTGCTTAGAGATGGCCATACCCTACCCTCAGCACTCCTGATTACTTGCCCTTAGTATTGAATTAAAAAAGTTTCCATAGCAGTTTTTACTGCCTGATACAGGAGTTGACAGCCTTTTTCTATAAGGGGCCAGATAATAGTTTAGGCTTCACCGGCCATGGTGCCTCTGTCACAACTACTCAATTTTGCCACTGCAGCACAAATGCATGCATGAAACACATGTAGATGAATGGCTGTGTTCCAGTAAGATCTTTATAAAACCAGGCAGAGGGCCAGATTTGGCCCCAGGGTGATACAGTTTGCCGACCTCTGATCTAACAATACGTAAGTTTCTTATGTTTTATTTCCTATCTCCCCCAGTGCCAGTACAAGATCCATTAATACATGGATATTTATTCTGTTCACTGATGTATCCCAGCCACCTAGAGGAGTGCCTGACACTTAACATATATTCTTTGTTATAGAATGTATATTAAATACTGAATAATCATATTAAAGCAGATTCCAGAAGATCCTATTTTTCATTTAGTAGTTATAAAAGTTGGGTGGTGCATTCCTGTAGTCCTAGCTACTCAGGAGGCTGAGACAGAAGGATCACTTGAGCCCAGCAGTCTGAGACTGGCCCGGGCAATATAGCAAAACCCTGTCGGTAAAATATATAGAGCGTTAATGATGTGCCAACCACATCCATGCTTTCAAACTTAGAGGAAAATAAAGGGTGATCAATAATGTGGGCTTCCACGTGCCCTATGGGAGCTCATAGAGGAGGTGCCTATCCAGCTTTGGGTAGCTGATAGACAAAATGGACAGTTATACTTAAGATAATTCTTGAAGGATGACAAAAGAACGTGTTTGGAGTCTACAGCAAGGTTCAAACTATGGTCTGAGAGCCAAATCTAGACAACTTTGTTTTTTATTTATAAAGTTTTATTGGAACATAGCCACACCCATTTGACATTTTTCATGGCCTCTCTTCAGCTATGGGAGAGTTAAAAATAGTTATGACAGGGACATTATGGCCCACAAAGCCCAGAGTATTTACTGTCTAGCCTGTTATAGAAAAAGGTTTCTAACCCCTATTCTACAGTATGAGTGAATTTGTCTCAACCTACTAAGTACAAACTAAGGGCCATGAAAAAAAGGGAGGGTGAGTTATATTATTTTCCCCAAGGCAGCTTTCCCTAAACTGCCTTGTCAAAGGAAGCAAGATTCTAGAAAGAAAAGATATCCCTACAATTTCCTATTTTACCTGCCCATTTGTACCAAATTACAATGGTAACATGGATTTAACTTATAACTACAAGACAGAAATAAAGATAAGATACCATACTGCTGAGCATATTCTTATACAGTCCAGTAAGCACTTCAGTTCAGGAGCTCACAAGCCATAGTGTTGCTATTTTATGAACAGGAGATGCTTTTAGGTTATCAGTTTCTTGTATTTCTGAGCCCAAAAAAAGGCATTTGAAATAGAACATTTTCAAGAAAGTTCAAATTAAACAACTCCAAGGAATTTTTTAAACAATTTTTTTTTCAGGCAAGTGGGAGACTCACTACTTCTGAGAAAATACGAGAAGTTTGATTATTCAGCATCATTGATGAGGCACACTCAGAAAGCTGTAGTGGCTTGTTACAGATTTTTTCCTGGAAGTTCAATCAGAGGCCATTGCATCATGCCTAAATTAGATGTCTTTGGCCGGTACCAGTGGCTTGGATATGGCCACCTACCCCAGTGCATCCTTTTCCAATAAAGCTATTTCCCAACAGAAAGATGCCCCTATGATCGCCAACCCCAAAAGATATTCACTGCCTTGGAAATTGTAAGCCAGGCCAGGGCAGGATCTTTGGGTCCCTTCTCCTGTGGCATTTTCCCATGCTATGTCCACCCGGGGGCAGGGGGAGGGGTCCGGCCCAGGCACCCTTCTCCACGTGATAAGGATCTGAGGGATTTTGTGAACTCTGCTCCTTCTGAGCTAAAAGGTTTTGCCAATGAATCTTACCATGCTTTCATGTCGCCTATTCTGGGGAGCCCATGCTCCCGTACCCCTATCACCCATGATGCCATCACTGGAATCTTATCCCTGCCACCAACCCCACCACCCAAGCCCTCATGCAGTAGAAACACAGTCATCCAGGACAACTGTGGGAGACTTACTGAAGCTCCTCTAGCTGACAGGTTGGAAACAGCAAGGGAAACGTCACATGCAACACTCCGTAATTCTTTAAGCGATTCACACACAGGTCTAGTTGCCTTAGAGTTGGGCTGAACAGAAGCACTCTTCCAAGGGCGCTGCAGCAATTTTCAGTGAGACAGCAGAAGACTAACCTGCACACAGAGAAGAGTGAGTCAGTAACAGTGTGAGCACCAGAGAGGGGAGCACCTGAGACCACCCACCCCACGCCCACGGGCGCCTCGATGCCTTCTACTGCCATTGCCCCAAATCTCTACCAATGACTTTCTTATTTGGAAAAGGAGATTAGAAGTACCCCAAAGAGTGCAGAGGGTGAAATATAGAATGGATGATGCAGAACAGGGCATGAGAAAAATCTAACTCCAACTTCTACTAACGGAATAATCTTATAGACGTTACTTCTGGAACTTGGTTTCTCCCATCATTTGATAAAGTATATTTGGCTAAATTGAATCCTAAGATTTTCAGTTTAAAAACTCGCTTTGAAAGAGTTACTTTATTATTTATAAGTGAATACAGGAACTGTTGAAGATTTTTTTAAACTGGGAAAAAGTGAAGACAGACGGCACACCAGAAGCCCTGTTGTTAGCCCATTTTGTGGTATCCCGTTTTGTCTGTCCAGGTTTAGCTCGTTGCCAATATGTGGAAGTTTACTCAATCCTAATCTGGATTTCCAGCCTCTATTTTTTTTTCCATTATTTATTTTTAAATAAATTTTTAAAATAGAGATGGGGGTCTCACTGTGTTGCCCAGGCTGGTCTTGAACTCCTGGGCTCAAGTGATCCGCCTGCCTTGGCCTCCCAAAGTGGCGGAATTATAGGCGTGAGCCACCACACCTGGCCGAATCTCTATTTTTTTTAACCCGTTTTCTGTTTGCCCTGGGAATACTGCACTGGCAGTGAGCTGCACTTTTTTCCTAAACAGGGAATGGGTTAAAAAGTTGGAAATAGGCCGGGCATGGTGGTTCACACCTGTAATCCTGGCACCTTGGGAGGGGGAGACAGGAGGATCACCTGAGTTCAGGACTTCGAGACTAGCCTGGTCAACATGGTGAAACCCCGTCTCTGCTAAAAATACAAAAATTAGCCGGCATGGTGGCGTGCACCTGTAGTCCCAACTACTTGGGAGGCTGAGGCAGGAGAACTGCCTGAACCGGAGAGGTGGAGGTTGAAGTGAGCCGAGATTGCACCACTGCACTCCAGCCTGGGCGACTGTCTCCAAAAAAAAAAAAAAAAAAAAGTTGAAAACAACCAATTTATTGGTTGGAAATACTGAATCTTGGCTCTGGTATGGGAAAAGGGTACACTAGACCAGAGGCTGGCAGCAGACCAAACCTGGCCCCTCCCTGCTTTTGCATAGCTGCAAGCTTAGAATGATTTTTGTGCTTTAAAATGATCGGAAAATGTATATGTAGTTATTTTAATTTGGGTTTGACACATGAAATGGGCTAGGTTTTCCTTTGTATACTAATGCGTGCTTATTTTAAATTATATGTACAAGTAAAAGTTAAGACTAAGAATGAGCTAGAGAAGTTCCCTGTTGTCCTCGTAGAAACCAGCACTATCAACTCATTTGCATACTATTTTCCAGCTGTCAGATTTGGTCATGACCATAAATTTGGCCTTTTACAGGTGTTTTCCTCAGACTACTGTGATTTCTTTCACGTTCTTAGGCTTAGAAATTCCTTGCCTACTTAAAATAAGTTACCAAAACAAACATTTTTTGCTTAGTATATCTGGATTATTTTAAATACAGGTACGAACTATGAAAAACTCCATGCCAACAATCTAAGGTGATAAAAATGTTCTAAAATTATATTGTAGTGTTGTGCAACTCTAAATATGCATAAAAAACATCGAATGTGTACCTTAAGTGGATGAATTTTCTGATATGTAAATTATACCTGGAACCAGTGGGAAAAGAAAAAAAGAAAAAATCTAGCAGGAAACAAAAAACTTGTAGATATGAGATGAAAAAAATATCTATTTGGAGTCTGATTATTGAACAAATGGTCTGTCCCTTTTTTCATGAGACCTTCTTTTACAACAAAATTAGCTCATATTGACAATTACTTACTGGATTTATCTGGGGCCAGATGGATCTTAGAACATTGAGATATTAAAGACATGGCTGGACACAGTGGCTCACGTCTGTAATCCCAGGACCTTGGGAGGCTGAAGGGGGTGGATCACGAGGTCAGGAGATCGAGACCATCCTGGCTGACATGGTGAAACCCCGTCTCTACTAAAAATACAAAAAATTAGCCAGGCGTGGTGGCGGGTGCCTGTGGTCCCAGCTACTCGGGAGGCTGAGGCAGGAGAATGGCGTGAACCCGGGAGGTGGAGGTTGCAGTGAGCTGAGATCACGCCACTGCACTCCAGGCTGGGCAACACAGCGAGACTCAGTCTCAAAAAAATAAATAAATAAAAACATACATAGTGCGATATTATATAATATGAACAGGAGTTTCTGGTGTTACCCTGCAATCAAACAAGTATTTTTTACAGAAAATATAAAGAATATTATATCAGTTTGTATTATGTTTTGGAATCTAGCAAGTCCTAAAAAGGGGGTAAAAGGGGCTAAAGGGGGCCAAAAAAAGGGGGGCCAAAAAAGGGCGAAACAAAAAAACATGATGACCTACTGCATTCTTTTGTCTTTTTGGAATTTGTAATTGTGAACGGGGAATCGTGTCCTTAAATACACCGAGCTACTTACTGTTTTGTTTTCTGACCATGTTTTACAGATCTCCGCCCTTCATTTTTGTACCTTTATGCCTCACTTTTGCCACGTTTTTGCCATCTTTCATCATGTTTGCCATGCCCCAACCTTCCGGAAGTCTGCCTTTCTAGCCACTTTCCCAGAGCAGACAGAGCTTACCTACGAGTAACCCACAGTAGGTTACATACAGGGAGAGCCCCTCTTCCACCTTCTTGAAAGGAGACTCAGGGGAAAAAATCCTATTTCAAGGCAATCTAGCACCAAACCTTTCCTTTGCTTTCATCTTTGTGTTGTCAGTCACATCTCATCCTACACGACACCCAGTTCACGTGTTCACTGTGAGAACAATATAGGTTCCCTGCTCTTAGAAAGTCAGTTGCTATGGCCTAGGTGCTATGTTTAGAATGTTGTGACCACCATTTTTTATTTTTTATTTTTTTTGAGACAGAGTCTCGCTCTGTCACCCAGGCTGGAGTGCAGTGGCACAATCTCGGTTCACTGCAACCTCCGCCTCCCGGGTTCAAGCAAGTCTCTTGCCTCAGCCTCTCAAGCAGCTGGGACTACAGGTACCCGCCACCACGCCCGGCTAATTTTTGTATTTTTAGTAGAGACAGGGTTTCACTGTGTTGGCCAGGCTGGTCTTGAACTCCTGACCTTGTGATCCGCCCGCCTCGGCCTCCCAAAGTACTGGAATGACAGGCGTGAGCCACCGCGTCCGGCCGTGACCACCATTTTTAACTCTTATCTCCAAAGATGTATGTTTGGTCACGTTATGACTCCACTGTCCAGATTGAGAAATACAAGTTGAAAAAAAATCTAGAAACATTTTTGCCAACGTTTCGCAAATCAGCTGTCAACCCAGAGTATTAACCCAGACCTACTGAACTCCAAAGACTGTGCTTTCGGCTGCTTTGCTTTGCTGTCCCTTTCCCCACCACTGCTCTTTGATCTTGTGCTTAGATATTCAAGTCAGTCTGAGCTTCTACGTGGTGAGCTCATCTGAGCCAACTTACACCAGTGATATAAGAGTGCAGTTGGGATGAAGCAAGGCATCACACAGTATGTTCATCCCGTCACTCCTCAGCGGATTGCTGGATAAGGTCAGTTTTCTCAGACTCCCGCCACTGATGAGGAGAGAGGCGATTTCTTCGCATTCGCTGGCTCGCAAATCACATTTCATCAAGCTGTAAGAGGAATTCAGAAATGAAAAGAGGCTCCCCCCGTTTAAGCTATCCCCTCTTTTAAATTAAAAAAAAAAAAAAAGAGAGACCTAACCAAGTGCGATGATGTCTACTTGGAAATAAATAGATCCCTTTGCTTCTAACCTTTCTCTCCCTATGCCACTCCTCAGAGTTCAAATTTGGGCAAGGTTACAGATTCACGAAGGGCTGTGAGCAGGCAGTTCCTTCCTCTTCTGCATTCATCTCCACGTGGCTTCCAGGGTGATGGTTCAGAACAGTAAGTCAGGTATCAAGCATCCCACCTGACCATGGGATGTGGGTACGATCACATTTATAAATCTCATCAAGACCCTCAACTTACCATCACATTTACAAGGACTTCTGATGTTTTTTCTGCATAGCCTTGGGTGCCCCACATGCTCTGGCTCTCAACTATCTCTATTTTCTTTTTTTTTTTGAGATGGACTCTTGCTCTGTCGCCCAGGCTGGAGGGCGATGGTGTGATCTTGGCTCACCGCAACCTCCGCCTCCCGAGTAGCTGGGATTACAGGCGTGCGTTACCACACCCGGCTAATTTTTGTATTTTTAGTAGACACCAGGTTTCACCATGTTGGCCAGGCTGGTCTTGAACTCCCGGCCTCAGGGGATCCACCCGCCTCGGCCTCCCAAAGTGCTGCGATTACAGGCGTGAGCCACTGTGTCCGGTCTAACTTTCTATTCATTACTCATTCTGTACCATCCTCCCTGATCTCCTCACTCTCCCTCAAGTCCACAAGCATATTTTTGCTTTAGTGTCTAGTACCCTTATCTCTACTTAGTGATTTTCCCCGTGGGACCCTATTTTTTAAAAAAAGTTTTTTTCCTTAAATTATCCAGGAGTGGTGGTGCACGACTATAGTCCCAGCTACTTGGGAGACTGAGGTGGGCGGATCACTTGAACTCGGGAGTTCGAGGCTACAGTGAGCTATGATCATACCAATGCACTTCAGCCTGGACAACTGAGCAAGACACATCTCTAAAAAAAAATAAATAAAATAAGTAAAATAAAAATAAGTGATCTTTCCCCAGATAGCTGCATGGTTTGCTGTCTCACTTTCTTCAACTTGTCACTCAATATTCTCTTCTTCAATGAGGATTTTGAATAATAGCCATCTTTCAACTAACAAATATTGTTATTTTCAGGCATTGTATGAAGTTCCTGGGATACAGCAGAAAACTGGAAGAAATACGATGGAATTCTAGCATTGTAAAGACAGGGCTGAATGTATCATGTGCCTAGTAGATGATCAGTTCTTTATAGAAAGTAAATCAGAGTAGGTCACAGAGAAAGAAAACGATGTATTCTACTTCCTTACGGGGCAGGCACTGAGCGAAGACTCTCTCACTGAGCCATCGTACTTGGCCTGTGTATTCTATTTTGAATGAAATGGAAGCCCTTGAGGGTTTGAAGATTAGAGGACAGAAGAGTCAGAAGCTCTGACTTAAATAAGGTAGAAGAATTTTAGCAGAAACTTGAGAGAAGAGGGCAAGCTCTGAATCTCTAGGACAAGGGAATTTCTGTCAGAGGAAATGAGTGGAAAGAGGCAGAAGCAGGAGCAGGTTTGGTGTTTTAAACATCTATAACAAACAGTGCAGCCGCAGCACGGTACATAAACAGGAGATGGGGAGAGGGTTAGCCAGGGCCACCCAGCGTGAAATGGTGTATTCTATATTTTTTTTTTTTTTTTTTTGAGATGGAGTTTTGCCCTTGTCACCCAGGCTGGAGTGCAATGGTGTGATCTCGGCTCACCGCAACCTCCGCCTCCCAGGTTCAAGTGATTCTCCTGCCTGAGCCTCCCGAGTAGCTGGGATTACAGGCACGCGCCACCATACTTGGATAATTTTGCATTTTTAGTAGAGACGAGGTTTCGCCATGTTGGTCAGGCTGTCTCGAACGCCTGACCTCAGGTGATCTGCCCGCCTTGGCCTCCCAAAGTGTTGGGATTCCAGGCGTGAGCCATCGCGTTGGCCTGTGTATTCTATTTGGAATGAAAGTGAAAGCCATTGAGGGTCTGAAGATTAAAAGGACAGAGTCACAAGATCTGACTTAGATTGCCATTATCCTTAGCAAACTAACATAAGGACAGAAAACCAGATACCACATGTTCTCACTTACAGATGGGAGCTAAATGATGAGAACACATGGACACATAGAGGGGAACAATACACACTGGGGCCGACTTGAGGGCTGAGATTCAGAGGATAGGATCAGAAAAAATAAAAATATCTATGAGGTACTAGGCTTAGTATGTGGGTGATGAAATAATCTGCACAAACTCCCATGACACAAGTTTACCTATGTAACAAACCTGAACATGTATCCCTGAAGCTAAAAGTAAACTAAGAAGAATTAAGTCTACCCTTGTAGTAAAACTGATATATCAAAAAATAAAGCTATGTTTTGCTTCAAACACACACACACACACACACACACACACACACACACACACACCGGAAAACAAAACAATCCAAACTAGATGAAAGTTGCCCTTCTACACTCTTTTCCATGTAGCAAGCAAAGGTGTGGACAGGTAGGAAGATGCTGAAGTACTGCAGATAGGTGGGAGATGGGTTGGTCTATCATGCTTAGCAGTAAAGGAAGCAGGAAGGAGTCAGATGGATCCACTCTAACAACAGACCTAGAAAATTTGTCTAAGCCAGGCCACAAGAAAATCTGTATTTGAAATGCCTATTTAAATATCAAAGTAAGAGGCTGAGGTGGGCAGATCACGTGAGGTCAGGAGTTTGAGAACAGCCTAGCAGACATGGCAAAACCCTGTCTCTACCAAAAATATAAAAGTTAGCTGGGTGTGGTGGTGTACCCCTGTGGTCCCAGCTACTTGGGAGGGTGAGGCATGAAAATTGCTTGAACCCGGGAGGCAGAGGTTGAAGTGAGCCGAGATCACCCCACTGGACTCCAGCCTAGGTGACAGCAAGACTTTGTCTCATAAATAAATATCAAAGTTGATATCTCTACAAATACTTCACTGAGTCTGAAACCAGGAGAAATGTTTGTAAATAAGTACCTAAGAGTCTTCATCACATAGAGGCTACTTAATGCCATGAATAAGAACTCATAGAAGGGGTATAGAAAAGACATTTAGAACCACTTGGAAATATCCCAAAGGTAAGAGTCCAGGAAGATGAAAAACAGGTAAAGATGACTGAGGAGGAATAATCAAGGTTTGGGAAAAACCAAAGGCGAAGAGGAAAATGTGTTCCAAGATGAAAGGAGTTTGGGGAGGGGGGCATTGAGGTAGGGGAGAGGCTAACTACAAAGTGGCAACAGAGTTGGGATTTGGCTGGGAGAATGTGATAGGGAGAAGGGATGCTGAGTGAGGTGGAAGGCAATGACTCTCAAGAACCATGGAATTTGAACTATGTCAGAAAAAAAGTGAGGGGCTGGGTGCAGTGGCTTCCAGCACTTTGGGAGGCTGAGGTGCTTGGGAGACCAGCCTGGCCAACATGGTGAAACCCCATCTCTACTAAAAACACAAAAATTAGCCATACGTGGTGGCAAGCTCTTGTAATGCCAGCTACTCGGGAGGCTGAGGCAGGAGAATCGCTTAAACCCGGGAGGCGGAGGTTTTAGTGAGCTGAGATCACACCACTGCACTCCAGCCAGGGCAAAAAGAGTGAAACTCTGTCTCAAAACAAAAATGAAAACAAAAACAAAAAGAAAGGGATGAAGGGGGTGAAAGGGTGGGAAGCTGCTGCTCAAATGGCTGAAGGATGCAGTAGGATTAAAGGGTGGGAAGATTTGCTTACAAGACAAAGCAGCTTGAGAATACAGGAGGTGCTGTTAGAGCATGAGGTACTTGAAATTGAGAGTACAAGCGAAATGCACTTATTGGAGATGAAGTCTAGCAAGTGGCATTATCCAATATTGAGTCACCAGCAAATAGAGCTACTGAGCACTCAAAGCGTGGCTAGCATGACTGAGGCACTGGATTGTTAGTTTTACTACATTTACACTGGAATTTATTATTCATTTATTTATTTATTGAGATGGAGTTTTGCTCTTGTTGCCCAGGCTGGAATGTGCAGTGGCGCCATCTCAGCTCACTGCAACATCTGCCTCCTGGGTTCAAGCGATTATCTTGTTCACCCTCTCGCATAACTGGGATTACAGGCACCTGCTACCATGCCTGGCTAATTTTTGTATTTTTAGTAGAGGTGGAGTTTCACTATGTTGGCCAGGCTGGTCTCGAACTCTTGAATTCCTGACCTCAAGTGATCCACATCCTCTGCCTCCCAAAGCGCTGGGATTATAGGCATGAGCTACCAGGCTTGGCTAGTTTAAATTTAAAGGTTGATTCCAAATTATTGGAAGATTTAAGTATGTTTAGGACACGGGCATGTGAATTAGTTCTCTCAATTGTAAATTTTATGAAATGAATACGGAGGTCAAACATTTCTGATGAAAATCTGCCCGAGCAGCGATGTTCTCTGTGAAATACTGGGTTCTGCAGCCTTTATACAAAAAAGGGAATATAAAATCACATCAATAGTTTTTTGCATTAATGACATATGGATATAATTTGATATGCTGGGTTAAATACTGTTAAAATTAGTTTCAAGGCTGGGCACAGTGGCTCACACCTGTAATCTCAGCACTTTGGGAGGCTGAGGCCTGTGGATCACCTGAGGTTAGGAGTTCGAGACAAGCCTGACCAACATGGAGAAACCCTGTCTCTACTAAATATACAAAATTAGCTGGGCATGGTGGTGCATACCTGAAATCCCAGCTACTTGGGAGGCTGAGGCAAAAGAATCACTTGAACCTGGAAGTCAGAGGTTGCGGTGAGCTGAGACCGTGCCATTGCACTCTAGCCTGGGCAACAAGGGTGAAACTCCATCTCAAAAAAAAAAAAATTAGCTTCACTTGCTTCCTTTAACTTTTTAACGTGGCTACTGGAAAATTTCAGTTTGTGGCTTGAATAATTTCCACTAGACAGTGTTTTAGGGTTTGACCAGTAGTCTACTTCAGAATGACCAGAGGAATTAGATCATTAGAGAAATATCAGTCAAGGGAGGGAGAAGCCATGTTATATGAAATATCAATGTAGAAATTGAAATCAAAAGGCAGGAATAATGTTGGTGAAAGAAACAAACCACGAGCTAAAAAAATTGAGGAATGAGTGACATCAAAAGGTAGGAGCAGGTAGTGTTATTGAAGGGCACCTCTATCCACCAACACCCAGGCATTCCCCTCACATGCACTGAGCTTTCAGCCGAGCAACAACTCACCTCAGATGACTTATTTGGCATGTGGGCTCGTGCAGGATGTCATGCAGAAGTGAAAACATATTTAGGGAAATGGACGTACAGTTGATACTCAGGTATGTCAGGCTCCGATTACGAGCCAAAGCCTTGAGTAAGTCTTCAAAACCAGAAGCAGTCGAGACATAGGACAACCTGTGGAAGACATAATAGCAGGAAAGCACTAGTGAAGGTCTGAACATCTTCTCCACAATTTCTCCTGCCTGCCTCACTTCATCCTGTAACAAAGATTCTCAGTGGATTATATCCTCACACATGGCTCTCAATCTTAAATTTCTAGTCAGGTCAGAAGACTATTGCTAATTCCAAGGTCAGCCTGTTGACTTTGAAGTAATCCCCTGGGTCTTTATGGTGTGTTCACCTCATGACCTTTCTTAAGTGGGACCCACAAGCTGGATACTAAGAATACATCCACATGCACAAAGATATTAAGATACATCCACATGCACAAGTTTAACCATGTTTTTCTACACTGAGAGCAAAAGACAAAATATGCTGATGGCTGATAATAGCCACACAATCAACCACATGTAAATTACTCCGTTTCAGCAGTCCTAGCCAGAGCAATCAGGCAAGAGGAAGAAATAAATGGTATCCAAATAGGAAGAGAAGAAGTCAAACTATCACTGTTTGCAGATGACATGATTCCATATCCAGAAAACCCCATAGTCTCAGCCCCAAATCTTCAGCTGATAAACTGCAAAAGTTTCAGGATACAAAAAGAGAAAAATAAAATCAGTGTACAAAAATCACTAGCATTCCTATACACCAACGACAGCCAAGCTGAGAGCCAAATCGGAAATGTAATTCTATCCACAATTGCTCACAAAGAATACCTAGGAATACAGCTAACCAGAGAGGTGAAAGATCAAAAGGAGAATTACAAAACACTGCTCAAAGAGATCAGATGACACAAACAAATGGAAAAAACATTCCATGCTCATGGAGAGAAGAATTAATATTGTTAAAATGGCCATACTGCCCAAAGCAATTTACAGATTCAATGTTATTCCTATGAAATTACCAATGGCATTCTTCACAGAAACTAGAAGAACTATTTAAAGTTCACATAGAACAAAAAAAGAGCCCCAATACCCAAGACAATCAATCCTAAGCAAAAAGAACAAAGCTGGAGGCATCACGCTACCTGATTTCCAACTATACTATAGGGCTATGATAACCAAAACAGCATGGTACTGGTACAAAAACAGACACATAGACCAACAGAACAGAATAGAGAGCCCAGAAATGAGGCCACAGAACTACAACCGTCTGATCTTCAACAAAGCTGACAAAGACAAGCAGTGGAGAAAAGACTCCCTTTTCAATAAATGGTGCTGGGGTAACTGGCTAGTCATATGCAGAAGACTGAAACTGAATGCCTTCTTCACACCACATACAAAAACCAACTCAAGATGGATTACAGACAAAATGAAGTGCAAAACTATTAAAAACTTGGAGGCGCTGGGCACGGTGACTCATGCCTGTAATCCCAGCACTTTGGGAGACTCAGATGGGCAGATCACAAGGTCAGGAGTTCAAGACCAGCCTGTCCAACATAGTGAAACCCTGCCTCTACTAAAAACACAAAAATTAGCTGGGCGTGGTGGCGGGTGCCTGTAGTCTCAACTACTTGGGAGGCTGAGGCAGGAGAAGCACTTGAACCTGGGAGGCGGAGGTTGCAGTGAGCCGAGATCATGCCACTGTACTGGGGAACAGAGCAAGATTCCGTTATAAAAACAAAAACAAACAAAACAAAACAAAAACTAGGCAATACCATTCTGGACATAGGAATGGGCAAAGATTTCATCATGAAGATACCAAGAACAATTGCAACAAAAGCAAAAAATGACAAATGGGATGTAATTAAACAGAAGTGCTTCTGTACAGCAAAAGAAACTATCAGAGCAAACAGTCAACCTGCAGAATGGGAGAAAACCTTTGCAAACAATGCACCTGACAAACGTCTAATACCCGCATCTATAAGGAACTTAAATTTACAAGAAAAAGATAACCTCATTAAAAAGTGGGCAAAGGGTATAACAGACAGTTTTCAGAAGGTGACATACATGCAGACAACAAGCATATGAAAACAAGCTCAATATCACTGATCATTAGAGAAAAGCAAATCAAAACCACGAGATACCATCTTACACCAGTCAGAATGGCTACTATTTAAGAATCAAAAAATAACAGGCTGGGCGTGGAGGCTCATGCCTGTAATCCTAGCACTTTGGGAGGCCAAGGTGGGTGGATCACTTGAGGTCAGGAGTTTGAAACCAGTCTGGCCAACATGGTGAAACCCCGTCTCTACCAAAAATACAAAAAATTAGCCAGCTTGGTGGTGCATGTCTGTAATCCCAGCTACTCAGGAGGCTGAGGCAGAACAATCACTTGAACCTGGGAAGTGGAGGTTGCAGTGAGCCGAGATTGTGCCACTGCACCCTAGCCTGGGTGACAGAGCAAGACTCCACCTCGAAAAACAAATTATGTATATATATATATGTGTGTGTGTATAAATAAAACAGATGCTGGCAAGGATGTTCCCACTGTTGGTGGGAGTGTAAATTAATTCGACCATTGTGGAAAGCAGTGTAGTGATTCCTCAAAGAGCTAAAAGCAGAACTACCATTTGACCCAGCAATCCCATTACTGGGTATATACCCAAAGGAATACAAGTTATTCTACCAAAAAGATACATGCACATGAATGTTCAATGCAGCACTATTCACAATAGCAAAGACATGCAATCAGCCTAATGCCTAGCAACAAGATTGGATAAACGTGATACATATATACCATGGAATACTATGTAGCCATAAAAAAGAGAGCATTTTTTTTTTGGCGGGGGCAGGAATATGGAGTTGGAGGCCATTATCCTTAGCAAACTATCACAGGAACAGAACCAAATACTGCATGTTCTCACTTGTAAGAGGGAGCTAAATGATGAGAACTCATGGACCTGAAGAGGGGAACAACAGACACTGGGGTGTACTTGAGGGGAGGAGGGAGAGGATCAGGAAAAAATAAATGAGTACTCGGCTTAGCACCTGGGCGTACAGTCTTATAGTCTATATACAAAATATGTACGTCAAACCTGTGACACAAGTTTACCTACATAAACAAACTTGCACATGTACCACTGAACCTGAAGTTAAAAAAATAACAATTCACGGCTGGGTGCAGTGGCTCACCCCTGTAATCTCAGCACTTTGGGAGGCTGAGACAGGTGGATCACGAGGTCAAGAAATCGAGACCATCCTGGCTAACATAGTGAAACCCTGTTTCTATTTAAAATACAAAAATTAGCCAGGCATGGTGGCGTGCACCTCTAGTCCCAGCTACTCAGGAGGCTGAGACAGAAGAATCGCTTGAACCCTGCAGGTGGAGGTTGCAGTGAGCTGAGATCACGCCACTGCACTCTAGCCTGGGTGACAGAGCAAGACGCTGACTCAAAAAATAATAACAAATAATTCACAATTTCATTGAGGAAAAAAAAGTTGTCCTAGAGTCCCACCACCACCACTGGCCCTCACCCCCAACCCCAGAAGAACATTTCTCATTACTCCCTTGGAGTTGCAGCAGGACATCAGGGCAACAGCTTTGGTCATTGTCTCTAAGGGCCACCTAGAGAAAAGAGTTAGGAATCTCCAACTCAACATTAAAGGAAAGAGACGGGAAGGGAAATGTGGAAGCTGGCCAACCCTTGGAGGATTGAGGATCCTATGGCAAATCCAGACGTAGAACACACAGGAAGCCCTTTTAATTTACTTCCCAGCCTATGTGGCGACTCGGTGGGAGACTGGATGTTTTCCATGTTGCTGTATTTCCAGAGTCCTTTACCTAGCAATTCTCCTGATCCCCATTTTACACAAACAACTTCTCTCCCAAGTCTTTGCCCCATGTTGCAACAAAACTGTTTAAGGTTTTGTTTTTTTTTTTTTTAAATACACACAATGGAGTCTCACTCTGTCACCCAGGCTGGAGTGCAGTGGCACAATCTCAGCTCACCGTGGCCTGCGCCTCCCGGGTTTAAGCGATTCTCCTGCCTCAGCCTCCCAAGTAGCTGGGATTACAGTTGCATGCCGCCACACCCGGCTAATTTTTGTGTTTTTAGTAGAGATGGGGTTTCACCATGTTGGCCAGGCTGGTCTCGAACTCCCAACCTCAAGTGATCCACCCGCCTCAGCCTCTCAAAGTGCTGGGATTACAGGCATAAGCCACTGCACCCGCCCTAAAAGTCTTCAGTTCTCCTTTCATCATTTTCAATTAGGCTTTCCTGCTCTCACTACCCTTCCAGAACTGTTCTTGGCCAACAATGACTTCTACCTTGCTAATGTCATTGGCCAATTCTCAGTCTTCAGTCTCCTTGAATAAGGACTGCCATCTGATACAGTTGACCTTTCCTTCGTTGGTAAACTTGCCTCACTGGGATCCGAGGATACCACACCCTTTACTTTACCTTCTAGCCTAATGACTACTCCCTCAAAGGCCTTCGCTAGTTTCTGCTTTTCTCCCCAATCACTTTATGTTGGAGAACTCCGGGCATCAGTCTTTGGATCGTTTTGCTTCCTGAGCAACATTCCTATCCTTGGTGAACTCAGTCCTTGGCTTTAAATACACATTTGTGTTATACACATGTATACACGAACGACACCCACATTTTACCTTCAGTTCAGAAACATTACACACTGCTCTCTGGACACCTAATAGACATCACAACTTTAGCTCAAACAACTTTAGACTGACCTTCCTCAAATTCTGGCTCTCGCCATCATTTCCCAACTCAGTGGCAACTCTCACAAGGCAGTTTTCAAAACAAAGATCTTGGGGCAATTCTCTCTCCTAGTCTAGATTTAATCAAGGAATCATCCTTTGTCAACATATGCCCCGGAGTTCGCACCTCACCAACGTCTACTATTCACACCCTCAGAGGCACCATTGATTCTCACCTGGCAAACGCCAAGAAAAAGAGCCTCCTCTGAGCTTTCAGATTCTGCCCTATGCTCCCCGATTGGCCATTTTTAAACGCGGTATCCAGAATGAGCTTCTTAAAATGCAAGCTAAATTATGGCATCTCTGCTCAAAACCCCTCAAAATGCCTCACCTCACTCCAGAAAACCCAGTCCTGACACTGGTTTACAACACCATGATCATGCCATACATACTTATGAGCCATCTCCGTAATACCCTTCCTGCCTCACGCTGGTCTAACCACGTAGGTCTCTGAACACAAAGCCTTTGTTTCATGGATCCCTCCCATCCCAGGGGATGACCAACAGTCTATCTGGCTCATTCTTTCACCTCATTCAAGTCTTTGCTCAAATCTCACTTTCTCTGTGGAACTTATTACTACAGCCTGTACCCTCCCACACCCCTAAATACCCACTTATGCACCCTGACCTTGCCATTCTTTTCCCCCCGTAACACCATTGTCCTAAAATACTTTAAAATGCGTGTACTTATTATGTCTGCCTATATTCTGTCTCATCAGATAGCAAACAAGGAAATTTGTCTTTTTTCCCCCCATTGATATATCCTAGTACTTAGACTAGCACCTCAAAGTAGGCATTCTTCTTGAATGAAAATAAAGTTAACTCCTGGGCTTCCAGAATCCTAAGATCATATATGTTGATGTGTACTGAATATTTTAGTGACATTTCCTATAGAGCTATTATAAACTCAGATAAATACTAATTTTCCCAATGACTGTTTAGGCAAGTACAGCTGCTTTTCACCTGATTCTAATGCATTCTGTAGGAAAAACTGTTAGCCTCCTACCCTGACCCATTTTTGCTTTCTTCCTTAGGATAAACCCACTTGTTACTATTTCTTCCTGATTCCAAGAGACTACTTTCCCAGTCCCCCTTTGTAGTTATATGAAGCCATATGAAGACAAGGTAAACAGGCCAATGAGATGCAAGCAGAAGTGATACAAGAAAGAGTTTTGAAAAGACTCCATCAAGGAAGCTCCTGAAGCTTCTAGATAAACCTTTCCTTCTCCCTTCTGGTGCTTCCTGCCTTGAAGGCAGCCATGATGGCTGGGACCTCAGATGCTACTGTGGCCTAAGGTCATCTTTATCATAGACACACTAAAGATGGTTGAGAAGTACAGAAGGAGCCTAGGCCCTGATGAGCCTGACCTGAAAGTGTGTTTTGTATATTGTCTTCTCCCAGAGAAAGAAAAAGATCACCGTTATTCCTAGGGGAACCTCTAAGGCAGAGGTTGATATAGTACTTACTTGAGTGTGCGAAGTTTACAGCTAGAATGCTCCAGGGCTTTAGACAGAATCCTTTCTGAAATACCATTAAGGTCATTGTCAAAGATATGCAGCTCCCAGAGGCTCTCCATTGTATAAAAAAGAGAGCAGATCTCTCTCCAGTAGACAAGGCTCTTCATTTGACTACATAGAAGAAAAATTGAGTTTTCCAATGGAATCAGTTCAACTCCAGCAATTTGTAAAACATGTAAATTAAAGTATGTTTTGAGAGTGCCTGTTGTCTGACTCAGATTTAATACCATGCAGCAAGAAATAAAGTAGGGTCAAGCATGAATGAACAACGTTCAGATCCATTAAAGTAGCTGGTGATTCCATATTCTGATAAGACACATCTGAGTGCAGGGCCTTTAAATGCGAGATTATTAAATATTTTTAAACTTCAATATTAAAAATCAATGTTGCATGTTTTGTGCTATCATGAATACTCCTATAATGTAACAATACAAGGTTTATTTCTTTTTAATCTATACAACAGATCTGAAGAAATTAGGTTAAACCACTGGTTTGCAATGAGGCAATTCTGCCGCTAAGCAGACATTTGGTGATGTATAAGATTTTTGTTGCTGTCACAACCGGGGAAAAGGGGACCCTACTGGCCACAGGAGAGACCAGAGATACTGCTAAACCTCTTACAATGTGCAAGATAGACCCCCACCACAAAGAATAGCTGGCCCAAAACGTCAACAGTGCTGAGGTTTAACTCAAACTTTGAGTTTAAACAGAAGCAGAGAGATTTAAGTCACCGGTCTAATTAGAAGCTAGATTGGAAGTCAAGTTCTTCATGGCCCCGAGTTTGTCTTGTTCTGGTCAACAAGCTCTAGACTTATGGGCAGGTCTTAGGAAGACAGGAAAGAGGATTTATTTTTTAAAGACTCACCTAGCAGTTGGCCTTATAAGTGGCTCTTTGTTTTGAAAGATGTGCTGAACACTCAACTTAAGTGTCCTCAGGTGACAGCAGTAATCCAGACAGTATAATGAGACCATCATATCCTTGTCTGATCGAAGGTAAACTGTAACCTCCATGAGAGCATCCACAATCGTCTTCACAAATTCTTCTTCCCGATTCTCATAGAGACAGTAAAACAAAGGCATATGGTGCGTCAACTTTTCCGGGTCACGGTCCAGATATTTCATGTATCCCACCGAGTACCACTTGAAGCTGTCTACCATCGGTAGCTGGTATCCAAAGGACGTCTCAAGAATCTTTCTCCTGTTTGCATTTAGAAGACCAAAAATGAAAGTAAACACTTGATTAAAGTCAGAGTATTGTTCTCTCTTCTCTTTATACTCTCTGCTGCCTGAGGGGATCAGATAGTTGGGTACCGCCATCAGAAATGCAATGGCTGTACAAAACTCCTGGACGTTCAGGTGTATGAACTTGTAACGGTCTTTATGAGTGCTGCTCGGCAAAAGAATATTCGCGGCCTGCAACACAGAGACATCAGCCTCAGTAAACCCAACACATCTGAGGTCTTCACCACTGAAATTCAGGGTGCTCAGAAACAGTCCTCCTGCAGCCAGCAAACACAGACGTTTTAGGAGACCTAGGTGATACTGATTGGCAGTAAGTCCAGCCTCTGATGTCAACGCATCAGCAAGAAAGTGGGCATGTAGATCGGTGGGTGTTTGGCAGCAGAGCTGGAAGTCACGCCCCTTGTCCATCTGCCGCTTCAGGACAGTACACGTGATCCAGCATAAGATGGCGACTCGGCACAGACCCACGAGTATTTCATCCTCATGTACAAGCTGGAGGGCTGCCGACGCCCTCTGGCGGTCTTTAAAGAAAGAGTTAAAATATATCTCCCTCTTCTCCTTCGACAGCTGCAAGGTCGTGCAGCAATCTACCTCTTTCAAGAACGATTTTACATTATTCCCACGTGTGGGCCTTGAGGAGATGAGGAACCAGCAGCCTGGAGCCATTTTTCTCTTCAGCAAACTGACCAGGAGAACTGGAATGGGAACTTTCTGGGTGCTGTTACTACACAAAGCACTTTCATTGACATTTAACTCGAATCTTATGTTGTCCAAGTCCTCGAGGATGAAAAGGAGTTTCTTGGGATCAGACAGGATGTCTGCAATGGGAGCCTGGCCGTCAGGCCAGTCCTTGGCGATTAGCTCAGCCAAGCTGCTGTTGGTCATCTGGTTTATTTCGTGAGAAGTGAGGTGAACGACGTACGAGATCATGTTCTGCCACATCTCACCCTTGATCCACCTCAACACAGCCAGATTTATAACCATAGTTTTTCCAGATGCTCTCTCTCCCATCAGGAACACATTGAGATTGTTTGCTGAATAATAGCTGGTAGAATCATAGGCTAATTGAAGTATGTAGAACACATCTGACGAAACGTCACGAAAAAATTTATAATGAAATTTTCCAAAAGTGTGACTTTCCCATTGCAGCATGAATTTTCTCCTCATGACAGCTTTGCATGCCTCCTGATTGCCTAATCCAGCGAGTACAGGGCAGAAAATACAGAACAAAGATGAAAGTTCAAGATGTAAAAACAGTTTTAGCTTCTTTTCATGTTTACAGTAAAAATATAGTAGAAATTTTTACTTACTACTGCTTATCACAAAGATATAGGTACAAAGATATTTACCATCATGTTGCTTTGTTTTTGAGATGGAGTTTTGCTCTTATTGCACAGGCTGGAGTGCAGTGGCACGAACTGGGCTCACTACAGCCTCCACCTCCCAGGTTCAAGCGATTCTCCTGCCTCAGCCTCCCAAGTAGCTAGGATTACAGGCGTGCACCACCACACCTGGCTAATTTTTTGTATTTTTAGTAGAGACAGGGTTTTGCCATGTTAGCCAGGCTGGTTTCGAACTCCTGGCCTCAGGTGATCCACCTGCCTTGGCTTCCCAATGTGCTGGGATTACAGGCATGAGCCACTGCGCCCGGCCCATATTGCTTTAAAGGAAAAAGGTTGAATAAAACCTATTCACTCATACAGTGGGGTCGACAGATCTGTTTTAGCTTTGTTCTTTATCCTTCAAGGGCTTCCCTCTCATATCTTGGCATCAAGAACATATTTCTTTCATTTTTGGGGGTTCCTTAGCGTTTTAGGTAGCCTTCAATTATGTTTCATTTCACACCCAGTTTTTCCTTTGAGGCAATAACTCGAGTTCAGGGACTGTTTCCTGGTACGTATTCAGCTCAAAGTATCTATTACATCTTGGCCCATCAGTCATGAGTTACACGTTCATCTTCCCTTCTATTTTTTTGTTTATGCATATCATTACTGAAATCCTGATCATTTAATGAACTACTTAAGATAAATGAAATTATATGGAATAAAGTTAAGATTTATCGTAAAGGGAGTCTTATTTCTTGAGAATACACAAGATTGCACTCCCACTGCAAAAACAAACAAAAATGTTAAGACATAAGTATAAAGCTGTCATAGAGATATGATACAGAAATGATCCAAATAAGTGAATTCCTAGAGGGGGATGACTCCTTCCTTAGTGAGCAGATACTTGAAAATGTTTTTATCCCTGGGTAAGGGCAGGCAAAAGAGGGAGCCTGGCAGCATGAAAGAACTTTGATGGGATAAATAAAAGCCGATGATGAACAGCTGCAGCAGGGCTGGTGTGGTGGACCTGAATGTACTGGAATGTGGCACACTGGCTCCCCCGCAGTGGAGATGAGCCTGATGGATAAACGGGCCTGATCCCACCCTCTAGACTACCAGGGCTGCCTAGTTCCGACCTAGCACATCTCAACAGCCTGGCAGAGACAGGACTTTCTCCTTACTGTTTTTATCTATGATGTTTAGTATACAATAAAAAAATTGAGATTCAAAGAAGCAGAAAGCCACGGTGATGAGTATGGTTCATGATTATAAACCATGATTCATAATCAAGAAAAAAAAATCTTTGGAAGATGTCTATTTAGGTGTTTTTCTTTTTGCTAATTTATTGATTAGATTATCTGTTTTCTTGTTATGCAGTTCCTTATATACTTTGGATATTAGTTCCGTATCATACATAGTTTACAAATATATTCTCCCAATCCAGGAGTCTCTTCACTCATTTCCTTTGCCATTCAGAAGCTGTCCAGTTTCACACATGTACACACACACACACACACACGTAAGAGAATAAATATGTGAGATAATAGATTTGTTAGCTTCATGTCAACATTCCACAATGGAAGCATATCAAAACATCACATTGTCCCATATAAGTATGCATAACTATTTGTCAAAAGTAAAATTAAAAAAAAATGAATAGAAGCATATGTACGTATAACCCAGCTTTTGGAATTAGGAGGTAATTTTATAATAAGTTTCATATTACACATATATCCCCATATATTAGGTATATAGAGTATAAGAATCAGATGGATGCTCTGTAACTTAAAATATACACTATGCAAAACAAAGAATTCATTGGAATGGCTGAATGGCAGGTGGCACACACAGAAGAAAGGATGAGGGGGCACCAGCACAGATCAATAGAATTGGCCTAACAAGCACAGAGGAAAAACAATCACAAAACCAATCAGACCATCAGGGAACTGTGATACAATATCAAAGGACCAGTATAAAATACGTGTAATTACAGTCCCAAAAGGAGAGGGGATGAAAAGTTATTCAACATCACGAATCAGAAATGCAAATAAAAATCACCATGAGCTATTCCCTTCACACCTGTTAGAATGGATATTATCAAGAAGACAAACAGTAAGTGTGGGTGAAGATGTGGAGAAAAGGGAAGCCTTGTGCACGGTGTGTGGGGCTGTCAATTAGAGGAGTCATTACAAAAAATGATGTGGAGGTTCCTCAAAAAATGAAAAATAGAACTACCCTAGGACCCTGAAGCTCTTTCTTGAGAATCCTTTGTGGTCAGAAAAGCCTGTCAAGGACGTTTTTATTTTCTATAAACTTAGTTCAAAACCTTAAGTTTATTCTTCAGTCCATTTCTCCCTTGTCACCTTTTATGATGAGCAAAACCACCACCACCAGGCTGCATCTTTATTGTCCCCCTAAATCTCCTTATCTTCAAGTTAATAATGTGCATTTTCCACTGTTATTTCAGGAACAACCTTGCTAAACTTTCCACCAGTTCAGGTTCCCACCTGATAAAGTCCACTGAAGGTCAAAGACATATTGAAAACTTATTAAAATGGTAGAGGATGGCCAGGCACAGCGACTCACACCTGTAATCCCAGCACTTTGGGAGGCGAAGGCGGGCAGATCACCTGAGGTCAGGAGTTCGAGACCAGCCTGGCCAACATGCTGAAACCCCATCTCTACTAAAAATACAAAAATTAGCCCGGCATGGTGGCAGGCACCTGTAATCCCAGCTACTCGGGAGGCTGAGACAGGAGAATCACTTGAACCAAGGAAGCAGAGGTTGCAGTGAGCCAAGATTGCACCACTGCACTCCAGCCTGGGAAAAAAAATTTTAAAAAGCAGAGGAAAGTTACAGGTCAAGTAGTTTCTTGACCTGTAGTTTCCTCTACCCTTTAATTACTTGACTTGTAGTTTCTTTCCCCACTGAAAATTTCAAGGCCCATCAGGCATCTACCAATTTCCTGTCCCAAATTCCAAAGCTCCATTTGAGTTTTGTTTTCAACTGGGAGCAGTCTATGTAAGTACTAAGACCTTTTGCAATTACTACTGCAATATGTCGAGCCATCCCAGAAGAGGTACTGGGTGAAGAAAGTGAAGAAAAGAAATCATATCTGATATTCTCTTAAATATCTGCAATTTGGAGAGAAGTAAACGGAGCAGGTGAGCATGTACCTCATGAGGAAGGGACAGCACAACAGTCTTGAGAATAAGATGATCAAGAGAAGCAGGAAGGATTTCTATTTTCTCAGGGCCCTGGGCAGAGGGGGAGGGGAAAGACATTGCAATGTCCATGGAAGTGAGAAACTCACTGAGTGGACTCAGCCCTGCTACTGACATTTAAAGGGTCACCATGGAGGACACAGCCATGGTCTCCAGGAAAGCCTTCTCTCAAACTTGGGTTCACTTCCCCCTCATTGAAACCCTCAGTAGATAGTGGTAAAAATGTAAAGGGTAATAAGAGATTACAACATGGCCTAGGAGGCATGTTCAGTAGACTTTACACCAGACTGATATCAGTCTGTGGCCTGTTAGGGACTGGGCCCCACAGCCGATGGTGAGTGGTGAGTGACTGAGCACTCCTCTGTATTTACAGCCGCTCCCCATCGCTCACATTACCACCTGGGTTCTGCCTCCTGTCAGATCAGTGGGAGCACTGGATTCTCACAGAAGCATGAACCCTATTGTGAACTGCACATAGGAGGGATCTAGGTTGCACCCTCCTTATGAGAATCTAATGCCTGATGATCTGTCACTGCTTCCCATCACCCCCAAATGGGACTGTCTAGTTGCAGGAAAATGAGCTCAGGGCTCCCAGTGATTCTACATCATGGTGAGTTGTAGAATTATTTCATTATATATTACAATGTAATAGAAATAAAGTACATAATAAATGTAATACATTTGAATTATCCCCAAACCATCCATCTCCACCCCTTCTAGTCCATGGAAAAATTGTCTTCCGTGAAACTGCTGCCGAAAAGGTGCGAGATCACTGCTTTACACTATACCAGGACAAGCTATACATTTTGGACACAGTTGTCTATAAGCTTGAGCTAGATAAGAAAAGAGAAGTAAATGACAGGATAACCATGCAACTAAAAAAAAAAATTACTAATTCTGGAAGAAAACACTCAAGGAAGGAAAACAAGTTTACCACCATGTCAAGGTACTTAAAGTGTAATTTTTAAAATATCTAAAATATGAAGTGAGGCATGGTTAGAGAAGATGGTAGACCAGAAGCTGGTAGTGTGCACCGCTCTCATGGAGAGAGAACAGAGCGGCAACACCAGCTCTTCAACTGGATTATCTAGGACACACGGGATTCATCAAGGAAGCCACACAACCCACGGAGAACAGAAGAGTGAGACAGGACAGCCACCAGCCCAGGATTGGCACACAGCCCAGGAAGGCTCCCGACCACAGGGAGATGGTGAGTGAGCAAGAGTCCCCAAGGATCGTTATTTTACAGTGTATATCAAAACATCAAGTTGTACACCTTAAGTATACATAATTTGTATCTGTCAATTACATCACAATAAAGCCAGAAGCATGTAGGTATGGAAGGAAAAGGTCTAAGAAAAACGTATGGCCTCAAAATAGAGAACATAGACAGAAAGATCAAATTCAGGTTACAGAAAAAAATCCTTGTAATTATGGAGTATGTAAATATGGGTGACAAATGTTTTAAAAAGAACATTCATATGCACCCCTATTAAGCTTTTGAACTTTAAGGATAAAGAAATTATTCAGGAATTTAGCAAGAGGCTGGGCACGGTGGCTTATGCCTGTGACCCCAGCACTTTGGGAGGCCGAGGCGGGCGGATCACCTGAGGTCAGGAGTTCAAGAGCAGCCTGGCCAACATAGTGAAACCCCATCTCTACTAAAAACACAAAAATGAGCCGGGTGTGGTGGTGGGCACCCTTAATCCCAGCTACTCAGGAGGCTAAGTCAGGAGAATCACTCGAACCTAGGAGGTGGAGGTTGCAGTGAGCCGAGATTGTTCCACTGCATTCCAGCCTGGACAATGGAACAAGACTCCATCTCAAAAAAAAAAAAAAAAAAAAAAAAAAAAGAATTTAGCAATAAACATGAAAAAGGAAAACAAATCTTAACAGGTTAACATTTCTCCAAACATATTCAGTGCCAGAAGACACAGAAGGAATTTATACAATATTAAAAAGGAGTGGCTGGAGAGTATTACGTCCAGTAAAGTTCCCATTTGTGTATAAAGACATGCAAAGAGTTTTAGACATAAAATTAAGGAATTCACTAAGGAATTCACTCATGAATCCTTCTCAGAGGCAGAGACGGAGGAAGCAACAATGAAGTCCAGTTAACTAAGGCAATGAAATGAATTATTCATCACATCAGGGACAGGGGTATGTGATAAGCCAGGTATAGCTTTAAATATAGAAGAAGCCTAAACAAAAAGATACTTGTGATTGCCATCAATAGCCGAGGTTATGAGCCTTGACTCCATAAAGTATATATAAGCCATGGGTTGGAGGAGAATAGCAAAGGAAGGCCAGAAGCCTGTGAGTCATAACGATGAGTGAAGATATGCTATACTATTTCATTGGGAAGATACGAGTTTAACCAAGTAAATATTGTATAAAAGTTGTCTTCAATATTAGAGGAATTTGAGGACCAAACTACTTCTTCATTCTAAAGAAGATCTACTGTTCACCTATAAGACACATAGACTGAAAATAAGAGGGAGATATTCCATGCCATTGGAAGCCAAAGAAGAGGAGTAGCTATGCTTATATCAGACAAAACAGATTCCATGACAAAAACTATAATGAGACACAAAGAAGGTCATTATGTAATACAGGGGTTGATCTAGCAAGAGGATGTGACAATTGTGAATATATATGCATCCAACACTGGAGTACTCAGTTTAGCTCTAATAATTGCTTTATGTAAGAGAGACTCTAACACAGTTACAGCTGTAGACTTCAACATTCCATTTTAGTGTGGTATTCATGATCTTGGTAAGTTCTCTTAACCCCTCAGGTATTCAGGTTTTCAACTGGAATACATGATTTTATCTATTTTAGAGATGTTTGGGAGGGACTAAATGAGCCAATGATGACGACCTGCATAGGAGTGTACCCAAAATGTTAACCCTCCATGACGCTTACACAGAGCCCCCTACATTTCTGTAGCTGGGTCTTATGGTAGGAGCGTACCCGGTTGTTAACCCTCCATGATCTTTACACAGAGCCCCTACTTTTCTGTAGCTGGATCTTATGGTTCTAGGACAGAGCTCTATGCTGGGAAATCTGCTCTAGCTCAAGTACTTTCTTTGAGTCTAATCCTTTGGCGGGCTACTTTCATATAAGCTGGTTCGCATAATAACAGAAAATAAAGGTAGGATCAGAAAGCCACAAAATAGAACATGACCCATATCCAATCTATCCCTGGTCCTCATGTGATTTCCAGGTCTGAAGACTGGTTCTTTGGGGATGGAAAAGTCATGTATCAAAACCACCAAGCTAAACAATTCCATCAACAAGTGGACTAAGGACACAAATAGATGCTTCTCAAAAGAAGATACACAAATGGCCAATATCTGATAGTCCTTGAAAAAATGAATATGAAAAAAATGCTCAACATCGCTAATGACCAGGGAAATGCAAATCAAAACCACAATGCAATCCCACCTTACTCCTGCAAGAATGGCCATGATAAAAATAAATTTAAAAAATAGATGTTGGTATGGATGTGGTAAAAAGGGAACACTTTTACACTGCTGGTGGGAATGTAAACCACTATGAAAACCAGTGTGACTATTCCTTAAAGAACTAAAAGTAGAACAACCATTTGATCCAGCAATCCCACTATTGTGTATCTACCCAGAGGAAAACAAGTCATTATACAAAAACACATGCACACACATTTATAGTGGCACAATTCGCAATTGCAAAAATATGGAACCAGCCCAAATGCCCATCAATCAACAAGTGGATAAAGAAATTACGAACACACACACACACAAATACTACTCAGTCATAAAAAGAAGCGAAATAATAGCATTTGCAGCAAGCTGGATGGGATTGGAGACCATTATTCTAAGTGAAGTAACTCGGGAATGGAAAACCAAACATTGTATTTTCTCTTAAGTGGGAGCTAAGCTGTGAGGATGCAAAGGCATAAGAATGATACATTGGACTACAGGGACTCGGCGGGAAGTGTGAGAGGGAGGTGAGGGATAAAAGACTACACACTGGGTACAGTGTGCACTGCTCAGACGGTGAGGATGCCAAAGTTTTAGAAATCACCACTAAAGAACTTACTCATGTACTCAAATACCACCTGCTTCCCAGAAACCTATTTAGAAAAAAAAAAAAAGGCCCAACACCCAGCTTCCTGTGAAGTGCCCTGATTTCTGCCCACCCTTCTCGTGACCCCACTCACGGTTTCGTCTGCCAATGATCTTCCTACAAAGATCTTCCTTACGCATCATTGAAAATATGCTGAAGAGCATATTCCATATATACTGTCCCTCATAAGAGATTGGCAACACGTTAGCCAGTTCTTCTTTTGTCATCTGTATCAGTGGAAACTGTGGCAGTTTGAAATCAAGAATCTTGCGTGCCAGATACTTCTTAAAACTCTGAAATTCCTTGTCACTGAGATTCTCTAGATACCACAGCAGGTCAAAGTCAGTAGAATCCGATTCTGCCATCTTGCTTCTCCAGGGAAGGCAGACTTCAGAGAAGGGATTTTGAGGCACAAGAAATATGAGATCTAAAAATAGATGTGGAATCAGACAATCAAACCACACAGTAATGCCAATTCATCCAAAGCTAACATCCTAGACAATTCCTGTGGTGTGATAGAAGCTCCTTTCTGATAGGCCAAGAACGATAAGTCTGAACTCTTTCTGTCTGGGTCAATGGCCTTGTCGACTGATCTTGGCAAATTTCTAGGTTCTGTTAAGGTGGAACATCAGTTGTGTTAAAAGGCAACATTCTTATGGTAAAAGTTATCCCTGATTAGCAAATAGCATATAGGTTGAGAATTGAGTATCATACAGAAACTTTGGAGGGGAAGTGTTTCTTTTGAAATTGTCACCCCTATGCAGATTGGAAATCTAGACTTGTGGTCTCTTACAAGATATGCTGTTGTATATGAAACTCCTCTATGCTAGAATAATCTGTATAGCAATTGGCTGTATTTACAACGATTATACTCCTTGGAGGTATGTCATTGATACGTATAAGGACTCCTAATGAAGAGGCAACTGTTATAATAAGCAAACAGGCCGTTTGTGGTCTTGTATGCTGCTGAGAAGAAATCTAAGTTATGATGTACTCTGTTCTGTCTTGTTAGTATATAAATGAGCCAAAGACAGCCCCTAGGTTATTTTTCACTCTAGGCTGAAATCTGTTAGCGCATAAAGCCCACTGGCTTCAGACTCAAGTTTTTTATACATCCAATTGTTTTGAACACAGCCCGAATAAGCAGATGTTTAGCCATGTAGAGCCTGCCTGCTTTGCAAAGCTCGCAGAACTGCTCCCAACATCTGCCAGCAATAGGTAAGTCCCCAGGGTCAAGATGACTGCAAGGTGCTACTGCTCTTTGGAGCTCTTGGACCCAGGAGATCTTCCTCCCCACTGTACTGAGTGGTATCACCTACACACACACACACACACACACACACACACACACACACACACACACGTTGCCTCTTCAATTCTACCCCACCTCCGCAGGGGTTCCCCATCTTCCTGTCCTCCTGAGTAGGGACCCACACACTGTAGCCCCTGGCCAGGCTCCTGCTGTAAGAGACATGCCCCACACACAAACCTGTGAAAATGCCACCCAAAAAAGCATGTGTGCAACTGCCACCCCTTGGTTATCTTTTCCCTTGACCAATTTCTAAACCCCGTGAGCCTCCCACACCTGTCAGTTTCAATGTCAGTCTAATCCTGGTATCATCACACTCAGTCACGAGAAGTTGAGATTGCAGAGTTGTGACTAAAGAATCCATTCCAGAGCCTTGACCCCACACAGTCAAGGCTCTCAGAGTTTATGACAAAGGTGGAGAAAGAAGATCTGATCAGATATGAGTGGATGTGGATTGGCTAACATCTCCATGGTTTTACGGCAAATGCTTCGACACAGAGAACAAGGGATAAATAGTCCCTTTGGGGGCGTAAAAGAAAGTTGGAGAATGGCAGGTATCTGCTTGAGGCTAGACTGCTCGATCTCCAACCATGAAATAAACCTAACTAGATACTCAACCGTAACTAGGTTGTTGGGCGTAAAGAAACCGCCGGTGAAGCTGATAAGATGCACCAAATACAAGACAGAGTCACTGGTATTGTAGACACACTCAACAGTGATGCCTACCTGAAGGGAAGAAGTAGGCACATTAAGCTTGCAGACCTCACATACCGGGTACTATGTTAGAAGATAGAGCCACTGGGTTGGATCTGACTCCATTGTGGCCATGAAGTACATGGAAAGATACTCATGATCCCCCAATAAAGGGGTAAAAAAATGGGCCTACTGACATGCACCTATGGTACCTGAGTTTTGCAGCATTGCTATGCCAATCCCCAGTGCCCAACAAGGTAAGAACTATGACACCCTCTTCCAGAACATTTTCATTTGCCCTAAAGGAGGACCTGCAACTAGTAAGCAGTCACTCCCTGTTTCCCTCTCCTCCCCTAAAGGAGCCTTTAAATGCATGGTTGAGCTGGCAGAAAAAAAAATAAGGAAGTCACTGAGTTTCAGAAGGCAAGCATGCACCCAGGGAGTCGCTTTCATGTTAGGTCAGGTGAAGTCAAGCAAACTTTGGCAGCCTAGAGCTCAGTTTTAGGAAATCATATACAATTTTAGGGCAAAGGAGAAGACAAACCCTGGGGCACATTGAGGTGGGAGGACAGATGAAAGGCCACCAGTCAGTGGCAGGGGATAGACAAATGAGAAGGTTAACTAGAACATCCCACTGAACAGAGGGTGGTGGAATTCTTACTCTGCTCAGTATCAGGTCTGAGGAGGAAAGGGGAAGCAATCGCACCCTTAAGTTCCTAAACCTAAGCTGGACTTCGGAGAGTAATCATTCCACAGCTTTTCGTCTCATGTATATTTTTGTATTCTGGACCTAAATGCACAAACATGCTAAGAAATCTTTCGAAAACTTAGTTTTTCAAAAATGTCTTAACCTCTCTTAACTCAGAAAAAAAGTCATTACCTGAATAAAATGGAATGTGAAGCCATAAAGATTGGTTTCTAGGTCTATATTTGCTGGACCCAGAAAGATATTTATAATATACTATTGAGATAAAAAGCAGTGAATGGGACTGGTACCCTGACACATGTACATACAGGTGTCGTGTTGGCTGAAGCCAGGATTTCAGGGTGTACAGAAGAGAGTTAACATGACAGGTCCGAAACTGCCATCTTTAGGATCTGCCTGCTACGTTGGCCGTTGGCTAGCATCCGGAACCTGGATGTGGAAGGCACCCCCCACCCACATTCCCAGAGCTGATAAGAGTGGCTCACATGCCTTTATGGCTTGTACAGACAACATGGCTTATGCTGAAGCTTTGCTGTCCTTCTGGGAGCCTGGAAGCTTGCATTTTCCTTCCATCTAAGCAGTGAGCCAATTTTCTTGGCACTGTTTAATGCATATTTTGGAATATGCTAGGGAGAGGATGCCTATGTGACCAGCTCTCTCTCTCTCTCTCTCACACACACACACACACACACCCCCAAGCACTGAGTTTGTAATGATCTTCCACAGCAGACAATACCTCATGTGTGTTTTTTACCACTTGCTGCTGGGGGATTTCCACATGTCCTGGGTGACTCTGCCGGGAGAGGGCACTCGGGAGCCTGGTTTCCTCTGGATTTTGTCCCATGTGCCTCTTTGCTTTGCCGATTCTGCTTTGTAGCCCTCACTGTAATAAGTCACAGCTGTGAACAGGACTGTGCCAAGTCCCAAGTCATCCCACCTAACCCAACTAGGGGATGGCATTCAACACCTGACACACAGGGTAACAGGAAATAGCCTCACAACATTGAATGACGTCCTCCTAAACTCACATGACCATCTCTTACCTTGCAGCAGGCAACCCCATTAACATTGTTAGTGATGGGAGATTTGCTTTCAGGTCTAATTACTCCCTTAAATGGAAGTCTCCATCAGGGCAGGACCACTGTTTCTCTTTCTCCCCAGTGTTCTCAGCCTCTGTATCCATAATTGACACTTAGCATATTTGCTAAGAGGTCAGTTCTTTTCGTGCTCATATGGTTAACAAGATTGCCTTAGTCAGCTGGGCACAGTGGCTCACGCCTGTAATCCCAGCACTTTGGGAGGCCGAGGTGGGTGGATCACCTGAGGTCAGGAGTCCGAGACCAGCCGGGCCATCATGATGAAACCCCATCTCTACTAAAAATACAAAAATTTAGCCAAGCGTGGTGGTGGTGGGTACCTGTAATCCCAGCTATTTGGGAGGCTGAGACAGGAGAATCACTTGAACCTGGGAGGCAGAGATTGCTGTGAGCTGAGATAGTGCCACTGCACCCCAGCCTGGGAAACAGAGCAAGACTCTGTCTCAAAAAGAAATAAAAAAAGATTGCCTTAGTCTCAATGGAATTTCTCTTCTCTCTCACCCTAAAATGATATCTTTATGTCATGACCGAAGATGTCAAAGAAAAATTTTAGAACTGAGGCTTAGAATTTTATCAGACTGCAAAGTTAGTAATGATGTCAATTAAAGTAGATCTGTACTTCTCATGGAGAATACTCATTGCAACAAATTTTAAATCCCAGGAGAGCTGCTGTGTGTGCACATGTGTAAGGCCACTGCAGCCCCAATTAAGTATATCATAATTATGGTATCACAAATCCACACTGATACAAAATATGCATTAAATGGTGCTGAGAAAATTGGCTCACCACCTAGATAGCTTTCCATCACTATACAGACAAAATTCAGTAAATAAGATTGGGTTGTATTTTTTAAGGAATGATCGGGACTTAATATTTAATTAAGAAATATTTAATCATGCCCTTGTTTCTGATTTTATACTTATAGAATAAGGAATGTTCCATAAGCTTTATGTGTCGTGACTCTGGGGCTTAATAAAAACAGATGTATATCTGACCTTTGAAGAAAAATATGTAGACAGGAGAGATGAAGATAACATAGAAAGAGAAGATTTTAAAGTTATTAAGAATTCTATTCACAATCATTGAGGAAATATCAATTAGATATAGAACTTGAAGAGACAAGAAGTTATAAATGGCTAACACATGTATATACAAAATTGGCACCTTGTAGTTCAGTCAACAGCAACTTCCAGCAATCAATTTAAGAAGCATTGCACTGTGGTCAGATGAGGGTATGAAATGTTGGTGTAAAACAGTGTTTTGCCTTTTGAGAAAAGTAAGTAATAAGAGCTTTTAATATACATACACATGCTAACTCAATATTGCATTTTTTTTTGAGGAACCTATGAAGCAGTCACTAGGCATAAAGCTTATGGAATACTATTTAAATCATCCTATACAATAGTATAAAATCAGAAACACCTGAAGTCTGACAAGGACATGATTAGATATTTCTGGTGCATTATTATGTATTATCAACCCACTTAAAAAATCATACTTTAGGCTGGGCAGGGTGGCTCATGCCTGTAATCCCAGCACTTTGGGAGGCCGAGGAGGGCAGATCACGAGGTCAGGAGATCGAGACCCCTATCCTGGCTAACACGGTGAAGCCTTGTCTCTACTAAAAGCACAAAAAATTAGCCGGGCGTGGTGGCACGCGCCTGTAGTCCCAGCTACTCAGGAGGCTGAGGCAGGAGAATCGCTTGAACCTCGGAAGTGGAGGTTGCAGTGAGCCGAGATGGCGCCACTGCACTCCAGCCTGGGCGAGACTCCGTCTCAAAAAAAAAAAAAAAAAAAAAAAAATCGTACTTTAAAGAACACAAGAAAAAGCTCATAAAACAGCATTTAGAGAAGTATGAACTGTTTGAGTCTAAAGGTAACTCCACTTTCTTAAACATATTAGAGGGAAATACAGTTGACTCCTGAACTCAAAAGTCAATGGTGCCAGCCCCTAGGCAGTCAAAAACCCACGTATAACTTTTGACTTCCAACACTCATAGCCTACTATTGACCAGAAGCCTTATCAACAGTCAATTAACACATAAGTAGACTCACATCTATATTGATTGCATTCATGACATATCTGACTTTAATTTTTTAAGTATTTCTAGGCTGCCTGGTTCATCTACAAGTTGTCATACATCTCCCCCAAAATTCTCCAATATATTTATTTTTGAAACTTCATGCATAAGTGGACCCATGCAGCTCAAACCTGTATTGTTCAAGGGTCCACTGTAAATCTGTTTAACACAAGTGTTTTCTTCTTTTAAATCTTGTATCTAGGTGTTTTTCCCCCCTAAGCGAACACAAGTAGATTAGGGATTAATAAGTTAAGCCTCACCAAGTCCAACCCTTCCCGAAATTCCCAAACTCTTCCCTCCTTTGACTTCTATTTCACCATTGCCTTTGAGCCCCGTCCTTGTAACTGAGAGACTTCTGAGTTCAGGAGTCAACTGTATTTCCTTCTAGTGATATGTTTGTCTAATAAAGTAGAGTTACCTTTAGACTCAAACAGTCCATATTTCCCTAAACACTGTTGTATGAGCTTTGCTTGTGTTAAGGTATGATTTTTTAAGTGGTTTGGTAATAATGCATCAGAAATATTTAATTATGACCCTCTCAGTCTTTAGGTGTTTCTGATTTCATACTGTGACATAGGATCATTCAAGGAAAATTCCATAAGCTTTTTGCCTAGTGACGGCTTCATAGCTTCCTAAAAAAAAAAAAAAAAAAAAAATGCAACGTTGAGTGTGTGTTAAAAGCTTTTATTACTTTTCCCAAAGGGCAAAACACTTTTTTTACACCAACCTTTTGTACACTCATCTGACCACATTGCAATGCTTTTTAAGTTGGTTGCTGGAATTTGCTGTTGACTGAACTCTAAGGTGCCGACTGAACTATGAGGTGAGCTCCAACACCTGCACAAAAGCTGACACTACAGCATTGCACGTCCCAAGTCGGCGTTGCATCAGATTAGCTGATCACCGCACAGTTGGGCACTTCAAGCACCTGTGACCAGACTTTCTCAAGCACTGAGACACAGGGGAATCACCTGGGGAGTTATCAAAAACCCCAGTGTCCCGAAATACAGACACTGATTAGAGACTTTGGAGGTTGGGCCCAGGAACCAGTGTATTGTTCCAATCTCCCCTGTAAATTCAGCACTCAAAGTTAACAATCAATTTGTAAACTAAAAATAACATGTTAAGACCCACCGCCCACCCCCAATTCCCCCCACCCCCCCGCCCACCCCCATCCCCTCACCCCCACCCACCCCCCATCCCCTCACCCCCACCCACACCCCATCCCCCCACCCCCCCGCCCACCCCCCCATTCCCCCCACCACCTCGCCCACCCCCCCATTCCCCCCACCACCCCGCCCACCCCCCCATCCCCCCACCCCCCACGCCCCCGTCCCCCCACCCACAACCAACTGAGCGGACCCCCTCCTGGCCAAGATACTTGAAAAACAGAATCATTGACTATGGCAGGAAGGGAGGTCAAACCTCCTCCTATCTCCTTCCTTTCGGAGCCTAGGCACAACTGACGGGCATTAACATTAAAATAGAGCTCAGGACCGGGTGCAGGAGCTCACGCCTGTAATCCCAGCACTTTGGGAGGCCAAGGTGGGCACATTACTTGAGGTCAGGAGTTCGAGACCAGCCTAGACAACATGGCGAAACCCCATCTCTACTAAAAATACAAAAATTAGCTACATATGCTGGCGTGTGCCTGTCATTCCTGCTACTTGGGAGTCTCAGGTGGGAGAGTCACTTGAACCCAGGAGGCAGAGGTTGCAGCGAGCTGAGATCACACCACTGCACTCCAGCCTGGGCGACAGAGCGAGACTCCGTCTCAAAATAAATAAAAAAAAATATTCTTTTCATCTCTAACACTTTATACATCACATGGAAGAATAGCATCCATAAGGCTATGATGACGAGTTAGCTAGGTTTAAACACTCCACCCACAGTGCACATACACTTCAAAACATCATGCTGCACACAATACAGGCAATTTTATCTGTCAACTTAAATAAGTTTATCAAAAAAAAAAAAAAGCATGACCCAAATTTACTCATGTGAACTTGAAAAAGGTAACAGAGCTTGGCCTGCCCTTAGGAACTTTAGTCATTTTATTCCCCCATCATATTATTTCCAGCTCCTAACCAAAGAGAAAGCTAAAGAACCAATGTAACATAATAAAAAAAGACCTTAAAATCCAAACAAACAAATCGACCAGAAAGGTAACTCACCAACCCTGCCACCAGGTCTCCCTGGCTGGTTGAAAGCAAACAAGCTAGGAAGCGGGAAGAAAAAGGCGGTGCCTGCCCGGTGATTAGCCAGCGGACTCCTCTCTTGATTGGCCAAGGTGGGTTCTTGATGACCTTCGCGATGGAGGGGAAATACTGCTGCACCTGCGTGTTTCTGCCCAGATGCCTCAATTGTCTTTCTTCACCCAGGACTAAACAGGGTCTGCTGATTAGGAGACGGTCCACACCCCGTTTATGATGTTGGAGCTCATGGGGCATCTGACCAAGAACCTCCAAAACAATTGATTTAGGCAGTGCCGGGGGAAAGAAGTTTTCCACCAATAATCTCAATTTCGGATAACCATCTATACAGTAAGCTCCATGAGGGGAATACGCTGTCTAGTCTACATCACCACCTGGCAAGGATCCTTTCAAATCTGAGGGAGGCCATAAATATTTGTGGAACAAATGCAACCAAAGGCATGTTTAACAGGTGATAGAATTTGCGGAGGCACGTCCTAGATCCTCCACCCGGGGGGCCCGTCTTGGCTGCCTATTGGAATCACCTGGAGACCTCTAGTGACGACTGATAGCTCAGTCCTATGCGCAGGTATCTGCTTTAGTCAGGAGGGAGTATGCTCTGGGTATGACTGATAAATAGAGCTCCTCATATTGAACAGATTACAGAAGAATAGGGGCATCTTCATAGGTGCAAAAGGGGAAATATAAAAGAGTCTATATCTATTCATGCTTTTAGATGTATCTTTGTAAGTTAGGAAATAAAAGAATTTCCTTCACCCAGTAAAGGGTTCCAAAAAAGCAAGAGCAAACAAAAATCTCATAATGGACGAGAAAGTGATGAAAGAATACCTTTTACAATAAGATACAAGATAAACAAGGCCTCCATCACCACTCTTATTTCAACATAGTGCACCTGTTCACTGGGACAAGAAAACGGATCTGAAAGAAAGAGGCGAAATTATCATATTGGAGATAATTTGAATATCCATGCAAACTCTCTCCCCTTAAATCTGTTGATAAATTGTTAGGATTCAAAGCAGCTTTGGTGAATATAAATCAACATACAAATCTGATTGTATTTCTCTAAAAAAAAAACTAATTGGAATTTAAAATTTTAAAGGATGCCACATGCAGTTCCAAGAAAAATATAAACTAGAAATAATTCTTATAAGAGATTGTAAATCTTATTGAATGATATACAATGTTATTGCCATATACAAAATCCTTAAAAATGAAGGATAACATTACATTCTTGTACAGGAATTATTATTATGAAGACGTTAATATGCTCCCAAATAGACCTTTATATTCAGTAAAACAATAAAATCCCAATAGAAATTTTCATATCAAAATATAATTCTGAAATGTATGTGGAAAATAGAAGGGACTAGTACAAGCCAAGAGACGCCTGAAGCACATAGGTGGGTGAGAGGTGGGAATGATGATTGAGTTGGACCTACCCTATAAAGATTTAATTTAAAAACTATGGTAATTAAGACTTATTGGTTGGCCGGGCGCGGTGGCTCATGCCGGTAATCCCAGCACTTTGGGAGGCCGAAGCGGGCAGATCAGAAGGTCAGGAGATCGAGACCATCCTGGCTAACACGGTGAAACCCCCGTCTCTACCAAAAATATAAAAAAATTTAGCCAGGTGTGGTGGCGGGCCCCTGTAGTCCCAGCTACTCGGGAGGCTGAGGCAGGAGAATTACTTGAGCCCGGGAGGCAGAGCTTGCAGTGAGCCGAGATCAGGCCACTGCACTCCAGCCTGGGTGACAGAGCCACTCCGTCTCAAAAAAAAAAAAAAAAAAAAAAAAAGACTTATTGGCACACGGATGAACAAATAATAGTGAAAAAAACATAGAACCCAGAAACCAATGTAGGCAAATACGAAAATCTGGTTTATAACAGATTTCTGGGCAGTGGCGCAGGTGAACTATTCATTAAATGGAGCCGGTGCCATTTGTATTTAAATGGAAAAAAAAAATGGATCCCTTCTCCCTACCTTAGAGAAAAATAATTACAAGTGACTTAATACTTCTGTGTGAAATTCAAAACTCTATCATATTTTAAACGGCAATATTAGATATCTTCATGAGTTGGAGTAGGGAATGATTTTTGTCAACAAGACCTCACATTTATAAAACATAAAGTACATTTTGATCAATTTGATTTCATTTAAAATGAAAACTGTTCAGTGAATGGTTCTTATATAACAAAAGCTACAAACCACAAACTGGGAGGAGATATATGAAAATACGTGCATCACACATAACTGACCAAACCACTTTTTCAGAATATGTAAAGCACTTCTTCATGCAAATAAAAACAGAACACAACCAATAGAAATACAAGGAAAACAATGAAAAGGTATTTCACAAAAGAGGCAACAAATGGCTCACAAACATGAGAACAATGTTCAAGTATATTAATAATCAGATAAAAGCAAATGAAAACAACAAAATACTTTTTCCAACTAATATTTGGTGACTACTTTAAAATGTCAACAACATCAGGAGTAGGCAGTAAGGTGCAGCTATGGGGATATTCACCTGTGCCTGATGCTGATGTAATGAGTGAAACCACTTCTGAAGAGGCAACTGAAGTCACCTGTGCCTCAGGGACTCAGCCATTCCACTCAGGTAATCCAAAAGTCCTGTGGGCTCATGGATGCGTGCAAGAAGGTTCAAAACAGCATTGTTCATATTGGCAAAAACTGAGAAACCACCCAACCACCTATCACTGACAGAATGGATCATTAAATGGTGACCTAGTCATACATTTAAATACCGTGAGGCAAGACCTAGAAATGAACCGCAGCTATAACAAACTCTCATTGATTAATTTCAAAAACATAATAAGTGAAAAGAATCAAGTCACAGAATGATACACTATAATTCGAAAATGAGGAAAACAAAACATATCTCTTACGGGAACATATATCACCGGGAAAAATAAAAAGAAAATCGAAGGGAATGAAGTGCACTTCACAACTGGAAATTCACTTTGGTGGCAACCCCTGAGGATGGAATGGGCATGCTGTTATGACTACATGAGTCTGCAAAGGTCCCCATCATGTCTGCTTCCCAATCTAGGTTCTGGACCACAGAGACTTGTGTTATGATTACAGTAATTCCTTAAAGTTTTCATTATGTTTCTCTGCACTCCTTGATGTGTATATTTCAAAACCAGGATCATCACCATCATAACACTGAACTCAGGATACTTATAAGGAGGAACTAAAATGGTGATTGTAAAAGGATAGCTCCTAGGACACTGAGGTTTGGCGTGAACCCAGAAGATGACTGTAACGATTGTAGGGAAGCTGGAATAGCAGGAAAACCATGCCCAATGATGAAATCTCGACCTTGTGTCTAAAAAACTTAGCGCCTGTTCTGTCTACGCAGAAACACAGTAGCCGATATCCATTAAGTTCTTCTTGCAGGCCAGGCACAGTGGCTCATGCCTGTAATCCCAGCACTTTGGGAGGCCGAGGCGGGCAGATCACTTGAGGTCAAGGGTTCGAGACCAGCCTGGCCAACATGGGGAAACCCTGTCTCTACTGAAAATACAAAAATTAGCCGAGGCCAGGCACAGTGGCTCATGCCTATAATCCCAGCACTTTGGGAGGCCGAGGCGGGCAGATCACTTGAGGTCAAGGGTTCGAGACCAGCCTGGCCAACGTGGCGAAAGCCCGTCTCTACTGAAAATACAAAAATTAGCCGAGGCCAGGCACAGTGGCTCATGCCTGTAATCCCAGCACTTTGGGAGGCCGAGGGGGGCAGATCACTTGAGGTCAAGGGTTCGAGACCAGACTGGCCAACATGGTGAAACCCTGTCTCTACTGAAAATACAAAAACTAGCCGAGGCCAGGCACAGTGGCTCATGCCTGTAATCCCAGCACTTTGGGAGGCCGAGGCGGGCAGATCACTTGAGGTCAAGCGTTCGAGACCAGCCTGGCCAACATGGCGAAACCCCATCTCTACTGAAAATACAAAAATTAGCTGGGCATGGTGGTGTGCATCTGTAATCCCAGCTACTCAGCACGCTAAGGCAGGAGAATCTCTTGAACCCGGGAGGTGGAGGTTACAGTGGGCAGAGATGACGCCACTGCACTCCAGCCCGGGTGACAGAGTGAGACCGTATCTAATAATAATTAATAATTTCTTCTTGCACGACAGGTTTAGTTACGGCAGAAAGATGTTGTGCCACACGAACATTCTTCAAGGAGTTTAGCATGTAGGAAGGAATTAGGTATTTAAATTATGAACAGAGTCACCCCAACTCTCCAAATGAACCATTTTCGAGAGACTGGAGGAGCATCCTTGCAGCCGTGAGCCCTGGGAATTCTAAATGGGAACCTCCAGCCTGAAATATCCCCCGCTCTATACGACACCAGGAGCAAAGGTCTAGAACAGCCCTTCAAGGGGCGGTGGGCGTTTCGCTTCACATATTTTCTGGATCTGTTCATCAAAAGCCCTCTGAGCCAATGGCAAGGGAGCAATTCATTGGCCAATCAAATGGCACCACGGATCTTTTCTTCCCGCTTCCAGCCGCCAATCATTAAGGACCAGGAAGGCGTGGAGTGGTGAGTCAGCGCGTCGTGCTGGGCTGTTCTTCTCTTCTATCTGCTGATTTCCTGGGTTACTTTGGGTCTTCCTTTTCTTTCTCCCTTTTACCCTGTCTCCTTTCTTGAGGCTGATTGATCACAGCCAGGCCTCTCCATTCTATTTACCCAGCGTTTTCCTTCTCTCCAGTTAGTGGCGTAGATGAACGCCCTGTGTTTATAAGGTGCCTCCCAGTTGAGCCTGAGACCTGTGAGAAGAATGGGGGGTGGAGGTGGGGGAGACTCGTCACGAAGGGAGACCTTGGAGCTTCGAGGGTGGGAATGTTCTTATTAGATTTTTCATCCCTGGGACACAAACATGTAGGAGAAGCTGGAGAACATAGACAGGGATGAGGTAAGGGGGTGGGACTTTCCATGAACGGTGAGACCCAAGCCCACTCTGCTCTTGTGAGCTTGCTCTCTGACCTAGGGCAGAAACGTCTTTGATACTATAATTCCAGAATGTGATTTAAAAAGAAAACCACACTTCTAGTTGACTCATACTAATTATGTATATTAGCTGCAGAGAGATGTGTTGGTACATGTATACGTATCATTAAATCAGGGTAATTAGCATATCCATCTCCTCATACCTGTATCATTTCTTTGTGTTAGGAACATTCAGAATCCTCTCCTTAGGTAGGAGGAGGGAGAGGGTCAGGAAAAGATAGCTATGGGGTCCTATTCTTGGTACCTGGGAGATGAAAAACTGTACACCAAACCCCTGTGACACGAGTTTACCTGTATAACCAGTGTATATGTACCCCTGAACCTAAAATAAAAGTTAGAAAAACCCTCGAAAATAATAAGATATTAAGTATATTCAACCTATAGTGCTACTGAACACCAGCACCCATTCCTACCTCCAGGTGTAACTTGGTATCCATTAGCCAACCTCTTTTCATCCCCCTTCTCCAATTATGCCATTTGTTTAGACTATGAAACGTATATAGAAAGAATATCTATCTTTCTATATCAATAAAAGTTGGTTTTTACTGTTAAGGGTTGAATTGTGTCCCAACCCTAAAAACACACACACACACACAAACACAAGTCCTAACCCCTTTATAGGGTGACAAAATAAGGTTGTTGCAGATGTAATTAGTTAAGGCGAGGTCATACTGGAGTGAGTGGCCCCCCTAACTTAATGACAGGTGTCCTTATGAAAACGGCCACATGCGGCTGGGTGTGGTGGCTCATGCCTGTAACACCAGCACTTTGGGAGGTTGAGGTGGGTGGATCACCTGAGCTCAGGAGTTTAAGACCAGCCTGGCAAACATGGCAAAACCCTGTCTCTACTAAAAATACAAAAATCAGCTGGGTGTGGTGGCAGGTGCCTGTAATCCCAGCTACTCAGGAGGCTGAGGCAGGAGAATTGCTTGAACCCGGGAGGTGGAGATTGCAGTGTGCCGAGATTGCACCATTGCACTCCAGCCTGGGTGACAGAGCGAGACTCGGTCTCCAAAAAAAAAAAAAAAAAAAAAGGAAAATGGCCACAAAGCTGGGTGCAGTGGCTCACACCAACAATCCCAACACTTTGGGAGGCCGAGGCGGGTGGATCACCTGAGGTTGGGGGTTCGAGACCAGCCTGACCAACATGGTGAAATACAAAAAATTAGCCAACTGTGGTGGCGCATGCCTGTAATCCCAGCTACTCAGGAGGCAGAGGCAGGAGGATTGCTTGAACCTGGGAGGCAGAGGTTGCAGTGAGCCAAGATTGCGCCATCACACTCCAGCCTGGGCAACAAGAGTGAAACTCTGTCTTAGAAAAAATGGCCACATGAAGGTAGAGACAAGCAGAATGGCATGTGACAAAGTCAGATTGGAATTACATAGCTGCAAACCAAAGAGTGACACAGGTTGCCAGCAAACCACAGAAGCCAGTAAGAGGCAAGGAAGGGCTCCCCTGGGTTTCAGAGAGAGCAGCACCCTGCCAACACTTTGGTTTTGGATATCTAGGCTCCAGAACCATGAGACAGTAGGTTTCTGTTTTAAGTTACCTAGTTTGTGGTATGTTGTCATGCCAGCCCAAGGAAGCTAGTACGCTATTAAAAGAAAAAAATGATGTGATTTTACACTTAGAGAACAGCTTCAAGAATATATCCTTAGGATCACCAAATGTTAAAAGTTTACCTTATATGGTGTCCCTCTACTCTTATATAAGTATTTTTCCTGATCTGTTCAAGATTTGTACACACTGTACAAATTTACATCTAATACTTTACCCTAAATGCTTCAGGGTTTATGTTCTAAAAATAAAAATGAAAGTAAGCTCTTTTGATAACCACACTATATAAAAAACAGGAAATTAATAGAATGATATTATCTAATGTACAGATCTTACACTTAATGGACTTTTTAATTTTTGCATTTGTTTTCACAAGTGGACCGAACGTGGAAATTCTTACACTAAGCCTGTTTTTTTTTTTTTTCTTTTTTTAAATTTAAGTTCTGGGATACATGTGCTGAATGTGCAGGTTTGTTACATAGGTATACACGTGGCATGGTGGTTTGCTGCACCTGTCAACTGGTCATCTAGGTTTTAAGCCCCACATGCATTAGGTATTTGTCCTAATGCTCTCCCTCCCCTTTCCCACCCCTCACCCACGGGCCTCAGTGTGTGAATGTTCCCCTCCCTGTGTCCGTTTGTGTTCTTATTGTTCAACTCACACTTCTGTGTGAGAACATGCAGTGTTTGGTTTTCTGTTCCAGTGTTAATTTGCTGAGGTTGATGTAAACCTGTTTTCATGATCTAACCTATGCCTCAGTTTGAGAGTGTGTGTGTGTGTGTGTGTGTGTGCGCGCTCTTTCACACACATATACACACATGCTCATGCTCTCACACACACATACACACCCACACACATGCTGTCTCTTAGATTCTGGAAAAATAATTTTTATTTAAATTTTGACATAATTTGCTGATGAAGATGTTTGAGCCTGAAGTCTTCTGTGGGGGAAGAGTTAAAAAAAAAAAAAAAAAAAAGCTTTCAAAACTTCACACACACAAAATAGATGAAAGTTGTCATTTTCTAAGAATTTATATATTTGAACAAAATTATCAGTTTTATTGGCATAAAAATGGTAATAGTCTCAATTTTTGATATCTGTAGGATATGTAGTGGTGTCTTCTGTTTCTGGTATTAGTTGCTCATGTCTTCTTATTCATCAGACTTGTTGGGGGTTATCTAGTTTGTATTTTCAAAGAATCTACTTTTGACAGAGTCTTGTATTTTAATTTTTATTTCCTTGATTATTTTTTCTACTTTTGGTGTGTTTTGCTTTTTATCTAAATGTATAATTAGCTTATGAATTTTCAACCTTCCTTATGCCTTTGAAGTAGCACATTTTTCCAGCTCCTGATTTAGCTGTATTTCACTCACTTCATATGCAACATTAAATATTCAGTTCAAAATCTTATATCCGATATTTTCTCTTTATTCATAGATTACTTAGAAGTATGTTTCTTAATTTTGGAATGTCCTTCATTTCATTGTCAATTTCTGACTTAAATTATGATCAGAATATTCTGTGTAACTTACATTATTTGAAATATGTTGAAGCTTGCCCTGAGGATCAGTATATAGCTGACATTGGTAGATGATTCGTCTATCTTATAGTGTTTTTTCCATTTATTGAATGAAAAGGTCTGTGTCCACAAGGTAAAATTTTTCCATTGTTTTTAAGCCCTTTATTTTCTTTTTAACTTGTTTGTTTAATTGCTGGAACAAATTGATAAAATATCCTGCTATGATTAGGGACTTACCTAATTCTCCTTATGGTGCTGACCATTGGGTGGGTGTGTGTGTGTGTGTGTGTGTGTGTGTGTGTGTGTGTGTGTGTGTGTGTGTGTGTATATAGACATATGTATATGTATATATGTGTGTGTGTGTGTATTTTTTTTTCTTTTTTCTTTTTGAGACAGAGTCTTGCTCTGTTGCCCAGGCTGGAATGCAGTGGTGCCATCTCAGCTCACTGCAACCTCCGCCTCCCGGGTTCAAGCAATTCTCCTGCCTCAGCCTCCCGAGTAGCTGGGATTACAGGTGCCTGCCACGACGCCCAGCTAATTTATTATTTTTTATTTTTTGGTATTTTTAGTAGAGACGGGGTTTTACCATGTTAGCCAGGCTGGTCTAGATCTCCTGACCTCGTGATGCGCCCACCTCGGCCTCCCAAAGTGCTGGGATTATAGGCATGAGCCACCGCACCCGGCTGGTCATTCGTATATTTTAAGGCTGTGTTATTGTTGCATGTATGATTATAATTGTTCTCTCTTCCTGGTAATTTGAGCCCTGTGGTTATGCAGCATCTAGATTTGTCACCAATGTTTTGGCTTGGGGTCTGCTTTTCTGGTATCAATATTATTACAACAGATTTTTTTAAAAGCCTGGAATAATTCAATATCTTTTCCTTCTAATTCAAGTCATGCAATAAATGGAATGGATGAAGAGTTTGGTGAGTAAGATTGGTTATCATACCTTACGTATGCATGACATGCTATTTTGTTCAGATTTCCCATTTAAAAAGTTCTTAAATTGACATAATTGTACATATTTATGGGGTACAGTGTGATGTTTGGACACATATATCCATTGTATAATGATCCAATCAGGGTAATTATCATATCTGTTTGTTTAGACACATTTCTTTGTAGTGATACTCAAAATCTTCTAGCTATTTTGAAATATCCGCCACACTGTTATTTGCTTTAGTTACCCTAATTTGTAAGAGAACACTAGAACTTGCACTTTCTAACTGTAAGCGTGCCTGTTGTAATCGCTCCTGGTCTCCCGTTACTCTCCCATCCCTTCCCCAGCCTCTAGTAACCACTATTCTACTCTCTACTTCTATAAGTTCATCTTTTTAGATTCCCCATATAAATGAGATCATACGGTAGTTTTCTTTCTGTGCCTGCCTTTTTTCACCTCGTGTCCTCCACGTTCATCCAGGTTGCCACAAATGGCAAGACTTCATTATTTTTTATGGCGAAATAATATTCCATTGAGTATATATACCACATTTTCTTTATGCATTCATTTATTGATAGGCACTTAGGTTGTTTCTATATCTTGGTTATTAGTAATAGTGCTGCAGGCCGGGTGCGGTGGCTCACGCCTGTAATCCCAGCACTTTGGGAGGCTGAGGCAGGCGGATCACGAGGTCAGGAGATTGAGACCATCCTGGCTAACATGGTGAAACCCCGTCTCTATTAAAAATACAAAAAAAAGTTAGCCGGGCATGGTGGCAGGCACCTGTAGTCCCAGATACTTGGGAAGCTGAGGCAGGAGAATGGTGTGAACCTGGGAGGCAGAGGTTGCAGTGAGCCGAGATCGTACCACTGCACTCCAGCCTGGGTGATAGTGCGAGACTCTGTCTCAAGAAAAAAAAGGTGCTGCAATAGACATGGAAGTAAAGATACCTCTTTGACATATGAATTTCCTTTTTTAAAGAGGTATATACCCAGCAGTAGAATTACTGGGTTATATGGTAGGTTCTATTCTTAATTTTTTAAGAAACCTCCATACTGTTTTCCATAGTGGTTCTGCTAACTTACATTCCTACCAATGGTGTGTAAGAGTTGCCTTTTCTCTGCATCCTTGCCAACATTTGTTATTTTCTTTAGCCATTCTAACGGGGTGAGTTACCCCAGATTTTTTTAGGTTCAAATTTGCATGTTTAGTCTTTCAACTTTCGTTTTTCCGTTCTTAGTTACCTCTTTAAAGAGCAAGTATTTGGTTTTTGTATTTAGTCTCACCATCTTTGCCTCTGTACCATTGAGGCAATTATTCTGTGTAATTACTAATAAGAGTTCGAGTTGACCATCACTTTTTTATTTACCTTATCTGTTCTAGGTTCCTATTTCTGTCCTTCTTTATTTTTTAGATTAGTTTGTCATTTTTCCTCTTCTCTATTTACTTTGGCAGACAAACTTTTTTATGGTTATATCAGAATTCTATCAGTGGGCTTATCAGAATTTCTTATCAAATTTTTACTTCTGTCATCTTCCCAGAGAAGAACATTAGAGCACTTGATGTCCTTTTTCTCTTTTTTTTTTTTAGATTTACATGCCAGCTGTGATAAATTTTAATTCTATTTTCTGTCTCACAAGACTGACTCTATAAAGCAACTTGTCTTCTAATTGACTGTGGCATCTCTTAATTTTCACCTGGAATAATTTTCCTTCTCTCCAATGGTCAATTTTCAAAATTTCCTATAGTGTAAGTCTTCTGTTAGAAAATTTGTCATTTATCTGCAAATGTCTATTTTTATTTCTTTTTATTTTATTTTTATTTTTGAGATGGAGTGTTGCTCTGTCACCCAGGCTGGAGTGGAGAGGTGCGATCTCGGCTCACTGCAAGCTCTGCCTCCCGGGTTCACGCCGTTCTCCTGCCTCAGCCTCCCCAGTAGCTCAGACTACAGGTGCCCGCCACCACGCCCGGCTAATTTTTTGTGTATTTAGTAGAGATGGGGTTTCACCGTGTTAGCCAGGATGGTCTTGATCTCCTGACCTCATGATCCGCCCGCCTCGGCCTCCCAGAGTGCTGGGATTACAGGCATCAGCCACCGTGCCCGGCCTTATTTCTTAAAGATTATTTTATTCTGGTTAGACTTGAGTCAGCAGCTATTTGTTTTCAGCACCTTGCATGGTTGCTTCTTTAGTTTCTTCTTTCTGTAGCATCTGATCAGGTCAGCTGTCAACATAATGGCACAACTGTTCAAACAAATTATTGTCCTCCCCTTGCCTTACCCCCACTCTGGAATGCTTTCAAGATTTTCCCTTTTGTGTAACTTCTTTATGTTCTAATGTCATTATGTTTCCCTATAATGTGTCTAGGCATGGGTTTGTTATTTATACTCTTGGACTTTATTGGGCTTCTTAATTAGTAGATTGATTTTTTTTTTCATTGGTTAATAGAAACATCCAGGCCAGGCACAGTGGCTCACACACCTGTAATCCTAGCAGTTTGGGAGGCAGAGGCGGGTGGATCTCCTGAGGTCAGGAGTTCGAGACCAGCCTGGCCAACATGGTGAAACCCTGTCTCTACTAAAAATACAGAAAATTAGCCAGGCGTGGTGGTGGGCACCTGTAATCCCAGCTGCTCAGGAGGCTGAGGCAGGGGAATCACTTGAACCTGGGAGGTGGAGTTTGCAGTGAGCTAAGATTGTGCCACTGCACTCCAGCCTGGGCAACAAGAGTGAAACTGTCTCAATTAAAAAAATTATAAAAAGAAACATCCTAGTAGCAATTTTATATTAGGTTGGTACAAAAGTAATTGCGGTTTTTGCATTTTTTTCATGGCAAAAACCACAATTACTTTTGCACCAACCTAATAAAACATACTACATCTGGTCCACAGTCTCTTTTCTGCTTTTGGGGAGCCAGTAACAAGTGTTAGCCCTTTTCATCCTTAGTCTCTTGTCCTCTCTTCTGTGCTTTTCATCTTTTTCTCTCTCTCTTCTTGGATGACTTCTCTTTACGTGTCTTCCAGACCACTAATTATCTCTGTCAAATCTGATACTAACACATTGTATTAGCTTCCTGGGGCTGCTGTAACAACATACCACAAAACAGACAGCTTAAGCAACAGAAACTTACTGTCTCACAGTTCTGAAGGCTAATAAGTCCAAAATCAAGGTGCTGGCAGGCGTAATTTCTTCTGAAGACTGTGAGGGAGAATCAGTTTATTCCTCTCTATTAACTTCTACTTGCTTTAGGTGTGCTTTGGTTAGTAAGTGGCATTTTCCCTGTGGCATGGTATCCTCTTCCCTCTATTCATATGTGTCCAGATTTTCCCCTTTCTTTTTTCTTTTTATTTTTCGAGATGGAGTCTCACTTTATTGCCCAGGCTGGAGTGCGGTGGCATGATCTCGGCTCACTGTAACCTCCCGGGTTCAAGCAATTCTCCTGCCTCAGCCTCCTGAGTAGCTGGGAAGACAGGCACATACCACCACTTGGCTAAGTTTTGTATTTTTGGTAGAGATGGGATTTTACCATGTTGGCCAGGCTGGTCTTGATCTCCTGACCTCAGGTGATCCGCCCACCTTGGCCTCCCAAAGTGCTGGGATTACAGGTGTGAGCTACTGTGCCCGGCCAGATTTTCCTCTTTCAATAAGGTCACCAATTATATTGGATCGGGGGCCCACCCTGCTTTAGTATGACCTCATCTTACATGTTCCAGTACAGCTAATTGCATCTGCAAGGATGCTATTTCCAAACAAGCCCAGACTTCGGTTGCACTTTGTGACCTCCAGTGTAACTCATTGTATCTACGAGTATGCTATTTTCAAAAACTTCATACTTCAGCGTGTAACTTTTGCAGGGGGACATAAATTGGATGCAGAAAAGATTCCCTGGTGATTTTTGTGGTGGTAGTGGTGGTAGAGGAGTGTGTGTGCGTGTGTGTATGCATGTGTGTGTGTGTTTGGGGGAATATTTAAACTTCCATCTGTAGCCAATCTGAATGCAGTCTTTCCCCTCACTTTCAGAAGATCTCTTCCCAGAGCAGGAGGTATTAATATTTCAGCCTGTGGCAAGAGGCTACACTTTTTAAAAAATTATTATACTTTAAGTTTTAGGGTACATGTGCACAACGTGCAGGTTTGTTACATATGTATACATGTGCCATGCTGGTGTGCTGCACCCATTAACTCGTCATTTAGCATTAGGTACATCTCCTAATGCTATCCCTCCCCGTTCCCCCCACCCCATAACAGTCCCCAGTGTGTGATGTTCCCCTTCCTGTGTCCATGTGTTCTCATTGTTCAATTCCCACCTATGAGTGAGAACATGCGTTGTTTGGTTTTTTGTCCTTGCAATAGTTTGCTGAGAATGATGGTTTCCAACTTCATCCATGTCCCTACAAAGGACATGAACTCATCATTTTTTATGGCTGCATAGTATTCCATGGTGTATATGTGCCACATTTTCTTAATCCAGTCTATCATTGTTGGACATCTGGGTTGGTTCCAAGTCTTTGCTATTGTGAATAGTGCTGCAATAAACATACGTGTGCATGTGTCTTTATAGCAGCATGATTTATAATCCTTTGGGTATATACCTAATAATGGGATGGCTAGGTCAAATGGTATTTCTAGTTCTAGATCCCCGAGGAATCACCACACCGACTTCCACAATGGTTGAACTAGTTTACAGTCCCACCAACAGTGTAAAAGTGTTCCTATTTCTCCACATCCTCTCCAGCACCTGTTGTTTCCTGACTTTTTAATGATCACCATTGTAACTGGTGTGAGATGGTATCTCATTGTGGTTTTGATTTGCATTTCTCTGATGGCCAGTGATGATGAGCATTTTCTCATGTGTTTTTTGGCTGCATAAATATCTTCTTTTGAGAAGTGTCTGTTCATATCCTTTGCCCACTTTTTGATGGGGTTGTTTGTTTTTTTCTTGTAAATCTGTTTGAGTTCATTGTAGATTCTGGATATTAGCCCTTTGTCAGATGAGTAGGTTGCGAAAATTTTCTCCCGTTCTGTAGGTTGCCTGATCACTCTGATGGTGGTTTCTTTTACTGTGCAGAAGCTCTTTAGTTTAATTAGATCCCATTTGTCAATTTTGGCTTTTGTTGCCATTGCTTTTGGTGTTTTAGACATGAAGTCCTTGGCCATGCCTATGTCCTGAATGGTATTGCCTAGGTTTTCTTCTAGGGTTTTTCTGGTTTTAGGTCTAACATGTAAGTCTTTAATCCATCTTGAATTAATTTTTGTATAAGGTATAAGGAAGGGATCCAGTTTCAGCTTTCTACTTATGGCTAGCCAGTTTTCCCAGCACCATTTATTAAATAGGGAATCCTTTCCCCATTGCTTGTTTTTGTCAGGTCTGTCAAAGATCAGATAGTTGTAGATATGCGGCATTATTTCCGAGGGCTCTGTTCTGTTCCATTAGTCTATATCTTTGTTTTGGTACACTCTGATCTTGGCACTGTCTCCACATCAAGAAAAGTCCAACTCTAGTTGCCTGCTTCTCCAAGATGGTCTCAGAGCAAAGCACCAGCAATGTTCTTGCCCAAAGTCATTCTTTAAGTCAGTAGTTTTCAAATCTGGGCTTGTGTCAAAATCAACTGACATTATATATAACTGATGTTATATAACAGATATATAACTGATATTATATATCTAATATCATCACTAACTATTTGCCCAAAATTAACAGATGGCTGTGCCCTACCCTCAGCATTTAGTGTGTCTAGGGAAGGACCTGGGGATTTGCATAGCAAGTTGCCAGTTGGTGCTGATGTTGCTTGGAGAAGCACTGCCTTAGGCCCTGCTCAGTGGTGGCCTCAGGACTCAGATACATGTTCCTATAATTAAGATTTCACTAAAAGTAGGCTTTTTAAGACTATTGGCAAAAGCATCCAGGGGAGAAGCCATGAAGGTCACCTTTCCATCATCATATTCTCATTCCGAATACTGCTTAATAATTTTCCCTAATTTTTGTGGGTTTTATTTATTTATTTTGAGACAGTCTTGTTCTGTCACCCAGGCTGGAGTGCAGTGGCACAATCTTGGCTCACTGTAACCCCCACCTCCCAGGTTCAAGAGATTCTCATGCCTCAGCCTCCTGAGTAGCTGGGACTATAGGCGCCTGGCTACTTTCCCCTAATTTTTTGATCTTAGGTGCTAGTAAATTTTTTTTACATTTTTCTCCAAATTACCTATTTTATTGGGGGGGGGGGTGGCAACATTCTGCCTAATGGCCACCCATGAATAAAACAGCTTTATTTTTATTTTCCACTGTATAACTTAACCCTTTTATTGACTTTGCTATTGATCTCTAATTTCATTGCCCTTAAGACAAAGAAGATGACTTTGCTACTGTTGGCTTTTTCTTTTTGAATTATGATTTCCTTTAAAGCTCAGAGCATAATTGATTATCATGAGCATAATTACAAGCTAATTGATTATCATGAATGTTCCACGTATGCTTGAAAAGAATGTTCTCTTGTGTGTAGGATTCCATAAATATTCATAAAATGTGTTGATTTTTATATATCTAATATGAATAACTATTTGCCCTATGTTTTTAGTATCTTTTAAAATTTTAGACTTGTTTTAGACACAGAAAAGTTTGCAAAAATAGTGCAGAGAGTTCCCATAAATCCTGTGCCACATTTCTCTAGTAACCACTTTCGTTACCATGGTACATTTGTCATAACTAATAAACCAGTATTAATAGATTATTAACTAAGATTATTCTTTCTTCAGATTTCCCCCCTTTTTACCTAATATCCTTTTTTTTTTTTTTTTTTTGAGATGAAATCTCGCTCTGTTGCCCAGGCTGGAGTGCAATGGTGCGATCTCAGCTCACTGCAACCTCTGCCTCCCGGGTTCAAGTGACTCTCCTGCCTCAGCCTCCCGAGTAGCTGAGATTACAGACACCCGCCACCACGCCCGGCTAATTTTTTTATATTTTTAGTAGAGATGGGGTTTCACCATCTTGGTCAGGCTGGTCTCAAACTCCTGACCTTGTGATCCGCCTGCCTCAGCCTCCCAAAGTGCTGGGATTACAGGCGTGAGCCACTGCACCCGGCCCCTAATATCCTTTTTATGTGCCTGGACCTCATCTAGGATCCCCCACTGGGTTTCGTTGCTGTGTCTCCATTGAGTTCTCTAAACTAGGACCACTCTCAGGATTTCCTTGTTTTCAGTGATCTTGAACGTTTTGAGAAGCACTGGTCAGGTATTTGTGGGACATCGTTCATGTTGGGTTTGTGTGACGTTTATCTCATTGCGAGACTGGGGCTTTGGGGAGGAAGACCACGGAGGAAAGGTGCCCTTCCCATCATATCATATGCTACCACTTGCTACCCATGTTGGCCTTGATCTCCTAGCTTAGGTGTCTGGCTGGTTTCTCCACTCTGAAGTTACTCCCTACCCCTTTTTATACTATAGTATCGTATACTATACTATACGATACTATAGTATACTATACTATACATTGAGATGGAGTCTCACTCTGTCGCCAGGCTAGAGTGCAGTGGCATGATCTCGGCTCACTGCAATCTCCACCTCCTGGGTTCAAGTGATTCCCCTGCCTCAGCCTCCAGAGTAGCTGGGACTACAGGTACCCACCACCACATCTGGCTAATTTTTTGTATTTTAGTAGAGATGGGGTTTCACCATGTTGGCCAAGATGGTCTGGATCTCCTGACCTTGAGATCCACTCACCTCGGCTTCCCAAAGAGCTAGGATTACAGGCGTGAGCCACCATGCCCGGCTGTACTATATTCTTTAAAAAGAAGTCTCTTTGTACAACCCACATGATATGGTTTGGCTGTGTCCCCACCCAAATCTCATCTTGAATTGTGGCTCCCATAATTCCCACATGTGGTGGGAGGGACCCGGTGGGAGATAATTGAATCATGGGGGTGGTTTCCCCCATACTGTTCTCGTAGTAGTGAATAAGTCTCGTGAGACCTGATGGTTCTATAAGGGGAAACCCCTGTCGTTTGGTCCTCTCTTGTCTGCCGCCATGTAAGATGTGCCTTTTGCCTTCCCCCATGATTGTGAGGCCTCCCCAGCCACATGGAACTGTGGGTCCATTAAACCACTTTTTTCTTTGTAAATTACCCAGTCTTGGGTTATGTCTCTATCAGCAGCATGAGAACAGACTAATACACCACACTTAAGAGGTGGGGAGTTATGCCGCATCTCCTTAAAGGGGAAGAATCCATCCATCTAAGCTACTTGGAATTCTTCTTCTTGCTAAAGTTGTTACAGTTTTAGCTATTGGAGGCTCTTTCAGCCTGCCCTGGGTTTCTTTGGTTAGGAAGTGGTCTGAGAAACCAAGATCTGATCTGGACACTGGGTGTATCAATTGCCACTAGGGTATCTGTTATGCTTCCAGGCCCTTGCATGAGTGTGACTATAACAAAGTACCGTAGACTAAGACTATACTTCCAGGGATCATTTCTATAGTTCACTGCAAAATACTGCAGACTGGATGGCTTACCAACAGAAATGTACTTCCTCTAGTTCTGGAGGCTGGAAGTTCAAATCAAGGTCCAGCAGAGTCCCTTCCTGATGAAGACTCTTTCTGGATTGTACACAGCTGCCTTCTGTGTCCCCACATAATAGAGTCAGAGGAAGAGATGGGGAGAAAGAGAGCCAGGGAGGGACTTCCAGTTGTTCCAGCACCATTTATGGAAGAGACGATCTGCCTCCATTGTGCCTTTGTCAAAATCAGTTGGCTACATTTGTGGGGCATGCCTTCTCTATTGTTTCCTGGGAAAAATGTAATTTCTATATTTACAGTGTAATTTCTATATTTAAAAGTAAAAATGTAATTTCCGTAGCTGCGGTGTAATTTCCGAAGCTGCGGTGTAATTTCCGAAGCTGCGGTGTAATTTCCGAAGCTGCGGTGTAATTTCCGAAGCTGCGGTGTAATGTCCGAAGCTGCGGTGTAATGTCCGTAGCTGCGGTGTAATGTCCGTAGCTGCGGTGTAATGTCCGTAGCTGCGGTGTAATTTCCATAGCTGCGGTGTAATTTCCGAAGCTGCGGTGTAAGTTAGGTAGCTGCGGTGTAATTTCCGAAGCCGCGGTGTAATTTCCGTAGCTGCGGTGTAAGTTAGGTAGCTGCGGTGTAGTTTCCGTAGCTGCGGTGTAATTTCCAGCTGCGGTGTAATTTCCGTAGCTGCGGTGTAATTTCCAAAGCTGCGGTGTAATGTCTGTAGCTGCGGTGTAATTTCCGAAGCTGCGGTGTAGTTTCCGTAGCTGCGGTGTAGTTTCCGTAGCTGCGGTGTAATGTCCGTAGCTGCGGTGTAATTTCCGTAGCTGCGGTGTAATTTCCGTAGCTGCGGTGTAATTTCCGTAGCTGCGGTGTAATTTCCGTAGCTGCGGTGTAATTTCCGTAGCTGCGGTGTAATTTCCGAAGCTGCGGTGTAAGTTAGGTAGCTGCGGTGTAATTTCCGAAGCTGCGGTGTAATTTCCGAAGCTGCGGTGTAATTTCCGAAGCTGCGGTGTAGTTTCCGTAGCTGCGGTGTAATTTCCGAAGCTGCGGTGTAAGTTAGGTAGCTGCGGTGTAATTTCCGAAGCTGCGGTGTAGTTTCCGTAGCTGCGGTGTAATTTCCGTAGCTGCGGTGTAAGTTAGGTAGCTGCGGTGTAATTTCCGTAGCTGCGGTGTAAGTTAGGTAGCTGCGGTGTAATTTCCGTCGCTGCGGTGTAATTTCCGTCGCTGCGGTGTAATTTCCGAAGCTGCGGTGTAATTTCCGAAGCTGCGGTGTAGTTTCCGAAGCTGCGGTGTAGTTTCGGAAGCTGCGATGTAATGTCCGAAGCTGCGATGTAATGTCCGAAGCTGCGGTGTAGTTTCCGAAGCTGCGGTGTAGTTTCCGAAGCTGCGGTGTAGTTTCCGAAGCTGCGGTGTAGTTTCCGTAGCTGCGGTGTAGTTTCCGTAGCTGCGGTGTAGTTTCCGTAGCTGCGGTGTAGTTTCGGAAGCTGCGGTGTAGTTTCGGAAGCTGCGATGTAATGTCCGAAGCTGGGGTGTAGTTTCCGAAGCTGCGGTGTAGTTTCCGTAGCTGCGGTGTAGTTTCGGAAGCTGCGGTGTAAGTTAGGTAGCTGCGGTGTAATTTCCGTAGCTGCGGTGTAAGTTAGGTAGCTGCGGTGTAATTTCCGAAGCTGCTGTGTAATGTCCATAGCTGCGGTGTAATTTCCGTCGCTGCGGTGTAATTTCCGAAGCTGCGGTGCAGTTTCCGAGGCTGCGGTGCAGTTTCCGTGGCTGCGGTGCAGTTTCCGAGGCTGCGGTGCAGTTTCCGAGGCTGCGGTGCAGTTTCCGAGGCTGCGGTGCAGTTTCCGTGGCTGCGGTGCAGTTTCCGTGGCTGCGGTGCAGTTTCCGAGGCTGCGGTGCAGTTTCCGAGGCTGCGGTGTAGTTTCCGAAGCTGCGGTGTATCCGAGGCTGCGGTGTAGTTTCCGTGGCTGGGGTGTAGTTTCCGAGGCTGCGGTGTAGTTTCCGTGGCTGCGGTGTAGTTTCCGTGGCTGCGGTGTAGTTTCCGTGGCTGCGGTGTAGTTTCCGTGGCTGCGGTGTAGTTTCCGTGGCTGCGGTGTAGTTTCCGTGGCTGCGGTGTAGTTTCCGTGGCTGCGGTGTAGTTTCCGTGGCTGCCGTGTAGTTTTGGAAGCTGCGGTGTAATGTCCGAAGCTGCGGTGTAATTTCCAAAAATGTAAAGTCTATATTTGCCTGGATATTGAGGCTATGTCAGGTAACTATAGGATTCTTGTATCTTCTGGATTATTGTATCTCTGATTTCCCCATCTATTATTGAGACTTTCATGACCATTTGAATGAGAAGGTGAGATGAATGTGATTAAATAACTTTCCGCCTTCATTGCCATCCCACCAGTACTAGCAACATACTATATAATGGTAATCTTGATCCATTTATTTGTAATAACTTGGCACTGTCCTGAATTTTCTACAGGTTTTATTTATTTATTGTTCCTGGTCACTGTCTCTTTGAGGATTGGTATCTCTGCTCCAGAAAAAGATGGCAGCCTCTTTCTTCTCTGAGTTTGGTCTTATGTGGTATCTGGAGGAGCTCAAAAAGGAGGAGTTCAGGAAATTTAAAGAACATCTCAAGCAAATGACTTTGCATCTTGAACTCAAGCAGATTCCCTGGACTGAGGTCAAAAAAGCATCCCGGGAAGAACTTGCAAACCTCTTGATCAAGCACTATGAAGAACAACAAGCTTGGAACATAACCTTAAGAATCTTTCAAAAGATGGATAGAAAGGATCTCTGCATGAAGGTCATGAGGGAGAGAACAGGTGAGGGAGTCTGGGAAGGGGGAAGCCTTCTTATAATGAGGACTATGTCCTAATTTTGGTGAGTGGTCTCTGCCTGTCTACAACACGACCTGAATGTGCTATGGGAAAATATTAGGTTTTTTGTTTTTTGTTTTTTTTTTGTAGACGGAGTCTCACTTTGTTGCCCAGACAGTGCAGTAGTGTGATCTTGGCTCACCGCAACCTCCGCCTCCCAGGTTCAAGCGATTCTCCTGCCTCAGCCTCCTGAGTAGCTGGAATTACAGGCGCCTGCCACCATGCCTGGCTAATTTTTGTATTTTTAGTAGAGATGGGGTTTCACCATGTTGGCCAGGCTGGTCTTGAACTCCCGACCTCAGGTGATCCACCCATCTTGGCCTCCCAAAGTGCTGGGATTATAGGCATGATCCACCATGCCCAGCCTGAAAATATTGTCCTTGTAGGCAGGAAATGGTCTCTTAGACCTGGTGGTTACATGTGGGTAAAATGTCAGTGGCTATTATGTCCTAACCTGTATTGTACCTTTATCTGGGTCACCAATGATTTTTACCCTAAGCTGAGAACTTGCAGCCAAGCCAGAAACTCTGTGAGGTGAAGTCGTTGCATAAGAACTATGCACCTGACTTATTTGCAAGAGCAATTAACACCTGCGGTAGAGGATACAGTGAACTGAGGTTGACTGGTGTAATCATGTATTTAGCCAAAGTTCACATCAGACAAGCAATGATCTATAAGCAATATGGCTTTTAGAGTCACATTTGTATTTATCCTGGCATAAGGTGTTAACTGTTACTTTGCACATTTGCGTTATCAATGGCAGGATATAGCTCTTTCAACTTTACTGCCAAATTGTTTTTCTTTGTCGTTGTTCAGTGTCTTACTGTGATGTGCCTGGATGTGGCTTTGTTTTCGTCCTGATTGGGATTCTTTAATATTCTTGCATCTGAGGTTCAGTAACTTTCTTCAGTTCTCAATTTTAGCCATTGTCTGTGTATTCCATTCTTCTGTTTATTCTTCTGGGACTCCAGTTACACCTACTGGACTTTCTTGTTTGTTTGAGACAGGGTCTGGCTCTGTCACCCAGGGTGGAGTGCCGTGGCATCATCACAGTGCACTGCAGCCTCAACTTCCTGGGCTAAATGATCTGCCACCTCAGCCTCCCAAGTAGCTGGGACTACAGGTGTATGCCACCACACTTGGCTAATTGCACACCTGGCTAGCCTTTTAAAAAAAATTTGTAGAGATGAGCTCTCACTATATTGCCCAGGCTGGTCTCAAACTCCTGGGCTCAAGTGATCCTCCTGCCTTGGCCTCCCAAAGTGCTGGGATTACAGGCCTGAGCCACCATACTGGCCTAGACTCACTCTTTCTTTCTCTTTCTCTTTTCCTTTTTCTTTCTCTTTCTCTCTTTCTCTCTCTCTCTTTCTCTCTTTCTCTCTCTCTCTTTCTCTCTCTCTCTCTTTCTCTCTCTCTTTCTCTTTCTTGCTGTCTCTTTCTCTCTCTCTCGTTCTCTCTCTCTTTCTTTCTCTCTTTCTCTTTCTTGCTGTCTCTTTCTCTCTCTCTCGTTCTCTCTCTCTTTCTTTCTCTCTTTCTCTTTCTTGCTGTCTCTTTCTCTCTCTCCCTCTCTCTTTCTCTCTTTCTCTCTTTCTCTCCTTCTCTCTCCTTCTCTCTCTTTCTCTCTCTTTCTCTCTCTTTCTCTCTCTTTCTCTCTCTCTCTCTTTCTCTCTCTCTTTGTCTCTTTGTCTCTTTGTCTCTTTGTCTCTTTCTCTCTTTCTCTCTCTTTCTCTTTCTCTCTCTCTCTTTCTCTCTTTTTCTCTCTCTCTCTCTCTTTCTCTTTCTCTCTCTCTTTCTCTCTCTCTTTCTCTCTCTCTCTCTTTCTCTCTCTCTCTCTCTTTCTGTCTTTCTCTCTCTTTCTGTCTTTCTCTCTTTCCTTCTTTCTTCCTTCTTTGATACAGAGTCACGCTCTGTTGCCCAGGCTGGAGTGCAGTGGTGCAATCTCGGCTCACTGCAGCTTCCACCTCCTGGGTTGAAGTGATTCTCCTGCCTCAGCCGCCTGAGCAGCTGGGATTACAGATGCCCACCACCACATCCGGCTAATTTTTTGTATTTTTAGTAGAAACAGGGTTTCCCCATGTTGGCCAGGCTGGTCTCGAACTCCTGACCTCAGGTGATCTGCACACCTCAGCCTCCCAAAGTATTGGGATTACAGGCATGAGCCACCATGCCCGGCCTTGATTTCTTAAATTTAGTTCACATGTTTTATTTATGCAGTTTGCCTTTTTCACAGACTTCCATTTTTTCTCAATATTTATTCCATCTTCTATTTTATTGAGCATTTTAAATTATTTTAAAATTTGCCTGAAGATTTTAACATTTATAGGTCTCTTTCTACTGTTTCTTTTTCTCCTTATCTGGTCATACAGTCTCCTAGTATGTCCGGTAACTTTGAGTGCCAGATTTTGAATATGAGACATTGAAAATGTTGAGAATCTGTAATATCTTGTTCCAGTGAAATTGGAATTGATTCTGGTAGTAGTTACAGGGAAATTTCCTTAATATTGAAGATTAAAATAATTGGTTTGAAATAAAATAATTTGAGAGTTTCCATTTTTGGCAATGCTAGCCTTTCTTGCACATTTTCTTGATTTGGAACATCACTTGGAAAAAACCCTTCCCAGTCCAATTTTTTTTTCTTTGAGACGGAGTTTCACTCTTTCACCCAGGCTGGAGTAAAGTAGCATGATTTTGGCTCACTGCAACCTCACTGAATCCCCCAGGTTCATGCGGTTCTCCTGCCTCAGCCTCCGGAGTAGCTGGGATTATAAGGCGCCCACCGCCACGCCCAGCTAGTTTTTATATTTTTAGTAGAGACGGGATTTTGCCATGTTGGCCAGGCTGGTGTTGAACTGCTGACCTCAGGTGATCCGCCCACCTTGGCTTCCCAAAGGGCTAGGATTACAGGTGTGAACCACCACACCTGGCCACCCAGTCCAAATTTTTAAACAAATTCCCCCATGTTTCCTGGAGTGTTTTGGTGTCACATGCTGAGGTCTCAGCTACACTGGAAGCTGAGGCAGGAGGATCACTTCAGCCCAGGAGGATGAGGCTGCAGTGAGCTGTGTTTGCACCACTGCACTCCAGCCTGGGTAACAGAGTGAGACCCTGTCTCAAAAAAGTAATTTATATAAAGAAGAACATTCTTTGCACATGGAACCATTTTAGAATATTGCTAAAATAAAATGTAAGCAGGTCTGAAGTTAGATCTTCCACTGGGTACTTACACTTCTCTCTTTTCACAGTTGGTTTGAGGTTGTACCCACTTAATTCCCCTTATGAGCAACCAAACATGTCACCGAAATCTCCAGAACAGCTGAGAAGACCAGGAAAGCAGGAAGCCATTGGGGAATGGGCAAACAACTTAGCTTAAGATGCTAATGGGATCTTCACCAATGTCAGATGGCATTTTCACCAGTTAGGGACTTCAGGGGGCTGAAAGATTGGGGGAATCCCTTGTTCTCCCCAAAAACTTAAGGTAGCATTACCTACTGTCAGCAGTCTGTGGGCACTGGATTATATCTTTCACCTGCATCCAATCAAATCCAGTAACTATTATGCGGGGCATAGGGAAAATTTCCCATCTACAACTGCCCCCTACATCTCCAGTCCATCAGCAGCTACTCACTTGCAGAATATAAACATCATACTAGTTATTTAAGGAACAGATAACTGTAAAGGAGTTTTCGGCCTGGCTGAAGGATCAGGCTCTAGGCTGGTGCTCCAGAGATGACTGTAAGAACTATAGCATCAAGGAGCTGCTGCCTCTCCTGCAAAGAGGAAAGTGGGAGATGGGAAGCTCACTGTTAGAACTGTGGCTTTAGAAATACACCACGACAGCTACGATTCAGAAATCGGGAAGCTCACCAGTGTAGCAGCTGCTTAAAATCAATGACCACAGCAACTGGTTTTAGTTTTCGAGACAGTCTCGCTCTATTGCCAGGGCTAGATTACAGTGGTGCAATCTCTGCTCACTGCAACCTCCACCTCCCGGGTTCAAGCGATTCTTCTGCCCTGGCCTCCCGAGTAGCTGGGATTATAGGCCTGTACCACCACGCCCGGCTAATTTTTGTATTTTTAGTAGAGATGGGGTTTCACCATGTTGGCCAGGCTGGTCTCGATCTCCTAGCCTCAAGTGATCTGCCTGCCTCAGCCTCCCAAAGTGCTGGGATTATAGGTGTGAGCCACTGCGCCCAGCCAACTACGGCAATTGGAGACAAGCCTTCTATTACAGAAGAGTCCAGCGTCTGTGTGTTCATGGAAGCTGGCAGCAAAACAGGCAGAAGATAGTCTCCACTCCCCTTCCCCTTCCAGTGTCATGAGAGTGAGGGCCAATCGCAGAACTTAATCTGTACCTTGATCTTAGCTATGAGGGGTTGTGGGATGCGTAGGGCTTGGTCACCACTATTGCTGGATCTTTTTTTTTTTTTTTTTTTTTTTTTTGAGACGGAGCCTCACTCTGTTGCCCAGGTTAGAGTACAGCGGTGCCATCTCAGCTCACTGCAACCTCTGCCTCCCGGGTTCAAGCGATTCTCCTGCCTCAGCCTCCCAAGTAGCTGGGACTACAGGCACACACCACCACGCCCCGCTAATTTTTGTATTTTTAGTAGAGACGGGGTTTCACCATGTTGGCCAGGATGGTCTTGATCTCTTGACTTCATGATCTGCCCACCTTGGCCTCCCAAAGTTCTGGGATTACAGGCATGAACCACTGCCCCAGCCTGTTGTTGGATTTTTTGATTGGCTTTTCTTTTGAGAATTCTGCCATCGAAAGAAAGCTCACTGGCATAAAGTTGGAATGGATGCCAGGTGCCATTCTATCCTCTCTACTGCATCTCCTCTCTCTTCTGGAGGCAACTGCCTAGGGTCAGGTCCTTCTTAGGTGGACTTTCAGATCTAGTCCCTATATGTGAAACCTATATGTGTATCTAAATCCCTTGTTTATGCAAATTGAGTACATGCTATAGACACTGTCCTGTTATTTATCCATATGAAGAGATTATTCCATACTTTTAATATTTGTATAATAGCTTGTGTTTCATAAATTATTTAACTGGTCTTGATAGTCATATAGCTATTTTCCAGTTATTTTGCTATCATAGTAGCAATGAATACCTGTGTATGTGTCTATTGAAAGCAGAAGTTATCAAACTTTACATAGTAGCAATGAATGTGTGTGTGTGTGTATGTGTGTGTGTCTATTGAAAGCAGAAGTTGTCAACCTTTTTGTGTAGAGGACCATATGATTTCCATTTTAGGCTTTGTGAGTCATACGGTCTCTCACAGCTGTTCAGCTCTGCTATTCAATCAGGAAGGCTCCTGTAGACAATATACCCGTGAATGGTGTAGTGAGTTCTAATGAAACTTCATTTACAAGAGGAGACTGACCAGGTTTGGCCTGGGGGCCACAGTGTGTAGACCCCTGGAAAGATACATCCTGAGAAGAAAAAAATGTCAGGGGCAAAGAATATATGCAGGAATGCTTAACTTTGTGGGTTTTCTCTCCTCTTGCCCTCACTGACTCAGGATACACAAAGACCTATCAAGCTCACGCAAAGCAGAAATTCAGCCGCTTATGGTCCAGCAAGTCTGTCACTGAGATTCACCTATACTTTGAGGAGGAAGTCAAGCAAGAAGAATGTGACCATTTGGACCGCCTTTTTGCTCCCAAGGAAACTGGGAAACAGCCACGTACAGTGATCATTCAAGGACCACAAGGAATTGGAAAAACGACACTCCTGATGAAGCTGATGATGGCCTGGTCGGACAACAAGATCTTTCGGGATAGGTTCCTGTACACATTCTATTTCTGCTGCAGAGAACTGAGGGAGTTGCCGCCAACGAGTTTGGCTGACTTGATTTCCAGAGAGTGGCCTGACCCCGCTGCTCCTATAACAGAGATCGTGTCTCAACCGGAGAGACTCTTGTTCGTCATCGACAGCTTCGAAGAGCTGCAGGGCAGCTTGAATGAACCCGATTCGGATCTGTGTGGTGACTTGATGGAGGAACGGCCGGTGCAGGTGCTTCTGAGCAGTTTGCTGAGGAAGAAGATGCTCCCGGAGGCCTCCCTGCTCATCGCCGTCAAACCCGTGTGCCCGAAGGAGCTCCGGGATCAGGTGACGATCTCAGAAATCTACCAGCCCCGGGGATTCAACGAGAGTGATAGGTTAGTGTATTTCTGCTGTTTCTTCAAAGACCCGAAAAGAGCCATGGAAGCCTTCAATCTTGTAAGAGAAAGTGAACAGCTGTTTTCCATATGCCAAATCCCGCTCCTCTGCTGGATCCTGTGTACCAGTCTGAAGCAAGAGATGCAGAAAGGAAAAGACCTGGCCCTGACCTGCCAGAGCACTACCTCTGTGTACTCCTCTTTCGTCTTTAACCTGTTCACACCCGAGGGTGCCGAGGGCCCGACTCCGCAAAGCCAACACCAGCTGAAGGCCCTGTGCTCCCTGGCTGCAGAGGGCATGTGGACAGACACATTTGAGTTTTGTGAAGACGACCTCCGGAGAAACGGGGTTGTTGACGCTGACATCCCTGCGCTGCTGGGCACCAAGATACTTCTGAAGTACGGGGAGCGTGAGAGCTCCTACGTGTTCCTCCACGTGTGTATCCAGGAGTTCTGTGCCGCCTTGTTCTATTTGCTCAAGAGCCACCTTGATCATCCTCACCCAGCTGTGAGATGTGTACAGGAATTGCTAGTTGCCAATTTTGAAAAAGCAAGGAGAGCACATTGGATTTTTTTGGGGTGTTTTCTAACTGGCCTTTTAAATAAAAAGGAACAAGAAAAACTGGATGCGTTTTTTGGCTTCCAACTGTCCCAAGAGATAAAGCAGCAATTTCACCAGTGCCTGAAGAGCTTAGGGGAGCATGGCAATCCTCAGGGACAGGTGGATTCCTTGGCGATATTTTACTGTCTCTTTGAAATGCAGGATCCTGCCTTTGTGAAGCAGGCAGTGAACCTCCTCCAAGAAGCTAACTTTCATATTATTGACAACGTGGACTTGGTGGTTTCTGCCTACTGCTTAAAATACTGCTCCAGCTTGAGGAAACTCTGTTTTTCCGTTCAAAATGTCTTTAAGAAAGAGGATGAACACAGCTCTACGTGAGTCCATCCTATGACTTTTTCTCTCTTCTCAGAATCTGTCTGTATTCCCAAGTGGGTTTTGCTGATGAAGTGTTTAATATAGGATCATGGTTAGAAACTCACTTTTTCTACCACAAAACCTCAGCTCACATCCTGGCCCGGCATTTTAGGAGCTCTATGACTTTGTCTGTGAGCCTTGCCCTTTTGTGGCTGCAGTGGCCCCATTACAGAAGTGGGAATAATAATTGTATTGTGAGGAGTGAATATGAGGACCTGTGTGAAGAGTGTTTCCTACTTTCTCAAGTATTAGCTGATCAGTACTATAATCGATATTTTTCCATAGCACCACACTCACTGAGTCTTGACCTCTCAGCTGCAAGTTACCTTTGAAAACGTAGTCTAAAAAATCATACAGCCCGGGTGTGGTGGCTCATGCCTGTAACGCTACCACTGTGGGAGGCTGAGGCAGGTGGATCACTTAAGGTCAGGAGTTCGAGACTAGCCTGACCAACATGGTGACACCTTGTCTCTACTAAAAATACAAAAATTAGCCGGGTGTGTAGTGCACACCTGTAATCCCAGCTACTTGGGAGGCTGAGGCCGGAGAATCACTTGAGCCCGGGAGGCAGAGGTTGCAGTGAGCTGAGATTGCGCCACTGCCCTCCAGGCTGGGTGACCGTGAGACTCTCATCTCCAAAAAAAAAAAAAAAAAAAAAAAAAACACACACACACACAAATCACACAAATTTTCTTCTTCTTCTTCTTTTTTTTTTTTTTTTTTCCTGAAATGGAGTCTTGCTTTGTCACCCAGGCTGGAGTGCAGTGGCGAGATCTTGGCTCACTGCAAGCTCCGCCTCCCGGGTTCACGCCATTCTCCTGCCTCAGCCTCCCAAATAGCTGGGACTAGAGGGGCCCGCCACCACACCCAGCTAATTTTTTGTGTTTTTAGTAGAGACGGGGTTTCACCATGTTGGCCAGGATGGTCTCGATCTCCTGACCTCGTGATCTGCCCACCTCGGCCTCTCAAAGTGCTGGGATTACAGGCGTGAGCCACCGCGCCCGGCCAAATCATATAAATTTTAACTTACGGCTCATGCCTATAACCCCAACACTTTGAGAAGCTGAGCAGGAGGATGCTTGAAGCCAGGGGGCTAAGACCAGCCTGGGAAAAATAGCAGGACCCCACTTCTACAAATTTTTTTTTTTTAATTAGCCAGGTGTGGTGGCATGTGCCTGTAGCACAGCTACTTGAGGGAGGCTGAAGCAGGAGGATTGCTTGCTTGAGCCCAGAAGTAAGAGACTGCAGTGAGCCATGATTGTGCCACTGTATAACCCAGCCTGGGCAATAGAGCAAGACCCCATCTCAAAAACCAAAAGAATCATATGAGGTGGATCCTATTATCCTGTTACAGGTGAGGAAACTGGGGCAAAGAAGTCAAGTGAGCTGCCAGGATCCTATATTTAGGACATGGAGAGTTTTAGGGCTGAGCCTAGGCTGAAGATGTCGACTTAATGGCTGGGCTGTGCTGCCTCATCTTTTACTGTAAACCAGCCTGACCAACATGGCGAAACCCCATCTCTACTAAAAATACAAAAATTAGCGAGGCATGGTGGCACGCACCTGTAATCCCAGCTACTCAGGAGGCTGAGGCAGGAGAATCGCTTGAACCTGGGAGGTAGAGGTTGCAGTGAGCCAAGATTGTGCCATTGCACTCCAGCCTGGGCAACAAGAGTGAAACTCCATCTCAAAAAATAAACCTATTTTGGATGTGAGACAGGGTTTCTCAGCCTTGGCACTGGTGATGTTTTGGGGGCTGGCTCTCCTGTTACAGTGGGGGGCTGTCCTGTGCATTGTAGGATGTACAGAAACATCCCTGGTCTGTACTCACTAGATGCCAGAAGCACCCCTCCCTTAAGCTCTAACATCCAAAAAGGCCTCTAGACATCCCCAAATGTCCCCTGGGGGGAAACGTCACCCCAGGTTGAGAACCACTAACATAAGGTGACTTACCTGAAGGGTCCCGTTCCTTCTGACTGAGGGAGGCTCTGCCTCAGACATCTTCTGTTTGAGAAGACAGCGTAGTGCGTGTATGTGTTACAAGTGGCTCGTGTTGACCGCCTGCCCGTGGAAAGCTCGTCCTTTCTTGACCACAGGTCGGATTACAGCCTCGTCTGTTGGCATCACATCTGCTCTGTGCTCACCACCAGCGGGCACCTCAGAGAGCTCCAGGTGCAGGACAGCACCCTCAGCGAGTCGACCTTTGTGACCTGGTGTAACCAGCTGAGGCATCCCAGCTGTCGCCTTCAGAAGCTTGGGTGAGTCGAGAATCGACTTCGACTCGAGTATGTCACGGAGATGACCTATTCATCTCACCTCTAGCTTTCAGTCGAGGCTAACTGCACAAGCAAAGAATTAACATCCAGAGCAGTTTCTCAACCTCAGCACTTACAGACATCTCATGCAGACCATTCTTCATCATAGGGGTTGTTCTGTGCGTTGTAGGGTGTTAAGATGCATCCCTGGTCTCTACCCTCTAGATCCTAATAGCATCCCCTTGTCCAGATAACCAAAATAGTGTCCAGACACTGCCAGCTGTCCCTTGTGGGGGCAAAATCTCTCAAGTTGAGAACCACTGAGCTGTGTCATTGGGCTGTGAAATCAGAGAATGAGTTCATGATGGATGATGAGAGACAAACAGAGGTGTGCAGGCTGTGCTCCCATTAGGTGAAACTCATCCAAAATTTTCTTTGTTTTTGCAGAATAAATAACGTTTCCTTTTCTGGCCAGAGTGTTCTGCTCTTTGAGGTGCTCTTTTATCAGCCAGACTTGAAATACCTGAGCTTCACCCTCACGAAACTCTCTCGTGATGACATCAGGTCCCTCTGTGATGCCTTGAACTACCCAGCAGGCAACGTCAAAGAGCTAGGGTAAGTCTCCGTTTATTGAGACCACGGATTGGGTTTCAGAGAAGACTGTAGCGTAAGTCTCCGTTTATTGAGACCACTGATTGGGTTTCAGAGAAGACTATAGCGTAAGTCTCCGTTTATTGAGACCACTGATTGGGTTTCCGAGAAGACTATAGCGTAAGTCTCTGTTTATTGAGACCACTGATTGGGTTTCAGAGAAGCCTATGTATTTCTTTTTGTGTTGGGGGAGGGGGCTGCATATTTTAAGACATCCACTTTTTCCTTCTATGATTTGTATGCAAACTTAGTTTCCTGAGAACTTGGATAGGGAAGTTAAAGTTTCCCAATTGATGTAGCCATTTCGGAAAACTGTGTGTATTCAGCCTTCATGGATTCTGGCAGATTATGTAACCCAAGAATTCCACCTGGAGGTGCACATTCGACAGAGGGACCTGTCTCAGTTTGCTGAAAGACAGGCACTAAAGCATTCCCAGCAGGTGTTCATAATCTCTGAGAAGTGGAAATACCACTGACAGTAAGTTAGATAAGAAACCTGTGGTTACATGCTCCTGTTCCATGAGAAAGAACACTCTCGGTCATATGCAAAAACCTGGACAAATCTCAGACATTGTTGATGGCAATGAGCCAGACTCAAGAGTACATCCTATGGCTTTATTCCTGTGAAGTTCAAAGATGGGCAAGGCTCTGGTGTTGGAGGTTCGGGCAGTGTATTCCTACGTTCTCATGCTGCTATAAAGACATACCAGAGACTGGGAATTTATAAACAAAAGAGGTGTAATTGGCTTACGGTTCTGAAGGATGTACAGGCTTCTGCTTCTGGGGAGGCCTCAGGAAACTTACAATGGTGGCAGAAGGCAAAGGGAAAGCAGGCACGTCTTACATGGGGGAGCAGGAAGAAGAGAGAAGAGGGAGGCGCTACACACTTCCAAGCAACCAGGTCACGTGAGGACTCTGTCACAGGAACAGCTCTAGGGGATGGTGCTAAATCACTAGAAACCACCCCCATGATTCCGTCACCCCCCAGGCCCCTCCTCCAACACTGGGATTACAGTTCGACATGAGGGTTGGGTAGGGACACAGCCGAACCATATCAGACAGTGGTTACTTTTGTTAAGATAGTGAAGGAGAGGGGTACAGGAGAATGATGAACCTGCTCTGTTTCTTGACCTGGATACTGGTAACTCAAGTGCCTTAAATTCATGACAGTGTGTTGGCTGGCACTTAACCATTGTGTGTACTTTCCAGTATATATGTTTTAATTCAAGCATTTTTATTTTTGCAATTAAATAAGGGTTTCCTCTAAATACTTACCCTCTACTTACCTTCATTGGTACCCACACATTCCCATACTTCTCTATACTAGTCTCTGTTGGCCATTTTTCTGAGCTCGCATCAACCGAACACAAAAAGACCCAAACGCTTTTTTAAAAAATAACAACTTTATTGTGATATCCACATACCACAAAACATATACTTTTAAAATATGTACTTCATATACTTTAAGAAATACTTTTAAAGTATAACTATGCTTTAAAATGTACAGTTTAGTGATCCTCATATATATTCATGAGGAAGTACAACCATCATGACTAATTTTAGAATGTTCTCATTACCTCAGAAAGAAACCCCATACCCATTAGCATTCACTCCTCACTCCCTTATCTCTCTGGTCCCTGGGAATTACTAACATACTTTCAGTCCTATTGGATTTTCCTATCCCAGGCGTCTCATGTAAGTTGAATCACATGTGCTCTTTTGCGAATGGCTTACTTTCACTTAGCAAAATGTTTTCAAGGTTTATCCAAATTGTACCATGTATCAGTACTTCATTCCTTTTCTTGGCTAAATAGTATTCCACTGTGTAGATATTCCCCATTTTGTTCTTCTAGTCCTCTAGTGATGAACACTTGGGTTGTTACCACCTTTTAGCTATTCTGAATAGTGCTCTATGAACACTCATGTGTGAACACCTGCTTTCAATCCTTTTGGACTTGTAACCAGGAGTAGACTTGCTAGGTCATAGAGTAAATCCATATTTAACTGTTAGAGAAACCACCAAGTTATTTTCCTCAGTGACTGCACAATTCTGTATTCCCACCAGCAATGTATGAGAGTTCTAATTTCTCCACATCTTTGCTTATTTTTTACTTATTTACTTATATTTTATTATTACATAATTATATTTACTTATTTTTTATTATACCCATCCTAGTAGATGTGAAGGAGCATCTCATTGTGGTTTTGATTTGCTTTTCCTGAATGACTAATGATGAGCATCTTTTCCTGTGCTTTTTGATCATTTCTATATCTTCTTTGGAGAAATATATATTCAAGTCCTTCACACATTTTTAAAAACTTTTATTTTACATTCAGGGGTACAGGTTTTTAAACATTTAAACATTTAAACATTTTTTAAAACTTTTATTTTACATTCAGGGGTACAGGTTTATTATAAAAGTAAATTGCATGTCATGAAGTTTGGTGTACAAATTATTTCGTCAACCGTTAATAAGCATAGTACCTGATAGGAAGATTTTTCTTCCCCACCTTCTTCCCACCCTCTGCTCTCAAGTAGGCCCTGGTGTCTGTTGTTCTTTTCTTCATGTCTATATGTACTCAGTGTTTAGCGTCCACTTATAAGTGAGAACATGTGATATTTGGATTTATGTTCCTGTGTTAGTTTGCTAAGAATAATGGCCTCCAGCTCCATCCATGTTGCTACAAAGGACATCATCTTACTCTTTTTTATGGCTGCATAGTATTCCATGGTGTATATGTATCACATTTTCTTTATCTAGCCCACTGTTGATGGGTATTTAGGTGAATAGTGCTGTGATGAGCATACAAGTGCATGTGTCTTTATAGTACAATGATTTATATTCCTTTGGGTATATACCCAATAATGGGATTGCTGGGTTGATGGTAGTTGTGTTTGAAGTTCTTTCAGAAATCGCCAAACTGCTTTCCATAATGGCTGAACTAATTTACATTCCTGCAAAAATGTGTAAGTGTACACTTTTCTCTGCAACCTCACCAGCATATATTATTTCTTGACTTTTTAATAATAGCCATTCTGACCTGTGTGAGATGGTATCTCATTGCAGTTTTGATATGCATTTTTCTAATGATTAATGAGCATTTCTTCATATGGTTGTTGGCAACACCTTTGCACATTTTTAATTGGATTTTTTGCCTTTTTGTCAAGTTGTAAGTGTTCTTTATATTTTCTGATTACAAGTTATATACGAGACATACTTTGTGAATATTTTTTGCCATTCTGTGAGTTGTCGTTTCACTTTCTTAATGGTGTCCTTTGAAGCACAAAAGCTTCTAATCTGATGAGATGCACTTTATTTTTTTCTTTTGTCTCATGTGCTTTTGGTGCAATTGCTACGAAACCATTGCCTAACCCAAGTTCATTAAGATTAACTTCTTTGTTTTCTTTTCTTTTCTTTTTTTTTCCCCCAAATTTGAGATGAGTCTCACTCTGTCACCCAGGCTGGAGTGCAGTGGTACAATCTCAGTTCACTAAAACCTCCGCCTCCTGGGTTCAAGTGATTCTTCTGCCTCAGTCTCCCGAGTAGCTGGGACTACAGGTGCCCACCACCATGCCCAGCTAATTTTTGTGTTTTTAGTACAGACGGGGTTTCACCATGCTGGTCAGGATGGTCTTGATCTCTTGACCTCGTGATCCGCCCTCCTTGGCCTCCCAAAGTGCTGGAATTACAGGCTTGAGCCACCACGCCCGGCCGCACCAACCTATATCTTAAATCTAGAAAGAACATTAAAAGCATGCATGGCCTCAGAGCCCTGCTGCAGAGGCGTGAGGAGCCATGGACTCGGTGACTTGCCAATTCCACGTTTATTTCTGGACAACTCCCATAATGGCTTTCATCTTTATTCTGTTGTCTCTGAGCTTATTTTTTGTGGCAACCAGAGGTAAGGAGAGTGGTTGAGGTAATAGAAAACCACACAGTTAAACCACACAGTTGTGAGGCAACACAAATCAACTCAAGCCACCAAAAAAGGAGTCCTAGGGGACTCGGGTTCAAGCTTCTTCCATGTTCTGTGAGGAGATATTACTTGAGCAGAGACCTGAATGATAAAGATGCATCTAACCACAGGCCAGAAAAAGAGCATTCCACTTGGCGGGCACACATGCAAAATAGCCCAAGTTCGGTAAAGGAGCCACTAGAGACGAGTTTGGGGAGGATCAAACATGAATAATACCTTAGAGAATGAAACCTGTGTTGTCAAGCAACTGAAAAAGAACCAGGGTGGCTGGGACATGGGGACTTGGGAATGGGTAGGACCCTTGTGGATCATGTTGTATATTTTGGGATTTTCTCCAAGTGCAGTGAGATAAGTTACTGGGGGAGGCTAAGCCAAGCATGCATATAACTGACACTGTGCATCTCAGGTTGGCTGTCTCTGTACCCCAGAGACCATAAGCCAAGCATGCATATAACTGAGACGGTGCATATCAGGTTGGCTGTCTCTGTACCCCGGAGGCCATAAGTCAAGCATGCATATAACAGATGGTGCGTCTCAGGTTGGCTGTCTCTGTACCCCAGAGACCGTAAGCCAAGCGTGCATGTAACTGAGACTGTGTCTCAGGTTGGCTGTCTCTGTACCCTAGAGACTGTAAGCCAAGCATGCATATAACTGAGACTGTGTGTCTCAGGTTGGCTGTCTCTGTACCCCAGAGACCGTAAGCCAAGCATACGTATAACTGAGATGGTGCATCTCAGGTTGGCTGTCTCTGTACCCCAGAGACCGTAAGCCAAGCATGCATATAACTGAGACGGTGCATCTCAGGTTGGCTGTCTCTGTACCCCGGAGGCCATAAGTCAAGCATGCATATAACAGATGGTGCGTCTCAGGTTGGCTGTCTCTGTACCCCAGAGACTGGGTTGACAGGGATCAAGAACAGGGTTGGGAGGCAGTGAGCCTCTCAAGGACAGCAAATGTGGGCTTCCCGACTCTGATAGGATTGGCAAGAGGAATGAGTCCAGGAACTAGAAACCAACAGAATGTGACATTTTCCCTTTCCTGCAGGCTGGTAAATTGTCACCTCTCACCCATTGATTGTGAAGTCCTTGCTGGCCTTCTAACCAACAACAAGAAGCTGACGTATCTGAATGTATCCTGCAACCAGTTAGACACAGGCGTGCCCCTTCTGTGTGAAGCCCTGTGCAGCCCAGACACGGTCCTGGTATACCTGATGTGAGTGGATGTTGGGGATGCCTACTGTGGAGGGCCATGGTGGCAGTTCAAACCTGGGCCTATTGATGACAGTCTGCTCATTGATGGAGGCCACATAGCGGAGGTTTAAAAGCTCACGCTTAAGAATCAGAAAAGACTTGAGTTCTAGTTCAGGATTTACCACGTATACACTGTCTTCTTAAGCAAAATACTTAACTTTGAAGCAGAGGAAAATCCTGTCTTAGAGGTCTTATGGCTATCAAGTGAGACTGTCTATACAGAACACGTACTGCGTTTCAGAGCTGTTAGGTTGGGTTAATGCACCTGCAACACACATGGTACTTCCCGTGTTGATAATGGTTATTTCGAGCATGTAGAATAGACTTGGTGGGTACTCAGGACAGTAGCGGGGAAAAATGTCTATGGGCCTCTTGACCCCAGTTAATACTACAATACATGTGACGTTCTTGCAGTAATAGGATGAGAAGAGGTTATTCAAGCCAGTTTTAGGGTACGTAAAACACAGAAGGAAGACAGATGAGTAAGTGTTAAAGGCCAATTGATTTACCTATTAATGGAATTCTAATATCTTTAGGTGATACTTATCCAAAAGGGGAGAGGACAGGAGAATATATATGCATTTGTGTCTTTTTTTTTTTTTTTTTTTTTGAGTTTTGAGTTTTGCTCTTGTTGCCCAGGCTAGAGTGCAGTGGCATGATCTTGGCTTATCGCAACCTCTGCCTCCTGGGTTCAAGCAATTCCCCTGCCTCAGTCTCCCAAGTAGCTGAGATTACAGGCATGCGCCACCATGCCTGGCTAATTTTGTATTTTTAGTAGAGATGGGGTTTCTCCACGTTGGTCAGGCTGGTCTCGAGTGTGTCTATTTTTTAAATACACAAATATCATTGGAAGAAATAGTATTATAATATAGGCTGCCTGTGAGAAATAGAACTGAGAAGCTGGGAGATAGGGGAGGATGGAGATTTTTCCCTCTTTATACTTTTGGGCATTTTGAAATGTGAACAACATGAAAGTTAGAGTATTCTGAAAATGTCAAGAAAATGAGAGGATTTATACCTCGAGCTAAAATAGAGGGACAGGGACAGGACTTAACCTCCCACCTAAAACAACCAAAAATAACCAACTAAATAAAACAACTGTTTAAGACTTCAGACATCAGGCAATGAAGGACAGTGGTGCCTGAGTGATAAGGGACAAACAGGTGAGTCCTAGAATTGTCCCAGGTAACTATCTGGAGAGAGATTTCAGGATGCAGTTCAGGAAGGGGAGCCCAGATGGAAGTTGGTAGACTCCGTGAGTTGGTGAAACCCCGTCTGTACTAAAAATACAAAATACAAAAATTAGCTGGGCTTGGTGGTGCACGCCTGTAGTCCCAGCTACTCTCGAGGGAAGCTGAGGCTGGAGAATCGCTTGAACCTGGGAGGCAGAGGTTGCAGTGAGCCGAGATCGCACCACCACACTTCAGCCTGGGTGAAAGAGCAAGACTGTCTCAAAAAAAACAAAAAATAAACCAAAAAAAATAAAACAACAAAGTCCACAAATGCCTGGATATGCCAGAAAATTGAGATCCATGAGAGAAGCAAGCTGGGTGAGGCCCCCGTGGAAATGCAGATCTTGTGTCTGTCAACAGGAAGCAGTTGCCCGTTCTGTCCTAGCCTGTTGGATTTCCATGTGGGAATGTGGCTCGTTATTGCCAGATATCCCAGTTTTCAACAGAGGTTGAAATCTAGATTTTACATACAATTTTACTGATGGTTATATATTGCCAACTGATTTTGTTAAACATAAAAGTGCCAGGAAATTTAAATATCCGTAGGCCATATGTGGTTCGTTCATCACTAGCTTGCACCGTCTGCTTTTGTGTTTTTCTCTACTCCACACTTTTTTTCCGAAGTCAACATGGATCCTTAAAAAAAAAAAATTCATAAACTGGCTGGGATTGGAGGCTCACACCTATATTCCCAACACTTTGGGACGTCAAGGCAGGTGAATTGTTTGAGCCCAGGAGTTCAAGACCAGCCTGGGCAACATGACGAAACCCTTTCTTGACAAAAAAATACAAAAATTAGCTTGGTGTGGTGGCACACACCTGTAGTCTCAGCTACTCAGAAGACTGAGGTGCTGAGGTGGGAGGATCCCTTGAGCCAGGGAGGTAGAGGCTGCAGGGAGCTGTGATCATGCTACTGCACTCCAGCCTAGGTGACAGAGCCAGACCCTGTCTCCAAAAAAAAAAAAAAAAAAAGTTTTGAACCTACTGTGATTTTAAAGAATAATGAAATTGAAAAAGTTGGGGATTCTACACATGAGGTAATCAATACACTTTACCAGTCCATGAGGGAGCAGTCTCAGAAGGTCCATGTCTTGTCCAAGGACATCATCAGATGAAGAATTAGAACCAAAATTAAAGCCCTGTTAGAGTATTAGCTATGCCATATTACATGATACTTTTTCCTTCTGCGTTACCCTCTTATTTTCTAATTCTTCTATCATGCAAGTAAGAAGAAATGAGAGGGCCGGACGCGGTGGCTCACGCCTTGTAATCCCAGCACTTTGGGAGGCCGAGGCGGGCAGATCACCTGAGGTCCAGAGTTCAAGACAGCCTGGCTAACATGGTGAAACCCTGTCTCTACTAAAAATGCAAAAATTAGCGAGATGTGGTTGTGGGTGCCTGTAATCTCAGCTACTTGGGAGGCTAAGGCAAGAGAATCACTTGAACCTGGGAGGTGGAGGTTGCAGTGAGCCGAGATCGCGCCGTTGCACTCCAGCTTGGGCGACGACAGCAAAACTCCATCTCAAAAGAATAAATGAGAGGAGGTGTTTTCAGATAATCCAGAACTTCATCTCAGCTGGGGAGTTTGTAAGATTATAGAAATATTACCCTGAATGTGAAATTAAGCAAATCTCCCTGAGACACCACGTCCCTCTTCACTCTCCTTCTCGTGTTTTTGTCCCCATAGGTTGGCTTTCTGCCACCTCAGCGAGCAGTGCTGCCAATACATCTCTGAAATGCTTCTGCATAACAAGAGCGTGCGCTATCTAGACCTCAGTGCCAATGTCCTGAAGGACGAAGGACTGAGAACTCTCTGCGAGGCCTTGAAACATCCGGACTGCTGCCTGGATTCACTGTGGTAGGCTTTTTGCTGTTTCTTTGAAGACCAAGCCGTCTTTTCAAGGGCATGCACTGCTGAGAATGGGGCATCTGGAATTGAGGAAGGCCGTAGTGTCTGTGCCTGGGCATGTGAAGGTTTAAAAAATACTTGCTTCAGATTCTTGTCGAGACGTTCATGTAAACAAATCAGCACCCTGACTTCTGTGGCATGGATTTAATATGTTGCAAAGAGTTCTCCAGTGGCATATAGGTAGAGGACTGAGAGAGCCGGAATTAGGTCGGGACCTGAGGGGCAATTTCATGGCGAAGATGATATTTGGTGTGTGTTCTACAAAATGAATGCACTTCATCAGGTGCAAAAATAAAGCCAAAATTCCAGGTAGAAGGGTAAAACGTGAAGGTGGGAGATCCAAAAATACACGTGAGAATTAATGTGTGTAACAGAGAATGCTTTAGAAGAAGACAAAGGGTAGCATGAGATCAGCCAGAAAGGAGATGGTGAAAAGACTTAATTTCATGTTATCAAATAGAGAAATATCTGGGTAACCCCTGTAGCGGTGGTGGCAGTGTTTTTAGAATTACCAGTTAGGATAACATGTTGTTATGTATTTTCCCTGAAAAATACAGAGGCTTCTGAAATCTGGCAGCGTGATTTTTACCTAATCCATTAGGAAATCAGTTTAGGATTTTGTATTCCTCACTTGAAGAGTATGTTAAATAACATAACAAAAACACCAGATGCATTCTTTCTCTCCCAATAGTGCGTTAGGCTATCTGGGCCAAACATTGGCACTGAAAGACACCAAAAACATCAGATACAATATTAAGAAAAAATTTAAAAGCATCTAGAAGCTAAACAGAAATATTCTTTTTTTTTTTTTTTTTTTTGGAGACAGAAGAGTCTCGCTCTGTCAGCCCACGCTGAAGTACAGTGGCACAATCTTGGCTCACTGCAAGTGCTGCCTCCCGGGTTCACGCCATTCTCGTCTCAGCCTCCCGAGTAGCTGGGACTACAGGCGCCCGCCACCACGCCTGGCTAATTTTTTTGTATTTTTAGTAGAGACAGGGTTTCACTGTGCTAGCCAGGATGGTCTCGATCTCCTGACCTCGTGATCCACCCACCTTGGCCTCCCAAAGTGCTGGGATTACAGGCATGAGCCACCGTGCCCAGCCCAAACAGAAATATTCTTAAGTAGCAGGCTAAGTAGATAGCACTTGAGGCTATCCAAAACTCCTTAAGACGTATTAAAAAAACACAACATAACCTTAAACTAGTACTGAACAGATGCCTGAAAGAAACAAGAGCAAATTGTCTCAGGAGGTAGGTAATAGGATGACATGATCCTTGACCTCAGCTTATTCCTAAAAGGATTTTTTAAGGTCAGTAAATACCACACAGTTAAAATAACCCAACCCACAAGGACATAAATCTCATTGAGCCAAGGACAAGTCAAAATACAAACAGCTACCAAACTATCTAATTATCTATAAAGCTATTATACTTACTATGTTTACAGAAAAATAACAGGTTTGAATCTTAGGGAAAAGGAGATGAAATGAGCAAATAATACAACTAGAAATTATAAATATTATAATAACTGACTATATGGGGTGAATAGTAGATTAGACATAATTAAAGAAAAAATTAGTAAAATGGAAGGTAGGTTACAATTACCTAGAAAGCAGCGTGAAAACAGAAAAATAGGTAAATCATAGAAGAGCATATAAGACTTAGATGATTAAGACGTTCTAACACACTTACTGGGAATCCCGGAGAGAGAAAATATTTTAAGAAGACTGAAATTTTTCTGTAACCAATGAAAGATTCCAATTCAGATTCAAGCATCCAAATAAGCGCTTAACAGGATAAATAGTGGAGAAACTGCAGAACACCAGATATAAAGATGTTGGTCTGTAAAGATTTAACAAGGGGCTGGGAGCTGGCGGGGGGAGTGATATCTACAAGAAAGGAGACAGACTTGGGTGAAGAGTAATAGTGGAAACCAGAGGGCAGTACAGTGAGATATTCAGTATGGCGGGGAGACGGGAGGGTGGATTGTCAACCTAGAATTCTATAGCCACCAAAAACTATCAAGAATGAGGATAAAAACACATTTTCAAATAAATACCAAGTTTCTTACCACCAGATCCTTCCTAAAAGTAATTCTAAAGACTGTTCCTTAGACAGAAGTAAATCATTCTAGATGGAAGAGAGATAGAGCAAAGAAAGGGGTAGATCTCTGGATAAATCTAAACAAAATGTGGATTGTGTATAAAAATAATACCATCTTGAAGATATAATGGAAAAAATATACAACAGCCATAACAAAATATAAAGGGGTAAATTAAGGTGAATACTCAAATTAGCAGAAAAGAGGAGACAGAATGATTAAAAAATTCCTGATCCAAAAAAGAACAAGGAAACAAAAATTGAACAGGTAAGAAAATATGAAACAAGATATATATTTGAATTCAAATATGCTAGTAATTAAACGAACAGATTAAATGTTTCAGCTAAAAGATTGCCATATTAAAACGTAACTAATGTTTATAAGTTACTTATTAAAACGTGAAGTTGTGGTTGTACAACATTGTGAACTGTAGTAAGTGCCACTGAACTGTTCACTTTAATATAGTTAATCTTAAGTAAATTTTACCTCAATAAAATGATGAAAGGATAGAAAAAACGATGCAAATATTAAAAGGAAGCTTACACAACTGTATGAATCAGACAAAATAGAATTTAAGACAAAGTATTATTCGGTTCATGCTAATTTTTAAATTATCTTCCTACTCAATTGAACTTTAAATCTTACAAGGTGAACATAATTACTTCCCATATAGAGTCCAGGAATCTAAGAGAAATCGTAATGGAAATTAGAACATATGTTGAAATGAAAAAAGAATATACTTTGCAACAAACTCAGATGGAGCTGTAGTGCGTGTATATATTTTAAAAGGAATCTAAAGAATAATGAACTTAAGGGTTTTTTTAATGGTAAAATAAACCCCCTAAAGGATGGAAGGAAATAAAAATAAGGACAGAAACTAATGAAACAAAAATCACAATGGAAAAGATCAGAAAACTGCAAGGTGGTTCTTGGCAAAAACAATTTTTGTTAATGCCATCCTATAGGATATAATGCAAGCCACACATGTAATATTAAATTTTCAAGTAGCCATATTAAAAATGATGTAATATTTGAAAGTAATTTTATAAGTAAATATTTGAAACTAATTTTAATAATATAGTTTATTTAGCCATGTATCAAACATCACTTCAATATGTAATCAGTACAAAAAATTACTGGGAGATTTTACTTTTTTTGTATTAACTCTCTAAGGTTCACTATGTATTTTATACTATGGCACATCTAGATTCAGACAAGCTACATTCCAAGTGCTCAGTGGTCACATGTGGCTGGCTATCACACTGAAGAGTGCAGGTCTATGTCAAGAATGGGAAAAGAAACATTACTACAGATGCTACAGATATTAAAAAAGATTACGTATGAGCAACTTTACACACTAAACTTGAAAATTTAGATATTTTCAAGACTCAATAAGCTTCTAAAATAATATAACTTAAATATACTCAAGAGAAAAGAAAAATGAATCAGTCAAATCTTTTTATATAGAAAATTCCAGGCTTAGAAGCCTTCATTGGTGATTCTTACCAGACATTCAAAGAATAAATAATTCCACTCTTACATCAGCTTTTTCAGGATCAGAAGAGGAGAAACTCCCCGCCATTTTTTGTGGCTAGCATAATCTTGATGCCAGAAACCAATAAGAATTTTATTGGTTGTAATATAATCCTTACAATTTTTGTAAGAAAGCAGAATTAAAGGCTAGTGTCATTCATGAAATGCAAAAACACTGAACAGAATATTAGCAAGCAGAATCCATAAATGTATTAAAAGAATAAACATAATGACTAAGTTGGGCTTATCCCCAAAATGTAAAGTTGCTTTAACATTAAAAAGATTAGTAAAAATAATCAATGTAAATCACTTTACTGGTTAAAAATAAAAATCATGATCTAAAATGCAGAGAAGTTTGAATTAAGACCTACAATTCTTGAAAAACTATTTGGGAACTTCCTTGATGATCTAAAGAATATGTTCAAAAAAATCTAAAGCAAACATTTGTCTGATGATGAGAGAAAAGCTTTCTCTTCAATATGAAGAAAAAGATAAGAACGGTGGCTATAATCACTTCTAGTCAACAGTGTCCTGAAAATCTTAGCAAATGCTTCAAGGTAAGAAAAACACTAAACCTGTAATCTTTGAAGAAACACGTAATTCTATACAGATGATTTGAATGTACATAGAAAAATCCAAGAAAATCTGTAGCTAAGTTATCAGAATTAGTCTAACAAGCTTGCTTGAAACAATATATCAAAAACAGTTACTGATATACCAACAAGAAGTAATAAGCTAGTGGAATTAAATAAAAGTACCTTTTACAGTAACATAAAAAAGAAATTACCTAGAAATAGCTACTGTGATATATGTGAGACTTTTGTAGAGAATATGATCAAATTATGGTATAAAACAGAATGTTATATTCAAAGATTGAAATATTCAGTATCTAAAAAGTCAGTTTTCTGTAAGTTGAATTCATTTGCTTTCATGAAATCCCAGTGAAAATGCGATGTTTTTGTTTGGTGATTGAGTTGAACTTGAAAAGTAAATTTTAAAATGTGTATGGAATTTGCAAGAGGCCAAGAATACTTAAGAAACACCTAAAATATAAAAAGTGGGCCGGGCACGGTGGCTCACGCCTGTAATCTCAGCACTTTGGGAGGCTGAGGCGGGTGGATCACCTGAGGTCAGGAGTTCAAGACCAGCCTGACCAACATAGTGAAACCCCGTCTCTACTGAAAAAAAAAAATACAAAATTAGCTGGGTATGATGGTGGATGCCTGTAATACCAGTTACTCAGGAGGCTGAGGCAGGAGAATCACCTGAACCCGTGAGGCAGAGGTTGCAGTGAGCCGAGATTGTGCCGTTGCATTCCAGCCTGGACAACAAGAGTGAAACTCCGTCTCAAATAAAAATAATGTAGGAGCCCTTGCTCTAAATGTGTCATCTAAAGTTTTAGAAATTAAAAAAGCATGATATTCACACAGGGATAAGCAGACAGACCAGACACACAGAATAGAGATCTCAGAAACAGACTGATCCACGTGTGTTCAGATGTTGCATCATGGAATAGCGTATCACTGGTGCAGAGAGAGGATAGACCTTCAACAAACGATGCTGAGACAATTCAGTTGTCCCTCCATATCCATAGGAGGTTGGCTACAGATTTTCCCTGAGGATTCCAAAATCTGCAGATGCTCAAGTTCCTAATGTAAAATGGCATAGTGTGTGTTTTGAGACAGTCTCTCACTTTGTCGTCCAGGCTGGAGTGCAGTGGTGCGATCTCAGCTCACTGCAACCTCTGCTTCCCGAGTTCAAGTGATTCTCGTGCCTCAACCTCCTGGGTAGCTGGGACTACAGGCACCCATCGCCATACCGGCTAATTTTTTGTATTTTTTTTTTTTTCAGTAGAGATGGGGGTTTCACCATTTTGGCCAGGCTGGTCTCGAACTTCTGACCTCAGGTGATCCACCCACCTCAGCCTCCCGAACTGCTGGGATTACAGGCATGAGCCACCGCATCTGGCCTATAGTGTTTGCTTATAACGTACAGGCATCTTCCCATAATACTGTAAATCATCTCTAAGTTACTGTGATATGTAATACAATGTAAATGTTGTGTGAAAAGTTGTTATACTCTATTGGTTTTTTCATTTGTATTTTTTAGTGTTGTGTGTTATGTGTTATTATTTTAATTCTTCAATAATTTCAATCTGCGACTAGTTGAATCTGTGGATATGGAGGACTGGCGGTGTCTATCCACGTGAATGACAAAGGCTGTCGTGCTTTGGTGTCTCTTTTCCTGATATTAGACTGAGGTGTAATAGCCTTTAAGCATGGTACCCTTACTCCTTTGCAGTTTGGTAAAATGTTTTATCACTGCTGCCGGCTGTGAAGACCTCGCCTCTGCTCTCATCAGCAATCAAAACCTGAAGATTCTGCAAGTTGGGTGCAATGAAATCGGAGACGTGGGCGTGCAGCTGTTGTGTCGTGCTCTGACGCATCCGGATTGCCGCTTAGAGATTCTTGGGTGGGTATCGCCAAGCTCCTGGTTATGTTTTCATGAGTAGCAAAGACGGAAAATGGATGGGAAGAAAGAGAAAGATGAAAACTCCAACAGGACCACATAGCAGCTAGCTGTGGTTGCATCATGAACCAGTGTAAAACTTCAGGGCTTAAGGCAATGAGAAGTTAGATTGCTGCTGGCTCTGCTTGTCTGGGCAGGCGTCACTGACCTCAACCAGGTGTGCTTAGGAAGCTGTGGTTAACTGAGGGATTGGCTGTTTGGGTTGACCTTGCTATATGTATGGAGGTTGGCTGGCTGGGTTGGCTGTCCCCTTGGGGATGACAGATGTAACTGGCCCACGTCTCATTATCTAACTGGTTGGCCTGGGCTCATTGACATGGCATCTGTATCAGTTTGCCAGGGTTTAAAAAGTACCATGGACTGGGTGGCTTAGATTATGAATTTATCACTTCACGGTTATGGAGGCTGAAAGTCTGAGATCAAAGTGTCAGCAGAGTTGGCTCCTTCTGAAGGCCATGGGGGAGAATCTGCTCCAGGCCCTTCTTGTCTTGTCGATAACCATCTGTCTTCTCCCTGTGTCTTCATGTTCTCTTCCCTTTATGTGTGTGTGTCTAAATTTCCCCTTATAAGAACACCAGTCATATGATTAGAGTCCCCCCAGTGTCCTCATTTTAGCTTAATTGCCTCTATAAAGACCTTGTATCCAAATATGATCACATTTTGGGGTACTGGGGTTTAGGACTTCAACATATAAATCTTGGCAGGGACAGAAATGAGCCCATAGCAGCATCTCAGGGGTTCAAGAGATGAAGTATAGAAAACATCCAAGATCACCAGGTGTGATAGCTTAGTCCTGCAATCCCAGCACTATAGGAGCCTGAGGCAAGCCAATAGCTTGAGGCTAGGAGTTCAAGAACAGGCTGGGCAACATGGTAAAACCCCATCTCCATAAAAATTAGCCAGGCGTGGTGCATGCCTGTAGCCCCAGTTACTCAGGAGGCTGAGGAAGGAAAATTGCTAGAACCCAGGAGGTCAAGGCTGCAGTGAGCCATGATCATGCCACTGCACTTCAGCCGGGATGACAGAAACCCCATCTCCACAAAAATTAGCCCGCAGGCATGGTGCATGCCTGTAGCCCCAGCTACTCAGGAGGCTGAGGCAGGAAAATTGCTAGAACCCAGGAGGTCAAGGCTGCAGTGAGCCATGGTCATGCCGCTGTACTTCAGCCGGGATGACAGAAACCCCATCTCCAAAGAAGAAAAACACCCAAAATGGTGGCTCAGAACTCTCCTAACCTTGCTTCCATTGTTATATTATCCAAAACAAGGTATGAAGCCGTCTCAGATGTTATATTATCCAAAGCAAGGTATGAAGCCGGAAATAGACTCTGTTAGTGGAATGAGCTGCAAAGTCACATTGCTGTGGGCAGGGATACAGAGAAGAATGGACACTTATGGCTACTTTTACCACCTACCCACAGACGCGTGATCTGAGGTCGTAAACACTGGACTGTGAGAGATTGCACTTGAGGCAATGGGGTGTGCCTCAGCTAGACGTCTAGCTCACATCCCATCCTACCTCCACCCTGAGGCTGGGGCCGCATCTTACCATGTGTCTTTTTATTGCAGGTTGGAAGAATGTGGGTTAACGAGCACCTGCTGTAAGGATCTCGCGTCTGTTCTCACCTGCAGTAAGACGCTGCAGCAGCTCAACCTGACCTTGAACACCTTGGACCACACAGGGGTGGTTGTGCTCTGTGAGGCCCTGAGACACCCAGAGTGTGCCCTGCAGGTGCTCGGGTGAGCTGGGGTCTGTTGTGCTCTATGGGCAGAGTGCTCCGGGCTAAGAAGGGACTGGCTGGGACCTGCAGTGTAATCACGCTGCATTTAAAATGCAAATGATGTTCCTTGTCTCAGGGTTGTTGCAGGAGTAAGAACCAAGCAGGTGAGTATAAAACTCTTACCACAGTAAGTGGTGAACAGTGAATGTCCAACAAATGGAAACACTTGTGAAGTGGCCTCATTGTCTGGGGTAACACCCGAGGTTCATTGTCCCAGGGCCGTGGAGATCCAAGGACGCAGATACACAAAGAGTGAGGTTAAGAGCAGAAGTTTAATAGGCAAAAGAAAGAAGAGCTGTCTGCTACAGAGATGGGTCTCGGAAAAATGGATTGCCCGATCCATGGTGAAATGCAGAGGGTTTTATAGACGAGCTGGTGGGGAGGTGTGGTGTCTGATCTACATAGGGCATGAAAAACTGGTTAGGACCAGGTGTGCCGTTTGCATAGGGTGTGAATTTCTGGCAGCCCCCACCCCAGTCTTTTATTAAGCAGGCAGGTTCTCTGCCTGAGCTGCACTATGTTGCCCATTTCTTTCTTACTGTACCCATGCTAATAAAAAAGGGAAGATGGCGCTTCCATGGTGAACAGGCCTGGCCCCCAGGTAGCTCTTTTCACTGGCGCAGCTGCTGGCATTTCCCCCATGCAATCTTCGAGCTCCCTTATTTATGTTTGCAGCTCAGTTTTTCAGGATGCTCTTTGTTAGAAAAGAAATGATTTCTTGGGCTGGTTTTTGTTAGAAGGGAAGCTCTGCTGAGGACTTTTGCCCTCACTATCTGCCTAAATAATTTTTTACCTCCTATATCACTTGTTACTATTATAATACAAATTATGATACATGTTTATATTTTAAATATTTATGTGTAAATACAAGTTATATGTATATTCATAAGTATAACATTTATAAATAGAAACTTATATAAACATAATTTATATTTTAATTTGTTATATTTATAATTACATATAATCCCACAAACATTATTTTACTAGATAACTATAGAGTCCTTAACATTTATTTTTCTCATTCATTTTCCCCTACTCTTTTCAAACCAATATGAGATGAAGGCAATCATAGGCAGTTATTAGGCTGTTCATTTCCAGAAAAGGGAAATATAATGGGTTAAAACTGTTATAACTCTAACACTAAAGAACATTCACTGATTTTTTTTTTCCATTTTGTGAAGATACAGGTTTGTTTTCTTGAAGTCCATCCTTATAAATCTCCACCTGGAAAGGCTGAGTGCTTGGCATTGTTTCTTTCTCATTTTAATGTTTGCTAAAGATTCAGAATGTAGACTACCAAAGTAGACACGTGATTAAGGGGAAGGACTCAAATTGTCTGCATTCTGAGTCACGGAGGTCTGTGTTTGTCTCCTAGCCTTGCCATGTTTGGCCCTGTAAGCCAGGGTAAGGCATTTGTCCTCTTTGATTATCAGCCTCCTATCTACAAAATAGGGATGATTATTTGGCATGGTAATTATGAAAGTATGCATCAGATAATGTGATAACTATGGCAGAACTAAATAAGTGAGTTTTCATCTTCCTCCAGCCCCCACCATAGATAGTCTCACAAAGATGTGTATTAAGATACATAGTTGTGCTAAAGAACATAGCTTACCCCAACAGTGTGGGACAGTTGCACGCAAACAGATGCCAAATGGAGATGAGAGATATTATACGTAAAAGGAAGGACCAAGACACGGTGATACTTAATCCTTCTGTCTGATGCAAAGCAATGATACAACGTATGGGGGCTCCAGAAACAAATTGCTTGAATTTGTATCCAGACTACCACTTACTGGTTTTGTGACCTTAACATTGTTCTCATTGTCTTCATCACAAGTCCGGACAATTATGCTACCTCATAAGGCAGTTGTGAACATTTAATGAGATAGGCATGTAAAAAGCCTTAGCAGAGGGCCAGGGCCCAGGTACTTGGATAATGGAAACTATTAACTTTATCTTTGAAAAAGTAAAAATAGCTTCAGTCTTTCTCCCTAACTCCCACTGACTTCTTGTTGCAAATCCAAATATTTGTGTGGAGTTCATGCCTTCTATTACCAATTCTGGACATTTATTTATGTCCAGTGACATATTGGAGCCAGCTCCTACAAGCTGGTGAGAGCCGTGTGTGTGTGTGTGTGTGTGTGTGTGTGTACCTGTCTTTGTAACTCTGTTTAGTGACAGCAAGTGGGCAGCCCGAAATTGGCCATGATTGCCTTGGAGAATTTACACCACAGAAATTGGCAAAGCTATAAATTGGGACTTTATTTATTTCCTGGGGATCCAGGGGTAACATTTATCAGCATACCGCTGCATTTGATGTGTATGTCTTTCCTCTTGGAGGTAACACCAGGGTTTCCTAGGCTTGTCCTGGGATGAATTAGGGAGAAAGATGAGCTGCAGAAAAGGGAAAAAGTATGTGAATTAAAAATAGAACCTTTTAAAATATTTTACCAGGCTGAGAAAAACTGATTTTGATGAGGAAACCCAGGCACTTCTGACGGCTGAGGAAGAGAGAAATCCTAACCTGACCATCACAGACGACTGTGACACAATCACAAGGGTAGAAATCTGATTGCGAGGAACCTGGGCTCTGACTCGAACACCTGCAAAGGACACACAAGGGTAGAGATCTGATTGCGAGGAACCTGGGCTCTGACTCGAACACCTGCAAAGGACAGGGACTGGGACTGTTACTTACATGACACTGCACCCAGGAGATACAAATCATTGACACTCTGAGTTGTGAGATTTCTGGCACCCCATTCATAGATTTGATATGATACACCTGGTTTTTATGTGCTCTGTGGCCTTGGATGAGCCACTGAAAGGCCTTCATGGTCTCTCGGTCTCACAAGGACCTCTTAACCCCTCAATAAAGTGTTACATTTCTAAACATTGGAAAATCTTTTTTTGCCTTTTTTTTATTTGTATAAATTTAAGGGGTACGAGTACGGTTTTGTTACATGTATATATTGTGTGGGAAAATCTGGGCTTTTAGTATACCTATCACACAGATAGTATACATTGTACCCATTAGGTCAGTTCTCACCCTGCACCTCCCTCTCACCCTCCTGAGCCTCCAATGTCTACTATTCCACACTTTTTTTTTTTTTTGAGATAGAGTTTTGCTCCTGTTGCCCAGGCTGGAGTGCAATGGTGCGATCGCGGCTCACCACAACCTCCGCCTCCTGGGTTCAAGTGATTTCTCCTGCCTCAGCCTCCTGAGTAGCTGGGATTACAGGCATGCACCATCACGCCTGGCTAATTTTTTTTTTTTTTTTTTTTTTTTTTTTTTAAGTAGAGACGGGGTTTCTCCATGTTGGTCAGGCTGGTCTTGAACTCCCGACCTCAGGTTATCCACCTGCCTCAGCCTTTCACAGTGGTGGGATTACAGGCGTGAGCCACTGCACCCAGCCACTCTTTATATATTATTTAGCTCTCACATACAAGTAAGAACATGCATTATTTGACTTAGTTTCTGAGTTATCTCACTTAAGATCATGGCTTGAGTTCCATTCATGTTGCTGCAAAAGACATGATTTTATTCTTTTTATGGCTGAATAGGATTCCACTGTCTATAAATCATGTTTTCTTGATCCACTCATCTGCTGGTGGACACTTATGTTGATCCCATGACTTTGCTATTGTGGAGAGTGCTCCAGTAAACACATGGATGCAGGTATCTTTTTAGTATGATTTCTCTTGCTTTGGATAGAACTCGGTAGTGAGGTTGCCAGACAAAATGGTAGCTCTATGTTTAGTTCTTTGGGAAATCTCCATACTGCCTGGAAAATCTTGAAACAGTGTTTGCTACTGATGAATGACTGGAATAGGAGTGCAGGTTGAAGAAACTGTGGCCCCCTCCCCGTGTTGACTTGGAAAGACGCTGGCCACACTGAAAGCACTAGAAAGGCTGGTCTGACTTGGGCACCCTTCTTTCTGCCAGTCCTACTAGGATTCCAGGTTGGGCTCCTGATCTGTTCTTGCCTGATGAAGGCACCTTTTTTATTGGTACATAATAGTGGTATATATTTTGGGGTTCATGTGAATGTTTGGGTAATTTCCATGGCATTGCTAATATTACCTCTCCTCACGGTCTTTGCCTCTCATATTCTTCCCCAAACTCCCCTCTGGCTCTCCTTTCCTCATTGGGCCTCTTGAGTTCTGAGGCTACCCTGTCTCCCCTCCCTTTGAATAAAGATCTCTTGGGAGTGGGAGCTGAAAGGAAATTTTAGGAATGGGGGTATTTCACTTCTGAACTTTTTTTTTTTTTTTTTTTTTTGAGACAGAGTCTCGCTCTGTCACCCAGGCTAGATTGCAGTGGTGCGATCTTTGCTCACTGCACCCTCCACCTCCCGGGTTCAAGCGATTCTCCTGCCTCAGCCTCCCGAGTAGCTGGGATTACAGGCGCATGCCACCACACATGGCTAATTTTACTATTTTTAGTAGAGACGGGGTTTCACCATGTTGGTCAGGCTGGTCTAGAACTCCTGACCTCATGATCTGTCCACCTTGGCCTCCCAAAGTGCTGCAATTACAGGCATGAGCCACCGTGCCCGGCCTCACTTCTGAACTTCTGTGCCACTGATTTAGGAGTGAAGATTGAGAAAATCAGCAACCTGAATGTCCAGCAATGGGTGAATGGATAAACAAAATGTGGCATATAAATAAAATGAAATACTGAGTCTTCAAAAGGAAGGACATGCTGATATATGACACAACATAGATGAACCTTGAGGATATTATGCCAAATGAAATAAGCCAGTCAGAAAAGAACAAATACCGTACATTCTCCTTCTATGAGGTACTTACAGTAGCCAAATTCATAGAGGCAAAAGGTAAAATGTTGGCTACCAGAGGCCAGGGGAAGGAGGAGAAGATGGAGTTATTTAATGAGCATAGAGTTTGTTTTGCAAGATGGAAAAGTTCTGGAGATGGATGGTGGTGATGGTTGTAAAATGTGAGTGTGCTCAAGGCCACAGGGATGTACACTTTAAATGGGTTAAAATGGTAAAATTTTGTTATGCATGTTTTACCACAATAAAAAGAAAGTGGGGAGGCTGGGTGCAGTGGCTCATGCCTGTATTCCCAGCACTTTGGGAGGCCGAGGCAGGTGGATCACCTGAGGTCAGGAGTTCGAGACCAGCCTGACCAACGTGGAAAAACCCTGTCTTTATTAAAAATACAAAAAATTAGCCGGGCGTGGTGGTGGTGCATGCCTGGAATCCCAGCTACTCGGGAGGCTGAGGCAGGAGAATCGCTTGAACCCAGGAGGCAGAGGTTGCAGCAGGCAGAGATCATGCCATTGCACTCCAGCCTGTGCAACAAGAGTGAAACTCCATCTCAAAAAAAGTGTGGAAAGAAAACTAACAAAGAAACAGGAAAATCTGGGAAGTCATTTAGTCTGTCATCTGTAAAGTGGTAATGATTAAGGACTTCCCACCTGGGTGCAATAGACGTGATAAAATATAAAAGCAGCTTGAGGAACCAAAGAACCTATTCTCCAGCTACCTTAATTATGTTCACGAGATGTCCATTTCCACCCCCAGCAGGAACGTTAACATTTTTCTCCTAACGGTTTTCCCTCCACTAAAAATACAGGTCAGTAGAAAAGAGGGAGAAGGAAGTGCTGACAGAGAACGGGTACTGAGCTGCCCAGCACAGTGGTTTACGCCTGTAATCCCAGCACTTCAGGAGGCCAAGTCAGGAGGATCGCTTGAGCCCAGGAGTTAGAGACCAGCTTGGGCAACATAGCGGGACCCTACCTCTACTATCTATCTATCTGTCTGTCTGTCTGTCTGTCTGTCTACATCTATCTAGAATTATTATTTTTTTAATTATCTGGGCGTGGTGACTCATGCCTGTGGTCCCAGCTACTCAGGAGGCTGGGGAAGGAAGACCACTTGATCCTGGGAGGTTGAGGCTGCAGTGAGCCGCGATCACACCACTACACTCTAGTCTGGGTGACACAGCAAGGCACTGTCTGAAAAACTTTTTTTTTTTAATCACAAAAAAAGAGGTACTAAGCTATAAAAAGTCTAAGTTACAAGTAAAGAATCTTAATGACAGAATTGAAGGAGATTATTCACCCAAGAGCTATTAATACATTGACAGGTGCTTACCACAAGCTGAATATTTTATATGTGTTATTTCAATTCTTGGAAAATCTGAGGTTGATGCTTTAAGACCCTTCTTGTAATGGGAAAATTGGCCTAAAGGGTACAAGTAACTGCTTCCAAGCTAAGAAGCTGTCACTCTGGCTGCCTTCACCCTGGGGATCCTTTTCCACCCAAGTTCCTCCATTATTCCTGGAATTCCATCTGTCTCTTCTTCAGTCTAAGGATCTCCTGGGCTGTTTCAGCACTCTACCACCTCTGTCTCTCATAACCTGAGCTGTGCACCAAGCTTGACTCACCTCAGCCACACATCAGTCCTGGGCAAATCTAGCCAAGCTTTTAAGATTGCATGGTTGGCCGGGTGCAGTGGCTCACGCCTGTAATCCTAGCACTTTGGGAGGCTGAGGCGGGTGGATCATGAGGTCAGGAGTTCGAGACCAGCCTGGCCAACATGGTGAAACCCCGTCTCTACTAAAAATACAAAAATTAGCCAGACACGGTGGAACACACCTGTAGTCCCAGCTACTGAGGAGGCTGAGGCAGGAGAATCACTGGAACCCAGGAGGTGGAGGTTGCAGTGAGCTGAGATTGCACGATTGCGCTCCAGCCTGGGCAACAGAGCGAGACTGTCTTAAAAAAAAATTGCAAGGTGGTGGGTGAGGAAGTGAGTGTCAAAAAAGACAGCAAGCAGAGTGGGTAAAAGAAGGAGAGGGAGGAAAGGTGAATGAAGCTGGAGACAAATAATCCATCTACCTTCCTCATAAGTATAGGCTTGAAGTTAGACAATTGGTCACAAGCTAATTGGTCTGTCTTGGTTCACGGGATTCATAATTTGGAGGCAGCCTAGAAAAAAGTTCAGCAGTCAAGGTACACTGGAATCCCTTCTATCTCATCTCTTCTCTTTTCCTGAATCACCAATTACCCCTTCCAAACCCCCTCCAAGACCTATTATGGGCCCCCCAGTCCTACAAAGTAACATTGGCCTGACTGTACAGTGGATTTGAAATCATCTGTCTACTCTAAAAAAATGTTGCTTTAAGATACTTTGATGTAATTGAATTCTAGGACAAACTTAGAAATTGTAGAATAACAACAAAAAAAAATTCCTAAAAATTTAGAAATTGAGTAGACTAAATATGATTGACTTGAGTATTGATTAGTAAATTGAAAATTTAGTAATTGAGAATTTGTGGATCAAGCATTAAACAGAGGATATCCCTGTGTTTTTGTCTGTTTTTTGAGATGAAGTCTCGCTCTGTCACCAGTCTGGAGTGCAGTGGCGCGACCTCAGCTCACTGCAGCCTCTGCCTCCTGGGTTCAAGCAATTCTCCTGCCTCAGCCTCCTGAGTAGCTGGGACTACAGGTGCCCGCCACCATGCCCAGCTAATTTTTATATTTTTAGTAGAGACAGGGTTTCACCATGTTGGCCAGGATGGTCTCGATCTCTTGACCTTGTGATCTGCCCACCTCGGCCTCCCAAAGTGCTGGGATTACAGGTGTGAGCCACCATGCCAGGCCATCCCTGGTTTTTTGTTTGTTGTTGTTTTTTTTTTTCTCTGAGACAGAGTCTCGCTCTGTCACCAGGCTGGAATGCAGTGGCATGATCTCTGCTCACTGCAACCTCCACCTCCCGGGTTCAAGCAATTCCCCTGACTCAGCCTTCTGAGTAAGTGGGACTACAGGTGCGCAGCACCACACCTGGCTAATTTTTTTTTGTATTTTAGTAGAGACGGGGTTTCACCATGTTGGCTAGGATGGTCTCAATCTCCTGACCTCGTGATCTGCCTGCCTTGGCCTCGCAAAGTGCCGGGATTACAGGTGTGAGCCACCGTGCCCAGCCCATCCCTGTTACTTTTAAAGAAACGATGGAGAAATCTTGGGATAGTCTTTATTTATCTTGTCAGATTATCAGAAATAACATGGTTGGCCAGGTTTGGTGGCTCACGCCTGTAATCCCAGCACTCTGGGAGGCCAAGGCTGGAGGATCGGTTGAGCTCAGGAGTTTGAGACCAGCCTGGGGAACATGGCAAAACCTCATCTCTACTAAAAAAAGTTACATGGTGGCACACACCTGTAGTCCCAACTACTCGGGAGGCTGAAGTGGCAGGATCCCTTGAACCTGGGAGGCAGAGGTTGCAGTGAGCTGAGGTGGTGCCACTGCACTCCAGCCTGGGTGACAGAGTGAGACCCTGTCTCAAAATAAAATATGGCCCATTTTAATAGCTGGTAACTGAATATGAATCAATGAGATGAAGATTAAGGCAATTAACCTTTGATTTTATTTTTAACCTTTATTGCCCTGACAATATTTTCTAAATTAGTTCACATACGTCTCCCACTCTTTCTATCCCAGATTTCATCTACAAAGGGCAGTAAAGATATAGAAAAAGGAAGAGAATGAAGTATTTATTTCAAGGACTCTGGGTTTTACTATGTCTAATAGTGAGAACATGGATGGACAGAAGGATTATAGCCTTCAACTTATTGAAAGATCCCATCAGGTGTTGTAAAGTGGGTCAGATCTTAAAATAGAAAAGTTGGATTTATAGGCCAGTCTGACTTACTATCTCTGTAATCTGTTGTAAAGCATTTTCTTTTGGTATCCTTGCTTTTAAATCAGTAAAGTAAGGCTATCCTATCTTACATGGCTTTGATGGGGATTTAGACCCTCTAGGACGGTGTTTTATAAGCTATGAAATGCTAAATGGATCTCCAGCTATTCTGTAAGACTGCTTCTGATAGCGTCTGCTTATTGAATAATAAAATAGTACAAGAAAGACTCTTGGTGTTAGAGCGGGGGAGAGAAAATTACAACTTAATAAGATCTTATTCTTCATAGAGATTTCCATCCATGACACATCGATTTCACATATCCTGTGCGGGATACAGTTTTATATTTTCAGGTGAGTAAAGTACATTTTAGAAATGTTACACAGCCACAGAGCTAACCAAGGCAGAAGTGAAAGCCAAAATTGGGTCTAATTTAATTACAAATTGTTTCTGCCCTCATCATTTTGAAGATGAGGTAATTAGGTCCAGAGAGGGGAAGTGACTGACCCAAAAGTAACAAAATAAGGAATTATCCTGGGGTGTAAAGACAGAGTCTGTGGCCGGAGGCAGACCACATTTCTGTGCAAATGGATAGGACAGAGTGGTGGTGAGTTCATGGAGGAAGGACGGAAGACCACATCGTTGGCATCTAACAACCAAAATGATTAAGAAAAACTTTATTTTGGCCGGGCGCGGTGGCTCATCGCCTGTAATCCCAGCACTTTGTGAGGCCAAGGTGGGCGGATCAGAAAGTCAAGAGATCGAGACTATCCTGGCCAACATGGTGAAGCCCCATCTCTACTAAAAAAAAAAATACAAAAATCAGCTGGGCACAGTGGTGTGTGCCTGTAATCCCAGCTACTTGGGAGGCTGAGGAAGGAGAATCGCTTGAACCCGGGAGGTGGAGGTTGCAGTGAGCCAAGATTGCACCACTGCACTCCAGCCTGGCAACAGAGCGAGACTCTGTCTCAAAAAAGAGAACAACAAAACTATTTCAGATGGATAAAAATAAGCGAAAGGGAGGTGGTCCTTACGATGGTTTTGTATTAACCTGAATATTGTGATTCCTGTAAACAGGGTCCCATTCTACCTCCATGTCCTGCACATCTGCAGAATAGAGAAGGAAAACTTTTACTTTCCAGAGAAATTTATTTCAAGTCTCCTTGAGCAGCAGTCTTAAGTCTCAACCCATAGCATCCAATCCTTTGTGTATTAGAGGGTTTACCTCTCTTGTCCTGCAGCTAACTCAGGTTGACACTTTCTATGCCTCAGAGCCTTTATTTTTGTCTTATCAGGGTACAGGTGCTGGTAGATGTGGCAGTGGGTACTTGTGGAAGATCCGGATTCTTATTTCTTCAAGAAATATGTAAAATCAACTGAGCATGAAAATGGAGAACGGTTGAGGACAACGGAAGTTGAGTAGAACGGGTTAAAGCAGTATGTTACAGTATCGTGTGCAACAGTACCATGAGCAACGGTAAGAAAACTCTTAGGCTCAGCCATAAATTTAAGCAGGGTTGAACATCCTTCAGCATGTTCAGCTATCTGGATACAAGTGTGGAGTATGTAGAACATTGGAAAAAGGTTTGTGGTTTTAAGTGCATAGGACAAAGTGAGAGGGGCAGGCAGCATGGAAGATGTTGACTAGACAAATTTGAGGGGCTGTTTGGAGTACTGTCGGCTGAATAGATAAACTCTAAGCAGGGTGAAGTATAGCAAAAAGGCAGCTGTCTTCAGGAACTGAGAAGGGTTTGGGGTGTTATTCTACTTATGAGCCAAAAAGCCTGTTCCTGTTTCATGGAAGCTAGCAGAAGATACGAGACTCCTGGCCCAGAAACAAATAATTTTATCATCCATGACAAAAGCATGAGTCAGTATTTCTTGTTGCTTTTAATCAGTTCCTCATACTTCCCAAGTCTCACAGCTTTGGGTGCCATAAAGGGTCCATGATGGATGACTGTACCTGCTGTAGATTGGATTAAGAGAAGCACGCTGAGCTTAGGGAATCTGCCAATAAGCAGAACAAGCCTGCTTTTTGTCTGGGGTAGAAAGTTACCTTATCCCTCAAGTTTGCTCAGCGCAAACACAACCTGGCAAAAGTCCTTGGCAAAAAAACAAAAATAAAAGAAATTTAAAAGTCAGGGTCCAACATTTTTTGCATACCCATAAAGAATGTACAGGGGTGCTTAGGGCCCATGATAAACAGCCTCTTGCTATAGCATATCAGTGAGTTATCAGTGGAATCTACAGATTAAACTCTGGTTAGAGTCAGTCAGGAAGATATGAGGTGGTTGTTGAAGAGGCAAATACCAATTAAAAGTGAAACTACTAGGCCAGGCGTGGTGGCTCACGCCTGTAAACCCAGCAGTTTGGGAAGCCGAGGCGGGTAGATCACGAGGTCAGGAGATGGAGACCATTTTAGCCAACAGGGCGAAACCCCATCTCTACTAAAAATACAAAAAGTAGCCGGGTGTAGTGGGCGCCTGTAGTCCCAGCTACTCAGGAGGCTGAGGCAGGAGAATTGCTTGAACTCAGGAGGCGGAGGTTGCAGTGAGCCGAGATCGCACCACTGCACTCCAGCCTGAGTGACAGAGCGAGAGTGTCTCAAAAAAAAAAAAAAAAAAAAAAACTACAAAATAATTGGAATTTCTGGAGTTTGAGCATGAAGGAGGCTTAGATATGGCAGAAGATACTGTCATTGAAGATGCAGTCACACAGGGATGTCCGATCTTTTGGTTTCCCTGGGCCACGTTGGAAGAATTGTCTTGGGCCACACACTAATGCTGGCTGATGAGCTTAAAAAAAAAAAGTCCATGCATACGAAAGTTTATGAATTTGTGTTGGGACCTCATTAAAAGTGGGCCCAGGCTGTGGGTTGGACAAGCATGGAGATTAAAATTAGGTGTAAGGAATATAGGCTGAACATCCCAAATCCAAAAATCCAGAATCTAGAATGTTCCTTTTGAACGCTGAGACGATGCTCATAGGAAGTGTTTACTGGAACGTTTCTGAATTCAGAATTTTAGATTTTGTGTGTCCAGCCAGTAAGTATAATGCAAATATTCCAAAGTCTGAAAAAATGCAAAGTCCATGCATTTCGGATAAGGGATACTCAACTTGTACCACCGGAGGGGCTGACGGGGGGCCAGGAACTAAAGTCTTTTAACTGAAGTCTAAGTTGGCAGTCTGGAAGTGGCTCGAAGAACAGGGGGTCTAAATCTAAAGACACGAGGATAGAGGCTGAGAGGGAGACAGAGGGGTGAAGAGAATGGTCGCAGAGCAGAAGGTGAGGAAGAGACCACCCACCCGATTAACTGCTAGGCTCCCGAGACAAGACAACCACGCCCGAAAGAGCTGTAAGAGAAGCAATGTCCTCAGAGGAGATGCAGGTTTCAGAGAGAGGGAGATTAAAGGGACCGTTTCAACCTATTCTCTAAATATAGGTTTGCTGGTTTCCAAAGAGCACAGTGAGAAGGTTTCGGGTGAAGAAGGGCAGGAGATGGAATAAACTCAGAAAAGTACATCATAATGAAGAGTGGGAGATAGGAATCAATCCAGGCCGGGTGCGGTGGCTCACACCTATAATCCCAACACTTCGGGAGGCCGAGGCAGGTGGATCACTTGAGGCCAGGAGTTCAAAACCAGCCTGGAAAACATGGTGAAACCCCATGTCTACTAAAAATACAAAAGTTAGCCAGGCCTGGTGGTACATGCCTGTAATCCCAGCTACTTGGGAGGCTGAGGCAGAAGAATCGCTTGAACTCGAGAGGTGGAAGTTGCAGTGAGCTGAGATGGTGCCACTACGCTCCAGCCTGGGTGACAGAGTGAGACCCTGTCTCAAAAAAAAAAAAAAAATCAATGCAGAGTCTAATACTTCTTGGGGGAATCAATATAAGTGAAGATAAAGGCATATTAGGAGTTCTGGATGTCTATGTGGTTTAATCACAGTATAATAATTATGGAATTATAAACACATCCATCCCACTTCTCAATCCATGAGAAATGAGGCTTTGGGCTTTCCTGAGGTATTTTTATATGCTTTGCTTTATTGAATTCTCTCAACACCTCCAAGAATTAAAAACATTACACCAAGGAGGACATAGACAAGACTGAAGGCACAGCCAACTTATGATCTTGGTACCAGACACAGTATTACACTAGGATTCCAGACCTGGGCGTGCAATGGGCGGCCTCCAACAACCGTGACAAAGCCTCCTGCAGGGAACAGCTCATTTGTCCCCACAAATGGTGACATTGGAGCGACACACAGGCGAGGATGTCCTGGTGGCTTTCCCCCAAGATCCATGGTCAAGCCACGTGGCATCTAATCCGTGGGATCACCACCACCACTTGTCTTCAAGGTCATTAAAATCCCATGCACACTTGAGTTTCAGACAGAGCTCCTTCTGTGAGGTCTGTATCTCCTCTCTCACTACATTGTGCAAGTCTTTTTGAAGCCTGCAAAATATGAGGTACTGAAGTTTAGAAGCAGTGAAGAAGTTTAGAAGTAATTTTTAAGGTTCAGGGGAACATGTACAGGTTTGTTACATGGGTCTATTGTGTGGCATGAAGTTTGGTGTGTGAATGATCCCATCACCCAGGTAGTGAGTATAGCACCTGAAAGTACTTTAACCCTTGCCTTCTTCCCACTCTCCTCCTCCTAGTAGTCCCGTGTCTTGTCAACAAATATATGTGTATATATGTATATACACACACATACATGCATACACATATATACACACATATTCACATACACACATACACACACATATACATATTTTTTGAGATGCAGTGTCACTTTGTCACCCAGGCTGGAGTGCAATGGCGTGATCTCGGCTCACTGCACCCTCCACCTCCTGGGCCCAAGCGATTCTCCTGCCTTAGGCTCCTGAATAGCTGGGATTACAGGCGCACACCACCACGCCGGCTAATTTTTGTATTTTTAGTAGATATGGGGTTTCACCATGTTGGCCAGGCTGGTCTCGAACTCCTGACCTCAGGTGATCTGCCCACCTCGGCCTCCCAAAGTGCTGGAATTAGAGGCATGAGCCACCATGCCTGGCCTACTGTCACCATCTTTAAATCCACATGTACTGATTGTTTAGCTCCAACTTGTGAGAACATGTGGTATGTGGTTTTCTGTTCCTGCATTAGTTCACTTAGGCTAATAGCCCCCAGCTGCATCCATGTTGCCACAAAGGACATGGTTTCATTCCTTTTTAGAGCAGGGTAGTACTCCATGGTGTATGTGGACCACATGCATGTGTGTGTTCCTCACAGCACTGTTCACAATAGCATTGACATGGAACCAACCTAGGTGCTCATCAACAGCAGACTGGATGGAAGCAGTGAAGTACAGGCAGGGTGCAGTGTAAAGTGGCAAACTGATATAAAGCAAAATAAAGGTTTAGACAAAAGTAATTGCCATTTTTGCCATTAAAAGTAATGGCGGTCAGGCATGGTGGCTCACACCTGTAATCCCAGCACTTTGGGAGGCTGAGGCAGGTGAATTACCTGAGGTCGGCAGTTCTAGACCAGCCTGACCAACATGGAGAAACCCCAACTCTACTAAAAATACCAAGTTAGCTGGGTGTGGTGGCACGTGCCTGTAATCCAGGCTACTTGGGAGGCTGAGGCAAGAGAATCGCTTGAACCCGGGAGGCAGAGGGTGCGGTGAGCCGAGATCGCGCCATTGCACTCCTGCGTGGGCAACAAGAGTGAAACTCCGTCTCAAAAAAAAAAAAAAAAAAAGTAATGGCAAAAACCATTACTTTAAAACCACTGCATTAAAAATAATAGCAAACACAATTACTTTGGCACCAACCTACAGAAAGACTAACAAATGAAGGGTAACTTTTGTTTACCCTTCGACTGGGACCTCCCACCACCCTAGCCTTACCTACAGATGTCAGGGAGAAGATTTGATGGCACGGGAACCCCTTTCCATAGAGAAAAGGCACAACCACAAAGGTAGAAGATGAGAAAACCATGGTGCGGATGACACAAGGGACCTTGTGGGCAGGCCAGAGTAACTCAGGCCATTTTCACTGTGTATGAATAAATCCAAGTACTTCTCATTAATCTGCATCTAGCAATTTTTGAAAAATATGAGCGTTCTACAAGAGGAGGCGAGGGTCTGGGCACCCAGTCAGAAGCCCCTTCTGCACACATGCATGATAGACAGCAGAGAAGCTTCATCTTTAACGGTTGCTGTCCCAGAACCCTTTTTAAAATGCACCACTGAAGTGTGAAGTTGGCAACATCAAATCTTTAAAAGGTGCAGATCGTGACTCACTTCCTAAAGTAGGCAAGGTTCCTTGGCATCTGGGATGACTTCTGCTGAGATGTACCAGTAACAGCTGTTAACTGCTTACCTTTCTCCATGCCCCAACTTTTTTTTTTTTTTTTTTTGAGACAGGGTCTTGCTCTGTTACCCAGGCTGGAGTGCAGGATCATGGCTCACTACAGCCTCAAACTCCTGGGTTCAGGCAATCTTCCCACCTCAGCCTCCCAAGTTGCTGGGAACACAGGTGTGTGCCACCATGCCAAGCTAATTTTTTAAAATTTTTGTAGAGACAGGATCTGCCTATGTTGCCCATGCTGGTCTTGAACCCCTGGCCTCAAGTGATCCTCCTGCCTTGGCCTCTCAAAGTGCTGGAATTATAGGCATGAGCAACTGCAGCCAACCTGCTTACCTTTCTGATTTCCTCTCAGAATACTGAATGGGGTGGCAAGTGTTCTAATTAAATGCTCTTCTCTCAGTGCCTCTAAGGGGCAACATAAAGCTTGGTGCAACCTCAGGGCCTTTGCACATGCTACTGAAACATCCTCAGTACATGCCACCCTTCATCTCTAGTCACCTCTCATGTTCCCTTCCTGATATAGGGACTCCTCCTTCCAGCCTCCTTGGGACTCAGGATCAATGGTACCGCCTCCCGCAAGCCCCTTGCTATTCTGGTCACCCTCCTGTCTTATCTCAACCCAGAGTTTCTTTCACAGCATTCATGACAACAGAGATTGCTTTTATGTCTCAGACCTGTTATCTCCTGGAGGAGAACTCAAGACTCTCAAGGACAAGGCTCATGTCCGTTTGTTTCCCCCCTGTCTACCATGCCATGGTGCTTGGCCCAGAGTCGGTATTGAAAAAGAAGCCACAAGTTAATGGCTATGGAGTGACACGTACAATAGGAACAAGAATGATAAACAGAAGCAGGCTCTCAAAATACCCAAAAGTCTCCAGGACTGCACCATCCAGTACGGTAGTCATTAGCGACATGTGGCTGTTAAGATTTAATTAGTAGGTTGATGCAAAAGTAATTGCCATTTTTGCCACTAAAAGTGACAGCAAAAACCATTACTTTAAAACCACTGCATTAAAAGTAATAGCAAACACCAAAATTACTTTGCACCAACCTAATAAAATTAAAAATTTATATTTATATTAAAATAGGCTGGTGGCCAGGAGCAGTGGCTCACGCCTGTAATCGCAGCACTTTGGGAGGCAGGCCAACATGGTGAAACCCCCGTGTCTACTAAAAGTATGTTAAAAAAAAAAAAGAAAAAATTAGCCAGGCGTAGTGGCATGCACCTGTAGTCCCAGCTACTGGGGAGGCTGAGTCAAGAGAATCACTTGAACCAGGATGGGGAGGTTGTAGTGAACTGAGACTGTGCCACTGCACTCCAGCCTGGGTGACAGAGCAAGACTCCATCTCAAAAAAGAAATAAAAGAAAAAAACAGTCCGGGCATGGTGGCTCATGCCTGTAATCCCAGCACTTTGAGAGGCCGAGGTGGGTGGATCACCTGAGGTCAGGAGTTCAAGACCAGCCTGGCCACTATGGTGAAACCCCCATCTCTACAAAAATACAAAAATTAGCTGGGCATGGTGGTGGGTGCCTGTAGCTCCAGCTACTCAGGAGGCTGAGGCAGGAAAATTGCTTAAACCCGGGAGGTGGAGGTTGCAGTGAATCAAGATGACACCACTGCACTCTAGCCTGGGTGACAGAGTGAGACACTGTCTCAAAAAAGGAGAAAGAAAAAAGAAAACTACTAATTCAGTTCCCAGTCACACTAACCATGTTTCAAGTGCCCAATGATGAGATGCCGCTCGTAGCTACGCAGCAGGTGCACAGCACAGAGATCACTCCCACCCTTACTGGAAGTTCTGTTGGCCTGCATGGCCTGAGGAAGCCGAGTGCAATGGAAACCTGACACATGCTCTAGAAGCCTAGTCAATCTAGCCTTGTCCCTGTATGTTCTCCCCTGCAGAAAAGTTAGTGAGGTTTACCCGAGTTTCTGCAGCCTGCATGTCGACTTTTTCAAAGCCTTACATAGCATCTTGACACCATCAGTATCCAATTCATTGCCTAGAAGGTTCAGATTGACCAGGCTCTTACTGCTGCTGAGAACAGAGAAGAGATGCTGGCAGCAAGCAGTTGTCAGATTGCATTTCGCCAACCTAGGGGCGGGTGGGAAGAAAGCACAACAGATAGTCCTCTGAGACTGGGAAGTTAGAAAAGAGATACCACATCTGCAGGAAAAAAACTATTACTAAAGCAGACTGCTTAAGAGTGGAGCACTTGGCCAGGCACAGTGGCTCACGCCTATAATCCCAGCACTTTGGGAGGCCGAGGTGGGTGGATCATGAGGTCAAGAGACAGAGACCATCCTGGGCAACATGGTGAAACCCCATCTCTATTAAAATACAAAAATTAGCCAGGCATGTTGGCATGCATCTGTAGTTCCAGGTACTCAGGAGGCTGAGGCAGGAGAATCGCTTGAACCCGGGAGGTGGATGTTGCAGTGAGCCGAGATCACACCACTGCACTCCAGCCTGGCGACAGCAAGATTCTGTCTCAAAAAAAAAAAAAAAAGGGCTGGGCGCGGTGGCTCACACCTGTAATCCCAGCACTTAGGGAGGCTGAGGTGGGTGGATCACAAGGTCAGGAGTTCAACACCAGCCTCAACAAGATGGTGAAACCCTGTCTCTACTACAAAAAATACAAAAATTAGCCAGGCGTGGTGGTGGGTGTCTGTAATCCCAGCTGCTTGGGAGGCTGAGGCAGAGAATTGCTTGAGCCCACGGCGTGGAAGTTGCAGTGAGTCAAGATTGCACCACTGCACTCCAGCCTGGGCGACAGAGCAAGACTCCAGCTCACAAAAAAAAAAAAAAAAAGGAAAAGAGTGGAGTATTTACTGCATGCCGGGCACCTTTTAAATACTGACATATAACTCATCTAACCCATCTATCAATCTTATCAAAGGTACATACTATTTTAAACTGTATTTGATGGAGGAGGAAACAAAAACTTAACCTGCCAGAATGTGAAACAAACCATTTTAGTATACAAGGGATATGAGTTTATTAGATCTTTGAAAGAACTGAAATAGCACTATTATTCCTTATTTACACTTTTTTCCATCTTATTCTAAATTCAACAATACAAAATTTGAACATAGGGTTGGCTAGCTACTAGAAACACAAAGACAAAAGTGAGAAAATACATTAGATCAGTTTAACACATCAGAGATCTCCACCTGAGTTCATAAATAACTATTACACGCTGGCCAGGCGCAGTGGCTCATGTCAGTAATCCCAACGCTTTGGGAGACTGAGGCAGGCAGATCACTTGAGCTTAGGAGTTTGAGACCAGCCTGGGCAATATGGTGAAACCTCATTTCTATAATAAATACAAAAAAATAGGTGGGTGTAGTAGCGTGCACCTGTTGTCCCAGCTACTCAGGAGGCTGAGGAGGAAGGATTGCTTGAGGTTGCACTGAGCTGAGATCGCGCCACTGCACTCCAGCCTGGGTGACAGAGTGAGACCCCATCAAAACAAACAAAAAACCATAAAGCCCTTCTTTTAGAAAGAAAAAAGTCAGAATGAGTCTCTCTAAGGAAATAGTTCAGTAAGTTGCTTCGTTAACTGATTTTTTTGAAGATAAACTTGATTCAGAATGCATTTATGCCACACTATCTTAAATTTGGCACTGCAGATAACGTTAACCTATTCATGTTTCTTTCAGGCCTATGAGAGAACAAGTCTAGTTTATGTTTAAACCAATAATTTAATGTGTGGTGTCTATATAGTAGATTTAACAATCTCTGAATAGAGGTTTGAGGTGGCTGGTAAACCCCAACAATGCTGGAGGTGGTTTACGATTTGAGTCGGTTCATTTGATACTAACAAATCCTAACACCGTTTCTGAAAACATCACTGAGCTAATGGAACCATTCCCTACATGAGAAATTGCTATCATGTAAGCCACATTTAGCAAAAAATCCTACAGTTCAGAGCAACTCATCTTAGTCTGCTTAGTACACGTTGCATGATGGTTAACAACGGTGAAGTGAAGTTTCACAGTGGGGAGCAGGCTGCGCTCCCCTCAACTTCCCAGCACCTGGCACCCACCATGGGCAGATTGGGAGAGACAATATTTACAATGTACCAAGGATGGTGGTAACAAGAGTAAAACACTTCTCTAAACGTGAAAAACTTCAAGCTTATCATCTAGCAGGAGAGTTTTTTTTTTTTTTTTTTTTTTTTGAGATGGAGTTTCGCTCTTGTCTCCCAGGCTGGAGTGCAATGGCACAATCTCAGCTCACTGCAACCTCTACCTCCCGGGTTCAAGCGATTCTCCTGCCTCAGCCTCCTGAGTAGCTGGGACTACAGATGCCCACCTATACACCCGGCTAATTTTCGTATTTTTAGTAGAGACGGGGCTTCCCCATGTTGGCCAGGCTTGTCTTGAGCTCCTGACCTCAGGTGATCCGCCCACCTCGACCTCCCCAAATGCTGGGATTACAGGTGTGAGCCACTGCTCCCAGCTAATTTTTGTATTTTTAGTAGAGACGGGGTTTCCCCATGTTGGTCAGGCTGCTCTCGAACTCCTGACCTCAGGTGATCCACCCACCTTGGCCTCCCAAAGTGCTGGGGTTACGGGCGTGAGCCACCACACCTGGGCGAGATTTCTTAGATGGCTTGTCCTTACTTTCTAACCCCTGATGGGATCCGATTATATCTCCTCACCCGCAAGAGTAGAGAAGGAAGACTCTGCAAGGAGAACAGCATCAACTCACCCAAGTGTGTGCAATGCACGATGTGGTTTCAGAGCCTCACACAGTAGCTTCACTCCATCATCCTGAAGATCATTTTCTCCCAAATCCAAGATTTTCACATTATGATTATGGCTGAGGGCATTAGCCAGCTCTCGACAGCCCTCTCTTGTGAAAGAACAACCTGACAAACTGCAAAATAAAAACATACAAAAGGGGGGAAAGTAATTGCGTCCCGAAGCTGTGCTGTGTTTACAACTGCCCATCTCACGTCCAAGGAAAGGAGACACCCTGAAGCCAGACTTTTGTCCCAAGCCTCGAAGGAGGAGGGTGCGAGTCAGGAGGGCCGAGACACCTCCAGGTGCTCTATTTACCTGAGATAGAAAGCCGAGGGCACAGCAACACAGCCCTCTCCCTCCCACGCCCCCCCGCAGGTGCATGAATGTGGAGGGCCTCTCTGTGGTGGTTACCATCACAGTGCACGATTCTCAGCCTTCGAGCTGGACAGTTGAGCTGAAGATACCAGGAATCTCCCATAACGGCAGGTCTGAATTTCCCAGAATAAATTACTATACCATAAGAAGTTCAAAATAGTTAATCCAGGTGACTGTTTGGAGAAAATATGGGTTGAGGTGGGGAGGGATGAGGAGAGGAAGGACAAGGAAGAGACAGGAGGAGAAAGAGTAATCCAAAATCCTTAAACACACCCCCCAATCCCAAAAAGGTTTGGCCGGGCATGGTGGCTCACGCCTGTAATCCCAGCACTTTGGGAGGCTGAGGCGGGTGGATCATGAGGTCAGGAGTTCGAGACCAGCCTGCCCAACAGGGTAAAACCCCGTCTCTACTAAAAATACAAGAATTATCCAGGCGTGGTGGCGGGTGCCTGCAATCCCAGCTACTTGGGAGGCTGAGGCAGGAGAATAGCTTAAACCCGGGAGGTGGAGGTTGCAGTGAGCCGAGATCGCACCATTGTACTCCAGCCTGGGCGACAGAGCAAGAGTCTGTTTAAAAAAAAAAAAAAAAGTTTTGACTACGTGAAGAATGTCCATGTGGCTAACCCATCAAAGGCTAAGTGTAAGAGAACTGCCAGCCTGATAAATGATACATGCAAATCAAAGACAGTCAGATTTCCCTAGAGTTTAGAGATGGTGGTCAAAGGGTACAAAAATCTCAGCAGGAATATAATTGTTGGCTTTTTTTTTTGAGATCTATTCCATGGCATGGCAAACATACTTAATAGAACATTGTACCTTTCAAAATTGCTAACATAATAAATTTCAAATATTGTCACCACAAAAAATTGTTAAGTATTTGAGGTGATGGACACATTAATTATTCCACATTGTATTCATAAAGTTTGTACCCCCAAAACATATACAGATGGTAAATTTACAATAAAACGATTAAAGTTTTAAAAACAAGAAAGAATTCCCTACAAGTGACTAGGGGAAAACCAAAATGAAACATGTTAAAAAAAAATCAGCAAATTTTATCAACAGGTTTTTTTAATCTGGAAGTTTATATCAATGGTTGTCAGTATTTGAAACATACTCAACTTCATTCTTATAAACGCAGATGCAAATATAAAACTACTTTGTGTTTACAAAGGAAGAGATATGACCCACGGGATGGGCCTCAAAATAATCTTAGAGGGAGAAATTAGTTCAACCATTGTGGAAGACAGTGTGACGATTCCTCGAGAATCTAGAACCAGGCCAGGCGCGGTGGCTCACGCCTGTAATCCTAGCACTTTGGGAGGCCAAGGCGGGTGGATCACGAGGTCAGGAGATTGAGACCATCCTGGCTAACATGGTGAAACCCCATCTGTACTAAAAAAAAATACAAAAAATTAGCCGGGCATGGTGGCGCGCACCTGTAGTCCCAGCTACACAGGAGGCTGAGGCAGGAGAATGGCATGAACCCAGGAGGCTGAGCTTGCAGTGAGCTGAGATCACAACACTGCATTCCAGCCTGAGCGACAGAACGAGACTCCATCTTAAAAAAAAAAAAAAAAAAAAAATCTAGAACCAGGAATCCCATTTGACCCAGCAATCCCATTACTGAGTGTTGGTGAAGCTTTAGATGAAAGGAGATAGGCCATAAATCAATAATTGTTGAAGTTCGAGCATGGATTGTAATATATGCTCTTCTCTCTAAAGTTTCAAAATCCCCTGGAAGAATAACAAATCCCTTGACCGGCCAGGCACAGTGGCTCACGTCTTGGTACATGCTAGACCGCACGTAACCAGCACTCAGTAAAAACTCTGGGCTCAGGGTCTCTAATGGGCTGCCCTGGCACACTTGGCATGATTGCCACAGCTGGTGGCTGGAGGAATTGTGTGTCCTGTGTGATGTTGGAGAGCAAGCTTGGAGTCTTAAGGAAAAGGCGAGCACTCAGACAAAGGATTTCTCAGCAAAGCAAATTTACCTCTGCACAGAGGGTGCTTCTCTTTGGCCCGTTGCCACGAGAGCACATAGAACAAAGGAGAATGAAAGTTTTTATCCCTGATGCAAATCCTGACCCCGTGCCCTTTCCCCATTGGCTGGGGTCGGACCACACAATCTCAACTAGACCTGATTGGCTAAACGTTTGAACTTTTTCTTAGATAATGTGGGCACTTAAGGGAGAGAAGGGAGAGTAAGGGAGAGAAGGGAGAGTAAGGGAGAGAGGGGAGAGGGGGAAAAGTCGTCTGCGATGAGCTGGAGAGCTAGTTTTCTTCCCAAAGAAAGGAAGGTGAGATGATACTGATAAGCCACTGGTGCTGTTAGCATGCCTGGGCACGTAGTAAAGGCAGAAAGAAAGAGAAGGAAAGGGAAGGGGAGGGGCACTGTGGATTAAAGAAAAAAGGATTGATCAGGCTATTTGAAGAGAAACCTTGTCATATCCCACATGTGATTGCACAGGGAGAGGGCTCCTGGGAGCTTATGTCTGGTTTCCTCTGGACTCTGTCCCAAGCCCCTTTCCCTTTGCTGATCTGCCTTGTGTCCTTTCACCCTGATGAAGTGTAGCCGTGAATACGACTATGGGCTGGATCCCAAGTCCTCCCAGTGAAACATCAAACCCGGGGGCTGGTCTCGAGGTCCCCCGGACACACACACATTCACAGTCCTCCCACTTTCCCCATCCCACACCCCCGACAAAACCAGAAGCTCCTCCCAGTGAAACACCAAACCCGGGGGCTGGTCTCGAGGTCCCCCAGACACACACACATTCACGGTCCTCCCACTTTCCCCATCCCACACCCCCGACAAAACCAGAAGCTCCTCCATGGCAAAGAGCTTGTCCACGCCTCATTCAAACCCCATCAGGAACTCAGGCATTGGTGGGTCAGTTCCCATCGCTCTCCTCCATCCGCTAACTCAGAGGGAGCCAAGAAAACTTACTTCAGGCTCTGCAGGTTACCATCTGGGCGACCCAAGGCCTCACACAGGAACTTGACTCCCTCGTCTCTCAGGCTGTTCTTGCTCAGATTCAGGTGCGTCAGGCTCCTGTTCTGCAGGAGAGCATCTGACAAGTGCTTGCAAGCGGGTGCTGCCAGCTGGCAAAACCAGAGCCTGCAGGGTGAGAGCCACAGAGATGGACACTCAGGGAAGCAGCCCAGACCCAGGCTCCTGGGACAGAGCCTCAGGTCCCCCTCCGAGTCTACACATGCAGCAGCTCCCTGGACGACATGGTCTTTCTTTTTAGCTGGACACCGACCCAGGCTATGGCAGTATCTTGCATACCATAACCCTCCCTCGATCCAGATTTCTACAGTGAGTACACCAAGTCTGTGGTTCTCATTAGTGACTGGTTTAGGAAAAAATAGAGAAAAAAAAAAACTTTCAAGGCTCCAAGGCTCTGGAGCCAGTTGGGCGTGGGTCCAAATGGGCTTGTCTGTCAGCAGCTGGGTGACCCTCAACAAGCTCCTGCACTCCTTTCAGCCTTCATTGCCTTCCATTCTAAAGTGCAGTAGGATGGTCTGGCAGAGAGCTGCCAGTGAGCCCATGAGCAGTGCATGTGCTTGGGCGGCACTTGGCAAACAGGCAGTGTACAGGTTATAGAAGATTATGATATCACAAATAGAGATGTCATATATTAGATATGCATGTATTGCATAATATGTGTTAACATATGTTTTATGAAAATATATGTAGTTACGTAATAGTATATCGTTAACATATTAAATATTAACTATATATTACATATATATTGCATAATACATATATCATAATGTAAATATATAATGAAATATATGTTATAATTATACATGTATATATGTAAAATTACAATCAATTACATTATAAATTATAACTTAACTGTTATAATATATAAATAACTATGTAATAGTAGTCGTAATTATATAATTACAATTATAATTGGTTAAAATTACAACCTATATGTATATGATGTTACAATGTGTAGAATTATAACAGTTATAATTATACTAATTATTAGGGCTATAATAGAGTTGTAATAATATATTAGGGTTATAATACTAATTATAATTAGTTATAATGGTGTTACAATTCTACACATTGTATCATGATCATACACGTATAATTACACATGTATGATTAACTCACATTATGTGTGTGAATCACCTATCGATAATCCCATTCTTGGAGACTCAGTGCCGAATGAGCAGTGGCCCTCTGCTCCTTTGCCAGTTCAGAGTCTGTGGTTCTCCAGGATAATCAACTTGGTGACACCTAAAGGCCCTTGGCCTTTTCTGTGCTTTTTATACTCACCTGACAATTGTCCAGTCTCAGGAAAACCCACCTTTCCCTCTATTCCACACCTGCACCAGAGCAGCACGATGCAGCTAGAGAAGAGGAGACCTAAAGAATCTCTTCGTGCGTCCACCACTGTACGGGGTCTCTCATTCCCACAAGGCAATCCTCTGGATTCCCGCAGTCCTGCCTACAACAGCTCACATAACATCTCTGAATGGCATCTCAAGCTCCTATATCCCCAACCCAAACTCTTCTTACCCAGACCCTGCTCTGCCCCCAATCTTTCCTGCGTTGGAGAATGGTCCCACCCTTTACCTAGCTGCCAACCTTACCCTCTGGGAGGTGTTCTTGGTACCCTCCCCCCTAAACCACCTCGAATCCATTGGCAAACCCCATTGGCTCTACCTTCCGATCTATCCTGAAATCCTATAACCTCCCCATGGGCCACTCCCTCCTGGTTGATAGGAGCCCTATCTCTTGCTCATACTGGTATTTTTGCCCCGACTGTAGTCCACCTGTCCACAGCAGCCTGCATGATCTTTCAAAGTACGTCAGATTAAGGTAACATCCCACTTCCAATCCAAGGATGACTTTCCATCTCACTCCAGACAAAACAGATTCCTACACAGCCCAGCATATCCCAGGCACTGCCATCTCCTACCACTATCGCCCTCAGTCTACTCCAACCATGCTAGCTTCCTCATTGTTGTTCCTCCAACATGCTGTGCTTATTCCAACCTTTTGAGATGGAGTCTCACTCTGTCATCCAGGCTGGAGTGTAGTGGCATGATCTCAGCTCACTGAAACCTTCACCTCCTGGGTTCTAGTGATTCTCCTGCCTCTGCCTCCTGAGTGGCTGGGATTATAGGCACCACGCCCGGCTAATTTTTTGTGTATCTTTAGTAGAGATGGGGTTTTGCCGTGTTGGTCAGGCTGGTCTCAGAATTCCTGACCTCATGATCCGCCCCCCTCAGCCTCCCAAAGTGCTGGGATTACAGGTGTGAGCCATCTTGCCCAGCCCAACCTCAGGCCTTTCACTCTGCTGTTCCTTCTCCGCATACGGCTGCCTCCCTTGCTTCATCTGAGTCTCTATTTAAGTATCACCTCTTCAAATAGGTTAGTGAGAGAAGACTATTTGAAGGATGGGAAATCAACCCCATCCCTGTCATTCTACTCTCGTTCTACTTTGTTTTTCTTCATATCTATTGTTTTGTTTTTATATGTCACTCATAAAACTATACCTTCCACATGGGCAGGAAGTAAATCTGTCATATCTACCACCCCAGCCTTGAGGCCTTGTTCTGTCTCTGCTAGGAGCTCACATATGGGTTGACCAAAAAATTCATTACTTCCTGGGGTCCTCGTGGAAATTAAGTTTCTTGGCAAAAGCTCCAGAGATGGGATCAACAAATCCAGGATGCTACTCTGAATCTGTTTTAGAGCAATTCCTGGCACATAGTAATTACTCAATGAATGTTACTTTTTAATAATATAAATAGATATCAAATGAAGAAACCATTGTTCTAGATATCTGTGCCCATAGAGTCATTTCTAGAAATGGAACTAGGGAAAACTTACTCCAGTCTCTCTAAGGCACACTTGGGGTGAGTCAGGGCCGCACACAATAGCTTTATGCCATCATCTTGGAGCCGATTAAATCCCAGGCACAATCGAGTTACGTGTTGGATGCTGGTGAGAAAAAAGGCCAGGTCCTGACAGCTGGCTGCCGACAAGTTGCATTTCTCCAGGCTGTGGAAGGTGCAGGTGCAAGGTGAGCCTCAGCCATGATGCCCAGGTTCCTCTACCTTTCTCTCTCAACCCCTTAACCCCCGAGACCCAAACATTATGGGAAGATTAAATTGGAGAAAGAACAAAAGCTTAAAGAAGGAGAAAAAGGGCCAGGCGCAGTGGCTCACGCCTGTAATCCCAGCAGTTTGGGAGGCCAAGGCGGGTGGATCACCTGAGGTCAAGAGTTCGAGAGCAGCCTGGCCAACATGGAGAAACCTCATCTCCACTAAAAAAAAAAATACATATATATATACATACATATATATACACGTATATACACACACACATATATACATATATATATATACATATATATACACACATATATACATATATATACACACACATATATACATATATATCTGGGCATGGTGGCACACACCTGTAGTCCCAGCTACTCAGAAAGGCTGAGGCAGGAGAATTGCTTGAACCCAAGAGGCGGAGGTTGTGGTGAGCCAAGAGTGCACCACTGTACTCCAGCCTGGGTGACAGAGGGAGACTCCATCTCAAAGAGAAAAAGGTGAGTCAAGGTAGGGTTTTCTCAGCCCTATTGAGGTGTGGGCTGGATCGCACTTAGTTGCAGAATGAGAGGACTGCCCTGTGCATTACAGGATGTTAATAATAACTGACCTTTACCCACTAGGTGTTACCCACTAGTAGCAACCCCTACACCATCAGGACAACCAAATATGTTGTCCAGGCATTGCCAAATGTCCCCTGGGGGACAAAAATCAAATCATTCCCAGTTTCAACTAATTTAATAGAATCCAGTTGAAAACCCCTGGATTTGGGGAGAATCAAAGAAGCCTAAGGAAATTATGCAAAGAAAGGCTGCCGTGTGAGATAGCCATGATCAAAGTGAGGGGAAAACTGGCTGGAACTGAGACCTAAGGTGGTGGGAAGAAAGAAGAGGCCAGGCGTGGTGGCTCACGCCTGGAATCCCAGCACCTCGGGAGGCCAAGGCGAGTGGATCACCTGAGGTCAGGAGTTCGAGACCAGCCTGGCCAACATGGTGAAATCCCATCTGTACTAAAATTACAAAAATTAGCTAGGGATGGTGGTGTGTGACTGTAATTCCAGCTATTCTGGAGGCTGAGGTAGGAGAATTGCTTGAACCCAGGAGGTGGAGGTTACAGTGAGCCAAGATCGTGCCACCATACTCCAGCCTGGGTGACAGAGTGAGACTCCATCTCAAAAAGAAAAAAAAAAAAAAAAGGCAGATGATAGACAGAAAGAAAGACAGAAAGATAGAAAATAAGTATGTCAATGTGATAAGTAAACGCAGTAGGGGGATCCCTAAGGTTCCCCAAAACATACCCACTGCCACCCCCACTGTGCCACTCCAGCTTGCAAAGAAGATGCTTTGAGAAGGCCGCAAGACTTACGACAGCTCCTTCAGGGGACACGTTGGTAGCGTGGAGGACTCCCTCAGGCTTCTCACATCAGAGAGATCATTGTCCCCCAGGCTGAGGAAGTTGAGACTTGTGTTCTCAGTGAGTTTGAGAAAGAGCTGACAAATCTGGTGGGTAAGGCCACAGGACTCCAACCTATCATAGAGGCCCCGAGACAGACGGTTACTCTTTGAAAGAGTGATCTGTGTTTACAGACCCCCCTGCTCCATGAATGAAAGCTGATTTTCTCCCTCTTCCTCATCCCTTTCAGAGGTTGGATGGCCCGCATGTCAACGCTACTCAAAGCGTGGTCCATGATCCAGCAAGAGCAGCATGACGTGGTAGCCTGTTAGAAGTGCTCATTCTCAGGTCCCACCCCAAATGTGCAGGATCTCTGCAGTTGAGTTCCTGGGATCTGTATTATTATTTTTTTTTTTTTGAGTTAGAGTCTTGCTCTGTTGCCCAGGCTGGAGTGCAGTGTCACAATCTTGGCTCACTGCAACCTCCACTCCCGGGTTCAAGCGATTCTCCTGCCTCAACCTCCTGAGTAGCTGAGATTACAGGCATGTGCCACCACACCCGGCTAATTTTTGTATTTTTTAGTAGAGACAGGGTTTCACCGTGTTGGTCAGGCTGGTCTTGAACTCCTGACCTCATGATTTGCCCCACTCCGCCACCCAAAGTGCTGGGATTACAGGCATGAGCCACCACACCTGGACTGGAATCTGTATTTTAAAACACCCACTAGGTTGGGCCGGGCACAGTGACTCACGCCTGTAATCCTAGCACTCAAGAGGCCGAGGCAAGCAGATTGCTTGAGTCCAGGAGTTCAAGACCAGCCTGGGCAACATGGCAAAACCCCATTTCTACAAAAAGTACAAAAATTCACTGGGTGTGGTGGCACACACCTGTGGGTACCAGCCACTCGGGGGCTGCAGTGGGAGGACTGCTTGAGCCAAGGAGGCAGTGGTTGCAGCAAGCAGAGATCACATCACTGCACTCCAGCCCGGGCAACAGAGTGAGACCCTGTCTCAAAAACAAAACAAGATAAAAAATAACCTCCCCCAAGGTGAGGCTAATATACATTAAAATTTGAGAACCACGGCTCTACACATAGGAACATTCTCCTTTGCTCATCCTTCTCTGTCTCCTTTTGCTACAAGGCTGAGTGCTGTCAGCCCTCCCAGTGGATCGTGGAAGCTTCTGGTGGTCTTGCAACCCCCCTTGACAGATCTAGGGAGCCAAAGACTTACCACAGATACTTGAGGTTGCAAGCTGAGTGTCTCAAAGCTTTAAGAATCAGGGGGACAGTCATTCCCAGCTTGTTAGAGCTGAGGTTCAGATGGGTCAGCTTGCTGTTACCCTGAAGGGCAATAATGAGGTCCTGCAGAACCCACTCAGGAGTTACCGATTTGTACCTGAGGAAGGGAAGGGACATGAAAGCTGGATTGGGGGAGAAGACTGGTTTCCAGGATCCCGTCTGCCTCCTCACCCTGCCTTCTACTACACTCACTGCCAAGGTTATACAGGGTACACAAGGAATTAAAAACAAGGGCTGAGCCATGGTACTGGACCTTGAAAATAAAAACTAAAATATACTCTCCCCCAAAAAAATCAGTAAACTCAGTTGCAGGTACGAAGTCAGGGATCCCTCCTTCCCTCTCCACCTCTCCTAGAGACCTGCCATGAAGAGGTCCTGGGGCCACCTACTCTTCTAGGAAATGACCCCCCCATACACACATACAATCCAACCTAGAAAAGCCCAGCAATAACTCTCTTGCATTTTCTGAACTTCTTTCTCCTTATCTTGAGAACTAAATAAGACCACAAGTTTAATATTAAAAGAAAAATTCAAAAAGAAGACTGCCCAATCCCATTACTGGGTATATGCCCAAAGGAACTTAAATCGTTCTATTATAAAGACACATGCACACGTACGTTCATTGCAGCACTATTCACAATAGCAAAGACAGGAAATCAACCTAAATTCTCATCAATGATGGACTAAACAAAGAAAATGTGGCGCCTATACACCATGGAATACTATGCAGCCATAGAAAAGAATGAGATCATGTCCTTTACAAGAACATGGATGGAGCTGGAGGCCATCATCCTTAGGCAGCTAATGCGGGAACAGAAAACAAAATACCACATGTCCTCACTTATAAGTGGGAGCTAAATGATGAGAACACATGGACACATAGTGAGGAACACTGGGGCCTGTTGGACATGGACACATAGTGAGGAACACTGGGGCCTGTTGGACATGGACACATAGTGAGGAACACTGGGGCCTGTTGGACATGGACACATAGTGAGGAACACTGGGGCCTGTTGGACATGGACACATAGTGAGGAACACTGGGGCCTGTTGGAAGGTGAAGAGTGGGAAAAGGCAGAGGATCAGGAAAAATAACTAATGGGTACTGGGATTAATATCTGGGTGATGAAATAATCTGTACAACAAACCCCATGACACACATTTACCTAGTGACATACACTCGTACCCCTGAACTTAAATGTATTTTAAAAAAATAAACGAAGGCCACAGCCCCCTCTGCCTGCCTCTCATGAGTTTGGTCCAGCTCACCCAATACACTGAGGTTTGAGGAAAGTTACGATCAAACCTTTCACTCTTAACTGGTTGAATCAATGCACACATCTAGGCTTTAGACCTTGAAAAGTAAGACCTAATGGTGGGGGAAAAGCAAGGTAGAATTCATTGGCCTAGACACCAGATCATTCCAACAAATCCCACCTCAGATTCAATGCTACGCATTACTCTCTCCTCTATAGTTTCCCCCCCCCCTTAATTGTTATACAAGGTCCACCTCCATTTGCTAATTCCTTCCTATCTTCAAGCCAGATCTGAGACCCTGTCATTCATTCCTCCTTGGATCATATTAGCAGGGGACCAATACGCTTTAGTCCACAGCTGTGCTCCAGCTCCAGAGAGGACCCTCCCCCTGCTCACCTTTATTTTAAAAGGTTCTATTTTTAATTCACATACTTTTTCCCTTTTCTGCAGCTCATCTTTCTCCCTAATTCATCCCAGGACAAGCCTAGGAAACCCTGGTGTTGCCTCCAAGAGGAAAGACATACACATCAAATGCAGCAGTATGCTGATAAATGTTACCACTGGATCTCCAGGAAAAAAAAAAAGTCCTAATTTATAGCTTTGCCAATTTCTGTGGTGTAAATTCTCCAAGCCAATCATGGCCAATTTCTATCTGCCCACTTGCTGTCACTAAATGGAGTTACAAAGATAGGTACACACACACAAGTGGCTCTCACCAGGTTGTAGCAGCTGGCTCCAACATGTCACTGGACAGAAATACATGTCCAGAATTGGTAATAGAAGGCCTGATGGCTTTGTTGATATCATTTGAATATACTAAGTACATTCTCCTCATGGTGCCTTCTATCTCGTTTTCTTGGCTTGGAATGCTCTTTTTCCCCAGGTATCCACGGGCACAGTCCCTCCTCCTTCCCTACACTGAGTCAAGTCTGTCTTTACCCAAATACCTTTTCAGTGAGGCCCTTCTGCCTTTCCTACCTAAAAAATGCAAGCCACTTTCCTCCTTATACATCCTTTCTGAGCCCCCAGTTTTCTTTGGGAGATGCCACCCTCTTGGGTCCTATTCTGATGATTTTGTTTGCTTCCCTGACACAATGTAAGATCCCTGATGGCAGGAGTTATCTGTTGGCTTCACTGCTAGAACCTCAGAACTGAGAACAGAACCTGGCACAGAGGAGATGCCCAATACTCACTGAATGCAGGAGTGACCCATCAAACACTACCTACTTTTGCTTAAGACACGAAACAGTCTCAGACTACAAGTGTCTGTAGCTCTTCTTGAGTGCTTTGACTCCACTATACCCTCGAAGTTTTCTACTCCTTCAAATCCAGCTCAAAACAGGACTGAGGCCCTAGGGAAAAATTGCTTTGTCCACAGGTGCCTCTAATGCGAGATCATTCTTGATAGATCGGCATTTTAAAATTTCAGCCTACTTTGCCTGAGTAGCAGTTTCATAAATACAAGCACAGTTTATTTTATCCTCCTGAGCACGTAGCTTGCCTTCTGGCAAATAGTCAACCACACTCATCAAAAGAGAGAAGTTGGGAGATTCTCCTAGGGTATCTTCTTGAGCTGCTGGCGTCTCACACTTACGTCAGTTTCTGGACTTTGCATCTTGGATTTTTCAGTGCAAGACAGAGACCCTTCACAGAGGAAGCATGAAGTTTGCTGTTACTCAGGTCTAGCTCATGCAGATTCTCATTTGTGACCAACGTAGAGCAAATGCTGTTCCATGCGTGCATCCTGGAATCAAACTTGCTTGTCCTTCATGAGGGAGAGACAGAACACGGATAAGAGCAAATTAGCCTTAAGCAATACCCAGAATACAACCTACGGGACACAGAAAGAAACCCTAACAAAATTATTATAATTTTCCTAATGTGGCTGGGTGCAGTGGCTCACGCCTGTAATCCCACCACTTTGGGAGACCGTCGGGAGTTTGAGACCACCATGGCCAACATGGTGAAGCCCCATCTGTACTAAAAATACAAAATTAGCCAGGTGTAGTGGTGCATGCCTGTAATCCCAGCTACTCAGGAAGCTGAGGCAGGAGAATAACTTCAACCTGGGAACCTACATCTGTCAGGGTGTGGGGGTTGCAAGACCACCCCTAGCTTCCATGATCCACTGGGAGGGCTGACAGCTCTCAGCATGGTAGCAGATGGAGACAGAGAAAGATGAGCAAAGGAAAATGTTCCTATGTTAGAGGCATGGTTCCCAAATATTAATGTATATCAGCCTCACCTTGGGGGAGGTTATTTTTTATTTTGTTTTGTTTTTGAGACAGGGTCTCACTCTGTTGCCCAGGCTGGAGTGCAGTGATGTGATCTCTGCTTGCTGCAACTTCTGCCTCCTTGGCTCAAGCAATCCTCCCACCGCAGCCCCCCAGTAGCTGGGACCACAGGTGTGTGCCACCACACCCAGCTAATAACCACTCAGTCATGGACATTCGGTTAGATACAAGTAGAGGTCTTAGCACAATGCCTGGTACTTAAACCCTCCATATTCAATGCCTAAGATATAAAGATGTCTTTAAGTAGATCAATTAGATTAGCTAGGAAACTAGGTGATGCCTAAAGGACAACACTCTTTCAAGTTAGAGCTGCTCCAGACCATTTGGTCGGAAATAAGCACGAATACGTAACGACAACACATCCCTGGTTTTGCATGAAAGAATTTGCACAAAGCCTGAGAAAATAGGAGAAAGTTGAGAAAGAAATGGTTTGTAATACTCACTCCAGAATTTCCAAGTCCCTTTCAAGGATGTGACTGCTAACAGAAAGCCTTAGCTTATTTAACCTTTCACAGTGCTTTAGGCAAAATGAAGAAGCTTGGAGTTCTTCGTCCTCCAAAATATTAAGGTCAACTTCAAAGATATGACCCAACATCTTCTTTGTGAAGTCTTCCTCCTGGGACTCATGTAGGCAGTGAAAAAGTCGTAGAACGTGAAATTGGAGAGAGGCACTTTCAGCCTTACCTAACTCTTCTCCCCACTTTAATAATTCCTCCATTACCCTGGGAGATATTTTACAATGCAAAGTATCTTCCAGTTCTCTTGCTATGTTTTTATTTAAAAGACCAAAGAAGAACAGAACCACTGGAGTCCAGTAGGCTTCTTTGTCAAGCAAGACGTGTTGCAGTAACATCTTCATCTCTTGTGGCTTTGTGGAATGGGGAGGGAATTCTCTAGGTTCCTCTAGCACAAAGGACATGGCTGCAAAAAACTCCTGGAAACTTAGGTGGGTGAAAGTAGTGCAACCCCCACAGTCATTGATCTTTTGAAGAATATTGAACTCGTAGAGACAATCAATGAAAGGCACTTCCAGGCCCTCGATCTCAGTGTCTTCTTTGTTAAACGTGAAGTTCATAGACCACAGCCCTTCTATGGCCAGACTGCAGAGGGCCCTCCATTGTCCTGGCCAGCTGTCATCTGCCAAATCTACCTCTGCTGTGGAGAACAAGTTAGAGAAAAAATAGGCATACAGACTGGTGGTGGTCTGAGTGATTGACTGGAGATCGTAATACCTCACCTTCGGCTGCTTCAGACAGGAACATACGGTCCAACACACCATGGGGGCACTGCAGGAATGAAAGAGAGTTTCGTTTTTTCTTAGCTGCTGTAGGATTTTCTCAACTTCACTTGAGTCATCAAAGTGTCTCATGAAATATACCCGTAGGTCGTCCCCTGTGAACCCTGTAATTTGTACAAAGCATGGATTCACTAATGAGGCCTTAAGATCTCTCACAAACCAGGTCTTGATCGTGATCAGTAAGGTAGCCAGGGGAACCAATTCTTTCTTCAACAAGCTGTGTAGGATTTTGGTCACTGGGAGCTCCTGGTACCAGTCTGTACATGGCGAGCCATCATCCAAGCTCTCAGAGCGTGACTCAGATATGATTATTTCCTCAAAGCCATCAATAATAAACAGGAGCTTCTCTGGTTGAGACATGAACTCTTCAATGGGGGCATCAAAATCGGGCCAATCCAAAGAAATCAATTCAGCAAAGGTAGTTTCCTTCATGTACCTTATTTTATGGCAGCTGAGATAGAAAACATAGGAGAACCTTTGCTGAAAGAGAACTCCATTTGCCCAGTGCAGCATAGCCTGCATTGCCAAGGTGGTCTTCCCAACCCCTGCCCTCCCCACCAAGACTATCGTCTGGGCCTGGGCTCTAGTCCTATTAGGATCCAGTAGGCGCTGCAGTTCCTCATGTTCGTCCTTTGATGTATTACGGATATATACGTGGTCTTTAGGCCAACTGATGTTGTCCCATGTCTCCAGTAGTTCAGCCTTCATGTTCTCTCTGTATTTTCTTCTGTGGTCTAGAGAGGGTGGAGTGGAGAGAACAATGGTAAGAATAAATTTCAGAGTTAGGAATGATTCAGTTACAAAGTTCCTACCCCAAAGACTTGAATAAGAGAAACTCTGCCTTCCAGGATTTTGTGGGAATGCAGTGGTAGAAAGTTGCAAAAGGAGGCTGAGGTAGGAGAATGGCGTGAACCCGGGAGGCGGAGGTTGCAGTGAGCTGAGAGGCACCACTGCCCTCCAGCCTGGGTGACACAGCGAGACTCCGTCTCAAAAAAAAAAAAAAAAAAAAAGTTGCAAAATATGAAGACAGTTAAATAATTTGATGATATATACAAATGAAAAATACAGAATAACATAAGAGCGATCAAGAACACCTTTAAGAGAGGGCAGAGGAGGGATCATAGCAAGAAGCCTCTCACTAGAGGATTCTACACTGAGAGTGGAGAAGAATCATCAGAAGAGAAGTCAGTCTGGGGTACTTCCAGGCAGGGTGGAAGGCCAAGGTGAATGCCCACCCAGAATTTTTTTCTGCAAGCCTCTTTAGTGTGCCCACTCCATTGCCTGACCAGCTCAGCACCCCAAAAACACCTTCTAGCCAGTAGAAGGGGCCCATGAGCCCTCTTCCCTCACCAGCTATCAGGTTTTCCTCACTTCCTCGAAACACTTCAGGGCAACAAGGGATTTGGGCAGGTGAGAGTCCCCCACTCACAGAAGGCTGACCTGACTCGACTCACAAGGCAATCAGTAACTGTAGAGCCTGCCAGTTTCCCTGGTCCCTGTGCCCAGACAGCTTCAGCTGGTGAGGGCTTGGACTCTAGGTTGCCCTGAAGATCAAGGCTTTGTCTCTCCCATTCTCCCCATTCCTGGGTTTCTTCCCAAAATGACTACTGTGGGGCCAGTCACAGCACAAGGGCCAGGACCTCTACAGAGGCTGGGATGAGGAGGGATTGAGCTAGCGATTCTTAGAGGCCTTCTGGGGCCTACTACGTATGCTGAGACAGAAATGAGCATTCTAGAGTATAGTGACCAAGGCACATGGTAGGAGGCTGGATCGTGATTATCTTTGCTTTGAAAACCAAGGAATGAGATGCCGTAATTTATATTTTTAGAACTCCAGGTTTTATGAAGAATAGATTATGATGCATCAGTGTAGGAAAGGAGGTAGAGAAAACAGGTAGAAAGCTACTACTGTCTTCATCTAAGTGAAAGTGGGCACCTGGCAGACTACAATGTATTTGTAGAATATACCCCATCAGTATATGTAACTATTACATATCCACAAAAAATTTAGGAATGAATGGTAATCACCATTCTACTTTCTACTTCTATGAGTTCGAGATTTTTAGATCCCATATATTAGTGAGATGGGGTAGTAATTGCCTTTTTGTGCCTGACTTATCTCACTTACCATAATATCACAAATGATAGAATTTGTGTTGTCACAAATGATAGAATTTCACAAATGATAGAATTTCCTTCTCTTTAAAGGCTGAATAGTATTCTATTGCATCTATAGGCCATATTTTCTTTATCCATTCATCTGTTGATGGATACTTAGGTTGATTTCATATCTTGGCTATTATGAATAGTGCTGCAATGAACATGGGAGTGAAAATCTCTTTGACATACTGATTTCTTCCTTTCAAGTGAAATAAGCCAGACACAGAAAGATAAATGCCAGATGATTTCACTTATATGTAGAATCTAAAAAAGTAAAACTCAGAAGTAGAGAGTAAAGTGGTGATTACTAGAAGCTGGGGAATGGCATGGGGAAAAGAGAGGGAAAGGAGAAATTTTGAGCAAAGGGTACAAAGTTTCAGGTAGACAAGAGGAACGAGTTCTGTGATGTATTGCATAGCAATGTAACTGTAGTTAATAACAGTGTGTTATATAGTTCAACATTTCAGAAAAAGTAGATTTTAAGTGTTCTTACCACAAAGAAAAAGTAAGTGTTGTGGATTAAGGAGGTTCGAGATGGCTGACTGGAGACATTGGGTGCCAGTTCTTAGAACCAAAATTACAAATAGGTAATTACAGCCATGTGCGGTGGCTCATGCCTGTAATCCCAGCACTTTGGGAGGCTGAAGCAGGAGGATCACCTGAGGTCAGGAGTTCGAGACCAGCTTGACCAACATGGTAAAACCCCATCTCTACTAAAAATACAAAGATTAGCCAGGCATGGTGGCACACGCCTGTAATCCCAGCTACTCGGGAGGCTGAGGCAGGAGAATCACTTGAAACTGGGAGGCAGAGGTTGCAGCAAGCCAAGATTGCACCACTGTACTCCAGCCTGGGCAACGGGGCAAGACTCTGTCTCAAAAATGAACAAAACAAATAGATAATCACAATTCAAATAGATTATCAGGAGAGAATACTCAAGCCCAACAGAGAACTCATAGGAAGAAGCTGGGGCACAGAAAAAGGAAGAGAAGCCGACTCGGCCAGCAGAGATCAGCTAGGATAGGCTTGCCTTATCCAGCTCCACCCAACTTCACTCCCACCCCTCCATGGCTGATCATGGAGCCCAAGCTCCTATGCATTCCACAGACCAGCCCATTGCCTGATGCACAAGAAAGTTTCTCCTGGTAAACAATCAAGCATAAAAGCTACTGCAACTGCTGCAGCTGGCTCTAACCTGCAAGTGTCATCTACTGGACTAGATGTCAAACTACACAACCCAATACAAAAGCTGCTGACACAAGTAAACAGTGCTTGGGAACCAGATAAGCTTTAAGACCTCACTAACCTGGCCCCACAGGAGACCAAGAGCCTACTCACACACCTAGTAAACCACTACTAAAACCACATTTAGAAAGCCACTGCACTAATACTGTCTATAACCAAGGAATTTACAGAGTCTTTGTCAATGAAAGCACTCAGAAAAGCCAAATGACCCTACTAAACACACATTATAGTCACATCCTCAAGGGAAAAAATAGTCCCATCTAAACATCAGTAAATGCAAAAATAAGAAGTGATAGTTTCTTCAGATAAGAAACTAATGCACAATTCTTGGCATATTAAAAAAACCCAGGTGTTATGATACCCCCAAAGGATTGTACTAACTCTCTAGCAATGGATCCTAACCAAAATGAAAATGTAAAAATGCCAGATAAATAATTTAAAATATTGATTTTAAAGAAGCTCATTGAGATCCAAGAGAAATCATAAAACCTGTACAAAGAAATCAGAAAATAAATTCAGGATATGAATGAGAAATTTATCAAAGAGATATTTTTGAGAGAAAAATCAAATAAAACTTCTGCAAGTGAAAAATTCATTGAAGAAGTTACAAAATATAGCTGAAATTTCAACAACAGATTAGACAAAGAAGAGGAAAGAATCTCAGAACTTGAAGGTCTTTTGAATTAATTTAGTCTGACAAAAATAAACCAGATTTTAAGAAAATGAACAAAGCCTTCAGAAGGTGTGGGACTACATACAATGTTGGAACCTATGAATCATAGGTATTCCTGAGGGAGAAGAAAGAGCACTAAGTTTTAAAAACCTGTTGTGGAAATAATTGAGAAAAACTTCCCTACTCTGGCAAGAGATCCAGGCATCCAAATATAAGAGGATTAATGAACTCCAAAAAAATGCATTTCAAGAAGGGCCTCACTATGATATTTATTCATCAGACTAAGTTTAATGTGAAGGAAAAAACGTCCTAAAAAAATCAGTAAGAGAAAATAATCTAGTCACCTATGAAGCAAAACCCATCAGACTAACAGCAGACTTCTCAGCAGAAATCTTACAAGCTAGAAGGAATTGGAACTCTATTTTCAAAGGTTTTTTGTTTAAATAAATAAACTGTTAACCCCAAGTTTTGTATCCTTCTACAATAAGCTTTATAAATGAAGAAATAAAGTCTTTTTCAGACAAGCAAACACTGAGGGAATTTGTCACTACTAGACTTGTACTACAGGAAATACTTGAAGGAGTTCTAAACATGGAAGTAAAAAGATTGATACTTGCCATCACAAAAACACACAAAAGTATAAAATACACCAGTCTTATAAAGCAATTACACAAAGGAGAAAGAAATCAAATGATAGCATGACAGAATTCCATCAAATCACAAAGAAAAAGAACAAAAAAATCTGCAAAGCAACTAGAAATCAACATTGTAACTGGAAAAAAGGTCATATATCAATATTAACCTTCAATATACATGGATTAAATGCTCTTCTTAAAAGATATGTTTTTAAATCTATTCCTCCAATTTATAAGCCAAATATATGCTGCTTTAAAAAAACTCATCTTACTTCACTATAGACTGAAGGTAAAGGTGTAGAAAAAGATTCCACTTTCCCCCTTTGCTTCACAAAAAGCAAACTGGAGTAGCTATACTTATATTAGTTGAAAGACTTTCAACCAGCAACAGTTTAAAAAAAGGCAAAGAAGATTATTATATAATGACAAAGGGATCAATTCAAGAAGATATAATAATCCTAAATATATATACATCCATACCAGAGTACCTAGATTCATAAAAAAAATATTATTAGACCTAAAGACAGCAAAATAATAATAGTGGGAGACTTCAACACCCCACTGACAGCACTAGACAGATCATCAAGACAGAAAAATCAACAAAGGAAGTCTGAACTTAAATTGGACTTTAGACCAAATGAAACTAACACACATTTACAGAACCTTCTACTCAACTGCAGAATATATATTCTTCTCATCAGTGCATGGAACATTCCTTGAAATAGACCATATGTTAGGCTACAAAACAAGGCTCAATAAATTTTTAAAAAATGGAAATTATATCAAGTATTTTTCTCAGACTACAGTGAAATAAAACTAGAAATCAATCTCAAGAGAAACTCCTGAAACTATGCAAATGCACAGAAATTAAACAACTGTTCCTAAACAATCTTTAGGTCAATGACAAAATTAAGATAGAAATTAAGTTTTTTGAAACTAATGAAAATGGAGACACAACATATCAAAACCTCTGTGATACAGCAAAAAAAAAAAAGTTTATAGCATTAAATGCTTACATTTAAAAAAAAATCACAAATTAACAACCTAACAATGCAACTCAAGGAAAAAAAATAAGATCAAACCCAAAGCTAGAAGAAAAATAACAAATCAGAGCAGAAATAGAGACCAAAACAACAATACAAAGGATCAATAAAACCAAAGGTTGGTTACTTTAAAAAATAAACAATATTGATAGATGGCTAGCTATACTAACTAATAAAAGAAGAGAAGATTCAAACAAACAATCAGAAATGAAAAAGGAAACATTACAACTGAGCCAACAGAAATACAGATGATCAGAGACTACTATGGACAACTCTATACTCACAAACTAAAAACCCAAGAATAAATAGATAAATTTCTGGGAACATACAACCTACCAAGATTGAATCAGGAATAAATATAAATCCTGAACACATCAACAACAAGGAGTGAGTGAATCAGTAATTTAAAAAATTAATAACAAAAAAATCCCAGTACCAGATGTATTTCACAACCAAATTCTACAAGACATACAAAAAAGAACTGGTACCAATCCTACTGAAACTGTTGCAGAAAAAGAAGTTGGAGAGGAGAGAGAGCTCTCTACTTCCTTTTATTAAGCCAGTATCATCCTGATGCCAAAGCTCAACAAGGACACAAAAAGACAACTGCAGACCACTATCCCTGATGAACATAAGTGCAAAAATCTTCAACAAAATACCAGAAAACTGATCCCACAATACATAAAAAAGATAATACACCATGACCAAGTGGGTTTTAACCCAGGAATACAAGGATGGTTCAACACTCACAAATCAATAAATGTGATTTGCCACATAAACAGAATTAAAAACAAAAACTATATGATCATCTCCACAGATGCATAGAAGCATTTGGTAAAATTCAGCATCCCTTCATGATAAAAACCCTCAACAAACTAAGCTTCAAAGGAACATATGTCAAAATAATAAAAGCCATATATGACAAATCCACAGCCCACATTATACTGAATGGGAAACAGTTGAAAGCATTCTCCCCAAGAATTGGAACAAGACAAGGATGCCCACTTTCACCACTCCTATTCAACAGAAAACTGGCTAGTCATAGCCAGAGCAATCAGACAAGAGAAAGAAATAAAAAGGTATCTAAATTGTAAAGGAAGAAGCCAAATTATCTGTTGATGATATGATCTTATATCTAGAAAACTCTAAAGACTCCTCTAAAAGACTCCTATATTTGATAAATTAATTCATAAAATCTTAGTATTAAAATAAAGCAATGTACAAGTATCAGTAGCCTTTCTATACTCCATAATGATCAAGCTGAGAACAAAATTAAGAAGGCAATCCATTTACAATAGCTTAAAAAAAAACCTAAGGAATATATTCAACCAAAGAGGTGAAAGATCTCCACAAGGAAAACTACAAAAAGCCTAAGAAATTATAGATGACACAAGTAATGCTCACGGATAAGAATAAATGTCATTAAGATGACCATATTTTCCAATATATCGATTCAATGCAATTCCTATCAAACTCCCAGTGACATATTTCACAGAATTAGAGAAAACAATCCTAAAATTCATATGGAACCAAGAAAGAGCCCTAATAGCCAAAACAATCAGAAGCAAGAAGGACAAATCTGTATGCATCACCTTACCTGACTTCAAATTATACTACCAGGATATAGTAAACAAAACAGCATGGTACTAGTACAAAAATAAACATAGATCAATGTAACAGAATAGAGAGGCCAGAAATAAAGCTATATACCTACAGCTAGCTGATCTTCCACAAAGTCAATAAAAACACGCACTGGGGAAAGGGCACTCTATTCAATAAATGGTGCTGGGAAAACTGGCTAGCCATATGTAGAAGAATAAAACTGGACCCTATCTCTCACCATATTCAGAAGCTAACTCAAGATGGAACAGAGATTTAAATGTAAGACCTGAAACTGTAAAAATCCTAGAAGAAAATGTAGGGAAAAGTTTTCTGGACATTGCCTTGGCAAAGAATTCATGACTAAGACCTCAAAAACAAATGCAAGAAAAACAAAAATAAACTGATGTGCCTTAATTAAGAAGTTTCTACACAGCAAAAGAAGTAATCAAGTGAACAGATAACCTGCAGGATAGGAGAAAATATTTGCAAAGTATACATTCAAAGGGCTAATATCCAGAACCTACAAGGAACTCAATTTAAATAAAATCCCATTAGAAAATGGAGAAAGGACATAAGCAGACATTTTTTAAAAGAAGACATAGAAGTAGTCAAGAAACATGTAAAAAAAAAAAATGCTCCTTATCACTAGGCAGAGAAATGCAAATTGAAGCCACAGTCGAAAAACCCAAATGTTGGCAAGGATTCAGAAAATGGAACACTTGTACACTGTTGGTGTGAAAGTAAATTAGTACAATATCTGTGAAAATATTAGGATATTTCTCAAAGAACTAAAAATGGAACTACCATTTGATCAAACAGTGTCACTACTGGGTATCTACTCTAAGAAAAAAAATCATATCATAAAGATACCTGCACTCCTGTGTTTACTGCAGCAGTATTCACAATAGCGAAGATACGGAATCAACCTAAATGTCCATTAATGGATGACTGGATAAAGAAAATGTGGTATGTATGTATGTATGTATGTATACACATATATACACACCCAGGAATACTACTCATAAAAGATAATATATCTTACCACAATATGGATAGAACTGGAGGCCATTATCTTAAGTGAAGTAAGTCTGACACAGAAAAACAAATACCACATGTTCTTACTTATAAGTTGGAACTAAATCATGTGTACATATGTACATATAGAATGGAATAATAGACGTTGGAGACTCAGAAGGGTGGAAAGGTAGGAGGGGGTTGAGGGACGAGAAATTCCTTTAATAGGTACAATGTAGACTATTCAGGTGATGGCTCCACCAAAAGCTCAGACTTTACCACTACACAATATATCCGTGTAACAAAATGGAATGCAAACCACATATTGAGTCAAGACAGTATTTCTGTTAATTTGGCAAATATTTGGAAGAATTTTTATTGATACTTGTAAGGAAAAAGACACCCACAACATCATAATGTATGACATTTTGTTACAGCCTTTTAGAGGATCAATTTGACTATAAGCTTTAGATTACATATATATCTTTTTGTCTAGGAGTCCTACTTTAAGAATGTCTTCTACAGAAATATTTGTGGATATGCACATATGATATGGACATTTATCAAAGTATTGCTTAATGTTTTTTAAAAAGCTGGAAGCCTAGATTTCTGTCAACAGGAAAAGGTTAAATACAAACCATGACACATCCATAAAAAGGTATACGGCAAAAGAATAATAAATATTACCTGATATGATCCCAGAAAAAGAGATTAAGGATCTGGAGAAGAGGAATTTATCCTGGATTATCTGGGGGGCTAATACAATTGCACATATCATCCTAAAGTAGGAACAGAGGGAGATGAGGCACAGACACCCAGAGGAAAAGACATAGCAGGTGGCAATGAGGCCACAGATTTGGAGATGAGAGTCATGAGGCCACAATCCAAGAAATACTGGCAGCCACCAGAGCTGGAAGAGACCAAAAGAGATCTTCCCCAGAGCCTTTCTACTGACACGTTGATTTCAGTTAATTGGTATATTAGTCTGTTCTCACACTGCTAGTAAAGACATACCCAAGAGTGGGTAATTTATAAAGAAAAAGAAGTTTGATGGACTCACAGTTCCACATGGCTGGGGAGGCCTCGCAATCATGGCAGAAGGCAAAGCAGGAGCAAAGACACAACTTACTTGGTGGGAGGTGAGAGGGCATGTGCAGGGGAACTCCCCCTTATAAAACCATCAGATCTCAGGAGACTTACTCCTTGTCATGAGAACAGTGAGGGAAAGACCCACCCCATCAATCAGTTACCTCCCACCAGGTCCCTCCCATGACGTATGGGAATTATGGGAGCTACAATTCAAGATGAGATTTGGGTGGGGACACAGCCAAACCGTATCATTTGGCCTGTCTCTCAAAGACTTTTTTTTTTTATTGTTGTTGTTTGTTTATTTGTTTTTTCAGATGGAGTCTTGCTCTGTCACCAGGCTTGAGTGCAGTGGCATGATCTTGGCTCACTGCAACCTCTGCCTCCCAGGTTCAAGCAATTCTCCTGCCTCAGCCTCCCAAGTAGCTGGGGCTACAGGCACACAACACCATGCCCGGCTAATTTTTGTATTTTTAGTATAGATGGGGTTTCACCATGTTGGCCAGGATGGTCTTGATCTCTTGACCTCGTGATCCACCTACCTCAACCTCCCAAAGTGCTGGGATTACCGGCGTGAGCCATCATGCCCAGCAGAGTTGTTTTAAGCTATCCAGTTTGTCATACAATTGGTTAACAGAGGCCCTAGGAAACTACTATAGCATACAACCTTCATTGCAAGACTCAGCATAAATTTATATGCCCAGGATACTGAACACTGATGCTGCTACACCCAGGAGAAATGATAATGTTATGGGAGGATAGAAGGGAAGACAGATACCTAACACCATGACAAGAAGTCAGTAGATAACCTATTGGAAAACTAAGAAATAGCAGGAAATATTAATCACTTATGACCATAGAAACAAATATCAGAAGTAGCCCCCAAGAGTAGTGGGTGGATGTCTCTGTAGAGCAGACCTCAAGAGCTGGCTGGGAGGATTGATGCTTTGCATTACAAGCTCTATGTCCCTGTGACTCTTTGGGGCTTGTATACATGCACATGTACTTCTTTGATAAAACTAAGAACTAGAATGTATGTTTTACTTTCTCAGTGTGACAATCTCCATAGGGCCACTGGTACAAAGACTACAGATGCCTATTAATTCACCTGTTAAAAGGTAATCTCAATATCAGTTATTTAACAAAAGCACCAAGTCCAGAAGCAGACACCAGTGTGTGAGAACCTACAGGAAAAACAGAGAATCCCGTTTATAGTAACCTATTTTTCTGTAGGAGATCAGTCAGGGTGGTGGGAGAAGTTGTAGGAAAAACGCAAACCTTCTTGGAAGGCCGGGGGAGAGGGGGTTGCAAAGCTTTGGGGAAGAATGAGCTGAAGGCATGGTTCTTACCCTGGGGCAAAGGCCATGTAGTAGGTACAGAAGAATGCAGGGGAGTTTATCTGAATAGCTTGTTTATCATGCCTCCAGAAACCTGGCCTTTCATCACCCACGTGCAGGAGTAGGGGGTGGAAGGGACGCCACCATGTGAATTGCCCACAAGTGTGTTGACTCAAGGCCTTTGTCATTAAATCTGTTCTAAATAAATGCCCGCAGTGCCAGCTTGTCAGGGCAGCAGCTGCTGACTCTTTACAGCACCCTCCTCAGTATCTGTGGGCAGCCCAGTCTCCTAGCCTGCTCTTTCACTGTATATCTGTGTCTGAGTGCATTTTTTCATCCGTTGTTCAGCCAGGGTCTGCGGGTTGGACCTGGCATTTTGCAACAAATTGTACTGGAAGAACCAGTTGGGAAGAGCTTTTAATTTCTTGCATACGATAAATTGAAGAAAATGTCAGTATGAGGCAACTCTACTCTGGACCTAGTGAAACCAATGCTCGTCAAGCAACCTGTCCATTATCAACATAAAGTAGTATACACACCTGCTTCCTCTAGCATCTCTGGTTCTTCTTGGTTTGGATCTTGGCATCCCTGGGCCTGTACATTCCCTGAAATAAACAGTGATGATGAGATATGAAAATACCCCAGACTGAAAATGGGCCACAATGATAAAGGCTCTCAGTAGAACCAACTCTTTCTATGGCAAACTTGAGAGCGAAGAGACTGGAGGAATCAGCATGCCCAGTTTATATTTTTTATTTATTTTTAAGAGATGGAGTCTCACTCTGTTGCCCACGCTAGAGTGCAGTGGTACCATCTTGGCTCACTGCAACATTTGCCTCCTGGGTTCAAGAGATTCTCCTGCCTCAGCCTCCTGAGTAGCTGGGATTACAGGCACACACCACCAGGCCTGGCTGATTTTTGTATTTTTAGTAGAGATGGAGTTTCACCATGTTGGCCAGGCTGGTCTCAAACTCTTGACTTCAAGTGATCTGCCCACCTTAGCCTCCCAAAGTGCTGGAATTACAGATATGAGCCATTCTACTCAGCTGTAAGTTATTATTTAATAAGAAATACTGGAAGAACTAGATGGAAAGAGTTTTTAATTTTTTATGTACCATAAATTCAAGAAATTTCAGCATAGGCAGCAAATGTGGACCAATGAAACCAGTGTTCCATCAAGCAACCTGTCAATTATCAACCAAGTAATGTACACACCTGTTTCTTCTTCTAGCTCCTCTAGTTCTTCTTGGTTTGGATCTTGGCATCCCTGGGTCTGCATATTCCCTGAAATAAACATTGACAATGAGATATGAAAATACCCCAGAGTGAAAATGGGCCAGCAATAACGGAAGCCCCCAGTAGAACCAACTTTTTCTATGGCAAACGGGATTGAAGAGACTGGAGGAATCAGTATGTCCAGTTTACAGTAAGTTATCATTTAATAAGCAATACTGAAAGAATTAGTTGGAAAGTTTTTAATTTTTTATGCACTATAAATTCAAGAAATTTCAGAGTAGGCAGTGGATGTGGACCAGTGAATGAATGCTCCCATCAAGCAACCTGTCCATTATCAACTTAAAATAGTGTACACACCTGCTGCTGCTTCTAGCATCTCTAGATCTTCTTGGGTTGGATCTTGCAGCTCTTGGGTCTGCACATTCTCTGAAATAAACAGTGATGATGACATATGAGAATACCCAGACTGAAAATGGACCAGCAATAATGGAGGCTCTCAGTAGAACCAACTCCTTCTATGACAAACTGGAGTTTGAAGGTCTGATTCCTCCAGTTTTCTCAAGCTCCATTAGCCCAACTGAAGATGCAGTGTGCACTCTGGAAAGTCCACAGCACACGCTAAGCACATTCCTGCCTCAGGGCCTTGGCTCCAGCCCTCCCCGCTGCCTGGATTCCCAGACATCTGCTTAGCTCGCTCTCAAAGCTCTGCTGAAATCTTACCTCCACAATGGTGCCTGATAATCCTAATCATGACTACCACCTATATCTTTAATAACATACCTTAGCCTCTCCCCATCTGCCTTATCCTCCGTTTGCACTTGTCACCTTTTAACACACTATGTGATTTATGCATTATGTCTATTGCCTATCTAGGGAGATGTCTAGTCTGTTCACGGATTCATCCCAAGTGTGTAGAACAGTACCCCACACAGAGAAGCCACTCTAATATCCTTGGAGTAGAATACTGTAGGAATAAAAGCACCAAGAATTGGGTTCAAACCAAGTCCCTCAATTTGCTGCACATCGCCACTCTGAATGTCCCCTTCCTCATGAGCTAGAAGACCTCTTCTGTAACTCACAGTGGCCAAACTCATTTTACTGTGTAGTACATAGCTGCTGCGGGACAATACCTTGTAAGGGATTTACATCTAGAGATATGGCTCTAATATTTACAACTCCACTGCTTGTCACTGTTTACATGGCTTGTTCTGGTTAGCAAGCTGTGTCCTGCACTTCCTCCAGATGTTCCATGTTCCTTCACAGAACAAGAATCCATCATTCTCCACCCATGTTAGCCTAGGCCAAATAATCCCAGCTCTCTGAAGCTCCACAGACCCTACCTGTGGAGTCTGAGCCCTACGTCCACATATTTCAAGCTGAAGTCTGTCCTGAATTCTAACTCTCCTGGAAGCAGGGAGCCCAAGTGGGAACCTTTTCCTAGGTATAGCCCAAGCAGAGGAAAAGTAGACGATTTTCCCCTCTTCACTGGCTCTGTTTATCCAAAAGCCAACTGTTTGACATGTGGCATTCCTCTGTTGCAAACGAATCCAACGATGTGAGCCTTCCAGGTTATAGCTTTACTGTCAAGTATCAGGCATCACCATCTGGATCTTCATAGATTAAATTTAAGACTCTAATTTAGCTGGGACCACCTGTCAGAAAAGCCAGGCTATTCCAGATGAACAGCCTAGCAGGACTAGTACATGGCTGCAAAGAGAAAACAAAGGTTAAAAATTAGTAAGTTTTCACTTATTCTCCCTCATGCTTAGGGAACTTTGCAAGGACATGAAGGAATAGTGAAGAGCAGGCATATGGAAGTTCCATCGGTCACTCACCAGGCCTAGGCATTCCTCCATTCTCTGGTGAGGCGCACTTACCTGAGTATGTTTTAAATGCCAGAGGAGCATGTTTTAGGTAACCAGCCTACCCTTCCTACACCCAACATTACTCCCCCCAGGCTCCATAGATTTACTTAGTGGTGTCTTTATCCTAATCCTAGCAACCCCTGAATGTAGGGAAGCACCGGTGATTTACACATAATTATGCACTTGAGTCAATGTGGTCCCTGTTCCCATTGCATGTTAAACCTCACTGCCCATGCGGAGGGTGGTGGGGGAAATCTTGGCCTTGTCTTAAAGGTCCCCCCAAAAAAATGCTTTACTGGGAAATGATTCCTACATAATTTAAAATGCAATGCATGAAGAATATAGAGTAATTTTAAACTTTTATGTATATAATGAAATAACTTTGAAAAGTATGAATTCCACCCAAGCATAGCCAAATGATTTTTGACAAACATGCAGAAGCAATTCAATAGATAAAGAGCTCTTTTCAACAAATGGTGCTGGAGCCAATGGATATCTATAGGTGGAAAAAATAAGAAGAAAAGGGGTAGCAACCTAAACTTTACACCTTATACAGGAGAAAAAAAAAACCAACCCAAAAGAGAGAATAGATTTAAGTATAAAAGGTAAAAACCAGCCCAGCACATTGGCTCACACCTGTACTCCCAGCACTTTGGGAGGCTGAGGCAGGCAGATCACCAGGTCAGGAGTTTGGGACCAGCCTGGCCAGCGTGGGGAAACCCCATCTCTAATAACAACACAAAAATTAGCTGGGTGTGGTGGTGAGCGCCTGTAGTCCCAGCTATTCGGGAGGCTGAGGCAGGAGAATCGCTTGAACCCGGAGGCAGAGGTTGCAGTGAGCCGAGATCATGCCACTGCACTCCAGCCTGGGTGGCAGAGCGAGGCTCCATCTAGGGAAAAAAAAAAAAAAGAGAGAGTGAAAACTATATGACACATTTGCCTTCGATTATTCTCCTTTGCCTGTGAAATAAAGTCTAATTCCTTAAAAAAAAAAATCCCAGTTCTGGACTTCCATTTGTACACCTGTGGAAGCCTGAAATAGATTCTTCCACTGCAAATTCGCAGACATATCCTTGGGTGGGGTAGAGGGTGTGTGTGTAGTGAGGTGACACTCTCCCAGCTCTGATACTGCTGGCCAGGCACCATGCTTAAACAATCATCCATAAACCACCAGGGCAAGTGACGCTTTCAGATAAAAAAAACTACCCCAAAGATCAACTAACATGCAAGTTCCTACTCTGTGCCCAGTGCCTTCTAAGCATTTCACCCTTGAGATGTAGAGGTTGGAACAGTGACCCCAGTTTAAGAAAGAATTGTAGCCCCGTGGTAAAAATCCCTTGTCCAAGGTTACCGTTGGTCAAATGGAACTAGCCTTTAGAATCCAGACATCCTGACTCCAGAACCTGAGCCCTTAAGCCAATAGTCCCCAAAAGACAGTACGTGGGTCCCTGTATACACAGGTGTGTCCGCAAACTCACTCTCAAATGCATATCTAACGGCACTGGTCAAGTACAGAAATACTCATGGTACAGTTTCCTAGATGATGGAGCTAACAGGGCACTAAGAACCACCTGATCCACCTGCTGAGCTTTTATCATCCCCTGCATGGCTGGTGAGGTGGATGTAGCCCAGGGCTTTCTCCTACTTGAGAGGTATCTTCCCCATGACCCACACCTTTAGAAGGCCAAGTAGGAACCAGACAAGGACCAGGGAAACGGGGCTCCTGTGATGTGCCCCGCCTGGCCCTGCAGCCTTCAGGCAGGAAGTTTATGCCGCCATTCGAAATCAGCAACAAGAAACAAAGGATAAATGCTTGACGGGAGGGACACCCATCTACCCCGATGTGGTTATGACGCATCACTTGCCTGTATCCAAATATCTCATATACCCCATAAATATATACACCTACTAAGTATCCAGAATTTTTTAAATTTAAGTTTAAATTTTAAAAACATCAGTGACAAGAAACAGGATAAATGCTTGAGGTGATGGACAGACTCCATTTACCCCTGTGACTATTACCCAATGCATGCCAGTATCAAAATATCTCATGTACCCCATAAATATATACACCTACTATGTATCCAAAAACTTTTAAGTTTATATTTTTAAAAATCAGCAACAAGAAAGTAAGTTCTTCCTGTGAGAGCATTCTCCTCTGTGCTAATTCCTCTCTCCAGGTCTCTATAAAGAGATATTCAGTTGGAAACAGAATTTAAGAGTTCTAAATCTCTATTTTCAATCTCTGATATCCTTTCTTCATGATTAAAACACCAAAAGCAATGGCAACAAAAGCCAAAATTGACAAATGGGATCTAATTGAACTAAAGAGCTTCTGCACAGCAGAAGAAACTGTCACCAGAGTGTACAGGCAACCTGCAGAATGGGAGAAAATTTTTGTAATCTACTCATCTGACAAAGGGCTAATATCCAGAATCTACAAAGAACTTAAATTTACAAGAAAAAAAAAACCTCATCAAAAAGTGGGCGAAGTATATGAACAGACACTTCTCAAAAGACGACATTTATGCAGCCAACAAACATGAAAAAAAGCTCATCGTCACTGGTTATTAGAGAAATGCAAATCAAAACCACAATGAGATACCATCTCACGCCAGTTAGGATGGCGATCATTGAAAAGTCAGGAAACAGATGCTGGAGAGGATGTGGAGAAATAAGAACACTTTTACACTGTTGGTGGGAGTGTAAATTAGTTCAACCATTGTGGAAGACAGTGTGGCGATTCCTCAAGGATCTAGAACTATAAATACCATTTGGCCCAGCAATCCCATTACTGGGTATATACCCAAAGGATTATAAATCATTCTACTATAAAGACTCTTGCACACATATGGTTATTGCAGCACTGTTCACAATAGCAAAGACTTCGAACCAACCGAAATGCCCATCAATGATAGACTGGATAAAGAAAATGTGGCACATATACACCATGGAATACTATGCAGCCATAAAAAAGGATGAGTTCATGTCCTTTGCAGGGACATAGATGAAGCTGGAAACCATCATTCTCAGCAAATTAACAAAGAAACAGAAAACCAAATACCGCAGGTTCCCACTCATAAGTGGGAGCTGGACAATGAGAACACATGGACACAGGGAGGGGAACATCACCCACTGGGCCTGTCAGTGGGTGGGGGGCTAGGGGAGGGATAGTATTAGAAGAAATACCTAATGTACATGATGGGTTAATCGGTGCAGCAAACCACAATGGCATGTGTATACCTATGTAACAAACCTGCATGTTGTGCACATGTGCACCCTAAAACTTGAAGTATAATAAAAAAATGAAAGTAGAAAGAGGAAAATAATAAAGATAAAATCAGAAATCAATGCAATACAAAGCATGCAATAGAGAATTCAATAAAGCCTAAAGTTGGTTCTTTGAAAAAAAGAAAAGTAAAGAAATTAAGACAGTAAAAAAAAGAATTCTAAATCTCATTCCCTAGTTTTCTGCTTTACATCTGCCTATTCCAAACAAGAGTATCTGAGGGCTTTAAAAATTAGAGAGGGACAGGGAAAAAGGGTGGAGTGGCATTCTAGTCTCCATCCCATCCTCCTTTCCACCAGAAGATACACAAAGCCCGAACTTGTATGACTCCGCATGCCCCACGTCCAGGGTTCTGATATGGAAGACTCAGTATTGCCCACTCTCCTTCCTTAGAACTCACTCATTTGAGGGTAGGAGAAGCTGTACATGGTCAAGCACAGAGCCTTTGGAGACACACTGCCTGGGCTCATGTCCCAGCTCTCCTGGTCACCAGCTCTGTGACCTTGGGAAATTTACTTAAGCTGTCTGTGCCTCAGTTTCCTTCTCTGTAAGATACAAGTAATAGGACCTCCTTCTTATAAACATAGTGAAGAGTCAGTACAAATGTATAGACAGCATTAAGATAAACGCCTGGTTTATGGCCAGGCATGGTGGCTCACGCCTGTAATCCCAGAATTTTGGGAGGCTGAGGCGGGCAGATCACCTGAGGTCAGGAGTTTGAGACCAGCCTGGCCAACATGGCAAAACCCCGTCTCTACTACAAATACAAAAATTAGCCGGGCATGGTGGCAGGCGCCTGTAGTCCCAGCTACTCGGGAGGCTGAGGCAGGAGAATCCCTTGAACCCGGGAGGCGGAGGGTGCAGTAAGCCAAGATCACACCATTGTACTCCAGCTTGGGTGACAAGAAGGAAACTCCATCTCAAAAAAAAAAAAAAAGAGTCAATGTCTGGTTTATAACAGGCACCGGGAAACATGATTATTTTCAACAGCTCTCATAGGCAGTCAGTTCTTTTATAAAGTGATATGTGCATTCTGAAAACTCACCACAGCAGATTACATGGTGCACTAAGACCACAGGGCTTACAGGAGATAGAATCAGTGATCATGTGTGTATATATATTATATATATATAATATATATGTGTATATATATTATATATATGTACATATATAATATATATGTACATACCATAATATATATACATATATTATATATATGTATATATATTATATGTACATATATAATATATATGTACATATATAATATATATACATATATAATATATGTATATATATTATATATGTATATATATTATATATGTATATATATTATATATGTATATATTATATATGTATATATTATATATGTATATATAATATATATGTGTGTATATATATATAAAATTTTAAGCAGAAGCTTAAACAGCATGGTTTTGTACTTACTGATTAATTACAAGACACTTTATTACCACAATAAACACTGCACGATCCTACAACACCACAATCAGCCCTGTAACACCTCAGCAGGTCTTGCAATGCCACAGAAGATGTGGCATGAAACTTTACCCTGAGTAAAACATGAACTTTGCTTGTGAATATGGGAAGCATTGCAGCTTGTGAGTTTTCGTGAAGTGAAAGAACAATGATCTGAAATCAGACAGAAAGTGTAGAATGGGCAAGGCTCGTACTGAGGAAGCGGGTAGATGTTTGAGGTATATGCCTGTGTGCATTGTGTACAATCCTACATGGCTCTGCTCAGCTGAGTGCAGGGTCGGTGGGTTGCGGGGGCAGGGTGGGGGTTGTTGTGGTTTCTTAGTGTTTCTCTTGGGCAAAACCATGCATAAGCTAACATGAAATCTGTGCTGCACTCAAATTGTTCCCAGTACGACAATCACACTGGGACAAATTTGCATGTTTAAAAGAAGCCTGGGCTGGGCGCGGTGGCTCACACCTGTAATCCCAGTGCTTTGGGAGGCCGAGGCGAGCAGATCACGAGGTCAGGAGATTGAGACCATCCTGGCTAACACAGTGAAACCCCGTCTCTACTAAAAATACAAAAAAATTAGCCGGGTGTGGTGGCAGGCGCCTGTAGTCCCAGCTACTTGGGAGGCTGAGGCAGGAGAATCGCTTCAACCTGGGAGGCAGAGGTTACAGCAGTGACCTTAGATCACACCACTGCACTCCAGCCTGGGCGACAGAGTGGAGACTCAGGCTCAAAAAAAAAAAAAAAAAAAAAAAAGAAAGAAAGAAAGAAAAAGGCTTATAACATAACTGAATGTGCCTCTTCCGATTCCCTTTCTTGCCTTTGCTACTCCTTCCCAGGCTAGAGCACTAAATCTTTATAGCCTTTATGCCTTTAAACATCATACTGTCATAGATTATCAAGGAGGATTTGTAGGGGGAGATCGGCAGTGTGGAATGACCCCACAAAAACCCAGCGGCTACCTCCTTGCCTCAGGAGTACCAAGCAGCCCTCCCGCCTTCCTTCTTGAGGACTCTCACCTTTCATCTCGGCTCTAACTTTCTCACACAATGAGGTCAGATTCATTGTCTGGAAGATGCCGAGGACCACTTTCCATGCCTGACCTTTTGGGAAGTGTTCATCCAAAAGAAAGGACAGATTCAAAGGGTCGGCAGCTCTCAAGTTTGCCCAGGGGATACGCGGGAAGTGCCCCTGGGGGGCCGACCAGAAGTCCATCAGCTGCTGGGGTTCCAAGCAAAGCTTGAATTCCTCCAGCTGATACTGATCCAGGGCCATCAGGTAAGGCAGAAGCCCTTGGTTGGTACCACCGTTGGGGCAGGTGATTACAGAAAAGTTCATCTTGCCCAACACATGCAGTTTCTCACTTCAGCAAAGGACTCCTATATCCACAGGACACTTGTGACCTGCAGAAAAGGAGAGAGTTGAAATCATAAGCCATAAATATCACCTCCTCTCACTGTCTTGCCTACACATTTGAGTATTTTCGCTTCACAGTACTTCCTGCTACTTGTGTTAGTACACTTTTTTGTTGTTGTTGTTGTTTTGTTTTTTGAGATGGAGTCTCGCTCTGTCCCCCAAGCTGAAGTGCAATGGTGCGATCTCGGCTCACTGCAAGCTCCGCCTCCCGGGTTCACGCCATTCTCCTGCCTCAGCCTCTTGAGTAGCTGGGACTACAGGCACCCGCCACCACGCCCAGCTAATTTTTTTTGTATTTTTAGTAGAGATGGGGTTTCACCGTGTTAGCCAGGATGGTCTTGATCTCCTGACCTCATGATCTGCCCGCCTCGGCCTCCCAAAGTGTTGGGATTACAGGCGTGAGCCACCGGGCCCGGCCTCAACTGGGTATTTTCTCTGGCAACCTTACCTAGACTCGAGATCACTGGCTTTCATCCCATCCCAGAAGGAACAATGCCATCAGCACCTGATTTATCTGCCTTACTAACAGTGACAGCTGTCCTAGAAAAGTTACAGGTGCATGATGGTACTTACCAACTCACATTCAGAGGGTTCACCTGAAATGTGAATAAGAAGAACATTGAAGTGAATTAGTCACAGTAAAGATCAAAGACATTTGAGAGATGGGAATGGGGGAAACTAATCAGGGAGAAGGGGTAACAAGGAGAGAAAATAGAAGTTTCCGCCCATCACGATTTTGGCCACCAGGCAGCTAATGGTGATTGAGACAGATCTGCCACTATTCCCCCATAGAACCTGGTCCGGCATGTATGCTGGGTCATGTCAAAATACCAGGTAGCACTGAAGGCAACAGAAAGACAGCAGAACAAAAGACTTTTTTTTTTTGTAATGGAGTTTTGCTCTCATTGCCCAGGCTGGAGTACAATGGCTGGATCTCGGCTCACTGCAGTCTTTGCCTCCCAGGTTCAAGTGATTCTCTTGCCTCAGCGTCCGAGTAGCTGGGACTACAGGTGCATACTGGCCTTGGCCTCCCAAAATGCTGGGATTACAGGCATGAGCCACCATGCCTGGCCCAAAACACTATGCTTGAAGCTACTGGTGTGTGACCCCCGAATGTCTCCCAAAGAGAAATCTCCAGAAGAGATGTATGTTAGGACCTACCCTGGCAGCCCAAATTCATTGGACTACTACTCCAGAAATTGTTGGAGAAAAGATGGGGAAGGACACACAGAGGAAAACTTGAAACATCATGAAGAAAAACCCTTTCAGGTATTAGCAGGGAGGGTAAAGACTAGGGGAAAAGCTTATTTGAGAATCAAATGACATTAAGCTATCATTGAACACCCAGTAGAAGCTGAGCAAGGGGGCTGGGCGCGGTGACTCACACCTGTAATCCTAGCTTTAGGAGGCCAAGGTGGGCAGATCACATGAGGTCAGGAGCTTGAGACCAGCCTGGCCAACATGGTGAAACCCCGTCTCTACCAAAAATACAAAAATTAGGTGGGCATGGTGGTGGGTGCCTGTAATCCCAGCTGCTCAGGAGGCTGAGGCAGGAGAATAGCTTGAACCTGGGAGGCAGAGGTTACAGTGAGCCGAGATAGCACCACTGCACTCTAGCCTGAGCGACAAGAGCAAGACTGTCTCGAAACAATAAAAAAAAAAAAATTACTCCATGCTGCACTTCTTTCGTTGTATGTCTCTTGTTTAAATTTTTAAACCAAGAAGATAAGAACTGAGGTATCACATCAGCCACCAACAAACTCCTCCAAGATTATAGGGTTAGGTTCCCGTGAGCCTCTCGTCACATTTTCATCCACTAGTCAATACATAACTTTGTTTTATATGTGTCTCTGTTTAAGGACACCTAATTTAATACATATTGTTGATTCATCAACATTGAGCCCACCGCCACCAACACTATAGCTCATGCCTGAAAGAAGCTCATCTAACGCATGCAGTGTCTTCAGAACTCACATCCCAGCCTTCTTGCGTGTCGAGCACCAGACAGAACTTCCACACTACACAAGGGGACGTTTAGACAGCAAAGTCACCGACGAAAAGCCCAGAAATGCAAAAACAGGGCACTAAGTAGACCCACCAGCACTGCCTTATCTGACCTCAGCTCGAATTTTTCCTGGCCCTGTGCACGTCTGGATGACTTTGAAAGCTCTGCAAATATTGATTTGGGGGTTGCCAGCAGATCTTAGCGTGTAGATGAATTCACAGACATGGAATCCACAAATAAAGAGGATGAACTATAATTAGGATGAAGCATGTTGGGTATGAGACCCACATGGTGCCATGAAGTTATACAGCAAGTAGGCCAAGTCCATAGGACTCGAAAGGAAATTCCTCCAAACTTGATGCATGCATCAGATTGAGCCAAGGAGGGTGGGAAGAGGATTAGGGGGTAGAGCGGTCAGTGAAAACAGCAAGTGCAAAAGCCCTGGAGGGAAAAAAGATACAAGAACAGAGAAATTCAGCTAGAAAGTCTCACACAACTGCGGAATCCCCTTGGTTGAGGAGATGGAAAGCCCCTAATCGAAGAAGGAAGTGTGTGCGATCAACTCTTGCTCCTAAGAAAACACCAGCAGGATACAGTGGAGTGAAAGGTCCCAGAGAAAGGTGAAACCTTAGAGCAGAGAGAGGAGACGTCTCTTACCAACCAGACTTTGAATCTCACATGAGTTTCCAGAGGCTCTGATTCGGGAAACCCCATAGAAGTAGTCACCGCCACCCCCTCCTCACCTCTGAGCAGCCCTCGGGTCCGTCTGCCTCCTCTTAGCTGTGTCTCGGGGCCTCCTGTTTATAGCTCTCTTCCCGCTCCCTTTCCCCAGCACAACTCGGGGTCAGTTGAGAAGCTGACAAGACTCAGCTGCGACGTACTATCTCTGGTTTTTCTCCTCCAGATCTAGATAATCACAGGATTCTTCAGGCTGGGAGGAAGAACTGGGTTTAAAGACCATACTATCCTGAAGTAAATGGAGCCATCCACGCCAGCAAAGAGCCACAGATGGGAGTAATGCCTGTGATTACCCCTCCTACCATCTGGGCGATCTCAGGGGGCAATGAAAGACGAGAGGGAGAAAGAGGTCGTGAGACCCTAAAATCACGGTTGCCGCCACTTACAGGACTGTGTCTTCTTCCAACTGCAGGAGAAATGCTCCTTCCACAATTCCATCATGAATACAAAGGATTTTCCACCGAAGTCAGGAACAAGATGAGGATAGTCATAACTCCGCTGCTATTCAACATTCTGCTGGAGATGTCAACCAATTCTACCAACAATGTTAGCTAGTTTTAAACTCGGGTTACAGGCTTTAAACTAGCAATTGGAAAGCAATTAGAGAGAGGTATAATAATTGGAAAGCAACAGGTAAAACTACATTTGCAAACTTGATTATGTACCCGGACAATGCAAAAGACTGCATGGGAGAACTCCTATTAACAACAAGAGAAATTGGTATTACAACAGGTAATAAAATAAGTATTCAAAAATCAATAGACTTCAAATATGGAAACTCAAAACACTGGAAAAGAATACCCCTATTTACTATAGCAAAAAAAAAAAAAAGAAAATAAAATGCTTACTTAAAAACTTCAGAAATATCCAAAACTTATGTAAGAAAAACTATAAAATACATTTCTGCAAGACCCAACAGTGGACTTAAGCCTTAAAGAAATAAATACCACGTTTTTGCATGGAAAGCTCAACCTCATAAATATATCGCTTCTCTCTAATACAAATACATCAAGGTTTTACCTGGAGGTGCGGAAGTGGATTATAAAATTCAACTGAACCAATCGAATTTGTAGGAATGGCCTGGAAAATCCTGAAAAAGAGGAATGAGGAGGGACTAAACCTAGCAGATATTAAAATATACCATGAGGCCTTTATGATTAAAATATAGTATTGGCACATGTGCAAACAGACTGGGCAAAGGAACAGACTAGAAAATCCAGAAACAGGGCTGGGCGAGGTGGCTTACGCCAGTAATCCCAGCACTTTGGGAGGCTGAGGAGGGCAGATCACAAGGTCAGGAGATCGAGACCATCCTGGCCAATACAGTGAAACCCCGTCTCTACTAAAAATACAAAAAATTAGCTGGGCATGGTGGCAGGCACCCGTAGTCTCAGCTACTCGGGAGGCTGAGGCAGGAGAATGGTGTGAACCTGGGAGGCGGAGCTTGCAGTGAGCCGAGATGGCGCCACTGCACTCCAGCCTGGGTGACAGAGGGAGACTCTGTCTCAAAAAAATTAAAAAAAAAAGAAAAGGAAAAAAGAAAATCCAGAAATAGAATTATTAACATATATAAATTTGATAAATATTGCATCACTCATAAGTGAGGGAAATTGACTTTTAATAAGCATGGTGATGCTAGATCTGTTTCCTATACAACAGAATAATTTTCAAGCACATCAGAGATTTAAATGCATAAATAAAACTTTAGAAGCACCAGAAGAAAACAATTGAATTCCTCTCAAACCTGATGGTGGGGAAAGCTTTCTTAGCTAAGATTTAAAATTCAAAAGCAATTAGAGAAAAAATAAACAAATTTTATTACAAATTTTTTTTAAGCATTCATAACAAAAGATGTGTGAAGCAAGGTAAAAAGACAAACTATAAACTGGTAAATATATTTGCAACTTATATCAGAAAGAGTTTATATGCCTAATATTTATTTATCTATTTATTTTTGAGATGGAGTCTCACTCTGTCGCCCAGGCTGGAGTGCAGTGGCAACATCTCCACTCACTGCAACCTCCGCCTCCCAGGTTCAAGTGATTCTCCTGCCTCAGCCTCCCAAGTAGCTGAGATTACAGGCATGTGCACCCATGCCCAACTAATTTTTTTTTTTTTTTGTATTTTTAATAGAGACAGGGTTTCACCATGCTGGTCAGGCTGGTCTCGAACTCCTGACCTCAAATAGTCTGCCTGCCTCAGCCTCCTAAAGTGCTGGGATTACTGGCGTGAGCCGCCATGCCCAGCCTATATGTCTAATCTATAAAGAGCTTTGAAAAATTACCAAAATGAAATGGAGAAATTAACAATTGTTTGTAAGCAAAGAAATGCCAATGACTCTTAACCATCTGAAAACATGCTGAATCTCCTATACAATAAGAGAAATGCAAGTTCAAAATTATACACATTCTTGGCTATTTCCTGTAAACCTAATGAAAACTATTTTACCTTTGATTTTCTCTCTGCTGTTGTCTGAAGACGCATCATCATAACCTTTGTGAATATAAAACTCATACATAGCCCGGGCATGATGGCACGTGCCTATAATCCCAGCACTTTGGGAGGCTGAGGCAGGAGATCCCTTGAGGCCAGAAGTTCAAGACCAGGCCAGGCTGTTTAACCTGTGATACCCCCGTCTCTACAAAAAATTAACCATGAGTGTTGTCATGCACCTATGGTCCCTGTCGTCAGAGGCATGTGAACCAGAGCAACTCCATCTTGAAAAGGAGCTGGGTAAACTGAGGCTGAGACCGGCTGGGCTGCATTCCCAGATGTCTGAGGCATTCTAAGTCACAGGATGAGATAGGAGGACAGCAAAAAATACAGGTCATAAAGACCTTGCTGATACAATGGGTTGCAGTAATGAAGCCGCCAAATCCCACCAAAATCAAGATGGCCAGGATAGTGACCTCTGGTTGTCCTCACTGCTACACTCCCACCAGAACCATGACAGTTTACAAATGCCGTGGCAACGTCAGGAAGTTACCCTATATGGTCTAAAAATGGGAGGCATGAATAATCCACCTGTTGTTTAGCATACCATCAAGAAATAACCATAAAAATGGCAACCAGCAACCCAAGGGCTGCTCTATGGAGTAGTCATTCTTTATTCCCTTATTTTCCTAATAAACTTGATTTCACTTTACGAACTCACTCTGAATTCCTTCTTGCAAGAGATCCAAGAACCCTCTCTGGGGATCTGGACCGGGACCCCTTTCCTGTAATGCCGTTTACTCGAGAGGCTGAGGCAGAAGATTACTTGAGCCCAGGAAGCCGAGGCTGTGGGGTGAGTTATGATTGCACCACTGCACTTCGTCCTGGGTCATGGAACGAGACCCTGTCTCAAAAATACACCAAATAAAATAAAATTGAAAAAATTAAAACTCCTATGTAAAAACTGCTGATATTCTATCCTGAGTTGATGCAAACTTGGTAAAGTTGGTTATCTTGTGGGTTTTCCCCCTTCAACTATAGGTGATTGTTATTATTATTATTATTATTATTATTATTTTGAAACGGAGTCTCGCTCTGTCACCCGGGCTGGAGTGCAGTGGCACAATCTCAGCTCACTGCAATCTTGGCTGTCCAGGTTCACGCCATTCTCCTGCCTCAGCCTCCCGAGTAGCTGGGACTACAGGCGCCCGCCATCACACCCGGCTAATTTTTTGTGTTTTTAGTACAGACGGGGTTTCACCATGTTAGCCAGGATGGTCTCGATCTCCTGACCTTGTGATCTGCCCGCCTTGACCTCCCAAAGTGCTGGGATTACAGGTGTGAGCCACCGCGCCTGGCCCACTAGGGGTAATTTTTTTAAAAGAAAATTCCTCAAGCCAGTCCTTCCCAACACCCCCTCCCTTGTACTCTCTGCTGGTGAGTTTTCCTTCTCCCACAAGCTCTGTCTCTGGGTCTCCCTGAGACTGGGCCCGTTGTATGTGGGACCTAGACTGAGCCCTGATGATCTTGAGGCCCTCCTTTTGCTCGATACAATTATATCCCAAGTAGAAGAGATGAACATGTAAACAAGATGAGCCAGTGAATGACTCTGGATGTTTCCAAATGGGAAGTGGCACTTTCGGACTGAACACGGTGTTAGCCTTCTAAGGAGACTGGGAAGCTCTCCAAACATGTAATTTTCTGTTGCTTGTTCTTCTAGACCTAAGAGGCAAGGGAAGAGTTTCCTTTACAAATTGGAAGCACCTGTAGGATCAAGACCTGCAGCCCATTCATTCTGAATCAAGGGAGCTAAATGCCTTCCAATCGGTGCAATGCAGAGGAATTCTAGTGAGCCAGCCCCCGCCAATGGGAAGAGAAGGTGCCAATTGCCTGAAATCCCCGGCACCTATAAGGGTTGGGGGGTGGGGCAGACCAGGCGATCTCCGTTTTGGGAGATGCTTTTGACAGGAAGGAGCAGGAAGAATAATTCTCTACAGAGGTGAGCTTTGTTTTGTTTTGTTTTGTTCTCTTCTCTTCTCTTTTCTACCTGAAATCGCGAGGCACAGAGAAAGGAAGCCGCAAGGATTAAGCAGCACTGACTTTGACACTGCCCCTCTGCAAATATTCCTTCTCAATAAACGCAGATGTGTCACCCACACGGCTCGGCTCGTGGGCTTAGGAATTTGGTCAGGTTCCACCTGCTGGTTTCCAACACTCACAGCTTGGGCTGAATTTACTTAACTTAGTTCAACTTCCGTTTTCTCCTTTGTAAATTGGACGGAAAAGGATTCATGGGATATAATTCTTACCAAAACGTAGAGTTATATGGACTCTAGGGTGATCAAGACGTGACCACAGAACCAAATGGAGATGACAGACTTTTATCTTTTAAAAATGTTTACCCGTTAGAATAGCTATGTTTAAAATGGAAAATAATCAGTGTTGGCAAGAATGTGGAGAAAATGAAACTTTAGTGCATTGTTGATGGGGATGGGAAATGGAAAATAGTATGGCGGTTCCTCCTGCTGACCTCAGGTGAACTGCCCGCCTCGGCCTCCCAAAGGGCTGGGATTACAGGCATGAGCCACCGCACCCGGCCTGCTTTTTAATTTTTAATTTTTCTGGGTACATAGTAGAGGTATATATTTATGGGGTACACGAGATGCTTTGATATGGGTATGCAATGTGTAATTACCACATGATGGAGAATGGGGTATCCGTCCCCTCAAACATTTATCCTTTGTGTTACAATCCAATTATACTATTTTAGTTATTTTTAATGTATAATTAAATTGCCATAGACTATAGTCACCATGTTGTGCTATCAAATACAAGGTCTTATTCAGTCCTTCTAATTTTTTGGGCACACTAACCATCCCCCACTTTCCTCCCCACACCCCACAACCCTCCCCAGCCTCTGAACACCACCCTTCTACTCTCTATATCCATGAGTTCAATTGTTGTGATATTTATTTATTTAGAGACAGGTTCTCACTCTGTCACCCAGGCTGGAGTGCAGTGGTGCGATTTCGGCTCACTGCAACCTCCACCTCCCGGGTTCAAGCAATTCTCATTTCTCAGCCTCCCAAGTAGCTGGGATTACAGGCACCCGCCATCACAGCTGGCTTATTTTTGTATTTTTTGTAGAGACAGGGTTTCGCCATGTTGGCCAGTCTGGTCTCGAACTCCTGACCTCAAGTGATCTGCCCACCTCAGCCTCCCAAAGTGCTGGAATTACAGGCTTGAGCTACCGTGCCCGACCTGTTTTAATTTTTAGATCCCAAAAATATGTGAGAACATGCAATGTTTGTCTTTCTGTGCCTGGCTTATTTCATGTGTAGATGATCCTGATATACTTCTGTAGGGAAGGAAATACTTTTCCCTCTCTCTCTCTTTATTGATCTTAGATTCCATGGCTCTCTCTTTATTGATCTTAGATTCCATGGCTCTCTCTTTATTGATCTTAGATTCCTTGGCTGGAGTCTGTGCATTAGGCTCATGAAAGACAGATTAACAAAAGCACAGCAAACAGAAGTTTATGTGTGCATACCCATGGGAGCACTCCATGATGAGAACACTAAGGGGTGGTTAGAACTTAGGCTTATATGTCATGCTAACAAAAGAACAATACATTCTTTTTTTTTTTGAGACGGAGTTTCACTCTGTCGCCCAGGCTCACTGTAACCCCCGCCTTCCAGGTTCAAGCAATTCTCCCGTCTCAGCCTCCTGAGTAGCTTGGATTACAGGTGCCTGCCACCAATCCCAGCTAATTTTTGTACTTTTAGTGGAGACAGGGTTTTGCCACATTGGCCAGGCTGGTTTCGAACTCCTGACCTCAGGTGATCCGCCCACCTCGGCCTCCCAAAGTGCTGGGATTACAGGCGTGAGCCACTGCGCCTGGCCAGAACAATACATTCTCAGAGAAGTGAAAAGACAAATGAGAAAGACCTCGAATTCCTGGGGGGGTAAATTGTGAGAAGGTAAATGTATGGGGGAGAAAATGGAGGATGAGGGCTAGTTCATAAGGTTTCTTGTGTAGATTTTTCTGGCGCCCTCGCACGGCTGTACGCATCTGGAGCTTGTCTCCGGTGATTAACTTCTGTGTTTCCTGGTAGAGAAGGGGAAAAGGGGCACCTTTACAAACTGATGTCTTGCATTTAGGCAAATCAAGGGAAGACAGAGAATTTTTCTTGTGTCTGCTCCTTCTCAAGTATCTTCAGCTCAAAATAGTCCATTTGAAATATACAACAAATTATTATGAACTATAGTCAGGCTACTGTGCTATCAAATGCTAGAGCTTACTCCTTCTATCCATTGTATTTTTGTGCCTATTAACCAACCGCTCTTCATCCAACCCCTCCCACCTGCCTTTCCCATCAATATGTACAATTATCACGTACCAATTTTTAAGAATGAGTACAACAAACTGGAATATTTGGGGGTGGCGTATTCTGCCGTCCCTCATTTCTCTGAAAGGCCAGGAACTCCTTGCTCAGACCCATCAACCCACCTGCATCTGGACGTGTGCTCTCCACCCTCTTCCTGCCAAGAGCACTTCAGACCCAGCCTGTGTCCTCAATTATACCCCTTCTCCTGCTGTTATTTCCTCACTTGCCAACACTACTTTTCTCTTCTCTACTCCCTTCAATGTACAGACATCCCACAGCATTTCCATTTTTAGGAAAAAAAATTTTTTTTTTTTGAGACGGAGTCTCTCTCTGTCACCCAGGCTGGAGTGCAGTGGTGTGATCTTGGCTCACTGCAACCTCCACCTCACAGGTTCAAGCAATTCTCTGCCTCAGCCTCATGAGTAGCTGGGATTATAGACGCCCACCACCATGTCTGGCTAATTTTTGTATTTTTAGCGGAGATGGGGTTTCAACATCTTGGCCAGGCTGGTCTCGAACTCCTGACCTCAGGTGATCCACCCACCTCGGCCTCCCAAAGTGCTGGGATTACAGGCGTGAGCCACTGCGCCTGGCCTGATTTTTTTTTTTTGATGCATAATAACTGTATGTATTTATGGAAAGGGGAGCAGGGAGGAGGGATAAAGAGGTTGGTTCGTGGGTATTAGAAAGGGAAGAGGGAATGAGATAGAAGATGCCCCACTGCTGCCTTTGAAGAAGGAGGAAGGAGCAAAAATCCAAGGATGGCATGTGGCTTCTAGAAGCTGGAGAAGGCCAGGAAACAGATTCTCCCCCTAGAGTCTCCAGAAGGAAACAGCCCTGCCAACACCTCAATTTTAGTCCAGTGATCTTAGCCCATTTCAGGCTTCTAGCCTCCCTAACTGAATGTTTTATCTTAAAAATACTGTGTTGTCGGCCAGGTGCGGTGACTCCCACCTGAAGTCCCAACACTTTGGGAGGCTGAGGCAGGTGGATCACGAGGTCAAGAGATCGAGACCATCCTGGCCAACATGGTGAAACCCCGCCTCTACTAAAAATACAAAAATTAGCCGGGCGTGGTGGCAGGTGCCTGTAGTCCCAGCTACTCGGGAGGCTGAGGCAGGAGAATTGCTTGAACCTGGGAGGCGGAGGTTGCAATGAGCCGAGATCGTGCCACCGCACTGCAGCCTGGGTGACAGGGTGAGACTCTGTCTCAAAAAAAAAAAATAAATAAAATACTGTGTTGTCTTAAGCCACCAAATTCATGGTAAATTCGTCACACTAGTACAACAACTCACAATTCTTCTTTCCAGGATTATGTCTATAGCTCCCTACCCTTGTTCTCAGTAGGAGAGCCAGCCAGAAGAATCCTTCTAAAAATTATAGCCGTCCCACGCCAGTCCAATCAGGTCCTGTGTGACCTCTTGAGATCACCTCCACTGTCTTCCTCTTGCCCATTCACCTCCACTCACCCTGGTCCTGCTGTTTCTCAACAGCTCCAGGCACGTCCTGGCCATAGGGTGGTGGTCCTTGCCCTTCTGTCTGGAACTCATCTGATAGCCACACAGCCCATTCCGTGACCTCTTACCTCCTCCTCTCCTCCAAGCTTTTGCTCAGACATCCCTGCTTCAGTGAGCCCTTTCGTCAGCCTTTTACAAATCGCAGTAGGTTATTTCTCACTTCCTGTTCTCTCTCTTGCCTCTCCTTTTTCCCATGGTGTGTATAGTCTTCCATCGCATCAGTGTGCTCCCATGGGCATGCACACATAAATAAACTTCTGTTTGCTGTGCTTTTGTGAATCTGTCTTTCATGACCCCAATGTACAAGCCTCCAGCCAATGAATCTAAGATCAATAAAGGGACAGAGAAAAGCTTTTCCTCCCCTACACTTTATCTTCATTCACTGAAATGTTAGCCACATGAGGACAACAATTTTTTTGTGTATCTTTTGCTCACCAATGTATCCCCAGTGCCAAAAATAGAGAGTTTGGCATAATATTTGACACTGGGATATTTCAGTGAGTAAATCCAGAAGGACTGTGTTATGAACTGAATGTCTGCGTCCCCCCAAAATCCACAGGCTGAAACTCTAACCACCAAGGTAACGGTAGAAGAAGGCAGGGACTTTGGGAGGTGATTAACTCATGGGGCCAGAGCCCTCATGACTGGGACACCAGCCCTTATGAAAGAGCCTCCAGAGAGCTCCCACACCCCTTCCTCCATGTGAGGAGGACACAGCAAGAAGGTGCTCTCTATGAACCAGGAAGCTGCCCTCACCAGACACTAAATCTGCCAACCCCTTGATCTTGGACTTCCAGCCCCCAGAGCAGTGAGAAATCAATGTCTGTTTTTACTAAGCCACCCAGTGTATGGTATTTGTTATGGCAGTCCAAACAGACTAAGACAGACTGGCTTGTGCACACACCATCTCACATGTGCAAGTGTATCTGTAAGGTGCAGTTTTTTTGTTGTTTTTGTTTTTGTTTTGTTTTGTTTTTTGAGACAGGGTCTCACTCTGTCGCCCAGGCTGGAGTGCAGTGGTGCAATCTTGGCTCACTGCAAGCTCCGCCTCCCGGGTTCACGCCATTCTCCTGCCTCAGCCTCCCAAGCAGCTGGGACCACAGGCATCTGCCACCACGCCCGGCTAAGTTTTTGTATTTTTAGTAGAGACAGGGTTTCACCGTGTTAGCCAGGATGGTCTCGATCTCCTGACCTTGTGATCCGCCCACCTCGGCCTCCCAAATTGCTGAGATTACATGCGTGAGCCACCACGCCTGGCCTTTTTTGTTTTTGTTTTTTTCTGAGATGGAGTCTCGCTCTGTTGCCCAGGCTGGAGTGCAGTGGTGGGATCTCGGCTCACTCACTGCAAACTCCCCCTCTTGGTTTCAAGTGATTCTCCTGCCTCAGGTTCCCAAGTAGCTGGGACTACAGGTGCATGCCACCATGCCCAGCCAATATTTGTATTTTTTTTTTTTAAGTAGAGACGGGTTTTCACCATGTTGGCCAGGATGGTCTCGATCTCTTGACCTCGTGATCCTCCCACCTCAGCCTCCCAAAGTGCTGAAATTACAGGCATGAGCCACCACACCCGGCCTCAGGTTGCAGTTTTAGAAGTAGAACTGCTGAATTCCATGGCAGTGCACACGATTGGTAGATATTGTGAAAAGGCCTTTCAGATAGGTTCCCCCTGCTTATGTTCCCTTCAGCAGTGAATGAAAGTAAAGCAAAACGATGATGTAACTGCCAACATCCTCCCTTGCCCTGCAAATTTCTTTTCTTTTCCTTTCTTTCTTTCTTTCTTTTTTTTTTTTTTTTTTTTTTTTTTTTTTTTGAGACAGGGTCTTGCTCTATCACCCTGGCTGGAGTGCAGTGGCATGATATCCACTCATTGCAACCTCTGCCTCCTGGGTTCAAGCAATTCTCTTGCCTCAGCCTCCCGAGTAGCTGGGATTACAGGCACCCACCACCACGCCCAGCTAATTTTTGTGTTTTTAATAGAGGCAGGGTTTCACCATGTTGGCCAGGCTGGTCTGGAACTCCTGGCCTGAAGTGATCCACCTGCCTTGGCATCCCAAAGTGCTGGGATTACAGGCGTGAGCCACCGCACCCAGCCAGTCCTGCAAATTTCTTAAAGCTGCAGCTCACTGTGGCTGGAACGTGGTCAGCAGTGGTCATGGAATAAGTAGAGGTAGAAAATGTGTGACTGTGTTAGGCTCCTCCGTGCAGCGCCACCCACTGGATTGGAGGAGCACTAGCAAGAGTCAGCCACCCAGGAGCATATCACCTTTGTCCTGGGACCAAGCCCAGCTACTCTGGACCCAAGGGAGGACTGAGTCAATTAAACAAGTTTATCCAGAGGTTTGGGTGTCACATAAGTTATAAGAGGGAGAAGTGTTAAATAAGAAGCTATTGGCCAGGTACAGTGGCTCACACCTGTAATCCCAGCACTTTGGGAGGCTGAGATGGGTGGATCACTTGAGGTCAGGAGTTTGAGACCAGCCTGGCCAACATAGTGAAACCCCGTCTATACTAAAAATACAAAAAAATTAGCCAGGCGTGGTGGCAGGTGCCTGTAATCCCAGCTACTCGGGGGGCTGAGGCAAGAGAATCGCTTGAACCCGGGAAGTGGAGGTTGCAGTGAGCCGAGATCACACCACTGCACTCCAGCCTGGGAAACAGAGTGAGACTCTGTCTCTAAGTAAATAAATAAATAATAAATAAATAAACTATTATTGGAAGTTGGGGCAGGGGGGACAAAAATACACCCATGATCCTTTTTATTTTATTTCTTTTTTACATTTCTTTTAGATACAGGGGTACATGTGCAAGTTTGTTATATAGGCAAACGTGTTATGGGGGTGGGTTTGTTGTACAGGTTATCTCATCACCCAGGTATTAATCCCAGTACCCATTAGTTATTTTTCCTAATCTTCTCCCTCCTCCCACCCTCCAGCCTCTAGCAGACTCCAGTGTGTGGTGTTCCCTCTATGTGTCCATGTGTTCTCATCATTTAGCTACCACTTATAAATGAGAACATGTGGTATTTGGTTTCCTGTTCCTGTGTTAGTTTGCTAAGGAATAATGGTCTCCGGCTCCATCTATGTTCCTGCAAAGGTCATGATCTCATTCTTTTTTATGGCTGCATAGTATTCCATGGTGTTTATGTACCACATTTTTTTATCCGGTCTATCACTGATGGGCATTTAGGTTGATTCCATGACTTTGATATTGTGAATAGTGCTGCAATGAACATACACAGGCATGTGTCTTTATAATAGAATGATTTATATTCCTTTGGATATATATCCAGTAATGGGATTGCTGAGTTGAATGGTAGTTCTCTTCTTAGGTCTTGAGGAGTTGCCCCACTGTCATCCAGAGTAGTTGAACTAATTTACACTCCCACACACAGTGTATAAGTGTTCCTTTTTCTCTGCAACTTCACCAGCATCTGTTATTGCTTGACTTTTTAATAATCACCATTCTGACTGGTGTGAGATGACATCTTGTTGTGGTTTTGATTTGCATCTCTCTAATACATGATCCATTTTTTAAGAATAAAAACTTTGTTGAATTTGAGATCACTTTTAATCTAATGGAGCCTTCTAACCAACCATATATTTTCTAGATTTTAGCTTCACTGAATTATTTTACCTGCTTCTAATTTTTCTTTTCGCTAAACCTTTTGTGAAGGCTTTGATATTTTGCTTGCCTCTTCCCCAAAAGAAGTCATAGAGAATAAAAACTACAAACAATCCATTAGTCTAATGGACTAATCCCAAACATTCAATGCATCTTCAGTTTTTCCACAGGGCAGAGAATCTTTGAGGAAAGGAGGTAAAGGGAGTACCCGGCACGCAGAATACCTGCCAAGTAAGCATTACACTAATCTGTCTTCTTGGGTAGTGTTTTCATCTTCTTGTTTTATCGTTTTATGTCTCCACAGGTCTCGTGTTTCTCTCTTCCAATCGGTTGTCTTTATCGTGGACACTGAGGTGTTCTCTGCCTTGACTAAAGATGAGTGACGTGAATCCACCCTCTGACACCCCCATTCCCTTTTCATCCTCCTCCACTCACAGTTCTCATATTCCGCCCTGGACATTCTCTTGCTACCCCGGCTCCCCATGTGAAAATGGGGTCATGCTGTACATGAGAAACGTGAGCCATGAGGAGCTACAACGGTTCAAGCAGCTTTTACTGACTGAGCTCAGTATTGGCACCATGCCCATCACCTGGGACCAGGTCGAGACAGCCAGCTGGGCAGAGGTGGTTCATCTCTTGATAGAGCGTTTCCCTGGACGACGCGCTTGGGATGTGACTTCGAACATCTTTGCCATTATGAACTGTGATAAAATGTGTGTTCTAGTCCGCAGAGAGATAAATGGTGAGTGTTGATCTGGTGGATAAAGTGGGGGTGGGCTTGGCTGCTGGGCAGCTAAACTACTCTAGTCGCCACCCCTATCACTTATCGGCCTTCTGAGCAAGAAAGCAAACAGTGGAGGAAGATAATGGATCTAACCCAAAGGCAAAGACTGTCATATGGGCATTTTTTTAATTTTATTTTTCTGAGATGGGGTTTCGCTCTTCTTGCCCAGGCTGAAGTGCAATGGCACAATCTCGGCTCACTGCAAACCCCGCCTCCCAGGTACAGGTGATTCTCCTGCTTCAGCCTCATGAGTAGCTGGGATTACAGGCACCCACCACCATGCCTGGGTAATTTTTTTTTATTTTTAGTAGAGACGGGGTTTCACCATGTTGGCCAGGCTGGTCTCGAACTCCTGACCTCAGGTAATCCGCCTGCCTTGGCCCCCCAAAGTGCTGGGATTGCAGGCATGAGCCACCACGCCCAGCCCATATGGGCCTATATTTTAAAAACTTAACTGAATACTGTTTATATGAGGTGAACGTTAAATGAAGTCATAGAGAAGTAGGAAGTAAAATAGTGGAAAAGCATATGCTATGGAAACAGTAAGCAGAAGAAAGCTGGTATAGCTATGGTGATGTCAGGAGTGCTATATTTAAAGCAAGAAGGTTAAAGACTTTAAAAGGCCATTTCGCAGCAACAAAGGGTGAATCCCACTGGAGGATATTGTAATCCAAAACCTCATCTTCAATATGTATAAAGCAGAGCTGGACTACAGTCGTCCCCTTATCCAAGGTTTTGCTTTCTGAAGTTTGGGTTGATCATGGCCAAAAATAGATGAGTACAGTACAGTGAGATATTCTGAGACAGAGAGAGACCACATTTACATACCATTTATGATAGTATAGTATTATAATTGTTCTATTTCATTATTATTGTTAATCTCTTACTGTACCTAATTTATAATTAAAACTTTTATCATAGATCGGTATGTATTTTTTTTCTATTTTGAGATGGAGTCTTCATTCTGTCACACAGGCTGGAGTGCAGTGGTGTGATCTCAGCTCACTGCAACCTCCACCTCCCAGGTTCAAGCAATTCTCATGCCTCACCCTCCCCAGTAGCTGGGATTACAGGTGCGCACCACCACGCCCAGCTAATTTTTGTATTTTTAGTAGAAACGGGGTTTCACCATGTTGGCCAGGCTGGTTTCAAACTCCTGACCTTAGGTGATTTGCCTGCCTCGGCCTCCCAAAGTGCTGGAATTACAGGTGTGAGCCACCACGCCCGGCCTAGATATGTATTTAAAAAAATCAGTATCCACATGGTTCAGTACTATCCACAGTTTCAGATATCCACCAGGGATCTTGGAACATAGACCCTGCAGAGAAGGGGGGACTACTGTATTGAAGGAAAATACACCAATCCAGAAACATGATAGGAGCTGTGAACCCGCCTCTCCCAATAGCTGATACTACAAGTAGTCAGTCTCATTGGTAAGAATGGAGAAGACGTCAGCTCCACAATTTTAAACATAAACAACAGGAGAGTGGGTGCCCTATGTCTCCTTAGCCACTGGCACCCCAACAGCTGGCTCAGCACCTAGCATGTCATAGGTGCTCAAATATTAGATGGCTAGAGAGTAATTGATTGTGAAAAGGGACTTTCTTTTGATAAGGCAGCCTAGGAAGTCCTCTTTGAGGAAATGATGCTAAGGTTGAGACGTAACACAGGAGGAAATAGCTCATGATGTGAAAAGGAGAGTCACCGGAAAAGAAAATCAGAGGGGATGGAAACCCCGTGACCCAGTGGTAGAGAAAATCTCAGTGTTAAACAGAAAATGTTAATATTTACGAAAACCTGATGAAAAATACACAGAGAGGCCAGGCACGGTGGCTCACACCTGTAATCCCAGCACTTTGGGAGGCAGAGGTGGGCGGATCACCCAAGGTCAGGAGTTCGAGACCAGCCCGGCCAACATGGTGAAACCCGGTCTCTACTATCTACTAAAAGTACAAAAAAAAAAAAAAAATAGCTGGGTGTGGTGACGGATGCCTGTAATCCCAGCTATTCGGGAGGCTAAGGCAAGAGAATTGCTTGAACCCAGGAGGCAGAGGTTGCAGAGGGCTTAGATCATGCCACTGCACTCCAGCCTGGGTGACAAAAGCAAAACTCCATCTCAAGAAACACACACACACACACACACACACACACAGAGAGAGACACAGAGACACACATACGCAGTTGATCCTCATTATTCATGGATTCTGTATTCGTGAATGTGCCTACTCATTAAAATGTATTCGTAACCCCCAAATCAATAGTTACAGCGCTTTCAAGATCATTCCCAGACAGCAACGCAGCAAAAACATCGAGCTGACCTCCTAGCCAGTCAAATAAGGTGATGCTCTGCCTTCTGGCTTTAGCTCTCACCCTGTAAGCCGGTATCATTTCCACGCCTATTTGGTGCCACACTTTTGTGCTTTGAGTTGGTGGTTTTGCTGTTTAAAATAGCACCCAGGCCGGGCACGCTGGCTCATGCCTATAATCCCAGCACTTTGGGAGGCCGAGGCGGGAGGATCATGAGGTCAGGAGTTTGAGACCAGCCTGGCTAACATGGTGAAACCGCATCTCTACTAAAAATACAAAAATTAGGCGTGGTGGCGCACGCCTGTAGTCCCAGCTACTCGGGAGGCTGAGGCAGAAGAATCGCTTGAACCCAGGAGGCAGAGGTTGCAGTGAGCTGAGATCACACCACTGCACTCCAGCCTGGGTGACAGAGTGAGACTTAGTCTCAAAAAAAATAAGAATAAAAATAAAAATAAAAATGGTACCCAAAACTAGTGCTGATGTGCCTTTCCATGTTCCTCAGGGCAAGAAAGCCATGCTGTGCCTTAGGGAAAAAATACACGTGTTAGCTGAGCTTCCTTCAGGCAGGATTTATCAGTGTGGTTGACCATGAGCTCAATGTTAAATAATCAACAATATGTACTAAATAAGGTGTCTTTAAACAAAAACACATGTAAAACAAGTTTTTATATTGATCAGTCCATGAAAATGTTGTAACCAGAGACTAGCAGGAAACAAACCTTGTGTTTTCCTGGGGGCAATGGTTCAGTATTAGCTAATTTGGTGTTCACAAGAATTTTATAGGCAAGAACTACCACACATAACAAAAATCAATGACTATATGTGTATGTGTATGTAGAGATATACACGTGTATGTACACATATGTGCACACATACATAGATATTAAGCTAGAAGTTCCTTGGTATCCATGGGGGATTGGTTCTAGGCTGTCCCTCAAGGGTACTGAACAAATTCATGGGTGCTCAACTCCTTCATGTAAAATGGCATAGTATTTGCATAGAACCTATACACATCCTCCCACAGACTTAAAATCACTCTAAATTACTTATAATACCCAACACAATGTAAATGCTATGTAAATAGTTGTTATCCTGTATTGGGTTTTTTATTTTTTTGAGACAAGGTCTTACTCTATTACCCAGGTTGGAGTGGAGTGGTATAATCATGGCTCCCTTCAGCCTCTGCCTCCTGAGCTCAAGCAATCCTCCTGCCTCAGCCTCCTGAGTGGTTAGGACTATAGGCATGCCACCATGCCTGGCTAATTATTTTTTATTTTTTTAGTAGAGTTGAGGTCTTGCTATGTTGCCCAAGCTGGTCTCGAACTCCTTGGCTCAAGCAATCCTCCTGCCTCAGCCTCCCAAAGTGCTGGGATTACAGGCGTGAGCCACAGTGCCCAGCCTCGTATTGGTTTTTTAATTGTATTATTTTATTGTTGTATTTTTATTGGGTTTTTAGTTTATGTTCCATCCTCAGTTGGTTGATCCCACCGATGTAGATCCCATGGTAATGAAAGGCCGAGTGGACGTATAGATACACCCCTACGTAGATATTAAACTGTGTATGGATTTTACATACACATGTGTGTGTATGAGTATGTGTGTTTATATTTCTCCCTCAGTGTCTGGCTGGGCTATCCATTTATAACATGTTTTTGAACACCTTACTCAATGCATTGTAGAACAACACCTTTTCTCATTTCCTAAAATTGCTGTGATAGAGATAGATCTAGGTGATTTTCTTCTCCCTGAACGGAGGTGGTGAGAGGATGAGACTCTGAAGCCATGTGGCCGCTTTTGTCCTAAAAAGGCCATTGGCTCCATGCTGTTTCCCTGCTACCAAGATCTTATCATTCCCGTGGAACAGCCTCCTTTTTTCTGTTCCAGCCATTCTACCTACCTTGGAACCAGAGGACTTGAATGTGGGAGAAACACAGGTGAATCTGGAGGAAGGAGAATCTGGTATGTGCCTGTATCACAGCAGACCCTGGTGAAAACATGGGCTATGGACTGGGATGAGCTGCTCAGTTGCTAAGGCAAGGCAGATTTTAAGTTACCATGTCCAGTGTTTCTTCTACAATCAGAATCAACATGGCGAAACTCTGTCTCTACTAAAAACACAGAAACTAGCCGGGTGTGGTGGCAGGTGCCTGTAGTCCCAGCTACTTGGGAGGCTGAGTGAGAAGAATTGCTTGAACCGGGGAGGCGGAGGGTTGCAGTGAGGTGAGATCACGCCACTGCACTCTTGGGTGACAGATTGAGACTCCATCTCAAAAAAATAATAAAATAAAAAAACAGACACAAACCATTGGCTCAGCGGTCCCCAACCCCCGGGCCATGGACTAGTACCAGTCTGTGGCCTGTTAGGAACTGGGCCACACAGCAGGAGGTGAGTGGCAGGGAGCAACCAAAGCTTCATCTGTATTTACAGCTGCTCCCTATTGCTCACATTACCTCCTGGGCTCTGCCTCCTGTCAGATCAGCAGTGGCATCAGATTCTCATAGGAGTGCAAACCCTCTCGTGAACTGTGCATGCGAGGGATCTAGGCTGTGCTCTCCTGAGAATCTAATGCCTGATCCGTCACCGTCTCCCACCACCCCTGGATGGGACCATCGAGTTTCAGGAAAACAAGCTCAGGGCTCCCAGTGACTCTACATTATACTGAGTTGTATAATTATTTCATTACATATTATAATGTAATAATAATAGAAATAAAGTACACAATAAACGTAATGCACTTGAATTATCCCAAAACCATCCCCCACCACCTGGTCCATGGAAAACTTGTCTTCCACTTGGGGACCACTTCAATAGAGTGTGTCTCTATTTCTCTCTTTCTTTCTTTTTTTTTTTTTTTTTTTTTTTTTTTTGAGACGGAGTCTCGCTCTGTCGCCCAGGCTGGAGTGCAGTGGCACGATCTCAGCTCACTGCAACCTTCTGCCTCCCAGGTTCAAGTGATTCTACTGCCTTAGCCTCCTGAGTAGCTGGGATTACAGGCACATGCCACCACGCCCAGCTAACTTTTGTATGTTTAGTAGAGATGGGGTTTCACCATGTTAGCCAGGCTGGTCTCAAACTCCTAACCTCGTGCCCGCGTTGGCCTCCCAAAGTGCTGGGATTACAGGCGTAAGCCACTTTGCCTGGCTTTTTTTTTTTTTTTTTTTTAAAGACAGAGTCTCACTCTGTCACCCACGCTGGAGTGCAGTGGCACAATCTTGGCTCACTGCAACCTCTGCCGCCTGGATTCAAGCAATTCTCCTGCCTCCACCTCCTGAGTAGCTGGGATTACTGGCGTGTGCACCACCATGCCCGGCTAATTTTTGTATTTTTAGTAGAGACAGGGTTTCACCATGTTGGCCAGGTTGGTCTTGAACTCCTGACCCCAAGTGATCCACCATCCTCAGCCTCCCAAAGTGCTGGGATTACAGGTACAAGCCGCCACACCCGGCCCTCCCAAGTATTTCTGATTTGAATGGAGATAACACGGCTAACACTACAGCAGCTATCTTCTATCTGTGAGGCAAGAAATACAAAGAAAGGGCTGAGAGAATCGTGATGCTGCTGGACCTGAAACTATGGCACCACTGAACCTAATTTCAACAGCTTTACGCCTGCCATACTTCTCACGTAGAAAGCAGTCCTTGTTTTGTTTAAGCTACTTCAAGCTGAGTTTTCTGTTCGTTGGTGCTTCCTAGTTGACACAGCAGTATCAGGAAAGGTTATTTCATTTATGCAAGGGCATCACGGGGCTTCACGTAGACATTGAGACTGGTTTTCTTATTGCTCTATTAGTTCTTGCGATTCACTCTGATGTCATACCCTTTATTTCTCCCATCTCACAAATCTAGGTAAAATACGGCGGTATAAATCAAATGTGATGGAAAAGTTTTTCCCCATATGGGACTTTACGACTTGGCCTGGAAACCAGAGGGACTTCTTCTACCAAGATGTACACAGGCACGAGGAGTACTTACCATGTCTGCTTCTGCCCAAAAGACCCCAGGGTAGACAGCCCAAGACCGTGGTCATACAGGGAGCTCCTGGGATCGGAAAAACAATCCTGGCCAAAAAGGTGATGTTTGAGTGGGCCAGAAACAAGTTCTACGCCCACAAGCGCTGGTGTGCTTTCTACTTCCATTGCCAAGAGGTGAACCAGACGACAGACCAGAGCTTCTCCGAGCTGATTGAGCAAAAGTGGCCTGGATCTCAGGACCTCGTGTCAAAGATTATGTGCAAACCCGACCAACTTCTGCTGCTCTTGGATGGCTTTGAGGAGCTCACATCTACCCTCATTGACAGACTGGAGGACCTGAGTGAAGACTGGAGGCAGAAATTGCCTGGGTCTGTCCTACTGAGCAGTTTGCTGAGCAAAACGATGCTTCCAGAGGCCACGCTACTGATCATGATAAGATTTTCCTCTTGGCAGACATGCAAGCCCTTGCTGAAATGTCCCTCTCTCATAACCCTTCCGGGGTTTAATACGATGGAAAAAATCAAGTATTTCCAGATGTATTTTGGACACACAGAGGAGGGAGACCGAGTCTTGAGTTTCGCCATGGAAAACACCATTCTCTTCTCCATGTGCCGGGTCCCTGTGGTTTGCTGGATGGTCTGCTCTGGTCTGAAACAGCAAATGGAGAGAGGAAACAATCTCACACAGGCATGTCCAAATGCCACCTCTGTGTTCGTCCGGTATATTTCTAGCTTGTTTCCCACCAGAGCTGAGAACTTTTCCAGAAAGATCCACCAAGCACAACTGGAAGGTCTGTGTCACTTGGCCGCAGACAGCATGTGGCACAGGAAATGGGTGTTAGGTAAAGAAGATCTTGAGGAAGCCAAGCTGGATCAGACGGGAGTCACCGCCTTCCTTGGCATGAGTATTCTTCGGAGAATTGCAGGTGAGGAAGACCACTATGTCTTTACCCTTGTGACTTTTCAGGAATTTTTTGCGGCCTTGTTTTATGTTCTCTGTTTCCCACAAAGACTCAAAAATTTTCATGTGTTAAGCCACGTGAATATCCAGCGCCTGATAGCGAGTCCCAGAGGAAGCAAAAGCTATCTCTCTCACATGGGACTTTTCTTATTCGGTTTTCTGAACGAGGCCTGCGCTTCGGCCGTGGAACAGTCATTCCAATGCAAGGTGTCTTTCGGTAATAAGAGGAAACTGCTGAAAGTCATACCTCTGTTGCATAAATGTGACCCACCTTCTCCGGGCAGTGGGGTCCCGCAGTTATTCTACTGTCTGCATGAAATCTGGGAGGAAGCCTTTGTAAGCCAAGCCCTAAATGATTATCATAAAGTTGTCTTGAGAATTGGCAACAACAAAGAAGTTCAAGTGTCTGCTTTTTGCCTGAAGCGGTGTCAATATTTGCTTGAGGTGGAACTGACCGTCACCCTGAACTTCATGAATGTGTGGAAGCTCAGCTCCAGCTCCCCTCCTGGCTCTGAGTAAGTGCTTCGGTCCCTCCTTGGGCAGCCCGTCCTACCCGGGGGTCTTGACTATGGTCTCCCGGGTGTTTAGGGGGTCAATCTGCAAACCTTTCTGATCTCTTTCCTAGCCTAGTTTGCACAGTACTTCTGTTGTTTTGTTTTGTTTTGTTTTTTGAGACAGAGTCTCACTCTGTTGCCCAGGCTGGAGTGCAGTGGTGCAATCTCAGCTCACTGCAAACTCTGCCTTCTGGGTTCAAGCGATTCTCCTGCCTCAGCCTCCCGAGTAGCTAGGATTACAAATGCATGCCACTGCACCCGGCTAATTTTGGCATTTTTAGTAGAGATGGGGTTTCACCATGTTGGCCAGGCTGGTCTCAAACTCCTGACCTCAGGTCATCCGCCCACCTCGGCCTCCCAAATTGCTGGGATTACAGGCATGAGCCATCGCACGCAGCCAGTACTTCTGTTTTAAAACAAACATATGTCTACAGTGATACATGTTTGTTTTACAAACTGTCCCAGTTTGTTTAGGATTAAGGAGATTTCTCAGACCCAGGACTTTGTTTTACTGCCAGGACTGAAGATGTTCCTGGGATATAGGACTTTCCGTGCTAAACCTGGGAGAATACTGGGCAAAATGGGATCCCTTGTTTACCCTCCCTCCCTCTGTGCTGCATGCCCGTAAAGATGGGACCTTGCTTCTTCTATCACTCCTACTTCTGTTTTTGAGACAGGGTCTCTTTCTGTCACCCAGGAGGGCAGTGGTACGATCGTGGCTTACTGCAACCTCAACCTTCTGGGCTCAAACAATTCTCCCACCTCAGCCTCCCAGGTATCTGGAATCGCAGGCATGCACCACCATGCCGGGCTAATTTTTTATTTTTTTGGAGAGATGAGGTTTCCCTGTGTTACCCAGGCTAATCTTCAACTCCCGGCCTCAAGCAGTCTTCCCACCTTGGCCTCCCAAAGCACTGGAATTACAGGCATGAGCCGCTGCGCCCAGCCTCACTCCTACTTTCGTGTATCAGAAGCTTTTGGTCTCAAGGAAAGTGCTGCTAATGGAACTTAAAGTGATGATGAAGACATCCTGAATCTGTCTTATCCAATACAGGAACCACTGGCCACAGGCAACCACTGAGCTCTTGGAATGTGGCTGGTATGACCGAGTGAATGAACCTTTACATTTTATTTAACTTTACTGAATTTAAATGTAGATAGCTACATGCAGCTAGTAGCTACCATATCAGACAGCACACCTCTAGAGGGTCTTTCTTTCCGTGTAAAAATATCTTTTCCATCTTGAATTAAAAGAAACAAGCTGGATGCCATGGTTCATGGCTGTAATCCCAGCACTTTGGGAGGCCGAGGCAGGTGGATCACTTGAGGCCAGGAGTTCGAGACCAGGCTGGCCAACATGGTAAAACCCCATTTCTACTAAAAACACAAAAATTAGCCAGGCATGGTGGCGGGCACCTGTAATCCCAGCTACTCGGGAGGCTGAGGCAGGAGAATCACTTGAACCCAGGAGGCAGAGGCTGCAGTTAGCCAAGATCGTGCCACTATCTTAAAAAAGAATAAATATATATTGCTTATTTTATATATATATATATATATATATATATATCATAAGGTTGTTAAACGTGTTAAAATCTACAACACACTGAATAAGTCCAGTCCTTCATTTAGTGCTCAGTAGATACAAACTGTTACCACTCATGTAATTCCTCATCCCCTCCACTCGACCAAAACTCTTCCAGAAGATCTTTATTTTGGCAAATATAATGGATTTCTTTTTCTTAAGAAGTGGCAAAAAGCACTGACTACTCATTTCTTCATATTGGTTGATATTTATTTGGCAATTGCCATATAGCAGACACAATGTCAAGCACTTGCTTTATGTGAATTATTTCTCCCTTCAACTCCATGTTGCACTGGAGGTCAGGTGTATGAAGCACCTTGTCCAAGGTCACACATCTGGTCGAAGCTAAGACGAGCTAAAATTTGACCCCAGTGGCTATGACGAGAAGAGAGAGGCAATTTAGACTGACCCCTGGCAAGAGAGGGGACATTGTCCTTCTGCTGCATAATGGAAATGCCTTCTTCTTCCTTAACTGCTCTGCAAAAAGGAACCACAATCTCTTCCAGATTCCTGTCTTTCCATGAAAGACTGCATAAGTCTTCAGCATATGGATGTGTAGCGCTAATGCTCATCCTAGACATATACTGGGCTAGTGTGTGGATAGATAAGTAAAAGTTGGTCTCTCCTTATGGGATGAGACATTTAAATTTCAAGTAATTTAAGTTCTGTTCCGTTCTTCACCATGACAAGCAGTGTGCAGGGCTCCTCAGCCATGGCTGAGTTTCTCCAAGGCAGAGGTAAGAAAGCTACAGCCAGGAGGCCAAACCTAGCTTTCTGCTTGTTTAGGTAAATACAGTTTGATTGGAGCCCGGCCATGCTTGTGACATATTGTCTGTGAGTGTTAACCACACTGCCACGGCAGGACTGAGTCATTGCCAGGAAATTTACGGCCAGCAAAGCTGAATATATTTGCTACCTGGTCAATTACAGGAAAAATTTGCCAACCCCTGCTCTAGCGTATATTTTTATTTATTGTCTTATTATCTTTTGTAGAGACGGGGGTCTCACTTTGTTACCCAGCCTGGTCTTGAACTCCTGGGCTCAAGAAATCCTCTTGCCTCTGCCTGCCAAAGTGCTGGGATTACAGGTGTGAGCCACCGCGTCCAGCCAGGGCCTATTTTTTGTTTTTTGTTTGTTTGTTTGTTTGTTTTGAGACGGAGTCTCGCTCTATCGCCCAGGCTGGAGTGCAGTGGTGAGGTCTCGGCTCACTGCAACCTCCACCTCCTGGGTTCACGCCATTCTCCTGCCTCAGCCTCCCGAGTAGCTGGGACTACAGGCGCCCACCAACATGCCAAGCTAATTTTTTGTATTTTTAATAGAGATGGGGTTTCACTGTGTTAGCCAGGATGGTCTCGATCTCCTGACCTCGTGATCTGCCTGCCTCAGCCTCCCAAAGTGCTGGGATTACAGGTGTGAGCCACCACGCCCAGCCAGGGTGTATTTTTTGTTTTTTGTATGTATGTTTGTTTGTTTGTTTGTTTTGAGACAGAGTCTCGCTCTGTCACCCAGGCTGGAGTGCAGTGGCGCGATCTTGGCTCACTGCAAGCTCCGCCTCCCGGGTTCACGCCATTCTCCTGCCTCAGCCTCCCGAGTGGCTGGGACTACAGGTGCCCGCCAGCACACCCGGCTGATTTTTTGTATTTTTTAGTAGAGACAGGGTTTCACCCTGTTAGCCAGAATGGTCTTGATCTCCTGACCTTGTGATCCGCCCACCTCGGCCTCCCAAAGTGCTGGGATTACAGGCGTGAGCCACCGCGCCCGGCCAGGGTGTATTTTTTTTAAAAGGAATTGCTGCATCATGAGATACTCACACATCACATCTCTAACTTTATCAGCATGGATATCACTTCATATTTCTTGGGTATGTCCCTGAACCAAACTGAGGGTCAGGCTGCTTATTCTCACAGCCCAATAACGAGACGCAGATGAACTGGGAAAGAAGAGAGTCTATTTCTGTAACTGGGTACACAGGGAGAAGGCCAAGAAATATCACCAGACAAACTAAAAATTACAAAGTTTTCCAGAGCTTATATGCCTTCTAAGCTATATGTCTACGTGTAAGTGTTCATTCCTCTGAAGACACAAGTGATTAGCGTCTTCTAATCTGTAACAAAGGTCTGAGTCCTGAAGACCTCCGTCTGGAGCCTCAGTAAATTTACTTAAACTAGATGGGTCCAGATGCTGGGGTGATTACCCTTATCTTGTCTCCTGCTAAATCATGGAGGCTTGAGGGGTTCCTTCAGACCCCAATAAAACTTGTTTGTGGAGGTCTGGGAGTTTCTTCAGACCCCCAATAAAAACTTGTTTAATCCTGAGTGGGTCCTGATGAGAATTCCTTCATTATCTTGTCATACCTCAAGGCCCAGGAAAGGCCTGGGCAAAACTCTTGGTGGGCTTTTGTTACATTCCAGCCTTTGTGTGAGGGCACTGGCTCTGTCAGCTTTTAATACTTAACTTACCCGCTCAGTCGGTGCTGAAACTGTTGTAACGGAGGCCTGCCTGTTCAGCTGCTAGCGAAACCTGGCCTGCCACAGGTAGAGTGAATTCTGTTCACTCAGATATTGAATGGCTACATCAGACCATGTTTTTTTCATGTCTACTCCCAACTTATGTGGGCAATTCCAACACACTCCACAAAATCACATTCAAGGGGCCCTCCAGTCCCTGAGGACCTTTTATTAGGGAGGGGAATAAACACCAGAGCTTGTTGTTCAACTTGGTGATAACTGTTGGTCACCCGACTAAGACCTCAAGAATCTAAGCGCAGTGAATCACAATGTCTTTCTATGATGCTGCGTAAAGACCTGACATCCGTAGAAATCTTAAGACACGACATATTTCTTTCATGTTGGTTAGTCCATTGATCGCTTTTGTATGGGTTCCTGCAGGGAGTTGATATCATTCCTACTTATTTGCATTTCTATGTATTTGACGGATGTGAAAATGGATGAATCTATTTCATGGGATTTAAATTTTATGCAAAAATTACATGCTAGTGTAAATATTCTAAAAATTGCTTTTTCATCTCATGTGTCTTGGCCATGTCTATACATGCCATTTTCAATGAAGTATTCTTTGAAAAATAGGTGTGCTAGAGATGATTAAACTGTTTCCCCCTTGACATACTTTTGGGTTGCTTTCAACTATTTCTTTTTTTTTTTTTTTTTTTTTGAGACAGAGTCTCACACTGTCACCCCGGCTAGAGTGCAGTGGAACAATCTTGGCTCACTGCAACCTCCGCCTCCCAGGTTCAAGCGATTCTCTTTGCCTCAGCCTCCCAAGTAGCTGGGATTACAGGTGCCCACCACCACACCTGTATAATTTTTTTGTATTTTTAGTAGAGACAGGGTTTCACTATTTGGCCAGGCTGGTCTCGAACTCCTGGCCTGGTGATCCGCCTGCCTTGGCCTCCCAGAGTGCTGGGATTACAACGTGAGCCACTGTGCCCGGCCGCTTTCAACTATTTCTTTAATGCAACCAACAACAATCTTCACATGTGTATCTTGGTCAGCCTCTCTGAAAGGATTGTATGGGGAAGAATGAAAGAGAAAGTCAGCAGGTCCTTCTACAGCCAAACTACATGCCAATCTAGCTCTGGATTTTTCTTTCTTGTACTCACTGTGTCAAAAAGATTAATTTTTCCTTTATTCTGATCCTATATTTTTTTAAAAAATAAGAATTATATATACACAGGGTAAGAATGTAGGTACAGAATATAATTCAATCTCTGCCCCCCACATAAATCTCATGTAATTAAAAAAGCAATTCCTGGCTAGGCACGGTGATTCACACCTGTAACCCTAGCACTTTGGGAGGCCAAGGCAGGAGGATCGCTTGAGCCCAGGAATTCAAGACCAGCCTGGGTAACATGGAGAATCCCTGTTTCTACAAAAAATACAAAAATCAGTCAGGTGTGGTGGCGTGTGCCTGTAACCCCAGCTCCTCAGGCAGATGAAGTGGATCGCCTGAGCCTGGGAGTTAGAGGCTGCAGCGAGCTGTGTTCAGACCACTATACTCCAGCCTGGGCGGCAGAGTGATACCTTGTCTCAAATATAAATATATAAAAAATAAAAGCAACTTCCTTTTTTCCAAGTCATGGGAAAATACAGGGCTCTTATTTGTGACCAGGAGTCTCCCTGGAATGAAATGAGAAACCTGGTGATGGTTTTTCTGAGTGCTTTATTTAAATGAGGATGTCTTAAAGTCACTAGTGGCCTGTGGCCCTAACCAGGATAGGGAACACCAGCCCTGGGGTTTCCTAGTAGATTTTCTCCAGTTTAACGAAGAGGTGTTTTCTCTCTTCTCCCTTCCATGTAGAGCGCCAGAGAGCAATGGGCTGCATCGCTGGTGGCAAGACTTATGCTCTGTGTTTGCAACGAATGATAAGCTGGAAGTCCTGACTATGACCAACAGTGTTTTGGGTCCTCCTTTTCTGACGGCTCTCGCGGCCTCACTGAGGCACCCTCAGTGCAAACTGCAAAAGCTACTGTGAGTATAACACAAATCCCACTGGAAGGAACTTTATGGAGATGGTCTGTTTCCCATCCACTTTCTTCATTCCCTCTCCACTCACACTAGACTTCCAGAAGGCACCCATGTCCAGCCTTGGACGGAGGTGCAGGAGGAGTGAGTCATGGGGTGCGTGGTGAAGGAAACCACACACAGGAGCCAGGCTGATGGCTCGATCTGTCTCTAGTTACTGTTAGCTTGGTGCAAATGCCATTGCAGTTTTTGCCATTAGTGACATTTGCACCAACTTAATAGCTCTGTGTCCTTAAGTGAATGGTGTACACAGTGGGTCACGGAATTCCTGACATCTCCCTGGTGCACTTCAATGCGCCCATCCATAAAATGTTCAGCCCGGTGCTGTGGCTCACGCCTATTCACTTCAGCTCAGGTGTTCGAGACGAGTCCCAGCTACTTGGGAGGCTGAGGTGGGAGGATCACCCGAGCCCAGGAGGCAGAGGTTGCAGTGATGGTGAGCCATGATCTGGCCACTGCACTCCAGCCTGGGTGACAGAGTGAGGCCCTGTCCCAAAACAAATTATAAATAAATAAAATTAAATGATCATCACAACAGAGAGATGAAATGCAGTCCCGCACGCGAAGCCCACAGGACCGTACCTGAAGCGAAATCAGCACACTGTGTAATCCAGGGTGTGGTGGTTACTCTCTGGAGGGACACCGCCTTACAGAAGCCACGTGCGACCCGAGCACTGAGTATGGTTCACCACTGCATTCCTTTGAAGTATTAATATGTACTATTATCCCCCCACCTTTTTTAAAACAGAGTCTCACTTTGTTGTCCAGGCTGGAGTGCAGTGGCTGGATCTCAGCTCACTGCAACCTCCCCCTCCAGGGTTCAAGCAATTCTCCTGCCTCAGCGTGCCGAGTAGCTGGGACTACAGGAATGCACCACCATGCCCGGCTAATTTTTGTATTTTTAGTAGAGATGGGGTTTCACCATGTTGGTCAGGCTGGTTTCGAACTCCTGACCTCAAGTGATCTGCCCTCCTCGGCCTCCCAAAGTGCTGGGATTACAGATGTGACCCACCACGCCCAGCCCCCATTTTTTAGCAAAGTGAGAGCTGGAGAGGTTAAGTGATTTATCTAAGATCCTGTGGCTGACAAGCCTTAGGTAAATCACTCCAATGCAGACAGCCTTAAGCTCATCTTCCCCAACACTCTGTGCTTCTCTAACACACCACTGTTAGCAGGTGTCTGCGTGGGGTAAGCCTCACCAAAGAGGGCACATTTGAACCGGGTTGGGAAGGATGAGATTTACATGGAAGAGGAGAAACACTACTTCATTTTTTTTCCAGGTGGGGTCTTGCTCTCTTGCCCAGGCTGGAGTACAGTGGCATGATCATGGCTCACTGCAACCTTGACCTCCTGAGCTCAAGCAATCCTCCCACCTCAGCCTCTCGAGTAGCTGAGGCCACAGGCATATCCCACCATTGCCCAGCTAATTTTTTTTTTAATTTTTTGTAGAGACAAGGTCTCCCTAGGTTGCCCAGGCTGGTTTTGAACTGCTGATCTTAAGTGATCCACCTGTCTCAGCCTCCCAAAATGCTGGGATTATAGGTGTGAGCCATTGCACCCAGCCACTATTTTTTATAATGTAAGAGTGAGCGTGTATGCAATGCCCCCCATCTGCTAGGCTATCTTAGGTTCTTTGCACATGAATGCTCTTAAAACTCATCCCAAGCAGTAGGTGTCCCTATTTCACAGATGAAGAAACTGAGGCATGAGGTTACATCGTTACTAAGCAGTAAAATCTGGCTCTAGAATCAGTTCTCTTAGCCACCACTCCATACGCTATCTCTCCAGAGTTTTTAAGATCCAAAAACCCGATAATTCACCGTGTGAACCACTGGCCCCTTCCTTGAAATAAGCCACCAGGCATCACATGGCCCCTGGCCATCATCAGATATATTTTCTCTCCTATTATTGTGATAGTTATTATTCGCTCCTGCTTACTGAGTGCCTACCATGTGACAAGCCATGGGCTGAGAATTTCATGGGATTAATTCTCACAGCCATTCTAAGGAGAAAATGTCGTATGCTCTCCCTTGTAGACCTGAAACTAAACTTTAGAGAGGTTACGTGATTTGTGAAAGATGGTGCGACTAGGGATGTTAAGCTGAGAACTCAGTTCTGAATTCCATGTTGCACAGAACGGGCCCCTCCTTATGGACTGACTGACTGAATGTAGAAGAAATAGCCGGTCGGGCGTGGTGGCTCACGCCGGTAATCCCAGCGCTTTGGGAAGCCAAGGTGGGCGGATTGCCTGAGCTCAGGAGTTCATGACCAGCCTGGGCAACACGGTGAAACCCTGTCTCTACTAAAAATATAACAATTAGCTTGGTGTGGTGGTGCACATCTGTAATCCCAGCTACTTGGGAGGCTGAGGCAGGAGAATTGCTTGAACCTGGGAAGTGGAGGTTGCAGTGAGCCGAGATTGCGCCACTGCACTCCAGCCTGGGTAACAAAGCAAGACTCTGTCTCAAAAAAGAAAAAAAAAGGACTAGTTAGCCACCTCCATTGTGGTGATGGCATCACGAATATATGCATAGTCCAAACTCATCAAATTGTATATGTTAAATATATGCAGGTTTTTTAATATCAAATCAATTATACCTCAAGAAAACTGTTTTTAAACAACTAATTAGATAGAAAGAGATTCAGCAGTGAACATAAGCATTAGAGGTGCAAGGCAAATCTGTGTCCCTGGTTTTAGAAAAGGCGTGTGATGGCCAGGAGTGGTGGCCCATGACTGTAGTCCCAACACTTTGGGAGGCTGAGCCAGTAGGATCACTTGAGGCCAGGAGTGGAAGAGCAGCCTGGACAACATAGTGAGACCCCATATCTACAAAAATTTTTCAAAAAAGAAAGTAGATCAGAAAGTTGAGCTTTGTAGGCCGGGTGTGGTGGCTTATGCCTGTAATCCCAGCACTTTGGGAGGCCAAGGCAGGCAGATGACTTGAGGTCAGGAGTTCAAGACCAGCCTGGCCAACATAATAAAATCCCGTCTCTATTAAAAATACAAAAATTAGCCAGGCATGGTAGTGGGTGCCTGTAGTTCCAGCTACTTGGGAGGCTGAGGCAGGAGAATCACTTGAACCTGGGAGGCAGAGGTTACAGTAGGCTGAGATCGCACCACTGCACTCCAGCCTGGGCAACAGAGTGAGACTCCATCTCACAAGAAAAAAAAAAGCTGAGCTTTGTTTTTAAAATAAAGAAATATAAATAAAAATTTTAAAACCAAAAGCATGATTTTAGGAGAGTGCGGGGAAAACCAGTCCTCCGAATCCTTCAGGAATGGGATGACGTTCCCTTTGCTTTAAGAAAGACTTTGTAGACCTCAGTCCAATCGAATTCTGATCCTGTGAGTCATTTATTTTTTTTAATTTTTTTTATTATACTTTAAGTTCTGGGGTACATGTGCAGAACGTGCAGGTTTGTTACATAGGTATACATGCGCTGTGGTGGTTTGCTGCACCCATCAACTCATCATCTACGTTAGGTATTTCTCCTAATGCTATCCCTCCCCTAGCCCCCCACCCCCCCAGAGGCCCCGGTATGTGATGTTCCCCTCCCTGTGTCCATGTGTTCTCATTGTTGAACTCCCACTTATGAGTGAGAACATGCGGTGTTTGGTTTTCTGTGCTTGTGTTAGTTTGCTGAGAATGATGGTTCCAACCCAAATGCCCATCAATGATAGACTGGATAAAGAAAATGTAGCCATTCATTTAGACTTACAGTTTTCCCAGGATAGGACCTGAATAATCACAGGTTTGTGTCACTCTTTAATGTCTGCGTCCTGAATTCAGTTGTAAACCCCCTGAGAGTGGGACTGCACCTGTCCAACGTGCAGCTTCCGGGAGCCTCGTTTGTGAGGCCGCAGAATTCTACGACTGTGGACGGGACCCTATTCCAAGGAGACGCTCTTCCCTCTCCAGCCTAAGGCGTGTGAATAGCACCATGTTGAACCAGGACTTAATCGGTGTTTTGATGGGGAACCAGCATCTGAGATACTTGGAAATACAACATGTGGAAGTGGAGTCCAAGGCCGTGAAGCTTCTATGCAGGGCGCTGAGATCCCCCCGGTGCCGTCTGCAGTGTCTCAGGTGAGATGTGAGACGGGGGTTAGAGTGGGAACCGGGGTACCCGGATGGTCTTTTCAAGGGCGGTGATGAGAGGCTCAGTTTCCCTCTGTCCTTTCCTTTGATCTGCTGTTGGCTTTGTTCAACTTTAAAAGTACAATTTGAGCCGGGCGTGGTGGCTCACGACTGTAATCCCAGCACTTTGGGAGGCTGAGGCGGGAGGATCACGAGGTAAAGAGACCAGCCTGGCCAACATGGTGAAACTCCATCTCTACTAAAAATACAAAAAATTAGCCGGCGTGGTGGCAGGCTAATCTCAGCTACTGTAGTTACGGGCTGTAATCTCAGCTACTCAGGAGGCTGAGGCAGGATAATTGCTTGAGCCCGGGAGGTGGTGGTTGCAGCGAGCCAAGATCGTGCCATTGCACTCCAGCCTGAGCGACAGAGGGCGACTCTGTCTAAAAACAATAAAAATAAAAAGTGCAATTTGACCGTGCTCTAGATCCGTCTGATACCAGGAAATCTGAGCCCCAGCTCCTACTGGATTGCAAAAGCTGGATATTTTCTAACTTTTTATTTTAATTTTTGTGAATACATAGTAGGCATATATATTTATGGGGTACGTAAGATGTTTTGGTTCAGGCATGCAATGTAAAATAATCACATCTTGGAGAATGGGAGATCTAGCCCTTCAAACATTTATCCTTTGATTTACAAACAATTGATTTATACTTTTAGTTATTTTGGAATGTACAATTTATTATTAACTATAGTTCCTCTGTTGTGCTAGCAAATACTAGGTCTTATTCTTTTTCAACCTGTTAACCCGTTTATGCCCAAGGCTGCAATTTTTTGAATTTTTTCAGTCAGAGTTTGGTGATGACCTTGAGCAGTGAGATATAAATAACTCCCAAGTGCTTAGCATTCCAATAATGGAATCCTAGGCATAAATGGTTTTAACCATCCTGACCTTCCCCTGCTCTCCACCCTCCCACTACCCTTCCCAGCCCCCGGTAACCATCCTCCTACTCTCTATGTCCATGAGTTCAATTGTTTTGGTTTTTAGATCCCTCAAATAAGTGAGAACATGCTGTTTGTCTTTCTGTGCCTGGCTTATTTCACTTAACAGAATGGTCTCCAGTTCCATCCATGTCGTTGCAAATGACTGAATCTCATTCTTTTTCATGGCTGAATGGTACTCCATTGTGTATATGTATCACATTTTCTTTATCCATTTGTCTGTTGATGGACACTTAGGTTCTTTCTGAATCTTAGCTGTTGAGAGCAGAGCTACAGCAAGCATGGTAGTGCAGGCATCTCTTCGATGGACTGATTTCCTTTCTTTGGGGTATATACCAGTGGTGAATGGCCAGATCACATGGCAGCCTGAAAGAGCTGATTTTTCATCATTCAGGAATTTCATGAGCCAGTTGTTAAACAACGTTTTTAAAAATTAAATCATAGGCTTACAAATATATTAAACAACAAAAGTCATAGATTATCAAAATGCATTGTTTCCTAATCATTTTATGGTTCATTATTATCACTGCTAGGGTTCAGCAAACTTTTTCTATGACAATCCAGGTAAGAAACACTTCTGGCCTCTGGGCCCATGCCATCATCATGATGACTCCACTCTGCCACTGCAGTGCTAAGGCTGCCGGAGTTCATAGGTAAACAAATGGATACAGCTGTGTTCCAATAAAACTTTATGAACACTGAAACATGAATTTAATATAATTTTCATATGTCACAAAATATTCTTTTAATAATTTTTTTAACCATTTAAAAATTTTTGTGGCGGCTGGACACCGTGGCTCATGCCTGTAATCCCAGCCCTTTGGGAGGCTGAGGTGGGTGGATCACCTGAAGTTGAGAGTTCGAGACCAGCCTGGCCAACATGGCAAAACCCCGTCTCTACGAAAAATACAAAAATTAGCTGGGTGTGGTGGTGCGCACCTATAATTCTAGCTACTCGGGAGGCCGAGGCAGGAGAATTGCTTGAACCCGGGAGGCGGAGGTTGCAGTGAGCCAAGATCACGCCATTGCACTCCAGCCTGGGCGACAGAGCAAACACTCCATCTCAAAAAATAAAAATAAAATAGGCCAGGCACGGTGGCTCACGCCTGTAATCCCAGCACTTTGGGAGGTCAAGGTGGGTGGATCACCTGAGGTCAGGAGTTTGAGACCAGCCTGGCCAACATGGTGAAACCCTGTCTCTACTAAAAATACAAAATTAGCCAGTTGTGGTGGCTCACACCTGTAATTCCAGCTACTCAGGAGGCTAAGGCAGGAGAATCGCTTGAATCCAGGAAGCAGAGGTTGCAGTGAGGCAAGATCATACCATTGCACTCCAGCCTGGGCAACAAGAGCAGGACTCTGTCTCAAAAAATAAATAAATAAAATAAAATAATGTTTAATCTGAAAACATTATTGGTTGATATGCTGTAGAAAACCAAGTGGCACTCCAGAGGAGGCCCACGAGCCACTGCTTGCCAGCTCCTGACCACTGCCCTGGGGCTGCCATTGTCTACCGTACCCATTTGGTGGAAACATGATGTCATGGTGCACTTCTCTGCACCTCCTCCCACTCCTCGCTCAGTGACCTCCCACTCTGAGCTGAAAATCAGCCATGGCAAAGGCATTTACACAGCAGGCACTGGCAAACACTGCACACCAGGACTCCCTTTTCCAGAACGGCAGTGGTTAGACATTTACTGCCACGCACCTACTCAGACTCTACTTTTTTGGTTTGTTTGTTTATATTCATAGGTTTTAGGGTACAGGTGATTTTTGGTTACATGGATAAGTTCTTTAGTGGTGATTTCTAAGACTTTAGTGCACTTGTCACCCAAGCAGTGTACACTGTACCCCATGTGTAGTCTTTTATCCCTCACCTCCTTCCAACCTTCACCCCAACCACAAGTCCCCAGAGTCTATTACATCATTCTTATGCCTTTGCATCATCATAGCTTAGCTCCCACCTGTAAATGAGAACATACGACGTTTGGTTTTCCATCCCTGAGTTACTTAGAATAATGGCCTCCAGCTCCATCCAAGTTGCTGCAAAAGACATCATTTCATTCCTTTTTCATGGCTGAGTATTCCATGGTGTGTCTATACCACATTTTCCTTACCCACTCTTTGGTCAATGGGTACTTAAGTGGGTTCTGTATCTTTGCAGTTGTGAATTGTGCTGCTATAAACATGCATGTGAAAGTGTCTTTTTCACATAAAGACTTCTTTTCCTCTGTGTGGATGCCCAGTAGTGGGATTGCTGGATCGAATGGTAGTTCCACCTTTAGTTCAGACCCCACTTTCCAGCCTTTCCATGTGCGAACCTTCTCTCAACAGAATTTGTATGATCTCTCATTGTGTTTTCATCTGCCAGCGTTGCTCCTTTACATCCAACAGAGTTGAATGTATCTTGGATAATCTCCGCATTTCATTACCTTTCTTGCACAGAACAGAAAGCTCAGGTGGCTGGAACCTGGAGGTGGTAAGCACAATGCTTCACTGAATGTCTTTATATAAACAGCCCACCTTGAGGCCGAAATCCAGCCCGAGAAGACAGTGGCTGTGAGACTCAGGAAACCTTCTCTAACGTCACTGGATCTCAGTTCTTCACCTTGATGATGACTGGCAGATAAATGCACAAAGTGTGAGTTAGACAGGAGAAATAAGCATTGAGGTCTATTGCACAGCAGGGTGACTATAACTAATAATAACCTATTATTTCAAAGTTGCTAATGGAGTAGATTTTTAACATTCTCACTACAAAAATAATTAAATTGGTGAGATGATGGATGTATTAATTAGCTTGATTGATGCTTTCTATAATATACACATAAATGAAAATATTACATTGGACCCTATAAATATACACAATTATATTTTTCCAACTAACTTTTTTTAAAATTTGTATTTCAAGGAGCTGAATGGAAATAGTTAGAGCTCAGTCGTTATTGTATTCCAGTTGATGACAGCCCCAAGAGTGTGTTGGTTTTTGCTGATGACTTGGGAGGAAGTTCCTGAGCTTGGTGCAGGTGTGCTGGCCGGAAAGTTGGAAATAATCCCCCGAGTCTCTGCTGTGAAGACTGAGACATGAGACAGTGGAATCCAGGAGGCCCTACAGGTACCATTTTCCCCAGAACCATGGCTCAGCATTTGTGTCTGGCTTCTACAGGTTGGAAGACTGCTTGGCCACCCCTAGAATTTGGACTGATCTTGGCAATAATCTTCAAGGTAACGGACATCTAAAGACTCTCATACTAAGAAAAAACTCCCTGGAGAACTGTGGGGCGTATTACCTGTCCGTGGCCCAGCTGGAGAGGCTGTCGTAAGTCTCCTTTCTAGTGGCTGTGGTTGTGGTTGTGGTGGTTGTTTGGTAGATTTAGTGCTTCTGTGAGAAAAGAAGTCATAGGGAAGGTACATGTATAGGAGCAAACATAAGTCTTGTGATCGATGTAATTATATAGATAGGTCAATAAGGGTCCAGCCAAGAATGAAAGAGAAATAACATATCTACATAAAAGTACGGATTTATACCTAATATTCTATATCAAGCATAATGAGTCCTATGTATCCATCATCCTGTTTATGAAATAGAACTCATCAGTTCTGTTTTCGCCTGTCCCCACTGGTTTTATTGACCCTGCCCCCGACCCCACTGTGATGACATATTGAATCAGGTTGATCAGGCTCCTTAATTTATGTATAGTATTAATATTACTACCCGTGTATCCTTAAACAGGCATCACATCGTTTTGTGTTGCTTTGAATTTTACATAAAAGGGCCGGGCACGGTGGCTCATGCCTGTAATCCCAGCACTTTGGGAGGCCGAGGCGGGCGGATCACCTGAGGTCAGGAGTCTGAGACCAGCCTGGCCAACATGGTGAAACCCCATCTCTACTAAAAATACAAAAAGTAGCCAGGTGTGGTGGCACGCACCTATAATCCCAGCTACTCGGGAGGCTGAGGTAGGAGAATCCCTTGAACCCAGGAGACAGAGGTTGCAGTGAGCCGAGATCGCACCACTGCACTCCAGCCTGAATGACAGAGTGAGACTCGTCTCAAAAAAAAAAAAAAAGGATTTTACATAAAAGTATCACCTGTGATGTGTTTTTTTCCTGATCTATATCTTAGTGTTCATCTGTTTAGTTGCTTCAATAGTTAATTCCTCTTCACTACAGAATGATATTGATACGAAGATCCAAGAATTTAGTTATTCATTCTACTCACAGTTGAGGTTTGAGCTGTTTCTAATTGTTGGCTACACACACACACACACACACACACACACACACACACTGTGATGAACATTCTAAGAAAAGAATTGCAGGGCCTTGGTGAGTATTCATCTTCAGTTTTAGTAGGTTTGTTTCCAGAGTGTACCAATTGGCCAGAGCAATGGGTATGAAAGTGCTCCTAACTCCAGATCCTTATCCAAGTCTTATTATTATCAGTATTGTTGTTACTGATGTTGCCAATCTGTTGGGCAGGAAATGGTACCTTATGGTTTTAATTTGCATTTCCTTGATTACTAGCAACTATTTTTTTTATCATCTGACTGTTCATCTTAGTTTATCTAATTTGCATGTCTTCCCATGTATTTAATGGGTCTTTCCTTTTTTATAACTTCTGAAATTATGTCTCTTCCTCAGCCGTCTCCTTGTCTGCTATTTATTCTTTGATGGTCTCTTTCTCTTCCCTCTTAATCCCATATATTTATTTTCTATGTTTTAATTTTTTTTTTTTTGAGACAGAATCTTGCTCTGTTGCCCAGGCTAGAGTGCAGTGGTGTGATCTTGGCTCACTGCAAGCTCTGCCTCCCGGCTTCAAGTGATTCTCCTGCCTGAGCCTTCCGAGTAGCTGGGATTACAGGTGCCTGCCACCGCACTCCGCTGCTTTTTGTATTTTTAGTAGACACGGGGTTTTGCCACGTTGGCCAGGCTGGTCCTGAACTCCTGACCTCAGGTGATCCACCTGCCTCGACCTCCCAAAGTGCTGGGATTACAGATGTGAGCCACTGTACCTAGTCTTTTTTTTTCAGGTTTTAATTTTTATTTCAATAAGTTTTGGGGGAACAGGTGGTGTCTGGTTACATAAATAAGCTTTTTCATGGTGATTTCTGGGATTTTTGCGCGCCCAACATCTGAGCAGTGTACACTGTACCCAATGTGTAGTCTTTTATCCCTTGCCACCCCCCAACCTTTCCCCCAAGTCCCCAAAGTCCAGTCTGTCATTCTTATGCCTTTGTGTCCTCATAGCTTAGCTCCCACATATGAGTGAGAACATACGATGTTTGGTTTCCATTCCTGAGTTACTTCACTTAGAAAAATAGTCTCCAATTCTACCTGGGTTACTGCAAATGCCATTATTTTGTTCCTTTTTGTGGCTAAGTAGGATTCCATGGTGTGTATGTGTGTGTGTGTGTGTGTGTGTGTGTGTGTGACATTTTCTTTATCCACTTGTTGATTTATGGGCATTTGGGCTGGTTCCATATTTTCGCAACTGCAAATTGTGCTGCTATAAACATGTGTGTGTAAGTATCTTTTTCATATAATGACTTCTTTTCCTCTGGGTGGATTCCCAGTAGTGGGATCGCTGCATCAAATGGTCACTCTACTTTTAGTTCTTTAAGGAATCTCCACACTGTTTTCCACAGTGGCTGTACTAGTTTACATTTCCATCAACAGTGTAAAAGTGTTCCTTTTTCACCAACACCTTTTTTTTATTGTTTGATTATAGCCATTCTTGCAGGAGTGAGGTGGTATTGCATTGAGGTTTTGATTTGCAGTTCCCTGATACTTAGTCATGTCAAGCATTTTTCCATTTGCTTTTTGGCCGTTTGTGTATCTTTTAGGAATTGTCTATTCGTGTCCTTAGCCCACTTTTTGATGGGATTTTTTTTTCTTGCTGATTTGTTCTTTGTAGATTCTGAATATTAGTCCTTTGTCAGATGTATAGATTGTAAAGATTTTCTCCCACTCTGTGGGCTGTCTGTTAACTCTGCTGATTATTTCTTTTGCTGTGCAGAAGCTTTTTAGTCTATCAGTTTTATTGATCCACAATGCCTTCATCCCACCATTCCCACATCGAAGCTGCTGTCCTTTCCTTGAAAGCTTGGAAGTCCTGAGTGGTGATGACAGAGGTGTGAGGATGCTTCTGCATCCAGAGGGAGAGCCCTGACTGAGAGGATCACCCTTCTGTGTGAGACAAAGACCCCTCTCCATTCAGTCATCTGTGTGCTTCTCTCCCATAGGATAGAGAACTGCAACCTTACACAGCTTACTTGTGAAAGCCTTGCCTCCTGTCTCAGGCAGAGTAAGATGCTGACCCACCTGAGCTTGGCAGAAAACGCCTTGAAAGATGAAGGGGCCAAGCATATTTGGAATGCCCTGCCACACCTGAGATGTCCTCTGCAGAGGCTGGTGTAAGTCCCAGAATGTTTTCTTCTCTGAATTCCCTGGAGCAGAACAGGGTGATGAAGAGAACCTGTTATATATTCATTTATGTCACATATTTATTAAGTGCCTACTGCATGTTAGGCATGGTGCTAGCACTGAGGGGAAAAGCACAATAAAGAGGAGGGTTATTATTTCTGATTCAGAGACAAGTGATCTAGAGGCAGAGTTCTCAAACTGTGTACCAAGACACCCAGGAGTGAACTCAGAGGGACTGCAGGGTGTTTTAAATTTAAGGAATATTGACATCTATCTGTTCATCACTGTAAGAACGACTACCTCGAGGTGTAAGAATTAAAGAAAGAGGAAAGAAACACAAAAGGTGGCTTGACAGTTAAGGACAGGTTTATTTTAGAGAAAACAGACCTGAGAGGGGCTTCTGGCCGAGTTAGGTCAGAGCTACACTCTCTTATAGACTAAGAGTTTTTAAAGATTCAGGGTGGGAATATTTATCAGAGGCTTGGACTGCTTCTGTGACTCTTGGTTGTGCTTATCTGGGAGGGAGAGTTGTGTGTCTGTTCCCATACATCCTTCTGCAGCTGCAGGCATATCCCCTGAGTCTGCTTTTAGCTTCCCTATCTTAGTGCACCTGAAGGGAAAGGAATGTGCTATTAAGGCTCACTGTTTTGGGAGGCCTGTAATCCCAGCACTTTGGGAGTCCGAGGCGGGAGGATCACGAGGTCAGGAGATCGAGACCACAGTGAAACCCCGTCTCTACTAAAAATACAAAAAATTAGCTGGGCACAGTGGCAGGTGCCTGTAGTCCCAGCTACTCAGGAGGCTGAGGCAGGAGAATGGCGTGAACCCGGGAGGCAGAGCTTACAGTGAGCCGAGATCGCACCACTGCACTCCAGCCTGGGCGACAGCGTGAGACTCTGTCTCAAAAAAAAAGAAAAAAGAAAAAGAAAAAAGGTCCACTGTTTTACTGGGGCTCATGGCATGAATGTGAAGTTTGGCAGTTACCCGAGAGACTTTCCCCCCACCTCCCTCTGTGCCAGAGCTGTCTTATCTGTGTTTTACTGTCTGTTCTTTCTGGCTGCTTGTAATTAGGAGAGAAATGATTTCCTTGAAATGCATGAGGTTAGAAAGGGAGCTGGAACTTAAAGTGGCAGTGTCTGTCCGAGATCACGGTGCTCCTGCTCTGTCACGAGGTAGTTCATTTTCACAGCTTGAAATCAGCCATGGCAGAAGTGTTTGCACCATGGAAACTGGCAATCACTACACATGAGGGCTTTTGTTTGTTTGCTCTAGAGAGCTGGTTTACTAGGACATCACCGAACCATAACCATCGAATCCCCTCTTTATTTCTTGTCTCACATGAGAATATGAGCTGCTAAAAGGCAGGGGCTCTGCCTGAGTGAATTCCCATCCCCTAATTCAATGCCCCAAGCATAGTAACTCTCAGCAAATGTTTGTGAAAGGCAAGAGGTGGTGCAAAATACCCCCTGAAACACTGATACTGTTAGTTCTCCAAAAAGAAGCAGGGAACGGTGCCACTGCTTTGGAAAGCAGCTTTGGCATTCCTCAAAAGGTGAAGCACAGACTTAATCCGTGAGCCATCAGTCCTGCTTGTAGGTGTATCCACAAAAGAAATAAAAACCCACCTCCACATGAAAACCTGCACACAGTTCACAGCAGCATTATTCATAGTACTCATAACACCCAAGATCTGGAAACAACCTGTGTCTGTGCCCTGATGACGGCATAAAGAAAGTATGGTGTATTCACGCAATGGAATGTTATTTAATTGTTAAATGAAATACTGATTCATGCTACAGCATGGACGAATCTTCAAAATATTATGGTAGATAAAAGAAGGTAAATGCAAAAAGTCACATATTACATGATTCCATTTAAATGACATGCCAAAAATAGGCAAATCCAGAAAAAGAAAGCAAATTAGTGGTGTTAGGGTTGGGGTGGGTTGGGGGAGGAAGTGAGAAGTGGCTTCTAAAGTATCCAGGGTTTTCCTTGGGGGTGACAAAAATATTCTAAACCGAATTTACACAAATATTCTAAAATTGTGGTGATGATCGTACAACTTTATAAATAGACTGAAAACCAATATTTGGTACACTTTAAGTGGGTGAATTGTGTGGTATATTCATTGCATCTTGGTTACGCCATTATGCAAAAACAAAAAACAAACAAAAAACAAACAAACAAAACAAACAAATAAAAACAGAACCCAAAAACAAAGAAGTAAAACCTAAGGGTGTTTTCGTTGTTGTTTTTGTTTGTTTGTTTGTTTTTTAACCTGTGTTTCTTTGCAGGCTGAGAAAGTGTGACTTGACCTTTAATTGCTGTCAGGATATGATCTCTGCGCTCTGTAAAAATAAAACCCTGAAAAGTCTTGACCTGAGTTTTAATAGCCTGAAGGATGATGGGGTGATCCTGCTGTGTGAGGCCCTGAAGAACCCTGACTGTACATTACAGATCCTGGAGTAAGTGGCCCCTCGTCTCCTCCTGTGAGTCCAGGAGAATTGTATATAAGCGTCTCTCAGGATGGAATATATAACAGGAAAGGGCTGTCTTCTTAAGTTTCTGGATTGTTCCCTCCATTGAATTGGAGAACTGGGAAGCTTCTGAGCCGTGGTTCTCAAAGTGTGGATCAGCAGCAGTTTCGCCTGGGCAGGACACACACAAATTTTGGGGCCCCACTTCGGACCTAGGGAACCAGAAACTCTGAGGGTGGGATGCAGCAATCTGTGTTAACAATTGTTTTAGAAAATATTCTTCCAGTTGAATAAAAGATAACAAAGAGTTTGTCAATTTTAGACTGATATCTGAGATGACTGGTCTTCTGAAATTGAATTTTACACTTAGGAGATATATATACACACATATATGTATATAAAGATACATATATACATATATACGTATATAAAGATGTATCTAAAGATACAGATATATGCATATATATGTATATAAAGATACATATGGCCAGGCGCGGTAGCTCACGCCTATAATCCCAGCACTTTGGGAGGCTGAGGGGGGCGGATCATGAGATCAGGAGATCGAGACTATCCTGGCTAACACGGTGAAACCATGTCTGTACTAAAAATACAAAAAATCAGCTGGGCGTGGTGGCGGGCACCTGTAGTCCCAGCTAATTGGGAGGCTGAGGCAGGAGAATGGTGTGAACCTGGGAAGCGGAGCTTGCAGTGAGCCGAGATCACACCACTGTACTCCAGCCTGGGCCACAGAGTGAGACTCTGTCTCAAAAAAAAAAAAAAAAAGATACATATATACATATATATGTATATAAAGATACATAAGATACATATATATGTATATACGTATATAAAGATACATAAGATAGGTATATACATATATAAAGATACATAAGATACATATATACATATATACATATATAAAGATACATAAGATACATATATACGTATATATGTAAAGATACATAAGATATCTGCATATGTGTACACATATGTACAGACACATATATACTTATTTTATAAATATTTATATGTAGATACTTATTTTATATATTATACATATAAGTAATATATTATTTATATATAAGTATATATAAATAGATAAAATAAATATGAATATATTATATGTAAATATATGTAAATATACAATATATTATACATTATATACTTACATATTATGTTGTATATTATATATTTATATATACATAATTTATATTATATAAATATATGTATTATATATTTATATATAATATTAAAATATATATTAATTATTTTAATATATTTATATATGAAAATATATAATGTATATATTTCCCTGTTTTTTGTGGTCTCTTTGCTAACATGTATAGCAGCCAGTGATATAAAAGCATTCGTTCTGTTTTTAATTCTTTGGTTACCTTAAGTATTTGGAAAAGACTTGTAAACATCTCCTCTCATGATCAAAAAATGAATCTAATTTTACCTCTTTCAATCCAAATTTTTTGCTCTCCATTAGCATAGTCTTGGTATTTAATCTAGCTCATTTAAATTATTGTCTTGTAGAACATCTTTCATTTCCAGGATTAGTTTGGATAATGGTGTTCATTTTTGTTGATGATTTGCTTCTCAAATGAAATTCAGTATGAATTCACTGCCAGTCATGATTCTTTGATGCCTCAAATCTAGTTTGGGTTTTAAATGTTGATTTATCTCTTAGATTGAGTGAAATATATTTTCAGGTAGAAAAGAACTTTCTATACTTGAAAGTGTTTATGCAGTATTTTCTAAGCCTTTGCTTGTATGAGATGATTATTATTTTTTTCAGATCACAAAATTAATTTTATGTTTCCAGTATACCTGTGGGGCTAACAAGACAATTATCTGCTTTGGGTCCTTTTCATCCACCTGTCCCCTTTGGGTTTGCTGTTTAATTTTTTTTAAATTTTTTTATTATACTTTCAGTTTTAGAGGGGGGAGGGATAGCATTTGGAGATATACCTAATGTTAAATGGTGAGTTACTGAGATTATTTTTTTAATCTAGTTTTGGCCATGAGCAGTAACTTGGCTCAGTGTAAAATTCATGGACCCTATCTGTCTTAGTCTGTTTTCTGCTGCTTATAACAGAATACCTGAAATTGCATGACGTATATAGAAAAGGACTGTGGAGGCTGAGAAGTCCAAGGTGGAGGGGCTGCATCTGGTGAGAGCCTTAGTGCTGGGGGGATTCTCGGCAGGGTCACTAGTGAGTCACTGAGCATGCTGTATACTGGCTCAGATCTCTTTCCCTCTTCTTATACAGCCACCCATCCCACTCCCATGATAACCCGTTAACCCATTAATCTAATAATCCATGAATTTTACTCTTCATTCAAGGACTTTTATGGGCCGGCATCATATTTATGATACACGGCACCTCTTTGAGACATGGTCACTTATTTGTAGATGTGCCTCCCCAACTTTTCAGTGAGTACTGTGTGGGAGGGCAAAGTGACTTACTTATAGAAGGATTTGAGCTGGGTGTGGTGGCGTGTGCCTACAGTCCCAGCTGCTAGGGAGGCTACTAGGTAGTAGGATTGCTTGAGCCAAGGAATTTGAAGCTACAGTGAGTCAGGGTCACACCACTGCACTCCAGCCTGGGCAACAGAGTGAGACTCAGTCTCCAAAAAAAATTTTTTTAAAAAAGATCCAAACACCTGGCCCATTAGGACAATAAAACCGTGCTATTTGAATACATGTATTTTGTTACCTGTCTCCTCCCTCAATACCCTGCCCAGTCAACTGTGAGTTACAGGGAGGCAAGGATGGTGTGTGTTGCTCACTCTTGTGTCAAAAATGTCCTCTAGGTGGAATCAAATATCCTTTGAATGAATGAAGATAAGTAGGTACAAGCCATTTTCGAAAGATATACTTGGCTCATAAATTCTTAGAGTGAGGAATACTATAGCCTGCTCTGAAATCACCAAAAGGACACAAAGAAACTGATTGACTACAGGTGAATAGACCATAGTTGGAACAACATTACGCATTCCTGTCAGTGTGATTTCTTGGCTGTAAGCCGTCACACCAGCTGAGCTCTCAGATGAGTTGTGATGACTTCTCTGCTGTCTGTTTCTGTGTCACAGGCTGGAAAACTGCCTGTTCACCTCCATTTGCTGCCAGGCCATGGCTTCCGTGCTCCGCAAAAACCAACATCTGAGACATCTGGACTTGAGTAAGAATGCGATTGGAGTCTATGGTATTCTGACCTTGTGCGAGGCCTTCTCAAGCCAAAAGAAGAGAGAAGAGGTCATTTTGTAAGTCTCCACCGGGTTTCCTGTGCAAAACCTACCACACAAGAGAAGCTCCTTGTAAAACGTGAGATGCTGGGCTGGGTGTAGTGGTGCATGCCTGTAATCCCAGCACTTTGGGAGACTGAGACAGGCAGATTGCTTGAGTCTGGAGTTCAGACCAGCCTGGGCAACATTGCAAAACCCTGTCTTCCACTAAAAAATAGAAAAATTAACTAGGCATGGTGGTGCATGCCTGTAGTCCCAGCTACTCAGGAGGCTGAGGTGAGAGGATCACTTGGGCCCAGGAGGTTGAGGCTACAGTGAGCCATGATCACACCACTGCACTCCAGCCTGGGCAACAGAGTGAGACCCTGTCTCTTAAAATAGAAAGTGAGATTGTGGACCTGGAATGCTATTGTTTCAGGTGTTGCTACCATTCTGCTTTTGTTTCCTGGGGATTTATATTTCCCTTAATGTAGCTGTTCAAACCCCCAACTCCCACTTTTACCTAAAGGAACCATTAACTGGGATTCTCCTATCTGATATCTTCTTTCTTGTCTTTGTCTTCTCTTTTCTTCATTTCTTCACCTTTTCTTCCTGAACAGCTGAGTTTGTTGTTATCACTTACCAGCTATATAGCCATGAACAAGTTAATCTTTCTGAGCCTCAATTTGCTAATCTATAAAATTGGGATGGTGTCTTCTCCCATGGAGATTTTATGATGACTGAAAGAAAAGTCACACATACGGCACTTAACACAGTGCCTAACACATGTTCTCAACCAGTGGTGGGTTCTGGGTGAAAGATACAATTTTTCCTGGTGTATGAGTTGTCTATTGCTATGGAGTGAATTACCTCAACGCTTAGTAACTTAAAGCCACATAAAGGCGTATTGTCTTACACAATTTCTGAGGGTCGGAAATACGACAGCGATGTAACTGGGAGGTTCTAGCTCATGGTATCTCCCGAGGTCTCAGTTGAGCCACTGGCTGGGGTTTGATGAGGGCTGTTGAATCTGCTTCCAGGCTCACTTGTGTGGCTGTGGGCAGGGGGGGCCTCAGTTGTTCTCCAGGGAGTTGCTCATGACATTGCACCTGGCTTCCTCCAGAATGACAGGCTGAGAGAGGCAGAGGCAGAGGGAGACGGTGGCAGAGAGAGATGACTGACAGCTCAAAACAGAGCCACAGTCTTTTATTACTTAATCTTGAAAGTGGCGTCCCATCACGTCTGCCTTGTTTTATTGGCCACAGTCCAGCCCTGGTCCAGTGAGAGAGGGAGCCATCCAAGAGTGTGATTCGTAGGAGGAGGGATCATGGGGGCTGTCTTGGTTGAACCCCAAGGCACTTTGAATTCATTCCTGAGCTCCTAAGAGTGCTCCTATTCGTCTTGACCTACTGCATGGGGCCATGGTGGTCTCCTAGGTGGTAAATTTCTGTTCTAGAGGTTCTGTCTCTTTGTTTTGGGGCTGCAAAAGAAAACCAAATGTAAGAAAACAAAACCTTGTTTTTATCCTTCCCAGGGAGAAGAAAGACAGCAATGAAGTGGATATGCTGGCAATACTGGAGGGCCCTGTAGTGGAAGGAGACTTCCTGAAGATAATACAGGACTGGAATTCTTAGTGCTGTGATGAAGCAATAGAGATGAATCGATCTGGACCCTCTGGTGACTGATCTGGTGGCCCTCTGGGTATTTTTTTTTTTTCCTAATGAGAAATTGGGAAACAGTTGCCTATTTTGTGGGCCGTCCTGACTCTGGAATGGCTCCATTCGTTCTGGGAACTGGTGTAGGGCATGACCTCCAAATAGCTCCATCAATGTTACGGAGTGTCATGTGTTAACACATAGATTAGTCACTGCATTGGGGGCACCAAGGTAAGGTGAGTTCCAACCCACATCTACTCCTGGCTACCAGAATGTCTTTGAATATGTCATGTAAACATCTCTTGGAGATATGTCTGCATATCTTCAAGGGTATTAGAAAAATTTAATTAAAAATATGCATGAATGCAATTTGAAATTTTTTAGAGTGTGATTTATTTACCAATAGACTGGTCCATCAACTGTTAAGGAAGAAACCTGTTCTTAACGTGTCTGGGGAAAGTGTGCACAAGGAACTTCTAAGGAAGATAATAAATGTAGCAAGTACTGGAAAAAGGAAATCACCTCACGTTTAAGGAGCTCTAAAAATGAAGTGTAACTCTTAACTTTTTAAGGTCCTAACTAACTACTACATTCTTAAATTAGTTATGGCAGCATTTAAAACTCAAAGATCTAGAAAGCAATCACAATGGTTTTTTTTTCCCTTCTGAAACAGCCATCTTTTTACAACGTAATGATCAGGTATCATCCAGGTTGGTTTCTCTTGTTTTTTGTTTTTTTTTTGAGATGGAGTCTCACTCTGTCACCACGCTGGAGTGCAGTGGTGTAATCTCGGTTCACTGCAACCTCCACCTCCTAGCTTCAAGTGATTCTCCTGCCTCAGCCTCCTGAGTAACTGGGACTACAGGTGCGCACCACCACTCCCGGCTAATTTTTTTGTATTTTTAGCAGAGACGGGGTTTCACCATGTTGGCCAGGATGGTCTTGATCTCTTGACCTCGTGATTTGCCTGCCTTGGCCTCCCAAAGTGCTGGGATTACAGGTGTGAGCCACTATGCCCGGCCGAGGTTGATTTCTTAATTCTGAAGAAATTTTATTTCAAAAGCCAGAGCAGTTGGGGTCTTCAACCTCCACCCTAGCAATCCCACTGCTAGGTATGTACCCCAAAGAAATCAGCAAATCAGAGAGATATCTGCACTTCCATGTTTATTGCAGCACTATTCACAATAGCCAAGATTTGGAAGCACCTAAGTGTCCATCAACAGATGAATGGATAAAGAAAATGTGGTACTTACGCACAATGGAGTACCATTCAGCCATGAAAAAGAAACTTAAGTGTAGAAACAATGGTATCATAGAAACAGCACACTGGTGCTCAGGTATTGTTTTCTAAGTACCGTTCCTCATTAAAGGAACCAAGAATCTTCAGAGAAAGAGCTGACTCCACAGTTGGTGCTGGGAATGTACAGAATGGGCTTGGAACATCTTGTGCCAGAAGTAAGACAATGCTCAGAGAACAATGGGGGCCAGGCCAGTGGCTTGCACCTGTAATCTCAGCACTGTGGGAGGTTAAGGTGGAGAGTTGCTTGAGCCCAAGAGTTAGCGACCAGCCTGGGCAACATAGAGAGTCCCCATCTACATTAAAAAATGTTTTACAAATCACCTGGGCATGATGGCGCATGCTTGTGGTCCCAGCTATTTGGGGGGCTGAAGTGGGAAGATCACTTGAGCCCAGAATCTCAAGGCTGCAGTGAGCCATGATGCATCACTGCACTCCAGCCTGGGCAACAGAGTGAGACCCTGTCTCTGAAAAATAATAATAATAATGGGGACATAGCAATAGGAACAAGGAGCCTGATTGAATGAGTTCCCACCGGCCAAATCTGGAATAATTTAATCATCAAACCAAATAATGGTAGAAATGTGGATGACAGTCGTGAGACCTTGGTTCCTGTCTTCATTTAAAAGAATTTAAACAACAGATACACCGCAAAGGAGACGCAGCATAGGGCAATTGCAAAAGAAAAAGAATATTTTGAAAGTAGGCCAGGTGCGGTGGCTCACTCCTGTAATCCCAGCATTTTGGGAAGCTGAGGCAGGTGGATCATCTGAGGTCAGGAGTTCGAGACCAGCCTGGCCAACGTGGTAAAACCCCATCTCTACTAAAAATACAAAAATTAGCCGGGCGTGGTGGTGCATGCCTGTAGTCACAGGTACTCGGGAGGCTGAGGCAGGAGAATCACTTGAACCCAGGAGGTGGAGGTTGCAGTGAGCCAAGACTGTGCCACTGCACTACAGCCTGGGTGACAGAATGAGACTCCATCTCAAAAAATAATAATAAAAAAAAGCAAATAAATGAATGACGAAATGTGGTGTTAGAGAAACCATCAGAAGGTGCTGAAACCAGTAGATGGAGACTCGATGTACTCACATGAGTCTTTAAGGTTCTCCCCAGAAACTACATGTGAATTACAAAGTAAGAGTAGTGGGAAAACAGGGTACATGGTGCCTTAGCCAAGTACTCAAAGTTAACATCACCAATAAGAAGACAAATGGATATCATGTGCCTGTGGATGGAACGTGCTGAGATAAACACGGCAGGGCCTCAGTGACATGACACAACAAGAACACAAAGTTGGCAGGAACTATTTCAGATTCAGGAAGACCAACCTAGTAGATGCAAAAAAAAAAAAAAGATAAAATTCAACATCAATTTGCAATTTTTAAAAAACACTTGGCAAACTTGGAACCGATGGTGACTTATTTAATTTGAGGAAGGGCTTCTAAAAAATTACTGCTAACATGCTTATTGTTAATTTAATCTAATATTTCACTATTTGTGAAAATTCTTTCCCTAAGATAAAAATGAGAGCAAAAAACCCAACCACTATTACAACTTTTATTTAACTTTGCACTGGAGGTCCTAGTCAGTGTAACAGGGCAACAAGAGGAATAATAAACACAACATTATAAAGATGGAAATAAAACTGTCATTTTTCACAAACAATGTGATTACATACATAGAACAAGAACTAATAATCCTGGTAAACCCTGGGGATTAAAAAATAATAATTAAAAAGTGAATTAGTAAGATCCCACACACAACAACTCGATATATGAAAATAAAATGTATTACTATGTACTATTAAGCAGTTTTTAAAAGCATAAAATTTCTTTTATACTGGTGTCAATAATCTCAAATAGGAATAAACAATAACAGTTGTGGCCGGGCGCAGTGGCTCACGCCTGTAATCCCAGCACTTTGGGAGGCCGAAGCGGGGGGATCACCTGAGGTCAGGAATTTGAGACCGGCCTGGCCAACATGGAGAAACCCCGTCTCTACTAAAAATACAAAATTAGCCAGGCGTGGTGGTGCATGCCTGTGGTCCCAGCTACTTTTGAGGCTGAGGCAGGAGAATCCCTTAAACCTAGGAGGTGGAGGTTGTGTTGAGCCGAGATCGCGCCATTGCACTCCAGCCTGGGCAACAAGAGCAAAACACTGTCTCCAAAAAAAAAAAAAAAAAAAAAACAGTTGTGCCATGGCCAGGCCCAGTGGCTCACGCCTGTAATCCCACCCCTTTAGGGGAGGCCAAGTGGGGAGGATCACTTCAGCCCAGGAGTTCGAGGCTGCAGTAAGCCGTGCTTGCACCACTGCACTCCAGCCTGGGCAACAGAGTGAGACCCTGTCTCAAAAGAAAAAATTAAAGAATACCTAATAAATGGAGAAATATACAAACTTCATGAATGGGAACACTGTCTTTCAAAGATGACAATTTTCCTTGGCTGTATTCATAAAGTTATTGCAATTACCATAAAATTCCCAAAGTACTCTACTGGAAATTTACAAGCAAATTCTAAAGTATATGAAGAAATGTGGCCAAGCGCGGTGGCTCACGCCTGTAATCCCAACACTTTGGGAGGCCCAGGTGGGCGGATCACAAGGTCAGGAGTTCGAGACCAGCCTGACCAATATGGTGAAACCCCGTCTCTACTAAAGATACAAAAAATTAGCCAGGCGTGGTGGCACACACCTGTAATCCCAGCTACTAGGGAGGTGGAGGCAGGAGAATCGCTTGAACTGGGGAGGCGGAGGTTGCAGTGAGCTGAGATCATGCCATTGCACTCCAGCCCAGGTGACAGTGTGAGACTCTGTCTCAAAAAAAAAAAGAAAAAAGAAAAAGAAAAAAAAGAAATGCAAAGAGTTCAGGATAACTAGCACAGTATGGTATTTTCCATACATTTAATTAGAGATTGGAGAAATATACTAGGGAAACAGAATAGAGTCCAGAACAGAAGGGCATAAACATGACCACGTGACTTCTGACAAGCTGACATTACAAAAGACTAGGGATAGAGTGGTATTTTAACACATGGTGCTAAATTGATTGTTCCTACATAGAAGAAAAAAATCTGAATTCCTACCTCATACCATATACAAAATTAATTCCAAGTATAGTATAAATCTAAATATGAAAGGAAAGACACTACACTTTCTAAAAGTTAACTAATCAGAAGACCTTCATGACCTAAGGAGAGACGATAAATTTTAAAATGCATTCACCATAAATTCTTCAAATGGAATTTTCAAACACATTTGGCCAGGCACACTGGCTCATGCCTGTAATCCCAGCACTTTGGGAGGCCGAGGCGGGTGGATCACCTGAGGTCAGGAGTTCGAGATCAGTTTGGCCAACATAGTGAAACCCCATCTCTATTAAAAATTTGAAAATTAGCCGGGCATGGTGGTGCACACCTGTAGTCCCAGCTTCTCAGGAGGCTGAGGCAGGAGAATTCTTTGAACCCAGGAGGCGGAGTTTGCACTGAGTGCTCCAGCCTGGGTCACAGAGCAAGACTCCACATCAAAAAAAACTAAAAATAAATACATGGGACTTTATCAAAAGTATAAACTTCTGTTTCAAGATTACTAAGAGAGTACATTTCAAGTGTTCTCACCACAAAAAAATAAGTATTCAAGGCAATGGATGTGTTTGTTAGCTTGATTTAATCATTTGACATTGTATACATAGAAGATCACACTGGACCCCAGGAAAATATACAATTATAATTTGTCAATACACAAAAAGTTAAAAAATGCCAAGTGCAACTTCCGGATTATGTAAAATAAGGGCACCCAACACACACACACACTCACACACACACTCTATCATACACAGTCTCTCACACACACACACTCTCTGTCTCACACACACTGTCTCTCTCACACCCACTCTCACACACAGTCTCACACACATTCTCTCACACACATACACACTGTCTCTGTCTCACACATTCTCTCTCTCACACACACATGCACTCTCTCTCTCTCACACACACTCACACACACACACACACACACACTAATTGCTTCAGGACAGCCAGCTGAAGGCTGTGAGCATCTGGGCGCCCTCAGCACAGGTGTGTGGGGGTAAAGGCAGCCTCTTGCCAGCAGCAGCACCTGTAAGTGGTGCACACAGGTGCAGAAAAGTGCCTGTTCCCTGGGGCTGGTGGTTCAGAGCCGGTTGCAGCCAATGAGCAGCAGCAACATCACTGGCTCAGCGCTCCCCAGGAACTATCGCCACGTGGGCGTGGAGCTGGGCGTGGCCTTCTTTTTTCCGTGATTGCCAGCTGGCCCAGAGCTGGACCTGCTCTTGGAGGTGAGGTGGGAAGCTGGTGAGTATTCCTCCTGTCTTGCTCTCTGCCCTTCCCGCTTTTCTTCTCCACTGCTGATTAGAACCCGCATATTGAGCTTACTAGGTGCCCCCACCCTCTCCCTTCTGGCTGCTCAAAGCCCAGGACCAGAGGATTCCTTGAAAGAACAAAGTCCAGTTACCCCATTTTGCTGAAAAGATCTTTCTCTAAAACCTCATATTTACTTGGGGTATTTAGGTAAGTCTCTCGTCCTTTTCAGACATTCGGTCTGAAATACTGTACAGAGGGCTGGGTGCAGTGGCTCACGCCTATAATCCCAGCACTTTGGGAGGCCGAGGCAGGTGGATCATCTGAGGTCAGGAGTTCAAGACCAGCCTGGCCAACACGGTGAAATCCTTATCTCTAATAAAAGTACAAAAATGAGCTGGGCGTGGTGGCATGTGCCTATAATCCCACCTTCTAGGGAGGCTGAGACAGGAGAATCGCTTTAACCCAGGAGGCAGAGGTTGCAGTGAGCCAAGGTCACGCCACTGCACTCCAGCGTGGGTGACCGAGTGAGGCTTCGTCTCAAAAATTAAGTACAGAGTAGGGGGTACTGCAACTTGAATGTCAGGATTAGCTAATGTCTGGTCTGCATTTGGTAGGAGTCCAGAGGGTGTTTTGGTGCTAATTGTGCAAATACTATGGTTAACTGTAACTTAGTTATTGAAATGCCATATAATTCTGATGGTGTTTGTCCTGTTTACCAAGGGAGGAAGCTGAGCCCCAGATAAGTTAAATGGCTTGCCTGGGGTAGAAAGCAGCAAATCATTCAAAGCTGGGTCTGAGACTACAAGCCCTATAATCTTAACTGCTGCTTTCTAATCATTCAGGACACCTGGGTAGAAAGGTGAGGTGGGAGGGGTACGGTCTGTAGAAAAAGCATAGAGACAAAATGCAAGCTTAGGGAAGTCACTCATCCTCAGAAAATGACCTCAACCAGCAGCCTTCCTTTACCTCCCTCCAGCTGTATTCCTGCCTGGACTCAAATAACTAGCTTCTCCCCAACTCCTCACCCACCCGACTTCACGGGAAAAAGTGACTGCCTATCCCAGATTAATCCTTACGCCGTCCAGTCATCTTTCTCTGGGGCTTGATTGATCAGTTCCCACTCTGTGACGACTGGCAAATACCGGGCGTTATCATCCTGTATGCATTAACGTACTTTCCCCTGAAACAGAGCAACCCAGTCAGCACCACAGAACCTCAGCTTTGAACCCTGGAGTGAGGACGGTGATGCCCTTTGTATATTAATATGCTATGTAAGGCTGGGCGTGGTGGCTCACGCCTGTAACCCAGCACTATGGGAGGTCGAGGTGGGCAGATTACCTGAGGTCAGGAGTTCCAGACCAGCCTGGCCAACATGGTGAAACCCCACCTCTACTAAAAAAAAAATACAAAAAATTAGGCGTGATGGTGGGCTCCTGTAATCCCAGCTGCTCGGGAGGCTGAGGCAGGAGAATCACTTGAATCTAGGAGGCAGAGTTTGCAGTGAGCTGAGATCACGCCATTGCACTCCAGCCTGGGCGACAGAGCAAGACTCTGTCTCAAGAAGAAAAAAAAAATACATATACACATAAATATATATATGTGTATGTATATATGCTATATAAAGCTTAAATGAAATGCTTTGAGTCACCTAAGACAGGATATAGACAAAGTCTTCATCGTCTTCTTGCTTCTTCTACCTTTATTTATTCTCAGCTCTGAATGTATGAACCTGCTCAATCACCTCATCTTAAAATCACTGTCCCTAGGCCATACTCATTTCCTTACCCACCCCTGAGGCTTTTGTTGGTTTTTACAGCCCTGGTTCACGTCTTGGTCCTCCAGCCCCTTTAAAGGATTGTGTAGAGCGGTAAGGGAAATGTTTAATTCAAATTACGTGTATATAGAAGTGTTTAGATATGACAGTCCGAAATTCGTTCTTTCTCAAATAATCTTCCTTCTTAATTTCATTGCCTAAGTTGAGAGTCTTTGTCTTCTGTGTTTTGCTTTCAATTTCCATGTATCCAGGTGGTTTATGTTAACTCAGAAGGGGGAGAAAAACCTAGAAAATCTTAATTGTTCTGTGGTCAGGATGTAAGCTTTTAAACGTGTGCTCAGAAATAAGTATTTTTCCATTTACCTATAGTCAATATTGTCCCTAAATAGTTATAGGAATGTGTAGAAAAGCTTATTTTCTTGCTATGGTTCTATTTTGAGCAATACAGCACATAAACTTCAATGTTCTATCATCAGTGTTCACGTGTACCTAGTTTTTTGGTCTTCCATGGATGGGTAATTGTAAGAATACCTCAATTGTTTTGATGAAATTCATTTATGTCTACTTATCTTCTACTAAAATGATTTTTTAATGGGAGGTACTTTTTAGTATTTGGTGATTTTTGGTGTGTGTGTGTTAGACAAAGTCTCCCTCTTTTGCCCAGGCTGGAGTGCAATGGCGTGATCTCTGCTCACTGCACCCTCCGCCTCCCAGGTTCAAGCAATTCTCCTGCCTCAGCCTCCCGAGTAGCTGGGATTACAGGTGCCCGCCACCACGCCTGGCTAATTTTCATATTTTTAGTAGAGACGGGGTTCCCCCATGTTGGCCGGGCTGGTCTGGAACTCCTGACCTCAGATGATCCACCCACCTCAGCCTCCCAAAGTTCTGGGATGACAGGCGTGAGCCACTGCGCCCGGCCTTTTTCAGTATTAATTTGAAAGAGCAGCAATACGAGAAGGTGTGGCGGGAAGTGTGTCCTTCCCTGCCCCCATAGTGTCTCTTCCCTATTTTCTGCTCATCACCCAAAGACATTCTGCGCACGTGTATGGCGTTAAGAGCCTTACAGATGGGGCAACTTTCTGTGCTGATGTGCGTTTTTAAGGATGCAGGGCACGTTGGTGCTTAACCCACCTGTTATTAATCGACTCCTAAATGGTCTTCAGTCTAGCTGTTTTACACACGGCTGGGTCTAATTGTATTTAAAATGGATAAAGATTGCTAAAGTACCGTCCAAAAAGATGGCACCCATTTACACTTCCACTAATGTAGGAGCACCTTTTCCCTCACCCATCACAAAGCAGGGTCCAGTGACACATTGTGGACATTGTCAGCCTCACATGTCAAACGTGGTACATCATTTTGACTATTTACCTTATCAGTAATATTTTTTTTAAAGTACATTTAAAAGTCATGCCGTTTCTTTTTTTTTTTTTTTTTTTTTTTTTTTTTTTTTTTTTGAGACATTGTCTTACTCTATGCCCAGGCTGGAGTGCAATGGTGCGATCTCAGCTCACTGCAACCTCTGCCTCCCGGGTTCAAGCAATTCTCCTGCCTCAGCCTCCTGAGTAGCTGGGACTACAGGCACACGCCGCGATGCCCGGCTAAATCACGATGTCCGGCTAATTTTTGTATTTTTAGTAGAGATGGGGTTTCACCATGTTGACCAGGCTAGTCTCGAGCTCCTGACCTCAGGTGATCCACCTGCCTCGGGATCCCGAAGTGCTGGGATTACAAAAGTCATATGCAGTTTTTTAACTCTTCAAAATCCTTCTAATAGGCTGGGCACAGTGGCTCATGCCTATAATCCCAGCACTTGGGGAGGCCGAGGCAGGTGGATCATTTGAGGTCAGGGGTTTGAAGACCAGCCTGACTAACATGGCGAAATCCCCTGTCTACTAAAAATACAAAAATTAGGCCGGGCGCGGTGGCTCACGCCTGTAATCCCAGCACTTTGGGAGGCCCAGGCGGGTGGATCACGAGGTCAGGAGATCGAGACCATCCTGGCTGACACGGTGAAACCCCGTCTCTACTAAAAATACAAAAAATTAGCTGGGCGCAGTGGCGGGCGCCTGTAGTCCCAGCTACCGGGAGGCTGAGGCAGGAGAATGGCGTGAACCCGGGAGGTGGAGCTGGCAGTGAGCCGAGATGGTGCCACTGCACTCCAGCCTGGGCGACGGAGCTAGACTCTGTCTCAAAAAGAAAAAAAGCCAGGCATGGTTGAGGGTGTCTGTAATCCCAGCTACTGGGGAGGTTGAGGAAGGAGAATCACTTGAACCCAGGAGACGGAGATTGCAGTGAACTGAGATCATATCACTGTACTCTAGCCTGGGCAACAAAAGCAAAACTCCATCTCAAAAAAAAAAAAAAATTCCGCTGAGCTGTTGATCATTATCATGGATTGGAAGAGCTGTTTATGTAATGCATTCTTTGTCATGTCTCAAATTTATTTGCAGCAGTTTTTTCAGTGGGACTTTAAAGATTTGTTTGTTTTTCTGGAGTGAGGAGGGTACTGTATTGAATTAATCTGTCATCTTGTCTCTTTTATACCATTTGATTGAGACCTTCTATTCCATTTGCTCATTATTTGGGGGCTAAATGTAAAGTAGGAATTCATGAACATAAATATTTCAAAATTTAGCCCCCGGAAATGGTGACCTTCTATCGTAGATGTTAAAGTGCAGCCTAGACATCAACAGAATGAATATCATTCTTCTTAGAATTCTCTTGTCTAGTTTTGGCTTTTCATAGAAACATTGAGTTTCTTGTCCTGATAACATTATCAGCAGGACTTCTTGGATGATGATATACTGATGGAGGATCACTGATGTGTTGGGAATCTGCCTCTGCCTCACCACATTGAGCCTTTTATCTAGTAGCCACATTTTAAAGCTCTCAAAACAGAGATGCCACTTTTCTAAATTATGCATGTGTTTTACCTCTATAGTTGCTGTTCATTTGATCTCACGTTTAACTGGTTATTAGATTTTGTATGGGATTTCATAGTTACATTTGTTACCAGCCCAATTTAATAACTACATATAATTTAAAATTGAGTAATTTATTAGGCATACATACCTACATACAAATGTTAATTTTCACCTTTTTTCCACTTTTATACCTCTTCTTTATCTGATTGCTTTCCTATCAAATATAAATTAGGTAAATATAAATAATAGTGGAATATCAAATATAAAGAATAGGGAGAGAGTACAAAACTGAACGGAAGTGCTGACAGCTAACATTCTTTTTTTACCTTTTAGTTTTGGGGGTACATGTGAAGGTTTGTTACGTAGGTAAACTTGTGTCATGGGGGTTTGTTATACAGACTATTTCCTCACCCAGGTATTAAGCCCAGTACCCAGTTGTTATTTCTTTCTGCTTCTCACCCTCCTCCCACCCTCCACCCTCAGGTAGACCCCAGTAGCTGTTGTTCCCCTCTTTGTGTCCATGTGTTCTTATTTAGCTCCCATTTATAAGTGAGAACATGTGGTATTTGGTTTTCTGTTCCTGTCTTAGTTTGCTTAGAATAATGGCCTCCAGTTCCATCCATGTTCCCGCAAAAGACATGATCTCATTCTTTTTTATGGCTGCATAGTATTCCATGGTGTACGTGTACCACATTTTCTTTATCCAATCTGTCCTTGATGGGCATTTAGGTTGACTCCGTGTCTTTTCTATTGTAAACAGTGCCACAGTGAACATTTGCATGCATGTGTCTTTATGGGAGAATGCTTTATATTCCTCTTAGTGTATATACCCAGTGATGGGATGGCTGGGTCCAACGCTACTTCGGCTTTTAGCTCTTTGAGGAATCTCCACACTGCTTTCCACTATAGCTGAACTGATTTACACTCCCACCAACAGTGTATAAGCTTTCCATTTTTTCCTGCAACCTCAGCAGCGTCGGTTTTTTGACTTTTTAATAATGACACATAACATTCTTATGGGATTCTCTGTAGGGCTTGTATGTCAAATCCAGCCCATTGCCCGGTTTTGTAAATAAAGATTTATTGGAACACAACTTTCCCCCTTTGCTGACAAATTGTCTACAGCTACTTTCCCAGCGCAGGAGCAGCTAAGCAGGGGTGGCAGAGAGCAAACGTCCCCAAAGCCGAAAATGCCTGGCTCCTTCTGGGAGATTTGCTGACCCCTGATCTTTGCCAAAAATAGATACATTTGCTGCAGTTTTTCCTTTATTTTAGGTGACACATAACTGTACATATTTATGGAGAGATTTTTGTTTTGAAATGAATTTTTGCTCTTGTCGCCCAGGCTGGAGTACAGTGGTGTAATCTTGGCTCACTGCAACCTCTGCCTTCCAGGTTCAAGCGATTCTCCTGCCTCAGCCTCTTGAGTAGCTGGGATGACAGGCGCACCACCATGCCTGGCTAATTTTGTATTTTTAGTAGAGATGGGGTTTCTCCATGTTGGTCAGGCCGGTCTTGAACTCCCGACCTCAGGTGATCCACCCACCTCGGCCTCCCAAAGTGCTGGGATTACAGACGTGAGCCACTGCGCCCGGCCCGAGTGATATTTTGATTCCTGTATACAATGTGTCATGATCAAATCAGGGGACTTAGCATATTCATCACCCCAAACATTTGCGTTGTGAACACTCTGTCCTCCCTTCTAGCTTTTTGAGAGTGGACAATAAGTTATAGTTCACCATATTCACCTGCAGTGCTGCAGAACACCTGCACCCATTTCTCCCTTCTACCTGTAATCTTAGCACCCATGAGCCATCCTCTCCCCCCTCCTCTCCCCCTCCTCTCCCCCTCCTCTCCCCCTCCTCTCCCCCTCCTCTCCCCCTCCTCTCCCCCTCCTCTCCCCCTCCTCTCCCCCTCCTCTCCCCCTCCTCTCCCCCTCCTCTCCCCCTCCTCTCCCCCTCCTCCCCCCCTCCTCCCCCCTCCTCCCCCCCTCCTCCCCCCCTCCTCTCCCCCCTCCTCTCCCCCCTCCTCTCCCCCCTCCTCTCCCCCCTCCTCTCCCCCCTCCTCTCCCCCCCATTCTCCCCCCCACACCCCTCTCCCTCCTCTCCCCCCTCCCTGCCTCCCCCCACTCCCCTATCCTCTAATACCCACAATTACATCCCCTACTTCCATAGTCCCATTTGCTCAATTTAACTCCCACATATGAGTAAAATACATTCCGTATTTAGTTTCCCATGCCTGGTTTATTTTGCTTCACACAATGAACTACAGGCTGTAGCTCACATGAAGAGCTAGAGGCTCATCCATGTTGTCACAAATGGCAGGATTTTTTGAAGGCTGAATCATGTTCCCTTGTGGGTGTATACCACGTTTTCTTGATTCATTTGTTGATGGACAGTTAGGTAGATTACATATCTTAGCTATCGTGAATAGTGGGGTGGTAAACATGAGAGTGCAGACATACCTTTGATATACTTCGGGTAAATCACCAGATCGCTGGATCATAGGGTATTAATCTATTTTCAGTTTTTTGAGACACCTCTACACTGTTTTCCATAATGGCTGTGCTAATTTACATTTCCACCGACAGTGGAAAGGAGTTTCTTTCTCTGCATCCTTGCCAGCATTTATTTTTCATCTTTTTTGATAATACCCATTCCAACTAGAGGGAAATGCAAATCAAAACCACAGTGAGATTGTGATGATGAGTAATGTTGAATCTTTTTTCATATCTGTTGGTCATTTGGATGTCTTTTGAGAAATGTCTGTTCAGGTTTTTACCCACTTCTTAAATGGATTACTTGGAGTTTTGCTATACAGTTGTTTGAGTTCTTCGTGTATTCTGGGTATTAGTTCCTTGCCAGATCATTATTTTGCAAATATTTTCTCCCATTCTGCGGGGTTTTTTTGGGAGGGGGGACAGAGTCTTGTTCTGTCACCAGGCTGGAGTGCGGTGGCGCCATCTCAGCTCACTGTAACCTCCAACTCCCTAGTTCAAGTGATTCTGCTGCCTCAGCCTCCCCAGTAGCTGGGATTTCAGGCACGTGCCACCACACCCAGCTAATTTTTGTATTTTTAGTAGAGACGGAGTTTCACCATGTTGGCCAGGATGGTCTCGATCTCCTGACCTCATGATCCACCTGCCTTGGCCTCCCAAAGTGCTGGGGTTACAGGCCTGAGCCACTGTGCCCAGCCAGGTTGTCTCTTTACTCTTGGACTATTTCCTTTGCTGTACAGAAGCTCTTTAGTTGGATATACTCTTATTGGTCTATTTTTGCTTTTGTTGCCTGTCCTTTTGAAGTCTTAGCCACAAAATATTTGCCTTGACTTGTATTCAGAAGAGCTTTCCCTATGTTTTCTTCTGGTAGTTTTATTATTTCAAGTCTTATATTTAAGTACTTTATCTTGAGTTGATTTTTGTATATGGTGAGAGACAGGGGTCTAGTTTAATTCTGCATATGGTTATCCCGTTTTCTCAGTACCACTTAGTGAACACAGTGTACTTTCCCTAATCTTGGTGCCTTTGAAAATGAGTTGGATGAGTTCATGCTCTTTGTAGGGACATGGATGAAGCTGGAAACCATCATTCTGAGCAAACTATCACAAGGACAGAAAACCAAACACCGCATGTTCTCACTCATAGGTGGGAATTGAACAATGAGAACACTTGGACACAGGGCGGGGAACATCACACACTGGGGCCTGTCCTAGGGCGTGGGGCTGGGGGAGGGATAGCATTAAGAGAAATACCTAATGCAAACAATGAGTTAATGGGTGCAGCAAACCAACATGGCACATGTATACCTGTGTAACAAACCTGCACGTTGTGCACATGTACCCTAGAACTTAAAGTATTAAAAAAACTTAAATATTAAAATATTCTAACAAGTCCTGAAAAATACATTAAAAAAGAAAGAATTGGCTATAAATATATGGATTTCTGAATTATCTATTCTGTTGGTCTGTCTGTTTTCATGACAGTGCCATGCTGTTTTGGTTACTATAGCTTTGTGAAGTCAGGTAATACGCCTCCAGCTTTCTTTTTGCTCAAAATTGTTTGGGCTATTTGGGATCTTTTGTGGTTCTATACAAATATTAGGATTGTTTTTCTATTTCTGTGAAGAATGTCGTTGATGTTTTGATAGGGATTGCATTGAATCTGTAGATTGCTTTGGGTAGGATGGCCATTTTAACAACATTGTTCTAATCCGTGAACATTAGATGTCTCCATTTTTATCTATCCTCTTCAATTTTTTTCAGTATTCTGTGGTTTTTACTATAGATATTTCTTAGCTCCTTAGTTAAATTTATTTCTAGGTACTTTTTTGTAGCTATTATAACGGACATTGCTTTCTTTTTCAGCTAGTTCATTATTAGTGTTTAGAAATGCTGTTTTTATGTTGAGTTTTGCATCATACTGAGTTCATTTATTATATAAAAACTTGCATCATACTGAAAAATTTATCCAAAAATCAACATTTTTGTATGTTGATTCTGCAACTTTACTGAATTCCTTTATCAGTTCTCTGTCTTTTGGTGGGGTCTGTAGGCTTTTCTAAATGAAAGATTATATTGCCTGTAAACATGAACAATCTGACTTCTTCAATTTTGATGCCCTTTGTTTCTTTTTCTTCCCTAATTGCTCTGGCTAAGACTTCCAGTACTGTGTTAAATAGGAGTGGCGGAAGTGGGCACCCTGTGTGCCAGTTCTTAGAGGAAAGGCTTTCTTCTTTTCCACATTCAATATAATGCTAGCTGTGGGTTTGTCATACATGGCCTTTATTGTTCTGAGTTATGTTTCTTCTGCGTCTTATCATAAAGGGATGTTGAATTTTTTTTTCTTTGTTCATCTTTTCTTATAGTTTAAGTTCTAGGGTACATGTGCACAACGTGCAGGTTTGTTACATATGTATACATGTGCCCTGTTGGTGTGCTGCACCCATTAACTCGTCATTTACATTAGGTATATCTCCTAATGCTATCCCTCCCCCCTCCCCCCTCCCCCCACAACAGGCCCCCACAACGGGCCCCCCACAACAGGCCCCTGTGATGTTCCCCTTCCTGTGTCCAAGTGTTCTCATTGTTCAGTTCCCACCTATGAGTGAGAACATGCAGTGTTTGGTTTTTCATCCTTGCGATGGTTTGCTCAGAATGATGATTTCCAGCTTCATCCATGTCCCTACAAAGGACATGAACTCATCCTTTTTTATGGCTGCATAGTATTCCATGGTGTATATGTACCACATTTTCTTAATCCAGTCTATCATTGATGGACATTTGGGTTGGTTCCAAGTCTTTGCTATTGTGAATAGTGCCACAATAAACATACGTGTGCACGTGTCTTTATAGCAACATGATTTATAATCCTTTAGGTATATACCCAGTAATGGGATGGCTGGGTCAAATGGTATTTCTAGTTCTAGATCCCTGAGGAATCACCACACTGACTTCCACAGTGGTTGAACTAGTTTACAGTCCCACCAACAGCGTAAAAATGTTTCTATTTCTCCACATCCTCTCTAGCACCTGTTGTTTCCTGACTTTTTAATGATCACCATTCTAACTGGTGTGGGATGGTATCTCATTGTGGTTTTGATTTGCATTTCTCTGATGGCCAGTGATGATGAGCATTTTTTCATGTGTCTGTTGGCTACATAAATATCTTCTTTTGAGAAGTGTCTGTTCATATCCTTTGCCCACTTTTTGATGGTGTTGTTTTTTTTCTTGTAAATGTTGAATTTTATCAAATGCTTTTTCTGCATGTCTTGATGATCGTGTGGTTTTTGTCCTTCAGTCTGCTGATGAACCACCCTTGCATCCTTGAGATGAATCCCACTTGATCATGGGGAATGATCTTTTTGATGTGTTCTTAGATTTGGTTGGCTAGAATTTTGTCAAAGATTTTTGTATCTATGTTCATGAGAGACGTTGGCCTGTAGTTTTCTTTTTTGTGTGTCCTTTTCTGGTTTTGGTATCAGGACAATGCTTGGCTCATAGAATGAGGAAGAATTCCCTCCCCTTCAATTCTCGGAATAGTTTGAGAAGAATTGGTATAAGTTCTGTAAAAGTTTAAAAGGTAGCTGGGCATGGTGGCTCATACCTGTAATCCCAGCACTCTGGGAAGCCAAGGTGGACATATTACTTGAGGACAGGAGTTCGAGACCAGCCTAGCCAACATGGTAAAACCCCATCTCTACCAAAAATACCAAAATACCAAAAATTCTGGTTAAAATACCAAAAAAATAGCTGGGTGTGGTGGCTGGCACCCGTAATTCCAGCTACTTGGGAGGTTGAGGCAGGAGGATCACTTGAGCCCAGAAGGCAGCAGTTGCAGTGAGCTGAGATTGCACCACTGCAGTCCAGCCTGGGTGACAGAGCAACACTCTATCTCAAAAAAAAAAAAATTAATTTGAAGTATATCTAGTCCTGGTTTGTAAAGTGTTTCTGTTGATACTATTTATACATCCATTGAAGCTATATATTTTTTTATTCTCTGAATGTTGAAGGTAGGGAGCAGGAAGTACTATCTACTCTTACAAATGGTTTTATCATAATCAAAATAATCAAAACAACCATGGTAGCATACACACACAAAGAAAACATCTTTTCCTGGAGGGTAGGTAGGTTAATGAAAACCTTGCCTCTTTTAATGAAATTAAGTAGGAATTCCAAAGATTGGATTAGATTTATCTTATCTCAGTCCTGAATTTCAGACATTCTAAAATTATAAAAATACAAGAAACCAGGTGTGGTTGTGTGCACCTGTAGTCCCAGCTACTTGGGGAGTCTGAGGCAGGAAGATCACTTGAGCCCAGGAGTTCAAGGCTATATGGTGAGCTATGATAGTCACCACACTCCAGCCTGAGGGACAGAGTGAGACACTGTTTCTAAAAATATATATGAGGCCGGATGTGGTGGCTCACGCCTGTAATCCCAGCACTTTGGGAGGCCGAGGCAGGTGGGCCACAAGGTCAGGAGTTCGAGACCAGTCTGGCCAACCTAGTGAAACCCTGTCTCTACTAAAAATACAAAAAATTAGCCGGGCATGGTGACAGGTGCCTGTAATCCCAGCTACTCGGGAGGCTGAGACAGGAGAATTGCTTGAACCCGGGAGGTGGAGGTTGCAGTGAGTTGAGATTGTGCCACTGTACTCCAGCCCGGGTGACAATGCAAGCCTTCGTCTCAAAATATATGTGTGTGTATATATATATGTGTATATATATATATACACACACACTTTAGCCTCACCTGCAGATTGACAAATTGAAGCAATCCTAAATCCACTTTTATTTTTAATTGACAATAATTGTATATATTTGCGAGGTACAATGCGATGTTTTGATATATGTATACATGGCAGAAAAAAGCTAACATGTCCATCGCCTTAGTTACTTTTTGTGGTGAGGATGTTTAAAGTCTACTTTTAGCAATTTTGGAGCATATATTAATAATCTTTTCTTGAATTCCATGGCAGGTTAAATACATCATCATTAACTCTAGTTGCCATGCTGTGCAGGGGATCCCTAAAACTCATTTCTCTGACTGAAACTTGTTTGTACATTTTCATCAATATTTCCTTTTTCCCCATTTTATCCCCCAGTCTCTGGCAACCACCATTCTTCTCTCTGCTGCTGTGAATTTAATTGTTTTAGAATCCACACAATTGAGATCCTACTAAATCTTTTTTTTTCTTTTTTTTTTTTGAGACAGAGTTTTGCTCTTGTTGCCCAAGCTGGAGTGCAATGCCGCAATCTTGGCTCACTGCAACCTCTGCCTCCCAGGTTCAAGTGATTCTTCTGCCTCAGCCTCCCGAGTAGCTGGGGTTACAGGTGTGCACCACCATGCCTGGCTAATTTTTTGTATTTTTAGTAGAAATGGGGTTTCACCATGTTAGCCAGGCTGGTCTCGACCTCCTGACCTCAGGTGATCTGCCCGCCTCGGCAGTAGCGTCGTAAGCCTGAGCGCTTGTGTACCGTAACATACTCTTCTGCTCAGGACGTCTCGGTCTGGCAGGTAGCTTTAGAGCAGGTGGCGTTCAGGGTTCCCATGCATGCTCTGTGCCAGCCCTTCTGACCGGCTCACTTGTTGCTTCACTGAAACCCCACAGTAACCCTTGAAGAGGCAGGTACTCTGATTTCCAGCTTCCAGAGGAGAGCCCAGCCTTAGACGTTCAGTTACTTTCCATGGGGATGTTATCATGAAGGTTGCAGGAGGACTTGAACTTGGAGCTGTTGCTCTGCTCTGAGCATCACATGAGTCGACAGCCTCTTAGAGTTGAGTTACCTATGAGGAAACTGACCCTCAGCCTTGGTACCATGACACACGGATCGAATTCCCTGCCCTCGCTGCTGTCTGCTGCAATGTTATTAGCAATCCGTTGCAGCAGAACACTCCCCGGGGTAGAAAGAAAGTGAAAGAATGCAGGAAAAAGCCTATTAGCTTCTCCAGGGAGGTGGTCAACCCATGACAGTTGTCCAGGGACTGCCGCCTCCCCACTCTTTTCAATGACAGTTGTCCAGGGATGGCCACCTCTACACTCTTTTCAATGACAGTTTTCCAGGGACGGCCACCTCTCCACTCTTCTCAATGATGGTTGTCCAGGGACTGCCACCTCTCCACTCTTTTCAATGACAGTTGTCCAGGGACGGCCACCTCTCCACTCTTCTCAATGACAGTTGCCCAGGCACGGCCACCTCTCCGCTCTTCTCAATGACAGTTTTCCAGGGACTGCCACCTCTCCACTCTTTTCAATGACAATTGTCCAGGGACTGCTACCTCGCCACTGTTTTCAGAGGCCCTTCCTATAAAGAGGATATTCATGATAACATGTCCCCTGTGTCCCAGGGGAAAACGTGTACCCACATATATCACCTCATGTTTTTTTTTTTTTTTTTTTTTTTAAGACAGAGTCTCATTCTGTCACCCAGGCTAGAGTGCAGTGGCATGATCTTGACTCACTGCAAGCTCCGACTCCTGGGTTCACACCATTCTCCTGCCTCAGCCTCCCTAGTAGCTGGGACTACAGGCACCCGCCACCACGCCCGGCTAATTTTTTGCATTTTTAGTAGAGATGGGGTTTCACCGTGTTAGCCAGGATGGTCTCGATCTCCTGACCTCGTGATCCGCCCACTTTGGCCTCCCAAAGTGCTGGGATTACAGACGTGAGCCACCGCGCCCAGCCACCTCATCTTGTAAAGCATATTAAATTACTAAATCAGAACAGGGTTAGAAATATTCAAACTTGGTCGGGTGTGGTGGCTCACGCCTATAATCTCAGCACTTTGGGAGGCCGAGGCTGGTGGATCATGAGGTCAAGAGATCGAGACCATCCTGGCCAACATGGTGAAACCCTGTCTCTACTAAAAACACAAAAATTAGTCAGGCATGGTGGTGCATGCCTGTAATCCCAGCTACTTGGGAGGCTGAGGCAGGAGAATCGATTGAACCCAGGAAGCAGAGGTTTGCAGCAAGTAGAGATCATGCCACTGCACTCCAGCCTGGGGACAGAGTGAGACTCTATCAAAAAGAAAAAAAGAAGAAGAAAATATTCAAATTTGGCTGGGCGCAGTAGCTCATGCCTGTAATCCCAACACTTTGGGAGGCCAGGGGTAAGAGGATTACTTGAGCCCAGGAGTTTGAAACCAGCCTGGGCAACATAGTGACACCTTGTCTCTACTTTTTTTTTTTTTAAAGGCCTGGTGCAGTGATAGCAAGCCTGTGGTCGCAGCTACTAGGAAGGCTGAGGCGGGAAGCTTGCTTCAGCCCAGGGGTTCAAGGCTGCAGTGAGCTGTGACTGCACCACTGCACTCCAGCCTGGGCAACAGCAAGACTCAGTCATTTAAAAAAACAAACAAACAAACAAAAAACACCACAGCTTATTGAATAGATTTTAGCTACCATGACATCTCTAGGCTCTTGTCTCCCACCTCTACCCTCCTTTAAATATTTTCTTCTGTGTATTTTATAATTTATCTTCTGACTCTCCTAATTAATTGAAGTAATCTCAGCAAGCCCATCTTAAAACTTTCCCATGGAAAGAATGGTAGGCAGAAGGAAAGACGGGGGCTAAATACTGGGGACAACTTTGTCCCTGCAGGTCAAGGGAGTATAAAGCAGGTGCCCCGTCTAAGCAAGCAGAGCCAAAAATCCGTGTTAACAGAAACCCTGCAGGCTGATTTTTACCTTGGTGGGATGCTTCCAGTTCCAGGGAGGTGACATGACAGGACCTTACTGTGTATCTGCAAGTTTAGCTCAAAAACTATAAACGCACAGATGGCAAGCAAGGGTGAACTCACACCAATACCACCCCTCAGACAATGACAAGCTGCTGTCTACCTGAGTCTTTAAAATGTTTTATTACATGGTATTCCTTCGATTGCTTTGTCGTCTACCACAAAGTAATGGTGGGGGGAAAGAAGATTTGCTCAAACTGGCCAACCAGTACTGGCTGTCAGTATTTATAGGGCTCTTACAATGACAAGAGAAAAGGAAATTTGAGAGATTTAGGAATTATTCCTGGGGCCTTATAACAATGGCTACATTTTGATGTCATCATAGACCAGGCTTCTAGACAACTCAGAGAGGTAATTGATAGCAGAGGTCCTGGACGTGCACCTATAAAATGAGTTAGCAGGTAGGGATAGAATTGGTCCTGATGGTGATTTACGACATTAATCTTTTCATGTGCTCATTAGCCATTTGCGTAGCTTCTTTGGAGAAACGGATATTCAGACCCTTTGCCCATATTAAATTGGATCGTCTCCCTTTTAGTGCATGTATATTATCTAGATATAAATCCCTTATCAGATATGACTTTTAAGTATTCAGCAGTTTATTTTTACACCAAAACTGTTTACTGTGTTTATGGAACCTGATGTTAACCGGTGTAACAGAAATCAACTGATCTAAGAACCCTGTAACTGGTTATTAGTAACTGGTAGGAATCTATTTGCCAGTGGTTTTTTTTTTTAATTTTATTATTATTATACTTTAAGTTTTAGGGTACATGTGAACAAAGTGCAGGTTTGTTACATATGTATACATGTGCCATGTTGGTGTGCTGCACCCATTAACTCATCATTTAGCATTAGGTATATCTCCTAATGCTATCACTCCCCCCTCCCCCCACCCCACAACAGTCCCTGGTGTGTGATGTTCCCCTTCCTGTGTCCAAGTGTTCTCATTGTTCAATTCCCACCTATGAGTGAGAACATGCGGTGTTTGGCTTTTTGTCCTTGCGATAGTTTGCTGAGAATGATGGTTTCCAGTTTCATCCATGTCCCTACAAAGGACATGAACTCATCCTTTTTTATGGCTGCATAGTATTCCATGGTGTATATGTGCCACATTTTCTTAATCCAGTCTATTGCTGTTGGACATTTAGGTTGGTTCCAAGTCTTTGCTATTGTTAATAGTGCGGCTATAAACTAGAATGGCGATCATTAAAAAGTCAGGAAACAACAGGTGCTGGAGAGGATGTGGAGAAATAGGAACACTTTTACACTGTTGGTGGGACCGTAAACTAGTTCAACCATTGCGGAAGTCAGTGTGGCAATTCCTCAGGGATCTAGAACTAGAAATACCATTTGACCCAGCCATCCCATTACTGGGTATATACCCTAAGGATTATAAATCATGCTGCTATAAAGACACATGCCAGTGGTTTTTTGTTTGTTTTTTGAGATGGAGTTTCACTCTTGTCCAGGCTGGAGTGCAATGGTGCAGTCTCGGCTCACTGCAACCTTCGCCTTCCAGATTCAAGTGATTCTCCTGCCTCAGCCTCCTGAGTAGCTGGTATTACAGGCATGTGCCACCACTCCTGGCTAATTTTTTTATATTTTTAATGGAGATGGAGTTTCACCATGTTGGCCAGGCTGGTCTTGAACTCCTGACCTCAAGTGATCCACCTGCCTTGGCCTCCCAAAGTGCTGGGATTACAGGCGTGAGCCACTGCACCTGGCCATTGCCAGTGTTTTTGAGTATGACATACTAGCTAAGAGCATCTGTGGCATGCATGTCCAATTTTATTCTAAGATGCTGTTTGGGAACTAAGGGTACAGACAACAAAATGTCCCAGCACTGATGTCTAGTAATAGGATAAACAGATATTGTGGCAACAAATGCTTCGTCCATGATGAATTGAAAACAGAAGGCCGTTCATCTAGTGAGGTGATTGACATTAGTTGTATCTACTTGAGAATTTGCTGCAAGATCCTCTTTTAAGTCTTGTCACTCTTTCCACAGGTCCTACTTGCTCTATATTACCAAAGAATCCACTTTTCCCCCAAAACCTGAGTTCTCAGCCTTGTATCAAGATGGAAGGAGACAAATCGCTCACCTTTTCCAGCTACGGGCTGCAGTGGTGTCTCTATGAGCTAGACAAGGAAGAATTTCAGACATTCAAGGAATTACTAAAGAAGAAATCTTCAGAATCGACCACATGCTCTATTCCACAGTTTGAAATCGAGAATGCCAACGTGGAATGTCTGGCACTCCTCTTGCATGAGTATTACGGAGCATCGCTGGCCTGGGCTACGTCCATTAGCATCTTTGAAAACATGAACCTGCGAACCCTCTCGGAGAAGGCACGGGATGACATGAAAAGTAAGCGAGACTTGGGACAAGTCTAGGGCAGGGAGGGGAGGTGATTTCAGGTTCTCATGGGAACAGGGAAGAATCGTTGTTCAGTAACCGGGTCCACCTCTGCAGTGTGAGTCTGAGCCGTGAGAAGGATCTCATTGGTCATAGTCATTGGCTAGAAATCATTGTAGTCTCTAGCCTGTAAAATAATGGAGGAGGGAGAAATGGGTAGACAACGGCTCCACCCACACGGACTTCATTGAAGTTAATAGGATTTGAGTTGTAAGTGCTAAGCTTGAGCTCTGGCGCTATCACGGGTCGGTTGTGAGACTTCGGGCATGTCTCCTTTTGTTCTGACCCTTGGATCCCACATCTTGGAACAGGAAATGTGTTACTGTGTGTGCCATTGCAAAAGTTCAATAATGTGTAATGCATAGAAAGTGGCTAAGAACCTCATTGGTTGATAACACTGGTAGTCGTTTGGTGCGAGTCTCGTGCTTGGCCGTGGGATGAAGGACTGAGGTTCCAGGTGCTCATCTGAGGCTTGGACTTTCTTGGGCTATTGGTGTCCGTAGTGCAGCAAGAATTCGGATCAGATTCTATGATTATTTTAGGGTACTTAGGAGAAAGGTCATTTAGAAAATAGCAGTTCTTTTTTATCTAGAGAATCTCTCCAACTGTAGACTGAAAACAAATCCCTTGACTGAGCCCTTGAATTGGCCCTACAAATACAGGTGTGGGCTGGATGCAGTGACTCACGGCTGTGATCCCAGCACTTTGGGAGGCTGAGGTGGGTGGATCACCTGAGGTCAAGAGATCGAGACCAGCCTGGCCAACATGGAGAAACCCCGTCTCTACTAGAAATACAAAAAATTAGCCAGGCGTCGTGGCACATGCCTGTAATCCCAGCTACTCAGGAGACTGAGGCAGGAGAATCACTTGAATCCAGGAGGCAGAGGTTGCAGTGAGCCGAGATCATGCCACTGCACTCCAGCCTGGGCAACGGAGTGAGACTGTGTCTCAAAAAAAAAAAAAAAAAAAAAAAAAAATATATATATATATATATAATATATACACACACACATATACACACACATATACACATATATTTTTATATATACACACATATATTTATATATACACATACACACACATACACACATATATTTTATATATACACACATATATTTATATATACACATACACACACACATACACATATACACATATATTTTTATATATACACACATATATATACACACATATATACACATACATACACACATATACACATATTTTTTTATATACACACATATATTTATATATACATATACACATATACACACACATATACACATATATTTTTATATATACACATATATTTGTATATACACATATACACACACATATACACATATATTTTTTATATACACACACATATTTATACACACACACGCAGGTGGCATGCCTATACACATATATATTTATACACACACACACACACGCAGGTGGCATGCCTGTACACACATATATATTTATACACATGCACACATGCAGGTGGCATGCCTATACACACATATATACTTATACACACACACACGCAGGTGGCATGCCTGCACATCCGTGACCTGGATGCAGCTCAGCAGCATTAGCTGCAAAACGCTTCAAGGGCTCTCTCTCCTGAGCTTGGAAAGGCCCAGTGTGGAGGGCATGAGGGTATTATTCCCAGGAAGAGAGTGCATAAAAATGAGAGCTAGGGTTTATCAAGTCAGCACTGCACTGAAACTGTCATGTCCCCACCATCTGACTCTCAACCCCACCCAGTGAAATGGGTTCCCCATGGCTGAAGCTGTGATAGAGGATCTTACAAGTTACATAACTTGACCAACTTCATGGGCTAATAAGTGGCAAAGATGAGATTGATTGTTGAACATTCATCTACCGTGGCATATGTTTAAATTCTCATATGTCTAGTGTCAGAGATTTGCAGTTTTCCATGAGGTAGAGAGAAAGAAATGGGCAACTTTAAAAATGAATGGTAGCCATAAAAAAGGATGAGTTCATGTCCTTTATAGGGACATGGATGAAGATGGAAACCATCATTCTCAGCAAACTATCACAAGGACAGAAAACCAAACACCGCATGTTGTCACTCATAGGTGGGAATTGAACAATGAAAACGCTTGGACACAGGAAGGGGAACATCACACACCAGGGACTGTTGTGGGGTGGGGGGAGGGGGGAGCGATAGCATTAGGAGATATACCTAATGTAAATAACGAGTTAATGGGTGCAGCACACCAACATGGCACATGTATACATATGTAACAAACCTGCACGTTGTGCACATGTACCCTAGAACTTAAAGTATAATTTTAAAAAAAAAAGGATGGTATAGGCCAGGTGGTTGTGGCTAATGCCTGTAATCCCAGCATTCTGGGAGGCCAAGGTGGGTGGATCATTTGAGGTCAGGAGTTTGAGACCAGCCTGGCCAACATGGTGAAATGCTGTCTCTACTAAAAATACAAAAATTAGCCAGGCATGGTGGCACACACCTGTAATCCCAGCTACTTGGGAGGCTGAGGCAGGAGAATCACTTGAACCCGGGAGGTAGAGGTTGCAGTGAGTCAAGATCGCGCCACTGCACTCCAGCCTGGGTGACAGAGCGAGACTCCGTATTTAAAATAAAATTTTTTTTTTTTTTGAGACGGAGTCTGGCTCTGTTGCCCAGGCTGGAGTGCAGTGGCGCAATCTCGGCTCACTGCGAGCTCCACCTTCCGGGTTCATGCCATTCTCCTGCCTCAGCCTCCTGAGTAGCTGAGACTACAGGTGCCCGCCAGCACTCCTGGCTAATTTTTTGTATTTTTAGTAGAGAAAGGGGTTTCACCTTGTTAGCCAGGATGGTCTCGATCTCCTGACCTTGTGATCCGCCCACCTTGGCCTCCCAAAGTTCTGGGATTACAGGTGTGAGCCACTGCGCCTGGCCTAAAATAAAATTTTTTAAAAATTGTATATAAAAATGTCTTATGGCTGGGCACCGTGGCTCACGCCTGTAATCCCAATACTTTGAGAGTCCTAGGCGGGTGGATCACTTGAGGTCAGGAGTTCAAGACTAGCCTGTCTAACACGGTAAAACCCTGTCTCTACTAAAAATACAAAAAATTAGCCAGGTGTAGTGGCAGGCACCTGTAATCCCAGCTACTAGGTAGGCTGAGGCAGGAGAATCGCTTGAAGCTGGGAGGCGGAGGTTGCAGTGAGCTGAGATTGTGCCGTTGCACTCCAGCCTGGGCGACAGATTGAGACTGTCTTTTTTTTTTTTTTTATAGAAAGTCTTACAGTTCCTATTCCAGATGAGAGGGAAGTTTAGAATCACTTCCTAGAAGGAGTAAGCTTTAGACTGAGACAAATGAAGAAGAGGAGTTGGCCGAGTTGCCTGAGCATGGTAGAGAAAAACATTCTGAGCATAAAGTCGAGGCATCCCAAAGCCTTTAACAGAGGGTTTGGCTGGGCCACGGAGAATGAGCAGGAGGTGAAGACGGAGGGACTAGAAGTCAGACAACATGGCATCTTGAAAATACTTGTAATAGCAAGTAGAAGCAATTACATAGTTTGAAAGGGGTGGTAATAGAAATCATCAAACTTTCATTTCAGCACTGTTGCAAAAGTGTTGAGTGACCCAGAGGGAGTTGTGGAATAAACACAGGGAGACGAGTTTGAGGTCTTTCTACTGTCCATGAGATAAATAAAGGTGGCTTGGAATAGGGTGATGGCACAGAAAGAAGTAGAAATGGAAGATGCTTCCGAAGTGTACAAGACAGTTTGTGTGTGTGTGTGTGCACGTGTGTGTGTGTGTGTGTGTGTGTTTGAAACAGAGTCTTGCTCTGTCGCCCAGGCTGGGCTGTCGCCCAGTGCAGTGGCGCGATCTCGGCTCACTGCAAGCTCCGCCTCCCGGGTTCACGCCATTCTCCTGCCTCAGCCTCCCTGGTAGCTGGGACTACAGGCGCCTGCCACCACGCCCGGCTAATTTTTTGTATTTTTAGTAGAGACGGGGTTTCACCATGTTAGCCAGGATGGTCTCGATCTCCTGACCTCGTGATCCACCTGCTTCGGCCTCCCAAAGTGCTGGGATTACAGGCGTGAGCCACCGCGCCTGGCCACAAGACAGTTTTTAAGAACTAAATGCAGAGAGAGAGAACGCAGTGTCATGGGTGATCCCCAAGTTTCTGGCATGATAAACTGGGTGGATGGGGTTCCATGGCCTCACCTCATGGAAGAGATGTTTTGCAAAAAGTAGATTGGGGGATGGGTAGTCAAGCTTGGACCTTGTAAGTTGTTGAAGGTACCTGTATTTGGGTAACTCATAGGCATCTAGTGAGTCATTGACTAACTGGGTCTGGAGTTCAAGACAGGTCTTGAGGAGGACTCCTGAAAAGAAAAATCACCATAATTAACCTCATTGTGTGACTTACCCAAGGCCATCCAGCAAAATGGCCAGAGAATTCATAAACCTCTGTTTCTTCAGTGTGCTTCTGCTGGCTCAGGAAAGTCTGACTCTGTTGTCTCCGTTATAGGCCAATCATGGAATAAACTGAGATCCTGAGGTTTGTCTTGGTTCCCCTCCATAATTTGGACACAGGACATTCTTATCCTTGGCTTGGGTAATTACAGTGACTTCATTGAGGCCAATCTCCCTTTTTCTTTGTCTTGCAGGACATTCACCAGAAGATCCTGAAGCAACGACGACTGACCAAGGACCAAGCAAGGAAAAAGTACCAGGTTAGTGGGGTGGAGTTGGGGGAAATAGGATGTGCTTAAAGACACATGGCAGCCAGTTTGCATCTCTAGGGGTTAGAATCATGACTTCTGATAGTCTAGTGTTCTTTCTAGTCTAACTACCCTACCATTAGCTGATCGGATAGGTTCTGAGGATCTGGTAATTCTGGTATTTCTCTTTCCAAGTTGAAGAGTTCTGTGGCCTGGGGCCAGGCCCAGTGGCTCACACCTGTAATCCCAGTACTTTGGGAGACCGAGGCGGGGGCAGATCCCCTGAGGTCAGGAGTTCAAGACCAGCCTGGCCAACATGGTGAAACCTCGTCTCTACTAAAAATACAAAAAAATAGCCAGATGTGGTGGTGGGTGCCTGTAATCCCAGCTACTTGGGAGGTGGAGGCAGGAGAATCGCTTGGACCTGGGAGGCAGAGGTTACAGTGAGTCAAGATCACGCCACTGCACTCCAGCCTGGGTGACAGAACGAGACTCCATCTCAAAAAAAAAAAAAGTTCTGTGGTCTTCAGGCTTTCTTAAAACTTGAGGACTTCCCATCATCTTCAGTTTGGGTAACCTTATGACCCCACTATGACAAGCTCCTCCCAATAACCCAGTGGGAGGCTTTGGTGGAAAGAATCAGATAGCATGAAACCAGATTCAGTACAATTCCCCAAACATTTGAGCACTGACCTCATGCCAGCCACTGCTCTGCATATTTACAATACATCGTTGGCCGAAGCACACGTGTTCATGAAATTCACACGTTGTGGGACAGGAAAGACAAACCGAAAAACTAAGATGACACCGGGGAAGGCAAAACACACAGGGAGAAAGGCAGGCTGCGTAGACACCATGAATTCTCTGCTGCTACCTGCGCCGCCACCATCTTGCTCAGCTCCCAGCAGCCAGTGTTGACCGTGAAACCTAACCTGGTTTGGAAGGGGTTGAAACCAACCTCGTTTTGATGGAGCTTTGCTCAGGCTGTGGGTGGGAAAGAGCTCTTCAAAGCTAACATCTGAGTAACTGGCATCTGAGTCAGAGGCTCTGAGTCCCAAAGGTTCTACATTGCTCACAGTTTGATGTCAATCTAGGCTTCACCGGGTGAGTGTGACGTGTTATCCTTCATGTGATAGGACTGTGTCTCAGAGGTTTTATAAGTTACCGAATGGTGGCTTAGAGAGAGCGTAAAATAAACACACAGAGTAACCTTGATAGTAGGACTGAAACAAACCTGACAAAAGCCGGGGGTCTTGCCATCAGCCACATTAGGAGATCCCTCTGAGCTGCTCCTGGACACGAGAACTACCACTTCTCGAGACCACGTGGATCACGCACCGTGCCAGTGCTTTAGCCCACGCTTCTCAATCCTATGTGGTACTGACTGTCGTTAGTCATGCAGTGAGACCCAGAAGCTCAATGCACACCAAAGTCTCACATGGTTAAATTGAGGCAAGGTGGGCTTGTGCCAGAAAGACCTGACTACAGGTGTTATCCATGTACAAAGATGAAGGCCATCAGAGACAGACACTCTACCCTCAAGGAGCTTACATCATAGGGGATCACAGGCCTTCATTGTTGCTCCTGATGGGCTGGGTATGGAAAGATGTCCCTCAAAGGCTGGGCGCGGTGGCTCACGCCTGTAATCCCAGCACTTTGGGAGGCCAAGGTGGGTGGATCACCTGAGGTCGGGAGTTCGAGACCAGTCTGACCAACATGGAGACACCCCATCTCTACTAAAAATACAGGGAAAAAAAAAAAACTAGCCAGGCATGGTGGCACGTGCCCGTAATCCCAGCTACTCGAGAGGCTGAGGCAGGAGAATCACTTGAACCCAGGAGGTAGAGGTTGTGGTGAACCACTGCACTTCAGCCTGGGAAACAAGAGCTTAACTCTGTCTCAAAAAAAAAAAAATCCCTTGAAACTAAGCCAACCCAATAAATGCAGTTGTTTTTTATCAAGCTATAGAATCAAATGTGGTATATGTATATAATAGTATATTATTTGGCATAAAAAGGAATGATGTGGCTGGACACGGTGACTCATACCTGTAATCCCAGCACTTTGGGAGGCTGAGGCAGGCAGATTGCTCGAACCCAGGAGTTCGAGACCAACCTGGGCAATGTAGCAAGACCCCACGTCTACCAAAAAATTAGCTGAGTGTGGGAGTGCGCACGTATAGTCCCAGCTACTTGGGAGGCTGAGGCAGGAGGATTGCTTGAGTCCAGGGGGGTTGAGGCTGCATTGAGCCATGATTGTGCCACTGCACTTCAGCCTGGGTGATAAAATGAGACTATGTCTTTAAAATATATATATAGATAGATAGATAGATAGATATATGTATACACATACATACACACACTAATGTATGCTACAAGATGGACCTTGAAGACACTAGGCTAAGTGAAGGAAACCATCACAAAAAGATATATATTGAATGATTCCATTCATATAAAATGTCTAGAATCGGCAAATCCATTTAAATACTAGATTAGTGGTTGCCTAGGGCTGGGGTGAATGGGGAAACTTAGAGGGTGAGGACTAAGAGGGCAGGGTTTTTCTCTTTGAGGGTGATTAAAACGTTCTAAAATTGTACTGATGGTTACAATCTGAATATTCTCAATCATGATTGTACACTTTCAATGGGTGAATTGTATGATTTGTGAAATTTATTTCTGTAAATCTATTACAAAACTCTAGAGAAGACAATAAGATACATCCATCTGAAGTCAACATCGTACGTATGACGACTCCAAAGCCCAGAGAGACAGATTTGCCCAAGGAAGATCAGCCAACAGAAAGCCTGATTTTTTTTTTTTTCTTTCCAGACTGAGATGTCATCTTTGTGTTAGATCTTTTTTCTTTTCCTATTTTTTTTTTCTTTCCCGCCTAGATAGTCTCGCTCCATTGCCCAGGCTGGAGTGCAATGGCTTGATCTTGGCTCACTGCAGCCTCTGCCTCCCAGGTTCAAGTGATTCTCCTGTCTGCCTCCCAAGTAGCTGGGATTACACACATGCACCACCATGCCTGGCTAATTTTTGTATTTTTGGTAAAGATGGGGTTTCACCATATTGGTCAGGCTGGCCTAGAACTCCTGACCTCAGGTGATCCACCCACCTCGGCCTCCCAAAGTGCTAGGATTACAGGCATGAGCCACCACACCCAGCCTAGATCTTATAAATTCTATGTAAGTTCAGATTCTTTCATCTCTTACGTGGTGAATCTATTTAGTCTAATAGATTGAATGTATTATGATGCTCAAGACATAGCTCCTAATATAAATCCACCCCCACAAGGAAAGGTGTTCTTCCCGTAGTGGCTGCTTTTTTTTTTTTTTTCTTTCTCCCACAGAGTCTTGCTCTGTCACCCAGGCTGGAGTGCAGTGGTGCAGTCTGGGCTCACTGCAAGCTCCACCTCCCAGGTTCACACCATTCTCCTGCCTCAGCCTCCCAAGTAGCTGTGACTATAGGCACCTGCCACCATGTCCGGCTAATTTTTTGTATTTTTAGTAGAGATGGGGTTTCACCATGTTGGCCAGGCTGCCTTCGAACTCCTGACCTCGTGATCCGCCTGCCTTGGCCTCCCAAAGTGCTGAGATTACAGGCATGAGCCACTGCGCCTTGGCCTTTTTTTTTTTTTTTTTCCAGATAACTCGATTCAGGTTTACATATCGTAAAATCTTGAGAATACAATTCGAAAATTTATAAACATGAACCTATTACCATAATCCAGTCTTAGGACATTTCTATAACCCAAAAAAAAAAATCCTTCAGCAGAGACAAGGTGGACAAAATTGGCCTGTCTTACTTTTGCATAATTTGGAACGATCTTACAATTATTTTCCCAGAACCTGTTATTGTAATGAATGACACTTACAGCCTTCTTTCAAGTGTTAAACTGCTGTTGCTTTCCTGGAATACCTGTGAAATAAGCACCATTACATACCTTTGATACACTTCTGATACAGTTTGCTGATAAGTCACTTCAAATTTGGCGTCTGTGTTTGAGTGAACTGGTCTGTAATCTCTTTATATACTTTCCTTGCTTTTTTAAAGTTGAGAGAAAATTCATATATCATAAAATTCATCTTAATACAATTCAGTGTTTTATTTTATTAACAAAGTTGTGTAACCATCACTGCTATCTAATTTCAGGAAATTTTCATCACCCCAGAAAACCACATACCTGTTAGCCATCACTCCCCCATACCCAGCCCCTGGAAACCATTCATCCACTTTGTGTCTGTGAATTTTGCCTCTTCTGGACTTGCCATGTAAATGAAATCAGACAATTATATTGTGTGATTGGCTTTCTTCATTTAACATAATGTTTTTCTTTTGAGACGGAGTCTTGCTCTGTTGCCCAGGCTGGAGTGCAGTGGCGCGATCTCGGCTCACTGCAACCTCCGCCTCCCTGGTTAACGCCATTCTCCTGCCTCAGCCTCCTGGGTAGCTGGGCACCCACCACCCCGCCCGGCTAATTTTTGTATTTTTAGTAGAGATGGGGTTTCACAGTGTTAGCCAGGCTGGTCTCGATCTCCTCACCTTGTGATCTGCCCACCTCAGCCTCCCAAAGTACTGGGATTTTAACATAATGTTTTAAAGATTTGTCAATATCATAGCCTGTCTCAGGACTTCATAACTTTTTATGGCTGAACAGTATTCCTTTTATGTATATACCGCTTCTTGTTCATTTATCACATGATGGACATTTGGGTTTGGTTTTGTTTTGTGTTTTTTGTTTGTTTGTTTGTTTGTTTGCTATTATGAACGATGCAGCTATGGATTCCCACGTGTGTGTTTGTGTAGACGTGTTTTCGATTCAGGGAGGCCTATACCTAGGAGTAGAAGTGGTGGGTCATATGGCAACTCTGTTTAACTTTTTGAGGAGCTGCCAAATGGTTTTTCTTAAGTGACTGCACCAGTTTGCATCCTCAACAACACCTTAATGAAAGCTACAGTAACATTTGCTCCTCTATTTTTTTATTGTAACCATCCTAGTAGGTATGAAACATTCACTGTGGTTTTGATTTGAATTTCCGTAATTATGTTCAGAATCTTTTCATGTGCTAATTGGCCACTTCTATGTCTTCAGAGAAATGTATATTCAAATCCTTGGTCCGTTTTTAACTTCATTATATTGTTGACTTGCAATACTTAGGTTTTATCATCTAGATTATGTAGAGACATAATTTTATATATTCCCCTGTTCTCTGAGTTGTCTTTTCACATTCCTGATACTGTCCTTTGAAGCATAGCGGGCTTTTATTTTATGAAGACAAATTTATTTCCTTGATTGTGCTTTTGGTGTTATATCTTTAAAAAATTGTTTAACCCAGCTGGGCACGGTGGCTTATACCTGTAATCCCAGCACTTTAGGAGGCCCAGGCGGTGGATCACAAGATCAGGATATCCAGACCCTCCTGGCCAACATGGTGAAACCCTGTCTCTACTAAAATACAAAAAAATCCGCCGGGCATGGTGGCACTTGCCTGTAGTCCCAGCTACTTGAGAGAGTGAGTCAGGGGAATTGCTTGAACCCAGGAGGTGGAGGTTGCAGTGAGCCAAGATCGTGCCATTGCACTCCAGCCTGGTGACAGAGAAACGCTCCATCTCAAAAAAAAAAAAAAATTGCTTAACCCAAAATCGGAAGGTTTATACCAATATTTCCTCTTAAGGATTTTGTAGTTACAGCTCTTAAAAACATGTAGGTCTTTAAACATTTTGAGTTAATTTTGTATATAGCATGAAGTAGAGGGTTCAACTTCATCCTTTTGTGTGTAGATAACCAGTTCTCCAGCAATATTTATTGAAAACACTATTCTTTATCATTGTCTAGATATTCTTGTCTAAAATCACAGATATATGGGATTATTTTTAAACTTTCCAGTCTATTCCATTGATCTCTATATCTGACCTTGTGCCTGAACCACACTGACTTAATTACTGTTGCTTTATAGTTTTGAACTCAAAGTGTGATTCTCCAACTTGACTTGAAGATAGATTGGCTATTCTGGGTCTCTTGAATTTCCATGTGACTTTTAGTATCAATCAGCTTTACAATTTCTGCAAACAAAAAAAGGTAGCTGGGATTTTGATGAAGATTGCATTATGTCATGTAGATTAATGTTGGGTATATGACACAGTAACAACATTAAGTCTTCAACCCATGGACACAAGGTGGTCTTTCCATTAATTTAGGGTTTTCTTAATTTTTTTTGGTTACGTTTGTGGCTTTCAGGATACAAGTCTCTCATTTCATTTGTTAAATTTGTCCTGAAATATTTTGTTCTATGCCATTATAAGTGTGGAGTGTTTGTTTTGTTTTTGTTTTGTTTTGTTTGTTTTTGTTTTGTTTGTATTTTTTTTGGACAGAGTTTCGCTCTTTTTGCCCATGCTGGAGTGGTGTGATCTCGGCTCACTGCAACCTCTGCCTCCTGGGTTGAAGCAATTCTCCTGCCTCAGCCTTCCAGTAGATGGGATTACAGGCACACGCCACCATGCCTGGCTAATTTTTTTGAATTTTGAGTAGAGACGGGGTTTCACCATGTTGGCCAGGCTGGTCTTAAACCCCTGACCTCAAAAGATTCGCCCGCCTCAGCCTCCCAAAGTGTTGGTATTACAGGAGTGAGCCACTGTGCCTGGCGTTGTTCATTTTATTTTGTTTACTGCCAGTGTATAGAAATACTTTTGATTTTGAATCGTCAGATCTTGAATCTAGTGCTTATGTTACTGGCGCACACTGCCCTGCCGCTGAGCCAGTGGTTCTGTGCTCTAAACTGGTCAGAAAATTAACTATGGCATGACTAAGTTTATCTGGGGTGTCCAACATCTCTGATTTGAATAATATACACAGTACGTTTGTGTTGATTCTTCTCCCTTCTCTTTTGCAGGAATTTCACAAGCTGTGCAACAAGATAGTGCCACAGCTGCCGAGACAAAAGAACAAGGTGAATGAAATAGATCTATTCATTTCTTGCCCTCCTAGAAGAAAGTTGGGTGAGAGAAGTCCATGTAGTTCAAACGACGGGGAAATCCACTTTCCCTTTCTTCATCCTCATTTGTCTCTGGTGTGTGAGTCCCTCTTCCCTAAGAGATCTTGGGATCAGCACCATGGACAGAACCTTGCGTGTTCACTACGATTATTTTCACTACAGTTTTTTATTTTTAACTGAAAAATAAGAATTGTATATACTTATGGGGCGTGAGGTTTCAATACACGTATATATTGTAGAATGTTCAAATCAGGGTAACTAATGTATCCATCACCTCAAATATTCTTTGTGCTGAGAACATTTTATTTTTACTTATTTATTTATTTTGAGATGGAGTTCTTTTCTTGTGGCCCAGGCTGGAGTGCAATGGTGTGATCTCGGCTCACTGCCAGCTCCGCCTCCCGGGTTCAAGCGATTATTCTGCCTCAGCCTCTCAAGTAGCTGGGGCTACAGGTGTGCACCACCACACCCAGCTAATTTTGTATTTTTAGTAGAGACAGGGTTTCTGCATGTTGGTCAGGCTGGTCTGGAACTCCCGACCTCAGGTGATCCACCCGCCTCAGCCTCCCAAAGTGCTGGGATTACAAGCTTGAGCCACCACACCCAGCTGTGCTGAGAACATTTAAAATCCTCTTAGCTATTTTGAAATATACATTGTTATTAACCAGTCACCACGTTGTGCAATAGAATACCAGAACTTACTCCTCTTGTCTAGCTGTAACTTTGTACCTGTTGACTAATGTTTTCCAACTTTCCCGGTCCACTCTCTGCCCCACCAGCCTCTGGTAACCACCGTTCTACCCTCCAATTCTGAGTTCGACATTTTTAGATTCCACATGTCAGATCCTCTGGTATTTCTCTGTGCCTGGCTTACTTCACTTAACATAATGTCCTCTAGGTTCCTCAATGTCATAGCAAATGACAGAATTTCCCGTATGTTTTAGGGCTGAATAACCCATTGTGTATATATACCACATTTTTTTAAGGGAGTCTTGCTCTGTTGCCCAGGCTGGGGTGCAGTGGCGCGATCTCAGCTCACTGCAAGCTCCGCCTCCTGGGTTCAAGTGATTCTCCTGCCTCAGCCTCCCAAGTAGCTGGGATTACAGGCGTGCACCACCATGCCCAGCTAATTTTTGTATTTTTAGTGCAGATGGGGTTTCACCGTGTTAGGCAGGATGGTCTCAATCTCTTGACCTCGTGATCTGCCCGGCTCGGCCTCCCAAAGTGCTGGGATTACAGACGTGAGCCACTGCGCCCAGCCAAAATCCCTTTCATTTCTTTAAGGCTGTTAGTTGTGACCCTCTTTCATTCCTGACTCCAGTAATTTTAGCTGTCTCTTTTTTTCCTTGGTCAGTCTGGCTAAAGGTCTGTCAATTTTGTTCTTTTCAAAGAACAAACTGGTAGGTTTGTTTTCTCTACGGTATTTCCATCTTGTATTTTGTTTACTTCTTTATTCCCTTTCTCTGCCTGTTTTGGGGTCAGTTTGCTACTCACTAACCCCAAAGGGGGTTCTTTCCTACTTTAAGGTGGGAAGTTATATTATATTTCAGATCTTTCTTAGGCATTTATGGCTATAAATTTTCCTTTATGCACGGCTCTACCTACACGCCGTAAATATTGCTGTGTTTTGTTTCCACTCATTTCAAAGTATTTAATTCCCTTTTGTTTCCCCTTTGACCTATTGAGGATTGTGTGGCTTCACTTCCATATATTTGGAAATTTTCAAATTTTCTGACTGATTTCTAATCTTATTTCATTGTGTTAAGAGAGCATACTTTGTATAATTTCAAGGAACATAAACTTGAAGCATGTTTTATGCCTGATATATCTATCTTGAAGAAGGTCTGTTTGCAGTTGAGAAGGGCATATTTTCTGCTGTTGGGTGGAGCGTTCATTTGATATCTGCCTTCAATGTTTTCCATATCGGTAAATAGCATCACTATATGCCTGGTCATTTACACCAAAAGCTTAGTCATTTTTTGTTTGTTTGTTTGGTTTTGAGATGGAGTCTCACTCTGTCTCCCAGGATGGAGTGCAGTCGCGCAATCTTGGCTCACTGCAACCTCCACGTCCCAGGTTTAAGCAGTTCTCGTGCCTCGACTTCCTGAGTAGCTGTATTTTTTAATATTTATTTTCTCCACCTTATATCTAGCAAATCAGAAGATCATATGGTCTCTACCTGTAATATATGACCCATTTTTACACAGTTCTTCCCATCTGCTGTATTTAAAGGCATTTCATTTGCGTCTCAAACGCAATCCACTTTTACATACAATCAATTTTTCATACAATAACCAAGGCGATCTAAAAATTTACACCTGTAACTTTACTCCCATGCTTAAAAATCCTTAAATGGTTTTTATTCTGTTTGTGATTTTAAAAAATCTATAATTTTTCTCTAATTGACAAGACAAAGACCACCCTAATGATTGTTCTTTAAAATGGCAAATCTCTTCTCATATATCCTAAGACGAATTTGTATTTAGCCTCACATGGTAACTATTTCCTGATAAATATATATAGTGGTTATTCTGAGTCAGTGGTAGCTACTGTATGCCAGAGGCTGTGTTATTACTCTACCAAATCATCTCCACAGCAACTCGACAACATAAGAACAATTTCTTTGCTTTTCTAGATGAGCATACAGAAACATTTAACTTCAGTAACTTGATGAAGATCTTACAAATAGTTTATGACAACTCACATTTGAATCCTGTGTCTAATTCAAATCCAATTCTTTTTTTAAGAGAGTGAGTTTTGCTGTATTGCTGAGACTACAATGCAGTGGCTATCCACAAGCACAACCGTAGCTCACTACAGCCTCAAACTGCTGGACTCAAGTGATTCTCCTGCCTCAGCCTCCCAAGTAGCTGGGACTACAGGCACGTACCACAAAATCTGGCTCTAAGATCCTAAGATCCTTAATTCTTAACTGTAGGTTTTGCCCCTCATTTAGTTTTTGTATTCTTATTATTATTTTTGGAGTGCAGTGGCATGATCTCAGCTTACTGCAACCTCTGCCTCCAAAGTTCAAGTTATTCTCCTGCTTCAGCCTCCTGAGTAGCTGGGATTACAGGCACGTGCCACCATCCCTGGCTAACTTTTTGTATTTTTTAGTAGAGATGGGGTTTCATCATATTGGTCAGGCTGGTCTCGAACCCCTGACCTCTGGTGATCTGCCCGCCTTGGCCTCCCAAAGTGCTGGGATTACAGGCGCAAACCACCACGCCCAACATACCCTTCATTTTAATAACTTGTGCAAGGCTCTCCAAGGAGAAATGAGCCTGGGACCCCCTCACCCTCAAGCTTTGAATTAGTGCTCATTGTACTAGTGCACTCTGTCTTCTAGCTGAGACAGTGGTTGCCATGTTTTCAACTGGCCAGAAAATAAATATGGCATGACTAAGCTTATCTTGGGGGTGTCTGACATCTCTGACTTGAATAATAAACACAAATATGTTGGAATTCATTTTCTTTTGCAGAAATTTCACAAGCTATGGAACAAGAAGGTGCCACAGCAGCAGAGACAGAAGAACAAGGTGAGGAAAATAGATTTATTCCTTAGTTGCCCTCCTGGAAGAAAGTTGAGTGAAAGAAGTGTAAGTAACTTAGATTTCAAGGGTATGTAGTTTAGATTGCCTTTCTTCATTCTCATTTGTCTCTGGTGTCAACCCCTTCCCTTCAAGCTCTTGATCAGTACCATGGATAGAGCTACACAAGTTCACTGTGATTATCTACAGTCAGATACTATGAAGACAAAATTCTAAAGAACCCATAATTCTAGGGGACTCGAATCAATCACAACTTTGATGGATGTTAAACATATGGCCAAGAGTAGTCAAATGCTTTCTTCAAACTTAAGTAGCAGTAATTATTTTCATAATTACTTCTATCAACTAATATGTATGTGAATACCTGCCATTGAAGAATTGTGCTGGAATTACAGTGGTAAGAAAAACATGTCTTGCCTTCATGGCTTTTTTTTTTTTTTTTTGGAGAAGGAGTCTCGCTGTGTTGCCCAAACTGGAGTGCAGTGGTGGGATCTCGGCTCAGTGCAACCTCTGCCTCCCAGGTTCAAGCGATTCTTCTGTCTCAGCCTCCTGAGTAGCTGCGATCACAGGCACCTGCCACTGTGCCCAACTAATTTTTGTATTTTTAGTAGAGATGGGGTTTCACCATATTGGCCAAGCTGGTCTCGAACTCTTGACCTCGTGATCTGCCCACCTCGGCCTCCCAAAGTGCTGGGATTACAGGCATGAGCCACCACGCCCGACCTACCCCTCATTTTAATAACTTGTGCAAGTCTCTTCAAGGAGAAATGAGCCTAGGACCCTCACCCTCAAGCTTTGAATTAGTGCTCATTGTACTAGTGCACTCTGTCTTCTAGCTGAGACAGTGGTTGCCATGTTTTCAACTGGCCAGAAAATAAATATGGCATGACTAAGCTTATCTTGGGGGTGTCTGACATCTCTGACTTGAGTAATAAACACAAGTATGTTGGAATTCATTCTTCTTTTGCAGAAATTTCACAAGCTATGGAACAAGAAGGTGCCACAGCAGCAGAGACAGAAGAACAAGGTGAGGAAAATAGATTTATTCCTTGGTTGCCCTCCTGGAAAAAAGTTGGGTGAAAGAAGTGTAAGTAGTTTAGATTGCCTTTTTTCATTCTGATTTGTCTCTGGTGTCAACCCCTTCCCTTCAAGCTCTTGATCAGTACCATAGATAGAGCTACACAAGTTCACTGTGATTATCTACAGTCAGATACTATGAAGACAAAATTCTAAAGAACCCATAATTCTAGGGGACTCGAATCAATCACAACTTTGTTTGATGGATGTTAAACATATGGCCAAGAGAAGTCAAATGCTTTCTTCAAACTTAAGTGGCAGTAATTATTTTCGTAATTCCTTCTATCAACTAATATGTACGTGAATACCTGCCATTGAAGAATTGTGCTGGAATTACAGTGGTAACAAAAACATGTCTTGCCTTCATGGCATTTTTTTTTTTTTTTGAGAAGGAGTCTCGCTGTGTCGCCCAAGCTGGAGTGCAGTGGCACAATCTCAGCTCACTGAAACGTCTGCCTCCTAGGTTCAAGCGATTCTTCTGTCTCAGCCTCCCGAGTAGCTGGGATTACAGGCCTGCCACCATGCCCGACTAATTTTTGTATTTTTAGTAGAGATGGGGTTTCACCATATTGGCCAGGTCGGTCTCACACTCCTGATCTCGTGATCTGCCCACCTCAGCCTCCCAAAGTGCTGGGATTACAGGCATTTGCCACTGTGCCCAGCTGCCTTCATGGCATTTATCATCCAGACTTACACATTAGCTAAACCTTATGGAATGAAGATGAGTCTAAATGCTATAACTTTGCAGGATGATGATTAAACAGCCAAAGATGTAAGAGCAGGCTTCCCTGAGAAACTGTTGATTGAGGCTTTTTTGTTGAGATATAATTAGGATTTTATATACCATAAAGTTGACCCTCCTGAAGTACATGATTCAATTATTTTTAGTCTATTCAGTTATCTAACTGTCATCACTAATTCCAAAACATTTTTTTTCTCCCAAAAAGAAACCCCATACCCCTTTGCAGTCACCAGTTTCCTCTCCCTCAAAACTCTGGACAACCACTAATCTACTTTGTGTCTCTAAACTCTCCGATTCCAGATCGGTCATGTAGATGGAATCATATGATACGTAGTTTTCCGTGACTGGCATGTTTCACTTGGCATAAAGTTCCAAAGCCCGTGTTCCAGTGTCTATCAGCACTTCATTTTTGTTGCTGAATAATATTCCATTGTATGGAAAGACCCCATTTTCTTCATCTGTTGTTCAGTTCGTGGGAATTTGGCTTTTTTCTCACTTTGGGGCTGTTAACAGTGCTCCCTGAACACTCATGTCCTAGGAGGCAGTAATGGAAAGAAGTGACTTGACTAGCATGAGATATTGAAGATATAAAGCTAACTGGAATTGGTGATTGGCAGAGTTCTGAAAAAAGGGGCTCTGGGAATTGCTCTCACCTTTCTTCTGGAACGATCTGGTGGGTGGTGATGCCAGGAGTCAATGACTAACATTTTGAGCTCTGAGACAGCTTCAAGCTGGGCTGTTATCCCACCTGTGCAATGTAATGTCGATCCTGTGTGAGCTACGTAATCATTCACTAACCAATATTTGAAAAACTAATGGTTGCCAGTGTTGTCAACTTTAAATTGGGATGAATAATATACACAAATATTGGTGACATTTTTAGAATAATTACTCTGGTCTAGGCACTGTTCTCCACATTTTGATTGTCAAGACACCTTCACGCTAACCTAGTAAGGGGAGATACACTCTCCACTCCACCCCTTTTTTGAAACAGGGTCTTGCTGTGTCGCCCAGGCTGAAGTACAGTGGCACAATCACAGCTCACTGCAGCCCCTAACTCCTGGGCTGAAGCAGTCCTCCTGCCTCAGCCTCCTAAGTAGCTGGAAATTAGGCATATGCTACAACATCTGGCTAATTTTCATATTTGTTATAGAAAGGGGGGGGCAGGGGTCTCGCTGTGTTGCCCAGGCTAGTCTTGAACTCCTGCCCTCAAGTGATCTGCCCATCTCAGCATCCCAATGCACTAGGATTACAGGGCTGAGCCACTATGCCCAGCCAATCCCTACTATATAAATGAACAAATTACCATATACCGGATTGATGGGAAGCTACAATTAAATTTATGTAAAACAAGAAAAACAATGAGCTCAGCATCTGCTCCAAAGTAGGATCACAAACACAACATTTTTTCTTATTATCACTTAGAAAAAACCTATGAGAGAATATTTTTTGTTAGAAGTAAAAGATGAGGTATTTTGTTTTTTGTTGTGAGACTGAGTTTAGCTCTTGTTGTCCAGGCTGGAGTGCAATGGCGCGATCTCAGCTCACTGCAACCTCCGCCTCCCAGGTTCAAGCGATGCTCCTGCCTCAGCCTCCCGAGTAGCTGGGATTACAGGCATGTGCCACCACACCTGGCTAATTTTGTATTTTTAGTAGAGAGATGGGGTTTGTCCATATTGGTCAGGCTGGTCTCAAACTCTCAACCTCAGGTGATCCGCCTGCCTCGGCCTCCCAAAGTGCTGGGATTACAGGCGTGAGCCACTGCACCCAGCGAGACAAAAGATGAGTTTTTGATGCTTTGAATTTGTGGTCCTGTGACCCCTTAAGGGGGGAGAGTTAGACACACGAGTCTGGAATTTTAGGAAAGAAGCCCTCACAAAGGAGAGGATGGGAACTCTGAAGTATAGACGTGATAATTAAATCCATAGAAAAAGAGGTGTTTGAGGAAGAACTGAGGGAGGCCTGAGTTTGAATGCAGACTGGCTTCCTGGGGTTTCCCTCCCTCTGTAAAAACCTACATTCCAGTGGCACAGCCAGTCCTCTGAGGACAACAGGTCGGTCTGAGCTCAGCAAATAGAGCTTCTATTCTTAAGGTGTATTTCCCGTGGTTTTAACGTGGGTCTGTTAATGGCTTCCCCTGATGTGGACGACAGACGGCCCTCCGTTTCCATGTGTTCTGTGTCCATGGATTCAACTAACCATCAATCAAAAATATTCAGGAAAACTCCACAAAGTTCCAAAAAGCGAAATCCGAATTTGCCACATGCTGAGCGGTGCATTGAGTCCACACAAATTGAAGCGATGTGTAGACATCGTGTTAGATATTATAAGCAGCCTAGGGATGACTTAAACTACATGGGAGGATGTGCATAGATTATATGCAGTAATACCATTTTATATCAGGGACTTGAGTATCTGGAGATTTTGATGTCATTTGGGGATGTCCTGGAACCCATCTTGGACTGATTCAGAGGATACAACTGCAATGAAGTGTAAGTTCTAGAATTTTTATGTGGAGACTTTGCATACAGTTAGTAATTGTATTACACATTTGTGCAGAGAGACTCTTGCTGCCTTTTTAAGGTAAATAGTGGTACCAGTAAACTTAAGGTCCCAGGATATGAATCTTTTTCACGTTCATTGAGTACCTATCAGATATCAGAGGCTGAAGAGGCTGGAACTATTGAGGCAAAAAGACAAGGTATTTTTCTCATGGAGCTTACATGATAAGCTAGGGGCTGACAAAAACTAAATGCATAAAAGAGTTGAAGTTTGTGATAAATGTCAGGTGGTATAAAATAATTATAGTTTGTGATAAGTTTCATTTTTTCACATTTTCAGGCCCTGTGCTAATGTTGAATGCATATTCTTAAATCTTTATCAGGTGAGCCGGGCACAGTGGCTCACGCCTGTAACCCGAGCACTTGGGAGGCTGAAGTGGGCGGATCACTTGAGGTCAGGAGTTCAACACCAGCCTGGCCAACATGGTGAAACCTCATCTCTGCTTAAAAAAAAAAAAAAAGAACAAATATATATGTGTGTGTGTATATAGATGTGTGTATATATATGTGTATATATGTATATGTAACATACGTATATGTACATATATGTATATACATATGTATACACGTATATACATACGTATACGTATATACATATGTATATACGTATATACGTATATGTATACATATATATACACATATATACATACACACACACACACACACACACACATACATATGAAATTAGCTGAGCATGGTGGCAGGCACCTGTAATTCCAGCTACTTGAGAGGCTGAGGCAGGAGCATTGCTTGAACCTGGGAGATAGAGGCTGCAGTGAGCCAAGATCACGCCGCTGCACGCCAGCCTGGGCAACAGAGTGCAACTGTGTCTCAAAAAAAAAAAAAATCTTCATCAGGTGGGGAAACTGAACAGCAACTTGTATCAAATCACACAGATGCTCTACAGCAGGGGTCCCCAACCCCCAGGCCATGGACTTGTAGGGTGGCCTCTTAGGAACCGGGCAGTATAGCAGGAGGGAGCAAAGCTTCATCTGTATTTACAGCTGCTTCCCATGACTCATGTCACCACCTGAGCTCTGCCTCCTGTCAGATCGGATGTGGCATTTGGTTCTTCCAGGAGCATGAGCCCTATTGTGAACTGCACATGCGAGGGATCTGGGTTGCTTGCTCCTTATGAGAATCTAATGCCTGATGGTCTGTCAGTGTCTCCATCACCCCCAGATGGGACCATCTAGTTGTAGGAAAACAAGCTCAGGCTCCCACTGATCCTACATTATGGCGAGTTGTATGATTATTTCATTGTATATTACAATGTAATCATAATAAAGTGCACAATAAACGTAATGTGCTTGAATCATCTCAAAACCACCCCCTTCCACTCCAGTGTGTGGAAAAATTGTCTTCCATAAAACCGGTCCCTGGTGCCAAAAAGGTTGGGGATCACTGCTCTACCGTAGAGCTTGGGTTCCAGGCGGGATCTGTCTGACCTCAAGGAACGTGCTCTGTTCTCTCTCTCTCTCTTTTTTTTTTTTTTTTTTTTTTTGAGATGGAGTCTCGCTCTGTTGCCCAGTCTGGAGTGCAGTGGCACAACCTTGGCTCACTGCAAGCTCCACCTTCTGCGTTCATGCCTTTCTCCTGCCTCAGCCTCCCGAGTAGCTGGGATTACAGGTGCCCGCCAACACATCTGGCGAATTTTTTTTTTTTTCGTATTTTTAGTAGAGACGGGGTTTCACTGTGTTAGCCAGGATGGTCTCAATCTCCTGACCTTGTGATCTGCATGCCTCGGCCTCCCAAAGTGCTGGGATTACAGGGGTGAGCCACCACATCCGGCCATTCCCCTCTTTATGTACAGCAGGATTCCCCCATTGCATGGGGGAAACCAAGGGATGGAACAGGAAGGGCACACCTGTCCTACAGATGTAGAACTTGGGGCCATGGTACATGCATCCGTGGCTCCCTCAAGTTCCCCTCCCCCTCCCCAAGGCTACGTATGTTGGCATACATCATTCATTTAACAAATACTTGAGTTCCTACAGAGTGCCAGGCACTGTCATAAATACTGAAGGTCCAAGAGTGAGTAAGAAAGTCCATGTTTAGATTCTACGGGAGGAGACCATCAGCAAATACAGCGTAACCCATCAGGTCCCCAGTGCAAAAAGGGACATCGGGTTGAACAAGGGAAGCAGAGCTATTGCGTAGATTGTTAAGAAGCTTTTGAGGCCTTTAAAGTAGGGAATGAAGAGTGAGCATGTTCTCATCACCTGGCTAGGAAGAAACAAGACCCATGTCTGGAGGCTGACTCAGGCCCCACTGATGCTCAGTCCAGGGTTTCTGTGAGGTATATTTTTACTAAAATTCAGATTGGCTTCAGCTGGGCGCAGTGGTTCATGCCTGTAATCCCAGCACTTTGGGAGGCCAAGGTGGGCACATCACTAGGTCAGGAGATTGAGACCATCCTGGCTAACACAGTGAAACCCTGTCTCTACTAAAAATACAGAAAATTAGCTGGGCGTGGTGGTGGGCGCCTGTAGTCCCAGCTACTCAGGAGGTTGAGGCAGGAGAATGGGGTGAACCCAGGAGGCGGAGCTTGCAGTGAGCTGAGATTGCGCCACTGCACTCCAGCCTGGGTGACAGAGCAAGACTCCATCTCAAAAAAAAAAAAAAAAAAAAAAAAAGACTGGCTTCAAATTTTGTTTCCCGATTTATTTTTATTTTTATTTTGAGATGGAGTCTCGCTCTGTGACCAGGCTGGAGTGCAGTGGTGTAATCTCAGCTCACTGCAACTTCCATCTCCCGGGTTCAAGCAATTCTCCTGCCTCAGCCTCCTGAGTAGCTGGGGACTACAGGTGCCAACTACCATGACTAGCTAATTTTTGTATTTATTAGAGACGAGGCTTTGCCATTGACCAGGCTGGTCTCAAACTCCTGACCTCAGGTGATATGCCCATCTTGACCTCCCAAAGTGCTGGGATGACAGGTGCGAGCCACTGCCTGGTCCGTTTCCTGATTTTCATTCTACCCTCTCTGACTTCAGGACATGGAGGTGACACATGGGACTACAAGAGTCACGTGATGACCAAATTCGCTGAGGAGCAGGATGTACGTCGTAGTTTTGAAAAAACTGCTGCTGACTGGCCGGAAATGCAAACGTTGGCTGGTGCTTTTAATTCAGACCAGTGGGGCTTCCGGCCTCGCACGGTGGTTCTGCACGGAAAGTCAGGAATTGGGAAATCGGCTCTAGCCAGAAGGATCGTGCTGTGCTGGGCGCAAGGTGGACTCTACCAGGGAATGTTCTCCTACGTCTTCTTCCTCCCCGTTAGAGAGATGCAGCGGAAGAAGGAGAGCAGTGTCACAGAGTTCATCTCCAGGGAGTGGCCAGACTCCCAGGCTCCAGTGACGGAGATCATGTCCCGACCAGAAAGGCTGTTGTTCATCATTGACGGTTTCGATGACCTGGGCTCTGTCCTCAGCAGTGACACAAAGCTCTGCAAAGACTGGGCTGAGAAGCAGCCCCCGTTCATCCTCATACGCAGTCTGCTGAGGAAAGTCCTGCTCCCTGAGTCCTTCCTGATCATCACCGTCAGAGACGTGGGCATAGAGAAGCTCAAGTCAGAGGTGGTGTCTCCCCGTTACCTGTTAGTTAGAGGAATCTCCGGGGAACAAAGAATCCACTTGCTCCTTGAGCGCGGGATTGGTGAGCATCAGAAGACACAAGGGTTGCGTGCGATAATGAACAACCGTAAGCTGTTCGACCAGTGCCAGGTCCCCGCCGTGGGCTCTCTGATCTGTGTGGCTCTGCAGCTGCAGGACGTGGTGGGGGAGAGCGTCGCCCCCTTCAACCAAACGCTCACAGGCTTGTACGCAGCTTTTGTGTTTCATCAGCTCACCCCACGAGGCGTGGCCCGGCGCTGTCTCAATCTGGAGGAGAGAGTTGTCCTGAAGCGCTTCTGCCGTATGGCTGTGGAGGGAGTGTGGAATAGGAAGTCTGTGTTTGACGGTGACGACCTCATGGTTCAAGGACTCGGGGAGTCTGAGCTCCGTGCTCTGTTTCACATGAACATCCTTCTCCCAGACAGCCACTGTGAGGAGCACTACACCTTCTTCCACCTCAGTCTCCAGGACTTCTGTGCCGCCTTGTACTACGTGTTAGAGGGCCTGGAAATCGAGCCAGCTCTCTGCCCTCTGTATGTTGAGAAGACAAAGAGGTCCATGGAGCTTAAACAGGCAGGCTTCCATATCCACTCGCTTTGGATGAAGCGTTTCTTGTTTGGCCTCGTGAGCGAAGACGTAAGGAGGCCACTGGAGGTCCTGCTGGGCTGTCCCGTTCCCCTGGGGGTGAAGCAGAAGCTTCTGCACTGGGTCTCTCTGTTGGGTCAGCAGCAGAAGGCCCCAGGAGACACCCTGGACGCCTTCCACTGTCTTTTCGAGACTCAAGACAAAGAGTTTGTTCGCTTGGCATTAAACGGCTTCCAAGAAGTGTGGCTTCCGATTAACCAGAACCTGGACTTGATAGCATCTTCCTTCTGCCTCCAGCACTGTCCGTATTTGCGGAAAATTCGGGTGGATGTCAAAGGGATCTTCCCAAGAGATGAGTCCACTGAGGCATGTCCTGTGGTCCCTCTATGGTGAGTACCCCAGGCAGTTTTATCCTATGCCGTGTGCTGAGCTCTGTGTCTCTACTGCTGGGACTTGACGTGACTTCCAGGAACTTCAAGGTCCCAGAGAATTCTCTCAGGATGAATGGCCCAGATGACGTCCAGCTGGCTAAAATGCCAGGACCGGAATCTGGCGCATTGTCCACACCTGGGAAAGGTCTTTCACAATACAGGGCCCCGCCTAAGACTCTAAAGGAAAGGCTCTGGGGTTGAAACCCAGGAATATGTGGTTTATTTTATTATTTTAAGTCAGAGTCTCACTCTGTTGCCAGGCTGGAGTGTAGTGGCACGATCTCGGCTCACTGCAAACTCCACCTCCCAGGCTCAAGAGATTCTCCTGCCTCAGGCTGCTGAGGAGCTGGGACTACAGGCATGCACCACCATGCCCAACTAGTTTTTGTAATTTTAGTAGAGATGGGATTTTGCCACGTTGGCCAGGCTGGTCTCGAACTCCTGACCTCAGGTGATCCACCCTCCTCAGCCTCCCAAAGTGCTGGGATTACAGGCGTCAGCAAGCCCCTCCCATGAATGTGACCGCTCAGGTTTGTGGACTGCTTATTTGGTATGGGGTCCAGGGCCGTGCTGTCCAGTAGAGGGTTCTGTGATGGAAATATTCCATGTGCCTTGTCCAGTAGGACAGCCACCAGCCTCATAAGCCTGTTGAGCATCTGAAACGTGGTGAGTGAGACTGTGGAGGTGAAACTCATCTCACTCCATTTCAACTCGTTTGTATTTCTTTTCTTTTTTTGAGACAGAGTCTCACTGTGTCACCAAGGCTGGAGTACAGCAGCATGATCTTCGCTCACTGCAACCTCTGCGTCCCGGGTTCAAGTGATTCTCCTGACTCAGCCTCCCAAGTAGCTGGGATTATAGGCATGCGCCACCATACCTGGCTAATTTTTGTATTTTTAGTAGAGACAGGGTTTCACCATGTTGGCCAGGCTGATCTCGAACTCCTGACCTCAGGTGAGCCACCTGCCTTGGCCTCCCAAAGTGCTGGGATTATAGGCATAACCTGCTGTGCCCGGCCTCATTTGTATTTAAATAGTCACATGTAGCTGATGCTTACTGAATAGTGCAGGTCTAGAAAACACACTTTGCTGGACTGTCTCAGTGTCATCCTCCTATGACCCAGAACACAGCAGTGACGAATGTGGACAGGCTGGCTGGACGAGGATTGCTTGAGGGCAGGTTTTTGAGCCCAGCCTGGGCAACAAAGTAAGACCCTGTCTGTGGACAGGCTGGGTGCAGTGGATCATGCTTGTAATCCCAGCACTTTGGGAGGCTGAGGTGGGTGGATCACGAGGTCAGGAGTTTGAGACCAGCCTGGCCAACATAGTGAAACCCCATCTCTACTAAAAATACAAAAATTAGCCAGGCATGGAGGCGCACACCTGTAATCCCAGCTACTCAGGATGTTGAGGCAGGAGAATTGCCTGAACCCAGGAGGCGGAGGTTGCAGTGAGCCGAGATCACGCCACTGCACTCCAGCCTGGGCATCAGAGTGAGACTCCATCTCAAAAAATAAAAAAATAATAAAGCATCAAATTATCACATGGGGCTGGGCGCGGTGGCTCATGCCTGTAATCCTAGCACTTTGGGAGGCTGAGGCAGGTGGATCACATTAGGTCAGGAGTTCGAGACCAGCCTGGCCAACATAGTGAAACCCCATCTCTGCTAAAAATACAAAAATTAGTGGGGCGTGGTGGTGGGTGCCTTTAATCCCAGCTACTCGGGAGGCTGAGGCAGGAGAATTGCTGGAACCCCGCGGGCAGAGGTTGCAGTGAGCCAAGATGGCACCACTGCACTCCAACCTGGGTGACAGAGTGAGACTCTATCTCAAAAAAAAAAAAAAAAAAAAAAAAAATTCACATGGGAGAGGTCTGGCACAGCACCTGCTGTGAGCTAAGGCCTTGATAACATGGCAGCTACCCTTGGTTGGAAAACAAGTACAAATGCTTGCTTTTTAGGAGGTGAGCTCATGTCAGTGCAGAAATAAAGAACAGCTTGCCTGTTACTTTGTTCTTTCCACAGCCAAGGGGAGTCACAGTCTGGGCAATTTTCCTGTAGATTGGCTGAAAACGTGCACAGCCACAGGCTAAGCACTGAGATGGGAAATTTACATATAAAAAGTCACAGCTACTTGTGTTCACAGCTACCCTGTGCTATACTTCCATTCATTCACTTTCTTCTTCTTTTTTTTTTTTTTTTTTTTTGAGACGGAGTCTTGCTCGGTCACCCAGGCTGGAGTGCAGTGGTGCGATCTCGGCTCACTGCAACCTCCACCTCCTGGGTTCAAGCGATTCTCCTGCTTCGGCCTCCCTAGTAGCTGAACTACAGTTGTCCACCACCACACCTGGCTAACTTTTGTATTTTTAGTAGAGATGGGGTTTCACCATATTGGCCAGGCTGGTCTCGAACTCCTGACCTTGTGATCCTCCCACCTTGGCCTCCCAAAGTGCCGGGATGACAGGCGTGAGCGACTGCGCCCGGCCTCTATTTTTCTTTTATTCTTCAGGGCAAACCCATGAGGTTAGCTCCCTGTTCACAAACGTGGGAAGGTATACACTCAGACACGTGGGAAGGTATAAACTCAGACAGGAGGTGATTGCCAGTGGACGGGAGACTAATTGCTCCAATTTTTAGGTGTACGATACAATATTAACTACAGGCAAGACATTGTACAGTGGATCTCTAGAACTTTTTCATCTCACATCACTGACCCTTCATGCCCATGAAACGATAACTCCATCTCCCCTGCTCCCCAGGCCCCCGGCAGCCTCCACTCTATTTTCTGCTATTTTAGACATTTCAAAGTAGAATCATGAGCCCAGTGTATTGGTGGCTCACGCCTGTCATCCCAGCACTTTGGGAGGCCAAGGTGGGTGGATCACTTGAGGTCAGGAGTTCGAGACCAGCCTGGCCAACATGGTGAAACCCCATCTCTACTAAAAAAATACAAAAATTAGCCAGGCATGGTGGTGGGCACCTGTAATCTCAGCTACTTGGGAGGCTGAGGCAGGAAAATCACTCGAATTTGGGAGGCAGAGGTTGCAGTGAGCCAAGATCATGCCACTGCACTCCAGCCTGGGAGATAGAGACTCCGTCTCCAAACAAAAAGTAGACTCGTGCAGCATTTTGCAGTGTTTGTCCTTCTGTGACTGGTACAGCTCACCTAACAAAATATCCTCCAGGTTCGTCCACGCTGTCATAAACGGTAGAATGTCCTGCTCTAAGGTCGAGTAATATTCCATTAACGTATGTATCACATGTTCTTCGTTCGTCCATGGATGGACATGTAAGTTTTCCAGATCTGAGCTATTATGAAAATACCACAGTGAGCGTGGGAGACCAAACACCTCTTCCACATCCTGATCTCAGTTCTTCCAGGTATATACCCAGAGGTAGGATCGCTAGGTCCTACGGTAGCTCTATTTTAATATTTTTTTATGAACCTCTGTACTGTTTTCCACAGCTGTTGCACAGTTTTCCACAGCTGTTGCACAGTTTTACGTGCAAGTGGGGCTGGAATTGAAGCAAAGATCTGATGCAGGGCTGGGCGCGGTGGTGGCTCACACCTGTAATCCCAGCACTTTAGGAGGCCAAGGCGGGGGCAGATCATGAGATGAGGAGTTGGAGACCATCCTGGCCAACATGGTGAAACCCCATCTCTATTAAAAATGCAAAAATTAGCTGTGCGTGATGGCATGCGCCTGTAGTCCCAGCTACTCGGGAGGCTGAGGCAGGAGAATCGCTCGAACCCAGGAGGCAGAAGTTGCAGTGAGCCGAGATTGTGCCACTGCGCTCCAGCCTGGGCAACAGAGCGAGACTCCATCTCAAAAAAAAAAAAAAAAATCTGATTCAGGAGCTGGTGGTTCCCAGTCATGCCTGCATACCCCCTCAGGTATCGATATATCCGGGAGGCAGGGTGGACACAGGGCTAGTCATGCAAAGTGTGATGGCAGCCGCTAAGTTGCCTCAGGGCCTCTAAAGCCACCCTGGTCTCACCTCGACAGCTCGGTCCCTCTCCTCCGACGTGTTGTCACGACTGCTCATGTTAAACTCCATCCCACGAGCCCATGTTTCTATCCCCCCTGATGTAGGATGCGGGGTAAGACCCTCATTGAGGAGCAGTGGGAAGATTTCTGCTCTGTGCTCGGCACCCACCCACACCTGCGGCAGCTGGACCTGGGCAGCAGCATCCTGACAGAGCGGGCCATGAAGACCCTGTGTGCCAAGCTGAGGCATTCCACCTGCAAGATACAGACCCTGATGTAAGGCTGCCCGCCCCCTACGAGAGAATCCCTTCCCATGACGCTATCCAAGCTCTCCCCTACCTCCTGAGAGACCCATCTGAAGCCTTTCAAGTGCAGCCTGAGGGCATAAGTGCCACCAAAGGTGTAGGAACCAAGTTCCCAAAAGCACAGAGTGGGGAGTCGCTAAAGACCTTGTGATCGGCCGGGCACAGTGGCTCACGCCTGTAATCCCAGCACTTTGGGAGGCCGAGGCGGGTGGATCACCTGAGGTCAGGAGTTCAAGACCAGCCTGGCCAACATGGTGAAACCCCATCTCTACTAAAAATAAAAAAAAAAATTAGCAGGGCATGGTGGTACGTGCCTGTAATCCCAGCTACTTGGGAGGCTGAGGCAGGGGAATTGCCTGAACCAGGGAGGTGGAGGTTGCAGTGAGCCAAGATCGCACCACAGCATTCCAGCCTGGGTGACAGAGTGAGACTCCATCTTAAACAAAAAACAAAAAAAAACCTTGTGATGATGTTACTGAAGCAGGCTCCTTGACACCAGGTTTGGACGGGTTTGGATGGATTAAGCTCCCCAAGGCAGGGATTGTTAATACTCTTTCATACACCATTCCCAGTAGCTGGCCCATCACAGGCACTCAGGTATTCGTTGTTTTAAAAGGAAATACAATTAATTAGAAATTTGCAAGTTAGAATGGGAAAAGGATGGGAAGGAAAAATGAGGATACAACTAAACATCACCAGTGTCGAATGTGTCTCCCCTTCCCCATTGCAGGTTTAGAAATGCACAGATTACCCCTGGTGTGCAGCACCTCTGGAGAATCCTCATGGCCAACCGTAACCTAAGATCCCTCAACTTGGGAGGCACCCACCTGAAGGAAGAGGATGTAAGGATGGCATGTGAAGCCTTAAAACACCCAAAATGTTTGTTGGAGTCATTGAGGTACGTCTCTGGTAGAGCTTTTGCCTTGTTTTTCTTCGTTTACTTGCGTTTGAAATGATTACATAAAGTGGCAAAAATTAAAGAGCTGCAAAGATGGAAAAGTTTTGGTGATGGATGGTGGTGACTATTGCAGGAGTTGAGTGCCACTGAATTGCACACCTAAATAGTTAAAATAGTGCATTCGGTTATAAATACTTTATCACAATTTAAAAAACTCAGTTTCATTAAAAATTGTTCATGCAGAGGCAAGGTCTCGTTTGTTTGCTCAGTCTGATCTTGAACTCCTGGGCTCAGGTGGTCCTCCCACCTTGGCCTCCCAGAGTACTGGGATTATAGGCTTGAGCCACCATACCCAGCGAGATTTTAATTGTATAGAGGTTGAATGTGCCCTTCTGGGCCGGGCACGGTGGCTCACGCCTGTAATCCCAGCACTTTGGGAGGCCAAGGCAGGCAGATCACTTGAGGTCAGGAGTTCAAGACCAGCCTGGCCAACATGGTGAAACTCCATCTCTACCAAAAATACAAAAATTAGCCAGGCGTGGCAGGCACCTGTAATCCCAGCTACTCGGGAGGCTGAGTCAGGAGAATCTCTTGAACCCGGCAGGCGGAGGTTGCAGTGAGCTGAGACCGTGCCACTGCACTCCAGCCTGGGCAACAAGAGCAAAACTCTGTCTCAAAGGAAAAAAAGTGCCCGTCTGGCAGTTTCTCCCAGTGGTTAATCTTACATACTATCGCATAATATCAAAACTGGGAAACAGATCCTGGTATGGTGTGTGTACATTATTCTATAGCAGTTTATTACATCTAGATTTGTGTAACAGTCACAGTAACCAAGATGCTCTGGGGTCACACACCCCTCCCTAACCGCACCGTTCCTAATCCTCAGCAGCCACGTGTGTCTTCCATCTCTGTATAACCTTGTCATTTTGACAATGCTCTTAAAGTGAAATCGGTGTGGTACATCGTCGCCTGAGACTGGCTTTGCTCCATCAGCGCTTGAGATCCACCCAAGCAGTCAAGTGTTACACACTTTGTTCCTTTCTGTTGGTGACGGCCATTCAATGCTATGGAGTGCCACAGTTTAACCATTCATCCAGGGACACGTTGGTTGGTTGGTCGGTCCCAGTTTGTGGCTCTTACTGTGGTTTGTAAGTCCTGGGAAGGTGGTTTTTTCATTAGATTAGCTTGGTTTAGAGATACAACTATTTCATGTTTATATAGTTTTCTTTTCTTTTTGACTGAGTCTAGCTCAGTTGCTCAGGTTGGAGTGCAGTGGCGTGATCTCAGCTCACTGCAACCTCCACCTCCCTGGTTCAGGCGATTCTCCTGCCTGAGCCTCCCAAGTAGCTGGGATTACAGGCACCCGCCACCATGCCTGGCTAATTCTTGTATTTTTAGTAGAGATGGGGGTTTCACCATGTTGGCCAGGCTGTCCTCGAACTCCTGACCTCAAGTGATCCACCGGCTGTGCCCTCCCAAATAAAGTATTCTGAGACAGACAAGTACAAGCCCTGCTTTGAGCTTTGTTAGCTGGCACATCAACTAACATCGAAGAATAGTAAGAAAGAAGAAGAATTTGCTTTGCACCATGTGGTGTTTGCCTGGCAGCCAGGGAACTGCACTTTAAGAAGATGTAACCCAGGGAAATTAGCCAAAGCATAAATGTTGTCTCAGGATGGAAATGCTGTGCCTGACATTGTGTGGGGTTTATCTGGGAACAGATGGAGGAAGCTGCATGCTCACTCTTTTGCTCACTGTCTGCACCACAAGTGCAGAGAGCTGGAGCTTAGATTCAAAGAATAAATAAGATAGACGTTGTCGGAAAAGATGGATGGAGGCTATTTGGGGCCAAGGAAGGAAAAAGCATGAAGTCACTTAGGTCCAGCTTCCTGGAAGTCTAACGAATTTACCTTCTCATAACTCAACTAATGAATTTACCTTCTCATAACTCACAGGGGCAGGAGTGTTGCTCTCTTCTCTTCACTCCTGTATTCCCGGAACCTAGAACTGCTCTATTCCTAACACCTGGCCCGTATTCCCCAAAGTACTTATTGGATAGAGGGATGGGATGATCAGCTAAGTCTCTAAATGGGAGACTTTGATGTTGGAAGATGGATTGGGCCACATCGTGAAGGGTTTCCATTTCACTATCACATTGAGGAGTTGGAACTTCCTTTATTCAATAACGACAGATGCTTGATTCTGCGTATAGTACATGTTCCAGGGATGTGCTGATGAATGAAACGAGATTCTTTGATTCGATAACGACAGATGCTTGATTTTGCATGTAGTACTACGACATGTTCCTGGGACATGCTGATGAATGAATTGAGATTCTTTTTTTTTTTTTTTTTTTGGAGACAGAGTCTTGCTCTGTTGCCCAGGCTGGAGTGCAGTGGTGAAATCTCGGCTCATTGCAAGCCCCACCTCCTGGGTTCACGCCATTCTCCTGCCTCAGCCTCCTGAGTAGCTAGGACTACAGGCGCCTGCCACCACGCCCGGCTAATTTTTTTGTATTTTTTTAAGTAGAGACAGGGTTTCACCATGTTAGCCAGGATGGTCTCGATCTCCTGACCTCGTGATCTGCCCGCCTCGGCCTCCCAAAGTGCTGGGATTACAGGCGTGAGCCACTGCGCCTGGCCGAGATTCTTTTATTCAATAACGACAGATGCTTGATTCTGTGTGTAGTACTATGACATGTTCCTGGGACATGCTGATAAATGAAACGAGATTGTTTCATTCAATAACGACAGACGCTTGATTCTGCGTGTAGTACTACGACATGTTCCAGAGATGTGCTGATGAACGAAACGAGATTGCTGCTCTCATGGTGCTCACAGGCCAGCACAGGGAGAGCTGAACAAGACAAAAAGAATGATGTGTGCACACACACGGCAGGAGCATGTATAGGCTTGGAGAGCTCTAAAAGTTCTGTCCAAAATTCAACACAGACCAGGCACGGTGGCTCATGCCTGTCATCCCAGAACTCTGGGAGGCTGAGGCGGGTGGCTCACCTGAGGTCAGGAGTTCGAGACCAGCCTCGCCAACATGGTGAAACCCCGTCTCTACTATAAATACAAAAATTAGTCGGGCATGGTGGCATGCACCTGTAATCCCAGCTACTTGGGAGACTGAGGCAGGAGCATCACTTGAACCCGGGAGGCAGAGGTTACAGTGAGCCGAGATTGCGCCACTGCACTCTAGCCTGGGTGACAGAGTGAGACTGTCTCAAAAAATAATAATAATAAAATAAACCTGCTTCCTTCATCTCTGCCCTAGCCAGGCACTGGCCTAAGTGTTTCTTGGCTATTCTAATATTCTAATCCTCACAACCATCGCTGAGGTCGGTAGTGCTGTTGTCCTCATTTCCAGGGCATAAACTGAGTCACAGAGATGCTAAGCTATTTGGTTAACAGGGAATTAAGTGATGTGTTAGATTTGGGGGTGGATGTGCTGGCTCGTGGGGTAGCTGTGTACGTTCCTCTTTCGTAAATACTGCCGGTCATCCCGGAAGCTCGTGCCCTTCAGCAAATGCTCGAGTGCCCTTTGTGTACCAGGCACTGTCGCAGCTGCCAAGGGGACCATAGAGAACAAAGCAACCAGGCCTCCACCTTCATGGAGATGACATTCTAGGAAGGAAGACAGGCAGGAAACAAGCACTAACATAAGTATGTGGAACGTTGGGTGGAGGCCGGGCACAGTGGCTCACGCCTGTAATCCAGTGCTTTGGGAGGCCAAGGCGGGTGGAGCACAAGGTCAGGAGTTTGAGACCAGCCTGGCCAACATGATGAAACCCCATCTGTACTAAAAATACAAAAATTAGCCAGGTATGGTGGTGGGCACCTGTAATCCCAGCTACTCAGGAGGCTGAGGCAGGAGACTCGCTTCAATCCGGGAGATGGAGATTGCAGTGAGCCAAGATTGCGCCACTGCACTCCAGCCTGGGTGACAAGAGCAAGACCCTGTCTCAAAAAAAAAAAAAAAAAAAAAGTTGGCTGGGGTGGGTTGCTATTGAATGTTGAGACAATGGAGGGAAGTGGGGTAGGCACCATTTAAGGTCTGGCTTACCCGAAAGGCGACCTTCAAGAGACATGAAAGGACGTGAACCCCATGAAAACCTGAGGGAGGGAGGAGGGGAGGTTGCACTGGAAGGAACAGCAATTTCTCAGGCCCGGAGGCAGGAGCAGACAGAGTTCGAGGACCAGGAAAACGGCCAGCGCTGCTGGCGTGTGCTGAGTAGAGGGGAAATGGGCTGTTTTGGACAAGAGCTGGGATTGCTTCATGCTGCCTGTCTCTGCAGGCTGGATTGCTGTGGATTGACCCATGCCTGTTACCTGAAGATCTCCCAAATCCTTACGACCTCCCCCAGCCTGAAATCTCTGAGCCTGGCAGGAAACAAGGTGACAGACCAGGGAGTGACGCCTCTCAGTGATGCCTTGAGGGTCTCCCAGTGCGCCCTGCAGAAGCTGATGTGAGTGCCACTTCCTTTCCACCAGGATTATCGTAACTTCCACCGGGATTATCGTAACTTCGATTCTCCAGGTCATGGTGGGAGGGAAATGAGCAGATGTACAAACCAGGGGTGAGGAAGGAAGTTGGGACCTCCCAAGACCTGCCCAGTGTGGGGTGTAAGAGTGACCTGAAAAACATCTGTTCTTGCTCCCAAACTCTAAATGGAGATAAAAGGTGGACGCGGGAATCAGCCAGGTGGAAATTGCATAATGACCTTCCCTCCTGATAAAGCTCTCCTGGGCGTGAGGCTTATGTGTGCAGCTTACACTGTGGGTTAGTGAATGCTTGGCCCCACGACTGGAGAGGTATACCCACTCAGTCACTCAAAGAACACGGGTGGGGGTCAGGCTCCCCTCTGCCTGGTAAAGTCCAGGCCAGAGCTCATGCATTCTGGGCTTCTGGGCACAGAGAGGCTCAAAAAGGAGGAGGGTCACCCAAAATCCCAATCCCACCTCCTTCTATGGAGACGAGGGAGCCCAGTGCAGGGATGAACCCAGGCCTGTGTTGTTCTAGCAGAAGGGCCTCCGAGTGGAAACGCAGGGGGCAGCAGTTCTGCACCCCTAACACCTAAAGGGATATCACTTCTTTCCTTTTCCGTGTCAGAGTTTTGTTGTTGCCCAGGCTGAGTGCAGTGGTAAGATCCTAGCTCACTACAGCCTCAACTCTTGGGCCCAAGTGATCCTCCCACCTTGGCCTCCCAAAGTTCTGGGACTACAGGTGTGAGCCACCATGCCTGGCCCACTTGCTTACTGATAACTGATCTAGGCAGGGAGGCGAAGCAGCAGCAGCAGTTATAGCAACCACTATTCAATGCTTACTGAGCTGTGCCAAGCACAGCGCTAAAATCCCTCCAACCCTTCCTCGCCGAGTTCTCAAAACAGGTCTACGGAGCAGGTGCTCTTGATAACCCTATCGACAGATGAGACAGCTTCAGAAAGGCCGTGTCACTTGTCCACAGTTGGACGGTACTGGGATAGTGATGCCGGGAGTCAAGGGTGGAGCTGATTCAGCTGAGCCACCCAGTATGGCAGCCACTATCCACGTGTGGCCAGCCAAATCTAAATTAAATGGGAAAGTCAGTTTCCTCATCACACTAGACCCATGTCAAGAGCTCAGTAGCCATGTGGGGCTAGCAGCTCCCATTCTGGACAGCGCCGCTCTAGGTGACCTTTAATCTTACCTGGATGGCAGTGCTGGTATCAGCAGTGAGACATCCAGGCTCAGAGGGTGACATCTGAGCTCTCGATCTTGGGTGTCATATTCTCAAGGGGAAGGGGCGTTCACTCCAAGTTCTCGTTACAGGAAAACACATATCACTCATGTAGCAGACTGTGTCTGGAATCACTTCAGTGCTACATAAAAAGCTGCTTAAATAGCCAGGTGTGGTGGCTCACGCCTGTAACCCAGCACTTTGGGAGGCCGAGGTGGGCAGATCACCTGAGGTCGGCAGTTCAAGACCAGCCTGGCCAATGTGGTGAAACCCCATCTCTGCTAAAAATACAAAAAAATTAGCTGGGCATGGTGGCAGGCGCCTGCAATCCCAGCTACTCGGGAGGCTGAGGCAGGAGACTCACTTGAACCCGGGAGGCGTAGGTTGTGGTGAGCCAAGGTCACGCCATTGCACTCCAGCCTGGGCAACAAGCGCAAAACTCCATCTCAAAAGCAGACAGAGTATCTAGTTTATGCCTAAGGGTCATGATGTGTTAGATGTAGTTTTGGGGGGTGGGTCTTGCTCACTGTTCTGGAGTACAGTGGCACAATCACAGCTCACTGCAGCCTCTACCTCCCAGGCTCCAGGGATCCTCCTGCCTCAGCTTCCCAAGTAGCTGGGACTACATGCATGTACCACCATGCCCGGCTAATTTTTTCTTTTTAGAGACAGAGTCTTGCTATGTTGCCCAGGCTGGTCTCGAACTCCTGGGCTCAAGCAGTCCTCCTGCCTCAGCCTTTCAAAGTGCTGGGATTACAAACACAAGCCACGGTGCCCGCCCTAAGTGTACTTTTAAATTGGAAAAATTGGCCCAGTACAGTGGCTCACGCCTGTAATCCCAACACTTTGGGAGGCTGAGGCAGGCAGATCCCCTGTGGTCAGGAGTTGGAGGCCAGCTTCGAGACCAGCCTGACCAACATGGTGAAGCCCTGTCTCCACCAGAAATACAAAAATTAGCCAAACATGGTGGTGCATGCCTATGATCCCAGCTACTCAGGAGGCTGAGGCCGGAGAATCATTTGAACCTGAGAGCAGAGGTTACAGTGAGCTGAGATCATGCCACTGCACTCCAGCCTGGGCAACAGAGCGAGACTCCATCTCAAATAAATAAATAAAAATAAATAAGAAAATAAATAAATTGGAAAAATTACTCATTTCGGCAAAGCCTTACATCACAGCCATGTGGGGACTGGAAATGGCTGAGCAGTGATTGTTGCCCAGCCATTCCCCATTGTGACTGGCAGATCTAATCACCCACAATACTTAGAGTATTCTTTTGGGGCTGATGCACTGGAGTTGAGTTTGCAAGTTAAAGGCAGAGAGGATGCGACTTCACCATATGTCTGCAAGGACATGCCAACTATGGGGGTGGTACGTCTTTCCCCTCCTTGTAAAGGAGGGAGAGATGGAACTTTAAGAAGGCATCTCATCATGTCCTCTCTGGGGCTCTCTTCTTGCAGACTGGAGGACTGTGGCATCACAGCCACGGGTTGCCAGAGTCTGGCCTCAGCCCTCGTCAGCAACCGGAGCTTGACACACCTGTGCCTATCCAACAACAGCCTGGGGAACGAAGGTGTAAATCTACTGTGTCGATCCATGAGGCTTCCCCACTGTAGTCTGCAGAGGCTGATGTGAGTCTGCCTTGCTCCCCTGCAAGGACTTCCTAGCTTTCTAACATAGCGTGGTGTAGCTCTCAAAGCAGAAAGCAGTGGGGAGGGGGTGTGGACATCATCACATGAAGGGACCTGGTATATGCTGAATTCTGTCCATGTCTCCTAGGTTTCATCCTTTCTTGGAAAATTCTGTGTCTGCCTTTGTGTTATCTTACAGTGGGAAGTCATTTGTTCAAGGACAGTCAGTTCTCATAATTGGAGGTCATCATGTTCTACAAAGTCACTCTTGAGCACTGAACCAGCCAGCATGGAGCCATTGCCCCTGGGAGAGGTACAGGGTTAGCTTCCTGTGAACCTCTAGTCACGTTTTCATCAATCGATGAAAATGTATTTCATGTTTCTGTTCAATGACTTTTACTTGATACACATCGTTGATTCGTTAACATGGAGCACATGACCAACGGCACCATGACTCGTGCCTGACAAAGCCCATCTGACACAAGTGATGGACCTCACAGCCTCCCCACGCTCCCCAGCATTGGAGAGCACTTTGGCGCTATGCTAGGAGGTCATTTTAAACATTATTGCAGCGGGGCGCGGTGGCTTACGCCTGTAATCCCAGCACTTTGGGAGGCTGAGGCAGGTGGATCACTTGAGCTCAGGAGTTCAAGACCAGCCTGGCCAACATGGTGAAATCCCATCTCTACTAAAAATACAAAAAATTAGCCGGGTGTGGTGGTGCATACCTGTAATCCCAGCGACTCAGGAGGCTGAGGCAGGACAATCACTTGAACCTGCGAGGTGGAGGTGGCAGTGAGCTGGCATGAGCTGAGATCGTGCCATTGCACGCCAGCCTGGGCAACAGAGTGAGACTGCATCACAAAACAAACAAAATTGCCCACAAAAAGCACAAAAATCCAACAAACACGGCACTCTAAATACCCTCAAAAAGGACATTGTTGACAGTGGAGAGCTGAAATCAGTTCAGCCTCCACTGGGAGCAACGTGTGTCTGGAGACTCAAGTTCTTCTCTGCTCTGCACACGTGCATGACCAGGAAGAACTGAGCACTCCCAGTATTGATTTGGAGAATTACCAACACATTATAGCAAGTAGGAAAATTCACAAATACAGAATCCATGAATAATGAGGATCAATTGTGTTGATTACTACTGTGTTTATTAGTTGCTAGTGATACAGACACAGATGCAGTTCTCATTATTTTTCCAAAAGTTATTGGGGTACAGGTGGTTACATGAGTAAGTTCTTTTCTTGTTGTGTTTTGAGACAGTCTGGCTCTGTCATCCAGGTTGGAGTGGCATGGCGCAATCTCAGCTCACTGCAACCTCCACCTCCCCTCCTAGGTTCAAGCGATTCTCCTGCTTCAGCCTCCCAAGTAGATGAGATTACAGCTGTGCACCACCACACCTGGCTACTTTTTGTATTTTTAGTAGAGGCAGGGTTTTGCCATGTTGTGTAGGCTTGTCTTGAACTCCTGACCACAGGTGATCTGCCTGCCTCGGCCTCCCAAAGTGCTGGGATTACAGGCATGAGCCACCATGCCCAGCTAGGTTACATGAGTAAGTTCTTTAGTGGTGATTTGTGATATTTTGGTGCATCCATCACTCAAGCAGTGTACACTGCACCATGTTTGAAGTCTTTTATCCCTCGCCTCCCTCCCATTCTTCCCCCAAAATCCCCAAAGTCCATTGTATCATTCTTATGCCTTTGTGTCCTCATAGCTTAGCTCCCACATATCAGTGAGAATATACGATGTTTGGTTTTCCATTCCTGAGTTACTTCACTTGGAATAATAGTCTCCAATCTCATCCAATTCACTGCAAATGCTGTTAATTCATTCCTTTTTATGGCTGCATAGTATTCCATCATATGTGTGTGTGTGTGTTTCTTTATCCACTCATTGATTGATGGGTATTTGGGTTGGTTCCACGATTTTGCAATTGTCAGTTGTCCTGCTATAAATATATAGGTACAAGTATCTTTTTCGAATATTGACTACTTTTTCTCTGGGTGGATGCCCAGTAGTGGGATTGCTGGATCAAATGGTAGTTCTACTTTTAGTTCTTTAAGGAATCTCCACACTGCTTTCCATAGCGGCTGTACTAGTTTACTTTCCCACCAGCAGTGTGGATGCGTTCCCTGATCACCACATCCACCCCAGCATCTACTGTTTTTTATTTTTTGATTATGGCCATTCTTGCAAGGGTGATGTGGTATCACATTGTGGTTTTGATTTGCATTTCCCTGATTATTAGTGATGTTGAGCCTTTTTCATATGTTTGTTGGCCATTTGTATATCTTGAGAATTGTCTATTCATGTCCTTAGCCCACTTTTTGATGGGATTGTTTTTTCTTACAGATTTGTTTGAGTTCATTGTAGACTCGACTCTAGATTATGAAGATTTTCTCCTACTCTATGGATTGTCTGTTTACTCTGCTGACTTTTTTTTTTTTTTTTTTTTTTTTTTGAGACGGAGTCTTGCTCTGTCGCCCAGGCTGGAGTGCAGTGGCGTGATCTCCGCTCACTGCAAGCTCCGCCTCCCAGGTTCACGCCATTCTCCTGCCTCAGCCTCCCCAGTAGCTGGTAGCTGGGACTACAGGCACCCGCCACCACACCCGGCTGATTTTTTTGCGTGTGTTTTTAGTAGAGACGGGGTTTCACCATGTTAGCCAGGATGGTCTCGATCTCCTGACCTTGTGATTCGCCTGCCTCGGCCTCCCAAAGTTCTGGGATTACAGGCGTGAGCTACCGCGCCCGGCCTCTGCTGACTATTCTTTTGCCATGCAAAAGCTCTTTGGTTCAATTAGGTCCCAGCTATTTATCTTTGTTTTTATTGCATTCACTTTTGGGTTCTTGGTCATGAAATCCTTGCCTAAGCCAATGTCTCGAAGGGTTTCTCCCATGTTATCTTCTAGAATTTTTATAGTTTCAAGTCTTAGGTGTTTGTTTTTTTTTTTTTTGGAGACAGAGTCTTGCTCTGTCACCCAGGCTGGGGTGCAGTGGTACGATCTGAGCTCACTGCAACCTCTGCCTCCCAGGTTCAAGTGATTCTCCTGCCTCAGCCTCCCCAGTAGCTGAGATTACAGGCACCGGCCACCACGCCCAGCTAATTTTTGTATTTTTATTAGAGATGGGGTTTCACCGTGTTAGCCAGGCTGGTCTCGAACTCCTGATCTGCCCACCTCAGCCTCCCAAAGTGCTGGGATTACAGGCGTGAGCCGCCGCACCCAGCCAGGTTTAAGTCTCTAATACATCTTGAGCTGATTTTTGTGTTAGGTGAGAGATGAGGATCCGGTTTCATTCTCCCACATGTGGCTAGCCAATTATCTCAGCACCCTTTGTCGAAAAGGGTGTCTTTCTCCACTTTAGGTTTTTGTTTGCTTTGTTGAAGATCAGTTGGCTGTAAGTATTTGGGTTTATTTCTGGGTTCTCTATTCTGTTTCATTGGTCTATGTGCCTGTTTTTGCACCAGTACCACACTGTTTTGGTGACTATGCCTTATAGTTTGAAATCAGGTAGTGTGATGCCTCCAGATTTGTTCTTTTTGCTGAGTTTTGCTTTGGCCACACTGGCTCTTTTTTTGGTTCCATTTGAATTTTAGAATTGTTTAATTCTGTGAAGAATGATGGTGGTATTTTGATGGGGATTGCGTTGAATTTTGTAGATTGCTTTTGGCACTGTTATCGTTTTCACAATATTCTACCCATCCATGAGCATGGGATGTGTGTCCATTTGTTCATGTCGTCTGTGATTTCTTTCAGCAATGTTTTGTAGTTTTCCTTGTAGAGGTCTTTTACCTTCTTGGTTAGGTATATTCCCAAGTTGTGTTGTTTTGTGTTGTGTTTTGCAGCTGTTGTAAAAGGGGTTGAGTTCTTGATTTGATTCTCTGCTTGGTTGCTGTTGGTGTATAGAATTATTGATTTGTGTACATTAATCTTGTATCTGGAAACTTGAATTATTTTATCAGTTCTAGGAGCTTTCTGGGGGAGTCCTTAGAGCTTTCAAGGTAAACATTCATATTGTCAGCAAACAGTGACAGTTTGACTTTCCTGACTTGGATGCCCTTTTTATCTTTCTCTTGTCTGATTACTCTGGCTAGGACTTCCAGTACTGTATTGAAGAGGAGTAGTGAGAGTGGGCATCCTTGTCTTTGTTATGCATGCATCTAAGTGAAGAGACAACCTGAACAGGCCAAGTGTGAGCAACAAGGCTGTGTATTCACTTGGGTGCGAGCAGGCTGAGTCTGAAAAGAGAGTCAGCGAAGGGTGATGGGATTGGAGCTAGTTTTTTTTTCTTTTTTTATTATACTTTAAGTTGTAGGGTACATGTGCACAACATGCAGGTTAGTTACATATGTATACATGTGGCATGTTGGTATGCACCCATTAACTCATCATTTAACATTAGATATATCTTCTAATGCTATCTCTCCCCCCACCCCACAACAGGCCCCAGTGTGTGATGTTCCCCTTCCTGTGTCCATGTGTTCTCATTGTTCAATTCCCACCTATGAGTTGAGAACATGTGATGTTTGGTTTTTTGTCCTTGGGATAGTCTGGAGCTAGTTTTATAGGTTAGGGGTAAGCAGTGGAAAGTAACAGTCTGGGACCGTTTATTGCGGGCAGGGGAAGAATGTCACATGGTACACTGTCACAAGGTGGGAGGGGTCACAGGGCACAATGCCACAAGGTTGATTGATCAGTTAGGGTAGAGCATGTTACAATGATAGAATGTTGCAGGGTTGGCTAATCAACTAAGACAGGAGCTAGCTGTTTTTCTTTTGTGGTTTTCCTGTTATCCTAGACTTTCTGGCTCCAGGAGGCCTTCTGGATGTGTACATGTGGGTCACAGAGGTCACCACGGCTTGACCATGTTGCATGCTGCTCAGAAGACCTCAGTCTTATTCCAGTTCTCAAAGGGAATGCTTTCAACTTTTCCCCATTCAGTATTATGTTGGCTGTGGGTTTGTCATAGATAGCTTTTATTACATGAAGGTATGTCCCTTGTATGCCAACTTTGCTCAGAGTTTTAATCATAAAGCATTGCTGGATTTTGTCGAATGCTTTTCCTGCATCTATTGAAATCACGTGATTTTTATTTTTAATTCAGTTTATGTGGTGTATCACATTTATTGACTTGTACATGTTAAACCATCCCTGGTATGAAACCCACTTGATCATGGTGGATTATCTGACATGTTGTTGGATTTGGTTAGCTAGTATTTTGTTAAGGATTTTAGCATCTATGTTCATCAAGGATATTGCTTTGTAGTTTCTTGTGTGTGTGTGTGTGTGTGTGTGTGTGTGTGTGTGTGTGTGTGTTTCTGTTATGTCCTTCCCTGGTGTTGGTATTAGGGTGATGCTGGCTTCATAGAATGAATTAGGGAGGGTTCCTTCTTTCTCTATCTTGTGGAATAGTGTCGAAAGGATTGGTACCACTTCTTTTTTTTTTTTTTTTTTTTTTTTTTTGACACGGAGTCTCACTCTGTCGCCCAGGCTGGAGTGCAGTGGCGCGATCTCGGCTCACTGCAAGCTCTGCCTCCCAGGTTCACACCATTCTCCTGCCTCAGCCTCCCTAGTAGCTGGGACTACAGGCGCCCGCCACTGCGGCTGGCTAATTTTTTTTTGTATTTTTAGTAGAGACGGGGTTTCACCGTGGTCTCGATCTCCTGACCTCGTGATCCGCCCGCCTCGGCCTCCCAAAGTGCTGGGATTACAGGCGTGAGCCATCGCGCCCAGCCACCACTTCTTCTTTGAACGTCTGGTAGAATTCTGTGAGTCCGTCTGGTCCTGGACTTGTTGGTAATTTTTAAATTACCATTTCAATCTCGCTGCTTGTTACTGGTCTGTTCAGGATATCTAATTCTTCCTGATTTAAGCTAGGAGGGTTGGATCTTTCTAGGAATTTATCCATGTCTTCTAGGTTTTCTAGTTTATGTGCATAAAGGTGTTCCTTATAGCCTTGAATGATCTTTCGTATTTCGGTGGTGTCAGTTGTAGTATCTCCTGTTCCGTTTCTCAGTGAGGTTATTTGGATTTTCTCTTCTCTTCTTGGTTAATCTTGCCAATAGTCTATCAATTTTATATTTTCAAAGAACCAGCTTTTTGTTTCATCTATCTTTTGTGTTTTTTTGTTTCAGTTTCACTTAATTCTGCTCTGATCTTGGTTATTTCCTTTCTTCTGCTGGGTTTGGGGTTGGTTTGCTCTTGTTTCTCTACTTCCTTGAGGGTGTGACCTTACAGTGTCAGTTTATGCTCTTTCAGCCTTTTTGATGTAGGCATTGAGGGCTATGAACCTGTTAGCACTGCCTTTGCTGTATCCCAGAGGTTTTGATACATTGTGTCATTGTTGTTCAGTCTGAAGAATTTTTTAATTTCTGTATTGATTTCATTTTTGACCCAGTGCTCATTCAGGAGCAGGTTATTTAATTTCCATGTGTTTGCATGGTTTTGAAGGTTCCTTTTGGAGTTGATTTCCAGTTTTATTCCACTGTGGTCTGAGAGAGTGCTTGATAAAATTTCAATTTTCTTAAATTTATTGAGGCTCATTCTATGGCCTGTTATGGTCTATCTTGGAGAAAGTTCCATGCACTGTTGATTAGAATGTGTATTCTGCAGTTGTTGGATGAAATGTTCTGTATAGATCTGTTAAGTCCATTTGTTCCAAAGTATAGTTTAAATCCATTGTTTCTTTGACTTTCTGTCTTCATGACCTGTCCAGTGCTGTTAGTGGAGTATTGAAGTCCCCCAGTATTACTGTGTTGCTATCTATCTCATTTTTTAGGTCTATTAGCAATTGTTTTATGAATTTAGGACCTCCAGTGTTAGGCGCATGTATGTTTAGAATTTTGATATTTTCCTGTTGGACAAGGATTATATAATTATATAATGTCCCTTTTTGTCTCCTTAACTGCTGTTGCTTTAACATTTGTTTCATCTGATCTAAGAATAGTAACCCCTGCTCGCTTTTGGTGTCGATTTGTGTGAAATGCCTTTTTGTACCCCTTTACTTTATGTGAGTCTTTATGTGCTAGGTGAGTCTCCTGAAGGCAGCAGATGGTTGCTTGGTGAGTTCTTTATTCTGCATTCTATATCTTTTAAGTGGAGCGTTTGGACCATTTACATTCAGTGTTAGGATGGAGATGTGAGGTACCGTTGCATTCATCGTTCTCTTTGTTGCCTGTGTATCTTAGGTTTTGTTTTTTGTTTTTGCTTATTAACTTATATTTTTGTTTTGTAAGTCCTGTGTGATTTATGCTTTAAAGAGGTTCTGTTTTGATGTGTTTCCAGGATTTGTTTCAAGATTTAGAGCTCCTTTTAGTGGAGTCTTGGCAATGGCAAATTTTCTCAGCATTTGTCTGTCTGAAAAAGACTGTATCTTTCCTTCATATAAAATGCTTAGTTTTGCTGGATACAAAATTCTTGGCTGATACTTGTTTTGTTCGAGGAAGCTGAAGATAGGGCCCCAATCCCTTCTGGCTTGTAGGGTTTCTGTTGAGAAATCTGTTAATCTGATAGGTTTTCCTTCATAGGTTATCTGGTGCTTCTGTCTCACAGTTCTTAAGATTCTTTCCTTCATCTTAATTTTGGATAAGCTGATGACAATGTGCCTAGGTGAAGATCTTTTTGTGATTAATTTCCCGGGTGTTCTTTGTGCTTCTTGTATTTGGATGTCTAGTTCTCTAGAAAGGCCAGGGAAGTTTTCCTCAGTTATGCACCCACGTATGTTTTCCAGGCCTTTAGAATTCTTTTTTCTCAGGAATACCAATTATTCTTAGGTTTGCATTTAACATAATCCCAGACTTCTGGAGGCTTTGTTCAAATATTCTTTTTTCTGTCTTTGGTGGATTGGGTTAATTCAAAGACCTTGACTTCAAGCTCTGATTTTTTTTTTTAATTTTTTTTTTTTTTTTTGAGACAGAGTCTTGCTCTGTCACCCAGGTTGGAGTGCAGTGGTGCAATCTTGGCTCACTGCAACCTCCGCCTCCTGGACTCAAGCAATTCTCCTGCCTCAGCCTCCCAAGTAGCTGGGACTACAGGTGTGTGCCGCCACACCCAGCTAACTTATTTTTTATTTTTTATTTTTATTTATTTATTTATATATTTATTTACTTATTTATTTATTTTGAGACGGAGTTTTACTCTTGTTGCCCATGCTGGAGTGCAATGGTGCAATCTCGGCTCGCTGCAGCCTCTGCCTCCTGGGTTCAAGCGATTCTACTGCCTCAGCCTCCCGAGCAGCTGGGATTACAGGCATGCACCACCATGCCCAACTAATTTTTTGTATTTTTAGTAGAGACAGGGTTTCTCCATGTTGGTCAGGCTGGTATCGAACTTCCAACCTCAGGTGATCCACCCGCCTCGGCCACCCAAAGTGCTGAGATTATAGGCATGAGCCACCGTGCCCAGCCTGTATTTTTAGTAGAGATAAGGTTTCACCATGTTGGCCAGGATGGTCTCGAACTCTTGACCTGGTGATCCTCCTGCCTTGGCCTCCCAAAGTGCTGCTGGGATTACAGGTGTGAGCCACCGTGCCCAGCCTGAATTTCTTTCTTCTACTTGTTCAATTCTATTGCTGAGACTTTCCAGACCATTTTGCATTTCTAAAAATGTGTCTAAAGTTTCCTGATTTTTTTTATTGTTTTTAAGCTATTTCCTTGAATATTTCTCCCTTTGCTTGTATCATATTTTGGATTTCCTTACATTGGGCTTCACATTTCTCTAATCCCTCTCTGATTAGCTTAATAACTAAGCTCCTGTATTTTTTCAGGAAATTCGAGGATGTCTTCTTGGTTTGGATCCATTGCTGGTGAACTAGTGTGATTTTAGGGGGATGTTAAAGAGCCTTGTTTTGTCATATTACCAGAGTTGGTTTTCTGCCTCCTTCTCATTTGGGTAGGTTCTGTCAGAGGGAAGGTCTTAAACCTGGCCAGGTGTGGTGGCTGACACCTGTAATCCCAACACTTTGGTAGGTCAAGGTGGGCAGATCACCTGAGGTCAGGAGTTCGAGACCAGCCTGGTCAACATCATAAAACCCCATCTCTACTAAAAATACAAAAATTAGCCAGGCGTGGTGGTGCATGCCTGTAATCCCAGCTACTCAGAAGGCTAAGGCAGCAGAATCTCTTGTGTCCAGGAGGCAGAGGCTGCATTGAACTGAGAGCTTGCCACTGCACTCCAGCCTGGGTGACAGAGCAAGACTCCTCAAAAAAGAAAAAAAGAAAAAAAAACAAATATGACCCCACCCTACACAGAAGCAGACTGCAGCTGGGAGGAGAGCAGCAGCTCACTTGAGGCCATGCTGGGGAATGAGCGTCATGATCTTCTTTCCCATGTGTGTGCCCCACAGGCTGAATCAGTGCCACCTGGACACAGCTGGCTGTGGTTTTCTTGCACTTGCGCTTATGGGTAACTCATGGTTGATGCACCTGAGCCTTAGCATGAACCCTGTGGAAGACAATGGCGTGAAGCTTCTGTGTGAGGTCATGAGAGAACCATCTTGTCATCTCCAGGACCTGGAGTGAGTTTCCCATGGGCGTTGGGTCAACTCTATCATACTGGGGTCTGGAGTTCCTGAAAGGTCAAGAGATAGGAGCAGGGAGACCGGAACCAAAAACTGCTTTCAGGGTGAGCTGACACTCATTTTCCCAAGGGCAATCTAGGTAAACTGAGGTGTTGACACCACGGTGAGCATGGGAAGGGCCGATGGAGCCTCATGGGAGGAACCATGAGTTCTGAGAAGCCCTTGATACCTAAACACTGTGCATTCCTCAGAGGAAGGCATCTTGCCCTAAGTTCATCTTCAGCTATTTATCTGTATGGAGAAGGGAGAGTGCTTGTCTCTTAATCTCTTTCCCTCTGGGGCTCAAATTTCTTCACCCTTTGTTGAAATGTTTCTATTGAATAGGAATATCCCATTATTAAACAGACTGTAGAAAAAGTAAAAGAGCTCAGTGAGCAAAAATCGATCTTCAGTCTCACAACCATGCAGTCATCCCTGTTAGTGGTTTGGATGTCTTCTGGGGTTCTCTTGTTCTAGATGCAAGCGTGCATTTGATGTTTTACAAAGAAAGGATCATAGTAGTCAGCACTTAATGCAACTTAATGCGTTCTCTTTTTTTCTTTTTGTTTGTTTGTTTGTTTATTTTGAGTCTTGCTCTGTTGCCCAGGCTAGAGTGCAGTGGCATGATCTCTGCTCACTGCAACCTCCGTGTTCCAGGTTCGAGCGATTTTGATTTTTCTGCCTCAGCCTCCTGAGTAGCTGGGATTACAGGCGTGTGCCACCAGGCCTGGCTAATTTTTGTACTTTTAGTAGAGACGGAGTTTCACCATGTTGGCCAGGCTGGTCTTGAACTCCTGACCTCAGGCAATCCACCCGCTTTGGCCTCCCAAAGTGCTGGGATTACAGGTGTGAGCCACTGCACCCCGCCAAGCACTTAATGCATTCTTAACATGTGGCAGGCAGAACACTTAATATTTTGTATATCTAATCTCATGTAGTCTCACCACCCCCCATCATATCCAGTGGAGAACTGAACTCCCAAGAAACCAAAACTTTGGCATTGGTCTCACATTGTGTCTAAGGATATGTCTATTATAATAAATGAAGTACAGTAAGGTATTCCATTGAATGGTGTAGCCTTTAAAAATCTTCTAAACTTTAAAAATCTCCTAAAGCTGGACACGTACCTTATATCTAGTGTTTTCATCATGAGCATAAATGATTTCATTCCAAACGCTTGTATGCTTGGTAGCATTTGCTTATTCATTACAAAGGCAGAATTAATGGACCACAAGTGGGGTATCATTTTGAGATCTCTCCCTTCCCAAGAATAAAATAAAGGACTTTGGTATGGATTCTAGTTCACAAACTTCTGAGTGCCCCCAAGTATTAATTCTACCATTTGTTTTAATTGTTTCAAGCCCTACTTCTGCATGGTGTAGAATCTTAATCTTAGTCAATTAGAGACATCGTTTTTTTGAGATGGCATTTAAGTGCTGGGAGATTAACTGGATCTCTCCATCACCATTTATCCATGCTAGCGCCAATGACTAGGTCACCCCCACCTGGTCTTCAAGGGTTGGCCCTCACAACTGCATCCGTTTTTTCTTTTGTTTGTTTTTTGCTTTGCTTTGTTTTGGTTTGGTTTTTTGTGTGTTTTGTTTGGCTTTGGTGGGGTTTTGTTTTTGTTTTTGTTTTGAGACAGAGGTTCTTTCTTGTTGCCCAGGCTGGAGTGCAATAGCGCAATCTCAGTTCCCTGCAACCTCCACCTCCTGGGTTCAAGCAGTTCTCCTGCCTCAGCCTCCCGAGAAGCTGGGATTACAGGCACCTGCCACCATGCCTGGCTACTTTTTTGCATTTTTAGTAGAGACGGGGTTTCACCATGTTGGTCAGGCTGGTCTCAAACTCCTGACCTAAGGTGATCCACTCACCTTGGCCTCCCAAAGTGCTGGGATTAGAGGCGTGAGCCACTGTACCCAGCCTGCATCCCTCTTTATTCTTCACCCGATGGCTCCTGAGGATGGACCGTCCCCCTCCCCAGTGCTATCATCCTACCCTTAGCCTCCCAAGCTGAAGACAGACTTGGAGGCCGTTTCAGTAATTTCTCCTGCGATAAACCATTTAGATGTTATTTATGGGGCCACCCACCCCATCTTCCCCATTTTTCCTAAGAATAGAAGCACAAAACTTCCCCTTTTGGATTCCAGACCTTTCAGCATTTCAGTAACTTCTGTCCCCTTTTCTCTCCATCTTGGCTCTGTCAGAATCTTTCCAGTTTCTCCTCCTCCCCCGTGGAGAATCTTGACCTCATCTCCAAGTGGAAGCAAACTCTGCTGTGCTCATTTCTTTTAAAGATACCTTTAGCTGGGCGTGGTGGCACACGCCTGTAATCCCAGCTACTCGGGAGGCTGAGGCAGGAGAATCGCTTGAACCCAGGAGGTGGAGGTTGCAGTGAGCCGATATCGTGCCATTGCACTCCAGCCTGGGCAACAGAGTGAGACTTTGTCTTGAAAAAAAATAAAAAATAGGCTGGGCGTGGTAGCTCACGCCTGTAATCCCAGCACTTTGGGAGGCTGAGGCAGGTGGATCACCTGAGGTCAGGAGTTTGTGACCAGCCTTACCAACATGGAGAAACCCCATCTCTACTAAAAATACAAAATTAGCTGGGCACAGTGGCACGTGCCTGTAATCCCAGCTATTCGGGAGGCTGAGGAAGGGAGAATAGCTTGAACCTGGGAGGTGGAGGTTGCAGTGAGCCGAGATCACACCATTGCACTCCAGCATGGGCAACAAGAGCAAAACTCCATCTCAAAAAAAATTAATTAAAAAATAAAGATACCTTCAATCACACCAGACACTTTCCCCGCCTCCGCTATTATTCCTCTCTCAAGCCAACAGATACCACGTGGTCTAAGCCCTTCGCAGGAGTGGACAAAACAGTGGCCCGTCAGGAAGGAATAAAGGAAACTCCAGTTAATGCTGCTGAACCTTCTCCCGCTGTTCCACTTTCCTCGAGAGAAGCAGACTCGCTCTATTCCCCGCCTCTTGCAGGTTGGTAAAGTGTCATCTCACCGCCGCGTGCTGTGAGAGTCTGTCCTGCGTGATCTCGAGGAGCAGACACCTGAAAAGCCTGGATCTCACGGACAATGCCCTGGGTGACGGTGGGGTCGCTGCGCTGTGCGAGGGACTGAAGCAAAAGAACAGTGTTCTGACGAGACTCGGGTAACTTCCTGGGGCGCCTCTTTGCGGGCCGGGCTGGGAGGAGGTGGGGGACCCCAGCATGAGGTTGCTTGAACAGGGATGATGATGATCTGGTTTCCATGAGTCCCTCAAGTTAGATGGAGTGCAACCTTCGCAGCACCACAGATCTGGGTGTAAGTTCCAGCTCGGCTCCTATGGATGAGACGGATAAAGTGGCAAATGCTTGGGAACAAGGTCTGGAGGTAGAAAACTCTCAACTGCCGATTGAATGACCCCTGCGTGCTAGTCCTGGTGCTAAATGGCGGAAGTATGGAAGTGAAAAGACCTTTGCGTTGTAGTGTGAACAGTCTAGAGACAAAGACGGGCAGAAAGCAAGTGATTACCCGAGTGGTCCTTAAAACTTCAGTGAGCATCAGAGGCAGCCGGGGGCTTAAGACAGAGCTCCAATATAGTGGACTATGGTTCAGCCATAAAAAGAAAAGTGCTGAGGCCGGGCACAGGGGCTCACACCTGTAACGCCAGCACTTTGGGAGGCCGAGGTGGGCAGATCACTTGAGGTCAGGAGTTCAAGACCAGCTGGGCCAACATTGGGAAACCCTGTCTCTACTAAAAATACAAAAATTAGCCAGGTGTGGTGGCGCATGCTTGTAATCCCAGCTATTCGGGAGGCTGAGGCAGGAGAATCACTTGAACCCAGGAGGTGGAGGTTGCAGTGAGCCGAGACCACACCACTGCACTCCAGCTTGGGTGACAGAGTGAGATTCCATCTCAAAAAAAGTGAAAAAAAAAAAAAAAAACGTGCTGATACGTTCCACCACATGGATGAGCCTTGAAAACGTCGTGCTGAGTGAAAGAAGCCAGCCACAAAAGGTCACCTGGTATATAATTCCATTTGTATAAAATACCCAAAACAGTCAAATTCGTACATAAAGTAGAGGGGTTGTCATGGCTAGAGGGAATGGGAAGTAGAAGGGGGGCAGCTGAATTGGTATGGGGTTTCCTTTTACGGTGATGGAAATATTCTGGAAGCTAGCAGAGGTGGCTGCAGCGCACTGTGAACTACTCTAGAATGGAATGTTTACCATGTGTGAGCACTGACCATGCACTAGTCTTGTATGTGTGCTGCTTATAACCCTCCATGGCACTAGGGGAAGTCACATTCCTATTGTGTTGAGTAAGAGGCTTTAATCTGGACACCCCTCCCCTTTTTTTTTTTTTTTTTTTTTTGAGACAGAGTCTTACTCTGTCACCCAGGCTAGAGTGCAGTGGCACAATCTCGGCTCCCTGGAATCTCCGCCTTCCGGGTTCAAGCCTCAGCCTCCCGACTAGCTGGGACTACAGGTGCCTGCCACCATGCCCGGCTAGTTTTTTTTGTATGTTTAGCAGAGACAGGGTTTCACCGTGTTAGCCAGGCTGCTTTTAAACTTCTGACCTCAAGTGATCCGCCGGCCTCAGCCTCCCAAAGTGCTGGGATGACAGGCGTGAGCCACCGCACCTGGCCGGGACCCTTTTCCTTCTTGAAGTCACACATTGTTCTTCAAGCTCATCACACCTTGGTTCTCTGTCCCCTCAACTTCTTTCTACGTGGTCATGTCCCTTCTTTAGTTCCTCTTCGATCTAGCTTTGTGTTTTATTTTTATGATTTTATTAAACTTTATCTTATTTCTTATTAAATCAAGGCTTACTTATCTTACTATAATACCATCACTCATCTTTTAGCTCCATGTTCTATTTTTCTTTCTCTGTCTTTTTTTTTTTTTTTTAAGATAGAGTCTTGCTCTGTCCCCCAGGCTGGAGTGCAGTGGCACGATCTCAGCTCACTGCAAGCTCCGCCTCCCAGGTTCACCCCATTCTCCTGCCTCAGCCTCCCAAGTAGCTGGGACTACAGGTGCCCGCCACCACGCCCGGCTAATTTTTTGTATTTTTAGTAGAGACGGGGTTTCACCGTGTTAGCCAGGATGGTCTCAATCTCCTGACCTCATGATCTGCCCGCCTCGGCCTCCCAAAGTGCTGGGATTACAGGCATAAGCCACCGCGCCTGGCCTGTTTTTCTGTCTTTTAAATGTAGTGTCTCCCTTAGCCTTCTGTTCTGGGGTGTGTCCACCTACAAACACTCCAAGCTTCACTGAACCGCATTCTGCACCCTCTCGGCACCTGCACTTTGGTAGCTGAGAATCGCAGGATCAAAACAGGCAATGGCGAGTTGCTGTTGTGTGCAGTCAGGGATCATGGATGTAAATTTGTTTTCCCAGCATTAGTTGTCTGGTCCACTCGTTTTCCCCACCACCTGAGTCAATTTCACAACAATTCATTCCCTGGAGACATGCGCACCTACCTTGTTCTACTGGGTGCTTAACAAATGACCCCTACCCCTTCAAATAATATAAAATCATTTACTAGGAAAGCCCTAAATCTTCTATCAAGAAGCCAACTATGATCTGCACCAGTACACACTTCCTTCTGTAACAATAAAGAAAGCATGGCTGGGTGTGGTGGCTCATGACTGTCATCCCAGCACTGTGGGAGGCTGAGGGGGGTGGATCACCTGAGGTCAAGAGTTCGAGACCAGTGTGCCAACATAGCAAAACCCCATCTCTACTAAAAATATAAAAGTTAGCCGGGCTTGGTGGCAGGCACCTGTAATCCCAGCTACTCAGGAGGCTGAGGCAGGAGAATCACTGGAACCTGGGAGGCGGAGGTTGCAGTGAACCGAGATCGTGCCACTGCACTCCAGCCTGGGCAACAGAGCGAGACTCCATTTCTAAAAAACAAAAGCATCCCTGCGGTAGTTAATTTAACCCATGTTAATCAGAGGTTAGTTTCCTCCACGTTGGGAATCCCACAATCGTCCGTGTGCAGCACCTTATACCATCACTGATTTACCTCTCCCTTGCCTCTATCCTCAGCCTCCCTACTGGATGTTTTGTCTTTATAAATGCTTAGATATTATTTTAGAAGCAAAACGAAAAATAAGCATTCAATCTTATCTCACCATCTCGCCATAGGTGGCTAAAACAACTTGAGCTGCATCTCATTAACTTTTTATTCTATCATAAGAATTCCAGCCGGGTGCAGTGGTGCACGCCTGTAATCCCAGCACTTTGGGAGGCTGAGGCCAGTGGATCACTTGAGGTCAGGAGTTCAAGACCAGACTGGCCAACATGATGAAACCCCATCTATACTAAAAATACAAAAATTAGGCATGGTGGCAGGCGCCTGTAATCCCAGCTACTCAGGAGGCTGAGTCAGGAGAATCACTTGAACTGGGGAGGTGGAGGTCACAGTGAGCCGAGCTCGTGCCACCACACCCCAGCCTCAGCGATAGAGCAAGACTCAGTCTGTGCATTTTGGATTTTTTCTTTTTCAATCTAGAATGATTAGGACATGTAAAACCTATATACCCACCACCTAATTTAAACAATCATTAGTATTTTAGTATATCTGGTGAACGATTTCAGAGCAGCTTACGGATTTTGACATCCACCCCAAAATAACCAGAGTGCTCCCTTCAAAATAGAACACGCCTATAAAATGCCATTATTATATTCAATGAGGTCCCTTGGCTTTCTGTTGCTCTTAAGATGAAATTCTAAACCCTTAGTATGACGTAGGTGCCCAGCCTCCGCTCTCACCACTGTCTGGGACTCTGTTCTAGCCATCTAGTCATCTTTGTTTCTCAAATGTGTCTCCTTCTTTCCGCAAGCACAGTGTACAGGTGATTTTTTTATATCAATGCATATGTCAATATGTCCTTCCGCCTTCTCACCTTTCTTCAGGTGCAGTGTTGCTTTCTCTGCAGGTCTGTGTTCCTTGTTATGTTCCCTTGCTACAGGCACTCTCAGCCTTTCTTTCATTGTTTTCCACAACTATAATTTGAGTTACCCACCATCTCTCAAAGTGAGAACCAAGCACGGTAGCCTCACCTGGGAACTCGTTAGAAATGCAAATATTTGGCTGGGTGCAGTGGCTCATGCCTGTAATTCCAGCACTTTGGGAGGCTGAGGCAGGTGGATCATGTGAGGTCAGGAGTTCAAGACCAACCTGGCCAACATGATGAAACCCTTTCTACTAAAAATACAAAAAATTAGCCAGGCATGGTAGCACGCGCCCATAATCCCAGCTACTTCGGAGGCTAAGGCAGGAGTATCGCTTGAATCCCAGAAGTAGAGGTTGCAGTGAGCCAAGATTGTGCCACTGCACTCCAGTTTGGGCAACAAGAGTGAAATGCTATTTCAAAAAAAAAAAAAAAAGGCGAACATTTGGGTCTTTCATCAGAACAACTAAACCAGAAACTGGGAGGCAGAGCCCACCAGTTTCATTTTTTGTTTGTTTTTGTTTTTGTTTTGTTTTGTTTTGTTTTCCCAAAGAAAAAGTATCAAGGTCAAATTCATACGGGTTGAATGAAGGGTCCATCATCGATCTTTGGGGTTATTTTCTGGGTGTCGTAACCCTGCAGGTTGAAGGCGTGTGGACTGACTTCTGATTGCTGTGAGGCACTCTCCTTGGCCCTTTCCTGCAACCGGCACCTGACCAGTCTAAACCTGGTGCAGAATAACTTCAGTCCCAAAGGAATGATGAAGCTGTGTTCGGCCTTTGCCTGTCCCACGTCTAACTTACAGATAATTGGGTAAGTCCCCAGCAATTGTCTTCTGAGATACAGACCTGCTTCTGTTCCAGGCTTGTTAGCTGGTGGAGAAGCAGTTTATGGGAAAAGTTGACGTCATACCTTGGGAGCCACATTTTACTCCATTGGTGAGTGCCCACTACGTTCTGGGTACCATGCTGGATGCTGGAGATACAGGAATATGGGAGATAGAGGCCAGGTGCCTGATATCTTGGAGTTCACTTCTGGGTAGGTTGGGAAGGGCACAGAAAGAACGTTATAAATGTTTATGCTGAAAAAACTAGAATTGCTGTATGATCCAGCAATCTTACTTCTGAGTATGTTACCCAAAAGAATTAAAAGGAAGATCTCAGATTTCACACCCATGTTCATAGTGGCATAATGCCCAATAATAGCCAAGAGGTGGAAGTAACCCAGGCGCTCATGGATGAAAGGATAAACAGAATGTGGTGTATACCAACAATGGAATTGTATTCAGTCTCAAAAAGAAAATTCTGACACATGCTACATGATGGAATCTTGACATGCCGAGTGGAATAAGCCAGTCCTAAAAAGACAAATACTGTAGGATTCTACCTCGAAGAGGTACTTATAAGAGTGAAATTCATAGAGACAGAATGGTGATTTCCAAAGGATTGGGGAGTTGTGTAATAGGTGCAGAGCTTTAGTTTTGCAAGATGAAGAATTCTGGCGATAGATGGTGGTTGTGATGCTTGCACAGCCGTGTGAATGTAGTTAACAGCACTGAACAATTCACCTAGCAGAAAGTTTCTTCAATAGCTCACACACATCATTTCAGCTTCCCCTCTCATTCAGTCCTTGTACAAGTCTGGAGGGCTGAGTTGATGGAGTTCACAGAAGTTCTTCAGGACCATCTCTTAAGACTAGAAGTTTCTTTCATGACAAAGTGGCAGTTCACTGATGTCTTCAGTGTTTAGTGGTAGAAAAAGCATTTGTCATTTAGGACCTCATATCCGTAGACAAACAGGAGTTCAGAGACTTCCCTGAGCATGAAGGAACACAGTTGTACTTGAAGGGAGTAAAATCTTGACCAGAGAAATATACAGCTGGCAGCATTGATAGCCCATTTGAGGTTGGTTGTGGTATATTTATTTATTTTATTTTAAGTTTTTTGAGATGGAGTCTCACTCTGTTGCCTCCAGGCTGGAGTGCAGGGGTGCAATCTTAGCTCACTGCAACCTCCGTCTCGCAGGTTCAAGCAATTCTGCTGCCTCAGCCTCCTGAGTGGCTGGGATTATAGGTACGTGCCACCACGCCCAGCTAATTTTTACATTTTTAGTAGAGAAGAGTTTTCACCAGGCTGGTCTCAAATTCCTGACCTCATATGATCCACCAGCTTCAGCCTCCCAAAGTGCTGGATGACAGGCATGAGCCACCACGCCCGACTTCCTTGTGGTATATTTATATCAATAGAAAATTTCTCAGTTGAGTAACTGTTTTCTCCAGTATGGTCCAGCTGATGGCAGTTGAGTTTATCCAGGGTTCAAGTTATGGCACATGGGTATAACCAGGAAGAAGTCAAGAGTGGCTGTGGTAGACCCTGGAATCATAAGAAGAAAGTAAAGACAGGATGGGGAAGGTGAATTGAGAAACATGGCTCAATGAATCTGGGAGTCTTGGTTTGGTCAGGACTGTTACAGTGACAAAATGAGCTGAAAAGGTGGAGTGTTGTTGAAAGAATGTGTTTATATCCTTGATTTATGAGGCACTATAGCTGTTGACAAGATCAGTGGTGACTATGGGACTTAGTAGTTGAAGTAGGATAGAAGTCAGACCTGGATTTACTGATTGACCTATTATGGGTCTATTTCCCCATCTGTGAAATGGGGGTGGTGCTATGTATCTATTTAAATATGTTTATTTCTCCTCTAGTAGACTGTAAGCTTGGTAAGGGTGGGAAATTTGCCTTGTCCATCCCTATATGGGAAGTCCTCATTTAATGTCATTGATACATTCTTAGAAACTGTGACTTTAAGCAAAACGACATATATTGAAACCAATGTTTTCTCGTTGTTATAACAATGACTCTGAAGAAAATGACGTTCTTCGAGAATCTGCTCTAGTAGTTTTGCTTAAAGTCACTGTTTCCAAGAACCTATCAATGACATTAAGGGAGAACTTACTGTACCTCCCCAAACCCTATAACAGGACCCGGCACAGAGACTCTGAGGAAGGAATTCATGGATGGACTGAAAGGTCATGCCTGCATCTTAGGACTGTTAGGACTGTTGTAAGGAACAGATGCCTTTAAAAGCTCAGCATAGTATCTGACATGTCCAAGTTTTTTTACATGCAGAGAATTACTTTTATTCTATAGGGAACATGCTACTGTTATCAAGCAAAAGTGGCTCACTGCCTGATGTGCTAGAGGCCAATACTGTGACACTGGAGATTTGTCGGGGAAAAAAAGCCCTATATTGCAGGTCAACTCACAAGGAGACAGGAGTCAAGCTCAAATCTGTCTCCCCATGCTGGCTTCAAGGCAGTATTATTATTAGAAAAGGTTCAGGGAGTAGATCTTGAGATTAGTAGGTGATTGGAAGAAAAGAGCAGATCTTAGAAAGTCACTGGGCATGCATAATTATCTATTCATGCTACATCATGGGTTGCATGTGCCAATTTAGGGAGAGTTAGTATAAAACATGGTGGAAATTCAGGCTGTGACATCAGCAAGCTCATTCTGTGCAAACTCCAGTCTGCCATACTTTTTCTAACCGATTTCAGCCAGTTCTTTCATAAGTAGAGGGGGAGTCTCCATGTTTCAGCAAGCTGTTTCTTTTCTTGTCTGCCATCCTACAAACTCAATAATTTGTTAGTCATTGGTTTAACTCTTTGGGGCACGTTCCTTAAGAGTACAAGAAAAGGTTTGAGATCCTTGATGAGGCTACCAGGAATTTTGAAGAAGGGAGAAGAGTCGAAAGCAACGTCTCAGTAACGAGTCCTCTCTCTGCCTCCCCAGGCTGTGGAAATGGCAGTACCCTGTGCAAATAAGGAAGCTGCTGGAGGAAGTGCAGCTGCTCAAGCCCCAAATCGTAATTGACGGTAGTTGGCATTCTTTTGATGAAGATGACCGGTACTGGTGGAAAAACTGAAGATACGGAAACCTGCCCCACTCACACCCATCTGATGGAGGAACTTTAAACGCTGTTTTCTCAGAGCAAGCTATGCACCTGGGAGTTCCTTCTCAAAGATGGAGAATGATTTCTGATTCTCACAAAGCCCTCAATGGTAGTGATTCTTCTGTGTTCACTATATGTTGGTTACTGGATTTGAAGGCTAGAGACCTTCAAGTGATAGGACTCAGTATCTGTGAAATGTCCGTCATATCTCAGAGCATATAGAGGGAATTAAATAAACACAAAGCATTTGGAAAAGTTGTCAAGTGGTTTTCTTAACTAGTGGGGATATGGTTTAGGAGCAGAGAGGTTGGGAGGACCTAGATCTTCAAAAGCAGCCCCTGAATTTGGGTACCACAACTAGTGGTGGTTTTTTGTTTTTTGTGGGTTTTTTTTTGTTTTGTTTTTTGGTTTTTTTTTTTTTGAGATGGAGTCTTACTCTGTTGCCCAGGCTGGAGTGCAGTGGCACGATCTTGGCTCACTGCAACCCCTGCCTCCTGGGTTCACACCATTCTCCTGCCTCAGCCTCCCAAGTAGCTGGGACTACAGGCACCCGCCACCACGCCCGGCTAATTTTTTGTACTTTTAGTAGAGACAGGGTTTCACCATGTTGGCCAGGATGGTCTCAATCTCTTGACCTCGTGATCTGCCTGCCTCGGCCTCCCAAAGTGCTGGGATTACAGACGTGAGCCACCGCACCTGGCCAACTACTGGTTTTTTAAAGCACATACCTGAATACCAAAGGATGGTGTTACTGTCACTCAATATCTGAACTATAAACATAAAGCCGAATTTATTCCTTAGTGTAATGAAAAGCTGGTCTACCACAGTCTCTCTGAGTAGAGCAGACTTCTGATCTTTGCGGGGAGGAATTTGGGGAGGTACAGAATGAGGCTGAACCTTGAAGGTGTAAGTTGGCCTGTGGTTACTCAGGTGAGGCTGATTGGTAGAGGTGTGTTCATCAGAGTGCGTCCCTTCTGACTGGCTGAATTTCCAATGCAAAGGGCAGCTGTTGGTTGCTTGCAAAAGCATGTTCACTGAGGTAAGTTGTCTTGGATCCATTGAATGGATTTAAACCTGTCTAGGTAGCTACTTATTACCATGGCTACAGAACCATCAGTCTATTCCTAGAAGAGTGGAAAACTCTTATATTCTTACCAAAATATACTTCTTATGATTTCTTGTATTTATTTCTCTCATCCATGATGACGATGATGAATGATGATGATCTAACACAGCCCTGTATACCATGCCCTGTCCTAAGCAGTATGAATTAACTTATTTGGTCTTTACAACATCTTAGAGGTAAGTATATTTTTTGCTTCCATCTTACAGATGAGGACATTGAGGTGCAGAAAATAATGCACAGCAAGGCCGGGCGGGGCAGCTCACACCTGTAATCCCAGCACTTTGGGAGGCTGAGGCAGGCGGAACACTTGAGGTCGGTGGTTCGAGACCAACTTGGCCAACATGGTGAAACCCCGTCTCTACTAAACATACAAAAATTAGCCCCGTGTGGTGGTTCATGCCTGTAATCCCAGCTACTCGGGAGGCTGAGGCAGGAGAATCACTCGAACCCGGAAGGCAGAGCTTGCAGTGAGCCAAGATCATGCCACTGCAATCCAGCCTGGGTGACAGAGCGAGACTCCATCTCAAAAAAAAGAATGCACAGCCAATAAGTAGCAGAGCTGCCATTCAGACCCAGGAAATCCATTTCTGGGGTTCATTCTACTAATTGAAATGTTGCCTCTACCATACAACCACCTTCCACGAGCCATTCACTGTACTGTGTGTAAACCTATAACTCCAGCAGCCCCTTTCAAACTGGGGGAATGTTTCAGCATCATTCCCTGTCAGCATATATTAGACAGGGGCTGGCATGCCCCCTTTTCTGCTCCCATTGCAATGGAGCTAATAAAGTTTATATCAGATATAGGAGGAACGTCAACTCTGCAGTTTATTTGTGCTTATAGTATTAGCATTATCTTCAACCTATGGTTTCTTTGCAGGAATACTTTTTAAATACTTGCGTGTTCTGGGAGTGTTTGTTTATAAAATACTTGGACATTGGACCAATGTGATAGGGTTTACGAGGTGAATGGGTGGAGTAGTGGGGGAAAAGTTAGCCCTTCCGAATCAGAGTATCTGTCTTCAGGATACCTCTTCTCCCACATGGGACACAGGGCCATCTAACATAAAGACAGGGCAAGGAGGCCGGGTGCAGTGGCTCATGCCTGTAATCCCAGCACTTGGGGAGGCCGAGGTGGGCAGATCATGAGGTCAGGAGATTGAGACCATCCTGGCTAACAGGGTGAAACCCCATCTCTACTAAAAATACAAAAAATTAGCCAGGCGTGGTGGTGGGTGCCTGTAGTCCCAACTACTTGGGAGGCTGAGGCAGGAGAATGGCGTGAACCCGGGAGATGGAGCTTGTAGTGAGCCAAGATCGCGCCACTGCACTCCAGCCTGCATAATAGAGCCAGACTCTGTCTCAAAAAAAAAAAAGGGGGGGGGGGGAGGGGGGCAAGGAAACCACCATTAATGTTTGTGTTAACAAAGCATTACTATGTTAGTCTTGTTAAAGATCTATCACCTTGTATATAGCTAAAAATACACAATGCCCTCCTGTGTCCAGTGCATTATCTTGAGCACTGCCGCCTACCCCACCCCCAACAGTTACAAATATCCCACTTTGTAAAGTTACAGCCAAAGGGAAGGTCAAAGGGAAAAGCCAAGTTTAGAAACAATATTTTTATTTTTTAGAAACATCTCATTATCTTGCCCAGGCTAGTCTTGAACTCTTGGGCTCAAGTGATCCTCCTGCCTCAGCCTCCCAAAGTTCTGCAATTACAGGTGTGAGCCACTGTGCCCGGCTTCAAGTTTTTTATGCTGACCTGTGTTCAAATTCTGGCTGTTTCAAATGATTTTTATGACACTATAAAAATGTCAACCTCCATGGGCTTTTGATTTCTTATCTGTAAAGTAGGAAAAATTGTACTTACCCTATAGAATCAAGAAGAGATGAATCTCTGTAAATCAGCTGTAGAAGTGGCTGGAGCATTCACTCCACCAGTATTTACCTACTTGTATTAGTTGTTTGTTGCTGTTTACAACATTACCACAAACTCGGCAGTTAAAACACGTGATCTCGGTGTTTGAGTCCAGATATGACTCAGCTGGATCCTCTGTCTCAGGGTCTCACAAGGCTGTGATGAAGGTGTTGACCAGGGCTGTGGTCTCATCTGAGACCCAACCGGGACAAGGACCTCTTCCAAGTTCATGTGGGTCCCAGGAACATCCATTTTCAGGCTGCTGGACTGAGGGCCTTGGTTTCTCGACTGTCAGCCCCAGGCCATCCCCAGCTCTTTTCTGCTTGGCCGTCTCCATATGGCAGATTGGATCTTCAAAGCCAGCAAAACAGTCACTCAGCAAGACAGACTTACAATCTCATGGCATCACAGAAGTCAGATCCCATCAACCCTGCCACATTCCGTTTGGATAGAAGTAAGTCACAAGTCACTTGAGGGAAGGGGATCTGGCAAGATGGGAACACCAGGAGGAGGATCATGAAACCGCCTAGAATGTGATGCACTACTCCACACTGGCAGAAAGCTGTGTTCTACTCACTGCTGCCTGTTGGAAAAGAGTTTCTTTCTCTTGAGCCTCTTGGCCGTTTCCAAGGGTAGAGGGAGTTACCCAGGTGCTACGGCTAGGAGGGAGGAACTGGACCTTCTAAGTGCTCTTCACAAGCCTCCTGTCTCCAGATGTGTACACACTTTCCTCTTTCATGCGGCAAGCTTTGCTGAGGGTGGGATGGGTGGGCAGAATACTGATTGTGGAGAAGTGCTAGGAGGCTGCAGATACAGGCCACCTGCCTCGGAGTCTGTGTGTGTGTGTGTGGCGGTGGGCGGGGTGGCGGGGGTTGGGTTTTTTTTTTTTTTTTTTTTTTGAGACAGTTTTGCTCTTGTCACCCAGGCTGGGTTGCAATGGTACAATCTAGACTCGCTGCAACCTCCGCCTCCCGGGTTCAAGCAATTCTCATGCCTCAGCCTCCTGAGTAGTGGGGACTACAGGTACCCGCCACCACGCCTGGCTAATTTTTGTATTTTTAGTAGCGATGGGGTTTCTCCATGTTGGCCAGGCTGGTCTCGAACTCCTGACCTCAGTTGATCCACCCGCCTTATCCTCCCAAAGCACTGGGATTACAGGTGTGAGCGACCATACCCAGCCTGGCCTCAGAGCTTCGAATAATAGGGATGATACCTTGATTTCTACCCAACTCCTTGTTTCTTATTCTAAATTCCTAAACGTAGAGGATGAAGTAATGATGAGTCTGTGTAAACCCTATAATCCTATGTGCTGGCCGCTGCCCTCAGGCTGATGGTGCAGGACAAAGATCCCTGTTCTCCTAAAATGTATTACCTTCTAATGAAGGACAAATGCATGAATTGCAGCTGTTCTCACAGCTAAAATGGCAGGTTCGCAAGAGACTAGGACTATTCTATTTTTCTAGACTAGCTATCTTTGAGGTCTGAGAAAAACTTTTTTCTGCACTGCTGGTTTTTCGTCAAGTTCGGGACATGACATACAATGAAAACGTACCCTTCCTACATAGTTTTTTGTTTTGTTTTGTTTGTTTGTTTTTAACATTTGTACCACGGAGAGGGAAGAGCATCAGGAAGGCAACGGACCCGGTCCTGGAGGGCAACCGTGGTGAGTCCCAGGCCCCCACTGCCTGGTGCATCACACCGTGGGTAGGACAGGCGGGGGCGCTGTCTCCCTGCTGATCTGGGCTCTTATCTCTATGTGGAAGGACCCTTTCCTCACCCGCGAGTCAAACGATAGAGAATTCACCTCCACCTGCCAGCCACGCTGTAGCTGGGGTCTGTGTGGAGCCGCACAAACTCTGATGCTTTGAGCTGCATGGCACAGAACGTCCACCTGAGATCACTGAGTAGAAGCTTCCTGGGAAGGCAATTCCAGGGTCAGTGAACCCCGCGGGACGCCAGCTCCCTGGTTGAGTTTCCCCTGATGCCAGCTGGGTGGCAGCAGAGCGTCATCTTCCCTGAGACCCTCCCGGGAGCAGGGCGGGCTCCTCCCCGCATCCCCACTGTGGATTTTCTCACCGTAGGCACTGCTGACGGTGGGACCGGCCACTTCCACATCGGGGTCCCGCCTGTGGGCTGTAGGGTGTTCAGTGACGTCCCTGCTTTTACCTGCCAGGTGCCTTCCCTCCCGCAGTTGTGACAACCAAGGAAGTCTTCAGACACAGCCAGATGTTACCCGGGGCACCAGCCTGAGACCCGCTGGTCCACGTGAAGCAGGGAGCCCTCCCTCACCAGCACACCCAGCGGCCTCCCCTTCCCCTCGCTGGATGCGACTGGCTCACAGGAAATCCGTGTCAGCCGTGCTCAGAAGGTATCAGCCACTTTTTGGTTCTATTGGAGGTGACAGCTGCTTAGCAGACACCCAAGAATGTAGGTTTATTCTTTAGCTTTATTCCCCATTGTCAAAATGGAATCAACCAACATTATCTGGAGGCCCAGGCGTAAAATGAAAATGTGGGTGCTTTGTTCAAAAATTAAGAATTTCAGGATGGCTGTGAGTCACTATACTGAGTACAAAGCCATTCTGAGCCGGGGTCCTGGATGAATGACCCAAGCAGCTGGCCTCCATTGCAGCTGACTGGACCAGGAGCTAGCGTTTGAAGAACAGCCAGTCTTTAAGCTGCCTAATGACCTGTAGGCTGCCTGTGACCAAGGTAAGAGATGAAGTAGGTATCCTTGTTCACAACAGCCAAAAGGTGCAGACAACCCACGTGTCTATCAGCAGATGAATGGGTAAACAAAATGTGGTCTATCCACACAATGAAATATTATTCAGCCATGAAAAAAAGAATGCAGGCTGGGTACAGTGGTTCATGCCTGTAATCCCAGCACTTAGGGAGGCTGAGTTGGGAGGCTCGCTTGAACCCAGGAGTTTGAGACCAGCCTGTGCAACATGGCGAAACCCTGTCACTACTAGAAATACTAAAAATTAAATAGGTATGGCGGTACAAGCCTATAGTCTCAGCCCATTGGGAGGCTGAGGTGGGAGGATCACTTGAGCCTGGGAGGTCAAGGCTGCAGTGAACCGAGATTGTACCACTGCGGTCTCCAGCTTGGGTGACAGAGTGAAACCCTGTCTCATTTTAAAAAAAAAAAAAACCAACAACAACAGGTGCAGTGGCTCATTCCTGTACTTCTAGCACTTTGGGAGCCTGCAGCAGGCAGGTCACCTGAGGTCAGGGGTTCAAGTCCAGCCTGGCCAACATAGTGAAACCTCATCTCTACTAAAAATACAAAAATTAGCCCAGGGTAATAGCGTGTACCTGTAATCCCAGGTACGCAGGAGGCTGAGGCAGGAGAATCACTTGAACCCGGGAGGCGGAGGTTGCAGTGAGCCGAGATGGCACCACTGTACTCCAGCCTGGGCAACAAAGTAAGACTCCATCTCAATTAAAAAAAAAAGGAATAAAGGAATATAGTAGCGATACGTGCTACAACATGGATCAACCTCATAAACATTATCCTCTGTAAAGAAGCCAGATACAAAAGGCCACTTGTATGATTCCGTTGATATGAAATGACCAGAAGAGGGAAATCCACAGAGACACAAGATGAGAATTTGCCCAGGGCTGGGAGGGGAGCACGGAATGAGTGACTCTTGCTGGTACGGGGTTTCTTTTTGGAGTGATAGACGTACAACTATGTGAACATACTAAAGCATCATTTAATTGTACACCTTAAAATGGGTGAATTCCATGGTTTGTAAATTATTTTTTAAAAAGCAAAAAATGATGAACCAATATAGTTGCCTCCATCTGAGATCTGATTCAGAATTCCTGAGGAAATAAAGCAGTTAAAAGGTAGGAAATTAGGCTGGAAATTTATTAGCGAAAGTGGAAGATGTGGTGTGCAGAGTGGAGAGAGCTCAGGGCTGTACTTTTATGCAGGGGGTGTTATCAGCCAGTATCCAGGGCTTGTGAAGTTTTCATTAGCTTGAAAATATAGTGGAAACCTGGCAGGGTGTGGTGGCTCACACCCATAATCCCAGCAATTTGGGAGGCCAAGGTGGGTGGATCACTTGAGGTCAGGAGTTCAAGATCAGCCTGGCCAATGTGGTGAAACCCCATCTGTATTAAAAACAAAAAATTTAGCTGGGTGTGATGGCAGGCACCTGTAATCCCAGCTGCTTGGGAAGCTGAGGCACAAGTATCACTTGAACCCAGGAGACAGAGGTTGCAGTGAGCCAAGATCATGCCACTGCACTCCAGCCTGGGCAACAGAGTGAGACTGTCTCAACTGGGGAGAGAGCAAGCTTCAGGTTCCTGAGCCCCACGGCCAATTCTGGTATGGCGGGACCCAGGTGAAGCCTGGGAATATGAATTTTAAAAAGCTTTCCTAAGCCATTCTGATGCAAGTGCTCTTCGGATCACACTCTCAAAGCCAGAACTGCAAAAACGAAGCTCTGAGTGTACCACAAGTGTTGGTCAGAGAGAATACGGGCTGGAGGGTGAGGACCCTGTTTGATGGAGACAGAAAAGAGAAGGAAACTCTGGAGGAGAAGAGCAAAGACAAGTCCTGACTAAGACCGTAAACCAGGGGTTGGCAATTTTTTTCTGTAAAAGGCCAAATAGGCCAGGTACGGTGGTTCATGCTTACAATCTCTGCACTTTGGGAAGCCAAGGCAGGAGCATCACTTGAGCCCAGGAGTTCAAGACCAGCCTGGGAAATGTAGTGAGACTCTGTCTCTACAAAAAATAAACTTGAAAAAAATTAGCCAGGTGTGGTAGTGCACGCCTGTGGTCCCAGCTACTCAGGAGGCTGAGGTGCAAAAATCACTTGACCCCAGGAGGTCAAGGCGGCAGTGAGCCATGATCGCACCACTGCACTCCAGCCAGGGCAACAGAGTGAGATCCTGTCTCCAAAAAAGAGCCAAACAGTAAATATTTTAGGCTTTGGGGGCCATTTAGTCTATTGTAACTGCTCAGCTCTGCTGATACAGGGTAAAAACAAGCATAGAAAATACAAAGAGAATTTTGTCACATGCAACATGGATGAACCTGGAGGATATTACATTAAATAAAATGAGCCAGGCACAGGAAGATACAGATGGTCCCTGACTTGTGATGGATTTGACCTTACTTACACTGGTATGAAAGTGACATTTGTTCAGTAACAACTGTCCTTCGAGTACCCACAGAACCATCTGTCTTTCACTTTCAGTATGCCATCAATCACATGAAATAGTCAACACTTTATTATAAAATGGACTTTGTGTTGGATGATTTTACCCAACTGGAGGATAATGTAAGCATTAGGAGCAGGTGTAAGGTAGGGTAGGCTAAGCTATGACCTTCTGTGGGTTAAATATATTAAATGCATTTCCCTAGACTGGGCAACATAGTGAGACCCCATCTCTTAAAAAAATTTTTTTTTAATTAGTCAGACGTGGTGCACACCTGTAGTCCCAGCTACTCAGAAGGCTGAGGCAGGAGGATGGTTTGAGCCCAGGAGACCGAGACTGCAGTGAGTCATGATTGTACCACTGCACTCCAGTCATGGTGACAGAGTGAGACACTGTCTCAAAAATTAAAAAGTATTTTCAACCTGTATTTTCAACTTATAGTGGGTTTATGAGGACGTAGCCCCGTTGTAAATGGAAGAGCATCTGTATTGCATGATCTCAATTATATATGGAATCTAAAGTCAAACTCACAGAAGCAGAGAGCAGAATGATGGTTACCAGAGGCTGAAAGTGATGGGGAGGTGGAGTCTGGGGAGGTGTTGGTCAAAGGATATAAATGTTGATGTTACAGGAGGAATAAGTTCAGGAGACCTATTATCGTACAACGTGGTGACTATAGTTAACAGCAAAATATCACGTACTTGAAACTTGCTAAGTGAGTAGATGTTAAGTGTTTCTTTGTTTTGTTGAGACAGGGTCTCCCTATGTTACCCAGGCTGGTCTTGAACTGGGCTCAAGGGATCCTCCTGCCTCAGCCTCCCAAAGTGCAGGGATTACAGGCACAAGCCACCACACCTAGCCCTGATGTTAAATGTTCTTACCACAAAAAAAAAAAAAAAAGCATGTAAGGTAACATACAAGTTAATCAGCTCAATTTAGCCATTCCATAATGTATACATTTTTTTTTAATGGAGTCTTGCTCTGTCACCCAGGCTGGAATGCAATGGCAGGATCTTGGCTCACTGCAACCTCTGCCTCCCAGGTTCAAGCAATTCTCCTGCCTCAGCCTCCCAAGTAGCTGGGATTACAGGTGCCCACCACCACACCCAGCTAATTTTTGTATTAGTAGAGATGAGGTTTCACCATGTTGGCCAGGCTGGTCTGGAACTCCTGACCTCAGGTGATCCATCTGCCTCAGCCTCCCAAAGTGCTAGGATTACAGGAGTGAGCCACCACACCTGGCTGTAAACATATTTCAAAACAGCAGATTGCACACCATAAATATATATAATTTTTGTCCATTTTAAATTTTTTTAATTAAAAAAAAAAACATTTGAAGAAAACACAAAAGCAAATGGGTATGGCTGTGTTCTCATGAAATTTTATTTTCAGAAACAGGCGGCTGGCTCCATTTGGCCTTTGAGGCATTTTGCTGACCCCTGCTGGAGATGAGGATCTTGCAGACCAGCTTGTCTGTGTTCCCTGTTTGTCCTGGACTGACTGTTACTCTGTTACCTGCATTTCTGTAAGGGTTATGAGCTGGGTGCCAGGGATCAGTGGTGCAATCCTGGAAAGGAGCCTCCTGGCAGCTTGAACAGTTGAGGGTACACAGGACCGCTCAGGTTAAGGCCCTAGCCCATCCTCTTGCCAAACCCGCCACACACTGGACCTGCTTGTCTGTGATAGTAGGTTTTATATGTCAACATGCCTGAGCCACGGGATTCCCAGATTAAGCATTGTTTCTGAGTGTGTCTGGGAGGGTGTTTCTGGTTGAGATTACTGTTTGAATTCGTGGACTTAGTAATGCAGATTGCCCTCCCTTCTGTGAGTGGACTCATCTCATGAGAGTCTAAATAGAACAAAAAGGTGTAGAGGGAGTCATTTACCCTGTTTGCTCCCCGCCTGCCTGTTGGAGTGGGGACGCCTATCTTCTCCCGCCCTAGAACTGGGATTTGCACCCTTGGCTCCTCTGGTTCTCAGGCCTTTGGACTTGGACTGGAACCACCCCACAGGCATTCCTGTTTCTCCAGCCTGCAGACGGCAGATCGTGAGACTCCTCAGCTTCCACAATCATGTGAGACAATTCTCATAATAAACCTCTTTCTCTGTTCTGAGAACTGCATCATCAGTCATGTGCAAATATCGAGTGTATTTACACAAAACTAGATAATACAGCCTACCATACACCTAGGCTATATGGAGAGAAGTGGCATAATCACAGCTCACTGCAGCCTTGAACTACAGGGCTCAAGCCATCCTCCCACCTCAGCCTCCCAAGCAGCTGGGACTACAGGCATGTGCCACCATGCCCAGCTAATTTAAAAAATAATTATTTTCTAGGCCGGGTGTGGTGGCTCACGCCTGTAATCCCAGCACTTTGGGAGGCCGAGGCAGGTGGATCACCTGAGGTCAGGAGTTCGAGACCAGCCTGGCCAACATGGAGAAAACCCCATCTCTACTATAAATACAAAAAGCAGCTGGGCATGGTGGCGCACGCCTGTAGTCCCAGCTACTTCGAAAGCCGAGGGAGGAGAATTGCGGGAACCTGGGAGACGGAGGTTGCAGTGAGCCAAGATCGCACCACTGCACTCCAGCCTGGGTGACAGAGCAAGACTCCGTTTCATTCATTCATTCATTCATTCATTCATTTATTTTGAGACGGAGTCTTGCTGTATCGCCCAGGCTGGAGTGCAGTGGCGCGATCTCAGCTCACTGCAAGCTCCGCCTCCCGAGTTCATGCCATTCTCCTGCCTCAGCCTCCCGAGTAGCTGGGACTACAGGCGCCCACTACCACGCCCAGCTAATTTTTGTATTTTTAGTAGAGACGGGGTTTCACTGTGTTAGCCAGGATGGTCTCAATCTCCTGACCTTGTGATCCGCCCGCCTCGGCCTCCCAAAGTGCTGGGATTACAGGTGTGAGCCAGACTTCATCTCAAAAAATAATTATTATTTTCTGTAGAGAGGGACTCTCACTGTATTGCACAGGCCGGAGCCTATTTGCTCTTAGAGCCTATTGTTTTTAGGCTACAAACCTGGACAACATGTTACTGTACTGAATACTGTAGGCAACGGTAACACAACACTAAGTATTTGTATATTTAAACGTAGAAAAGTTACAACAAAATACCAAAGAAAATATTTGAAGATGGTATACCTATATGCGGCACTTACCATGAATGAAGTTTGCAGACATGGAAGCTGCTCTGGGTGAGTCGGTGTGTGAGTGGTGGGTTAATGTGAAGGCTGGGATGTTACTCTACACTGCTGTAGACTTTATAAACACTGCACACTTAGGCTACCATAATTTATAAAATATTTTTCTTTCTTCAAGAATAAATTAACCTTAGCTTACTGTAACATTTTTACTTTATAAACTTTTATTTACTTATTTTTGAGACAAAGTCTCACTCTGTCGCCCAGGCTGGAGTGCAATGGTGTGATCTCGGCTCACTGCAACTTCTGCCTCCCGGGTTCAAGCAATTCTCCTGCCTCAGCCTCCCGAATAGCTGGGACTACAGGCGCCTGCCACCATGCCCGGGTAATTTTTGTATTTTTAGTGGAGATGGGGTTTCACCATATTGGCCAGGCTGGTCTTGAACTCCTCACCTCAGGTGCTCCATCTGCCTCGGCCTCCCAAAGTGCTGGGATTACAGGTATAAGCCACTGTGCCCAGCTAACTTTTAATTTTTTTTTAAATTTTTTGACTCTTGTAATAACACTTAGCTTAAAACACAAACATAGATCAGACACGATGGCTTACACCTGTAATCTCAGCACTTGGAGAGACTGAGGCAGGAGGATCACCCTCAGGAGTTCAAGACCAGCCTGTACAACATAGACCCCACCTCTACAGGAAATAATTATTTTTTAATTAGCCGGGCATGGTGGCACATGCCTATAGTCCCAGCTACTTGGGAGGCTGAGGTGGGAGGATTGCTTGAGCCCAGTAGTTCAAGACTGCAGTGAGCTATGTTCATACCATGCTCTCCAGCCTGGACAAGAGAGCCTGACTGTCTCTGAACACACACACACACGCGCACACACACGCATGCACACATGTGCATTGTGCAACTGTATAGAGAGATTTTCTTGCTGTATATCCTTATTCTATAACCTTTTTCGTAATTTTTTTAACGTTTTAATTTTTGATTAAGAAAGACACACACATTAGTCTAGTCTGCACAGAGTCAGGATCATCACGATCCTTCTCTTCTAACTCCGTATCTTGTCCCCCTAGAAGGTCTTCAGGGGCAGTGACATACATGGGGCTGTCTTCTTCTATGACAACGGTTCTTCTGGGTTCCTCCAGAAGGACCTGCCTGAGGCTGCTCTACAATTAATTGGTTTTTTTTTTTTTTTGTAAGTAGGGGTATGCTCTAAAATAACGTTTAAAAATTATAGTATACCCAGGTGCCGTGGCTGACAATTATAATCCCAGCACTTTGGGAGGCTGAGGCAGGCAGATCGCTTGAGCTCAGGAGCTGAAGACTAGCCTGGGCAACATAGTGAGACCCGTCTCTACCAAAAATACAAAAAAATTAGCCGGGTGTGGTGGTATGTGCCTGTGGTCCCAGCTACTCAGGAGACTGAGGTTGGGGGATCGCTTGAACCTGAGACGCAGAGGCTGCAGTGAGCCAAGATTGCGCCACTGCACTCCAGCCTGGGTGACAAGGCAAGACTCCATCTCAAAAAAAAAAAGTATAGTAAATACATGAACCAGTAACATAGTCATTTATTACCATTATCAAGTATTATGTGCTGTACATAATTATATGTGCAATGGCGTGATCTTGGCTCACTGCAACCTCTGCCTTCCAGGTTGAAGCGATTCTCCTGCCTCAGCCTCCCGAGCAGAATAGCTGAGACTACAGGTGTGCACCACCATGCGCGGCTAATTTTTTGTTTGTTAGTTTTGTGGTTTTTTTGTTGTTGTTTTTTGAGACAGAATCTCGCTCTGTCTCCTAGGCTGGAGTGCAGTGACAGGATCTCAGCTCACTGCAGTCTCTGCCTCCTGGGTTCAAGCAATCCTGCCTCAGCCTCCTGAGTAGCTGGGATTACAGGCGCATGCCACCATGCCCAGCTAATTTTTTTATCTTTAGTAGAGATGGGGTTTCACCATGTTGGTCAGGCTGGTCTCAAACTCCTGACCTCAGGTGATCCACCTGCCTCAGCCTCCCAAAATGCTGGGATTACAGGTGTGAGCCACCATGCCCAGCTAATTATTTTTAGTAGAGACGGGATTTCACCTTGTTGGTCAGGCTGGTATGTGCCCAACTTTTATACAATTGGCAGCACAGTTGGCCTGTTTACCACATCACCACACACATGTGAGTTGTGCATTGCACTGTGATGTTACAAGGCCTATGACAGCACCAGGTCGAAGACTTTTTTCAGCAGCATAATCTTATGTGACCATCATGGTCCGTGCAGCCCATTGTTTGGAATGTCATGCAGCACATGACTACACGCACACATACAGCATATTGATTCTGCTTCTCGAAGAACCCTAATGCATTTTCCACACTGGCAGATTGTCTGTCTTCTAAGCTACAGCAGCAACCAAATATCATGAATGCTTTTTGGGTTCCTAACTCTAGTTGGGAGTCACAAGTGACTTGCTATGGTTAAGCCCCCAGAATGAGTTGTCAAGGTTCAGGCTCTGTTGATAATGAGGAAGAAGAACCAGGACCACCTACCAGATACCTCTATTTGACAGTCACTTGGCTCAGTTCTTTGGCTTGGGGGTGTGTGTGTGTGTGTGTTTGAGACAGACTTGATCTGTTGCCCGGGCTGGAGTGCAGTGGTGTGATCTTGGCTCACTGCAACCTCCGCCTCCCAGGTTCAAGTGATTCTCCTGCCTCAGCCTCCCGAGTAGCTGTGATTACAGGTGCATGCCACCACGCCCGGCTAACTTTTGTATTTTTAGTAAAGACAGCATTTTGCTGTGTTGGCCAGGCTGGTCATGAACTCCTGACCTCAGGTGATCTGCCCACCTTGACCTCCCAAAGTGCTGGGATTACAGGCGTGAGCCACTGCATCCGGCCTTTGCTTAGTTCTTTGAGTAAGTTATCTTCTTCAATTTTCAAAGTAAATATGCGAGATAAACATCATTTACCGTCTTTAAAGGACGAAAAAGCTGGAGCTCAGAAAGGTTGGTCTCTTGAACAGGATGGTAAGACTAGTACGTTGCTGACCAGGACCCTAAAGTTTTTCCCCTACCACCACCATGTACTCTTCATGAGCCATCCTTTCCCAAATAACCTAAACACACACACACATAAGGAAAAAAGCACTTGCTATACAAGCAAGTCCAGCTTCAAGACAAGCCCCAGGCTCCGCTCATCATGCAGAATGCTGGGCCTAAGCTCCTCCTGTGTGGAATGCTGAAGCAATCACCACCCCTGATGCAAAACGAGGCCTGTCTCAAATCAGCTTGTGGTGACTGAGGCAAAGGTGGGAATGGGGAGTGACTGTCTAATGGGTACAAGGTCTCCTTTTTGGATGACAAAAATGTTTTGGAACTAGACAGAAATGATGGTTCTACAACACTGTAAATGTACCAAATGCTACTGAATTGTGCACTTTAAAATGGGTTCATTTTGTTATGTGACTTTTACCAGATGAACAAAAACACTGTCTATCTAACACAGATCCATGCCTTTACATGGTATGTTATATAATACACTTTACCATCCTTTATCCAGGACCACGACTTTTCGTGATTTCACAGACACTGCAGTTCTCAAGAATCCAGGTGGTGGCAGCAGAGAGCTGACAGAAACCAGCACTTCCCTACCGGCCCTAAGGAAGGTCCAGAATAAGAATATTGACCTTGTCCAGTTGCAGTGAGCATTTCTGTATTGCACCAGTCACAGTGGCGAATGCAGCTAAGGAGAGGCAGGTAGATGGAGCCACAGAACCAGATGTGGTCTGGGCAGTGTTTCATCCCACCAGGAATGACAGTGCATCTGCAGCTCCCAGAGGGCTGACACCCTGCCTCCAACTGTGAGCAATCATCTTTACCTCCTCATCCAGAGGAAGGAGGCCAGCGGGATGCAGAGCCTCAGCAGCTTCAGCCCAGGCTCGGGGCTGAAGTGGAGAAGCATCCAGGCCAGTTCTGGCATTGGTGGAACCAGCTGGGCTGGGGCTTGCCCCTAGGTAAAAGGAACAGGACCCGTCACTGAGACCACAGGACAGAGAATACTGAGAATATAGACTCAGGTGAGATGCACGGTTGAGGCTCGTTTGGTTTCTGAGAACCAGCATGTTGGATTATACCCAGAATAACTGTAATCCTTTGCCCAATTTTCCCATTTTCCCTCCCAGACACAAAATAGGACTTACTTCCCGGCTCCCTGAAAGCCGGGCATGGCCATGTGCCTTGCTGTGGGGGATGAACTGTGAGCAGAAGCAGCATGTGTCACTTCTGGCTGGAGACTTCAAGAGCAGTACATGATTTGCCAAGTCCCTCTGCCTGGCCACGGCAAATGGTGAGTCCCAGAGAGTTGACAAGGTGGAGCAGAGCTCCGCGCAACCCACGGCAGGCACGGAACACAAACAAGATAAAATGTTGAGTGTTGTGAGCCCCTGACATGGGGGCTGTTTGCTTGCAGCATAACCGGTCCTATCCTGACACACGCTTGGGGTTGGGGGTCACAAACTCAAATGCCAGGCAGGCGATGTGAGGGACCACATGGGAAAGAGTGGGTGAGGGCTTGTTCAAACACAGGTGACAGGCTGGGTGTAGCGGCTCATGCCTGTGATCCCAGCCCTTTGGGAGGCCGAGGTGGGCAGATCACCTGAGGTCAGAAGTTCAAGACCAGCCTGGCCAACATGGCGAAACCTCATCTCTACTAAAAATACAAAAATCAGGCCAGATGCAGTGGCTCACACCTGTAATCCTAGCACTTTGGGAGGCTGAGGCGGGCAGATCACCTGAAGTCAGGAGTTCAAGACCAGCCTGGCCAACATGGTGAAACCCCATCATCTCTACTAAAAATACAAAAAATTAGCCGGGCATGGTGGCAGGAGCCTGTAATCCCAGCAACTCGGGAGGCTGAGGCAGGAGAATCGCTTGAACCCGGGAGGCAGAGGTTGCAGTGAGCCGAGATCGCACCACTTCACTCCAGCCTGGGTGAAAGAAACTCCATCTCAAAAATAAAAATTTAAATTAAGGCAGATGCCGGGTTGTTTACCAGTCCAGCTGTTCTGTACCTCACCTCCGATTTCTGTACATCTTTCCCTTTTTTATGTCTACAGATCTTGCACCGCATGGTCGCGCTGGAGTCTCTGTGAATCGGTTGTGATTCTGGGGGCTGCGTGATTCGCGAATCATTCATTGCTCCATTAAACTCCTTTAAATTTAATTCGGCTGAAGTTTTTCTTTTATCAGAGAGGAGACATGTGAGACACGTTCCTTCTCTCTCTGCCCAATTTTCCCATTTTCCTTCCCAGGAGGACACGGAGAAGGCCACCGTCCGCATGCTGGGAAGCAGCCGACACCAGACATGCCAGCACCCTGATCTTGGACTTCCAGCCTCCAGAACTGTGAGAAATGAGCGTCTGTTGTTTAAGACACACACACTACGTATTCTCTTAGAGCAGCCTGAACAGACTAAGCAGGGGTGTCCAAGGTAGAGAATACAGTCATGGGTTCTCAGTTTCTGTTTGCGGTTGGACCAGTAAAGACCCTTCCTCATCCCTCTTTTCCACTTATCACTAGAGACAGAAACTAAAATCCATGATTTCAGGTTGCTAAAAGCCTAAAACAAACAGAACAGCAACAAAATAAGGTGGGTTGGATGAGCTTGGTCTACAGCAATATGTTTTATTTGGTTCTCATGGAGGTATTCCACTGTTTTTCTTTCAACATACTGTTGCTGGCTTGAATCATGGAGATATTAAGGAAGAAAGTCTAATAATTATGATGTTACATGTTACTAAATCTGTCTTGCCAGCTTCTTTATTTAAAAAAAATATATAAGGCCAGGTGCGATGGCTCACGCCTATAATCCCAGCACTTTGGGAGACTGACGGGGGCAGATTACTTGAAGCCAAGAGTTTGAGACCAGCCTGGCCAACATGGTAAAACCCCATCTCCAAGAAAAATAAAAATTAGCCAGGGGTGGTGGCGCACACGTGTGGTCCCAGCTACTCAGGAGGCTGAGGCACAAGAATCACTTGAACCTGGGAGATGGAGGTTGCAGTGAGCCGAGATCGTGCCACTGCACGGCAGTGTGGGTGACAGAGCAAGACTCTGCCTCAAGAAAAAATAAATTAAAAATGAAGGCCGGGCACGGTGGCTCACGCCTGTAATCCCAGCACTTCGAGAGGCCGAGATGGGCAGATTACGAGGTCAAGAGATCAAGACCATCCTGGCTAACACGGTGAAACCCCATCTCTAAAAATACAAAAAATTAGCCCGGCATGGTGGCGGGCACCTGTAGTCCCAGCTATTCGGGAGGCTGAGGCAGGAGAATGGCGTGAACCCGGGAGGCGGAGCTTGCAGTGAACTGAGATCATGCCACTGCACTCCAGCCTGGACAACAGAGCAAGACTCCATCTCAAAAAAAAAAAAAAAAAATCTCTGGCATCGTTAAGTCTGACTTCCTACTGGTGACCACAGTCAGTGTAAGCTGGAAACGGAGCTCCTTTCTCCTGGGCTACAGTGCTCTGGTTTCCCCACTCTACCATCTCACACTGGCTCCCTTATTAGCCTGGTGCTCTCTCCAGCCCCGTAGGATGCACTTGTAACCCCGAATCCACCCCATGCACGGAGCTGGATGGTTTGGGCACAACTCCCTCTTTTGGCTTTAGTTGAAACACTCATTCCAGGCTCTTGGTTTTACAAATGAGAAAATGGGGTTTAGCAAAGAGAAATGAGTTTTCAAACCAGAGGCCAGTGGTTAGGCTGTGCAGCCACCTCTCCTCTCCTCCCCTCCCTGTGTCAGCAGGGATATTCCGGAGCCTGGTCTGAAACTGCTGAGCTCGAAGGGCTTGGATCCAACAATGCTGATCATGACCACGGAGGTATGGCCTGGTCACTAGGGAGCAGCTGAGCTCGAGGGGCTTGTGTCTAACAGTGCTGATAACCACAGACGTCACATGGTCACTGGGAGCGGCTGAGCTCGAGGGGCTTGTGTCTAACAGTGCTGATGACCACAGCGGTGTGGCCTGGTCACTAGGGAGCAGCTGAGCTCGAGGGGCTTGTGTCTAACAGTGCTGATGACCACGGCGGTGTGGCCCGGTCACTAGGGAGCAGCTGAGCTCGAGGGGCTTGTGTCTAACAGTGCTGATCATGACCACAGACGTCACATGGTCACTGGGAGCGGCTGAGCTCCAGGGGCTTGGGTCTAACAGTGCTGATCATGACCACAGACGTCACATGGTCACTGGGAGCGGCTGAGCTCCAGGGGCTTGGGTCTAACAGTGCTGATCATGACCACGGCGGTGTGGCCTGGTCACTGGGAGCGGCTGAGCTCCAGGGGCTTGGGTCTAACAGTGCTGATCATGACCACGGCAGTGTGGAATGGTCACTAGGGAGAGGCTGAGCTCAGGGGCTTGGGTCTAACAGTGCTGATCATGACCACGGTGGTGTGGAATGGTCACTAGGGAGAGGCTGAGCTCAGGGGCTTGGGTCTAACAGTGCTGATCATGACCACAGGTGGGACATGGTCACTAGGGGGCGCCACATCCCACTTTCCTACCCTAACCGCCTCCTCCCCCCTCAACTTTTTTCCAGCTGGGGCGCTTTGCATTTGTGGCTATTGGTGCGTGTGAACAAGCGCTCCTTGCGCCCCACAGGGCCTCTCCCCTGCTGTGGCCCCGCCTGGACCGCGCTTCCTGAACTGCCCTTGGAAGTTCCCCTCTTTCCTCGCGGCTCAGCTTCTCCGTCCACTTACTCGCCCGTGTTTATCGGGCACGCACTTCCTGCCAGTGGCTCTGCTAAGCAAGGGGACACGGCGGTGACCTCGACAGGCACAATCTCTGCCCTCACGGGGAGTGGGAGTGGTTGGGGGGGGGGACACACACAGATGATGACTGAAGAGACAAAAAGAGACCCCTGGGGGTGAGACATGGAGGAAGTCCTGGGCATGGGCAGGTGTGACAGGCAGCTTTGTGGGAGGCGGGTCCCAGGGGAGTGAGATCCAGACAGACGTGGGCAAGAGGAAGGGGACCCTCCACCCAGCTCACTTCCTGCTCTGAAGGCCGCAGTCTGTATCCCTGAGGGCAGGGACTAGTGTGTCTGCCCCGCTGCATCCCCAGTGCCTGGAGCGGACGCCGAGTCGAGGGCGACTCCGCCAGGCGGCTACGGTGTCAAAGCAGCTCCGGCGTGGGGCCCGACTGTCCTGAGTTTGAATCGGGTTCTCCATTTACTGAGCGTGTGATCTAAAGTGAGTGGCTTGACTTCTCTGAGCTGGCTTGCTTCTCTGTGACCAGCGACATCCAGCCATGTCTAAACAGTGTGGGCAAAGCCAGGCAGCTGAAACCAACTTTGCTGTGTCTTGTTTTAAGTCCTGGAGAAGTCCCTTCCCTCTGAGCCTGCTTTCCCGTCTGTAGAGTGGAGGGTTAAAAGAGGTTGTTTTGTTTTGTTTTGTTTTGTTTTTTGAGATGGAGTCTCACTCTTTTGCCCAGGCCGGAGCGCGGTGGCACTATCTCGAATCACTGCAACCTCTGCCTCCCGGATTCAAGCAATTTCCTGCCTCAGCCTCCCGAGTAGCTGGGATTACAGACGCCCACCCCCACGCCCAGCTAATTTTCATATTTGTAGCAGAGACGGGGTTTCGTCATGTTGGCCAGGCTGGTCTCAAACTCCTGACCTCAGGTGATCGGCCCGCCTTGGCCTCCCAAAGTGCTGGGATTACAGGCGTGAGCCACCGCGCCCGGTCTAAACAAGGTATTAGTGAAGCACCTGACACACAGTGGTGCACATTGAACCGTCACCTTGCTCCCCAGGGTCCCAGCTATCAGCCATATCCAAGCCCTCACTGCGGAGAGTAGATAGGAGACAGTCACTTCATACATTCTTGGGGACATGATAAGCGTCTGACCTCTGGGGAGGGTGATACAGCCGGATCTGTTGGGATCCAAACGCACATTCCCCTTCATCTTACAGTTCCTGTCAGGACAAGCAGCACAGGGTGTGGGTCGGATTTGGTGCTACTGCTGCATTGCTACAGTAGCAGAAGACTAGAAACAGGCAGACTGCACGTCAGTCAGGAATTAAACACTGTGTCTGCACAAAGGAACACTTTGAAAGTGTTTTTTAAAATAAGAAATGTAGATAGGGCTCTTTGGAACAATCATAGGTAGATACATAAATAGGTATAGTTGATAGATACATAGATAGCTAAAGATAGATGACAGATAACAGAGTACACAAATAGATTATTGAGAGATAATAGATGGTGAAGATAGGAAGATCACAGATATGTACTATGAAGGTAGATGATAAATTGATACATACCTATGTAAGTAGATAATAGATGATATACATGGATGATATAGATTATAGATGATAGACACATGGATGGTGTAATGATAATAGATGACAGATGACTGATACATAAATGATAGCTGCATATAGATGACAGATATAGATAACTGATGCATAGATGGAATAATAGAAGACAATGGATTGGTATATAAATGATAATATATGTAAATAGATGATGTATAGTGGATATATACATGATACATGATGATGATAGAGATACATATGTAAGGGGCAGAATAATATGCAAGGAATGCTTTCATTTGATAAATTTATTTTATTTATTTATTGAGACAGAGTTTCGCTCTTGTTGCCCAGGCTGGGGCACATTTGTTTGTTTGTGTTTATTTATTTATTGAGATGGAGTTTTGCTTTTGTTGCCCAGGCTGGAGTGCAATGGTACGATCTCAGCTCACCGCAACCTCTGCCTCCCAAGTTCAAGCAATTCTCCTGCCTCAGCCCCCTGAGTGGATGGGATTACAGCCATGTACCACCATGCCCAGCTAATTTTTTGTATTTTTATTAGAGACAGGGTTTCTCCATGTTGGTCAGGCTGGTCTCGAACTCCCAACCTTAGGGATCTGCCTGCCTCAGCCTCCCAAAGTGCTGGGATTACAGGCATGAGCCACCGCACCCAGCCTGATAAATTTACGTTTTAAACCCACTTGTAGATTCACTGAGTATTTCAAGGGATAATGCAGGAAGAAGAATGAGGAATTTGGGAGTTGAGATTTGGTAAGTAATCTCTTCCTCAAAGTATCCATTACTTTTTTTAAAAAAATCTTATTTGTGACCAAACATCAGTTGCTGATCCAAATCCCCCTGCCAGAGTCCCCACCAGCCTGAATGAGGCTGTCCTTCCACAGTCTACTTGCTGTCATGGCTAGTGGCCACCCCACTTCACAAGCATCCCATAAGGTACAGATAGACTGATCTATTAAGCTCTGCTACTTATCAGCTGTGAGAGCCTGGAGGACTGTTTAACCTCCCCAAAGCCTCTGTTCCCTTATCTGTAAAATGGGAACAATACCCTCTTCGAACTGATCGGGAGGCGTTAAAAGGGAACGCGTATGGATTAAACTGAGCTCCATCATCCCAGACTCAGCTGTGGGGGTGGGGGGGGGGGGAATCTCTATCCATGGTGCTGAAAGACCGGCGCCAGAAGATAGGGAATTTCTGGATAGACTTGTCCATCAAGGCAGGAGAGGAGGCAAAATCAATGGTGCCAGGGGCAACTCCGTCCCCACCCACAGCCTCTTTGAGTGGTAGATATGAGGGGAAGGATGGGTGGATGTATACCACAGACACACACATACCCACATGCGCACAGACATACATATGCACAAAGATACAGATGCACCATCCACACAGACAGACATGCATTCATACATGCAGAGACACACACAATTCACATGCATGCACTTCTCTAAGGATGGCCTGGAGTACACCAGCCCAAGATGCTCTATAAATGGAAGGTTTTCTGACAGAACAAGTTCAGAAAATGCTGCATGTTATCACCTACCCCTGCCCTGGCCCCCAGCCCCACCCGGGTATACAGAATCATAGTGAAAAGTTCTGAGCCGGGTGGGTGTGGGGGGCTAGTTTTATAATTCATCCAGTCAACTAAATCTTGGCTCAGCACCTTCCATCTGCCAAGTACTGTTCTGTGTATGAGAAAATTTCAATCCGGCAGGGCGCAGTGGCTCACACCTGTAATCCCTGCACTTTGGGAGGCTGAGGTGGGTGGACTACTTGAGGTCAGGAGTTCAAGATGAGCCTGACCAATATGGTGAAACCCCATCTCTACTAAAAATACAAAAGTGAGCCGGGTGTGGTGGTGGGTGCCTGTATTCCCAGCTACTTGGGAGGCTGAGACAGAATTGCTTGAACCCAGGAGGCAGAGGTTGCAGTGAGTCCAGATTGCACCACTGCACTCCAGCCTGGGTGACAGAGCGAAACTCCATCTCAAAAAAAAAAAAAAAAAAAAGAAAACTTGAATCCAGCATTTTCCCAGGTTATTTGAATACAAGATCCTGTTTTCTCCAAACATCTTAACAATATTCCCTGGAACCTACACTCTCCAGGCTACCCTTAGGGAAACGGGGCTATATGGAATAAAATCATTTCCAGATCAACACTGCCTTCAGGCTGGGGAGTAAGCTGGGTGGAGGGTCCCTTTCCACTCACCTGTCTGGCCCTCACTTCCCCTGGGATTGCCTGTCACACCTGCCCCCTGCCCAGGACTCCTCTACCTCCTGCCTTCTGAGAGCCTCTTTTTGTCCCTTTAGCCCTTAGCTGTGTGTCCCCTCCCAGCCCCCATGACAGCAGAGATTTGTGCCTGTTGAGGTCACTGCTGTGCCCCCATGCTTAGCAGAGTCCCTCACAGGAAAGAAGTGCCCGATAAACATCAAAGATTAAGTGGATCATCAACTCAGCAGGGGGCTGGGGGTGGGGGGCATGGGTGTCAGGACTTTAGATCCATATTAAGGTTCTACCACTTTACAAACCAGTAGCCTGGGCAGGCTGCTTCCTCTCCTCGTACCAGCTTCAGCAGCAGCAGCCGAGGAATGATGCCGACCACACAGGGCCTTTGTGAGGACTGGACTCCGTAAGGGGCGTGAACGAGTCTGGGCGTGCCCTCCATCAAAGTGAGCATGAGAGGAATGGGGGCCGAAGGAACTTCTGCGGTCACTGCCAGGGTGGGTTCATGAGCATGGAGCGGCCGCCTAGCCTCACCTTGCCGTGGGTAAGCAGCTCCAATGCAGGTGCACTACAGGGCCGACGGCAAGTGCCACAAGAACCCATGTTCCTTTCTTTACCTGAGACCCATGCCGTGCCCACTGGGCACGGAGCTGCTGCCCAAAACACATTTGTAGAATGAGTGAGTGAGGGGTGGGCATTGACTACCTGAGTGCATGAATCAGTAACGGATGGCGTGTGACAGACACCAAAGCACAGGTCAGGTGCTGGGTCCGGTGCAGGCTGATGTCAAGGTGGTCATGTGAGCTCGCTGAGTTCTGTATTACAAAGTGGGATGGGTAGTGCAGAGCCGGGATTTGAGCCTGGTTCCTCGCCCCTGCATCTTTGCTCATGCCTGGGAAGGCAGCTCCAGTGAGTTAACACATGGCTTGGGGATTCCCCCCTCCACACACACAGTCACACAAGGCAGGCAGGCAAGCTCTTCTTTCCACAGGGCAGGAAGCCAAGGGTCAGAGAGGTTAGTCCACTTGCCCAGGGTCACACAGCCTTAAGGGGCAGGGTGGAAACTTGCCCTGAATCTTTCTTGCTGTAGGTGTCAGCTCCTGCCACCATATACTGGAGCAGGTAGAGGAGGCTGACCCGAGACTCAGTGTGCCAGACTTACGGGGCACCGAGCTGCCAATTCTACCAGACAGACAGGGCACCTCCCATCCTCCCAGGCCTCCAGAAGTGCCCAAGGCCAGAGCTCCACAGAAGGACCCTAGGAGAACTGAGCAATGCTTCCTCAGTCTTTGCTAACCCAGCCCACTCTGAACCGCCAAGGTTCACCCCCTCCTTTCGAGTGACCTGAAATTTCAAAAACTGACATGCAATACCAATTATCTAAGCAAGGCTATGGCCACTTGAGAACACGCTTTTTTGATCCACAATCACTCCTTAGTCCTCTAACAAATCCTCCAGGATCTGTAGACCATCAGTGGCCCTGGTTTCTAAACCCCCTGCCTCCAGATGAGGCCCCAGGACCCTGCTCAAGCACATCAGGGTGTGAAAGGACAGATTAAGGGCTCTAACTGGAAATCCGAATTTCTCCAAGTCCCCCTCTACTATGAAACCCCCAAGTCAAAGACGCCTGCAGCTTGCCGCCTCCAATCGCTCCTGAGTAATCGCAGCCTTCAGCCAGGTTGAAAATACCCCTTTGGGACCCTCACTGCGGCCTCCCAAGGCCCCAGGAACATGGGTCCTCAGGACCTGGGCTGTGGGTCCAGGAAACCAGTCGCCATGGTCGAGCCCCCTTCTGATCATGAACAACAGCGCTCACCTGGCAGGGCGGCTGCAGCGGCTCTACGGGACCAAGCCCCTCAGGCACGCGCACTGCCTGAAATGCCCTAAGCGCTCGGCTTGACTGTGGCCTACCCGCCCTCTCCCCCAGCCCCTGGCTGGCTCGTCTGCCTGGCCCCTGCAGCAGAGACAGCTGAGCGCACCATCCTCCTCCCGTAGGGGGCGGGCGGTCCTGTCCCCGAAGCGGCAGCCGCCGGGACCTCATCTCCCAGTCTCCTTCGCAGGGAGACGCAACCACGGGACCAGCCCCGTGAACGACCCAGGTAGGGAGATGTGCGCCCTTTGCAGAGTCTCCCCAGCAGCTGGAGGCAGGAGGAGGGTGCTTTTGGGGTTAGGGGCGGGAGCCACACGATAGGAGTGGAGGAAGCCAGCCGCCCCTGTGAGAGGGTGGCAGAAGCCGTGGGGGCTCCTTCCCCTGCAGCGGGCAGGCCTGGCCCCGACCAGTCCGCCCTACCCCATCTACAAGCGGCTCCCAGGCCCTGTGAGCGCCCGCACCACAGTGAGGCTATCCGCGGACAGGCCCCCCCCTGCCCAGAGCCCTCCGCGGGCGACCCACCGGGTCACTCCCGGGGCGCGGCTGACACTCTGCTGCTGCCCCGGCGGGAGCCTCCGTTTACCCCTCTTGCCCTTCTTCCTCCCGGACTCAAGAACCACGCAGAGGGGGACGTTTGGATAGTGCCATTTATTGTTCTAGCACCCCTTCCTCCACCACGCCCAGGCCTGGGACAAACGGGCACCCGCCTCCTGCGGCGCTGCCTCTACTACCCGGAATCCAGGTAGGGGAAGGAACGACTCGAGCTCTAAGGATGGGACCCGGAAGGCAGAAAAAAATAATGGATTGGGGCAGGCGGGGAGTCAAAAGGCGGGCTGATTAAAAGAAAATTCTAAAAGAGAAAAGGGCCCCTAGTTCTCTTCCCTCTCTGGGATCCTCTAAACGCAAAGGGCCTGGTTTCTCCATTCCTCGCAGCACCCCCACCCCCACCCCGGACAACTGAGGAAGAGTAGGGAAAATGGCCTTCTGCTTGAGGCCTGGTCGCCACTCGGCCTCTACAGTTCTCTCCATTGTCTCTCTCCGGCTCGCAGGCCGATAACCTAGGAAGGGCGGGCCAGGCTGAGGGGGGCAGAGTCTCGAGGCGGAGAAGTGAACTGGCCCTAATACCCCCCAGTGCCCCACATTGACGGCGCAGGGACAGAGGAAGGCGGGGAGCTGAGGATGCCGCGGGGTCCATCGCACCCCGTCCGCTTCTCCCTGGGTCTCTCGGTCTTGCACGTCGTTGTTCCCGCCAAGCCCGAGGGGCCCTGCCCACGCCCCCCCCCGGGCCCTTCCCCTACCGGCCCTCCCCAGCGCGGCACTCGGGGCACCGCCCGCCCACGGCCTCGTCGTCCTCCTCCTCCTCCCCGCCCGCCCGGTAGTAGCTCTGTCCGCAGCTGCTGCAGACCGAGGGCGCGCCCACCGCGTGGATCTTCTTGTGTCTCCGGAGCGCGGCGCCCTGCACGAAGCCCTCCCCGCACTCCACGCAGATGTGGGCCGGCTCCTCGCCCCCCGCCGCCCCGAGCCCGTCCCCGTGCTGGGCCCGCTGGTGCGCCAGGAGCCCGGCCCCGTGCCCGAAGCCCTTCCCGCACTCCAGACACACGTACGGCTTGGGGGCCGGGGCGCGCCGCGACCGGGGCCCCGCGGCCTTTGCCCCCGCGCCCGCCATGGCTGCCGCGGCCGCGGCCCCCTCGCCCGGCGCGCCCACCACGATGATGCCCTCGCCATCGCCCACGGGGATGGCGATCTCGCCGTCCGCCGCCACCGCCTCTTCGGGCCCCTTGGCCCGCCGGACGCTGGCCGCCAGCACCTTGGCCGCCACGCCGGGCCCTGACAGCTCCGGGTGCAGCCGCAGGTGACGCGCGAGGCTCTTGGGCTGGCTGAAGCCGCGGCCGCAGCGCGGGCACACGAAGGGCTTGAGGCCGCTGTGCGAGCGCCGGTGCTTGGCCAGGCTCTTGCTCTGAGTGAAGCTGCGGCCGCAGTCGGGGCAGGTGTAGGGCTTCTCGCCCGTGTGGATGCGCTGGTGCTGCATGAGGTTGGAGCTCCAGCTGAAGCGCTTGCCGCACTCCAAGCAGGCGTAGGGCTTCTCGCCCGTGTGGATGCGCCGGTGCTGCACCAGGTGCGAGCTCTGCGAGAAGGTCTTGCCGCAGTCGGCGCAGGCGTTGGGCCGCTCGCCGGTGTGCGTGCGCTGGTGCCGCGTCAGCTTGGACCAGTGGCTAAAGCTCTTGCCACACTCGTTGCAGATGTAGGGGGCGGGCGGCCGCGGCCGGGGAGGCGGGCCGGCTGGGGGCGCAGACTGGGGCGGGGACAGCTTGGTGGGAGGCCAGCTGGGGACGTCGTCATCATCCATGATGAGGATGTCCACTGGAAAGCAAGAGGGTAGGGGGAGGTGAGTCAAGAGAGGCAAGGGCTCCACGCCTGCCTTGGCTGCTACGCTGGCCTCGGGTGCCTCGCTCCCCCTGGCGCAGGACCTGCCCTGGTGTCCTCAGAGTGTGCATCACTCCCTGCATTTTACTGAGTATTTATTACCCCTCTCCCCAGCTAAGACCTCAGCTCTGTGTGAGTTAAGACCCTCAGTTTACCCCCAACCTCTAGAACAATGCCCCAGACACAGAACGCCTGGTCTGTAAACAACCAGGCAACATAAGAGGCATGGGCGAGGGGCGGGATCCACAGAAGGCTCCCAGAAAAGGACCCCGAAACCCAAAACACCAGCCTGGACGCCGGGGGCAGAGGATGAGGAAGGCTCACAGGCAAAGGTTCCACTAGGCAGAAAGGCTGCAGGGCTTGAATGCAGCCCTGGACACCTGGACCTGAGCCAGGGAGTGGGTTTGGCACCCTGAAGACATGCCCGCCAGGGAGCGATGGTGTCACATTCGGGCTCCAGGAAGACAATCCTGGCTGCAGACAGGTAATGGGATTGGAGATGAGCATGAAAGCCCCGCCTCCGAACCTGGGAGTAAAACCTGGCTCAACGCCACCTCCATTACAGAGGCTATGGTCAGCCCCTGGTGTGGGGGCTCCTGTCTGCTCAGTGAGGACAATTCGGGCACACAGGGCTTTGCCTGCACATCTTTACACTGAGGACGCCCTTCCAGCAGTCAACGAGGCCTTTCACGCATCTGCACCAGGCCTGCCCCTGGGGGCTCTCCCGGGAGGGATGGGCTTGCCTCCTCCCCAGCTCATTCACTCCTGAGAAGGGTCTGTGTGCAGCTTCTACATTTGCTCTCCCTTGGGGCCTGGTCCAGAGCAACAGAATCAGGTGGGAGGGCCTCAGCAAGTGCATCTCTGACCCCCGTGGACACCCCAGGTGCACCCCACAGGGTTTTTTCAAAGCCATGAATCACAATTACAACGTTCTCACTCCTGACCTTACTAGACTGTAAGCTCCTAAGTCTCTATCCCAACACCTGGCACGGTGGTGCCCAGCACACAGAGCCCAAACACCCTCCCAGATGCCACGCTGGCAAACACGCAAGGAAGGGCCATGACGCCCCCCTGCGCTACACACTTCAGCATCAGGTCCTCATAAGCTGGGAGCACAAAACTGAGCCTTTACAAGGGAGAAACTGAGGCACTAGGGAGTCGAGTCACGGCCCACAGCTACACGACTGCAAAGTGGCAATGCCCAGAAGCGCATTAGTAGACTGGGTCCAAGAAACAGCCATCTACCACTAACTGCGGCCGCCCACCGCTAAATCCCCCACCCACAGGCAGCACACCCTACACGCTAAGGGAGTGCTCCACAAAGTGGGATCCTGCGACCAGTAGCATCGGCGCCACAGAGAACATATTAAAAACATTTAGGCACTGCCGGGAGCGGTGGCTCACGCCTGTAATCCCAACACTTTAGGAGGCCAAGGTGGGCAGATCACTTGAGGTCAGGAGTTCAAGACTATCCTGGCCAACATGGCAAAACCCCATCTCTAATAAAAACACAAAAATTAGCCGGGTGTGGTGGCGCATGCCTGTAGTCCCAGCTACTTGGAAGGCTGAGGCAGGAGAATGACTTGAACCCGGGAGGCAGAGGTTGCAGTGAGCTGAGATCACACCACTGCATTCCAGCCTGGGCAACAGAGCAAGACTCCATCTCAAAACAAAAACGCTTATGCTCAGGCCTCCCTCCAGACCCACTGTATGAGAAAGTGCCGGGCCGGGCCTGTGCTTCGGCAAGCCCCCCAGGTGATTCTGATGCCAGCTCCAGTGTGAGAATCACTATTCCAAGGCAGAGAGTATTCGAATATGGCTCTTGAATCACCTGCGGCAGAAGAAAAAACTCTCCAGGTAAAGTCAGGAAGGGGGGAGCCTTCTGGAGAGATGGCATGGAGCCCACTGCATTGTCAACATAAATCAAAAAATGTTGTAAGTTATAAGCACATTACTTAAAGATGTAGAGAGAATTAAAAACAAACATCAGAAGCTATTTGCCCCGGGGCAGTGTGACTGAAGGGGACAGAAAGGGACGGGTAGGAAAGAGATTTGTTGTCACTGTAAACCGAGCCATACTATCTGAACCTTACAAGTGCTTCTACGCCTTTAATTAAAATAACTGCTTTGTTTTCGAAGTTGTGAAGAAAGAAAGTGTAGCAATGCTCCCTGTGACTCAGCTATGAATAGCATTTATTCATGACGACATGAATTCTGAACACAAAACTTGTGACACAGTGGCAGCTAAGACAGGGGCACTGGGGCGGGTGTGCAGTACGTGGAGAGCGCAGTGAGTGGAGAGTGGGGAGAGGATGTGGGAGCCATGTCCTCACCTCCCATTAGATTTGCAACTATCAAAGCAATTTCATGAGCTCTTTACCTAGAACCAGGGAGAACCCCAAAGAGTGCATGGAGGGGCTCCTTCCTCTAGAGGCAAACTGGGAGTGGGGAGGGCAGGAGGTGGGAGCTGTTTTCTGCTTTAGGCCGTAGGCGATCTGGCTTCTCTACAGGCATCTCTGCACTACTTTTTCTAAGTACGAGTTAAGCACTGTTAAATGGACAGGGTTTAATTACTTAAAAGGCAGGGCTCTTTTACATCTTGCAGATTCCTGGGCTCTGCGCAAACCTTCCCGTGCTGCATCTCAGTAAGGCCCAGGAAACCGCGCTTCACAGGCACAGACTGGTTTCTGACAAAAGGCTGCGTCTGCACCGCGCATGGGCCAAGATGAGCCGCTCCACTTGCCGCAGACGCAGACGCAGCCGCAGCCAAAGCCGAAACCGAAGCCAAAGCCGAAGGCGAAACCGAAGCCAAACGGAAGCCAAAGCCGAAACCGAAGCCGAAGCCGAAGCCTCACCCTCACAGGAGCAATGAGGCTAACAGCTTTCTCCACCTCACAGCACCATCTTTAAAGGGATTCAACGAATTCCCAGCAAGAGAAGAGCACGGTGAGGAGCACAAGAGTTCTCATTCAATTAAAAAAATAAGAAACAATGAGGGCCGGAGCCACTCTGATGGTGGCAGCAGTTACCCTTGGGGGAGGGCAGTGTCCCCAGACGCCTGGCCCTGGGCTAAATGTGTTAAGAAACAATGAGGGCCGGGGCCACTCTGATGGTGGCAGCAGTTACCCTTGGGGGAGGGCAGTGTCCCCAGACGCCTGGCCCTGGGCTAAATGTGTTCCGTGGATTACCACATTTAATCCATGGCCAACACTATCACTGTCCTCTCACTGAAGGACTCAGCTGAGGTCCCGAGGGGATGGGCTGGGGGGCGGTCCTCCACTCCAGATCCCCTACGCCCCAGGCTCTACCTCTACGCCTCCTGCCCCACCTGCAGCACCACTACTCCAGGAAGCCCAGGTTTCCCCTCCACGGGAGATAAATGTTTCTAGAGCAAAATCTGGAAATGCTTTTTTTTTTTTTTTTAAGATAAAATTCCTGAGTTCACACTGATACTTCCCATAGAAATTCAGGACTAAGGTTTTCATTTAGCCTTTTCTTTGTGACATCTGCACCTCCCTTCAGCCCCACGGAGAATCCTGGTTCTCAAGGACATAGGGGATGACAGAACTGGAATATCCCACAGACGCAGGGGATGGCGGGAGTGGGATACCCCACAGACACAGGGGATGACAGAGCTGGAATATCCTATAGACACATGGGATGGCGGAACTGGGATACCCCATAGACGCAGGGGGTGGCGGAAGTGGAATATCCATAGACACAAGGGGTGGCAGAAGTGGGATCCCCATAGACACAGGGGATGGCGGAAGTGGGATACCCCATAGACACAGGGGGTGGCGGAAGTGGGATCCCCATAGACACAGGGGATGGCGGAACTGGGATACCCCATAGACACAGGAGGTGGCGGAAGTGGGCTACCCCATAGACACGGGATGGTGGAAGTGGGCTACCCCATAGACACGGGATGGTGGAAGTGGGCTACCCCATAGACACGGGGTAGCGGAAGTGGAATATTCCATAGACACAGGGGATGGCGGAAGTGGGATATTCCATAGACACAGGGGATGGCGGAAGTGGGATATCCCAGACACAGGGGTTGGCAGAAGTAGGATATTCCATAGACACAGGGGATGACAGAATTGAGATATTCCATACATACAGGGGATGGCGAAAGTGGGATATTCCATAGACACAGGGGATGGCGGAAGTGGAATATTCCATAGACGCAGGAGATGGCGGAACTGGGATACCCTATATTACAACCCTCTTGCTGGGTGCACACGCGATCTCAGGGTAACAATGCTACTGCTACCACTGCCAGGCACAACTCCTGGACTGTGCTGCACGCACCGTCCTCCTTCCCCTCAGTGTTTTCTCGGCTGCATCCCCTCCGTCAGGTGCAGGTCTTGGCCGACTGAGACATGTTCGGGCTCAGGAGACTGACCTGCTCACACCCTCCTCCCATCCCTTTCCCTGGTCAGTTGTCTGAGGCTCATTCGCTTTTAGGTTCCTCAGGAAGGGCACAGAGGAACGAGGTTCACAGGGCTGTTGCTGGGTAGCCTGTCTGTGCCCTTCCCATCTGAAGGTCCCTTTTCCGTGAGTCATAATGCCATTTTCTCATGGCATAAAGTGCTAAGTCCGAGCATAGTCATGTTGACTTTCCAAGTCTTCCACGCTTTCTGCCACAAAGGATCGGTGACTTCCTTTAGCGTCCAGCAATTCTAACGCAACCATCTGTGATTTGCTCTTTCAATGCGCAGCTTTCATGTGTTAAGGGGTGTTCCTTGAGTTTTTACTATCCGCTCTATTCTTTTGCTTTGGGTCTCTTCTTCAGGGACTCTGCCTATCCATATGTTGGATTTTCTTTTCCTAACTTGTTTCCTTTAAAACTGTTTTAATCTTTTTTCATTTTATTTATTTATTTTGAGACGCAGTCTCACTTTGTCACCCAGGCTGGAGTGCAGTGACGTGATCTCGGCTCACTGCAACCTTCGCCTCTCAGGTTCAAGTGATTCTCATGCCTCAGCCTCCCGAGTAGCAGGGATTACAGGCATGAGCCATCATGCCCGGCTTTTTTTTTTTTCATTTTCAGTAGAGGCAAGGTTTCTTCATGTTGGCCAGGCTGGTCTTGAACCTCTGCCCTCAAGTGATCCACCCGCCTTGGCCTCCCAAAGTGCTGGGATTACAGGCATGAGCCACCACACCTGGCTAATTTTGTGTGTGTGTGCTCTTAGTAGAGACAGGGTTTCTCCATGTTGGCCAGGCTGGTCTCAAACTCCTGGCCTCAAGTGATCCACCCGCCTTGGCCTCCCAAAGTGCTGGGATTACAAGCATGAGCCACCACGCCCAGCCTTTTTTTTTTTTTTTCTCATTTTAAAATGATCCTCCTTCTTGCCTTCAATTTTTTTAAAGAACGATGTTTTTATTCTTGAGTTCCTTCTACATTAGTCTTCATTCTGAAAGGTTTTGTTCTTATTTGCAAATCTTTGCCGAGGCTGCCCCCTCGTTGCTGAGTTTGTGATTATGCTGTTCTTTCACATGCTGCACTGCCTCAGCTCGTTCACAATCAGCGGCCCCCAACCTTTTTGGCACCAGGGACTGGTTTTGTGGAAGACAATTTTTCCACGGACAGGGTGGGGAGGTAGCGGGGGATGGTTCAGGGATGAAACTGTTCCACTTCAGATCACCAGGCATTAGATTCTCATAAGGGACCAGGCTCGGTGGCTCACACCTGTAATCCCAGCACTTTGGGAGGCCGAGGCAGGCGGATGACCTGAGGTCAGGAGTTCGAGACCAGCCTGGCCAATGTGGTGAAACCCCATCTTAACTTAAAAAAATACAAAAATTAGCTGAGTGTGGTGGTGTGTGCCCGTAATCCCAACTACTCGGGAGGTTGAGGCAGGAGAATCACTTGAACCCGAGAGGTGGAGGTTGCAGTGAGCCAAGATCGCACTATCGCACTCCAGCCTCAGTGATAGAGCGAGACTCCATCTCAAAAAATTAGATTCTCATAAGGAGCACACAACCTAGACCCCTCATATGTGCAGTTCCCGCTCCTGTGAAAATCTCATGCTGCCGCTGACCTGGCAGAAGGCGGAGCTCAGGTGGTAATGCTCGCTCATGCACCACTCACCTCCCCAAGTGTGGCCCAGTTCCTAACAGGCCACGGAGCAGCACCAGTACCAAGGACTGGGGACCCTGTACTAAATGATCTTGATCTTGTTGGGATGCACTTCCGGCCTGCCTATCTGTAGAAATGCCATCCTGTCCCTTATCTTTTTTATTATAATCACTTTTGGGAAGGTTGAACTCAGTATTTTTCTGTTGCTCATTTTATGTATAAGTTTCCTTGAATTTCTAGGAGGAGGCTTGGTTCAGGGTAGCTGTTCTAACTTCTCAGAGGTTCTCACACAGCAGGTAAAAACGCTGCAACCAGCCTGCACAGATGCACACACTCCAGCCGCTGTCCCCACTGTCATCAGGACCTTCTCCTGCCTTCCTCTGTTGCCAAGGACAGGGGCCCTGCTCGATTCTGATTCCTCACATGAGGTTCTGCCCTGCACAGCACTTTACCTGGTTGCTTAGAGAGCTGCAGGGCCTGAGCTGCCCCAGCCCCTTTTGGGCCTTCCCACCAGCCTCTCTCCCCACTACCCTGGTTTGGACAAAACAGCTCCTACTTCAGCTGCTGGTCCTAAAGTGACCCCGACTCCCCTGCCCAGCTTTGCAGTGAAGACCTGCAGGCTGTCTATGGCTCTCCTCTGCTTCCCTCCTCCCAGTCAGATGCTAACACCACACAGGCCTCGGTGGTTTATCCTCATCCAGCTGTATTTTGCAACTCATGGGGATAACTTAGGACCTAGTAACTTTGCAACTGTGGTCCAGGGAACTTGAGTTTTGCTACCTGGTTGCCGTGTTTTTATGCAGGGATACAGGAGATTCAAGGGCCACGCTGTGGCTGCTCTGCCATCACCCAACACTCAGAACTGTCATCTGGCCGGGCACGGTGGCTCACACTCGTAGTCCCAACTACTTAGGAGGCCAAAGCAGGAGGTTAACTTGAGCTCAGGAAATTGAGACCAGCCTGGGAAACATAGTGAGACCCCGTCTCTCAAAAAAAAAAAAAAAAAAAAAAACTAGCTGGGTGTGGTGGCGTGTGCCTGGAGTCCCAGCTACTCAGGAGGCTGAGGTGGAAGGACAGCTTGAGCCCAGGGGGTCAAGGCTGCAGTGAGCAGAGATGGCACCACTGCACTCCAGCCTGGGCAACAGAGCGAGACCCTGTCTCCAAAAAATAAAAAGAGATAGGCTGGGCCGCTCATGCCTATAATCACAACACTTTGGGAGGCCGAGGCGGGTGGATCACGAGGGCAGCAGTTTGAGACCAGCCTGACCAACATGGTGAAACCCCGTTTCTACTAAAACTACAAAAATTAGCCGGGCATGGTGGCGGGTGCCTGTAATCCCAGCTACCCAGGAGGCTGAGGCAGGAGAATCGCTTGAACCCGGGAGGCGGAGGTTGCAGTGAGCCGAGATCGTGCCATTGCACTCCAGCCTGGGCAACAGAGTGAGACTCCGTCTCAGAAAATAAATAAATAAATAAATAAATAAATAAATATAAAACAAAATAAAATAGAGATGAGGGTGTGCTGAAACATGGAGCCCGTGCTCACCCGAGGGCAGCCAGAACTCCAGCTGTAAGACACCAGCTGAAGCTTTCCTGTTGGCACCGCTCCCTCCTCAGAAGCGGAATGTCTTTATTTCGTTATCTGAACAGCTCTGAGGCTGCCTGAGCTGTCGCTGCCCGGTCCCACACCCCTCACCCTCTCAACATCGGGAACTCCATCTGGGGTCATCAGGAGAAAAGGCCCCAGGAGGCAGGTTAGGAAGCGCCAGTCAGCCTAGAGCCATGGGTCTCACCCTCCTGAGATCTTCAGGAGCCCCGGCCTCAGCCTGCAGGAGGCTGCATGCCACCCACCAGCCCCAAGCTCCACGGCCCAGGCAGATGTCTCGGCCCCTTTTTCCCCAGCACCCAGACCTCATGGGGTTTTGTGCAAATCCAACAAGGTAACCACCTAAGGGGGCTGCACTGACTGCAGGCACACAGGACGCAATTATGAAGCGCCGGCCATTATTCCTACCAGTATTAGCTCAGAGGATCTGAACACACCTCCCAGAAATACTCAAATACAGAAAAAAATCACAAAATTTCTAAGGTTTCAAAAACGCCCCAGGTCAATCTATCTAACCAGAAAGAACACTGGCTTTGTGGCTTTTCCAATCTCACATGCAGTTCTTCACCGTGCTACACATGGGAAACGCCGTGCTGTGAACTTCACGCCCACCACAGGCCACGCCTCGCGTCTCCACTGCGGGCCTCAGCCCGGCAGGCAGTAGGATGGACTGCGTGGACGGCGGCCAGCATGTAAATGAAACGGAATGGAGGCAGGAGGAGGAAACACCCGCACGTGCTGCTAGCACAGGAAGAACTGTTCTGTGGAACTTTTATTTTGGTCTCCTATAAATCCGTACGTTTCTTTTTATCTGGCTGTGTTCCTGCGTGCAGGCACGGCGCGAGGGATCAACTACCCCCGGCCCTGACGGCAAAGGCGCTGCAGAGCCAGTTTACTAAAATGAAGGAAGCCGAGACCCCAGGGACAAAGCCACCTGGCCCAGGGGACACACAGCACCCTGCTGTGCCACGTCTCTCAGGGGCCTTCTGGTCATCAGGAGGGGCAACCCTACTGGAGTGACCTCCAGTAAGAGATGGGGTGGGGAGGTTCAAACCTTTGGAATTTCGGGAGGCTTGGGGGAGAAGAGGCATGGAGACTTTTGTTCAGACAACCTCATGCTGAAGCCCGGCCTGCTAAGCCCAGCAAGGGCACCCCCAGTCAGCACCCGAGGCCCCAACCCCTGACCCAGGTCTCCAGGGACACTGAGGCAAAGCCATGGGCCTGGGTGAAGGAGCCTCGGGCCCATACAGCTCCATGGAAGAACATGTGCCAGGGGTTCCGGGCACACTGCTCTCCCCACAACAGCCACAGAAAGCTTTCCAACCACCCAAGCCTCCCTGGGGACACCTCTGAACAGGGGACATGGCCGGGAGCTACCCACAGTCCAACTCCTTTCCTCTTCACAAGAAGGTCCCAAGTGTGGGCTGCCTGGGATTCCTCTGGATCGTGGGGACCCACCTGCCCTGGCCAGTGAGGCCTGCCTGGGAGCTCCAGAACCCATTCTCCTCTCACACTCCTCAGAAGGAGAGGACCAAAGACAGGCAACCCCATGCTGCAGGGTGATGCCGCCCAGGTAATACGGCCGCAGGGTGATATGGCCACCGGGTGATTACGGCCGCAAGGTGATGCCGCCCGGGTGATTACGGCCGCAGGGTGATACAGCCGCAGGGTGATACAGCCGCAGGGTGATACAGCCGCAGGGTGATGCCACCAGGGTGATATGGCTGCCGGGTGATGGAGCCTAGGTGATACACCCACCAGGTGATTACAGCCGCAGGGTGATGCCGCCCGGGTGATTACGGCCGCAGGGTGATGCCGCCCAGGTGATTACGGCCGCAAGGTGATGCCGCCCGGGTGATTACGGCCGCAGGGTGATACAGCCGCAGGGTGATACAGCCGCAGGGTGATGCCACCAGGGTGATATGGCCGCCGGGTGATGGAGCCTAGGTGATACAGCCACCAGGTGATTACGGCCACAGGGTGATGCCGCCCGGGTGATTACAGCCGCAGGGTGATACGGCCGCAGGGTGATGCCGCCAGGGTGATACGGCCACCGGGTGATGGAGCCTAGGTGATATGGCCACTGGGTGATTACGGCCGCAGGGTGATGCCGCCCGGGTGATTACGGCCGCAGGGTGATACGGCCACAGGGTGACACGGCCGCAGGGTGATATGGCCACCCGGGTGATAACGGCCGCAGGGTGATGGAGCCTAGGTGATAAGGCGGCGCCAGAGAGAAGTGGCACAGCAGGACACTGCCGGAGCTTCCTGGGGACCCACCACCTGGGGCTGAGGCACTGCCTCGGTGTGGCCAGGACGTCACAGCGAGGGGCCCAGAGACAAGCGGCTCTCAGGAGAGAGGCCACCCTGGATCTGTCCCGCCTGCAGGCCGGCTGCCCGAGAACATATCAAGTCCTGGGCTAGGCCACTGCTGTCCGGGTTCCCTGTAATCAGCAGCTGAGAGCATCCCCACTGCCCAGTGGCTTCCCAGGGCCCTCGAGCCACACTGCCACATCCCCTGCAGGGCAGCCCAAAGCCCCTTCCTCCGTGAACGAAGCCTTGCCTGGCCCCCGAGACGGGACCCTCTGGTTGAACAGTCTGCACCCTGAGCGACCTGGTGCCCCAGGGAGTGATCTCCAGGAAGCTGAAGGACAGGCACGCAGGGGAGGGGACATGGGGACGTTTCTGCTGAGACAGCATTTCATGGAGCAGAGAGCTGGCGGAAGAGGACAGAAAGGGGGAGTCACACCAGGTGCGGTGGCTCACGCCTGTAATCCCAACACTGGGAGGCCGAGGCGGGCAGATCACCTGAAGTCAGGAGTTCAAGACCATCCTGGCCAACACGGTGAAACCCAGTCTCTACCAAAAATACAAAAATCAGCCAGGCATGGTGGCGGGTGCCTGTAATCCCAGCTATTTGGGAGGCTGAGGCAGGAGAATCGCTTGAACCCAGGAGGTGGAAGTTGCAGTGAGCCGAGATCGCACCACTGCACTCCAGCCTGGGAGACAGAGTGAGGCTCCGTCTCAAAAAAAAAAAAAAAAAAGAAAAGAGAGAGAGAGAAAGGACGAGTCACACAACACCCTCTGGGGAAGAAAACTGCAGCAGGGCCACGCAGGCTGGGGGCCGTGTCAGGGGCCCAAGACCAGCTGGGAGGCAGACGGGGAGACAGTGTGTAGGGCTGGGAGGCTGGACAGGCGGCGGATTCTCGCTCCCGTCAAGCCAGGACACCTTCACAGGGTTCTGAGCACGGCGCCGGGATCTCGCCTCCTCCCCAAGAGGCTCAGGAGGGGACAAGGATAGGGACAGAGGTCGCGGGAAGGCCAGCGCGCCATGACTGTGTGTAAGGCCACAGGGCTGGGGCCGTGGTGGGAAGAAGTGACCATACTCAGGATGTATTCCCAGAGCAGGTGCCGGGACACACGGAAGTCAGGAGCTGAGGAAGGGTCCGGGGTGAGGGCCCGCTGGTCCACGGCATCTACCCCAAGGCCTCTCTGTGCTGAGTGCCTGCAGCCTGGCTCGGGTGGCACCCTCCCTCTTTGGCACTCCAACCAGCATCTCCTGCCTCCAACACAGGACATGGACACCCTGCCCCATGCCCCAGCACTGCAGGGCTGGGGTTGGCAAGTGCTCAGGCTGGACACCTCCTGCTGCTGGTTCTCTCTGCCTCCTTCTCAACCTTCCCTAGGCCACTGCTCACATGCAGGATGGTGAAAGTTGCCTCCTCCCTGTCTGAGGACCCCACAAGGTAGGCTGAGGGCCTGGACGCTAATTCCGCAGAAGAGGCTGGAGCCAGGTGGTCTGCGAGCCCTGCTGGTTCCCTTTTCTCTGCCTGGCGGGCATGCTCCCCTGCCCCTCCAGGGTATGCTCCTCTCCAGATGCCTGCCCCATGGGCCCCCATATCCCTCAGCAATAGGCTAGAGGAAAAGGGACCACACACGCCATGGCCAGGCCAACACCCGCCACCCCACCCCCGCCTACGATGTCTGTCACTGTCACATAGGAGGGACGCACGTAAGTGGGACCCCACATGCTATGGCCAGGCCAACACCCGCCACCCCACCCCCGCCTATGATGTCTGTCACTGTCACATAGGCGGAATGCACGTAAGCGGGACCCCACATGCTATGGCCAGGCCAACCCCCGCCACTCCACCCCCACCTACGATGTCTGTCACTGTCACATAGGAGGGACGCATGTAGGCGGGACTCTACACGCCATGGCCAGGCCAACCCCCGCCACTCCACCCCCGCCTACGATGTCTGTCACTGTCACATAGTGGGGACGCATGTAGGCGGGACCCCACACGGGAGTTACGCGAACGCCGGACGCCAGAGCAGCTTGGGAGCGTGCGCAGCCCATCCTTGACAGCCGAGCAAGGGCGTCACGCGGGGGTGATGCTCCAGAGGCGGCGCCAAGCGCAGGCCCTCCCCGGAGCCAGCTGCCTGGTGGGGGACAGGACTCCCACAGACGCAGGGCCAGGGCTGGGCAGGGCAGCGGGCTGGACAAGGGGACCTGACACCTACCTTCTACAAAGAGAGTGAGTGTATGAGTGACTTGTAAAATTAAAGATGAACTTACTCAAAGACGAGCATTTTGGAGACAACGAAGTATTTTAAAAAGGACCGGGTGCTAGATTAGATGATGTTCCTAAAAAATGACATTTTGTTAGATGAGATCAGCTTCCTGTAGGGCTTTTTCTTTTTTTAAAGGAGTCCTTACATGTTGGAGAATTTACAGACAAAATGACGTGATGGATATTTTCTCTAAAACGCTGTGGAAAGAGAACCACAGTGGGCAGAAAGGGACCAGCAGTGCCGCGAATCGCTGGCGCAGGAAGAGGGATTCATCACACTGCGTCCACACACTTGAGATTTCCACAAAATTAATTTTCGAAAAGGTTCAAAGGCCAAGGATGTATGCCAGGGAGAAGGCAGGGGCAGCCCTCGAGGGCTGTGGCGGTGCGGGATGGCAACCACCCACTGAGACGCGGGGCAGCCTGGGGCCGAGGTGTGGGCCCCCTGGGCATGCGGTCCTGGCAACGCACTCAAAACCCCCATCATAGTTTCTACCCCGGGACCAAGGCTGCCACAGCCCCGCCCACAGGGAGCTTCTGTTCATGCTCCATCCACAGATCTCAGAAATCACTCAAAAAGGGGCTGAGGTGCTTTACAAAATCAATCCCAAACTTCACCCCGGTCTTTGTATGGGACGACTCAGCTATGCCAGCCTGAGCTGGCAAGCTCTGCCGGCCTTTCTGCATCAAGTGTGCCCACGCATTTCCGTGTGGACTGTGGCTGCGTGGTATCTGTGAGGCCCGCAGCCTGCAAGATGAACCGTATTTCCTCTCTGGCTCTCTGCAGAAAAGGTCTGCTGAGCCCGGGCCAGCGTGGGGCCAGCATGGGGCCAGCGTGGGCCTGGGACCTGGGGCCTGACATGCAGACACAGCAAGGAGAGAAGCCGCCGCACCTTATTCCTCAGGTCTGAGGCAGGGAGGCGGCCTCCGTGGAGGGGAGGGAGGCCATGAGGTGTCAGGGGCCACAGCGGGGTCACCAGGGGGCCTTCGCAAGCAAACCTGGGCCCCACGTAGCCCACAAATGAGTTTTGCTCAACCCCAATAATGCTTTATTAAACAAACAAAACACATTGCCAATGTCCAAAAAGTGAAGGATTTCACATAAAAACCCAAACTGACAACTTTCCCTGAAAAGTCCGCATCAGCCTGCGGGTTCCCTGCACTCCTGAGCTTTCCCTGAAAAGTCGGCATCAGCCTGCAGGTTCCCTGCGCTCCTGGGCCACCCCTGGTCTAAGGAGTTTCCTGCCAGGGAGGGCCACAGGCCCGCCTGGAATAGCAGAGGGTCCAGGATGTGGAGGCGGGGCTGTGGAGAGAGGAAGGGGGCACCCTCAACAGACGGGGGTGCTGCCCAGGCTGGAGGGGCAAGGACAGAGGAAGTCAGGCAGAGAAGGTGGCCCCCAGGGGTCCCCAAGATCATCCAGCAGAAAGGAAACTTGGAGCCACAACACTAGCCCTCCCTCTACAGCCAGGAGTGCAAGGCCCAGGGCGGGAGGGGAGGCCAGGGTCGGGTGGTCCCAGGGCCCCAAGAGGGGAAAACAGGGAAGGGGGGTTTCCTCCCACCCAGAGGCAAAGGAAGCCAGGGTCAGGTGGGAGGCAGCGGGGTCAGCTGGGAAGGCCTCTGGCCGCTCACCTGGGTTCTCGTGACTGGCCATCTGCTGGTCCTCAGAATCCAGCGGCCCCGGAGACCAGGCTTCTTCCCGCAGCTCCATGTCTGGGTCCCTGTTAGACGGGGATGAGACAGAAGGACAGAGTTTATGGGGTGCCAGGCTGCACCGAGGGCCCTGCAGGGAGGCAGCCTGCAGACCCCGGCGTGGCAAGCACAGCGCCCGGCAGACAAGGCACACAGCACCTACCCCAGGACACCGAGAACTGGCCTGGAGCTAGCCTGGCCGCTCCCCACTGCAGGGGCCAGCCAAGGCCTCACACAGCCGCAGGAAGGACTCAAGGACCCTCAAGGGCTACAACCACTGCCAGTTCCCATCCCAGCCCCACCACTCCCCAGCTGGACCTGGGGCAAGCAACCCCACCTCGTGCCTCCTCGCGCCTCAGCTTCCTCACTGGCAAGATGGAGAACATGTTACTGTCAAGCGTACACAAGACAGTGTACGTGTGGTGCTCATGCCAAACAGGGACTGAAGTTCCCACACCCCTGGCAGATACTTACCCATCACAGCAGAAACAGGGCAACAGGCGCCTAAGGGTCTCTGCACACGACACTCCCAACCCGTGCCACGCACCGTGAGGGTCTCACCGACCCGTGCCACACACCGGGAGGGTCCCTACACACGCCGCCGACCCGTGCCACGCACCGGGAGGGTCCCTATGCACGCCGCCGACCCGTGCCACGCACCGGGAGGGTCCCTACGCACGACACCACCGACCCGTGCCACGCACCGGGAGGGTCCCTACGCATACCGCCGACCCATGCCACACACCGGGAGGGTCCCTACGCACGCCGACCCGTGCCACGCACCGGGAGGGTCCCTACGCACGACACCACCGACCCGTGCCACACACTGGGAGGGTCCCTACGCACGACACCACCGACCCGTGCCACGCACCGGGAGGGTCCCTACGCACGCCGCCGACCCGTGCCACGCACCGGGAGGGTCCCTACGCACGCCGCCGACCCGTGCCACACACCGGGAGGGTCCCTACGCACGCCGACCCGTGCCACGCACAGTGAGGGTCTCTACACACGCCACTGACCCGTGCCACGCACCAGGAAGGTCTCTACGCACACCACCCACCCGTGCCACGTACCATGAGGGTCTCTACACATGACACCACCAACCCGTGCCATGCACCAAGAGGATCTCTACACACACCACCAACCCGTGACTGTGAAAGTCTCTACGCACACCAACACCAACCTGTGCCATGCACTGTGAGGGTTCTCTATGCACACCACCAAGCAGTGCCACGCACACACACAGCTAAAGTGGAGAGCAGAGCCTTTGCCACGTGCCCGAGTTGTTGAAGGGTTCATACCCGGATCTCTCTTTTAAAACAGGCTCCCTGGCTGGATGCGGTGGCTCCCACCTGTAATCCCAGCACTTTGAGAGGCCAAAGCAGGTGGATCAGTGGAGGTCTGGAGTTCGAGACCAGCCTGGCCAACATGGCGAAACCCCATCTCTACCAAAACACAAAAATTAGCCAGGCCTGGTGGCAGGGGCCTGTAATCCCAGCTACTCAGGAGGCTAAGGCAGGAGAATTGCTGAAACCCAGGAAGCAGAGGTTGCAGTGAGGAGAGATCACACTCCAGCCTGGGCGACAGAGCAAGACTCTGTCTCAAAAATTAAATTTAAAATAAAATAAAATAAATAAATAATAAAAAAATAAAATGAAACAGGCTCTGAGGCAGCCCTCCCAGCCCTTCTCCCACCCTCCTGCAGGCGCGGCTGGAACCTGAACCCTCGCACAGATCAGGGAAGGGCAGGGCCGCCAGGTGGAGCTGTGGCAAACGTGCCCTCCCAGCTTTCCACATGCTGGGGTTTCATAAACCAGGAGCGCCTCAGCGAAACTCCACGGGGCGGACACAGGGCTGCCAACTTCGACAGCCAAATAAGGGCAATTTAAAAAAACCTCCTGCCGGTCTGAGTGCAGCGGTGTTTACAACTAACTGCCAGTTACGGATCTCTTTGTTCCTTCTCCACGCCAACTGCTTCACTTGACTAGCCTTAGAACAAAAAAACCTCCTACCTCCCACGGTAGAGATTTGGGGCTTGGCTCCCCGAATCCCCCGGCACCTGCAGGAGGCAGGGGCTGTAACCACCCAGCTTCTCGGGGCAAGCCTCCAGCAGGAGCCACGAGAAACCTGCCCGAGGAGGCACAGCCTCCCACTGCTGGGCCAGGGCTCCAGGGCTCACACCCCAGGGCCCACACTTCTTTATTAAAACAGCTTCATTAAGATGTGATCCCCTCACCACAACATTCCCCCATGTAAAGTGTACGATGCAATGATACTTAGTGTATTCAGTTTTGCAACCCTCACCACAATCAACTTTAAAACAACTCCAAAAAGCCCGCGCGCCCACGGCAGTCACCGCGCATTCCCCCGGCCGCGCCCACGGCAGTCACCGCGCATTCCGCCCTCCGCGCCCACGGCAGTCACCGCGCATTCCCCCGCCGCGCCCTGCAGCCTCTGAACTCCTTTCCGTCCCTCTGGACTTGCTGCCGTGTGCTCTGCACAGGAGAGGGACAGCATCTGCTCCTGCGTGTCTGACTCTTCACACAGCATGGTGCTGCGGCGTGCCGGCGTGTCGCTCCTCTCTCGGGCTGAACCCCACTCCACTGTACGGCGGCCACAGTGGTCCATGCACCCACCCATCGCTGGCGGACAACTGTGGGCTGCTTCCACAGCGGGCATTGTGAATACTCCAGCTTCAACGCCGCGTCCATCCATTTATTTCTGTGGACGTTCGCGTTCATCTCTCTGGGAAGGAGAAGCCTGCGCAGGCCCTAGCCCCCCAGCGAGTCTTCAATTCTGTGTCTTATCAGAGTTGCCTACTGAGGTGGAGGCGGGCACAACGCTCGACCAACCATTAGCAAAGCCCATGCTCCGGCCGTCTGGCCCCAGTTCCTGGTGTGACCTCACTCCCAGGTGGGTAGGACTCCTGGTGAGACACAGCGCCCCCCCCCCCCCCCCCGCCGCCCCACCTCGTTCCCCAACAACCTCAACACCGGAAGAGAAAACCCAGGCGAGGCCCCCTTGGGCTGAATGCACTCGGCTCTGAGGAAACCTCCTCCGGCATCCAGGACCTCATTCCAGGCCGGGGTCTGCAGACCAGCACGTGGGAACGGCGGCATCCAGCACCTCATTCCAGACTGGGGTCTGCAGACCAGCACGTGGGAATGTTCGCATCCAGCACCTCATTCCAGACTGGGGTCTGCAGACCAGCACGTGGGAATGTTCGCATCCAGCACCTCATTCCAGGCCGAGGTCTGCAGACCAGCAAGTAGGAATGGTGGCATCCGGCACCTCATTCCAGGCTGTGGTCTGCAGACCAGCACGTGGGAACGGCGGCATCCAGCACCTCATTCCAGGCTGTGGTCTGCAGACCAGCACGTGGGAACGGCGGCATCCAGCACCTCATTCCAGACTGGGGTCTGCAGACCAGCACGTGGGAATGTTCGCATCCAGCACCTCATTCCAGGCTGGGGTCTGCAGACCAGCACGTGGGAACGGCGGCATCCAGCACCTCATTCCAGGCCGAGGTCTGCAGACCAGCAGGTAGGAATGGTGGCATCCGGCACCTCATTCCAGGCTGTGGTCTGCAGACCAGCACGTGGGAACGGCGGCATCCGGCACCTCATTCCAGACTGGGGTCTGCAGACCAGCACGTGGGAACGGCGGCATCCGGCACCTCATTCCAGACTGGGGTCTGCAGACCAGCACGTGGGAACGGCGGCATCCAGCACCTCATTCCAGACTGGGGTCTGCAGACCAGCACGTGGGAATGTTCGCATCCAGCACCTCGTTCCAGACTGGGGTCTGCAGACCAGCACGTGGGAACGGCGGCATCCGGCACCTCATTCCAGACTGGGGTCTGCAGACCAGCACGTGGGAATGTTCACATCCAGCACCTCATTCCAGACTGGGGTCTGCAGACCAGCACGTGGGAACGGCGGCATCCAGCACCTCATTCCAGGCTGGGGTCTGCAGACCAGCACGTGGGAATGTTCGCATCCAGCACCTCATTCCAGACTGGGGTCTGCAGACCAGCACGTGGGAACGGCGGCATCCAGCACCTCATTCCAGGCTGTGGTCTGCAGACCAGCACGTGGGAACAGCGGCATCCAGCACCTCATTCCAGACTGTGGTCTGCAGACCAGCACGTGGGAACGGCGGCATCCAGCACCTCATTCCAGGCGGAAGTCTGCAGACCAGCACGCGGAACAGTGGGGCGTAACCTGAGCACCTGAGTGGGGGGGAACCTGAGCACCACACACCTCCTTGGCGCAACCCCTCTGAACCGATTTTCCCAAGTCCCTCAAGTGACAAGAAGCTCACCACTATCCAGGTACAGAACGGAGCCAGCCCCACTGCAGGGTGCTGTCAACCTGCCCTCAGGAAGGGCCTGAGAGTCTGAGAACTCGGGACGTGCCTGTTTAAATAAATTCATGTGCACAGATATGCCATGTGGGTCACTGGGCAGCCCCTGGCCACCCCACCCCACGGTTCCAGGCACTGCTCTAAACGGCTGACGAACTGTGAGTAGATTGGGGTCCATGATAACCCTCTGGGTAGGTCTGACTGCTGTCCCCATTATGCAGATGAGGAAACAGAAGCCCAAGGTCTCTCCGTGGGGAAGGGGAGAAGGGAAAGGCTGGAGGAGTACAGAAACTGTTCACACACAGACCATCAGGCCCCAAATCTATGCCCAGTACCACCCACCACTACGCTCGCCTCAGAAACTGTGTTCAAATCCCACGTGGGAACATGAAGGCCGCGCTCTCCAGGGTCCTCATTTACTGAGCACCTGCGAGGACCAGCAGACATGGGGTCACCAGAAGACATAAGGGTCACCAGGAGGGACAAGGGTCACTGGGAGAAACGAGGGTTACTGGGAGACATGGGGTCACCGGGAGACACGGGGTCACTGGGAGAAACGAGTCACCAGGAGACATGGGGTCACAGGGAGGGACAAGGGTCACCAGGAGAGAGGGTCACCAGGAGGGCCGAGGTCCTGCCCCCAAGGCTCACAGACAGCAGGAAGGAACCACACGGGGAGGGGGGTCTAGGGGGAGAAAGTGACGGGCAGCTCTGCTGGGGAGGCTGGGGTGCGCCCTCAGAAAGAAGGCACCACAGGAGCATTCCCTGGATGGGCAGCGTGGAGGGGAGGGGGCAGGCAGCAGCTTGAAGGCCAGGCATGCTGGGGGCTGCAGGAGAGGCCGCTCGAAGGCCGGGCATGCTGGGGGCTGCGGGAGAGGCCACTCAAAGGCCAGGCATGCTGGGGACTGCGGGAGAGGCCGCTCGAAGGCCGGGCATGCTGGGGGCTGCGGGAGAGGCCGCTCAAAGGCCGGGCATGCTGGGGGCTGCGGGAGAGGCCGCTCGAAGGCCGGGCATGCTGGGGGCTGCGGGAGAGGCCGCTCGAAGGCCGGGCATGCTGGGGGCTGCGGGAGAGGCCGCTCGAAGGCCGGGCATGCTGGGGGCTGCGGGAGAGGCCGCTCGAAGGCCGGGCATGCTGGGGGCTGCGGGAGAGGCCGCTCGAAGGCCGGGCATGCTGGGGGCTGCGGGAGAGAGAGCTTGAAGGCCAGGCATGCTGGGGGCTGTGGGAGGGGCTGCAGGTGTGTGGGGCAGTTCCTGCCGGGAGGACTGCGAGTCACCTGAAGCGCAGGGGACCCTTAGAGGTGGGCACTGTTCTGACGCTTGTCTTATGGATGCAGAACATGAGGCCGGCAGGGCGAGACCCTCGGGTCCCCTGCAACACGTGAAGGGCAGCACTGGCGGCAGCAGCCAGGAGCAGTGTCTGTGCCAGGCACAGAGCCACAGGGACTCCCAGGAGACTCTCTCAGCTCCAGAAGCGGGAGGCACTGAAGGCAGCCCTGCCAGGAGCCGCCGCTCCCCGCTCTCTCCACCCAGCCCCTGCCCAGTGCTCCCTCCACCTCGCCCCTGCCCAGCACTCCCTGGCTCCCTCCACCCCGCCCCTGGCCCCTGCCCAGCGCTCCCAGCTCCCACCACTCAGCCCCTGCCCAGAGCTCCCCGGCTCCCTCCACCCCGCCCCTGCCCAGCACTCCCTGGCTCCCTCCACCCAACCCCTGCCCAGAGCTCCCCAGCTCCCTCCACCCTGCCCCTGCCCAGAGCTCTCCTCCAGTCCTCCCAGCTGCCTCCTCTGGACTCCAGGTGAGGGCCACCTCCTCAGGGTCCCCACTTGCTCCATCCGCCTGCCTTTCTCTTCCTAACGCCTGCTACTCTGCCACTCTCCGTGTCTCTGCTTAGCTGGCCTGTCCTCCCGGCATCCTGTCATGTCAGCGCCCGCTCTGACACCCATGTGGTCCCTAGCACCCAGGGCAGCGCCAGGCACAGCTGGGTGAGCACACAAACAGGTAGGTCTGGACAAAGCACAGGCTTAAGACCAGACACAGCAAATCCCAACACTCAGCCCCTCACCGGACCTGTCTCAGGAAGAGGTGAGACCCACGCGGAAGGACAGGCAGACCTCCCCTCGGACAGACCCCCATGGGCTCCGGGTGCCTCGGATGGAAGAGTTCAGGCTAAACTGCCATGAACATGCTTGCAGCCCGACCAGGCTAGCTCTACCTCTCCAGAGGCTACCGACAGGAAAGCCCAAATCTCAGGAAATGCTTCTTGCAGAGACAGCCTCCATCACAGTGAGGTTCCGAATGGGGAAACCGGGAGGAACCTATGAGACCCACGCCGGGGAGGTGGGTGGAGTCACCCCTCCTCCACGGGAGCAAGGGATCCGGCCAAGGAATGACGGCTGGCACCCCTCCCACGCCCAACATCAAGAGTGAGAGTGATCTCAACATTTTTCTTATGTTCATTTTCCTAATATTTTAATAACAGGTAATTACGTCTGTATTAAGGGAAAAAGCCTAAAGGGGTGTCTTGGACAGCGGCTGGGGCTACGTATCGGAACTGGTAGATGGCTGGGTGCTGGGGGCCAGCAGTGAAGGCGACGGCACAGAACAGGCCACCCCAGTGCAGCCCCAAAGGCACGGGGGCAGCAGCAGATGCGAGAAGGGTGCTCTAGCCTCCCCTTTCTTCCTGCAAGCAGATGAAACCCCACGTGAAACACGCCCTCCTCGTAGAGGAAGAGGACCTGCTCATCACCAGCACCGGGAGCTGAGGCTGAGAGACAGCTGCACACACCAACCCTTAGCTCCCTCAGCCTCCCCAAGGATTTTAGTTACTTCTTCACAGTTGCTATTCTTTGGCATAGAAGCCCTCAGGTCTAACTGCTTCAGGAGGCCTTCACTTTCTGAAGTCTCCCATGTACCTGTAAAAATAACATTCGTGGCCGTGCGCAGTGGCTCACACCTGTAATCCCAGCACGCTGGGAGGCCGAGGCGGGTGGATCACGAGATCGAGACCATCCTGGCTAACACAGTGAAACCCCATCTCTACTAAAAATACAAAAATTAGCCGGGCATGGTGGCGGGCGCCTGTAGTCCCAGCTACTCGGGAGGCTGAGGCAGGAGAATGGTGGGAACCCGGGAGGCGGAGATTGCAGTGAACCAAGATCACGCCACTGCACTCCAGCCTGGGCGACAAAGTGAGACTCCATCTCAAAAAAATAAAATAACATTCGTAAGCTTTTCTCCTGTTATTCTATGTCAACCTAATTCTCAGACTCTGCCAGAGACCCAAGGAGGGAAGCCACTGCACGCAGCCTAATGTTCAGGAATTACATAGTGGTGATGATTACACAACTTTGTGAATATATTTAAAACCAGTGAATTGTACATTTTAAAAAAGCAAATGTTGGCCGGGCACGGTGGCTCACGCCTGTAATCCCAACACTTTGGGAGGCCAAGGCAGGCAGATCACGAGGTCAGAAATTCAAGACCAGCCCGGCCAATATGGTGAAATCTTGTCTCTACTAATAATACAAAACTTAGCCAGGCATGGTGGCTAGTGCCTGTAGTCCCAGCTACTGGGGACGCTGAGGCAGGAGAATCGCTTGAACCCCGGAGGCAGAGGTTGCAGTGAGCTGAGATCACACGCCACTGCACTCCAGCCTGGGCAACAGAGCGAGACTCTGTCTCAAAAAAAAAAAAAAAGAAAGAAAAAGAAAAACGAAATGTTGTAATACATTAATTGCACCTCTATTAGAAAGTAAACAAACTTTTAACAGGCTTTCTAATTACAACACCCTAGACATTAAAAATGCGTAAGACTCAGCACTGTAGGAAAGGTTAAAAAAAAAAAAAGCACAAGAAAAAAAGGGAAGAGAGCAGTTTGCAACCAGGGGCTGAGGAGGTGGTGGGGGCTGCTCCTCACCTCCTCTTCTTGGCTGAAACCTGTTTGCCAAGTGGTGATAATGTACTTCCAGTGAAACTCTATCACATAACTCAATAAAAGCAGGGACTTCCCAGCTCAGAGCCTTCCCCTGGCCTCCACCTCGGGCCAGCTTCCTGCAGGGTGAAGGCCTTGACCAGGCTGTGGATGGGGGAGGCGGGAGAGTCTACCCTCCACACCCCTCCTCTCCACCGCACAGCAGCCTGCCCAGAGGCCAGCAGAGATCACCTCTCACTCAGCAGGGATCTGCCGCGAGCCGGGAGGCCTGCACTGCCCAGCTAGGCACAAGGCATGATTCCCGCTGTGGTGATAGTTGGGTAGGGGGGTAGTGAGGCAGCCTATAGAGGTGGAGGGGCTGACCCCGGGCGGGGAGCGCTGGGCCTCAAACTGCCCCCCAGATACTAATACCTTTTACATGTTTTCAATAGACAGCCATATACCTACATGAAAAGTAGCCTTGATTTCCCCTCCTTCCTAAAGCCTAAAATGTTTACTATGTGGCCCACTGCAGAGAGTCTGCTGACCCTGATGTAAATAAAGGAATGAGGGTGCCGGCGTTTGGGGTGCACACTTTCCAGGCCACAGCCAGGCCAAGGAGGCACAGCAGAGGGGCTGAGCACCTGGAATGGCGCCAGGAGGGAGGGGCAGGCAGGGACCTGGGGCAAGGCCTGGGCAGCTGGGAGGGAGGCCCAGCCTGGGGCTCCGTGCTCAGCAGCTGCTGCCCTGGAATTCCTGGTCACTTCACCTTTGACCCGTATTTTGTAAGTGGGGTCCAAGGGCACAAGGGCTCAGTGCCGGGGGCTCCTAGCCTGGGCTTGGGGGGTCTCTGCACCCACCCGTGGGTGAAATGCCAAACACAAAACACCCTGGCCGACCCAGAGACCTCCAGGAAAGGAAGATGCTTTTTTCCTGCCTTTTAGCATAAGGGTCCACAAATTCCATAGCCAGAGGGGCCGGGGGCAGCAGAGGAGGGGTAAGGGGCGAGGGGCCAGAGCTCAGGGTCTGGTCGCTCTTCTAAGAGGGAGGTGGGAAGGAACTCCGCACCGTGGCGACCTGGGACAGGGCCCACACTGCTCTGCATCCCAACTTCCTCTCCGAGAAGAGGGAGGGGCCGACACCTACCAGGGAGATGTGAAACAACCAGCCTGGGTGACAGCACTGTGCCCCTGTGAGCAACAGGCAGCCGCGGTACCAGTCCTTGGCGTCATCACCTGCTCTGCCACCCGCAGAAATGGCTGAGCCTCAGCTGCCTCCTCTGCAAAGCAGGGACGGGAAGGGCAGGTGCCTTGCTGAGCTGTGTGGGGACTGAGTGGAGGCTTCTGAGGACTCATCAGGGTTAAGACGGGTGTTCACTCAATGCTCCCCAGTTCTCTTCTTCTCCCGTCCCTCCAGGCATGCTCTCAGCCCCTGCTGAAGCCTGTGTCCTAATCCATCAGGCCCTACCCCCAGGACCTCATGGCGGGGGTATGGGACCCTCACCCGCAGAGGTGAACGATGGGAGAGGCGGGGGCACCAGGAGCTGCAGGGGCCTGAGGCAGCTCCTGACCCAGCTCTCAGGGTCCAGGCCAGCTCCCTAGGAGAAGGCCCCCCACTTGCTCTCAAGAAAACCCTGGGCTATTCAAGGAATCTACCAGAAGGCTGGGAATTGCACATCTTCGGAAACGAGGGTCCCGGCCTCCCTTACCAGCCTCCGTTTCTCAGTCGGGGTCTCAGGCTCTCCCAGCCTCTGCAGGTGCTCACGCACCTGGCTCTGACCTCCGCTGCAGAGAGGAAGCACCTGGAGCACGGGCAGGGGTGCGTTCCCCTCGCCCCAGCCCTTGAGAGATCCAATTAGCACAAATGATTGTTATTATTGTTGTTATTAAGTCCCGCCCACCCCTCTGGAGGCCTGCCTGCCAATTATCCCCTTTCTTCTGCTGCCAATCTCACCTCCTCCTCCCCCGCACTCTCGGAAGCAACTCCTCCTGGCCCTCCGTGGCCCCCCCTGCCCAGAAACTTCTCTGGCACCCACCTGCTTTCTTCCTCCCCCTAGTCTCTTATTCCTTCCCCTCTACTTGCAGCCTGGAGCAGCCACCTCCTTTCCTTCCCCCCAAGTCATCCTCTAACCACTGGGCTAACAAACACCCTCTCTGACTTTTCACCAAATCCTGTGGCTCCTTCTCAGCCTGACTCCACAACCTCTTTGGAGCCACCGTGCACCCCATGTGGCCCTGCCTTTGTGGGGCGGGGGAGGAGCTCTGGGGTGCCCAGACCAGCCGTCCCCCCCACCCCACCCCCTCCAGCACGGAGGGCTCTGGCCCTTTCCTCCCTCCCACCCTCTCTTCTCCCCATTCCCCTTCCCTTGGGGCTTTCGCTCCCTCCCACCACGATCCTGGCTCCCACCCTGCCTCTTGGAAGTGCCCTCCTCACACCACACACCAACTCATCTTCCTGAAGTCACTCAGTTCAAACAACCCAATTAGAACCCGGGCAAAGGATCCGAGAAAGCATTCCTCCAAAGAAAGACAAATATCAGATAGGCACATGCAAGGGTGTCCTCATGAGCCGTCTGGGAGAGGCAGACCAAACCCACAGGGAGGCAGCACCTCACACCCACTGCCGGCCTCAGAAAACAAGTGCTGGTGAGGACCAGGAGAAGTGGGGAGACCCCCATTGCTGGTGCGGCCGCCATGGGAAACACCTGGCAGTTAGTTCCTCAAAAGGTTAAGCCCAGAACTCCCATAAGAACCCGCAATTCCACTCCTTAGTATAGACCCGAGAGAAAACATGCGTCCGTCCACGCAAAAATCTGCACACGAATGTTCACAGAAGCATCAGGCATAACAGCCAAAATGTAGAGACAACCCAAATGTCCATATGGATGAACTAATTGTGGTCCATCCATGACCATAATGGAACACGACCATAACCAGGTGTGAAGTTCAGCTGTGACAGGGATGACCCTCGAACACGGCACGCTTGGTAAAACAAGCCCGATGCAGAACAGCACGATTCTATTTATACGCCTGCCCACAAGAGGCACACCCCGGGAAAGAAAGCAGATCAGCACTTCCCAGGAACCGGGACGCAGGGACGCAGGGAGGGAGGGACTGGGACGCAGGGAGGCAGGGAGGGAGGGACTGCTGAAGATGCACGGCGTTTCTTTTGGGATGAAGAACGGGTTCTAAAATCGACTGTGGTGATGGCTGCGTAAATCAGTGAATACACTAAAAACCTTACTGAACTGTATATTATTTATTTATTTATTGAAACAGAGTCTCGCTTTCTCGCCCAGGCTGGAGTGCAATCGCACCATCTCGGCTCACTGCAACCTTCGCCTCCCAGGTTCAAGGGATTCTCCTGCCTCTGCCTCCCGAGTAGCTGGGACTACAAGCGCTGAACTGTGTACTTTAAAAGGGCAAATTGTACACTATGGGAATCATATCATAATAAAACTGTTCTCAACAAAAAGCAACTCAGTTCATCACCTCCTTGCCCAAACTGCTGCCACTGCACGTGCTGGCTGCCCCTCAATCCAAAATCCAAGTTCCTCCCCAGGCACCACAGGGTTCCATCTGGCTCCGGCACCTCTGCAAACCCCCTCCCTTCCAGCTGGCCCGGATCTCGCTGTGCAGTGTACTGCTCCTGACGCACCGACAGGCTCAGTCCTGGCCAGGCCCAGTCTTTCACCCTGAAGGACCGGCCCCACTCCTCCACTTGCCCCGGCCAGGCCTGGTTCTCTCTCTCTGAGGGGCCAGCCCCACTCCTCCACCTGCCCTGGCCAGGCCTGGTCTCTCTGTCTGAGGGGCCGGGCTCATTCCTCCACCTGCCCCGGCCAGGCCTGGTCTTTCTCTCTGAGGGGCCGGGCTCACTCCTCCACCTGCCTGGCTCAGTCTCACCTTTCAAGGGTCTGCTCAAATGTCAGCTTCTCCCTGAGGCCCACACCCCACCTTTCCCATGGCAGGGCTGACTTCCTGGCTGGTCAGCACCTTCTGTCACCATGTCACAAGCGTGGTGATATCACTTCTATTGCTATTTCCTTCCTGGGACTCTGCATCTGCTCCTGGGCACAATGCTTCCTGAGGGCAGGTGCCAGGGGTGTCCAGCACCTGCTGCCCTGGTGCCCATGGCTGCTTCCGGAACCAACACTGCTGCCCGGCCCCGCCGCAGAGCCCTCTCCTGCTCGCCTTCCCACTCTGCTCCCAGCTCGAGAAGCCCAAGCGCCACCCCTCCACTCCCCCACCAGCTCTTTCACTGCCCTTTTCTGTGGCCACTTCACTCCCTCACTCCTGGCCTGAAAACCTCATTCTTGTTCCCTCCTGCACCTCCGCCTGGATCTGCAGGCTAGGTGGGGTGACATCTACCCGGCATCTTGCATGGGGCCCTCATTTCCTCAGCCCCGGGACATCTCTGTGACACCACGGAGATCCCAGGCCTGCCCTCCCTGAGGGTGGTGGGGAAAGCTCTACACACCCTTTCCTGTTCATTCTACAGTGACTGGTCTGCAGAGACCTTCCCTCTCGTCTGAGCCGGTTTTGGCAGGTCACATTCTCCTAGAGCACAGCCTGCACGACGTCCCTCCGGCGGGGTTCAGGACGCAGAGGGAAGCCGTTGTCCCTGGCCCCTCTCCCTCTCCTCTAGAGGCCGGCCGCGGCGCGTTGATTTCGCTGCTCTTTTTTTTTTTTTTTTGAGATGGAGTCTCGCTGTGTCGCCCAGGCTGGAGTGTGGTGGCGCGATCTCGGCTCACTGCAAGCTCCGCCTCCCGGGTTCACGCCATTCTCCTGCCTCAGCCTCCCAAGTAGCTGGGACTACAGGCGCCCGCCACCACGCCCGGCTAATTTTTTGTATTTTCAGTAGAGACGGGGTTTCACCATGTTAGCCAGGATGGTCGCTGCTCTATTCTTTTCCAGCCACTTCACACCTGGACTCGCGCAGCAGCCTCCCAAAGGTTTCCCGCAGGCCTCCCACCCGCACCACCCACACCCACCCCGTCAGAGCCGTCTTCCTCGGGGGCACCAGCACAGCCACAGCAGAGACAGCTCACGGCCCCAGCCACCACACTCAACTACTTTCCGAGAGGGCGAGAGAGAGGGACTTCATCTACTGTCAGGGTGCAGTGTGTTGTGGGGACAGCGGGGCACAGCCGGCAGGACTTGGTGCCTGCAGATCTTCAGATCCTTATGCGAAGCCTTCCGGGTCTTAGGGCAGCCGAGTAACTGAGAATTGTTTAAAAGACAAAACAGTCTTCAGGCCAAAAGCCCCACACACCTACAAAGTACACTACGGACTCTGGGTGATCATCAGGTGTCCGTGTAGGTTCATACATTGTCACAAAACGCGCTGCCCTGGAGTGGGAGTTGACAGTGGGGGGGCTGTGTCGGGCGAGGGTGCAGGCGGATATGGGAAATCTGTGCATCTTCCTCTCAATTTTGTTGCGAACCTAAAACTGCCCTAAAAAAAAAATAAAGCCCCTGGCCGGGCGCGGTGGCTCACACCTGTAATCCCAGCACTCTGGGAGGCCGAGGTGGGCGGATCACGAGGTCAGGAGATCGAGACCATCCTGGCTAACACGGTGAAACCCCATCTCTACTAAAAAATACAAAAAATTAGCCAGGCGTGGTTGCGGGCACCTGTAGTCCCAGCTACTGGGGAGGCTGAGGCAGGAGAATGGCGTAAACCCAGGAGGTGGAGCTTGCAGTGAGCCAAGATCATGCCACTGCACTCCAGCCTGGGCGACAGAGCGAGATTCTGTCTCAAAATAAATAAATAAATAAATAAAGCCCCTGGTCACCACTCAGGTGGCTGAGGAGGCAGGATCAATTAAGCCCAGGAGTTTGAGACCAGCCTGGGCAACTCAGCAAGATCCTATCTCTTAAAATATATATATATATGAAATAAAACACTAAAAATAAAGCCTTTATATTAAAAAAAAAAAGACATACACACACACAAAACCACACCTACGGACCACCTTACATTCTGTGACCCCTCTGCTGGGCCAACAGGGCACGCTGGCCATTTTCCAGATGGTGTGGATTCTCCCCCCGGGCCTTTGCACAGTCCCTTCCTCCCACCTCACCTGCCCTCTCAGTATACATCTGCTTAGCCCATCTGCCACGGCTCAGCATCAACAGCACCTCCCCGAGGAAGCTTTCCCAGACTGCTCCCTTCCCTCAGCTCTATCCTCTCTTATCCAGCGACAAAAGATCACACTCATCAAGCACGGATTAAATCCCAGGTCCTGGGTGCAGGGTGCCCTAAGCACATAAGCTCTGATCCTGGGCCCCACAATCAGTGGGAGACAGTGCGAGGCCATGAGGCCAGCGCAGGGACAAGAGGACAGCCGCTCTGGGCAGGGCAGGGTGGGATCTGGCCTCCCAGGAACCAGCCACATGACCTGGGCAAGGCGCTTGGGCCACCCGTCACTCCTGATTAAATGAGACGATGTGTGTCAAGTGCTCACCCAAAAGCCGTGGAGACGCCCAGTAAACACGGCCTATCACTGTGGTCCCTGTTGTATAGACAAGGAAACTGAGGCTTCCACAAGCAGAGTGGCTAGTACAGTATCACAGAGCCACAGCGAGGCTTCCACAAGCGGAGTGGCTAGTACAATCTCACAGAGCCACAGCAAGGCTTCCACAAGCGGAGTGGCTAGTACAATATCACAGAGCCACAGCGAGGCTTCCACTAGTGGAGTGGCTGGAGCAATGTCACAGAGCCACAACGTAGGAGGCTGGAGCCACACCTGAGTCAGCCGGCTGCCAAAGACAGCTTGCTTCCTTCTAACTCTTGGACAACGGCATTTGTCCCCTTTAACGTCCACCATTGAGGATGGTCCTGTGTCCCACAGGGGGATCCGTGTCTTACTCACCTCTGCGACACCTACTATAGGTCCCCATCAGCCCCACAGTGCATCCAGCAGACTGTGCACTTGAGGGCGGGGCTATTTCCAGCAAAGACCCTGCACACAGCAGCCTCAGGAATCCATGGCTCTGACTGGCTGGACCCTGGGCTGAGGCAAGGACCACTTCTGATGCATCTCTGGGTCCCAGCATTAGCCACTGCAAGGCCTCGAAACAGGGGGGCCAGATGGGACCCCCATTTAGCACAAGAGAGACGTCCACACTCTGTGAGCCCAAAGGGAGAAGGTTCAGGCCACGGCAGAGACGGAACCAGGAAAACTTCACGAAGGACAGCCTCAAGTTGCCAGGTCCCTTGCAGGAACAGACAGGCCCGGGGCCGCCCCACCTGGGCTCAGAGCTTGGGCTGGTTTCTCTGCAGCTGTAAGGTGACAGCTCTGGGCTCCTGGGACGGGGCCACTGACACTGGTGGTGTTGCTGCTCGAACTCCACACCTGCCTTGCTCTCCCTGATGCTGGGTGAGTGAGGCCTCCTTGGGGGTTGCATGGATCTCAGCACTCAACTTCCGAGCCACTTGTGCTTCTCCCACTATGCTGGGGTTCCCCTGAACCAGCCAGCAGCCCTGCGTGTAGGAGTCCTCATGGACAGTACACCCCACTAGGCAGGGAGTCCAGCGTCTCCAAGCCAATGACTAACACCTAGAGGACTTCGGAACAGCCTTTGTCCCCCTAGACCCCAACCTGGGGGCAGAAGGGGGCGGTCATGATGGTCAAGGGTCTGGGCTCTGGAATCGCAGTAGACACAGGTTCTGAAGCTGCTGGGGGCCTTGGGCTAACAAGTGCCATCCAGAGCCTCCATCCCATACCCCTAAAATGGAGGTGACCACCTCCATCCCAGAGCCTTGAGAATTTAGGACAGTGAGGACCAGGCACTGGGCCAGGTTCCTGCAAAGTGTGCACCAGCAAGTGTTGTCGAATCTGCAGTTTCTCACACCACAGAGGCCCCGGCACCTGGCACAGTCCTCACTAGGCTGGAGGCCTCAGGATGCACCAGAGGACACATGAACGAGGTTTGGAAAGGCCTGTGAAACATGTCTGAGGATGGGTGTCCTGAGAGCTGTGTATGCCTAGTAACAAAAGACCTCCCAGGGCAGCCAGGCAGTTGCTGGTGGCCTGGAGCTGTGACCCCTGCCATGCCCTGCCCAGAGCCCATTGTCATCCTCCCTTAAGTACCAGGTTCCTGGTAGCCAATCCTTCCTCTCTATCTTTCAAGACACAATACCTCCCCTGCACCACACACCCCTCCCTCAAGGTCAGAGCTCCCGAGAGCACTCTGGCAAATCTCCCCACCCCTCTGCCCAGTGTGAATGGGTCTCAGCTGCTCTGGGACAGGGACTGTATGATTCCTGCCAGGCTGCCCAGCACGGAGCACCACTCTACCTTGTGCTTGCACAGAAGGGGCCTTGAGATCCCTCTCTTCACCCAGGCTGGGCCAGGCACCTCATCTGGGCCCTCACAGGACAGTGCTGTGCCAAGACCATGTGTGACCTCATGCCCAGCACAGGGCCTGGCCTGTGCAGCCGCCTGGATGGATTACATTTACTCAGAGAATTGTGAACTTGCTCTCGTTTTTAGACAACTGAAGGGAAATTGAACCTGGGAAAAGGGAAGTGACATGTCCAAGGTCACAGAAGTGGAAGAGACAGTGCCAAGGCCAAGGCCCAGGAAAGGGCCTGGCTCCAGAGCCCTTTCCATTTACTTTACACCCATCTGTTGAGGTCTGCTCTGGCTCTAAAATGAAAGCATTAAGAGCCTTCCCGCTGAAGTCAATACTATTATTACCACTCCCACTCTGTCCTGGTGGAAAGTAAGGCACTGAAGTTACTCGTCTAAGGCCACGAAGGTGAGTGGTGGGGCTGGGACTTGAACCCAGGCCTGCCCAGTCCCAGAGCTCTTGGGAAATACAACCCAGTGCCTGCATGCACTCTGGCAGTGCACCAGGGAGGGGCCAGGCCGGGTGCCCGGATGGATGGATAAGACGTGAGATAAGCAAGCAGGAATCTGATCTGGATGTTCTCTGAGGCCGTGCGTGGCCGGAGGACCACAGGGACTGCGCAGAGGCAGGCAGGTGAATGTCAGCAGCGTTTAGCCAAAGAGGCTTACAGTCTTCAGAGGAGCTAAGCCAGGATCAACGCAACTGTGCTTCCCGGCGCTGGGGTCAATCGGATCCCCAGATGGATTCTAAGCACTGCCCAACATGGGACCTGGGACCAGGAAACCGCAAAAAGCAGACCAAGTCATTCCTTCCCTAAAGCCCTGACCATCCCCCGGACTGGGCTGGGTCAAAATGCCTCCCTGGCTCCCACAGCCCCCAGACCTCTCGATCAGGGGTCTGGTCACCTTGGATGGCGACTCTGTCGCCGGGGTCTCAGTCTCTGCCTTCCACCCAGACTCCAAGCCCTTGTTCATCTCCCTGCTCCCTGTCTCTAGCGCCCGGCACAGGGCCTGGCACTGGAAAAACTTCTGCCTCCACTCACTCCTGCCTTCTGTGTCTGTGGGTCACTTTTCTGTGTGACTCTGCAGGTCCCAGAGCACTCATCCACATGAACTGGGGTCACCTCCCTGGACTGGGGGTCGGGGTGGGGTGTCAGGAGGGCGGGGCTCCACTCTGATCCACTCGGCACAGGGGAGGGAGGCCTCAGGAGTCGCCACCCGATCCAGTCCCCGCCTTCGCCCTGCCCCGTGGGCCACGCGGTGGCTGACCTTGGCCCAGTCACTTCCCCCCCTGGGGACGCGCTTCCTCCCCGCCTGCCGAGCAAGGACGAATGAATGGGCCTCCTGCCGGCCAGAATCCCCGTAATTACCCGCCTGATCAAAGGCCACGCGCAGCCCGCCCGGGGCAGCAACGGGACCCGGGCTGACTCCAAAAGGGGAAGGAAGGGCTGGGGGGGCCGAGGGCTGAGACCGTGCCCTCGGGGCCGCGGTATCCGGCCAGGCCAGCCCAGCCCGCGCGGCCCCTTCCCCCACCTGGGCCTCAACTTCCCCCCGAAGTCGCCACCACTTCCGGCCACGACCGGCGGAGTTGGAACTTCGGGGGGACGGACAGCGGCCCCACCCCCGACGGCCCGCAGCAGAGGGACCCCCACCGAGGCCCCTGCTCCTGCCCCCGCCACGCGCACGCGCGCGCCCCGGACCCGCGCACGCGCACCCCCCTCCAGCCCCGCTCGCCGCCCGCGGGCCGCCCGGGCGCGCGTCCCCTCCCACAGCTCTTCGGCGCGCACGCGCACTCCCCCCGCCCGCGTCACCCCGGCCGCGCGCCCACTCACGCCCCCCCAGCAGCGCGCACGCGCGCCCGCCGCCCAGTCGCGCTCGCCCTCCAGTCTCCCCACCCACCCCCAGCCCAAGCCGAGCTTCCCGAAGCGCGCGCCCACCTGGCCCCCAGCGCACGGCCCCCGCCCCCGCCCCTCACCTCCTTGGTCCCGGGGCCGCCGCGCCGCACTCCTCCTCCTCTCTCCTGCCTCGCGGATGGTGGCAGCGGCGGCAGCGGCGACTCAGACCCTGGGGTCAGGGGGACGGGCGCCCAGGCCGGAAGTGACCTTCCCGGCCGCTTCCGCCCGCGCCGCTCCCCCCGTCTCCCTACTCCCTGCCCCCCGGGCCGCCACCCTGTCCTCGCCGCTCTAGGAAGGCGAGTCCGCTATCCCGGCCGCCGCCCCCAGCTCTATGGTGCCCGGCGGGCGCCTGAGGGAGCCACTTCCGGAAGTGTCTAGGACGCAGGTCCTCCGTCCATGCTCTATGGCGCCCCGCGCCGAGGGGCTTCGGCCCCGCCCCCTTCCCGGACAGGAGGTGCGGGCTGGGCCCGTTAGGCGGAGACTTCCGGGTGTCTAGGGCGGTGCCCCCCCACAACCCGGGCTCCTCGCGCCTGCGCGGCCGGGTCCCCGGGCCCGCCGTGAGGAGAGTGAAGTGGTGGAGAGGGACGCTCGTGCCACCCCGGGTCCTCCTACCGTCTCTATCATGGTAACCCCTTCTCTGCCGCGGCACCTCCCAGTGGCCCGAGTCCAGGTGCCTTAGTTACTGGACAGAGACCCCGGGTTCCTTAGTTACTGGACAGACAGTGCTGCGCTTCAGGTGCCATGGCCTCAGTTTCCTCCTTTCTGAAGTGATGAAAATACATTGTGCGCCTCCAAGTGCTTCACACGCACTAGGTCCTAGTCCTAACTAGGGCCTCATGGTAGGTCCTATCCCTATGTTGCAGGTGAGGGGTCAAATCACCTACCAAAAGTCACACACCCGGAATGCCAGAGCCTCGGCCCGAACCCATGGAGTTTGGCTCTAAATTCGTGTATTTAACCCTTGACTGTACACACTGCCTCCTGTCATAGCCCTGAGAATCCGCTACTTCCCCCGCGTTAGGTAGGCACCTAGTAAGGACGCACTGGGTGTTAGCTGTTACTGTTGGTATTCTTGCAAAAAACACATATTTTAAAATAATTGTCCAAACCATAGTGTCCTTGTAGGCTGGTCCTTCTGGTCCCTCCTCTGTTCTGTACTTGGCTGTCTCTCACCTAAGTGGCAGATAACTTATCGCTTATAATTGTTATCATCCTCACTGGTAGTCAGAAAAGATAAGCTATAATTCACTGGTGGAATAACACCCTTCTCAGCCTCAATTTCTCATCTGTGGAATGGGAAAAAATAAGATAACCTGCAAGGTAATATGTGTAAGAGCTGCTTAGTTCAATACCAGGCTCATAGTAGGTTCACAAAAATGATGGTGGTTATTATTACTTATTAGCAGTGTTACATATAAGTCTATTGTTGTGGCCACTGTATACCCTCAAAGCTCAGTCAGCATCAATCATAAGATGTGCATTATTGATTTAATAACATCTTTCCATGGGTTGGGGGAACAGTGCTGTGTTAAGTGTGTGTGTCAATAGGAGGATATCTGTGTCCCTCCTTCAGAAATATCACAAAGGTAAATTTTTAAATATATCTTAGAACAGAAGGAAGTGTGGCCGGGTGCAGTGGCTGACGCCTGTAAATCTCAACACTTTGGGAGGCAGAGGCAGACGTCAGGAGGTCAGGAATTTGAGACTACCCTGGCCAACATAGTGAAACCCCATCTCTATTAAAAATACAAAAATTAGCTGGGCGTGGTGGCGGACACCTGTAATCCCAGCTACTCGGGAGGCTGAGGCAGGAGAATGGCTTGAACCTGGGAGGCAGAGGTTGCAGTGAGCTGAGATCGCACCACTGCACTCTTGCCTGGGCGATGGAATGGGACTCCGTCTCAAAAAAAAAAAAAAAAAAAAAAAAGGGAGTGAAGTGCTATCATAACAGCAATAGAAACAAATTATTAGGGTACAAACTCTACACGAGGAAACCTGTTTATAAGAAAAGTCATGTGCTTGTGCTCCTCTGAATCAGATCATTCAGTGGGTGTCCTGCAGTGACCTGGTTGTTGGGAGGGACAGCCTCCTCCCTCTTCAGCCCATTCCCCTTCTTCGCTGGTCAAATTGACAACGGCAAGATTGAGAACAGCTCATTGGCACACCAGATGGAAGCCAACACTGAGGATGGAGGAGAAACAAGACACAGGGAGCCAGCTAGACACTGGATGGCTTCGTGAAAGAGGCTCCGTGCCAGCTGAGATTTTACGTGAGAGAAATCACTTTCTAACTCACTGAAACCATTGGTAATTCTGAGTCTCTCTCTTAAGACAACCCAACCAATACCAGGATGTTTCCCAAACATGGGATGGGTTGCAGCCGACATGGCTTAATTGACAATTAACATCTGTTCTTCCCTTCCGCAGTACAAAATCACTCTTGGGATGCTGCTTCCCATCGATGGATTCTGTTTTCCACTCCTCTTGGCATCTAAGTGTGGCCTTGTGATTGGTTCTCACCAATGGGATGGGATGGAAGCAATACAGGCCTCTTCCGGGCCAATGCTCTTAAGAAACATGTATGTTGGCGAGGCACGGTGGTTCACGCCTATAATCCCAGCACTTTGGGAGGCCGAGACGGGAGGATCAACTGAGGCCAGGAGTTCGAGACCAGCCTGGCCAACATGGCGAAACCCCATCTCTACTAAAAGTACAAAAATTAGCCAGGCGTGCTGGGCGCTTGTAATCCCAGCTACTCCGGAGGCTGAGGCAGGAAAATTGCTTGAACCTAGGAGGCAAAGGTTGCAGTGAGCCGAGATCCCACCACTGCACATCAGTATGGGCAAAAGAGTGAGACTCCATCTCAAAAAAAAAAAAAGAAACGTATGCCTGCTTCCTGCTCTTTCAAGGCCCTAAAGAAAGAGGGGAGCCCCAAGAAACCTGGGTCCCTGAATGATCACTTTGTGGAAATACATCCTGTCACCTAACATCTATCCTAGATTGCTACATGATCAAGAAATACACATCTAACTTGTACACCCAATGCTCATAGCAGCATTATTCACAATAGCCAAGAGGTGGAAGCAACCCAGTGTCCATTGACAGATGAGCGAATAAACAAAATGTGGCACATAAATGCAATGGAATAGACCAGACGCGGTGGCTCACATCTGTAATCCCAGCACTTTGGGAGGCCAAGGCGGGCAAATCACCTGAGGTCAAGAGTTTGAAACCAGCCTGGCCAACATAGTGAAACCCTGTCTCTACTAAAAATACAAAAATTAGCCAGGCGTGGTGGCGGGCGCCTGTAGTCCCAGCTACTTGGGAGGCTGAGGCAGGAGAATCACTTGAACCTGGAGGTGCAGGCTGCATTGAGCCAAGATCATGCCACTGCACTGCAGCCTGGTAAACAGAGCCAGACTCTGTCTCAAAAAATAAAAATAAAGAAATAAATACAATGGAATATTTTTTAGCCTTAAAAAGAGAGAAAATTCTGACACAGGCTACAACATGGATGAACCTTGAGGACATTATGCTAAGAGAAGGAAGCCAGTCACACAAGAACACATACTTTATGATTCCACTTATATGAGGGACCTAGAGAAGTCAAATTCATAGAGACAGGAAGTAGAATGGGGGTTGCCAGGGGCTGGGGGGAGGGGAATGGGGTGTTAGTGTTTATTGGAGACAGAGTTTCGGTTTTGCAAGATGAAAAGAGTTCTGGAAATGGATGGGGGTGATGGGTGCACAAGATGTCAATAGGTTTAACACTACTGAACTGCACAGTTACAAATAGTTAAGACGTAGCCAGGCGAGGTAGCTCATGCCTGTAATCCCTGCACTTTGGGAGGCCAAGGCCTCCTGGCTGAGGTCAGTAGGTCAAGACCAGTCTGGCCAACATGGTGAAACCCTGTTTCTACTAAAAATACAAAAATTAGCCGGGCGTGGTGGTGTATGCCTGTAATCCCAGCTACTCGGGAGGCTGAGGCAGGAGAATCGCTTGAACTCGGAAGGCGGAGGTTGCAGTGAGCCGAGATCAGGCCACTGCACTCCAGCGTAGGCAACAAGAGTGAAACTCTATTCCTCCCAGACACACACAAAAATAGTTAAGACGTTTAATTTTATGTTATATATAGCTACAATTTGAAATGTTTTTAGAGGAAAAAGTACCCTTGTAACGTGATGTGCCATTACAATGTGTGCGTTTCTTTATTACAGCAGCTTCACCCTTCCCTAATACAGAGTTTTCAGATGCCAGGCAGTAAAAATGGTAAAGCTCCCTTTCAGGGGTGCATCAGCATCTAGATGGAATTTACAGCCTCGAGTCTGAATAAAATTGGGGTTAGGGGGCAATGGTGAGTACAGAGAGAATTGCAAATGGCTATAACAGTATCATTTCACCCAAGTTGGCCCATCAGTGGCTTTCTCTGGATCCTTCTCATTGGAGAGTCCCTCTCTGGCATAGATGCCGGGATGTGAGAGGCTGGAAAGCTCAAGGCAGTCTTGCTTCCCACCGTGTGGAGGAAGCCAGTCTGCAGGAGGAGAAAATGAAGCCTCACAGAGAGGTGAGAGTTGGAGGGAGACAATGTCCCAGCTGAGTTGAGTGCCTAGGCCATAGGTTCAGGTGCTTCTACTCTGCCTAACCTTCCTGAGGGCTGGACGTTCCACTCTTCCTTCCCTTGAGTGAGTGAGTCTAGACTTCTTCCAGGAAAGCCCTGTTTTGGGTTCCTGCCACTTGTAACCAAAAGAGCCCCAAGTCTCCCCCCAGCACTCTGGGCATCGCAAGCCTCCATCTACGTTGAATGAGTGGTGGACGACCGGAATAGCCACACATCTCTGTAGTAATATGGAAGGTCAGAGGCCCCCAGTGCAGAGGCACCGGCGCAGCTCCTGCTGGGGAGCCCTTTATAACCTCCTCACGGTTTCCTCCTGAGGGTGTGGCCCTAGGCCGAGTGACAGGAACAGCTGCAGCTGGCAGATTGGAGAGGGAGAGTTTGCAGCTGTTGAAGTACAATTGCTTCGAAGTCCTTGATACACAGAGAAACGCACACAATCACACTTTTCAAATGATCCTCCTTACCGTGATAATTAACAAACACTTCTTGAGTTTTCATCATGTACCGGACACACTCCTGGGTGCTTTGCTTAGGTGAACGTGCTCAATCTTCATCTCTACTCCCAGACACAGTTGGGCCCCGGCAGGCAGCATTGACAGCACCCACAGACCCATGAGAAATGTAGAATCCCAGGCCCTACTCCAAACCTACAGAGTCAGAATCTGCATTTTAACCCAATCCTCAAGGGATTCTTAGCCATGGGAAAGTCTGAGAAGTATTGATGCCAGGCAGACTCCAGGATGCCCAGTTAAATGTGAACTCCAGATCAAAGATGAGTAATTTTTTAGTGTAAAAATGTCCCAATACCGTCTGGGCACGGTGGCTCATTCCCATAATCCCAGCACTTTGGGAGTCCGAGGTGGGCAGATCACCTGAGGTCAGGAGTTCGAGACTAGCCTGGCCAACACAGTGAAACCCTGTCTCTCCTAAAAATACAAAAATTAGCTACGTGTGATGGCCCAGGCCTGTAATCACAGCTACTCGGGAGGCTGAGGCAGGAGAATTGCTTGAACCCAGGAGGAGGAGGTTGCAATGAGCCGAGATCTGCACTCCAGCCTGGGATACAGAGCAAGTCTCTGTCTCAAAAAAATAATTAAAAAAAAAAAGTCCCAGTACTTATTCAATCTATATATATAGGATGTATATATACATCTGTTGTTTATTTGAAACAAATGCAACTGAACATTGCATTTTAAATGCATCCTGTATTTTAATTTGCTAAATATGGCAAACCTATGTGGAGAACCCTGTGGCCGCCTCCTATAACGTCTTCACCCATCTTCCTAGATTTGCACACCTCCTCCGTGTGCCAGCTGCTGCAGCTGGGGCGCAGAGGGAGGGGCGTTGAGGAAGCAGAGCGACCCTGCCTCAGACCAACCATTCCGGCTTGTGCCCCATGCACACCAATGGGACAGAGAAGTGCTGAGTGGGGCTCTGGGGAATTCTGGATGGCAGGATGTGGGACGTGATGATTGCAGCGGTGGCACATTTCAGGTTGCATGAGACAAATGCAGCTCAAACGGATTGGAGGTTAAAAAAGGAGAAAGAAAACTTTATTGGCTTGGGTAACTGAAAACAAACAGCAGCAACAAACACCAGAAGCTGAAGCTGGACACCTTGGGGCGTGGTTGGTTGGATCCGCGAGCACAGGGCCCCAGGCCTGGCCCGCTGTCTGGGCTTGGCGGACCTCTTTGGTTTCCATCCCTCCACTGTGGGGAATAAAAGCCACTGCAGGGCCAAGGCCTCCCTCACTGCCTCACCCTTCTATTATTTCCCTGAATCTGATTGGCTCACCTGAACCAATCACAGGGGCCGGGCAGGGGCGGGAGTTCTGATTGGCCAGTCCAGAGTCACATGTCCACTCCTGGAGCAGGGCGGAACCAGCTCTCATAAACCACGTGGAAGGAGAGGACGGAAGGGGTGCTCTATTCTCCCTTCAGGACAGCCTGGGTACAGTGACTGCAGACAAGGGTGGGTGCCCAGAGCCAAAATAAGAGGTCTGGAGGAAGGGTCCAGGTAGCCACAGGCATTCCCTCATGCTGTGTTCACCACTGTCCAGAGAATAAGATAACCCAAATTTCTCCAGCTTCAATTACCATATGGCATTTAACCCTCACATCAATCTCATAGGGTAGGTGCTGGAAATGGAAGATAGACACATATGTAAATGTGTGTACATGCTTCCAAGAGGATATACGAATGCATAAATATGCATTACTTCTCTAAGAATGAAATGTTGGCTGGGCGTGGTGGCTCACATCTGTAATCCCAGCACTTTGGGAGGCCAAGGCAGGAGGATCACTTGAGGCCATGAGTTGGAGACCAGCCTAGGCAACATAGCAAGACTCCATCTCTACAAAAAAAAATTAGGTGTGGTGGCGCAAGCCTGAGGTCCCAGCTATTCAGGAGGCTGAGACAGGAGGATTGCTTGAGCCCAGGAGGTTGAGGCTGCAGTGAGTCATGGTGGTGCCACTGCACTCCAGCCTTGGTGACAGAGCAAGACCCTGTTTCAAAAATAATAATGATAATAATCATCAAATGTTTATCTCACTGAAATGCATTTCCAAATACATTTATTAAAGAATAAATCCTCAATTTAAATGGAATTGTCCATCCATTGCACTTTGTCCTGTAAAACTTTTTTTTTTTTGAGACCGAGTTTTACTCTTTCCCCCAGGTTGGAGGGCAGTGGTGTGATCTCCGCTCACCGCAACATCCCCCTCCCAGTTTCAAGTGATTCTCCCGCCTCAGCCCCCCAAGTAGCTGGGATTACAGGCGTCCGCCACCACACCCAGCTAATTTTTGTATTTTTAGTAGAGACGGGGTTTCAACATGTTGGCCAGGCTGGCCTCGAACTCCTGACCTCATGATCCACCTGCCTCAGCCTCCCAAAGTGCTGGGATTACAGGTGTGAGCCACTGCACTCAGCCTGTCGTCTAAAACTCGTGATGCCAAGGCGAAAAACATTGACCAAACCAAACACCCAAAGACGTCCTTAACTATAAAGCTTATTTTCATTTAATGAGAAAAATATATTATGACCCTTTAGGCTTCAGTTCATTTCAAGCGAATCCTTCTGTGGTAAAGACAAAATGAGATGAAAAATTAACGAGCGCTCTTAAATAAATCGTAAAACCTGTTAAACTTTCTCTCCAGGTGGTGGATTGTTCCCAGTGCTATAAAAGTTCAGTATAAATTCCAAGCGGTTTTGAGGAACACTTCCACCTGGTTTCTTCTTGTTGCTACAGGAGTTCATTTATCCGGGGCAGTTTTTCCTGACATTATTGCACACAGTAAAATGTCTGAGGCTGCTGGTTATTTTATTTTATTTTTCGAGATGGCGTCTCGCTCTGTCACCCAGGCTGGAGTGCAGTGGCGCGATCTCGGCTCACTGCAAGCTCTGCCTCCTGGGTTCACACCATTCTCCTGCCTCAGCCTCCCGAGTAGCTGGGACTGCAGGCGCCCACCACCACGCCCGGCTAATTTTTTGTATTTTTAGTAGAGATGGGGTTTCACCGTGTTAGCCAGGATGGTCTCGATCTCCTGACCTCGTGATCCGCCCGCCTCGGCCTCCCAAAGTGCTGGGATTACAGGCGTGAGCCACTGTGCCCGGCCGAGGTTGCTGGTTAGAGCTCACAGACCCCTGCCTATCCAAAGGGGCTGCTTGGAGAAGTGGCACCAGTCTTTGTGAAGGTCAGACAGCCTGGGCCATAATTCTCAGCCCCGTCTCCTGAAGGCTGCACAGTGTGGTGAGGAGAGAGAGAGAGAGGCTTTGGACCCCTCCGATCCTCTGTGGAATGGCCAGAAATAGCACAGGAGGTCCTCAGTGTCCCAGAGTAACTGGCACTGGGAAAAGACCACTTAATACAGCAGCCCGTATTTTATATTTATGCAAGACAGTTATTTCCATGTTTGTTTGGGATTCTCGACAAATGAAACAACAACAAAAAAACACATCATTTTAAGAAAATACAGGCTGAGCCGGGTGCAGTGGCTCATGCCTGTAATCCCAGCACTTTGGGAAGCCAAGGTGGGTGGATCACGAGGTCAGGAGTTCAAGACTAGCCTGGCCAAGATGGTGAAACTCCATCTCTACTAAAAATACAAAAAAATTAGCCGGGTGTGGTGGCGAGCACCTGTTATCCCAGCTACTCGGGAGGCTGGCGCAGAGAATTGCTTGAACCCAGGAGGTGGAGGTTGCAGTGAGCTGAGACTGCGCCACTGCACTCCAGCCTGGGCGACAGAGCGAGACTCCATCTCAAAAAATAAAATAAAATAAAATACAGTGCATCATCCTCATTATTTGTGGATTCCATATTTGTGAATCTGCCAACTCACTCACATTTATTTGTAACCTCACCATTAATACTTGCAGTGCTTTCATGGTTTTGCTGGTCATTCACAGACATGCTTAGAGCAGCACACCACAGAAAAAAAAAAACCAGTGGCCTAATGTGCAAGTTCCCCGCTGAGACTGAACAAGGCAGCCCCTGCCTTCCCCTTTCAGCTCTCACCCTGTAAACAAGCATCTTTCTCAGTCTATTTAGTGCCACATTTTCCACATTTTTATGCTTTCTCTTGATGATTTTGCTGTTTAAATGGCTCCCAAGTGTAGTGTTGAAGTGCTAGCTAGTGTTCCTAAGCATGAGAAGACTGTGATATGCAGCGACCTGGATGGGACTGGAGACTATTATTCTAAGTGAAGTCACTCAGGAATGGAAGGCTAAACATCGTATGTTCTCTCTCATAAGTGGGAGCTAAGCTATGAGGATGCAAAGGCATAAGAATGACACAGTGGGCTGGGCACAGTGGCTCACGCCTGTAATCCCAGCACTTTGGGAGGCCAAGGCAGGTGGATCACAAGGTCAGGAGTTCAAGACCAGCCTGGCCAAGATGGTGAAACCCCGTCTCTACTAAAAATACAAAAAAGTAGCCGGGCATGGGAGGGGGGGAGACTGTAGTCCCCGATACTCAGGAGGCTGAGGCAGAGAATTGCTTTAACCTTGGAGGCGGAGGTTGCAGTGACCCAAGATCGTCGTGCCACTGCACTCAGCCTGGGCGACACAGAAAGACTCCATCTCAAAAAAAAAAAAAAAAAGAATGACACAATGGCCGGGCACAGTGGCTCACACCTGTAATCCCAGCACTTTGGGAGGCCAAGGCAGGTGAATCACCTGAAGTCGAGTTCGAGACCAGCCTGGCCAACATGGCAAAACCCCCACTTCTACTAAAAATACAAAAATTAGCCAGGCATGGTGGTGCGTGCCTGTAATCCCAGCTACTCGGGAGGCTGAGGCAGGAGAATCACTTGAACCCAGGAGGCTGAGTTAGCAGTGAGCCAAGATTACGCCACTGAACTCCAGCCTGGGCAACAGAGCGAGACTCCATCTCAAAAAACAAAACAAAACAAAAAACAAAATGAAACCAAAAAAAAAACAGAAAACAATGTATCAACAAAGATATGTTTAAATAAAAACATACGTAAAATAAGGCTTGTGTTGACGAACATGTGGCCAGAGGCTCACAGGAAGCCAACGCAGTGTTTCCCTAGGAGCGTTGATTCAGTGTTCCCTGAAGAGATGTTCATGGTGGCTTGACAGAATTACCAGGAATGCTGAGAATCGACTCCTGGTTGATTTTGTTGTATATTTAACAAAATGTAAGCAACAACTGCAGTGATGAATGTATGCCCCGATTCTTAGAAAAATCTAAACATGAATGAGGTGTGGATTTGTAGAATTTCCCCGATGTGACTTCCACAGCACAGTTATAAAGAGGGGGCATTTGCACTTTGTGGGTCTCACCAGTGGATGTTTTTACTGCTGTGATAACTTCATTCCTGGCAGCAATCAGATGATGACTTTTTGTTTTTTGTTTTTCTTTTTTTTTTGTTTGAGATGGAGTCCCGCTCTGTCACCCAGGCTGGAATGCAGTGGTGCGATCTTGGCTCACTGCAACCTCCGCCTCCAGTGTTCAAGCAATTCTCCTGCCTCAGCCTCCTGAGTAGCTGGGATTACACATGTGCACCACCACACCTGGCTAATTTTTGTATTTTTAGTGGAGACGGGGTTTCACCATGTTGGCCAGGCTGGCCTCGAACTCCTGACCTCAGGTGATCTGCCTGCCTTGGCCTCCCAAAGTGCTGGGATTACAGGCGTGGGCCACCGCGCCTGGCCGGAAGATGACTCTTTGGGTAATGTACCCTATATTGTCTGACCCTGTTAGGGCAAACACCTCACAGGTGTGGCCAGTGCTGAATGAGATGCATGAAGCCGCTAAACCCAGTGCTCAGACACATAAGAAGTGCTCACAACCGTGAGTAGTTATCACCATTATGGCGATTGTCTAAAGTGGAACGGAGAAGTGTCTCAGTCTGGGGTCGAGAGAGGAAACAGGTAAACAGACCCCACCCCAGGTATTTTATCTACCAAAGGGTTTAATGTAGGGAATTAAATGTTCACAAAATTGTTGAATGGGCTGAGCCTCCTGCGATAACTCAGAGAGCCACACGGAACTGTCCCAGCAAGGAGCCACCGCCTTTGAGGGCTCATCTGTAGCTCTGAGTTCCAGAACATATCCTCAGAGCTGTGATCCAGGGGCCAAAAGCTGCCACCTGAGGTCCGGGAAGTCAGAGAATGGCCCTGACTGCCTGCCGTGGAGACACCTCATATTCCACTGTTATACTTGCCAGGAGGAACAGTGCAAGGGGCAAGAGAAAGGGAGGAATGAAAATGGGCCCTGCTGGCAGCCAAGTCATGATGTTCCAAGCAAGCAAGAACAGGGTTCTGGGCTGGGCGTGGTGGCTCACGCCTGTAATCCCGGCACTTTGGGAGGCCGAGGCAGGTGGATCACAAGGTCAGGGGTTCGAGACCAGCCTGGCCAACATGGTGAAACCCCGTCTCTAATAAAATACAAAAATTAGCCAGGCGTGGTGGCGGGCGCCTGTAATCCCAGCTACTCAGGAGGCTGAGGCAGGAGAATCGCTTGAACCCGGGAGGTGGAGGTTGCAGTGAGCCAAGATGGGGCCATTGCACTCCAGCCTGGGTGACAGAGCGAGACTCGTTCTCAAAAAAAAAAAAATTGTGTTCTGTACAAAGAGTCACACCACAACAGCAAAAAATTCAACACCTTCCTTCCTCTGACAACATCACATTCTTTACTGCTACTTCCTTACCATTGAAAACGCAACCCTGCGCTATCTTCCTGCCTTCAGGGCAAAAATTAAAGAGAAGAGCTGGGCATGGTGGCTCACGCCTGTAATCCCAGCCACTTGGGAGGCTGAAGCAGGAGGATCACTTGAGGCCAGGAGTTCAAGATCAGCTTGGGCAACATAACAAGACCCTCTCTCTGTAATTAGAAAAAAAATTGAAGCCGGGTGCGGTGGCTTACACCTGTAATCCCAGCACTTATGGGAGGCCAAGGCGGGTGGATCACAAGAGGCCAGGAGTTCGAGACTAGCTTGGCCAACGTTGCGAAACCCTGTCTCTACTAAACATACAAAAATTAGCTGGGCATGGTGGCCTGCGTCTATAATTCCAGCTACTCAGGAGGCTGAGGCATGAGAATCCCTTGTATCTGAGAGGCTGAGGTTGCAGTGAGCCAAGATCGCGCCACTGCACTCCAGCCTGGGCGACAGAGCGAGACTGTCTCAAAAAAAAAAAAAAAAAAAAATATGGAGGAATCCAATCAGTGCATTGCCCGGCTTCTTAAGCCTTCATTAGAACTGCTCTCCACTTCCCCCACCCCCCGGCAGAGCCCTGTAGCGCAAGCCCTAACGCTCTGAAAGGCCTCTTCCGACTCTTCGTACACTGATCCCCTGGAATGCGCCCTCCCTTGCTGAACCAACATAAATAAACCTCACTGCCAGTGGTTCTTCTGGCCCTTGATCGGCTTTCCGCATCTTACTCGAGTGCACTTAATTAGCAAAGCCCAGTTCAGCCCAGAACTCTAGCTCTCCAGAGGTCTGGGAAATGCAGCTTCAATCTCCAACCGGAGAGATTTCTCTCCAGAGAGTAAAGGGCTGGAAGTGGGGGCGAGACGGAAGCCGCAGTATCAACCTCTGAGAAGCCGCGTTCGTTCCTGCCAGACATTGCGAGATACAGTTGGGAAGAATTTCCAAGGAATTCTTCTCTGCCTTGGCAGTGAGGGTAAGGTCAGCTTGACTCGCTCCTCCTGTAGGCCCTGCTCACTCTCTGAACATCTAAGGAAGAGGATATATCTGGCCGGTGGAAAACCTGCTGCCGGAGCTGGGTGGACACCTCAGAATGCCCTTCTTTTTTTTCCTTCTTTCTTTCTTTCTTTCTTTTTTTTTTTTTTTTTTTGAGACAGAGTCTCACACTGTTGCCCAGGCTGGAGTGCAGTGGTGCGATCTTGGCTCACTGCAACCTCCACCTCTTAGGTTCAAGCAATTCTTCTGCCTCAGCCTCCCAAGTAGCTGGGATTACAGGCATGGGCCACCATGCCCGGCTTATTTTTGTATTTTTAGTAGAGATGTGGTTTCACCATGTTGGCCAGACTGGTCTCAAACTCCTGACCTCAGGTGATCCACCCACCTCGGCCTCCCAAAGTGTTGGGATTACAGGCGCACACCACCATGCCCGGCTAATTTTTGTATTTTTAGTAGAGATGTGGTTTCACCATGTTGGCTAGACTGGTCTCAAACTCCTGACCTCAGGTGATCCACCCACCTCAGCCTCCCAAAGTGCTGGGATCATAGGCATGAGCCACCACACCTGGCTAGAATGCCCTTCTTGAGCCTCAGTTTCCTCATCTGTGAGAGAGACTCAGGACATCTGCTGCTGGCCTTAAAACCCGGGTCTCTTGCTGTGTCACCTGGGAAAGTACACCTCCTTCACTGAGCCTCGATTATCCCAACCGTAAAATGGGGTGATTCTCAGGCCGGGCACGGTGGCTCACGCCTGTAATCCCAGCACTTCAGGAGGCCGAGACGGGTGGATCACAAGGTCAGGAGATCAAGACCATCCTGGCTAACATGGTGAAACCCCGTCTCTACTAAAAATACAAAAAAATTAGCTGGGCATGGTGGCGGGCACCTGTAGTCCCAGCTACTCGGGAGGCTGAGGCAGGAGAATGGCGTGAACCCAGAAGGCGGAGCTTGCAGTGAGCCGAGATCGCGCCACTGCACTCCAGCCTGGGCGACAGAGCAAGACTCCATCTCAAAAAAAAAAAAAAAAAAGGGGTGATTCCTGATGAGCTCTGCTGCCTCGCCGGGGGAGCAGGAGGGGGAAATCAGATAATGGGCAATGTGATCCATCATTAAGCAATTCGTTCATTAATTTCATTATCCTTTCTCAAACGTTTCCTGTTGCCTGGGGAGCCAAAGATGACTCAGGTTCAGATCCAGCCCCCTGGGAGCCTGCACTGCGAGACACAGACTGACATCCATACGCCATCCCCTTTTCTGCTGGTTCTTCCCCTTTCTGCTGGTTCTCCCCCTCACACGCTCACTCAGCTCACTCATGCGTCCATCATCCACTCACCCATAAACCCAACCCGAGCCTCCAGAGATGAACCAAACCCCATCCCTGCCCTGGGGGATCTTAGTGCTTCAAAGCACCATACAAAGAGAAAAACCTTAATTATTATTTGGGGTAATAATTATAGCAGAGCTACAAAGGAGCTGAGAAGCTAGAAGGTATGAGCTAAATTTGCTGTCAAAGGAATTCTCGCCCTCAGGCCTGGGAAGCAGGGTAAGAACCACTTGCCTTCACTCTTATTTACTCATTCACAGGCAGGCCCCAAGCCAGGAGCTGGGTACAGCAGGCAAGGAGGGTTGGTCTCTGTTGCTGAGTCGCTCAGCATGAGGTGGGCGGAGCAGTCACCCAAAAATAGTATATGAAATGGAGAAAGAGGGGGCTCTGCGGAAGCTCCAGTGAGCTTGGTCCAGACTTACAGGTGTGGGGGTGGTCTGGGAAGGCTTCCTGGAGGAGGGGACGTCTGATCACAGAGGATTATATGATGTTACCAGATGAAGAAGTGGAGGAAGGACATTTCCAGGAAGTCGTTCCTTCATTTCATTCCTCACCAGGATTTATGGCCCACTTACATACATTAGGCCCTGTCCTAAACGCTGGTGTGCCAACATTGCACAGATCGTCAAGGTGATATTTATGTAAACAGGACCCAGGACAAAATTAAAATGCAGAGCCCTGTGTTTAAAAAAAAAAAAAAGTATTAAGAATTTCAAGCTGGGTGTGGTAGCTGTAATCCCAGCTACTCAGGAGGCTGACGCAGGAGGATCTCGTGAGGCCAGGAGTTTGTGAGACCTTATTTCTTTAAAAAAAAAAAATGTCAGGCCGGGCACGGTGGCTCACGCCTGTAATCCCAGCACTTTGGGAGGCCGAGGTGGGTGGATCACGAGGTCAGGAGATCGAGACCATCCTGGCTAACACGGTGAAACCCCGTCTCTACTAAAAATACAAAAAATCAGCCAGGCATGGTGACGGGCGCCTGTAGTCCCAGCTACTGGGGAGGCTGAGGCAGGAGAATGGCATGAACCCAGGAGGTGGAGCTTGCTGTGAGCCGAGATCGCGCCACTGCACTCCAGCCTGGGTGACAGGGAGAGACTCCGTCTCAAAAAAAAGAAAAAAATATCAAGATAGCCACAGCTGGGCATTCAACCAAGTGCAGGGCAGCCTGCAACCACACAGGTTGCATCCCATGAAGCTGGCCCCGGATATGTGTGACTTGCTGTCACTTTTGGCTTCAACAACAGACAACTTGACTCAAAATGGCTTGAGGGGACTTACTACTTCATGCCAAGAGAAGCCTGGAGGTAGGGCAGGTCCAGCCACAGTTGGTTAAAATTCAGCTGCCAAACCATGCCATGAAGGATCCAGGTTCCTCCATCTCACCTCCCTTCCATCCTAAGTGAGGAGCTCCCACTACCAGCCCTCATGGTACCCAGGTGGCTGCCACAGCTTGAAGTGTCACCTGCAGACAGGGCAGGGCTCCAGGGCAACTGTTTCTTCCTGCTAATCAGTTGCTTAAGAGTTGGGAAAACCTTTCCCAGCAGTGCCCCAGCAAATCTGCCTTCAGGTTTCATTAGCCAGAATAGTGTCACATATGTGAGCGTCAACCAATTGCTGGCAAGGAGAAGGGGCACAGCAAGATTGGTTTACACCAATAAGGACCTGCTCCCGGTCAGGCAGGGTGGCTCACACTGGTAATCCCAGCACTTCGGGAGGCTGAGGTAGGTGGGCCTCACTTGAGATCAGAAGATCGACCAGCCTGGCCAACATGGTGAAACCCCGTCTCTACTAAAAATACAAAAAATATTAGCCGGGCATGGTGGTGTGTGCCTGTAATCCCAGCCACTTGGGAGGCTGAGGCAGGAGAATCGCTTCAACCCAGGAGACAGAGGTTGCAGTGAGCCAAGATCGCACCACTGCACTCCAGCCTGGGTGACAGAGCGAGATTCCGTCTCAAAAAAAAAAAAAAAAAGCTAAAAAAAAAAGGACCCGCTCCTTATTGGGCCCTTGGGCCCTTAGTAACCACGCTCACCCCCAATCCCAACTCTCTGAGTGTGTTGTGACCTCCATTCAAGTGAAGACGCCGATGAGCTGAGATCCCCGGGCTCTCTCGGCTGGGGCATGTCGGGTGGGTTTGGAGCCCTGCCCTCACCCACTGTGCTAGGCCCTCAACTCTGGCTGGACACTGATTCTGTGTACTCTGTCCACCCTCGGATCCTTTGTACCCATACAACATTTCATCTGTCTCATTATAGGTGTCCAGTTTGTATGAAGTGAACAAATGCTGAGCAGACAACAGCCTGTAGTGAAACAAGCTGTTTTTGTTGCACGGATGTGGGGAGGGAGGGAAGAGTCAACTTTGCATTTGAGCTGGGCTTGCTTTTATCAGCGACTCCACTGGAGTTAAGTAAGAATAGCAAGTGTTTATTGAATTCGTACTCCCTGCCAGGTAGCCTTCCGAGTGCTTTGCGTGTATTAACTCATGAATCCTCCCAAGCACGCTGTGAAGCAGCGACTATTCTAGAGTGCAGGCAGGAGGCACCGATGCATAGGAGTGCGCCTTTGCATCCCCTGGAGGCCTTGTTGAAGTAAATCGCTGGGCCCCCTGCTAGAGTTGCTGGTTCAGTCTGAGGCAGAGACCGAGAATCTGCATTTCTTTTTTTCTTTTTTTAGACGGAGTTTCACTCTTGTTGCCCAGGCTGGAGTGCAATGGCACGATCTTGGCTCACTGCAACCTCTGCCTCCCGGTTCAAGTGATTCTCCCGCCTCAGCCTCCCTAGTAGCTGGGATTACAGGCATGCACCACTACACCCAGCTAATTTTTTTGTATTTTTAGTGGAGATGGGGTTTCTCCATGTTGGTCAGGCTGGTCTCAAGCTCCCGACCTCAGGTAATCCACCTGCCTCGGCCTCCCAAAGTGCTGGGATTACAGGCGTGAGCCACTGTGCCCAGCCGAGAATCTGCATTTCTAACAAGCTCCCAGGTGATGTTGTGCAGCTGGTCTGGGGACTACACTTTGAGAACTGCTGTGTTAGAGGAACTTAAAAGAGTGACCCGTGAGGCCTGGCGCAGTGGCTCACGCCTGCCATCCCAGCACTTTGGGAGGCCGAGGCGGGCGGATTACCTGAGGTCAGGAGTTCGAGACCAGCCTGGCCAACATGGCAAAACCCCATCTCTATTAAAAATACAAAAATTAACTGGTGTAGTGGTGGGCGCCTGTTGTCCCAACTATTCAGGAGTCTGAGGTGGAAGAATCGCTTAAGCCTGGGAGAAGGGGGTTGCAATGAGCCAAGATCAAGCTACTACACTCCAGCCTGGGCGACAGAGCGAGACTCAGCCTCAAAAAAAAAAAGAAAAAGAAAAAAAAAGTGGCCAATGAGTTGAAGCATAGTGATGAAGAAGGAAACGGTGTTGGATCGAGAGCCTATGTGAACCCTGTATGTGACATGCAGGCACCTGGCCAACCAGGAAGAGGTGGCTGGAATATTCCTCCGGATCTGCCTGCCAAGCTGTGTGCCCCGGCTCAGTTCTGCAGTGCTTCTGAGGGCCATGCTTTTCTAACACACACAGAGGCACTCTGTAAGCTAAAGGAGCTCTGGGTCTGAAGGCACATCATGTGGGACTGTGCAGGCCAGCGACAAGGGTTTGCAATGGAGGGTTTTAAGCAAAAGTGACATGACCCTATTTAAGTTTAAATAAGATCCCTCTGGGACCAGTTTTGGTGGCTCACGCCTGTAATCCCAGCACTTTGGGAGGCCGAGGCGGGTGGATGACCTGAGGTCAGGAGTTTGTGACCAGCCTGGCTAACATGGTGAAACCCCGTCTCTATTAAAATTACAAAAAAATTAGCTGGGTGTGGTGGCGGGCGCCTGTAATCCCAGCTACTTAGGAGGCTGAGGTAGGAGAATCGCTTGAACCCTCGAGGTGGAGGTTGCAGTGAGCTGAGATGGAACCATTGCACTCCAGCCTGGGTAACAAGAAGGAAAACTCCATCTTAAAAAAAAAATTCCTCTGATAAATGGGTAAACAAAATATGGTCTGTTAGGCAATCTTTAAAAGGAAGGAGATTTTGACATACACTACAACATGGATTAACCTTGAGGACATTCTGCCAAGTTAAATAAGCCAGTCACAAAAAACAAATACGGTATGATTCCACTTACATGAAGTATTAATGTAGTCAAAATCACAGAAACTGGGCTGGGCATGGTGGCTCACACCTGTAATCCCAACAATTTGGGAGGCTGAGGCAGGTGGATCACTTGAGACCAGGAGTTTAAGCCCAGCCTGGGTAACATGGCGAAACGCTGTCCCTACAAAAAAAAGAAAAAAAAAAAATTAGCTGGGCGTGGTTGTGTGCACCTGTAGTCTCAGCTACTCGGGAGGCCAATGTGGGAGAATCCCTTGAGCCTGGGAAGCAGAAGTCACAGCGAGCCAAGCCTGAGCCACTGGACTCCAGTCTGGGCGACAGATTCAGACCCTGTCTCAAATAAATAAATTACAGAAACTGATAACAGAATGGTGGTTGGCCAGGAGCTTGGGGGGGGAGAGGAATGGGTGGTTCACATTTAATGGGTACAATTTCAATTTGGGAAGATGAAAAATTCAGGAAATGGACAGTAGTGATGATTGCACAGCTTGAATGTACTTTTTTTTTTTTTTTTTTGAGACAGAGTCTGACTCTGTTGCCCGGACTGGAGTGCAGCGGTGCAATCTTAGCTCACTGCAACCTCCACCTTTCAGGTTCAAGCGATTCTCTGGCCTCACCCTCCCGAGTAGCTGGGATTACAGGTGCCCGCCACCATGCCCAGCTAATTTTTGTATTTTTAGTAGAGACGGGGTTTCACCATGTTGGTCAGGGTGGTCTCGAACTCCTAACTTCTGATCCGCACGCCTCGGTCTCCCAAAGTGCTGGGATTACAGGCGTGAGCCACCACACCCGGCCTAGCTTGAATGTACTTAATGCTACTGAACTGTACCTTAAAAATGATTAAGATGGTAATTTTTATCTTGTATATATTTTACCACAATTAAAAAAAAAAGATCCCTTTGGCTGCTGTGTGGAGCAGGAACTGAGGGGCAGGAGGCAGAAGAGGCCAGAGTGGAAGCATGACAGTGTCTAACGAGCCCATGGGGACTTAAACCAGGTGGTAGCCATAGACGGGAGAGCTGTGGACAGATTCTGCATCTATTTTGAAGACAGAGCCAATAGGACCTGATGATAGATTGCATGTGGATGGTGATGAAAAAGAGGAATTGGCTGGGCGTGGTGGTTCACGCTTGCAATCACAGCATTTTGGGAGGCCGAGGAGGCAGATCACTTGAGGCCAGGAGTTCGAGACCAGCCTGGCCAACATGGCAAACCCCATCTCTATTAAAAATACAAAAATTAGCTGGGCATGGTGGTGCACGCCTGTAGTCCTGGCTACTCAGGAGGATGCAGCATGGGAATCACTTGAGACTGGGAGTCGGAGGTTGCAGCGAGCTGTGATCGCACCACTGCACTCCAGCCTGGGCGACAGAGCCAGACCCTGTATCAAAAAACAAAACAAAACAAAACACCAAAAAAAAAAAAAAAAGAAAAAAGAATCAAGGGCTGCTTTTCTATTTTTGGCCTCAACATTTGGGTGAAGATGGACTTACTTTCTAAGATGGTGGAGTAATGGGAAGGAACAAATTTCTTCGCAAGGTGGGGGAGAGAGTGAAAAATTGTCTACTGCCCACCTTAGGTTTGAGATGCCTATTAAGAAATCCAAGAGGAGATGTCAAGTAGGCCATCGGATATGAGTGGGAAGAAGATCAGCGTGCTCTAGGAGCAGAAAGGAGGCATGACTGGAACTCATTAAACACGAGGAGAAGACAGTGGTAGACAGGTGGGCCAGGGCAGATTAGGCCACCATGGGCAAACTGGTCACAAAGTTCTGAGTCAGCCACTCATCGCTTGTGAAACCTGGGGAAAGTTGTTCATATATGAATATAAGACGAACAACTTCCATGTAATGAATGCTTGTTATGGGTAAGCCACTGTCTTCGTTTTTATGGCGCGGAGTCTTCAGATCAGCCGGGGAGGTGGAGGATGGGAGGGGGATTCTCTTATCCTTGTTGTACGGAGGAGGAAATACGCTGTGGGCTGGGGTAGGGCTTGTATGAGCCATAATCAGGTCTGGAACTGTCTAGATAAAAAACTTCAGCTGATCTCTTAGGATGTCTGTCTGCTCTAAAATCCAAATATGCTTCTTCACAGTTCTGAGATGCAGAAACTGAGGCCTCAGGACGGGGCAGTAGTCTGTCCAATAGGGGCACAGCGAGGACGCGTGGCAGGTAGCGATGTCCCCCAATTCACCCCAGGGGAAACTGAGGCTAAAGAGAGGGCGGTGTCCTGTCCAGGTTCACACACAGGAAGAGCCAAACCGAGGCCCCCGCGCTGGCCCCCTCCTGAGCCACTGCCCACCCCGGAACAGGAGGGCAGCCTGCTCACGTCCTGATTCCTGGCACCGACATCGGCCCTTAAGTTCTGCCCGGGTGGAGAGGGAGGACAAAAAAAAAATGCGATCCGTAGTCAAGGAGACGTAGCCTGCACTCCTGATTGGCGCAGAACTCTAGCGTGGTCTCCTCCTCCTCCTCCTCTTCGCTTGCCAGCTTCTAGAGCTCTGGAGGCTCCACCTCCCAAATGCCCGGCGGTGCCCGGCCTCCCCTGATCTCCACAACGCCGCCATGGCTCCTCCTCCTCCTCCTCCCTCTTTTTTTCCCCCGGCACGTCTGCGCATGTCCAGGGCCCGCGCGCCGACCACTGGGAAGCCTCCTCGTGCATTCTGGGAAATGTAGTCCAAAGCCTGTCGCGTTCAGACAGCCCGCGACATTTGCGCCGTCAAGGCCAAATAGGCTGCAGACGACGCTTTCATGTATCTTGGGAAATGTAGTTCCAGTGTTGGCGAAGACGCCACGCGGTGACAAACAGGAGTGAGGCGGTCCCCAGGCGAGGGCCAATGGGCAGCCGCCTTTGCCGCGGTGCTTCCTGGGAGTTGTAGTTCGGGGTGAGGCCGCGGCTTCATGGGGAGTTGTTGGGCTGAACGAGCGACTCGGAGTATGGGATTGGGGGAGGGGGATGGGGGAGTTTGGCGCAAAGCCTGCTGGGGCATGGAGTCCCGGCGAGCTTTGTGCGCATGTGCGGGGAGGTGAGGGGGCTTGGGGAGCCTCGCCTGAGAGAGTGAGGTGAGCGAGGGGGGAAGGAGGGAGGGATTGGGTGGGGGCGGTTGGACGAGGGAGGGACCAGAGGTTGGATGGGAAGAGGGGCGCCGGGGCCTCAGGAGGGAAAGATGGGAGACTTGCGGGGAGGGGAGGAGAAGGGGGCTGAGTGATGGGGAAGGGGCTGGGAGAGAGAACTAGAGGGGGAGGGACTTGGAGAGGGGGAGGGGTGGATAGTGGGAGGGGGTCGTGGATCCTCGAGGTCCTGAACGCGGGAGAGAAATGCTGAGGGAGAGGACGGGGGAGGGGCGGCTGGGAGAGGGGGAGGGGCGGGACGGGGGAGGGACAGGTGGGGGAGGGGAAGGGGACCCTAGCAGAGGGTGGGCTGTGAGATGAAAGCTGAGTGGGAAGCTGGACCCTACAAAGGAGTCTGGGGGCGCCGGGACCGGACCCCTTCGGAAAGGTTTGCGGGAAGGGGCTTCCGGGGACGATGGTTATTGTTGTAACGTAGATACAGCGCAGGTGGCTCGTTGTGCGCGCTGCTTCTACAAGTGCAACTTTTACAGAGTTGTGAGATTCCTGAAGATAAGAATCGTTGCTCTGTTTTGCTGCTTTCTCAGTGCGGAGCATCTGCCTTTTTAGCTTGTTGCAAGGCATTATTACCTTCGGTAATATGTGTAAAGTGCTTAGAAACTCTGTTTATTGTCATCTGAAGTTGACCCCTGCCACCTCTACCCCAGTCAGGATGGAGTCACCCTCCTCTATATCCGATTTTAACGCCTATTCCAATGTATACTTAGTATTTTAATCTGCGTGCGTGTTCACAGCAGTGTCCCCTGGGCACCTCGCAGGGAAACTTCGACAAAGTAACCCTAAGGCTGACTGGACACTTACTAGCCAGGTGTGGTTCTCAGCATTTTTGTTCTCCTTCTATCACTTTACAGTCAACGAAATGGAGATACAGGGTATTACAAAAGGTGCCTTGTACCTCGTCCAAGGACACAGAGCTGGTAGGAGGCAGAGCTGGAATTTGCCCCAGAGCCTTTGTGCCGTAGGTAAATATTTGTCCAGTGGGCCAGCGGCTCTCAACCAGGAGTGGTTTTGTCCCCCAGGGGACATGTGGCAATGTCTGGAGACTTTTTTTTTGGTTTTTCCAACTGGGGAAGTGCTACTGGCATCTCATGAAAAGAGGCAGAGATGCTGGTAGACATTGTATGTTGCACAGGATAGCCCGCCACGACACAAGTGCCATTAATGTCGAGGTTGGGAAACTAGAGTAGACAAACCGGTCTTTGTCGAGCACTTAGCCTTTGGAGGCTGCTTCTAACTCCTGCTCCCAGCAGCCTCTTGAGAGGAAGGAGCTCTTGTTAGTCCTGTGTCTCAGGTGGAGAAATGAAGCACAGAGAGGGTAAGTCACACGTCCACAGTCACACTGCTGATGAGTGGCAGAGCTGGAAGTTGAAGCCAGGCAGCCAGACTCCACAGCCTCTTAGCCATGATATTAACCCAGCATACGTGGGTGCTGGCGCCGGGGTACTAGGTGGAACTGGTGTGGACTCTGGAGTCACATCTGGGTCCCATTTGTGGCTCCTTCACTCTCTGAGCATCTCCCTATGGTAAGAGGGGACCCATCTCCCCAGCTCACAGGTCTGTTGGGAAGGTTGGGTGGGGCAGTATAAGACACTAGCCACTCAGTGGCTGTCTTCAAGGCATCCAGGGTGCCTGGCTGTGGACTGGACTGTGCTTTGCAGACACAGACAGCTAGACAGCAGGGTTACAGCTGTTGAATGCACATAGCACAGGGCGCTCATTGGATGGTAGGGTGGATTGATATGGTGGAAGGCCCTTACTTAACAGCATGTGCTTTCTTGGGAGCAGGCCTTGTGCTGGATGGCCCCACCGACCCAGAGAAGAGCTGGACTTGGTCACTGCCCCAGAGAGCTCACTTTCTGGACAGCCCAGGGTGTAGTAACCTGTGATCACCTCTGAGATTGCAAACAGGGTCAGCTTGATGGCCTGTGGCATTGCTCTCTGGCGGAAATTCCTCCTTAGTCCCAGAGGGATCTTTTTTATAGCAGAGCAGGCATCTGTGTGGCTTTTGAGACTCGGATCTGGCCTGGGTCTTCCGATAAGTCTTTCTGCTCCCAGGTTCATCAGCCCTTAAACTGATGGATGGGTGGGGTGGGAGGTGATGCTGTGGCCTGGCTGTGGATGTGCGAGTCCAGGCTCTGCCACGTGTTAGCTGAGTGACTTTGGGTAAGACATCTCCCCTTGCTCCTTCTGCAACTTGGGGGTAGTAACACCAACCTCATGGGATTGATCAGCCTGTAAAGTTTATTTGAGTGCTAGCCAGAATGCTGGGGTTGGAATATGGAGTCTCTTGCCCACATGAATTGCAGTGAAGAAAGTCAGCACACAGATATCGTAACACTAGATCTTGTTAAATGCTGAAAGAAAACTAATAAGGGTGACGTCTTAGCAACTGGGGGAAGGGCACGTGGGGGAAGGGCACGTGGGTGCAGCATCGGAGGGGGTGATCTGGGGAGTCTCTCCAAGGGGGTAATAATTGCATGGAGGCCTCAGTCATGAAAAGGAGTCAGGTAAGCAAAGATCGGGGGGAAAGAGTGATCCAGCGGGAGGCAGCAGCAGGTGCAGAGGCCCTGTGGTGGGCACTGGCCTTCGGTCCAAGAAGATAGAAAGTGAGCCAGACCGGGCACAGTGGCTCACTCCTGTAATCCCAGCACTTTGAGAGGCTGAGGTGGGAGGATCACTTGAGTCCTGCAGTTTGAGACCAGCCTGGGCAATATAGTGAGACCCTGTCTCTACAAAAAATATAAAAATTAGCTGGGTGTGTTGGTGCCTGCCTGTGGTCCCAGCTGCTCAGGAGGCTGAGCCAGGAGGATGGCTTGAGCCCAGGAGGTCGGGGCTGCAATGAGCCGAGAGGTCATGCCACCGCTCCAGCCTGGGCGACAGAGAGAGACCCTGTCTTTAAAAAAGAAAAAAAGGGATCCATTGTGGCTGGAGTATAGAGAATCTAGGAGCAGGCAGAGATGAGAAAGTAGGGCTGGGCTGCATGATCTCATGGCCATAGTAAGGAATTTGGGTTTTGAGCATCACAGGAAGCAGTTGGAGGGCACTGAGCAAGGAAGTGACAGGGATTTACAGTGAAAAAGTTCTTGTGATCACTGTGGAGTGATTTGGCTCTAGGTGGCGAGAGTAGGCATACACGGGTCTTGTGGCAGCCGTCCCAGCAATGAGATGACGTTTGTGGTTAGTGACATGGCGGTCAGGAGCCCAGGCTTTGGTTGTATCAGGAAGAAAATTGTCTGAACACAGACTTCCTCTCAGACCTCACTGGCTAGAAGCAGATTATGTGCCCACCCTCTGCCTTGTGGTCAAGGGGACTTTGCTATAGTTCCTTATGATACAGGCCAAGCTGCTGTAATGAAGAGACCCCAAGTACAGGGCTCCACATAGGACAGAACTGATTCTTTTCTCCCATAATACTCCAGAGGTGTTCTGGGGCGGGCTGGCGCCTGAGCCCCATGGGGTCATCAGGGTCCCTTCTGTCTTGATCTTCCAGTGTCCTTGAGGTCAGGGGCCGGCAGTCTTGTCCTGTAAAGAGCCAGCGAGTGACTATCTTTGGCTCTGTGGACAGCCTTACAGGTCACCCAGGCCCTGTCACAGCCACTCAGTAGCTCCAAGGCGGCCGTGGACAGCGCGTGAGCAAGTGGGCGTGGATGTGCGCCAGTGAGACTTAAGTAAAACAGGCTGCAGGCCAGATTCGGCCCACCAGCTCAGAGACCACCATTTCTCAAATGCTTTGAAGTCAGGACTCCTTTCTGCCTTCAAAATTACTGAAGACCCTAACATGCTTTTATTGATGGGAGTCATATCTATTGTTACGTATCATAGTAGAAACCGAAACAGAAAATTGTAAAGTATTTATTAATGCATTTAAAAATGGCAATCACGGCTGGGCGTGGTGGCTCATGCCGGTAATCCCAGCACTTTCGGAGGCCAAGGCAGGTGGATCACCTGAGGTCAGGAGTTTGAGACCAGTCTGGCCAACCTGGCGAAACCCCGTCTCTACTAAAAATACAAAAATTATCCGGGCGTGGTAACGCACGTCTATAATCCCAGCTACTTGGGAGGATGACGCAGGAGAATCGCTTGACCCTGGGAGGCGGAGGTTGCAGTGAACCGAGATCGCACCATTGCACTCCATCCTGGGCAACAGAGCGAGACTCCGTCTCAAAACAAAAATTTAAAAAAAAAGAGAGACAGGAGAGCTCGCTGCCTCTCTCTATTCTCCGCCATGGGAGGACACAAAAGGAGGCCGTCGGCAGCCTGGAAGAGGTGCTCACCAGAACCCGACAGTGCTGGCACCCAGATTGCAAATTCCCAGCGGAAGGGACTGGGACAGGCCGTCATAGCTGTCATAGCGGAGCACCGTGGACTGAACTGCTATGAGCTTATTTCTCAGTTCTGGGAGCGGGAAGCTCAGAATGCCATCATGGTCAGTTCCTGGTGAGGGCCTCTGCCAGGCTGCAGGTGGCCTCCTTGCTGTGTGTTCCTGCTGGCAGAGATGGACAGAGTCCCGGTGTCCCTTCCTCTTATAAGGCCACAGCCCTATTAGGCCCAGCCCTTGTGACCTCAGTTAACTTTCATTACCAGTTAAAAGCTTCATCTCCAAATACGGTCACACTGGGGTGAGAGCTTCCACATGTGAATTTTGGGGGACAAATTCAGGCCACAGCAGTTAGTTGGGGTGGCTTCTGAGTAGGCTGCAAAGTGTCTGCTCCCAGGGTGTGGGGTGCACGGCCCCACAAGTCCAGTGAGGGTGGTGCTGATGGTGACCTGCTGCTGCCAGGCCTGCTGCAAGCTCTTTCTGTGTTTTCTGGTTGAATCCTCAGGACAGGCTGCGGGAGGAGCTGCAGGACTGAGGTACAGAGGCCAGGGGCCCAGGGCGGGACCCAGCCTGGACTTGACTCCCTGGGATCCCAGGAAGGGCACACCCTTTCCTCACCACCTGAGTGAGCGCTGCCCCCTCACAGAGACCTCTTTGCCCCCTGGGCCAGGCAGAGCAGGTGAGTGCTTTATCTTACAGGGGAAACCAAGGCACAGAGGCCGGGCCTATCCTGGGTATGTGGGCGGCTCAGAAGCGCGGGTCCCAGGCCGGGTGCAGTGGCTCACGCCTGTAATTCCCAGCACTTTGGGAGGCCGAGGTGGGCGGATCACCTGGGGTCAGGAGTTTGAGATCAGCCTGGCCAACATGGTGAAACCCCATCTCTACTAAAAATATAAAAATTAGCCAGGCGTGGTGGCGGATGCCTGTAATTCCAGCTACTCGGGAAGCCAAGGCAGGAGAATCGCCCGAACCCAGGAGCTGAGATCCGCCACTGCACTCCAACCTGGGGGAAAGAGCGAAACTCCGTCTCAAAAAATAAAAAGTAAAAAAAAAGAGCGTGGGTCCCATTGTGAGTCTGGGCACCGCGGGCGGGGTCGCGGCGGGCAGGGGTCTCACCGGCTTGTTCCCTGCAGGCGCTGCGGTCCGGGAGGCCCCATGGAGGTGGCGGTGCCCGTGAAGCAGGAGGCCGAGGGCCTGGCGCTGGACTCGCCGTGGCACCGCTTCCGCCGCTTCCACCTGGGCGACGCGCCGGGCCCGCGGGAGGCGCTGGGGCTGCTCCGCGCCCTGTGCCGGGACTGGCTGCGGCCCGAGGTGCACACCAAGGAGCAGATGTTGGAGCTGCTGGTGCTGGAACAGTTCCTGAGCGCGCTGCCCGCCGACACGCAGGCCTGGGTGTGCAGCCGGCAGCCGCAGAGCGGGGAGGAGGCGGTGGCCCTGCTGGAGGAGCTCTGGGTGAGCCTGGCGGGACTGCAAGCGGGGAAGGGAGAGGGGAAGGTGCCAGGGAAGCCACCAGGAAGCCCAGGGAGGAGCACCACTGAACCCCTGAAAACCAGTGTGACTCGCGGTGGGGAGGCTGCAGTACAGGCTGCGGTACAGCGTGGAGGGACAGTCCACGTGCGGCACCCTCCATCCCCACACCAGCTGCAAGTCAGGAGGGGCCCCAAGACCCTGGCATACTTGCGAGTTCTCTAGAAGGACTCACAGCTGTGTTCACGGTCACGGCTTATCAGAGAAGGACGTGCTGGAAGCAGCTGGGAAGAAGGCCACGAAGGCTCCAGGGAGCGCAGCTACCAGCTGTCCTCTCCCCGCACCCCGCCCGCACGCAGGGAGTGTTGCCAGCCAGGGACTCTCCTCAGACCGTGGTGTCCCGGGTTCTTACTGGGGACTCCTCCCCGTTCTGTGTGGCTGACCTCAGCCTCCCGCCCCCTGAAAGTCAAGGATACCCCCTGGTCCAAACTCTACCCCAAATTCATCTTGCTATCGGGCTGGCCTGAGTCCCCTGGGGCAGGCAGACCCTCCTTATCATGCGTGAGGCTCCAAGGGCTCAGAGATGACTTCCCAGGGGCAGAGGGCAAAGCCAGGCCTCTCTGGGCAGGTTTGGTTTCTTGACCACACAGCAGGCAAGGGCCGACTCACATTCTGGGTGAAGTCTTGGTGCACAGCCACACCCACCCACTCATGTCACCTGGGGCTGACACTTGCCACCGTGATGACCACAGAGGGCCCGAGGAGCTGGAAGCGTTGACTGCCTGGCCCCGTCAGGGAAGTTGCCAGCCTGGCTTAGAGTCCTGTCCGGGGGATGTGTTATGTGAGCTGCACATGCCATCTTAAGTGTTCTAGTCAGCACGTTAAAAAAAGGCAAATTTACTTCATGGACCCCAATGTGTTCAAAATACCGTCCTTTCAGTAGTGGCACTCTCCCATGGCTGGTGGCTGCTGTGTGGGGCCTGGGTGATGAGCGGTGGGCAGCCACGCAGAGACCTCTGAGAAGAGTGGTCCAGGCCACGAGAGCAGCCAGTGCAAAGGCCCTGAGCCACCTCGAGCGGCAGAGGGGCCCTGAGTGAGGGGGTGTTTGCGGCCAGGCCTGAGTCCCCAGTGGCAGGAGGGTGAAGAGTCAGAGTGGTCGCGTGTTCCTCATAAGTGCGTACCGAGTGCCTGCTGGGTGCTGAGATGTAGCAGCAGAGAGGGGGCATCTCGGTGAGGCAAAGCGAGCAAAGCCTTCAGTCCATGGCAGCCGGGCGGCCTTCCTTCCTTCCAGAGGGAGCAGCTCCTGTCAAGGCTGCCAGTGGCCTCATCCATCTCCCTTCTCATGCGGCCCGACCAGCCCCCAGACACTCCCCCATCTTATTGTCTGGGATACAGCTCGCCCCTCCTCTGCTCCTGCCTCCTGGCACCTCTGTGCTGGCTCTGGCTTCTCTATCCTCGCCCTCCTTCCGGGTCATTGTTCCCAAAAGTGGGTTGTAACAAATCACAAATGCAGCGGCTTACAAATCACACAAGTCTGTTACAGTTCTGGAGGTCAGAAGTCCAAAATGGTTTGGTCTCATGGCCCAAAATCGAGGTGTCTGCAGGGCCACGTCCCTTCTCAAGTCTCCAAAATCAAGGTGTCATCTGCAGAGCCACGTCCCTTCTCAAGGCTCTAGGAGAGAATCCGTTTCCGGCCTTTTCCAGCTCCTAGAGGCTACCCGCATTCCTCGGCTCATGGCCCTTCCTCCGTCCTCAGAGTGCTGCACTCTGACCTCTGCTTCCATCCCCCATCACTCCTCCGACCTTGACCTCTGCTTCCATCCCCATCACTCCTCCGACCTTGACCTCTGCTTCCATCCCCATCACTCCTCCGACCTTGACTTCTGCTTCCATCCCCCATCACTCCTCTGACCTTGACCTCTGCTTCCATCCCCCATCACTCCTCTGACCTTGACCTCTGCTTCCATCCCCCATCACTCCTCTGAACTTGACCTGTGCTTCCATCCCCCATCACTCCTCTGACCTTGACCTCTGCTTCCATCCCCCATCACTCCTCTGACCTTGACCCACTTAGGTCCTGTGGTCACTTCTTTTATTTATTTATTTATTTTACTTTAAGTTCTGGGATACATGTGCTGAACGTGCAGGTTTGTTACATGTGCCATGAAGGTTTGCTGCACATACCAAGCTGTCATCTAGGTTTTAAGCCCCACATGCCTTAGGTGTTTGTCCTAATGTTCTCCCTCCCCTTCCCCCACCCCCCGACAGGCCCTGGTGTGTGATGTTCTCCTCCCTGTGTCCATGTGTTCTCATTGTTCAACTCCCACTTCTGAGTGAGAACACGTGGTGTTTGGTTTTCTGTTCCTGTGTTAGTTTGCCGAGGATGATGGCGTCCAGTTCATCCATGTCCCTGCAAAGGACATGAACTCATTCTTTTTCATTGGTGCATAGTATTCCATGGTGTACTGTGGTCGCGTCTTAGGTTGCCTGTGATGACATTCGGCCCGTCAGGATAGTTCAGGAGAGTTTCCCCATGTCAGTGCTTAACTCCCTCCCGTCCACAGAGTCCTTGTTGCCCTGAGACAGCAGATGACAGGTTCTGGGGATCAGACCGTGTACATCTTTGGGGCCATTATTCTGTCTGCCACAGAGGCGAGGTGAATGCAAGGTGAAGTGGGGGTGGAACAGAACCAACGTGGAATCTGTCAGCCTCGGGGTTACGCCCTTTCCAGTTTCCATGACTCCTCAGAACAGGACCTGGCACATGGGTGCCGTCTAGGTAGATTTCAGCCACTGTTACTACTCTGAGCTCATGCCATCTGTTTCGTTGGCATTAAAATGTTCTTTTAGGAAAAGATGGTAAAAGTAGGTGGTGGTTATTGTTGCTTTTAGTGTATATATCTTGCAAAATAAAAAAAAAATCTTCCATTCGGGGATGCAGTGAGAGTTCTGTTGGTTCAGTGAATCTAAAAGTCGGGAAATCACCAGGCTCCAGGCTGTCGGGACTCTCCTGCGTTCTCTGCTTGCTCCGAGGCGAACCTCTCACTGTGGCTCTGGGATGTCTTTAGCATCTCTCTTGTATCTGTTACTCTCTCTTTTTAATAAGGGCAGCTCTCAGGTTCAGAGCCTTCTCCTATCAGTATCCACACGGACGGGAATAACACTGCCGTGAGTGATGGAATTTCCCATGACCTCTCTCTCTGGCACATGATACTGGCTTTCCATTTCCAGCAATGATACAACATGGTCTTAAGTCAGTGTTATTTTAGTTTTAGGTAAAAGTAAAGAAGAGTAATAAGAGCCTGGGCGATAGCCATTGTAGCTGACGGTGGTGTATAGACAGCTGACATCTGGGGGCGCTGCTGTGGGTTGGGTTTTCCTGGCATCTGGTCTGTGGGAGCTGATGATGGTGTATAGACAGCTGACATCTGGGGGCGCTGCTGTGGATTGGAGTTTCCTGGCATCTGGTCTGTGGGAGCTGACGGTGGTGTATAGACAGCTGACATCTGGGGGCGCTGCTGTGGATTGGGGTTTCCTGGCATCTGGTCTGTGGGAGCTGATGGTGGTGTATAGACAGCTGACATCTGGGGGCGTCTAGTGGGAGCTGACAGTGGTGTATAGACAGCTGACATCTGGGGGCGCTGCTGTGGATTGGGGTTTCTTGGCATCTGGTCTGTGGGAGCTGACAGTGGCGTATAAACAGCTGACATCTGGGGGCGCTGCTGTGGATTGGGGTTTCTTGGCATCTGGTCTGTGGGAGCTGACGGTGGCGCATAGACAGCTGACATCTGGGGGCGCTGCTGTGGATTGGGGTTTCTTGGCATCTGGTCTGTGGGAGCTGACGGTGGCGTATAGACAGCTGACATCTGGGGGCGCTGCTGTGGATTGGGGTTTCTTGGCATCTGGTCTGTGGGAGCTGACGGTGGTGTATAGACAGCTGACATCTGGGGGCATCTAGTGGGAGCTGACGGTGGTGTATAGACAGCTGACATCTGGGGGCGCTGCTGTGGATTGGGGTTTCTTGGCATCTGGTCTGTGGGAGCTGACGGTGGTGTATAGACAGCTGACATCTGGGGGCATCTAGTGGGAGCTGACGGTGGTATATAGACAGCTGACATCTGGGGGCGCTGCTGTGGATTGGGGTTTCTTGGCATCTGGTGTGTGGGTCCTCACCTGTCCTCAGAGTTTTCACCGAGACATTGCCGGATGAGAAGGAGAGGACAGCCGAGGAGAGGCTCCTGTACTGGTAGAAAGCAGTAGAGCTCACCTGGAAACTTTTAAAAAATACTGTCGGCCGGGCACGGTGGCTCACGCCTGTCATCCCAGCACTTTGGGAGGCCAAGGTGGGCAGATCACCTGAGGTCAGGAGTTCGAGACCAGCCTGGCCAACATGGCAAAACTGCGTCTCTACTAAAAATACAAAAATCAGCTGGGCATGGTGGCACATGCCTGTAATCCCAGCTACTCAGGAAGCTGAGGCAGGAGAATCGCTTGAACCCAGGAGCTGGAGATTGCAGTGAACCAGGACTGCACCACCGCACTCCAGCCTGGGCGACAGAGTGAGACTCTGTCTCAAAAAAAAAAAAAAAAAAAAAAAACCGTTGCCGGGATTTTACTCTTAGATTTGAAGTTGCGGTTATGAGGTGATTCGGGCCTCAGCTTCAGTAATTTTTTAACTGAATGTCTCCATTCTCCTGTTGAAGGACATTTGGGTTGATTCCAGGGTTTTGTTTTTTTTTTTTTTTTTTTTAATAGAGCTGGTTTACGTCTCTGAATAGGTTTCTGTGTGAATACACGTTTACATTTATCTAGGGTAAGCGCCCAGGAGTGCAGTTGCTGGGTTGCGTGACATCTTAGTCTGTTTGGGCTGCTGTAACAAGGTACCATAGGCTGCTGGCTGAAAACAACGGGAATGTATTTCTCACAGTTCTGCAGGCTGGGGAGTTTGAGATCAAGGCCAACTCAGTGTTTGGTGAGGGCCTCCTGCTGGTTCACAGATGGTGGCTTCCTGCTGTGTCCTCACAGGGCAGAAGGGGTGAAGGGGTCTCTCTGGGGTCTCTTGTAGAAGGGCACTAATGCCATTCATGAGGGCTCCCCCTTCATGACCTAATCACCTCCCAAAGGCCCCACGCAATCTCATTACCTTCAGGGTTAGGATTTCAACATAGAATTTGAGAGGCACACAGACATTTGGTCTGCAGCAGTCTTCTGTCCATTTTCAGACTGGGTTGTTTTCTTGCCCTGGAGATTCCTTCATGTTAGTCTGGATGCATCCTCTGCCAGCTAGTAGACTTTCACATTTTTTTTAAAAGTGCCTCATGACCTGTGTGAGCCACTGGAGTTGAGGACCACCAATAAGAGAGAGCCCGTCATCCAGGAGGGGGCAGGCTCTTCCATTTGGGGGAGAACAGGGGACATTTGGGAATCACAGCCTCCATGGTTCTAAGGACTGTTCCCATCTCCTCAGAGTCTAGGGGACTTAGAGAAATATATAGCCTTCTTGGCTACGTTGGCCTTGTCGAGTTTGTTTATGACTTTTTTATGGTATGTCTAGCCCCAGCTGGAATATAGTCTCATATAGTCTCCTGTGGGTTGGGGCCTTGTCTTTTGTTCAGTGATGTGTCCCTGGAGCTCAGGATGGTGCTGGGCACATAGTAGGTGCTACAAAAATACTCGTTGAGGGAATGGCTAACCCTTCCCAGCCTCCTCTTCTCCTGCTGTGGAGGGAATGGCTAACCGTTCCCAGCCTCCTCTTGTCCTGCTTTGATATACAGGATTTGACAGGAAGACCAGGGTATGGTCAGCTTCCTCACTTCTGTGGAGAGAGAATCTGATCTGTCCAGAAAGATCGAATGACCTGGCTGTAGTCACTCAGCATCTGGCCTCAGGCACACAATAGGGAAAGGGGATAGTTTAAGACGGATGGGGGCAGGGCAGAGAAAAACCAGTGGGGTAGGCCTGGGAGGCGGGGAGAGGCAGCTCCAGCCAGTACCTGGTTAGCTTGACAGGAAATGCCCCAGTCCGCCTGCGTCTCAGGTCGGAATTGAAGGGGAGGCCCTGGGGCTCCAGAGGCAGCTGGGAGCACGGGAAAAGAAAATAGCACAGGGTAGCTGTTCAATGTAGAAGCCAAACTCAGCAGATTAGCAGAGGACAGGTTGATAATCAAGGCCCAAACTCAGTATTTGAAAAGAATGGTAGAATAGTGCAAACCTTCAGCAAGTTGACCAGGAGGAAAACAAGAAACAGCACAAACACTGATGGTGGAAGCAAGCAAAGCCGGGGATGGAGCGGATTTGACAACCGTTGAGAACCCCGTGTTCAACGTACACAATGCATTCGAAGTCCTAGATGAAATGGACAGTTTTCTAGGAAAATATAAATCACCAACATATGCTCATGATGTAGTGGCAGATGTGAGAGTCTGGAAACCAGAGGGGGGAGATCAAAAGGTGATGAAAGACCTTCGCGTATAGAAGGCACTGGGTTCCAGCACTTTATGTGTAAGTTCTACCAGGCCTCCAAGGAACTGATCATTCTCATCTGTTCTTTTTTTTGAGGCGGAGTCTCACTCTGTCACCCAGGCTGGAGTGCAGTGGCATGGTCTCAGCTCACTGCAACCTCCGCCTCCCATGCTCAAGCAATTCTCCTGCCTCAGCATCCCAAGTAGCTGGGATTACAGGTGCATGTCACCATGCCTGGCTAATTTTTTTGTATTTTTAGGAGAGGCGGGGTTTCACCATGTTGGCCAGGCTGGTCTCTTTTACACAAACTTCCAGAACACAGGGAAGGTGTTCCTCAGCTCACTGGCAAGGCTGCCACCCCCACCCCCACCCCCAACCACCTAACAGGACAAGGACAGCACAGGAAAAGAAGGTTGCAGCCAGTCTCATGGGACCCTCAACAGAACATCGGCAGCTTGATTCCGCAGTGGGTGGACAGACTGATGTGCTGGGGCAGGTGGAGCTTAGCCCAGATACAAGAGGATGCTTCATCCTTAGGGGATCCTCAACAGAACGTCAGCAGCTTGAGCCCACAGTGGGTGGACAGGCCTATGCACTGGGGCAGGTGGAGCTTAGCCCAGATACACGAGGATGCTCCATCCTTAGGAAGTCTCTCAGTTAGTACACAGACTTCAAAGCCGACCAGAGTCTCTCAGTTAAAGTACACAGACTTCAAAGCTGGATATGAGTCCTGCCTCCACCTTTTCCAAGCTGGGTGACCTCGGATGCATGTCTGGGACTCTCAGAGCCTTGGCTCCCTCAGCTGCAATTTTGGAATCTCGATTCCTGAGCCCTCCAGGGATGGGTGTAAGGAGGGCTCCATCAGGCAGTGTGTTCCTGGCTGTGCCAAATTGGCTCAGTCAGTCACACACAGGGTCACAGCTTATTACAAAGAAAGAACACAGATGACAATCAGCCAAGGGAAGAGATGTGTGGAACGGGTGGAGGAAGGCTCTGTGCTCGGAGCTCCCAACTGTCCTCCTGCCGTGGAGTGTGGACGGCGCTAACTCCTCCCGGCAACAACGTGTGACAACCTGCAGGGGGTGCTGCTGGCCAGGAACGCTCCCCCGAGCTCGGCACTCGGTCTCTGTTGGGGTTGTGTGTAGATATGCTGACCTTCACCTCCATCCCCGGCAGAGGCCGAGCTGATGCACGTGGCCCAGACCCCCAACCCTGAGTCACGCTGTGGGCTCAGCCCACCCGGGTGGCCCAGGGCTCCAGGTGAGCAGACCCTGCCATCAGGCAGTGTGTTCTAGGAGCATAGAGGTGACCCTCCCTGGAGCCAAGGGCAGAGGCCAGACCTCTCTGGACAGGGCTGAGCCTCACTGCACAGCAGCAGCGTCTCGTCCAGTCTCCACGCAGCCTGCAGGGTCCGTCCTGGGTACTTGTGTCATCTCAGGGAAGGGAAGCAGCTTGCCCGAGGTGACACAGCTGGTTCAGGGACGGGGGTATCTGTGGAAAAAACGTACTCAAAGTATCTTTTTCTATTCTCAGCATCAGTGACCACAGAAGACATCTGTGACCAAATGTTGGAGGGGGTGTCCCCTCACATACCGAACAAGCAATCAGCTCTGCAGCAGACACAAGCTGGGCGTCCTCTATTGCATTTCCAACACGGTCTCCCTGGAGACAGTGCCAGATCCCACAGGTTGAGGGCTCACATCCCAAGACTGGCCCCCCATTTCTGATGCCAGTCACAAGCCCCAGGTTCTTTCATCTGTGCTTCCAACTGACGGGCTGTACATCGGGCTCCCACAGCCCCTCCTCTGGTTCCGTTAATTTGCTAGTGTGCTCACAGAACCAGGGAAACATGTTTACTGATTTATTGTAAAGGAGATTTTAAAGGATACCAGTGAACAGCCAGATGGAGAGCCACGTATGGTGAGGTCTGGAAGGGTTCCGAGCGCCGGGGCCTCTGTCCCTGTGGACTTGGGATGCACCATCCTCCTGGCATGTGGGTGAGGTCTAGTTTACCTTGCTGTCCACCTCCACGAGTTCAGCTCTCTGGAAGCTCCCTGAACCCTGTCCTTTGGGCCTTTTATGGAGACTTGGTTGAGAGGCATAACTGAAGCATGGACAGCCATGTAGAAATGCGATTAGATAAAACGGGTGTGATCGAATCCGAGTAGACCGAGCGGGGAAACCTCGCAAGGCCTGTGTGTTCAGACCCTTCTTGGCCTCCTTTGGCTTTCTTTCCTCAGGGTAGGGGCAGGACCCCTTCTGAAGGGGGGTGTTATGGCCCACAATCAGACAAATTAGGTCAGAAAAATTTTTTATGGCCAGAGGTGGGGGAAGATTTAAGGATATTTTTAGTTTTTAAGGCCTGCCTTGTGGAGAAAGAAGAGCAGGTGAAAGTAGGGCAGAAGGTCAGGGAGAGACTCTTTTTCTGAGGCCTAAAGCTTCCCATCGTTAGAACAAGACTGTAACAAGGGCTGTGGGGGTCATGAGCCAGGAGCCATGGACAGAGCCCAATGTATACATATCATAAAATCACAGGGAGGGTTAGGACCCCGGGGCTGCTCCATGCTCCCCACTTCTGTGTGCCTGGCCCCGCAAGGCGCGCCTGTCCCCGCATGGGTGTGCCCTGGATGTCTCTTCCTGTGGACAATGCCTGGCCAGCGTCCCCTGTCTCTGGGGCCTCAAACCAGGAAGTTCCCCGAGGAATGGGTGGATCTCAGGCTTTTCTGTGCCCAAGATCTCTGGGAGAACCGTCTGCTGGCACGGCTTCCCAGGCTCCACTCTCAGGTGTGTCAACCCCGGTGCCCTTGAGCTGAGGCCAGGACAGCACCCCTGCCCAGCCTCTGCCTGTGGCTAACACCACACAAGGGTCATGGGAGCCCCGCCAAGGGCCAAGGAGCTGGAGGGTGGTCCAGGGTGGTGCTCTGGGCCCGAGTGAGACTGTGCTCTTCTGACTCTCTCCGATGGGCCCCAGAGCCCATCACGGTCCCACAGCCAGGTTGCGAGGCACCTAGGATCTAGTCAGCGTTGTGCCAAGCCCCCATCCCCATGCCTCAGCCGCCTGAGTCACTGGGATTATAGTCATGAGCCACCAGGCCCACGCTCTTGTATTTTGACCCCCTTATTTAGGAAACGTTTTCTTGTCTGTCAGAGTGAGGGCAGGTGGTTTGCCCCTGCCACTTTGCTTTTTTTTTTGGAGACAGAGTCTCACTCTGTTGCCCAGGCTGGAGTACAGTGGTGTGATCTCGGCTCACTGCAACCTCCGCCTCCCGGCTTCAAGTGATTCTCCTGCCTCAGCGTCCCGAGTAGCTTTGATTACAGGTACGTGGCACCACGCCCAGCTAATTTGTTGTATCTTTAGTAGAGTTAGGATTTCACCATGTTGGCCAAGCTGGTCTCAAACTCCTCACCTTGTGATCTGCCCGCCTCAGCCTCCCAAAGTGCTGGGATTACAGGCGTGAGCCACCTCGCCTGGCCTAGGCATTGCTAATTTTCACACCAATGATTGCTTTATGATCCAGGTACTCCTCTGGCCGAAAATATTTGAAACGGGGAAAAGGCGTGGTACGTGACTTAGCTGTCATAGGCACCAGAAGAATTCTCATCCCTTTCCCTTGGGGACGTGGTTTTGAGGAATTATGTAGTAGGGCGAAGAAACCACAACCAGAGTTGGACTGAAACTTTTTAAATTTTTGGTCTTCCTGGTTGGTGCCATCCTGCTTGGCAGCTGTTCTGCCGTTTCACACCAAGAAAAGTTGTTTCTGAACTTAGTTTACTTTTTTCCCAAGTTAAAAGTAGCTTATATATTCTGCATTTTGTTAAGGAGCTTGCACTTTATCCAAATGGCAGGACGAAGCTGATCTGAGACAGGTGTATTAGTTATTTCTTGCTTCCTGACAAGTCACCCCAAACTCAGGGGTGTAAACAGTAACATCTGTCAGCTCAGAAAGCCTCTGTGGGTCTGGAGTCTGCGAGTGGCTTGGGCACGTGGACCTGGCCCAGGGTCTCCTGTGAGGTCACAGTGCAGTATTGGCCGGGCTGTCATCTGAAGGTTGGTGGCTTCAAGATGGCTCCCTGGCAGGGGGTTGGCAGGAGGCCTTGGTTCCTCACCTGGGGGCCTCTCTGTGGGGCGGCTTCAGTCTCTCCCAGCATGACTGTGGCTTCCCCCCAGCAGGGATGGGATTGCACAGCTGGTCGATGGTGGTGGGGAGAGGGAGAAATAGAGGCCCTCGCTCAGGTTTCTGAGTTCAAAACTGCGCTCTCATTTCAGGGGCCAGCAGCCTCCCCCGATGGGTCATCAGCAACGAGGGTGCCTCAGGATGTGACGCAGGGCCCTGGGGCCACAGGTGGAAAGGAGGACAGCGGGATGATTCCCTTAGGTAAGCTGCTGGCCTCTCTGGTTCTCCCCGCCAGCCCCCAGCACCGGGGAGGGGGTTCAGTGAACGATCCTGGCACCAGGACCCAGGACAAGGACAGACTTGGACCCCAGCCCTTGAGGAGCCCCGGGGTTCGGACCCAAGGGGCGGGCATTGGGGGTATGGGTGGGCCTCGGGGTTGGAGGTTCATCCATCCATCCATCCATCCATGCACCCATCTAGCCATCATCCACCCTCCACCTATCCATTCCTCTATCATATACCCACCCATTCACCCATCCATCCCTCTATCATTCACCCAGGCATCCATCCATCCTTCACGTGTTCCCCCTCACACCAATCCCACCATCCCTCTGTCATCCATCATCATCACCCATCTATCCATGACCCACCCATCCATCTACTCATCCACCCATGCACCCACCCATCCATCATCTGTACATTCATCCACCCATCATCCACCCATGCATTCATCATCTACCCATCCATCACCCATCCGTCCATCTAGTCATCCACCCACCCATCCATCATCTGTACATTCATCCACCCATCATCTGTCCATCCATCCACCCATCATCCACCCATCATCCACCCATGCATTCATCATCTACCCATCCATCACCCATCCGTCCATCTAGTTATCCACCCACCCATCCATTATCTAGACATTCATCCACCCATCATCCACCCACGCATTCTTCATCTACCCATCTATCATCTGTACATTCATCCATCCATCATCGGTCCATTCATCCACCCCTCATCCACCCACGCATTCTTCATCTACCCATCCATCATCTGTACGTTCATCCATCCATCATCGGTCCATTCATCCACCCCTCATCCATCCACGCATTCTTCATCTACCCATCCATCATCTGTACGTTCATCCATCCATCATCGGTCCATTCATCACCCATCATCCACCCACGCATTCTTCATCTACCCATCCATCATCTGTACATTCATCCATCCATCATCGGTCCATTCATCCACCCACGCATTCTTCATCTACCCATCCATCATCGGTCCATTCATCACCCATCATCCACCCACGCATTCTTCATCTACCCACGCATTCTTCATCTACCCATCCATCATCCAGCCAGCCATTATCTATTATGTATTGGGCATTGACTGTATGCCAGGCACTACTAGGTACCGGGACACAGGTATGAATAAGAAGCCCACAGCCCAGCCCTCTTCCCACCCCAATGGTTTCTGCCTTTAAGCGTTCCCTCCCTGCCTCCACCCCAGCCTGTGCTGTCCTTGCCCCTCCCTCGTGCCGACCCAGACGCTGACTCTGTTTCTTTTCCCAGCAGGCACCGCCCCTGGGGCTGAGGGGCCGGCGCCTGGGGACTCCCAGGCTGTGCGCCCCTACAAGCAGGAGCCCAGCAGCCCCCCGCTGGCGCCTGGCCTGCCCGCCTTCCTAGCGGCCCCGGGCACCACGTCCTGCCCCGAGTGCGGCAAAACGTCCCTGAAACCAGCTCACCTGCTGCGCCACCGGCAGAGCCACTCGGGCGAGAAGCCGCACGCCTGCCCTGAGTGCGGGAAGGCCTTTCGGCGCAAGGAGCACCTGCGGCGCCACCGCGACACGCACCCCGGCAGCCCCGGCAGCCCCGGGCCCGCGCTGCGCCCTCTGCCCACCCGTGAGAAGCCCCACGCGTGCTGCGAGTGTGGCAAGACCTTCTACTGGCGCGAGCACCTGGTGCGCCACCGCAAGACGCACTCGGGAGCGCGGCCCTTTGCCTGCTGGGAGTGTGGCAAGGGCTTCGGGCGCCGCGAGCACGTGCTGCGCCACCAGCGCATCCACGGCCGGGCAGCGGCCAGCGCGCAGGGGGCGGTAGCTCCGGGCCCCGATGGTGGAGGCCCCTTCCCGCCCTGGCCCTTGGGTTAGCCGCCTCCCGGCCCGCGCCACCTCCCGCTCTCGGTGCTGCCCCCGGGCGGTCCCTCCTCTCTCCCAGCGCCACTTGGCCTCTTCCCCTCCTCCTTCCCTCCCATCGTCCTCCTGCACCTGCGCCTCCCTTGTCTGAACTTCCCAACGCCTTCCTCTCTATTCCTTTCCAACTCCTTCTCCCCCAAATTTCACTTTCCTTCTCAGGTCTCACCTCAGCCCCCCCTTCTCCCTGATTTCTCGGCCTCTCTCTCTGTGTGAAGGGGCCTCTCCCTAATGTCTCCTCCTTTCCCCCTCTTCTCTCTCCTGCGGCCCAGCCTCCCTCTCCCTCCTCCATTCCTCTCTCCCTGCCCTTTTCCTGCCTGAAGAGCAGAGGTGAGGACCTGGGACCTCTGAGGGGCAGGCCAGGAGGAGCTCGGGCGCAGGCCAGGCCCCCTTGGTGAAGCGGAGGCTGAAGGAAAGGGGTCTGGGTCTTGTCCCTAGGAATTCTCCTCCCGCAGGACAGATTGGGGGTCGGGGGAGGCAGCGGGCGATGGCTCTGAAGCTGAACCCAGGGCCTGGCTGTGGTCTCCTTGGTCTCGCTGCCCCCTGTGACCCAAAGGCATGGGATGGACAGAGATGCCTGCCCCCGTGAAGCTGGTTGGGGAGGGCAGTTCACCAGCATCCATAGAGTAATAAAGTCACTGTGTGTAGACCCGGAGTCTGAGCTCTGTCTGGAGTCTGTCCGGCACAGCCACCCTCCCAGGGCCCAGCGTCTGGGGTGCCCGGGGCTTCTGGGATCAGCTGTCTTGGCTCCCACCGCAGACTCTCTTGGCATGAGAGAGGCTCTGGGAGTCTGGGCACAGCTGTGGGAAGCAGTGCAGGAAATGTGTCCTCAGGAGGGCTGTCCCCACCTCCATCCTACGGAGGCAGGGATGAGGCTCCTGGAAGGGACCTGCCGAGCGCCACACTGAGTCAGGTTCGCGTCTGAGCCCTTCAGCTTCCTGGCTGGGGACCTACAGGTTGGTCATACCCTCTGGGCATGAGTTCCACATCCGCGACTGATGATAATGGCACCCACCTCCCTTGCTAAGGCCACTCTGTTTGACTGGGGTCCTGAGTGTCAGTGTTGGTAGGTCTTGGGTGGCCCGTTCTGCCACGCAAGGAATCCTCTCACCTTTAGCTGGAGCCATTGGCCGAGGAGGGGGCTCCGTATGGAGGGCAGGCTTTGGCCAGCTGCATCTTTCCAGGATGCCACCTCTTGTCAGCTCAGCGAGCAACCCCGGTTCCTTCTCTCCAGAGAGGAAATCTGTAGCCTCTGCCGGGTGGATGAAGGGCAGTTGCCGGGCTTTGGAAAGTGTAGGATGAGAGCGCTGGTCTGACCACTCCCCTGCCGCCCAGTCTTGGGGCTGGCTTCACCCTGGTCCTTTTGGTTCCTGTGTGCCCAGCGCCTGAGCCTGGGAGGGGTTCTATGTCAAACCCTCCATGGTTGCCGCCTTGTGGCTGAGCCCGCCACGGTACCACCTTGCGTCCAAGCCCCCCCACGGTCACTGCCTTGCTCTCTGCTTCAGCTTCTGGCTCAGAGTCAAGGGCTGGGGCAGGTACAGCCTGTGCCGGGCTGCGAGGGCATCTGGAAACAGCCACCTGGACGGTCCAGTGCATATCACTGGAGTCTAGGTCTGCCTTCAAGACTCAACAGTGCAGGGAAGGGTTTAGCTGCCAGGCTATCCAGGAAGGGCAAGTGACCACAGGCCTCAGCACCCACCTCCTAAAACAGGACTGGTGGTAATGCCCCTCCTGAAAAGGGACTGTTTTTGAAAATTAAATAAGGCTGAGTGCAGTGGCTCATACCTGTAATCGCAACACTTTGGGAGGCTCGGGTGGGTGGATCACCTGAGCTCAGGAGTTCAAGACCAGCTCGGCTAACATGCTGAAACCCCGACTCTACTAAAAACACAAAAATTAGCCAGGCATAATGGTGGACACCTGTAATCCCAGCTACTCCGGAGGCTGAGGTGGGAGGATCACTTGAACCCAGGAGGTGGAGGTTGCAGTGAGCTGAGATCGCACCACTGCCCTACTCCAGCCTGGGCAACAGAGGGAGACTTCGTCTCAAAAGAAAAATAAGGTAATGAATGCAGAATACTTACGGGAACTTGGTGTGTGATCTCAGCGTGCTGCTTTCACACCGAGAGGTGCGTGTTAAGGACGTTACCATGCCCACCGTGTGGGGAAGAAGACGGGCTGGGAGAAGCCGTGTCGTCTGCTGCAGACTTTCAGGAAGTGACTAAGAGGCATGAGAGGGAGTAAGAGGTGGTGTCAGGCCAGGGTGTGAGGACAGGGTTCTGATAACAGCAAACACAGAGTGAGTCTGCTGGGCCAGACCTTTTTAAAATCCAGCTTGTTTATCATCATAACCAACCGATGAGGCATGCACTGTTGTTATCCCCATGGTACAGATGGGGAAACTGAGGCACCAAAAGAGTAAGGGACAGGGCCACATCTGTGGATCTCATCCCAGGGGTCTGGGCTCACAGTATTCACTCCAGCTCCTAACAGCACAGCTGCTGCTTTTGCCCATTGAGGCTCCATCTCTTCTCTTCTGAAAAGCCTCCCGGGACTTCTATGCCCCTTTGGGGACACCTCCAACACACACACACACACACACACACACACACCCCGTGTCTGGTCTCGGAGGGACAGTCGGCCAGGCTGTCCTGCCCCACTCTTTTGTGTCACTCAAGATGGACAGTCCTGGATGGATTGGAGGATGCTGGAAGAACACCCCTGGAAAGGACTAGAAACAAGGCGAGACCAGATAGATGGAGATCTGACTCCCGCACCCTCCTGCACCCACACCCGCTAAGCCGGGGGGAGCTTTGGTTTGACATCCGATGACGAGTGGTGTCTTCCTCCGAGGCTGTATAACGGAGTGGAGGATGATCCCCCCCAAACAGGAGGGAAATTCTGGAAGGCCGAAACAAAACTTGAAAATTCTCCGCATGGGCAACAGAAAACTTTCCAGAGAGACAACCTAGCAGCCCTTCCTCAGAGTGGGCAGTGCTTCCACGAGAGTGCGCGGTCCTTCCTCAGACTGCGCCGTCCTTCCTCAGAGTGCGCGGTCCTTCCTCAGAGTGTGCAGTATCTCCTCAGACTGCACGGTACTTCCTCAGAGTGCGCGGTACTGCCTCAGAGTGTGCAGTATCTCCTCAGACTGCACGGTACTTCCTCAGAGTGCGCGGTACTGCCTCAGAGTGTGCAGTATCTCCTCAGACTGCACGGTACTTCCTCAGAGTGCGCGGTCCTTCCTCAGAGTGTGCAGTATCTCCTCAGACTGCACGGTACTTCCTCAGAGTGTGCAGTATCTCCTCAGACTGCGCGGTACTTCCTCAGACTGCGCGGTACTTCCTCAGAGTGTGCAGTATCTCCTCAGACTGCACGGTACTTCCTCAGAGTGTGCAGTATCTCCTCAGACTGCACAGTACTTCCTCAGACTGCGCGGTACTTCCTCAGAGTGTGCAGTATCTCCTCAGACTGCACAGTACTTCCTCAGACTGCACGGTACTTCCTAAGAGTGTGCAGTATCTCCTCAGACTGCGCGGTACTTCCTCAGAGTGTGCAGTATCTCCTCAGACTGCACAGTACTTCCTCAGACTGCGCGGTACTTCCTCAGAGTGTGCAGTATCTCCTCAGACTGCACGGTACTTCCTCAGACTGCGCGGTACTTCCTCAAAGTGTGCAGTATCTCCTCAGACTGCGCAGTACTTCCTCAGACTGCGCGGTACTTCCTCAGAGTGTGCAGTATCTCCTCAGACTGCACAGTACTTCCTCAGACTGCGCGGTACTTCCTCAGAGTGTGCAGTATCTCCTCAGACTGCACAGTACTTCCTCAGACTGCGCGGTACTTCCTCAGAGTGTGCAGTATCTCCTCAGACTGCACAGTACTTCCTCAGACTGCGCGGTACTTCCTCAGAGTGTGCAGTATCTCCTCAGACTGCACAGTACTTCCTCAGACTGCACGGTACTTCCTCAGAGTGTGCAGTATCTCCTCAGACTGCGCGGTACTTCCTCAGAGTGTGCAGTATCTCCTCAGACTGCGCGGTACTTCCTCAGAGTGCGCGGTACTTCCTCAGAGTGTGCAGTATCTCCTCAGACTGCGCGGTACTTCCTCAGACTGCGCGGTCCTTCCTCAGACTGCGCGGTCCTTCCTCAGAGTGTGCAGTACTTCCTCAGACTGCGCGATCCTTCCTCAGACTGTGCAGTATCTCCTCAGACTGCGCGGTACTTCCTCAGACTGCGCGGTCCTTCCTCAGAGTGTGCAGTACTTCCTCAGACTGCGCGGTACTTCCTCAGAGTGTGCAGTATCTCCTCAGACTGCACAGTACTTCCTCAGAGTGCACAGTCCTTTCTTGGAGTGTGCAGGCCCCAGCCAGAGAGACTGGCACAGGGGCATCCGCTGAAGGTCCTGCATAGCGCTGTTCCTCATGGTGCTGCTTGGGGTGGCAGAGAATCAGAGCAACGTAAATGTCCGTTACTAGCAGAGGGGGAACGAAGAAACATTGTTCAGGAAAAGTACCGAAACGTGGAAGTAGGCAAAATGTCAATTGTGCAGCCTTCTAAAATCATGCTCCATTGTCTTAAAAATAGTCCTGCCTGGGCCGGGCACTATAGTCCCAGCACTTTGGGAGGCCGAGGTGGGTGGATCACTTGAGGTCAGGAGCTCGAGACCATCCTGGTTAACATGGTGAAACCCCGTCTCTACTAAAAAAAAATACAAAAATTAGCCGGGTGTGGTGGCGAGCGCCTGTAATCCCAGCTACTTGGGAGGCTGAGGCAGGAAGATGGCTTGAACCTGGGAGGTGGAGGTTGCAGTGAGCTGAGATCGCACCACTGCACTCCAGCCTGGACGAAAGAGCGAGACTCCGTCTCAAAAAAAAAAAAAAAAGGAAAGAATAGTAAGAAAATAAACCCAACAGCTCTCCCCACCAATATCCACTCTGATGGAGCAGGTGCCATGAGGGCTGTCCTATGACTGTTGGACACTATCATATCTACGATCCTTATCCATCAACCCCAGTACCACAGACCAGAGAACATCTGAATTGTGGTTTTGGATGCTGGCCTTGACTTTCTTGCTTCCGTCTTTATTGCTTGAGGGGTGAGATTGTTTTAAGAACCTGCTGGTGGCATGAGGTGATTTTTTTTTCTGCTTCCTCTCCTGGGGGCCCTGGCACCAGGGGCTCTGCCAGGACCCAGCAGGGGTTAGTTAATTCTACTCAATTTCCCTGGGTGACTGCCCCTCCCCTCACCCCTTCTCTCCCCTGCTAAAGGGTTCCGGCTCTGGGGTTCCATACACCAGGTTCAAACCTCAACTCTGCTTCTTCCTTGCTGTGGGAGGAGGTTGATGATAGGAGTATCCTGGTCCAAGCCGCTCCAGTCCTGGTCTCTCTCACAGGTGATTGCTAACTGGGTCCCAAATCCATAAAAGTTAGCTGGGTGTGGTGGCACATGTCTGTAATCCCAGCTACTCAGGAGGCTTGAGTTAGGAGAATCGCTTGAACCCGGGAGGTGGAGGTTGCAGTGAGCCAAGATTGCACCACTGCACTCCAACCTGGGCGATAGAGTGAGATCCTGTCTCAAAAAAAAAAAAACAAAAAAAACAAAAAACAAAAAAAAAACTAGAAGTTTCCTGATGGGGTGGTCCCTGTCTACCTTGTACCCTCCACCCTCCCCAGTTAGTCTGCATTCCAGGTCCAGCTCATCACCCAGTTCCTTCAGCCTTCCTTCCTCCACCCCACTACAGGACTTTTGCACAGGCCATTGGCTCCACATATTAATAAAATGTTGTTCTTTCTTCCTGCATTTGCCTAGTGAACTCCAACCCCTCCTTCAGGCCTCAGCTTGGAAGTCACCACTTCTCAGAGAAGCCTTCCCCAGCCTCTGTTATGAGCACTCCCAGAGCCGTGTTCTTTTCCTGACTGCACTGTGCATTTGCACAGGTTAGTAGCTGTCACAAGATTGGGGCTCCATAAGGGTAGAACCTCAGTACTTGGCAGCATAGACTCACAATGAAATGGAGCCCCCAGTAGCCTATGTCACATGGCTATGGGGAGGATGAATGAGAACTAAGCAAAAAAGAGTTAGAATCGTTGTTAGTCATTCCCTACCCTTTCAGCATCGAGGAGTTTGGCCTCTAGCCTCCCCGGCGCCCAAGCATTGAGTCCATTCTTCCCACTGACCAAGCCCTGCCCAAAGCTGGGGAAAGGAGGATCGTGCTGCTGGGTCCAAAGCTCAGACTCCATAGCGCTCACATTTGTTTTTCTGTAAGCCTTTGGGCAAATGACATGTTCTCTTTGACCTTCAGTTCCCTCAACTGCCAAGTGAGGTGTCTTAGTCCACTCAGGTTGCTGTAACAAAATATCTTAGACTGGGTGTTTTTTTTTGTTTTGTTTTGTTTTGTTTTGTTTTTTTTTTTTTTTTTTTTTGAGAGAGAGAGCTTCGCTGTTGTTGTCCAGGCTGGAGTGCAAAGGCGCGATCTCAGCTCACCGCAACCTCCGCCTTCTGGGTTCAAGCGATTCTCCTGCCTCATGCTTCTGAGTAGCTGGGATTACAGGCATGCGCCACTACACCCAGCTAATTTTGTATTTTTAGTGGAGACGGGGTTCCTCCATGTTGATCAGGCTGGTCTCGAACTCCCAACCTCAGGTGATCTGCCCGCCTCGGCCTCCCAAAGTGCTGGGATTACAGGCGTGAGCCACCGCACCCCGCCTAGACTGGGTAATTCATAAACAACAGAATTGTATCACTAACAATTCTGGAGGCTGGGAAGTCCAAGATCAAGGCTCTGGCAGATTTGATGTCTGGTGTGAGTTTGCTCTCCGCTTGGTAGACAGTGCTTTGTTGCCGTGTCCTCACATGGTACAAGGGCCAACGGAGCTCCCTTGAGCCTCTTTTATAAGTGCATGAATCTGCTGGGCGTGGTGACTCAGGCCTGTAATCCCAGCACTTTGGGAGGCCGAGGCAGGTAGATCACCTGAGGTTGGGAGTTTGAGACCAGCCTGGCTAACATAGTGAAAACCCCTCTCTACTAAAAATGCACAGTTAGCCGGGCGTGGTGGTGGGTGCCTGTCATCCCAGCTATGAGAGGCTGAAGCAGGAGAATCGCTTGAACTGGGGAGGTGGAGGTTGTAGTGAGCCGAGATTGCACCATTGCACTCCAGCCTGGACCACAAGAGCAAAACTCCATCTCAAAAATAAATAAATAAAAATAAAATAAAATAAATAAAATAAGGGCATGAATCCCATTCACAAGGATGAAGCCCTCATGATGTGATCATGTCCCAAAAGTCCTACCTATTTACTATCTATCTATCTATCATTATGTCTCCATCTGTCCATCCATCCATCCATCCCTAGACTGTTCAACAGACATGCTACCTCTTAATATTCTCACGTTGGGTATTAGTTTTCATCATATGAATCTTCAGGGGACACTAACATTCAATCCATAACATGGGGGTTACAGTGAGGGCTAAATGGGGGGAGTCCACAAGTCATGCTCACGCCTGTAATCCCAGTGCTTAGGAGGCCGCTGCAGGCTGATCACTTGAGGTCAGGAGTTTGAGGCCAGCCAGGCCAACATGGTAAAACCTAATATCTACTAAAAATACAAAAATTAGCTGGTGTGGTGGTGCTCAACTGCAGTCTCAGCTACTAAGAAGGCCGAGGCAGGAGAATGGCTTGAACCCGGGAGGCGGAGGTTGCTGTGAGCCAAGATGGCACCACTACACTCCAGGCTTGGGTGACATACAGCAAGACTCCATCTCAAAAAAAAAAAAAAAAAAAAAAAAAAAAGAAAAGAAAAGAAAAGAAAAAGAAAAAAAAGAAAAGTTCCGGGCGTAGTGGCTCATGCCTGTAATCCCAGCACTTTGGGAGGCCAAGGGGGGCAGGTCACTTGAGATCAAGAGTTCTAGACCAGCCTAACAAACATGGTGAAACCCTGTCTTTACTAGAAATACAAAAATTAGCCGGGCGTGGTGGTGGGCTCCTGTAATCCCAGCTACTCGGGAGGCTGAGGCAGGAGAATCACTTGAACAAGGAAGCTGAGATTACAGTGAGCCAAGATCACGCCACTGCACTTCAGCCTGGGCAACACAGCCAGACTCTGTCTCAAAAAAAAACAATAAAAAAACCCCCCAAAATCATTAAATATTCACTATTTTGGGGGGGCAGTGGTGAGCCAGTTGTTAAACTGTTGGTATGTTGAAATTGGCCCTAATGGAATATTTACACTATGGGAATTGGCTAACAGTACAAATGCAGGCATTTATATTATATTATTTTATTTTAAAAAGCTGACATTGGCTGGGTGAGGTGGCTCACACCTGTAATCCCAGCACTTTGGGAGGCTGAGGTGGACGGATCATCTGAGACTGGGAGTTTGAGACCAGCCTGACCAACGTGGAGAAACCCCATCTCTACTAAAAATACAAAATTAGCCAGGTGTGGTGGTGCATGCCTGCAATCCCAGCTACTTGGGAGGCTGAGGCGGGAGAATCGCTTGAACCTGGGAGGCAGAGGTTGCAGTGAGCCGAGATCGCGCCATTACACTACAGTTACTTGAATGACAGTGACTCTGTCTCAAAAAACAAACAAACAAACAAATAGAAAAACACAGAAATCTAGATCTTTATGTAAAAGTTTTGAAACCCTATATGCTCGTGATTCGATTTGCAATTTTCAAAACACTGTGTGGAAACTTAGCCCAGTGTGGCAGCACACGCCTGTAGTCCCAGCTACCCAGGAGGCTGAGGTTGGAGGATTGTTTGAGCCTGGGCGGTCAAGGCTGCAGTGAACCAAGACTGTGCCACCGCACTCCAGCCTGAGCAACAGAGCGAGACCCCATCTCAATAAAAATAAAATAAATAAATAAATAAAGCAAGCAAGCACTGTGTGAGCTACAATATGAAGGAACCAAAACAAACAAAAATCATAATGCAAACAGACAGACAAACCCAAAGCACGTCTGAGGGTCTGGTTTTGGCTGCCCGTTTGCAAGTTCTGAGCTGGTTCCTCAGTTTACCAAAGAGGAGATGGAGGCCCAGAGGTCTGTAATGAATTCCCTGCAGCCCCATAGCGGGCCAGTGAAATATGAGGTTGTTTCCTCATTGCTCTGAGAGTTGGCATTGAGTGAAGATGAGTCCCCAACCCCTCCTCTCTGGGGGATGAAGTGGTAGAAATGGCTGGCAGGGAGGCTGAGGTTGGAGCAACACTGACCTTTAGAATTATGGGCAGGAAATGTGTGGTGCTTTTTTTTTTTTTTTTTTTTAGATGAAGTCTTGCTCTGTCCCCCAGGTTGGAGTTCAATGGTACAATCTCAGCTCACTACAACCTCTGCCTTCCGGTTTCAAGCAATTCTCCTGCCTCAGCCTCCTGAGCAGCTGGAATTACAGGCATCCACCACCATTCCCAGCTAATTTTTATATGTTTAGTAGAGACAGGGTTTCACCATGTTGGTCAGGCTGGTCTTGAACTCCTGACCTCAAGTGATCCTCCCGCCTTGGCCTCTGAAAGTGCTGGGGTTACAGACATGAGCCACCGCACCTGGCCCGGGGTCTTAATCCTAACTAAATACCCAACCTTAAGCAACAGCATACCCATGTCCTTTAGAGGGTTAACTGTAACCCCTTAATTTGGGTTCATGGTAAGGAAGAACTGATCCAGGGAGACGATGGAATATTCAGCACAATGGACAGAGACATTTCCTCCAAGCTGAGTTAGGGGAAAGAAAGGTGCAGACTTCCCCGCCCCCAGTGCTGACCTCCCATCTCAGGTGGGGAAGAGAAATAAAGCTTTTGTACACGTTTTTGTTTTGTTTTGTTTTGTTTTGTTTTGAGATAGAGTCTTTCTCTGTCACTCAGGCTGGAGTGCAATGGTGAGATCTTGGCTCACTGCAACCTCTGCCTCCCTGGTTCAAGTGATTTTCCTGCCTCAGCCTCCTGAGTAGCTGGGATTACAGGTTTGTGCCACCACACCCGGCTAATTTTTGTATTTTTAGTAGAGACAGGGTTTCACCATGTTGGCCAGGCTGGTCTCGAACTCCTGACCTCTTGATCCGCCTGCCTTGGCCTCCCAAAGTGCTGGGATTACAGGCGTGAGCCACCGCGCCCGGCCCTGTACGGATTGCTTTTAACTTGCACAAGGACTATCCCCTCCCACTTTTCATTGTTTCGTTTAGTGTATAGGTGGGGAATTCTTTGGTGAGATGCAAAGACAAATATAGGTTTACATTTTGACATCTTAGGAGTTTTTTGTTTTTGTTTTTCTGAGACAGGATCTCCCTCTGTCTCCCAGACTGGAGTGCAGTGGTGGCATCAAGGCTCACTGTAGCCTCGACCTCCCAGGCTCAAGCGATCCTCCCACCTCAGTCTCTGGAGTAGCTGGGACTACGGGTGCATGTCACTACACACAACTAATTTTTGTATTTTTTTGTACATGGGGTCTCGCTAGGTTGCCAAGGCTGGTCTCAAACTCCTGAGCTCAGGCAATTTGCCTGCCTTGAACTCCCAAAGTGCTGGGATTACAGGTGTGGACCACTGCACCTGGCTGTTTTTTATGAATGGCGAACTGCTGGATGACACAGAATGTGGGCATGGATTTTTAAAGCCTGCCTAGCTCACAAGGGGTAAAATGTGTCTATTTAGGAAGATATGCCCATTGACATCTGAACACTGAACAACACCTCCATGCTGTAGCCCTTCCTCAAGCCATTGTGATACCCAGAGTTATTAAGAAAGATGCAGCCTCCCACAGTTACATCAACATCCTACTCCAACTTTCCATGGAGCTCATTTTATTTTACTTTTCATTTTTTCCAAATCTACTGTGTTGCAGGTTCTTTTTTTTTTTTTTTTTTTTTTTTTTTTTGTGACGGAGTCTCACTCTGTTGCCCAGGCTGGAGTGCTGTGGCATGATCTCGGCTCACTGCAACCTCCGCCTCCTGGGTTCAAGCTATTCTCCTGCCTCAGCCTCCCAAGTAGCTGGAATTACAGATGTGCCACCATGCCCGGTTAATTTTTTTTATTTTTAGTAGAGATGAGGGTTCGCCATGTTGAGCAGGCTGGTCCCGAACTCCTGACCTCAAGTGATCCCACGCCTCGGCCTCCCAAAGTACTGGGATTACAGGTATGAGCCTCTGCACCCCATGAGAGTAGATTTTAAATGCTTTCAGTACAAAACGATGTCTACGAGCTGGTGGATTTGTTACTTAGCCCAATTTAATAATTTTACAGTGTATACATAGATCAAAACATTATGCTGTATGCCATAAATAGATTCAATTTGTATTTGTAAATTAAAAAAAAATTAAGAAAAAATAAGCAAATACATAAATAAGTAAACAGACATATTTTTAAGTGGTGGTCATAATAAATGTCCCGAGAAGAGGATAAGAAGTCATCCACACGTAGCTGGCAAGAACATTCCAGGCAGAGACCATGGCAGAATGCACTCCCTTTTCCCACTCTTGTCAACATTCTACCTGCTTTTCAATTTAACTAATATCATCTGTGCACCTACAGAAAAAACAAAAGCCAGCTGGGCACGGTGGCTCACACCTGTAATCCCAGCACTTTGGGAGGCCGAGGCAGGTGGATCACGAGGTCAGGAAATCAAGACCATCCTGGCTAACACGGTGAAACCCTGTCTCTACTAAAAATACAAAAAAAAACATTAGCCGGGCGCCGTGGCGGGCACCTGTAGTCCCAGCTACTCAGGAGGCTGAGGCAGGAGAATGGCGTGAACCCGGGAAGCAGAACTTGCAGTGAGCTGAGATCGCGCCACTGCAGTCCAGCCTAGGAGAAAGAGTGAGACTCCATCTCAAAAAAAAAAAAAAAGAAAAAGAAAAAACAAAAGCCAGCTGGGCACAGTGGCTCACACCTGTAATCCCAGCACTTTGGGAGGCCAAGGCTGGCGGATCACCTGAGGTCAGGAGTTTGAGACTAGCATGGTCACCATGGTGAAAACCCGTCTCTACTAAAAATACAAAAATTAGCCAGGCGTGGTGGTGCACACCTGTTATCCCAGCTACTCGGGAGGCTAAGGCACAGGAATCACTTGAACCTGGGAGGTGGGGGTTGCAGTGAGCCGAGATCAAGCCACTGCACTCCCAGCCTGGGCGACAGTGTGAAACTGTGTCTCAAAAAAAGAAAAAGAAAAAACAAAAGCCATAAAGATACAACTCAGGCTGGGCACGGTGGCTCATGCCTGTAATGCCAGCACTTTGGGAGGCCGAGGCAGACGGATCATGAGGTCAGGAGATCAAGACCATCCTGGCTAACACGGTGAAAAACCCTGTCTCTACTAAACACACACACACACACATACATACACACACACACACACACACACACACACACACACACAATTAGCCAGGCGTGGTGGTGGGTGCCTGTAGTCCCAGCTACTCGGGATGCTGAGGCAGGAGAATTACTTGAACTCGGGAGGCAGGTGTTGCAGTGAGCCGAGGTCCAGCCATTGCACTCCCAGCCTGGGCAACAGAGTGAAACTGTGTCTCAAGAAAAAAAAAAGAGAAGAAGAAGAAAGAAAAAACAAAAGCCAGAAAGACACAACTCAGCCCACCAACGTGGGAGAGCCTGTCATTTCCCACCTGGGCGCCTCCGGTGTACACTGTTTCCCGCTTTCCTTCTGATTCAAGGTCACGGGAGGCTGCTGGCTGCTTCTGCACTCTTGTTTTTGTAACTGGATGTCCGGGACCTTTGGAAGGCGAAGGCATCTGCTTATTTCATCTCCTCCCCACCGTTGTCATGGGCCAAACTCCAGGATGTCCTTCCGCCCTGGTTAGCTCCCGCCATGAGTCAGCCCTCTCCTCTCCACGTGCCCCCACTTGAACCACTCCTGTGAATGCAGCGTCAGCATCGATGATGTATTTCACATGCAGCTCTCAGCTTTGGACATTGCGTTGGCTCCCCTTCACTCTGACTCACCTTGACTCTGCACAGAAATGCTCCTGGGAGAGAACGCTGACACTTCTCTTCCTGACTGCAGATTCCCATCCTGTGGCCGCTTCCACATCTGAATCTTTCCAATAGTGGGATTTTCAGCCTCACCCACCCATGCCTCTTTGAAAAGCTAAGAATGCAACCCCTCTTGTTCAATAATTCAGTTAGGTGTTTCTCGCACATGACCAATACTTAGGTCTTTTCCAGCCCCTCCCATGAACTTTCCCTAAAAAATGTAACTTTCTCAAGTAAAATGGGAATCTTTCTGTGGTGCTGGTGGGACTGAAAACTGGTATGTGATTGTCGAAAGGCAATCTGGATGTGTATACTAAGAATCCCAGAGGCTGGGCGTGGTGGCTCACACCTGTAATCCCAGCAGTTTGAGAGGCCGAGGCAGGTGCATCACCTGAGGTCAGGAGTTCAAGACCAGCCTGGCCAACATGGTGAAACCCCATCTCTACTAAAATACAAACAAATTAGCTGGGCGTGGTGGCAGGTGCCTGTAATCCCAGCTACTCAGGAGGCTGAGGCAGGAGAATTGCTTGAACCTGGGAGGCAGAGGTTGCAGTGAGCTGAGATTGTACCATTGTACTCCAGCCTAGGGAACAGAGCAAGACTCCGTCTGAAAAAAAAAAAAAAAAAAAGAATCCCAGAATGGTTATACCTTTTGACTGAGCTGCTTTTCTTCTAGGACTTAAACCTAAAGGATTAGTCAGAAATTTGTAGGAATGGCACTAAAAAGGAGTGAACTGTTGACACACACCATAGCGTGGATGAATCTCATGCACTAAGTAAAAGAAGTCAGACTGAAAAGGCTGCACACTGTAGGATCCAGTTTGTATAACATTCTGGTAAAAGCAAAACTTTGTTTTTATTTTATTTTTACTTTTGAGATGGAGTCTCGCTCTGTTGCCCAGGCTGGAATGCAGTGGCATGATCTCGGCTCACTGCAATCTCCACCTCCTGGGTTCAAGCGATTCTTCTGCCTCAGCCTCCCAAGTAGCTGGGATTACAGGTGCACACCACCACGCCCAGCTAATTTTTGTATTTTTAGTAGAGACGGGGCTTCACCATGTTAGCCAGGCTGGTCTTGAACTCCTGACCTCAGGTGGTCCACTCGCCTTGGCCTCCCAAAGTGCTGGGGTTACAGGCGTGAGCCACCGTGTCTGGCCTATCACAAACATTTTTTAAATAACAAATTAGAAAAACACAACCACAAGGAAACTGTGGGATGTGGTGATGGTGTCAGGGGCGTTTGTGTCCACACTCGTCACATGGTAACATTACGTGCGTTTTTGGTACACCAGTTATACCTCAATAATGTGGTTTTGAAAATAAATCTAACTCAAATGGCTTAAGTGTGGCAGGGAGCAGGAAGCGCAGAGGTGGGGGCCGCCAGGCTCCCAGGCCCCGCTCCCCGTGTTTCCCAATGCCTGGGGCTCAGCTGCGGCCTGGGCTTTACGCCCCCTCCTGGCCACAGAAGACATAGCGGCTCCCCGACTTCAGGCTTCTCCCACAACATCCAGGAAGGGAGGGAGAGGAGGGGGAGAAGGAATAGGGGCAAAGGGAGAGGGGAAGCGGGAGACAGACCAGAGAAATGAAATGTGGTGAAATGTAAGCATTTGGAAAATCAGAGTATCTGGGAATTCTTTGGGCAACTTTCCTGTAAGTCTGAAATTACTTCAAAATAAAAAAAAAATTAAGGGTTGGGCGCAGTGGCTCACACCTGTAATCCCAGCATTTTGGGAGGCCAAAGCTGGCGGATCACCTGAGGTCAGGAGTTCAAGACCAGCCTGACCAACATGGTGAAACCCTGTCTCTACTAAAATATAAAAATTAGCCGGCCATGATGGTGGGTGCCTGTAATCCCAGCTACTCGGGAGTTTGAGACGGGAAAATCGTTTGAACCCGGGAGGTGGAGGTTGCAGTGAGCTGAGATCACACCACTGCACTCCCGCCTGGGCAGCTGAGCAAGACTCCGTCTCAAAAAAAAAAAAAAAAATTAAGGGCCAGGTGCGGTGGCTCATGCCTGTAATCCTAGTACTTTGGGAGGTCTCGACAGGAAGACTTGAGTCCAGGAGTTCTAGACCAGCCTGGGAAACATAGCAAGACTCGATCTCTATAAACAAACAGAAAAACAAAAATCAACCGGTTGTGGTGGCACATGCCTGCGGTACCAGTTACTCGGGAGGCTGAGGTGGGAGGATTGCTTGAGCCCAGGAGGTCAAGGCTGCAGTGAGTTATGATTGTGCCACTGCACTCCAGACTGGGCGGCAGAGCAGGACCCTGTCTCAAAAAAAAAAAAAAAAAAAAAAAAAAAAAAGAATAAAATTTTAAAATAAATAAAAACAAAAAGTAAAAAAATTGAAAGGAAACTCCAAGGGGAAAAAATAAGTTTAAAAAGAGCAAGGAGGCCAGGCACGGTGGCTCATGCCTGTAATCCCAGAACTTTGGGAAGCCAAGGTGGGAGGATCGCTTGAGGTCAGTAGTTCCAGACCAGTCTGGCTAACATGGTGAAACCGTGTCTCTACTAAAAATACAAAAATCAGCTGGATGTGGTGGTGCACGCCTGTAGTTCCAGCTACTTGGGAGGCTGAGGCAGGAGAATCGCTTGAACCCGGGAGGCAGAGGTTGCAGTGAGACTCCATCTTAAAAATAAACAAATAAATAAAAGAGCAAGGAAGCTTTGTTTTTAGTTTCTTTTCAGAAGTTCCCCAGCAAATGTCTATTCTACTCTCCCTGGCTGGAATGGATTGTACACAGGAACCTGGTACATGTGGGTGCCAAGGTACCTACCCACACTGAAGGAAAGAGAGAGGGAAGGATCTGAAGGAGATCCCAGTCTCCTTCTCACCCCTAGGGCCAGGCATAGAGTCCACACCCTCATGGCATGTGGGGCGCCTGGAGGAGCTGCAGGCATTTAACTAAAAGCCAGCCAGATTCATCTCCAGCCAGAGCCAGGTGGATGCTGGGTCGGAAACTGCAGCGTCCTCTGAAGGAAAGGGTGCTCGTGTCCATAGCTCGCATTTACTAAGAGGGACACAGACTCAGTTACAGAAATGAGAAGAAAGATGGCCGGGTGAGGTGGCTCACACCTGTAATACCAGCATTTTGGGAGGCCGAGGAGGGCAAATCACCTGAGGTCAGGAATTCGAGACCAGTCTGAACAACATGGTGAAACCCCATCTCTACTAAAAATACAAAATTAGCCAGGCTTGGTGGCACACACCTGTAGTCCTAGCTACTAGGGAGGCTGAGGCAGGAGTATTGCTTGAACCCAGGAGGTGGAGGCTACAGTGACAAGAGATTGTGCCACTGCACTCCAGCCTGGGCGACGGAGTGAGACTCCATCTCAATAAAAAAAAAAAAAAAAAGAAATGAGAAGAAAGTGACATTGTGACATTTCTTGCACCACATTTGAGTTTTGCGTGTGTGTGTGTGTGTGTGTGTGTGTGTGTGTGTGTGAAAGAGAGAGAGAGCAAGCTTTGGACCTACCCCATTTACTTTTCACAAACTAGCTAATGGGCAGTGAGGCAAGGACTTCCCACTGTTTCTCTGACCCTCCATTGGGCTCCAGGTAACCCAGCTTCAAGCTCTCAGCATCCCCTCCTCAGTCCTGTCTCCCGTGCAGTGGGCGTCACTCCCTCCTCCTTTCTCCTTCCCAGCAAAGCCATTCACACCTTCTTGTCAGTTTGTCTTCTATAAAAGCTTCCCCCTCCTCCTCCTCCCCTGCCCACTCCTCCTCCTCCTCCTCCTCCTCCTTGTCGTCATCCTCTGGATGAGAAGTGAGGGACTTGGAGAAACAGCGGAGGGGGCTCAGGAGCCCACCAGGGTGTCTGTAATCCCCCACGTCGTCTTCTCACTCCATCCCTCTCCTGGGGTCTCCCTTTCCCCTTGGGATGAGAAAGGATGGGGTAAGGGCTGATGGGGATGTGTAAAGACAGGACAGAGATACAAGTGCCAGCCACAAACCGACAGAATGCTGGAAGGACCTTGGAGGCAATGTGTCCTCCACGGTGGAGAGGAGGAGACAGAACCCAGCCAGGACCAGGGCGTCCCCTCTGTCCCTTAGACAGCAAAGGGCAATGGCAAGAGTAAAACCTCTTCCAAGGTTCTTTCCTCTGGAAAGCAGGTGATGTCAGGGCAAAGAGAGAGAGCACTGCAGAGACAGATAGATCAACACACATGACAGGAGAGAGACGCAGCAACGACACACTCCTTATTCGTTCACCCAACAAGTATTGAGTGAGCTCCGGGCACTGTTTTAGGGGCTGCTGTGAGGTTTCTCATCTTTGGTGCTATTGACTTTCGGGGCTGGGTCCTTCCCATCGGGGAGGCCTTTCCTGAGCACTGTGGGAGGCTGAGCCGCGTCCCTGGCTTCCACCCACGAGATGCCAGGAGTCCCTCCCAAGTCCCAAGTAAAGATGTCTCCAGCCGGGCGCGGTGGCTCACGCCTGTAATCCCAGCACTTTGAGAGGCTGAGACGGGAAGATCACGAGGTCAGGAGTTCAAGACTAGCCTGGCCAACATAGTAAAACTCCGTCTGTCTCTACTAAAAATACAAAAAATTAGCCGGGCGTGGTGGCGGGTGCCTGTAGTCCCAGCTACTCGGGAGGCTGAGGCAGGAGAATGGCATGAACCCGGGAGGCGGAGCTTGTAGTGAGCCGAGATCACAGCACTGCACTCCAGCCTGGGCGACAGTGCGAGACTCTGTCTCAAAACAAAAACAAAAAAAACGAACAAAAAAAACTGTCTCCAGACTTGGTCACATGTCCTGGGGTGAGGCTGGGGCAGCATTGGGGCAGAGTCACTCCTGGTTGAGAGCTTCTGGGCTAGGGACGCAGCCATGAACAAGACATAGTTGACACCCCTCATGGGGTCTCCTCTAGCCAGGGTGGTAGGTGGGGGGCGGGGAGATAGACAACTCACAAGTAAACAAATAAACAGGGTCTACCGTGCAAGACAGAAGAAATGCAACTCAGCGAGGGAGCTGCAAAGGCTTGGAGGGATTGATGGGGGCAGAGGGGACAGGGCTACGGAGACACCAGTGGCAGGTGGAGACAACCAAGGAAGACACAGGTCAAGGCCCAGACGCAGATAAGAGGGAGGGAGGGAGCGCTCGAATAGCTGCAAAGCCTGGAACACAACAGCTGGAAGATAAAGGGGCACAGAAGGAGGGGGAAGGGCAGGGTCTACCAGGGGAAACCAAGGCACAGCAGCATTTCCCGCGATGAGGTATGTGTTTTGACCTCACAGACCAGCGTTTGAAAGCCCCTGGAGTGGATGACTGTTCCCCCACCTCCATCCTCTTCACTCCCTCTCCCTCCCTTCTTCTAATCCCCTCCCTTTCCCCCCTCCCTTCTATTGTCTCCTCAGAAGGCATAAAAGCTCAGGGGGCGTGAAAGAGTCCAGGTGCTGGAGCGAGGAGCCAGAGAGAGCTGCGGAGAGCTGCCAGCTGCACCGGGGTGAGAGCCTAGGCCAGGAGGGCAGAGGGGTGGCTGCCAGCTGCACCGGGGTGAGAGCCTAGGCCAGGAGGGCAGAGGGGTGGCTGCCAGCTGCACCGGGGTGAGAGCGTAGGCCAGGAGGGCAGAGGGGCGGATGCCAGCTGCACCGGGGTGAGAGCCTAGGCCAGGAGGGCAGAGGGGCGGATGCCAGCTGCATCGGGGTGAGAGCCTAGGCCAGGAGGGCAGAGGGTTGGAGGGAGTGAGGGGCTCCTGGGAGAGTGATGGGGGGCTTGAAGGGATGGGGATAACAGGAGAAACCCCAGCATTGGTGGCAGGGAAAAGGTGAGGGGCAGGTAAGGGGACGGAAAGGTTTGAAGATGGAGTGGTGGAGGCAGTGGGGCAGAAGGCATGGGCGCTGGGGGACCAGGTCGGCCTGATCCGATGATGGGGGAAGGAGAGGCTTAATTCCCCCGGAATTCTCAATTTTTTTTTTTTGAGACAGAGTCTCACTCTGTTGATTACAGGCGGTGGCCCATGCCTGTAATCCCAGTACTTTGGGAGGCCAAGGTGGGTGTATCACTTGAGGTCAGGAGTTCGAAACCAGCCTGGCCAATATGGTGAAACCCCATCTCTACTAATAATACAAATATTAGCTGGGCATGGTGGTGGGTGCCTGTAATTCCAGCCCCTCGGGAGGCTGAGGCAGGAGAATCACTTGAACCCAGGAGGCAGGGGTTGCAGTGAGCCGAAATTGTGCCATTGCACTCCAGCCTGGGCAACAAGAGAGAAACTCCATTAAAAAAACAAACAAAAACAAAACAAACAAAAAACAGTAAGGTAGGAGAGATGGCAGGTGAAGGGTTCTACCTGAAAGAAAATCATCGCAGAGCACAGGGCAATTTCTGGAGGTGATGAATAGGTTTTAGTTCCTTGGTTGTGGCAATGTTATGGTGGTTGCTTGCACATGTCCAAACTCCTCAAGATGTGTACATTAAATATGCGCCATTTTTGTATCTCGATGATGCCTCCATAAAGCTAAAAATTAAATTCCTCTGTCCTTATCGGAAATGCACCTGGCCCCCGCTTCGGAAAATGACTGGCCGCTCTCTCCTTGCAGCGTGTTCCGCAGCTGTAGGCACCTGTCGTCCTGCCTTCGATGGCTCCTCCCTCCGTCCCCCTGGTCCTCCTCCTCGTCCTCTTGCTGAGCCTGGCAGAGACTCCAGCATCCGCACCTGCCCACCGGGTAACGCCTCCCTAAGTTCCTCGGAAACAACAGTGTCCCCAAATCCCTGCCCTCTGGGAAGAGTTTTTAAAAATGCTTCTGGCTTGTGTCAAGGGTCCTGGGGAAGAAGCTCAAATCCTGAAAATATGAGAAGAAATATTGGGTGTCTCTACTAAAAACACAAAAATTAGCCGGGCATGGTGGCACGTGCCTGTAGTCCCAGCTACTCAGGAGGCTGAGGCAGGAGAATCGCTTGAACCTGGCAGGCAGAGGTTGCAGCGAGCCGAGATTGTGCCACTGCACTCCAGCCTGGGTGACAGAGCGAGACTTCATCTCAAAAAAAAAAAAAAAAAAAAAAAGAAGAGATGGGGTTTCACCATGTTGGCTAGGCTGGTCTTGAACTCCTGACCTCCTGGCTTCAAGTGATCCACCCGCCTTGGCCTCCCAAAGTACTGGGATCACAGGTGTCAGCCACGGCACCCAGTCTGGGACGACACTTTGAAAACCTTTGATCACACACCTCCACAGCATGGGCTGTAGAGGCTGGGTTGAGTTTGAAATCCGGGATCTGCGACTTTCTAGCTGTGTGACTTCAGTCACATTGCCTAACCTCTCTGGTCTCTGAGTGGATCTTCTTTGTCCAATTCCAGCACTGTGAGAGTTAACAGTTAACTCAGATGGCAGGCAGCTCTCATTATTTAGCCAAGAGGATTAAATAATTAAGAGATGTTGGTCCAGGGATACACAGTTTCAGTTAGACAGGGGAAATAAACTAAATCTCTGGTACAGCATGGTGGCTGTTGTTCATAACAATGTGTTGTATACTTGAAAATTGCTAAGAGAGTAGATGGATGTTAGGTGTTCTCACCACAAAAAAGCTAAGCACATGACGTAATGTAGAGGGTAATTACCTTGATGGAGTCACTCCGCAGTGTAGCCGCATTTCCACACGTGTTGTGCACCATGCCTGCATTTAAAATGCAGTTTTTTTCTAACCAAAAAAAAAAAAAAAAAAAAAAAGAGGCCAGTCCCAGTGGCTCACTCCTGTAATCCCAGTACTTTGAGAGGCCAAGATTAGAGAATTGCTTGAGCTCAGGAGTTCGAGACCAGCCTGGGCAACATAGTGAGACCCTCCATCTCTTAAAAAAAAAAATTAACTAGGTATGGTCTTGCGTGACTGTAGTCTGAGCTACTTGGGAGGCTGAGGCATGAGAATTGCTTGAACCCAGGAGGCTGAGTTTGCAATGAGCTGAGATGGTGCCACTGCACTCCAGCCTGGGCGAAAGAGCAAGACCCCATCTCAAACAAAAACAAAAACAAGAAAAGAAAAGAAAGAAAGAAAAGAAAAGAAATGCTAACAACAACAACAAAAAAAAAAAAAAAAAAAAGAGACGCCGGCTTGGCATTCAGCTGCCCTGAGTTGGGATAGCAGCTCTCCTCCAGGTGCTGGCTTGGTCTTTGGCAAGCTATTTGTTTCTTTGAGCCTCCTTTTTTTCTATATAACTAAGGGATAACGGAATCCATCCTATAGGGATGTTCGAGGAGTTTTGACAAGAGCTAATGGGTGTGGAGGGTTTTCTCAGCGCTTGGCGTTGTGTGAAACCCGTGATGTGAATTAGCTAATTCTACCGCACAATCCTTTGCAGTTGGTTCTATTTTGCTACTTCCCATCTTACAGAGTGGAACACTGTGGCTTAAATATTCAGTGCACATCCTCCTTAAGAGTCTGGAATCTACCGGCCGGGCACGGTGGCTCACGCCTGCAATCCCAGCACTTTGGGAGGCCGAGGAGGGCGGATCACCTGAGATCAGGAGTTTGAGACCAGCTTGGCCAACATGGCGAAACCCCCTGTCTCTATTAAAAATACAAAAATTAGCTGGGCCTTGTGGCAGGTGCCTGTAAGCCCAGCTGCTCAGGAGGCTGAGGCAGGAGAATCGCTTGAATCCAGGAGGCGGAGGTTGCGGTGAGCCAAGATGGCACCACTGCACTTCAGCCTGGGTGGCAGAGTGAGACGCGAGACTCCATCTCAAAATAAATAAATAAATAAATAAATAAAGAGTCTGGGATCCACCTGGGTTTGAGTCCCAGCTGTTCTTCTTAGTGTGTTGCAATTTGTTGCAATTTGCCGAATCTTTCTGGGCCTCAAGAGCCTCTTTCTTTCTTTTTTTTTTTTTTTGAGACGGAATTTCGCTCTGTGGCCCAGGCTAGAGTGCAGTGGCGCAATGTCAGCTCACTGCAAGCTCCGCCTCCCAGGTTCACGCCATTCTCGTGCCTCAGCCTCCCGAGTAGCTGGGACTACAGGCACCCACCACCATGCCCGGCTAATATATATATATATATTTTGTATTTTTAGTAGAGATGGGGTTTCACGTGTTAGCCAGGATGGTCTCGATCTCCTGACCTCGTGATCCGCCAGCCTTGGCCAAGAGCCTCTTTCTAATGAAGCTAATAGCAAGTTTACCTACTAGGGTTGTTGGAGGAACAGCCTCTTTTTTTTTTTTTTTCTTTGAGACAGAGTCTCGCTCTGTCACCCAGGCTGGAGTGCAGGGATGAGATCATAGCTCACTGTAGCCTCAAACTCCTGGGCTAAAGTGATCCTCCCACCTACAGGTGTGCGCCACCCTGCCTGGCTAATTTTTGTATTTTTTGTTTTGTTTTGTTCTATTGAGACGGAGTCTCACTCTGTTGCCCAGGCTGGAGTGCCGTGGTGCAATCCCCACTCACTGCAATCTCCACCTCCCAGGTTCAAGCAGTTCTCCTGCCTCAGCCTCCCAAGTAGCTGGGATTATGCCCAGCTAATTTTTTTATTTTTAGTAGAGACGAGGTTGGCCAGGCTGGTCTTGAACTCCTGACCTCAGGTGATCCGCCCACCTCAGCCTCCCAAAGTGCTGAGATTACAGGCGAGAGCCACCACGCCTAGCCTAATTTTTGTATTTTTTGTAGAGGCGAGATTTCGCCATGTTGCCCAGGCTGGCCTTGAACTCCTGTTCTCAAGCCATCCTTCTGCTTCGGCCTCCCCAAATGCTGGGATTACAGCATGAGCACCACCCCCAGGCTTAACATATCTTTAAAGGGTGCAACACCGTATTGCTGGCTGTGGGCATGATGTTGTGCCATAGATCTCTAGGACTTCTTCATCCTGCATAACTGAAATTATACCTGTTGAAGAACAATTCCCCATTTCTCCTTCCCCCCAGCCCCTGGTAATCACCTTTCTCCTCTCACAACAGAACGCTTTAAGCTTTCTTTCCAGGCCAGTTGGCTTTGTCTCAGGAAGTCCCCAATTTCCTCATCGGTGGAATGGGGATTGAAATGAACCTGCTCCACAGTGCAGTGGGAAAGTCGTATGATGACCCACATCACCCTGGGCCTGTGGGACGCCTGCCTCCCTTTCTGTCTGCTTGAGTCTTGATTTCTGCATCTCTCTCCAGGGACGAGGAGGCTGGACCCTCAATAGTGCTGGCTACCTTCTGGGTCCCGGTGAGTGAGGCTGCGCTCAGCTCTCCATCCCTGGCCTGAGTCTGCCTGGTTGCTGCAGGCAGTGAGTTTGTGACTTGTAAAGACGCTCACCCACATTCACTGAGGCCGTGGATTTATTTGCAGATCTGTCTGGAGGGTTAGTCTAAGCAGAGCGATGGGTGTGTGGACTCTGGAGCCAGAGCCTTGGGCCCAAATCCCAGCTCTGCCCCTTGCTTGGTTTGCAACCTTGATCTCTCTCTCTCGCTCTCTCACTCTTTCTTTCTTTCTTTCTTTCTTTTTTTTTTTTTTGACAGAGTCTCGCTCTGTTGCCCAGGCTGGAGTGCAATGGTGCGATCTCAGCTCACTGCAACCTCCGCCTCCTGAGTAGTTTAAGCGATTCTCCTCCCTCAGCCTCCTGAGTAGCTGGGATTATAGGTGCCCAACACCACGCCCGGCTAATTTTTGCATTTTTAATAGAGATGGGGTTTCACCATGTTGGCCAGTCTGGTCTCGAACTCCTGACCTCAGGTGATCCACTTACTTTTGGCCTCCCAAAATGCTGGGATTACAGGCATGAGCCACCACACCTGGCTGCAACCTTGATCTCCCTATGCCTCAGTTTCCTCATCTGTGACAGTGGGTGTAATGATGGCCCTTACATCCTAGAATGTTGTGAGGATTGAGTTATTAATAGAACAATAGCTGGCGTGTAGTGGGTGCTGTATAATGATTAGCTGCTATTCTTTGTCTCTCTCTCTCTTTTTTTTTTTTTTTTTTTTTTGAGATGGAGTTTCGCCTTGTTATCTAGGCTGGAGTGCAATGGCGCCAATCTTGGCTCACAGCAACCTCTGCTTCCCGGATTCAAGCAATTCTCCTGCCTCATCCTCCCAAGTAGCTGGGATTACACGCATGCACCACAATGCCCCACCGGCTAATTTTGTATTTTTAGTGGAGACGGGGTTTCTCCATCTTGGTCAGACTGGTCTTGAACTCCCAACCTCAGGTGATCCGCCCGCCTCAGCCTCCCAAACTGCTGGGATTATAGGCGTGAGCCACTGCTCCTGGCAACTTTTTTCTCTTTTCCTCCATTTGTCTCTCCCCATTTCTCCAGTTGCATCTTCCCTGGGCAATAGGTGTGCCCATGGCCACGTGCTGCATAGTGAGAATTACATCCATAAAATACCGAGACTCCCATGGTGCTCAAGGTTGGTTTCAGTTTGAGCTTCATTCAGGGAAACCCAGGCAGCAGAGACAGTGTGGCAGGAGCAGAAAGAACGTGAGATGTGGACCCAGACCTAGGTGGCTTCAAGCCCCATTTCTGCCATTAGCAGCAGGGTAATTTTGAGCAAGTGACCGCTTGCAGCTGCACGATTTCCCCACCGGTAGGTAGGGACGGTCAACACGCACCCCGTCCGACAGACTCGGTGGAGGCGCTGCGTCCAGTGAGCCATGCCGTTGAATTGATGGATTATGTGTTTCTTCAGTTCTACTTAACCGACCACCTGGTCTTGCTCTCTCCATCCCTACCCAGTCCTCCACCTTCCCCAGATGGGTGACCAAGACGGAAAGAGGGAGACAGCCCTTGAGATCCTAGACCTGTGGAAGGCCATCGGTGAGTGAGCGGGGAGTTAGAAGTCTTCTCCTGCGCCCTCCTCTGCGGGCTCTCTCCTGGCTTTGGAAACTGGTAGATGTGAGCTCCGGCCCTCACCCTGCCGCTTACTATTTGGGGGTCCTTGGGCAAGTGATGCGTTTCCTTCAAGCTTCTGGGCTGTCACCTGGAGCCCCAGCTTGCTTTAATGTTCTTTTGTTACCAACGTGAAATTCCGAATCCCGTTTGAACCACGGGCCCCGTATTTTCTCTTTGCATCAGACCCCACAGAATCCCTCCACTTTGAAATGACATACATGGAATAATACCATGATTTAGTTGTATGACTCAGTGAGAAAATGCACATTAATTTCCTAGAAGTGTCTGGCATATGGTAGAAATGGAATGGTTTGGCTGGGCATGGTGGCTCACGCCTGTCATCCATACTCAAGCCTCCGAGTAGCTGGGATTACAGGCACCTGACACCACACCCAGCAAATTTTGTATTTTTAGTAGAGATGGGGTTTCACCGTGTTGGCCAGGCTGGTCTTGAATTCCTGACCTCAGGAGATCTGCCCCCCTCAGTCTCCCAAAGTGCTGGGATGAGCCATCGCGCCCGGCCTTATTTATTTTTTAAACTTTTATTTTAGGTTTGGGGGTACATGTGCAGGTTTGTTATATAGGAAAACTTGTGTCACGGGCGTTTGTTGTACAGATTACTTCCTCACCCAAGTACTAAGCCGAATACCCAGTGGTTATTCTCTCTGCTCCTCTCCCTCCTCCCCCCGCTACACCCTCGGGAAGGACCCAGTGTCTCTTGCTCCCGTCTTTGTGTCTGTGTGTTCTCGTCGTTTAGCTCCCACTTGTAACTACGAACGTGTGTGTGAATGTTGTATTTTTGTTTCTAGACGGGCTCCCCTACTCCCACCCTCCACAGCCCTCCAAGAGGAATGTGATGGAGACGTTTGCCAAACCAGAGATTGGAGGTAAAGCCAGGAAACACGGAAGAGAGACACCGACAGGAGAGGGGGAACAAGGATGTGGCAGGCAGAGCTTAGAGGGTAAAGGAAGAAAGGAAGGAAACTGGAACCAACCAGGGACCTCCTCACCTGTAACCACAGCCACTACCCCGACCACTCAGCCTCGACCGTGAATCCCCATCCTGGCCTCGACTGCTCCCTTCACCTCGATTCCTTCACTGCGAATCCCACCTCATGTTCCAACTCTCATTTCCCAGCCTGCATCTAGCACTTTTGCAATTAGGACCCCACACCCAACCTTGATCTCCCCCAGTATCACCCCCTCAAGCTTAGCCTCAGCTACAACATTGACGTCAAATCTCTCACTTTGACCTCATGGTTCAATTTCATTTATTTATTTATTTTTTGGGGATGAAGTTTTGCTCTTGTCGCCCAGGTTGGAGTGCAATGGTGCGATCTTGGCTGACTGCAACCTCCACCTTCTGGGTTCAAGCGATTCTTCTGCCTCAGCCTCCCGAGTAGCTGGGATTACAGGCACGCACCACCATGTCCGGCTAATTTTTGTATTTTTAGTAGAGACGGGGTTTCACCATGTTGGCCAGGCTGGTCCTGAACTCCTGACCTCAGGTAATCCACCTGCCTCGGCCTCCCAAAGTGTTGGGATTACAGGTGTAAGCCACTGCGCCTGGCCTCATGGTTCAATTTTAACATCAACCTCTCTCCTAAATAAGATCTTTATTTCCAGCATTCATTCTATTTTTTTTTTTTTTCTTAAGGAGTCCCTCTCTATTGCCCAGGCTGGCCTGAAGTGGTGTGATCTTGGCTCACTGCAACCTCTGCCTCCCGCGTTCAAGCGATTCTCCTGCCTCAGCCTTCTGAGTAGCTGGGATTACAGGCGCCCGCCACCACATCCGGCTAATTTTTGTATTTTTAGTAGAGACGGGGTTTTGCCATGTTAGCCAGGCTGGTATCCAACTCCTGATCTCAGGTGATCCGCCCGCCTTGGCCTCCCAAAGTGCTAGGATTACAGGCATGAGCCACCACGCCAGGGACCGTTGTATTGTTCACTGCCTAGCACAATGCATGACGCATAGTGGGTACTTGGTAAATATTTGTTAAACGAATGAATTAAACTATGCAAACACAGCCTTCAGCTGCCACCTTCCCACCCGATCATGAGCTCAGCAGATGCCCAAACCCCAGCTTGTCCCACCTTCCTTTAGTTGGATGTTCGCCCCAACCCCATCTCCTTCTTCAATCCTTTTTTTTCTTTTTTTCTTTTTTTCTTTTTTGAGATGGAGTCTCGCTCTGTCGCCCAGGCTGGAGTGCAGTGGCGCGATCTCGGCTCACTGCAAGCTCCGCCTCCTGGGTTCTCGCCATTCTCCTGCCTCAGCCTCCTGAGTAGCTGGGACTACAGGTGCCCACCACCACGCCTGGCTAATTTTTTGTATTTTTAGTAGAGACGGGGTTTCACCATGTTAGCCAGGATGGTCTCGATCTCCTGACCTCATGATCCGCCTGCCTCGGCCTCCCAAAGTGCTGGGATTACAGGCGTGAGCCACTGCGCCCGGCTCCTTCTTCAATCCTAACTCAATTCCTGGAGACGCCATGTCCTTATTTCAAGAGCACTAATTCATTTCAAAAGCATGTACTGGACAATACTGGGTATGATACGCTCCCTGAATTCACTAATTTCCATCCTCACCTCGATTACATTCTGACTCTTGAAAACACCCACCATCACCATGTGCCTTCTTAAAATGTGGGCGGAAAGGGAGAATATGTGGGCAGATGAAAGTAGAGAGAAGGGGCCGGGCACGGTGGCTCACGCCTGTAATCCCAGCACTTTGGGAGGCTGAGGTGGGCAGATCACCTGAGGTCAGGAGTTCAAGACCAGCCTGGCCAACATGGTGAAACCCAATCTCTACTAAACATACAAAAATTAGCTGGGTGCAGTGGCTCGCACCTGTAATCCCAGCACTTTGGGAGGCCGAGGCTGGCGGATCACAAGGTCAGGAGATCGAGACCATCTTGGTCAACGTGGTGAAACCTCGTCTCTACTAAAAACCCAAAAGTTAGCTGGGCGAGGTGGCGGGCGCCTGTAATGCCAGCTACTTGGGAGGCTGAGGCAGGAGAATGGCGTGAACCTGGGAGGCAGAGCTTGCAGTGAGCCGAGATTGTGCCACTGCACTCCAGCCTGGGCGACAGAGGGAGACGGAAAAGGAAGGAGAGAAGGAAAAGAAAAGGTTGTTGGATCTTAGAAGAACTAAAGAGATCTTCCTCCCCAGTTTCATTCCCAACCTCAAGAACCTGGTTTGGGGAGTGATAGTGAGAAAAACCATTCAAAGTTTACCTCTTTCTCTCCCACAGATCTGGGCATGCTCAGCATGAAAATTCCCGAGGAGGAAGATATGCTGAAGTCATAGAGGTCTTCAAATCCCTGTTCCTATCCTTCTTCTCCAGCTCCTCCTGCCCCCTCTGAAACCTTTTCTAGGTACCCTATGCTGAGACTAAGATCCTGAAGTTAAATACCCAGGTCTCATGAAGACATTATAAAGCATTTGAATTATTCTAAAAAATTTCTGGAGTTTCTTAGGTTTTATTGATTCATCCTTGAAATCAGTATAACGTGTTATTAATGGAACCAATAGTAATTCGAGGACTAGTTGGGAGATTCTGGGGTAATCAGGGAATATTCCTGCAACACATTTAAAGGAATTGTGTTCTTTTGGAATCATCCCAATTATAACACGAGCTATTGCATAATACAAATAACCCTCTTAAGTCTGAGAGTCTGTGTCTTTATTTGAAAAGATTCTTCAAAGTGCGTACTTACTCCTCCATATTCTTTCAACCCACATGAGTCTCCTCGAGAAGTGAGGAGAGGCAGTTTGGAGCAGAATGGAGAGAATAAAATGTTTCTTGTCAAACACTCCATTTTTTCCCTTTTAATTAGTCTGGGAATTTTTTTAGGGGTAGCAGAATCCAGGATGATGGGGTCAGGTGTGGGACTGGGAAATCCAGGATGACAGAATCAGGTGAGGGACTGGGAAAATATAACCTATTGGAGGCAATCCATTTTGGATTCTTGTTTTGCTGAAAGTTTTACTTTCATTTTGGGTTTGAGGAGTCACAGGAAAAAGAAACCACAGTGTTACACTGAGGCAGGGGAATCGCTTGAACCCGGGAGGCAGAGGTTGCAGCGAGCCGAGATTGTGCCATTGCACTCCAGCCTGGGCAACAAAGTGAGACTCAAAGTAATTAATGACCAAAATGAGTGACTGAGACAGTGTCAGTCTCCATCCATCGAGGTTTATGAAATCGGCTGTGGGGCACGTCCAGGGAAAGGTGAGCCACAGACACCTCTGTGGCTGTTTTTCTGAAGTTTTCAGGATATTTACTATTTATACATTTCCTTAGACGGGGGCAGGCGTAGAGGCAGAGGGGTGGGTAGGTGGTGAGCTGAATGGTTAAATTCCTATCAGTCTTTAGTTTGTGCCCAGTAAATCTACATTTTAAAAAAATATGTTTCTATTTTTTATTTATTTATTTAATTTAATTTTTTTTTTTTTTGAGACGGAGTCTCGCTCTGTCGCCCAGGCTGGAATGCAGTGGCGTGATATCGGCTCACTGCAAGCTCCGCCTCTCAGGTTCACACCATTCTCCTGTCTCAGCCTCCCGAGTAGCTGGGACTACAGGCGCCCGTCAACATGCCTGGCTAATTTTTTGTATTTTTAGTAGAGACGGGGTCTCACCGTGTTAGCCAGGATGGCCTCGATCTCCTGACCTCGTGATCTGCCTGCCTCGGCCTCCCAAAGTGCTGGGATTACAGGCATGAGCCACTGTGCCCGGCCTATGTTTTTATTTTTATTTTTTTGGAGACAGAGTCTTACCCTGTCACCCAGGCTGGAGTACAGTGGCGCAATCTCAGCTCACTGCAACCTCTGCCTCCCGGGTTCAAGCAATTCTCTTGCCTCAGCCTCCTGAGTAGCTGGGATTACAGGCGCCTTCCACCATGCCTGGTGAATTTTTGTATTTTTAGTAGAGACAGGGTTTCACCACGTTGGCCAGGCTGGTCTTGAACTTCTGACCTCAAGTGATCCACCGCCTTGGGCTCCCAAAGTGCAACGTTTTACATAAGATAAAGTGCATGTTTGAAGGCAAAAAAGGGAGTAAAGGGAGTAGAGGAAGCATCAATTACGTAGACATCTTTGGGTAGGTGGAGGAATGACTGAGCTCATCTTATCTTTGTTCCATGCCTCAGAAGATAAGCTAGTAATGGACATTGTCAGTGTGGAATAAAACAGACCTGAGTTTTAGGAGCTAGACTTGGATTGTAGACCTGAAGTTACAAAGGGTGAGTTCTTGTTTATGGGAAGTCAGCAAAGAATTTCCTTATGAATGATTTGCGGGGGCATTCGTGGATGCCCGGGGTCTCTTCCCTTTCTGTGGGGATCTGGCTGATGCCAAATGCCAGCAACTGCTGTCCAATTGGAAGAGGGCGCTGCCTGACTCAGCCACCAGGCTGACCTCTCCTTTTGCATAAGGAGTTTGGGGAATCCTGAGGTTTTTCTTCGCATAATGAGTAAGTATTAATATTAATATTTATTCATTAATATTGTAATTAATTAATAATTATTACGATAAATTACAATAAATAATTAATAGTAATTAATATTAATTAATTACTATTAATGGCATGGTGGCTCACGCCTGTAATCCCAGCAGTTTGGGAGGTCGAGGCGGGAGGATCACTTGACGTCAGGAGTTCGAGACCAGCCTGGCCAACATGGTGAAACCCCATCTCTACTAAAAATACAAAATTTGCTGGGTGTGGTGTCAGGTGCCTGTAATCCCAGCTACTCGGAGGCTTGGGACGTGAAAATTGCTTGAACCCAGGAGGCAGAGGCTACAGTGAGCTGGGATTGTGCCACTGCACCCCATCCAGCCTGGGTGATAGAACGAGACTCAGACTAAAAAAAATAATAATAAAAATAATAATTATACAGAGTCAAATGTCGGGGATTCAAGGAGGCAGAAAGCAGATGAGTTCTTGCCCTGCTAGAGACTCACGTCCCTGGGAGAAGCAATCACTTAAAGTGATTAAGTTAATACAAGAGGCTGCAGTGAGATTTTTTTTTTAGACAGGGTCTCACTCTATTGCCTGGGCTGGAGTGCAGTTGGGAGATCTTGGCTCACTGCAGCCTTGACCTCCTGGGTTCAAGTGATTCTCCCACCTGAGCCTGCTGAGTAGCTGGGACTACAGACATGCACCGCCATACCCAGCTAATTTTTGTGTTTTTAGTAAAGATGGGGTTTTGCCATGTTGCCCAGGCTGGTTTCTAACTCCTGGGCTCAAGTGATCCGCCTGCCTGGGCCTCCCAAAGTTCCGGGATTACAGGTGTGAGTCACCACACCCAGCTTTGCAGGAGGTTTTGAAGCAGTGTTATGTGATGGGATTTTTTTTTCTTATCAAAAAATAATTTACTGGGCAAGTACGGTGATTCACGCTTGTAATCCCAGCACTTTGGGAGGCCAAGGTGGGCAGATCACTTGAAGTCGAGAGTTTGAGACCAGTCTGGCCAACATGGTGAAACCCCATCTCTATCAAAAAAATTTCTACTACATCTCTACTACAAAAATTGCCAGGCGCGGTGGCTCACACCTGTAATCCCAGCACTTTAACAGGCCGAGGCATGTGGATCACCTGAGGTCAGGAGTTCGAGACCAGCCTGGCCAACATGGTGAAATCCTGTCTCTACTGAAAATACGAAACTCAGCCTGCTACAGTGGCAGGCGCCTGTAATCCCAGCTACTCGAGAGGCTGAGGGAGGAGAATCGCTTGGACCCGGGAGGCAGAGGTTGCTATGAGCCGAGATCTGACACTGCACTCCAGCCTGGGTGACAAAGCTAGACTCTGTCTCAAAAATAAATAAATAAATAAATTATTGCCTTCTATTTTTTTTAGCAGCCCAAGTCCAATGATTGCATTAAAAAAATTTGTTGCATCTATGCCATGAATACAATATTTAGGCAGTCATGTCAGCTTCTTTTATTTTTCTCTTTAGGATAGGGCCTTACTGTCACCCAGTCTGGAGTACAGTGATGCAATCATGGCTCACTGCAGCCTCAACCTCCTGGGCTCAAGCAATCCTCCCACTTCAGCCTCCCCAGTAGCTTGGATTACAGGTGTGCCATCATACCCGGCTAATTTTTATTTTTATTTTTGTAGAGATGGGGGTCTCACTGTTACCTAGGCTGGTCTCGAACTCCTGGCCTTAAGTGATCTTCCTGCCTCAGCCTCCCAATGTGTTGGGATTACAAGCATTAGCCACTAGGCCCAGCCTTACTTCTAATTTTTATTCTTATTTTTAATACATCTCCTTTTGTTTAAGGATATATACCAAGTGCCTAGATTATCAGCTGATAAGTGTTCCATAAATGTCTGTGGAATATTTGTTAGACTTTATTATTATTTTTTGTTATTTTTAAAAGTTATTTATTTATTTTATAGAGACAAGGTCTCACTCGCTTGAGCCCAGGTTGGTCTTGAACTTTTTCTTTACTTATTTTTGGGGTGGAGTCTCACTGTGTTGCCCAGGCTGGACTTAAACTCCTGGACTCAAGCAAACCTCCTGCCTCAGCCTCCCCAGTAGCCGGGATTACGCATGCGTGCCACCGTGCTCAGTTTTTTTCTTATGAGATATTGGAAAATGATGAGACTTTGCTCATTGGAAGAGAAACAGCAACAGACACTAAAATAAATCTGTAAGAAAGCAACAGACATAATCAAACAGAAAACAAAACTCATGGGGGTGGATAAATATTTACTCAAACATCCGGGCAATTCCTACCAAGTGCTTTATGTGTATATGTCATCTGGTAACATTGGAGAAAAACCATCATTGACTGTCTCTTGGGGTGGAGGATGTGGACCTGACTCTGGAATCACTGGGAGTTGGTTTCCCGGTGTGTTTTCAGGTGACGCTTGAATGTCCCCAGCTGACGGAAGGCCTTTTGACAGGTGGGACATTTGTAGGGCTTCTCTCCGGAGTGGGTGCGCTGGTGAACGTTCAGGTTCCCCTTGTGGCTGAAAACTTTGCTGCAGTATTTACATTTGAACGGCCTCTCCCCGGTGTGGATCCTCTTGTGGCCCTGTAAGGTGGACTCGTGGGCGAACCGCTTTTGGCAGACATCACATATGTAGGGCCTCTCGCCAGTGTGGACTCGCTGGTGAACTCGGAGGTCTGAGGGCTGCAAGAAGCGCTTCCGACAGAGATCACATTGAAAGGGTCTTTCTCCTGTGTGTGACCTCCTGTGGATGCTTAGCTGGGAAAAATACTTAAATGATTTATTGCACACGTCACATGCAAAGGGCGGCAGGGCCTTGGCTTCTTGGCCATCCGGGTGACTGACCGGGCCCGCAGGGCCTGGGGAATGAACTGGATTGATCTCAGCTTGTCCCGGGGATTCTCTGTTGCCCACAGGTGTGGCTTCTCCTTGAGGCTCTTCTTGGGAAATGGAGGTGGCGTCTGGTTTGCTTCTTTTGGGACTGCTCAGATTCAGAGCGTCTCCTCTGTTCCCGCTGTGAGTCGAAGCTTCTCTCTCCACAACGCAGGCAGAAGGTGTGTCAGCATCCACATTTTCCACAGAGGCTGTTTTCTGGGGTTCCTTCCCCTCCTTTGCTCTCACCAGATCTGCTGGAAGAAGGGATTCCACACACAACAGTTAATAAAGCGCATTTTCAATACACCAAACTCATTGCAACCAAACACTGACCTTGGCTGAGAAATTCCCCTCAACCTCAAGCCTAAGACATTGGACTGTAGGTCTCTGGAAAGTGGAGGAGAGATTTTGGCAGCTGATCGCCAGCCCCAGGGGATGATAATGCTGGGCCCCCAGCCCCGCACCCCAGAAGAGAGAGACTAACCCCTGTGGATCCAAGTCTTCATACTCACTGGGACTCTTTGGAAGCTGAGGCTCTGGGGATGTCAGTCCTGGGTTCTCTTCCCTGTTTTCCTTCAGATCCTTCTCCAAGTTCTGCTTGGGTCTCGGAGACTTTGGGTCACTTGTTACGTCAATACTCTTGTGTAGCAGAAAGTCCTCTCCCTGAAGAGGAAAAACCAAGAGCAATGACTGCCGTGTCTATACTGGTGGAAGTAGGGACATGTCTGTCCCCTCCTGACTGGACACACCAGACTTCCCATGGACCACCCCATCACCCCAAGTAAACATCACCACCTCATTTCTGTGTCTGTCCCTAATCTGCACCCTCCATATTCTAAATCAGCTCCTTTGCCTGGCGGTTTTCACTGTTTGGTTCTCTGAGAATATTTCTCCCCGCCGTGCCAATGTCTCCCTGCCCCTGACGCTGGAAGCAGCATGACTCTAGGTGGAGGCCCCTAACCCCTGGCACCATTGGCATTGGGGCTGCATCACTCTCCTGGAGGGGGCACTCCTGTGCAGAGCAGAGACCCCGCCTCCACCCTCTAGATGCTATTAACACCCCACCACCCCTGAGAATGCCAAACAAAAATGTCCTCAGACATTGCCAAATGTGTCCTTAAAGGCAAAATCACCAGTAGAGAAACACTCCTCAAATTAAGAAATCAACAGTCTGAGAAAGTGGGTTCCTTGCTGAATGACTTCATGAAATGTCTTTGCGGAAACTGGATGGGGTAGGGACCTTCAGTTCATTCGTCTGTGCCAACTGCCTCCCTCACTTCACTGAGACCATTTCTTAACCCCCACCCTAAATGCTAAAAGCTCTCATGGTGGAGAGAAAAGTAGATGAGGCTTCCCTCTCTGTGATGGCTCAGGAATGAATGTTTGGGGATGTATCATGTCCATGGGGAATGGCTCTAATCTTGTCCTGTGCCAAATCTCTCAATCAGTCCTGCAGCCACACGATTTTCTCCTGTTCCTTCTCCCACCTCTGCCCAGACACCAAGGCCTCACACACTCACCTGCCTCCCGGACAGTGCAGGGACCCTGGGCAGGATCTGCTGCTCTCGGCGGGCCTGGCCTTTCCCCGGACGCATCTGGTTCACAGAGGAGGCCCACTGGCTGGACACGTCTCTCGGATCATCTCTGACACTGACGGGGGCTTCAGCCATCTCGACATCTGAGTTCAGCATAAGATATTCATTGCCGAACAAGTTGACTACAGACTGTAGAGAGAAAAAAGACAATCAGACACTATGAGAACCTGAAAGTAGCTCTCGTATTTCCTGGGTCCTGCCATAATGCTCACACTTTACTGTAATTAATGTTCAAATCTACCCTCCTGATGCAGAATCAGCTCTGTGGACACAGCAATCTGTCTGAATTTTTTTCTTCGCTAGATAAGTACATAAATATGAGTCATTTAGATGAAAGGGTCTCTAACCAAAGAGAAGACAAGGAGAAATATTCTGGGTGAATCCAACTCAACTGGCCAATGGCAGCTCACCTTGTGTTAGAACTTAGGGGCTCATTTGGGGACCTGGAGGCAGATCCCTGCATCTGATACCAACCACTTTCCCTGCCTCAGGATGGGACTTCTGGGCCCCCCTTCAGTTCACTCTAATGCCTCCTTCCCTACGTTCCATCAGGCCTAATATTTTACCAATGTCTTTCTTTCAGGTTGGCCTCACACAGTGTGTGGGTTCCTGTATCCCCTCTGCCTGTCCATCTCCTAGGTCAGGTATTTGCAATATTAGCTGTGCTGATATTTGAGACTGGAGAATTCTTTGGACCCCATCCCAGCTCCCCTTCCCTGCACCAATCACGAGGGTCCCACTCACCCATTTCTTGGGTCTTCTGTTATTTCGTAGCAGGTCCTCCAGGTCTTTGCAGCTCTGCACACCGTTCACCTTGACTAAGACCTGGAGCTCCTGGGGCATGGAGATCATGAACTGCTCCATCACCAGCATGTCCAGGATCTGCTCTTTGGTGTGGAGGTCGGGCCTCAGCCACATATGGCACAGCTCAGTGAGTTTCCTCAGAGCCTGGATGGGGTCCGACTCCTCTGGGCAGCTGAACATCCTGAAGTTCATGTGCCAAGTCTCAGGGTTCCTGTCGTGATTTCCAAGTTGAGTTCCTGGGGACGCCACAGACCGTGGAGTCTCTGACCCAGGGCTGTTGCAGGGTCCTCCCTGAACCCATGAGAGTGTCCAATTTGCAGCCATAACTACTGGAGAATATTTCAATCAGCCTCTGAGCAAGCTCTTCCAGTAGCCAGTATCAAATTGAGACCTATTTACACAGGCTGCCCCTGTTTCTTCTCAGTAATATATTCACAGTTTGTTCAGAAGTCTGCAGGAAAAAAGCATGAGCCCAATTATTTTAACTTTCTACTCCACACACCCCTCCCTTCCAAATCCCTCATCCCAATCCTGGACCCCACTTGTCCATAGGCATCGGACTCAGCACTGTGGAAATGAATCCACTCTTTTCTTCTCTGACTACATGTTCTGGGGTAAAATCTGAATGCTCCCCTGGATTCTGATCTCTAGGGGATCATTGTGCAGAGGTGGAACTGGTTTTCCTTTCAACTGGAACAACACTGCTCTTGACTGTAAATTAAATCAGATATGTATGTGAAGCTCCTAGAATCTGATGTAACAATAATGTCAGTTCTTTATGTTTTCCCGTCAAGACAAGATCCAAGGCAAAGCCCTTAGTCATAATTATGTAAAAAGCTAGAGAAAAATATTAATAGTTACAACCTACGATTGTCCCCAACACATTTTTCCTGTTAACCCCAGGATATTTATTTGCTGCAGGGAAGAGGTGTCACTAAAAAATCCTATGAGAGGCCGGGCGCGGTGGCTCAGGCCTGTAATCCCAGCACTTTGGGAGGCCGAGGAGGGTGGATCACGAGGTCAGGAGATCGAGACCATCCTGGCTAACACGGTGAAACCCCGTCTCTACTAAAAATACAAAAAATTAGCTGGGCATGGTGGCGGGCATCTGTAGTCCCAGCTACTCGGGAGGCTGAGGCAGGAGAATGGCGTGAACCCGGGAGGCGGAGCTTGCAGTGAGATCATGCCACTGCACTCCAGCCTGGGTGACAGAGTGAGACTCCATCTCAAAAAAAAAAAAAAAAAATCCTATGAGAATTAAGCTCCTGCACAGATATGTGGTTGTTTCGGTAAAACACACATTTATGAAATTCATCACTTTTACTAAGAACATGCGCTATGTTGTGCAACCATCACCACTTTCTAATTCCAGAATCACTGCATCACCCCAAAAGAGAACGCCATCCCCATCAGGAATTACCTCCTGCCCCACCCCCCCCCAGCCCCTGGCCATCACTAATCTGCTTATGGTCTCTGGGAGTTTCTCTGTTCCTTATCTCATTCCATAAAATGGATTAAAGTCTTATGAAATTTCCAGGTAGTGGGATCATACCATAGAAAGATTTTTTCTTTTTTCTTTTTGAGACAGGGTCTTGCTCTGTCATCCAGGCTGGAGGGAAATTTGCAGTCATGGTTCCCTTGGCCTCAACCTCCTGGGCTCCAGTGATTCTCCCACCTCAGCTTCCCAAGTAGCTGGGACTACAAGTGCATCACCACGCCCGGCTAATTTTTATAGGTTATTTTTGTAATAGAGACGGGGTTTCGCCATGTTACCCAGGCTGGTCTCAAACTCTGGGCTCAAGCGATGCGTTTGCTTCGGCCTCCCAAAATTCGGGGATTACAGGCGTGATTGCATTGCAGCTGGCCTACATTTTTAAAAAATTTTATTCTTTTATTTATGTTTTTTGAGGTGGAGTTTCACACTGTTGCCCAGGCTGGAGTGCAGTGGTGCAATCTCAGCTCACTGCAACCTCTGCCGCCCAGGTTCATATGGCTCTCCTCCTTCAGCCTAAGTAGCTGGGATTACAGGCCCCCGCCCAGCTAATTTTTATATTTTTAGTACAGACAGGGTTTCACCATGTTGAACAGGCTGGTCTCAAACTCCTGACCTCGGGTGACATGCCTTGGCCTCCCAAAGTGCTGGGATTATAGGCGTGAGCCATCGCGCACAGCCCAATTTTTTTTTTTCTTTTTAAATTTGGTTCTAAACGTAGCTTCAAAAGGCAAAAGCCACTGAGTGATATTCTCCAGGCATCAATTATCACCCAAGTTCAACAGCTATGAGAACACAGCCCTGCTTCCCTAGCCACAGATGGGGGAAGAAACTTGAAGGTCTGCAGAGAGGAGAAAAAACTGGCAGGAGGGTCTCAGGAAAGGTCACTGGTAGCCTGGAGGGCGAGTGCCCCACACTTCCTGGAAGGACTCTGAGCAAGTACAGAACAGAGAGACAGCCAGGGAGACAATCGGCAGAGGCGGGAGACAACCCAGAGGAGGAGACAATATTTACACACCACACATCTCACGGGGCTCCTGTGCAAAACATAAGCAACTCAAACTCCTCCAGAGCGAGAAAACAACCCACTAGAAGGGCTTAAGGCGCCTGTGTGGACATCTCAGATGAAGACATGTGAATGGCCAGCAGGTCTAGGAAAAGGTGCTCGTCATCACTCATCATCAGGGACATGCAAATCCAAACCACAAGGCGCCCCTCACGCCTGCTAGAGTGGCTGTTCTCAAAAAGACACATGGAACGAGTGTTGGTGAGGATTCGGGGGAAAGGGGTCCTCTGCGCCCTGTGCTGGGATGTAAATTAGAGCAGCCGATATGGGAGACAGTAGAGAAGCTCCTCAGAAAATTTAAAGTCCAACAACTGCATGATCCGGCAACCCCGCTCCGGGGTAGGTACACAGAGGAAAGGAAATCAGGACATGGACTCCAAAACAGTGAAACTCTGAAGTGACAGACGGCGGGAAGGCGGAAAAACTACCTACTAGGTACTATCCTCATATCCTGGGTGACAGGTTCAGTGATACCCAAAACCTCAGCATCACTCAGTACACTCATGTAACAAATCTGCACAGGCACCCACCGAACCTAAAATAAAAGTGGGATTTTTTTTAAGTTATCTATTTTTGTTTTTAAACTTTCAGAAGTGTCTTGCTCTGTCACCCAGGCTGGAATGCAGTGGTGCATCCTGGCTTGCTGCAGCCTTGACTTCTTGGGTCCAAGTGATCCTCCTGCCTCTGCTTCCCAAAATTCTGGGATTACGTGTGAGCCACTATACCTGGCCTACTTAAATTATTTTTATTTTTATTTCATTTTATTGATTTATTTTTTGAGACAGAATCTCGCTCTATCCCCCAGGCTGCAGTGCAGTGGCCGATCTGGGCTCACTGCCACCTCTGCCTCCCGGGTTCAAGCGATTCTCCTGCCTCAGCCTCCCGAGTAGCTGGGATTATAGGCGTGAGCCACCCCTCTCGGCTAAATTTTGTATTTTTAGTAGAGATGGGGTCTCGCCATGTTGGCCAGGCTGGTCTCAAACTCCTGAACTCAAGTGATCCCTATGCCTCGGCCTCCCAAAGTGCTGGGATTATAGGTGTGAGCCACCGCACCTGGCCATTAAAACTTTTTTTAAAAAAATAAAAGAAATAAAGTTAAATAGGTCTACTGCACAGCATGGTGACTATAGTTCACAGCAATGTACTGTATACTTGGAAATTGCTAAGGGAGTCGATTTCAAGTGTTGTCCAAAAATGATAAGACAGTGAGGTAGAGCCTATGGCAGTTTGCTCGATTTAGCCGTTGCACAATGCGTACACACCTTGACACACTATGCTGTGCAGCGGACATATACACCATTATATATGTATATTTCTCAATTTGAAAGTAAATTAGGCCTGGTGCAATGGCTTACTCCTGTCACCCCAGTGCTCTGGGAGGCGGCGGTGGCAGGATCACTTCAGCCCAGCAGTGAACCGTGATTGTGCCACTGTGCTCCAGCCTGGGAGACACATCCAGCGGCCATCTCGTTTTGTTTATTTATTAAGTAAATCGATACATTTTTTAAAAGCATACAGATATGAGAAAAGGCAGCCTGAAATTCTGGGAATTAAAGAGGTTTTCCCGCCTAAGCGCCCCTGCTCAGAAAGCGGAGATCGAGGCTGAGGCGGGCAGATTGCTTGAGCCGAGGAGTTCGAGACCAGACTGGGCAAAGCAGCGAGACCACGTCTCTATAGTAAATAAAAAAATGCACTCGGGCGGTGTGGTGGTGTGCTCCTGCAGTCCCAGCTAGGTGGAGGCCGAGGAGGGCACATAGCTTGAGCCTGGGAGTTCCAGGCCAGCCTGGGAAATGAGCGAGACCCCGTCTCTGAAAAATAAAATAAAAAAAAACCTAACCATGATGAGAAAGTTAACATTATTACTTTATTTTTCTCCTTTTTTTTTTTTGAGACGGAGTTTTGCTTTGTTACCCAGGCTGGAGTGCAATGGCGCGACCTCGGCTCACTGCAACCTCTGCCTCCTGGGTTCAAATGACTCTCCTGACTCAGTCTCCTGAATAGCGGGTATTACCCTAACCTCTGCCTCCTGGGTTCAAACGACTCTCCTGACTCAGTCTTCTGAATAGCGGGTATTACGGGCGCCCGCCACCACGCCCGGCTAATTTTTGTATTTTTGTTAGAGTTGGGGTTTCACCATGTTGGTCAGACTGGTCTTGAACTCCTGATCCCGTGATCTGCCCACCTCGGCCTCCAGAGTAGCTGGGATTACAGGCGTGCGCCACTGGGCCCGACCGAGAAAGTTAATATTATTCCTAGTTTACAGAAGCACTTTCATCGCCAGTCAGAGTTAATCATGGGGTGCAAAGGAGACCCGCTGCCTTCACAAAGTCTCCGAGAAAATAAATGCATGAGAAAATAAACCCAAACTTTCTGAAACCAAGCCCCCGCATGCCAGCTCCGAAACCCCACAGCCATCCCCGCTGGACACTTACCTCCTTCCCGGCTTCTGCCTCCGACCTTCTCGGTCTGGGATGCGCTCTCCAACCGGCCTGGAGCTGAACTGCGTCTATTTATGGAGAAGCGGGACTCCAGGCCCCGTTTCCGGTTCCCTGCGCCGCCCCGTGATTGGTTTAGGGCCATAGAGTCCATTTTACGTAATCGGCGTTGATTACATTTCCCACTGAAACCCCACCCACAGGAAATTAATGTATTAAACATGCCTACTGTGCAAATAATACAGGTTTTCCCGCTCTACTGAGTTGTCATATTGCTGAAGTATGTGGAGGCCTCAGAAAATATAGATCTGCAAGTTTTAACCACTTTGGGTCCCCTCATGCCACAGACAGTAATATCCTAACAAGTAAAGGACGTGTTAACAGCTGGTTGACTTCGCTTATTAAAACAAAACGGAAAAAGAAAAAAAAAAGAAAAATTCAAAATAGAGTTGGTTGATTAATATCAAACCAGTGATTTAATCTCATTTTTAATCTCATTTGAGCGAAGCTTTCACACGCGAATTCCAAGATATTGAAAATTGTGGACACTCATTGTTGATATGTAATGAATGTTTGTGATAATTTTTTACTTTTTTCTTTTTTTCAAAATCTTGGAATTGGCATGTGAAAGCTTTGTTCAAACTAAACTAAATCACTGATTTGATATCAGCCTTATATAAAAGCAGTGGGAACCAGAGAAAGGTACATGGTCCCCACTCTGCATTCACTCCAGGACAGTGCCAGGGTGGTTTATAGATACATTGAGGGTCCTACGGGGTTCCCTAGTTCTCAGCCCCCTCAGTTAGGGCTCTCAAGCAAGAAAAGCCTTAACGGTGGGTGTGAATTTTACTGTGTGGATCATGGAGTTAATGTGGATAATTAAGTGCTAGGCAGGATTAGATTACAATTTGGGAAGTTCACACCATCAATTGGATGATACTAATCCATTCAAGTAGTGACTCATTCATTTTAATTTCAGAGGAAACCTTCTCGTCTAACCTTTAGGATAAATTGAAGGGCTCTTAATTTTACGCTGATTCTGGTTTAAATCCTCGGAAAATCTTAAGCCGCTTAACTCTGGGAACTTCAAACTTCTTGTGACTAGAACCTTCCTGATGTGTTGTTTTGAAGATGCAATAAGACTGGGTCAATAAAGTGCTCGATACAAGGTCATTTTGCCAAACAGTTGTGACAATTATTTTCTGGTGCATTTTCTCATACTTTGTGATATTTTCCCTTCTTAACCACTGAGGTGTTGACAATGGGTTGGAGTTAAGAATGGAATTAATGGCCGGGCGCGGGGGCTCACGCCTGTAATCCCAGCACTTTGGGAGGCCAAGACGGGCGGATCACGAGGTCAGGAGATCGAGACCACCCTGGCTAACACGGTGAAACCCCGTCTCTACGAAAAATACAAAAAAGTAGCCAGGCGTGGTGGCAGGTGCCTGTAGTCCCAGCTACTCGGGAGGCTGAGACAGGAGAATGGCATGAACCCGGGAGGCGAAACTTGCGGTGAGCGGAGATCACACCACTGCACTCCAGCCTGGGCGACAGACCGAGACTGCGTCTCAAAAAAAAAAAAAAAAAAAAAGGAATTATTCACTGGAATTAACTGGGAGCTGCCTAAACCACCATCTTCCTATCTGCTTCCCCCGAATCCTCCCCTCTGGAAACTCACAGTCTATTTCCGTGAAGTACGTTGTTGGTATTTTGGTAGGGATCGCATCGAATCTGTAGATGTCTATTAATAGTATGGTCTTTTTCACAATGTTGATTCTTCCCCCCTACGAACATGTCTTCCCATTTTCTGGGGTCCGCTTTAATATTTTTCATTAGTGTTTAATAGTTTTCCTTGTGGAAATCTTTCACCTCCTTAGTTAAATTTACTTCCAGGGTTTTGGGGTGTCTTTTGCTCTTGTAAATGAGATTGCTTTCTTGATTTTTTTCTTGCCACTAGTTCGTTGTTGGTGTATAAAAACACTACTGATTTTTGCATATCGACTTAGTATCTGGCCACCTTACTGAATTGGTTTATCAATTCTAAGAGTTTTACTGGTGGAGGTTTCAGGGATTCTTATAGATGACATCATGTTGTTGGCAAAGAGAGACAATTCGACTTCCTCCTTCTGAATTTGGATGCCCTTTGTTCCTTGCTCTGGTTGAGACTTTCCCAACACATTATTATTAACGAAGGTCACCAGGCTGAAGTTTAGAAACAGGTATACATTGTGATGCAATCGCCAGGACCAAGCTAGTTAACATCTCCCTCAACTCACATAGATACCATGTTCTTTCCTTCTTCTTATTTGTTTAATTCTAAATTATTGGGCTCAAGCAATCCTGCTTCAGCCTCCCTAGCAGCTAAGACTACAGGCACGAGCCACATCTGGCTTTCTTTTGATATCGTTTTTTTTTTTTTTTCTTTTTGAGATGGAGTCTCATTCCATCACCCAGGCTGCAGTTGCAGTGGCGCGATCTTGGCTCACTGCAACCTCTGGCAGGAGGATTGCTTGACCCAGGAATTAAGGACATAAATAGATAATGAAAAGAAAATAGTCACTATGTGAGTTGACGAATACATTAATTAGCTTGATTGTAGTGATAATTACACCATGAATAGGGATATGTAAACACCAGCATGGTGACCTTAGTCACCAAGGACGGATAGAGGCCAGGAATTGGAGAGCAGCCTGGGCAACATAGCGATACCCCCATCTTTACAAAACACTTTGTTAATTAGCCCAGTGTGGTGGTGCTTGCCTGTAACTCCAGATACTCAGGAGGCTGGAGCAGGAGGCTCTCTTGAGCCCAGGGGTTCAAGGCTGCAGTGAGCTATGAGTTTTCCATTGCACCCAGCCAAGGTGACACAGTGAGACCTTGGCTCTAAAAATCAATCAATCAATAAACAAATTTATCCACACAGGTAGGAGATCTCTACAAGAAAAACTATAAAATACTGATGAGAGGAAATGAAGAGGGCACACAAATGGAAAGATATTCCATGTTCATAAATCGGAAGAATTCACATTGTGAAAATGACCACACTATTAATAGAGATCTACAGATCCAACTCAATCCCTACCAAAATGTCAAGGACATTCCTCATGAGAACATGACATGTTTCAAGAGGAGAGGATTGGAGGGAATTGGGTAGGTAGATGGTGGTTTTAGGCAGATTCTAGTTCATTCCACTTAATAACTCCATCTGAACTCTGACTCACTATCAATACCTCAATTCTTAACAAGGAAAAACATCACAGAGTATGAGAAAATGCATCAGAAAATAAGTGTCAGAACTTTTTGGCAAAATGACCTTGTATCGGGTACTTTACTGACATAATCTGGTTTTTTGTTTGTTTGCTTTTTGAGATGGAGTTTTGCTCTTGTTGTCCAGGCTGGAGTGCAATGGCATGATCTCAGCTCACTGTAACCTCCGCCTCCCGGGTTCAAGTGATTCTCCTGCCTGAGCCTCCCGAGTAACTGGGATTACAGGCATGCGCCACCACGCCTGGCTAATTTTGTATTTTTAGTAGAGATGGGGTTTCTCCATGTTGGTCAGGCTGGTCTCAAACTCCTGACCTTGTGATCCACCCACCTCAGCCTCCCAAAGCGCTGGGATTATAGGCGTGAGCCACCACATCCGGCCAACATAATCTTATTTAATCTTCAAAACAACATGTCAGGAAGGTAATAATTCCCTGGTTCTAGTCACAGGGAGTTTGAAGTTTCCAGAATTCAGTGGGTTAAGATTTCCTAAGGATTGAAACCAGAATCAGTATAAAGTGCACTTAATTGTCATTCCACATGGTCTCCATGATCCACACAGTAAAATTCACACCACCATTAAGGCTTTTCTTGCTTGAGAGGCCTAACTGAGGGGGTTGAGAACTAGGGAGCACTCAGTATGTCTATAAACCACCTCCCATCATCCTAAAGTGAATGCAGAGTGGGGACCATGTGCCTTCCTCTGGTTCCCACTGTTTTTACCTAAGAGTAGGTTGGCTGATATCAAAGCAGTGATTTAGCCTAGTTCAAGCACAGCTTTCCCATGTCAATTCCCAGATTTTGAAAAGTGAAAAATTATCACTACTACTCATTATGTATCAACAATGACTGTCCCTTTTTTTTTCAATATCTTGACATTCACATGTGAAAGCTTTCCTCAAACTAGAGCAAATCACTGGTTTGATATTATTCAACCAACTCTTAACATGTCCTTTACTCATTAGGATATTACTGTCTGTGCCATGAGGGGACGCAAAGTGGTTAAAACTTGCAGATCTATAGTCCCTGAAGCCTCCAAATACTTCAGAAATATGAAATGTAATTCAGTAGAGCGGGAAAACCTATGTTATTTGCATGGTAGGCATGTTTAATACATTAATTTCCTGTGGGTGGGGTTTCATTGAGAAATGTAATCAATGCTAATCACCTTCAAAGGATTCTATGGCCCTAAACCAATCATTTGGGGGCCCAGGGGACTGGAAGAGAGGCCTGGAGTCCCGGAGGTTCCCTATAAATAGACAGTTCAGCTCCAGAGCAGTTGGAGAGCACATCCCAGAAGAGAGGAGGCTGGAGGCAGAAGTCAGGAAGGAGGTAAGTGTCCACTGGGGATGTCTGTGGGGTTTTGGAGTTGGCCTGCAGGGGTTGGTTTCAGAAAGATTTGGATTGAGGGGTTGGTTTCAGAAAGATTTGGGTTGGGGTGTTGGTTTCAGAAAGATTTGGGTTTATTTTTTCATGCATTTGCCCGGACACCTTGTGAAGGCAGTGGGTCTGCTTTGCACCCTATTATTTATTCTGACTTGTTATATAACTCTCCTGTAAAATAGGAATAATATTAACTTTCTCATCGTGGTTAGGCTACATTTTATTTTTTAGAGACGAGATCTGTCTCACTGCCCAGACTAGACTGGAATTCCCAGATTCAAACGGTCCGCCTGCCTCTGCTTCCCGAGGAGCAGGAACTACAGGCACTTGCCACCATGCCTGAATAAATGTTTAATTTTTTTGTACAGATGGGGTCTCAGTACATTGCCCAGGCTGGTCCTGAACTCCTGGGATCAAGCATGCTCCCATCTTGGTCTTCCAAACTGTTGGAATTACAGGTGTAAGCCACCTTGCCGGCCACACACCACTTGTTAAAAAGCATCGCTGGATTCTCCCTTTCCACAGGGTAAAATCAGCCATTGATGAATGGGCATCAACCTACTAGGCCAATGAGAATCTGCACTAAGTGTCCCTACCTGGGGGTCCTGTGTGCTATATACTCCCAGAATTGAATACTAACCCGCGTACCTGCTTTTATTTTTTCCCTTGTCCCATTGCTTGTTTTAATGGGAAATGAACTGACAGCGAATACAAAGTGGTTTCTAGGAACATGAACCCCTTTTTTTAGAGACAGGCTCTCACTATGTTGCCCAGGTGGTTATCAAACTCCTGGGCTTGAGGGATCCCCCCTCCTCAGCCTCCTGAGCAGCAGCAGGTGCCCTGTGGCAAAACCATTTTTAATTCCAGAATTTCAGGCTGCCTTTTCTCTCTCATATCTGTATGCTTTTTCAAAAAAAAATTTACTTTTAAATTGAAAAACAAGAAAGATACATATTTATGGTGTACAGCATAATGTGCTTTGCAGGATAGAAACACTGTAAAATGGGTAAATTGAGCTGATATTCACATGCCTTACTTTATGGACTAATCATTTTTGGTCATGAGGATGCTTAAAGTCTACTCTTTAAGCAATTTCCAATTATACAATACATTGTTATGAACTGAAGTCACTATGTTGGACAATTGCTCTCTTGAACTGATCTCTTCAACTGAAATTCATACCCTTAGACCTATATCTCCCCAACCCTCACCACAGCCCTGTTAACCACCATTCTACTCACTGCTACTATGAGTCTACTGGGAAATTTTTTTTTTTTTTTTTGGTGACAGAGTTTTGCTCTTGTTGCCCAGGCTGGAGTGCAATGTCGCGATCTCTGTTCACCGCAACCTCTGGCTCCCGGGTTGAAGTGATTCTCCTGCCTCAGCTTCCCGAGTAGCTGGGATTACAGGCATGTGCCACCAAGCCTGGCTAATTTTGTATTTTTAGTACAGACGGGGTTTCTCCATGTTGGTCAGGCTGGTCTTGAACTCCCGACCTCAGGTGATCCACCCACCTCAGCCTCCCAACGTGCTGGGATTACAGGCGTGAGCCACCATACTCAGCCTGAGTCCACTGGGTTTTTAATTATTGTTTACATTACCTACTTCTTTTATTTTTAAAACTATTTTATAATTTCAAGTTTTATTTTAAATTTGGGGTGTACCTGTGCAGTTGTGTTACATGAGTATATTGAGTGATGCTGAGGTTTGAGGTATGACTCTACCCATCACCCAGGATGTGAGGATAGCAACCAATAGGTAGTTTTTCAACCCTCCCTCCCTCTATCCCTCCAGAGTTTCACTGTTTTGGAGTCCACGTCCTGATTTCCTTTCCTCTGTGTACCTGTCCCGGAGCGGGATTGCCGGATCATGCAGTTGTTGGACTTTAAATTTTCTGAGGAGCTTCTCTACTGTCTCCCATATCGGCTGCTCTAATTTACATCCCAGCACAGGGCGCAGAGGACCCCTTTCCCCCGAATCCTCACCAACACTCGTTCCATGTGTCTTTTTGGGAACAGCCACTCTAGCAGGCATGAGGGGTGCCTTGTGGTTTGGATTTGCATGTCCCTGATGATGAGTGATAATGAGCACCTTTTCCTAGACCTGCTGGCCATTCACATGTCTTCATCTGAGGTGTCCACACCGGTGCCTTAAGCCCTTCTAGTGGGTTGTTTTCTCGCTCTGGAGGAGTTTGAGTTGCTTACGTTTTGCACAGGAGCCCCATGAGATGTGTGGTGTGTAAATATTGTCTCCTCCTCTGGGTTGTCTCCCGCCTCTGCCGATTGTCTCCCTGGCTGTCTCTCTGTTCTGCACTTGCTCAGAGTCCTTCCAGGAAGTGTGGGGCAGTTGCCCTCCAGGCTTCCAGTGACTTTTCCCAAGACCCTCCTGCCAGTTTTTTCTCCCCTCTGCAGACCTTCAGGTTGCTTCCCCCACCTGTGTCTAGGAAAGCAGGGCTGTGTTCTCATAGCTGTTGAACTTGGGTGATAACTGATGCCTGGAGAGTATCACTCAGTGGCTCCTGCCTAATGAAGCTAGGTTTAGGAATTAATTTTTAAAAATCTTATTATTGTATCAACCCACTTCTTTAAAATATCAAAGAGCACTAGACTTTAAATCCATTTTCTGAGATGAGATTAGGAATAGAGAAACCCTTAGAGACAGAAGGTAGATTAGTGATTGCCAGGGGCTGGGGTGGGTGGGCAGGGGGTGATCACTGATGGGGATGGGGTTGCTTTTAGGGTGATGAGATAATTCTGGAGCTAGAAACTAGACAGTGGTAATGGTTGCACAACATGGTGCATGTCTTAGTCCCATGAAATTTTTCACTTGAAGAGGGTAAAAATGATGAAATTATGAATGTGCATTTCACCAAAATAACAAAATATCTGTGTAGGAGCTTAATCCCCATAGGATTCTTTAGTGCTGTCCCTTCTCTGGAGTGAATAATTCTGGGATTAAGAGGGTTTGTTGTGGGACAATATCTTACGTTGTAACTATTTTTATTTGTCTTATTTGCATAATTATGACTAAGGATTTGCCTTGGATCTTATCTTGATAAGAAAACATAAAGAATTGACATGATTGTTATGTCAGATTTTAGGCGCTTCACATTCCTGTCCTATTTTATTTACAGTCAAAAACAATGTTGTTCGATGGGCAGGAAAACCAATTCAGCCTTTGCACAATGATCTCCTAGAGATCAGAATCCAGGGGAGTATTCAGATTTTACTCCAGAACATGTAGTCAGGTGTAGACACTGGAAGAATAACAGAGTGGATTGATTTCCACGGTGCTGAGTCCAATGCTAGAGGGGAAGTGGGGTCTGGGATTGGGATGAGGGATTTGGAAGGATGGGGTGGGTAGAGTAGAAACGTTAACAGAGCTCATGCTTTTTTTCCCTGCAGACTTCTGAATGAACAGTGAATCTATTACTGAGGAAAACCAGGGGTGGCCTGTGTATATAGGTCGCAATTAGACACCGGCTTCTGGAAGAGCTTTCCCAGAGACAGATTGAAATATTCTCCAGTAGACATGGCTGCAAATTGCACACCCTCATGGGGTCAGAGAGAATCCTGCAACAGCCCTGGGTCAGAGCCACCACGGTCCATGCCATCCCCAGCAACTCAACTTGGAAATCATGACAGTGATCCTGAGACTTGTCACGTGAACTTCAGGATGTTCAGCTGCCCGAAGGAGTCGGACCCCATCCAGGCTCTGAGGAAACTCACTGAGCTGTGCCATCTGTGGCTGAGGCCCGATCTCCACACCAAAGAGCAGATCCTGGACATGCTGGTGATGGAGCAGTTCATGATCTCCATGCCCCAGGAGCTCCAGGTCTTAGTCATGATGAATGGTGTGCAGAGCTGCAAAGACCTGGAGGACCTGCTACGAAATAACAGAAGACCCAAGAAATGGGTGAGTGGGAACCTCGTGATTGGTGCAGGGAAGGGGAGCTGGGATGGGGGCTGCACGGTGCAGCTGGACTCGAGAGGACCCGAGGGGCTGCTCTAGGTCAGGACTTCCAAGTAGAGGAGAGTTTGCCCGTCAGGGACACATGGCAGTGTCTGGGGACAGTTTTTATTGTCACAAGGGGGAGGACAGGAGATGCTGCTAAGCATTCTCCAAAGCTCAGGACAACCCATCATGACAAATAATCATCCAGATTCAATTATCAGCTGTGCTGAGACGGCAAGTTCCTGGTGTAGGAGATGGACAGGCAGAGGGGGTACAGGGAGAGGCCAACATGAAAGAAAGACATTGGTAAAATATTAGGCCTGATGGAAGGTAGGGAAGGAGGCATTAGAGTGAACTGAAGGGGGGCCCAGAAATACCATCCTGAGGCAGGGAAAGTGGCTGGTATCAGAGATGCAGGGATCTGCCTCCAGGTCCGCACATGAGCCCGTCATCGGCCAATTGAGTTGGATTCACCCAGAATATTTCTCCCTCTTTTCTCTTTGGTTTAGAGACCCTTTCATCTAAAGGACTCATATTTATACACTTATCTAGAAAAGAAAAAAGTTCACACAGAGCTGATTCTGCATCGGGAAGGCAGATTTGAACATTAATTACAGTAAAGTGTGAGCATTATGGCAGGACCCAGGGAATATGAGAGCTACTTTCAGGTTCTCATAGTGAGTCTGATTGCTTTTTTTTCTCTCTATAGTCTGTAGTCAATTTTCTTGGCAAGGAATATCTTATGCAGGAATCAGATGTGGAGATGGCTGAAGCCCCCGCCAGTGTCAGAGATGATCCGAGAGACGTGTCCAGCCAGCGGACCTCCTCGGTGAACCAGATGCGTCCGGAGGAAGGCCGGGCCAGCCGAGAGCAGCAGATCCTGCCCAGGGTCCCTGCACTGTTCAGGAGGCAGGTGAGTGTGTGAGGTCTTGGTGCCTGGGCAGAGGTGGGAGAAGGAATGGGAGGAAATCTTGTGGCCACTGGACTGATTGAGAGATGTGGCACAGGACAAGATTACAGCCATTCCCCATGGACATGGTACATCCCCAAACATTCATTCCTGAGCCATCACAGAGAGGGAAGCTTCATCTACTTTTCTCTCCACCATGAGAGCTTTTAGCATTTAGGGTAGGGGGGTAAGAAATGGTCTCAGTGAAATAAGGGAGGCAGTTGGCACAGATGAATGAACTGAAGGTCCCGTCCCCATCCAGTTTCCTCAAAGACATTTAATGTAATAATTCAGCAGGGAACTCACCTCCTACAGATTGTCAATTTCTTAATTTGAGGAGTGTTTCTCAACTGGGGTGATTCTGCCTTTCCGGACACATGGCCATGTCTAGAGACATTTTTGGTGTCATTGTAGGGGCTGGTGGGGTGTTAATAGCATCTAGAGGGTGGAGGCGGGGTCTCTGCTCTGCACAGGAGCGCCCCCTCCAGGAGGGTGATGCAGCCCCAATGCCAGTGGTGCCAGGGGTTAGGGGCCTCCACCTAGAGTCATGCTCCTTCCAGTGTCAGGGGCAGGGAGATGCTGGCACAGCGGGGAGAAATATGCTCAGAGAACCAAACAGTGAAAACCACCACACCTGTGTCATTAGAAGGGTTGGTGCGTCCAGTCAGGAAAAGGCAGACATGTCCTTCCACCGGTTTAGGCATGGCAGTCATTGCTGTTGGTTTTCCATTGTCAGGAAGAGGACTTCCTGCTGCCAGAGACTACTGTCATGAAAGGTGACCCAAAGGCTCTGAGACCCAAGCCGACCTTGGAGAAGGACCTGGAGGAAGACAGGGAGGAGAACCCAGGACTTACATCCCCAGAGCCTCAGCTTCCAAACAGTCCCAGTAAGTATGAAGACTTACACCTGTGTGGAGATAGCCCCTCTCTTCTGGGGTGTGGGGCTGGGGTCCCAGCATTATCATGTCTGGGGGAGTTGGCACTCAGCTGCCAAAGCCTCTCCATCCCTCACTCTCCAGAGACCTACAGTCCAATGTCTTAGGTTTAAGGTTGAGGGGAAGTTGTCAGCCAACATCAGTGTTTGGTTGCAATGAGTTTGGTGTACTGAAAATGCACCTTATTAACTGTGTGTGTGGAATCCCTTCTTCCAGCAGGTGTGGTGGGAGCAAAGGAGGGGAAGGAACCCCAAAAAAGAGCCTCTGTGGAAAATGTGGTTGCTGACACACCTTCTGCCTGCGTTGTGGAGAGAGAAGCTTCGACTCACAGCGGGAGCAGAGGAGACGCTCCGAATCTGAGAGGTCTCAAAAGAAGCAAACCAGATGCCACCTCCATTTCCCAAGAAGAGCCTCAAGGAGAAGCCACACCTGTGGGCAACAGAGAATCCCCGGAACAAGCTGAGATCAATCCAGTTCATTCCCCAGGCCCTGCGGGCCCAGTCAGTCACCCCAATGGCCAAGAAGTCAAGGAACTGCTGCCCTTTGCATGTGAGGTGTGCGGCAAGAGGTTTAAGTATCGCGGCAAGTTAGCCGTCCACACGAGATCACACACAGGCGAGAGACTCTTTCAGTGTAATCTCTGCGGGAAGCGCTTCATGCAGCGCATAGGCCTGCAATTTCACCAGCGAACCCACACTGGCGAGAGGCCCTACACGTGTGACATCTGCCAGAAGCAGTTCACCCAGAAGTCCTACTTGAAGTGTCACAAGAGAAGCCACACAGGGGAGAAGCCCTTCGAATGTAAAGACTGCAAGAAAGTTTTCACCTACAAAGCAAATCTGAAGGAGCACCAGCGCATACACTCTGGAGAGAAACCCCACAAATGTTCCAAGTGTCCAAGAGCCTTCGGTCGGCCGGCGACCTTAAGACGCCACCAGAAAACACATCGAGAAGCCACTTCACAGTGACTTCACCATCGGGTCTGTCTTCTGCACCAAGAAAGTGTGAATGAGGATTTTTCACCGATGTTGTCAGATGACGTTTGACAGATGAAGGGCGCCTGGCACACAGAGGAGTGCCCTAGATAGGAATTCCTAGGATGTTTGTTTAAATCTTTTTCCTCCCCAGTGAATTTTGGTTTTTGTTTCATTATTTCTATTGTTTTAGGTTTATTTTGGTTTGTGTTGCTGTTCTTTCAATAAACATCTTATTAGTTTTCAATATTTTGTAACAAAAAACGGTCTCCTGATTGACATGCTGTTATGCACTGTTTTGCTATAAAGTACAATTGTCCAAGGAGGGTGTCCGGATTAAATACACGATATGCCTGGGGAAATCTGGGTTTCAGATAAACGTTTTTTGTTTTTTTAGTATCAGCTTGTTCTAAATTATTCATTATTTATCTGAAACTCAGCTTTTATTAGGTATCCTAAATAGTTTTCTTTTTTATTTTTTTTCTATTCTTTTTTTTTGAGATGGGGTCTCCCTCTGTCAACCAGGCTGGATTGCAGTAGCAGGATCATCGCCCACTGCAGCCTCGACCTTCCAGGCTCAGGCAGTCCTCCCGTCTAAGCCTCCCAAGTAGCTGGGACTACAGGATCATACCACCACTTCAGCCAATTTTTGTGTTTTTTTGTGGAGATGAAGATTTGCCTTGTTGCCCAGGCTGGTCTTGAACTCCTAAGTACAAGTGATCCAACTGCCTCGGCCTCCTTAAGTGCTGGCATTACAGGCATGAGCCGCTGTGCCCTGTATTGTTTTTATTAGACTTTATTATAATTATGATATTCAAATTTTTGGAAATAATTTTTTGTAGTGATGGGATTTTTTGTTGCCCAGGCTGGTGTGGGGTGAGCCACCACGCCTGGCTCTAGACTTTCTTTTTCAGAGCTGTCTTAGGTTCATAGGGAAATTCAGTGGACAGCGCAGAGTCCCCGTAGACTCCCACCCCACACAGCACAGCCTCTCCCCGCCCAGCATCCCCAGCAGAGCAGTGCACCTGTTCCATCAGTGAGGCTGCCTGGACATATCACCACCACCCAGAGTCCATGGTGTTCATTAGGGCTCGCTCTGGGTGTTGTACATCCTGTGGGTTTGGACAAAGGCCTCATGAGTACCCACCACTGGAGTATTGTGGGGGGGGGGTATTTTCACTGCCCCCCCGAATCCTCTCTGCTCTGCATATTTATCTCCCTGCCCCAGATGGTGTATTTTGTGGCCTAAATTTGGCAACCTCTAAATTCCTGATTTGACTCTTGAACTACAGAGGCATTGGGAGTCTCTGGTGACTAGTTGGTTTCAGTGATAGTACCATCCCCTGAAGGCTTTGTTGATCCAGAGATGGGTGGACCCCAAACTCAGAGCTGCTGATTTAGTAGGCCGGGGGTGGGGCCTGAGAGTGTGCATTAAAACAGAATTCGTAGGCCGGGTGCGGTGGCTCTCGCCTGTAATCCCAGCACTTTGGGAGGCTGAGGTGGGCAGATCACTTGAAGTCAGGAGTTCAAAACCAGCCTGGCCAACATGGCAAAACCCCATCTCTACTAAAATGCAAAAATTAGCCAGGCGCGGTGGCACGTGCCTGTAGTCCCAGCTACTTGGGAGGCTGAGGCAGGAGAATTGCTTCAGCCCGGGAGGCAGAAGTTGCAGTGAGCCAAGTTTGTGCCACTGCACTCCAGCCTGGGCAACAGAGCCAGACTCAGTCTCAAAATTAAAAAAAAAAAAGAATTTGTTTTAGAATAGCTTTCTAAAGTCCATTGAGCTCCCTACTGTCCCCACACCATTTCCTCTATTATTTTTTGTTTGTTTGTTTGTTTGTTTTGAGATGGAGTCTCACTCAGTCACCCAGGCTGGATTGCAGAGGCACGATCTTGGCTCACTGCAACTTCCACCTCCTGTGTTCAAGCGATTCTCCTACCTCAGCCTCCCGCGTACTGGGACTACAGGCATGTGCCACCACACCCAGCTAATTTTTGTATTTTTTTAGTAGAAATGCGGTTTCACCACGTTACCCAAGCTGGTCTCGAATTCCTGACCTCAAGTCATCCGCCCATCTGGGCCTCCCAAAGAGCTGGGATTACAGGTGTGAGCCACTGCGCCTGGCCTCCCCTATTGTTAACATGGTACGTTAGTATGGCACATTTGCCACAAGCGATGAACTGACTGGATATATTGCCGTGATCTAAGGCCCATACCTTATTGAGGCCTCCTTAGTGTTTACACAATGCCCTCCTCTTCCTTCCTCCCCATCCAGGACGCCACATTGCCTTGAGTTGTCACGTCTCCCTAGGATCCTCTTGGTGACAATTTCTCAGATTTTACTTGTTTGGGATCACCTGAGAATGTGCATTTTAGGTGGTGCTGATGCTGCTGGTCTTGGGAGAACATTTTATGGATGAGCTGACAGGCAGAGTCCTGCAGTCTGCAGAGGTCTGGAAAGGTCCCTTCCCGAATAGGCTGGATTCATTTATTAAAGGCCACTTTTGTAAGACTTTGGTTCTTGTCATCTTAATTTAAAGGAAATTAATCAAGAGACCCACAGCAGAGAGATGCATCATAGAGTAACTATTGCAAAGGAAATAGAGTATTTTGAAAGTTAAGGGCAGAATAGACAGGACATCCTGGGAGCAAGGATTCAGGGCCAGCTGCTCCTGAGGATGAGACAGCAAAGACCCGCTCGAGGGAGACTCCCCTTTATGGGAGTCTCGGATCATTACACAAGGGGGTGGGAAGAGGTGTTACTAGTAAGCATGTTCTGGGTGGTCCCCGGGGCACACAGGTGCAGTAGCTGTGCACACATCTCTTTAGCATCTTAAGTCTCCACCCAGGGGTGTGTTTTTTACTATTATAACGAGCAAAGGGTCAGTTTGTGAACAGGTAAAATCAAAATGCTCATGTTCTCTACAGGGAAAACTCCCTTTTGCAGATGGTTTTGTGTGAATGAACTCAATTAGAAAGTGAAGGCTGGGGCTGACTGTGTTGGCTGTACGGTCCCCATGGGTGCTGCGTTTGGAGGACATGGTCACCTTCTTGACTACCTATCCTGCCTCACCCAGGTCCGTTTAGGAGAAAGAGTCCTTGAGGTAGAAACCTGAATCCGCCATCAAATGTATACAGACTCCCATTTAATTCAAGAAGTGGATGTTTGGTGGGTAGTGGTTCTCCGTTTAGATATTGGGTCCAACATCCTTCTCCAGACACAGAAAATGTGTTGATGATACCACCTGCCCACTTAATTTAAATCATGTTTCTCTATGATCCATTAACCACATCCGACATTTCTTTAGAGCTTCATTTCCCAATTTTCCTACATGTTGGACTCACTTGAGGTGTTTTTTCAATATTTTTTTAAAAAGCAATGCCTGGGGTCCAGCCCCAAGGTAATGATGTGATTGGTTGAGGATGTGGCCCCTGTGTTGAGAGTTTATAAAACTCCTCAGGTGATCAAATGTGTGGCTGAGTCTGGCAGGTCGGTTTTCTGATTGTCTGGTCACTCCAATTCCTGTTCTCTCGTGGGGATCAGTGAGTTCATTTCCACGGAGAGTCATGCACCTCCATTCCCAGTCTAAAGAAGGTAGACTCCACAGCTGGCTCCCACCCACCCTGCACGGGGGTCCCTCCCACTGTGGCTGGCTGCATGCACCACTCCAGGGACTGCCCCTCATGGCTCTGGGCACATGTGGCACTGGGTGGCCTTTGCACTGCTGCTCCTTATCCACCTATGTGCTCTGAGCCAAGAGCTTGATTTACCTGATGTGACAGTGAAAACAGGATACCCACTGCAACCTCAAAAAAGCCCAGTGTGGCCGGGCGCAGTGGCTCATGCCTGTAATCCTAGCATTTTGGGAGGCCGAGGTGGGCAGATCACCTGAGGTCAGGAGTTTGAGACCAGACTGGCCAACATGGTGAAACCCCGTTTCTACTAAAAATAAAAATTAGCTGAGCATGGTGGTGCATGCCTGTAATCCCAGCATTGCATTCCAGCCTCGGTGACCGGGCAAGACTCAGTCTCAAAAAAAGCGCCATGCTAGGGATGCCTGAATTGAATTTAGAAGGTGCCCTTGCTTTCAGAAAAACAACAACCCAACACTGCTTAATCTACCCAACCCGGAGCCAAATCTGCACCAACCAACCTGGCCCACCTGGTGGCTTTTCAGACTCTGACCTTGACGATGGGACATGAGGTGGGGAAGGAGGTGGGAGCACAGCTAGGGAAGAAGGGGCAAGAGACCCACTCCCCTGGCATGATCCCTGGGGTCTTGGAGGCTGGGCCGGTCAACATGGCTGCAGTTATTTCTAGCTTTCTGGATTCCCAGAAAAAAACAGCTGTACTTCAAAGAAAATGCAGAACAAGGTGAGGTCGACGTGGAAAATCATCCCAACACCAGCCAAACGGAACTGGGCTCTGCTAGCCGAGTGCACTCAGGCCAAACACCCACGTGAAGCTTTTACAGTGAGAGAAAGGAAGACCTTTATTTGCAGGGCACCAAGCAAGGAGAATCGGGCAGCTAATGTTTAAGACCTGAACTCCCGCCATGGCTTAGCAGTAAGAGTTTTTTTTTGTTTTTTTGTTTTTTTTTGTTTTGTTTTTGAGACGGAGTCTCGCTCTGTCGCCCAGGCTGGAATGCAGTGGCACGATCTCCGCTCACTGCAAGCTCCGCCCCCCGGGTTCATGCCATTGTCCTGCCTCAGCCTCCTGAGTAGCTGGGACTACAGGCGCCTGCCACCATGTCCGGCTAATTTTTTTGTATTTTTCGTGGAAACGGGGTTTCACCGTGTTCGCAAGGATGGTCTCGATCGCCTGACCTCGTGATCCTCCCGCCTTGGCTTCCCAAAGTGCTGGGATTACAGGCCTGAGCCACGGCGCCCGGCCAGGAGTAAAGGGTTTTTAAAGGTGAAGAGGCAGAGGTGACAGGCAACGTCATACATAATTACGTGAAGGTGGTTATACATTGGTTTTTACCTAAAAAAGCAGGTCATCTCCAAGCAGAAGCCCACAGGTGAGAGGCTGAGCATTATCATATCGCTATAACTCAAACAGCAAACCCATTGAGGTAGCCTGACTTGGAACTCTGGGCTGCTAAAAACCATGTGTACATTAAACACATCTGAAACTTCCATGGTAGTATTGATTTTTTAAATTAAAATAAGGTAAGCATTTCATTGTTTTTTTATTATTTCTTGCATTGGTGAGGATGTTTTTTCATGCAAACTAATAAAACAGAAATTAAAAATTAAGCACTTAAACCCATACTAAGCAGTGTTTACCTAGACTGCTCTGGCTTTTCAATGTGGTCATGTTCATTAAAACTTCCCAAGAAGGGAATGATGGTTATATGGCCATGGAGCCATGGTTTTGTTTGTTTGTTTTGTTGCTTTGTGATTTGAACATCTTTCAGGACCACTGTTGCTCCAGGACATATTGAAAAATGTTACTTTTAGGAAATACGCGCCACATTGGAATAGAGACCCTAGAAACACAGAGAGGGGTAGCAATATTATTTCAGTGTATATTGACTCAGTCCAGCCACATGCTAGATAATAACAAAGGCACGCATATGAGCCAGGAAACTGGGTAATGAAGCATTTATGCCCTGAGTGGTCTTTGGTGTTGGATAAACGTTTCCGTTGATGAATCAGATACTAAGGAACCCACTATGACAGACATCCAGGATGGAAAAATCCCCACTCCTGTTCTTTCTTGCATGAGAGCTGGAGTCTGTGCCCTACCACACATCCATGGATATGCCCAGGATTTGACTTGGGCCTTTGAACTTCTCACAGTAGCTGCTACTCACTTTTTGAGACAATACTCACATTCCTGGGGGCTCAGTCCTGCCTCATCTAAATCACCAGAGACCAAACAAGGAGCAGCCCCGTACCTCTTGAAATGTATTTAATGGGCTGGACACAGTGGCCCACGCCTGTAATCCCAACACTTTGGGAGGCCGAGGCAGGCAGATCGCCTGAAGTCGGGAGTTCGAGGCCAGCCTGGCCAGCATGGTGAAACCCTGTCTCTACTAAAAATGCAAAAATTAGCTGGGCATGGTGACAGTCGCCTATAATCCCAGCTACTTGGGAAGCTGAGGCAGGAGAATCGCTTGAACTGGGGAGGCAGAGGTTGCAGTGAGCTGAGATCACGCCACTGCACTCCAGCCTGGGTGACAGAATGAGACTCTGTCTCAAAAAAAAAAAAAGAAAAGAAAAGAAAAAAGAAAAAAGAAATGTATTTTATGCCATAGTGTGTCAGAATAAAGAGAAAGATGAAAAAGAAAAAGAAAAAATTATGAAAAAATTAGTAGGACAAAGTCTGTTCTCATGAAACTTGCAGAATAAAGAAGAACCAGTGTTGAAGCAGGAAAACTGTAGGGCCAGGTTATCTGAGTTTTCCATATTATCTGCTTAATTGAAGTTCAGTTTACCAATCTTAATGAGCGTTTAATGTAAAAAGAGGATAGGCCGGGCATGGTGGCTCACGCCTGTAATCCCAGCACTTTGGGAGGCCGAGGCGGGCGGATCACGAGGTCAGGAATTCGAGACCAGCCTGCCCAACGTGGTGAAACCCCATCTCTACTGAAAATACAAAAATCAGCTGGGCATGGTGACACACGCCTGTAATCCCAGGTACTCATGAGGCTGAGGCAGGAGAATCACTTGAACCCTGGAGGCAGAGGTTGCAGTGAGCTGAGATCACGCCATTGCACTTCAGCCTGGGGGACAGAGCGAGACTGTCTCGGAAAAAAAAAAAAAGATAAAAAGAGGTACAGAGTACAGTCCTTGCCTTCAAGAGTTTTCTGGTCTAATAAATAGACAGCTAGCCCTAGATTATGCGTCTGTTTCCCTGCGGATACATAAGACCCATACCTCTAGCTTGAGGTGGGTGCTCCTGGCATCAAGCTGTATGTGGTGTCATAAAACTTTCTCCAACTGAGGATCTCTAAATCAGGTCCTCAGCTTAGAACTCTCCAGCCTCTGGTAACCTAGGCTGAGGGAGGCAGGAGACTGGGTAAGTTGCAGAGATGTTGGTCAAAGAATACAAAATTTCAGTTAGACAGGAAAAGTGTTTAAGAAATCTGTTGTACAACATGGTGACTGCAGCTATTAGCAATGTATTGTATGTTTGAAAATTGCTAACCTAGTAGATTTTTTTTTCTTTTTTGAGTGGGAGTCTCGCCCTGCTGCCCAGGCTGGAGTGCAATGGCATGATCTTGGCTCACTGCACCCTCCGCCTTCTGGGTTCAAGCCATTCTCCCGCCTCAGCCTCCTGAGTAGCTGAGACTACAGTCACATGTCACCGTGCCTGGCTACTTTTTGTATTTTTAGTAGAGATGGGGTTTCACCATATTGGTCAGGCTGGGCTCGAACTCCTGACCTCATGACCTGCCTGCCTTGGCCTCCCAAAGTGCTGGGATTACAAGCATGAGCCACCGCGCCTGGCCTAACATAGTAGATTTTTAAATGTTCTCATCAGGCTTGGCACAGTGGCTCATGCCTGTAATCCCAGCAGTTTGGGAGGCAAAGGCAGGAAGATTGTGTGAGCTCAGGAGTTCCAGATTGGCCTGGCAACATGGCAAAATCCTGTCTCTACAAAAAATACAAAAATTCGCTGGGTGTGTGGTGCACGCCTGTAGTCCCAGCTACTCGGGAGGCCGAGGCAGAAGAATTGCCTGAGCCATGGAGGTCAAGGCTGCAGTGAGCTGTGATGGTGCCACTGGACTCCAGCCAGACCCTACTGAATAAATAAATGTTCTCATCCTACAAAATAGATAAGTATGTGAGGTCGCACATATGTCAAATTATTTGATTTAGCCATTGCACGTTGTATATATGTATCAAAACATTGTGTTGTACGCCCTGAATATGTACCATTTTTATGTGTAAATTTATAAAGTTAATATTAATAATGACAGACAGAAAATAATGCCTTCTCTAAGAATGCGTGACCAACCACCATCCTTCCCTCATGGGGATGTGGAGTTTCTCTTGTCTTGGATGCCTAACAGACCTGTCAATCACCACACATCCCAGACCGACCACATCTTTCCCCACCTCACGTAAGGGTGGCTCCAGCCCCCTTGATGTGCAATCCACAAGATTTGTGGGGTTATCCTTGATTCCTGCATTTCCCTCACATGACACACTCAGTCTCTCAACAAATCCTATACCTTAATTAATGTGTTTATTGACATGAATTTCACGCAACATAAAATTAACTGTTTTATCTGTACAGTTTAGTGGCATTTGGTGCATTTACACTGCTGTGCAGCAGCTCCTCTAGCTGGTTCCTGTGCCTGCATGTCCAGAGTCCAAGTTCTGACATTTGTACATACTCATGAAGTCATTGCCGTCATCAAGAAGCTGAACATCCCCACCATCCTCCAACGCTTCCCCAGGCTCTTCATCATCTGTCCCTCCCACAACTCCATCCCTGGACAACCACTGGTGTTCTCTGTGTCATTACAGATCACTGACAGAATTTCCTTATTTTTGCCTTTTTTTTCTTTTTTCTTTCTTTTTTTTTTTTTTTGAGACAGGGTCTTGCTCTGTTGCCCAGGCTGGAGTGCAGTGGCACAATCATAGCGCACTGTAGCCTCAGCTTCTCAGGCTTAACTGATCCTCCCACATCACCCTCCCAAGTCGCTGGGACCACAGGCACACATCACCATGCTCGGCTAATTGTTTCTATTTTTTTGTAGAGCTGGGGTCTCACTATGTTGCCCAGGCTGATCCTGAACTCCTGGGCTCAAGCGATCTGCCTGCCTGGGCCTCCCAAAAAGTGCTGGGATTACATGCATGAGCCAGTGTGCCCAGCCTAGTGGTAGAATTTTCTAGCGATGGAATCATACCTTATGTACTCCTTTTCTATCTGCCCTCCTTCACCTTCATAATTATTTTGAAATTCACTCATGTTCTTGGGTGTAATCAATGATTCCTTTTTACTGCTGAGTAGTATTCTCAACTTCATTGAATTGTACCCTTTGCATATGTGTGATTTATTGTATATCAACTATACCTCAGTAAAACTATACGAAAAAGATAAGGGGTTCTCTGTTTTGTTTTGTTTTGTTTTGTTTTTGAGATGGAGTCTCACTCTGTCGCCAGGCTGGAGTGCAGCAGCATGATCTCGGCTCACTGCAACCTCTGCCTCCCGGGTTCAAGCAATTCTCCTGCCTCAGCCTCCTGAGTAACTGGGACTACAGGTGCACACCACCATGCCCAGCTAATTTTTGTATTTTTATCAGAGACGGGGTTTCACCACATTGGCCAGGATGGTCTCGATCTCTTGACCTAGTGATCCGCCTGCCTCAGCCGCCCAAAGCGCTGGGATTATAGGCGTGAGCCACCATGCCTGGCCAGGATTTTCTTAAAACTTAAAAACAAATTCAGCATTTGACCAGTTCTCCCCATTTCAACTTTCAGTATTCATGGTCAAGCCAACAGCCATCAGCCTGGATGACTCTGTTGCCATCCTCACTGAGCTCCTGGTTCCTTCCCTTCCCTTATATGGGCTGTTATCTTTTTTCTCTTTTTTCTTATTTTGTCCTTTTTTTTTTTTTTTGAGACAGGGTCTTGCTCTGTCACCCAGGCTTGAGTGCAGTGACACGATCATAACGCCCTGCAGCCTCAACCTCTCAGGCTCAAACAATCCTCCCACCTCAGCCTCCCCAGTAGCTGGGACTACAGGTGTGCACAACCAGGCCTTACAAATTTTTTGTGTGTGTGTATATTTTGTAGAGATGGGGTTTCATCATGTTGCCCAGGCTGGTCTTTAACTCCTGAACCCAAGCTATCCACCTGCCTCAGCTTCTCACAGTGCTGAGATTACAGGCATGAGCCACCGCGGTTGGCTGTATGGGCTATTTTCAAGGCATCTTCTGAGAAAATGCTAAACAGAAGTCAGAAAGCTACTCTATGAAGGCAGAGGCATTCGTTGGAGCTGTGAGTGATGTACCTGCAATGTCTAGATTCTAGTTTTAGGAGTCGGCAGTCAGCCCAATTCTATGTGTCAGACCAATTCAATGACTGAAGTAGTGGCAGCTCCACCTACTAGTACAATGGGTCAAGTTTTCACATTTCACTTGTGCCTACAGGATGGGGCCTGGCAGGCTTGAGTTGAGATTTATGCTTGTTTCTATGTAGCTTTGGATCGTTGTGAAAGCCAGGTCATTTCAATCATTTTGTGCAAACATCATTGTCTGTAAAAACGGTGTCCACGTTTTGTCTTTGAAATGGTCCCCGCCCTCCGCTCGTTATTGTGTTGAGAATGAAATGAGAGGACACGCTTGGCACCTGGAGATGATTGGCTATTACAGCTGTGCGCCATAAGGGCAAATGGTTCCATTGTTTGATGAGCCGTCCTGGCGGTGGGTGGATCCGTCACTTCTAAACAGATAAGGAATGGCTGGAAGGCTCTTGTACCAAACCAGCTTGAAGCAACTTCACCCACACCGAATCCCTCCACGTTTCTTTTCTTTTTTCTTTCTTTTTTTTTTTTTTTTTTTTTTTGAGATGGAGTCTCGCTCTGTCGCCCGGGCTGGAGGGCCGTGGCGCGACCTCGGGTCACTGCAAGCTCCGCCCCCCGGGTTCAAGCAATTCTCCTGCCTCAGCCTCCGGAGTAGCCGGGATTACAGGCACCCGCCACCACGCCCGGCTAATTTGTGTATTTTAGTAGAGACAGGGAGGGTTTCACTGTGTTGTCCAGGCTGGTCTTGAACTCCTGAGCTCAGGCAATCCGCCCGCCTCGGCCTCCCAAAGTGATAGGATTACGGGCGTGAGCCACCGTGCCCAGCAAATCCGTCTACTTTTCTTTTTTCTTTCTTTTCTTTCTTGCGCCCCCCCCCCCCCCCCCCCCACACACACACACCAAACAACCAACAGTTTTTTAACACAGAAAGTAAGGCATAATCCACGGCTTGGACTGTCTTTCAAGAAAACCCCAAACCCGCTGCCAGGAAGTCACAGCCACTAAGCCCCATCCCAGGCCCAGTTGCTCCCAGGAAACACACCACGTGGAGACCCAGCATGACTGCTGACTGATTGCAAGTCCCCAGGAGGGCTTTATTTTTTCTTTTCAACATCCTGTTCTGCAGGTTCCTTGGCTCTTTTTGCCCGTATGCCGAAGAGCCGGGCATTGGGACGGGCCATGCGGAGACTAGCGAAGGCTTTGAAATTCTTCTCCTCAATGATGACTCCAGCTTTCTCCTTCTAGGCATTCCGGTTGGGCATGACCGGTCCTGTCAGCTGAGCGGCCAGTTTCAGTTCTTCAGCAGAACTGTCTCCCTTCTTGGGGGCCGAGGGCTTCCTGGGGAAGCGGATGCGTTTGGAGCGGGGCTCCTTCAGCCGCTGCACGTTGGCCTGCAGGGACTGCGCCTCCTCGGATCCACAGAAATGCCGGTGTCCGGGCCACCTTCTTTGCGTGCCGGCCACCCTGAGCTCCTCCAGGCGGAGGCCGCGGCCGTGCGCACCTTCGTGTGGTATCGAACCGTGGGGCAGCGCACGACGCGCCGGATGAGCCCCGACGCGGGGCAGGGGCGAGGCGGCGCGCCTTGGCTTGCCCGGCCTGGCGCCTGCGGATCTTCTGGGCCGGCTGGTTGAACCACTTGGCCACGCGCCGCTGCAGTCCTTGTGGAAGCGGGGCTTCGAGATCATGCCGTTCCGGCTGGGCGCCGTGGCTGCCTACGGCCCTGCGGCTGCAGACCAGAGGGGAGCCACTGAGGGGAAGGTCCCTGGGCGCGCGCACCCCATCCCCGGCCTCCGCCTCTAGCCTTCCAGCCTGGGCCGGAGGCCGCCCCTAGAGCCCGGGCCCCGGTCCAATGCTGTCTGCGAAGAAGGGGCCCATCCATGCCCGCGTTGGCGGCAGCGCCAGGCCGATGGCGCTGGATGGAGCCCGAAGGCCGAGACCCCAAATCCCTCTGCTTTTCTAAGAAATCGCCCTCCAGTCTTTTTTTTTTTTTTTTTCAGATCTGTAACTTGTTTTCACCCCTGATTTAAAACAATACCACTGTTCTCCCCCAAATTTTCCTTTGATACAGTAGGTGAACAAAATAGATTTTTTTCCCCACAAATATCAGCAGACACTTCTTGGCACCCCACACTGTATTGGCATGGGTGTTAACAGTCCCAGTTCAGATGTGCAGCCTTTCAGGTGGATGCACTGTAACAAGGATGTAAATGCGGAGCCACCCTAAGAATCACATTCAGTCATGGGGTTGCCCTTCCAAGCTGGCAGAAAAGGAACCCGGGCCAGGCACCGTGAACACACACAGTAACTCATGCCTGTAATCCCAGCACTTTGGGAGGCTGAGGCGGGTGGATCACGAGGTCAGGAGATCGAGACCATCCTGGCTAACATGGTGAAACGCCGTCTCTACTAAAAATACAAAAAATTAGCTGGGCGTGGTGGCGGGTGCCTGTAGTCCCAGCTACTCGGGAGGCTGAGGCAGGAGAATGGCATGAACCCGGGAGGCGGAGCTTGCAGTGAGCCAAGATCGCGCCACTGCACTCCAGCCTGGGCGACAGAGCGAGACTCTGTCTCAAAAAAAAAGAAAAAAAAAAAAAAAAGAAAATCGACCTGCCAGACTCAGCCACACGTTAGATCACCTGCGGAGTTTTATAAACTCTCAACACAGGGGCCACATCCTCAGCCAATCACATCATTACCTTAGGGCTGGACCCCAGGCATTGCTTTTAAAAAAAAATATTAAAAACTCCTCAAGTGACTCCAACACGTAGCCAAATTAGAAAATGAAGCTCTAAAGAAACATTGGATGTCATTAATGGATCATAGAGCACCATGATTGAAATTAAACGGGCAGGTGGTATTATCAACACATTTTCTACGTCTGTGAAGAAGGTTGGACCCAATCACCAAAAGGGAGAACCACCACCCACCCCTACCTCCACTTCTTGAATGAAAGGGGAGTCTATGTACATTTTATGGTGGACTCCAGGTCCCTGCCTCAAAGAATGCTACTCCGAAATGGACCTGGGTGAGGCAGGATAGGCAGTCAAGGAAACGACCACGTCCTCAGGATGCTGCACGTGTGGTGACTGTACAGTCAACACAGTAAGCCTCAGCGTTCACATTGGAATTGAGTTCATTCAAGCAAGGCCATCTCCAGTAGGGTATTTCCACTGTAGTATTTCCACTGTAGAGAGAATGCGCACGTTGATCTTACCCATCCACAAACCGACACATTTCTTGTTATGATAGTAAAAAACACACACCTGGGCGGGCAGTTAAGACGCTAATGAGACGTGTGCACAGCTACTGCACCTGTGTGCCCAAAGGAGCACCCAGAATATGCTTAGTAGTAACACCTCTTCCCATCCCCCTAGGTGTAATCATCCAAGACTCCCATAAAGAGGAGTCTCCCTCAAGCATGTCTTTGCTGTCTCATCCTTGGGAGCAGCCGGCCCTGAATCCTTGCTCCCAGGATGTCCTGTCTATTCTGCACTTAACTTTCAAGATATTATATTTCCTCTGTAATCAATTATTCTATGATGCATCTCTCTGCTGTGGGTCTCTTGATTAAATTCCTTTAAATTAAGATGACAAGAACCAAAGTCTTACAAAAGTAGTCTTTAATAAATGAATCCAGCCTATTTGGGAAGGGACCTTTCCAGACCTCTGCAGATTGCAGGACTCTGCCCGTCAGCTCAATCAGCCATCCATAAAATGTCCTCCCAAGACCAGCAGCATGAGCACCACCTAAAATGTACATTCTCAGGTAATCCCAAACAAGTAAAATCTGAGAAATTGTCACCAAGAGGATCCTAGGGAGACGTGACAACTCAAGGCAATGTGGTGTCTTGGATGGGGAGGAAGGAAGAGGAGGGCATTGTGTAAACACTAAGGAAGCCTCAATAAGGTATGGGCCTTAGATCACGGCAATATATCCAGTCAGTTCATCACTCCAGTCAGTTCAAAGATGCCATCCTAATGAACCATGTTGGCAATGGGGGAAGCCATGTGGGGCATTAGGGAGCTCTATGGACTTTAGAAAGCTATTCTAAAATGAATTATATATTTTAATGCACACTCTCAGGCCCCATGCCCGATCTGCTCAATCAGAAGCTGAGTCTGGGGCCCACCCACCTGAGGATTAACCACGCCTTCAGGGGATGGTAGTATCACTAAGACCAACTAGTCACCAGAGACTCCCAATGCCTCTGTAGTTCAAGAGTCAAATCGGGAATTTAGAGGTTGCCAAATTTAGGCCACAAAATACACCATCTGGGGCAGGGAGATAAATATGCAGAGCAGAGAGGATTCCGGGGGCAGTGAAAATACCCCCCAGGATACTCCAGTGGTGTATACTCATGAGGCCTTTGTCCAAACCCACAGCATGTACAACACCCAGAGCGAGCCCTAATGAACACCATGGACTCTGGGTGGTGGTGATATGTCCAGGCAGGCTCACTGATGGAACAGGTGCACCGCTCTGCTGGGGATGCTGGGCAGGGAGAGGCTGTGTTGTGTGGGGAGGGAGTCTAGGGGAACTCTGTGCTGTCCACTGAATTTCCCTGTGAACCTAAAACAGCTCTGAAAAAGAAAGTCTAGAGCCAGGCGTGGTGGCTCACCCCACACCAGCCTGGGCAACAAGAAATCCCATCACTACAAAAAATTATTTCAAAAATTTGAATATCATAATTACAATAAAGTCTAATAAAAACAATACAGGGCACAGCGGCTCATGCCTGTAATGCCAGCACTTAAGGAGGCCGAGGCAGTTGGATCACTTGTACTTAGGAGTTCAAGACCAGCCTGGGCAACATGTCAAAATTCCATCTCTACAAAAACCACAAAAATTAGCCAAGTTGGTGGCGTGCTCCTGTAGTCTCGGCTGCTCGGGAGGCTTAGACGGGAGGATTGCTTGAGCCTGGAAGGTCGCGGCTGCAGTGAGCGGTGATTATGCCACTGAACCTCAGCCTGCGTGACAGAGGGAGACGCCATCTCAAAAAAAAAAAAAAGAAAGAAAGAAAAAAGAAAACGAAAACTCTACAGGATACCCAATAAAAGCTGAGTTTCAGATAAATAACAAATAATTTAGAACACGCTGATACTAAAGAAAATTGTTTATCTGAAACTCAAATTTCATCAGGCATTATGTATTTTATATGGCCACCCTCCTTGGACAACTGTACTTTACAGCAAAACAGTGGGTAACCCCATGTCAATCAGGAAACTCAGTTTTTCGTTATACAATATTGAAAACTAATAAGATGATCGTTTATTGGAAGAACAGCAACACAAACCAAAATAAACCTATAAGAAAACAATGGACATAATGAAACAGAAAACAAAGCTCAGTGGGGAGGACACATATTTACTCAAACATCCTGGCAATTCATATCTAGGGCACTCCCTCTGTGTGTCAGGCGCCCTTGCATGTGTCAAATGTCATCTGATAACATTGATGAAAAATATCATTCACTTCTTCTTGGTGCAGAAGGCATAGACCGGATTATGCAATCACTGAGAAGTAGCTTCTGGATGTGTTTTCTGGTGGCGTCTTAACAATTTCAGCCGACTGAAGGCTCTTGGACACTTGGAACATTTGTAGGGTTTCTCTCCGGAGTGGATGCGCTGGTGCTCCTTCAGGCTCCCCCTGTAGGTGAAAACTTTCTTGCAGTCTTTACATTCGAAGGGCTTCTCCCCTGTGTGGCTTCTCTTGTGACACTTCAAGTAGGACTTCTGGGTGAACTGCTTCTGGCAGATGTCACACGTGTAGGGCCTCTCGCCAGTGTGGGTTCGCTGGTGAAACTGGAGGCTAATAAGCTGCATGAAGCGCTTCCCACAGAGATTACATTGAAAGAGTCTCTCGCCTGTGTGTGATCTCTTGTGGATGACTAGCTTGGAATTACACGTAAACCTCTTCTCGCACACGTCACATGCAAAGGGCGGCAGGGCCTTGGCTTCTTGGCCATCCGGGTGACTGACTGGGCTCGCAGGGCCTGGGGAATGAATTGAATTCATCCCAGCTTGTCCCGGGGATTCTCTGTTGCCCACAGGTATGGCTTCTCCTTGAGGCTCTTCTTGGGAAATGGAGGAGGCATCTGGTTTGCTTCTTTTGGGACTGCTCAGATTCAGAGCGTCTCCTCTGTTCCCGCTGTGAGTCGAAGCTTCTCTCTCCACAACGTAGGCAGAAGGTGTGTCAGCATCCACATTTTCCACAGAGGCTATTTTTGGGGGGTCCTTCCCCTCCTTTGCTCTCACCAGATCTGCTGGAAGAAGGGATTCCACACACACAGTTAATAAAGCGCATTTTCAATACACCAAACTCATTGCAACCAAACACTGATGTTGGCTGACAACTTCCGCTCAAGCTCAAGCCTAAGACATTGGACTGTAGGTCTCTGGAAAGTAGAGGATGGGGAGGCTTTGACAGCTGAGTGCCAACTCCCCCAGGGGATGATAATGCTGGGCCCCCAGCCCCGCACCCCAGAAGAGAGGGACTAACCCCTGTGGATCCAAGTCTTCATACTCACTGGGACTCTTTGGAAGCTGAGGCTCTGGGGATGTCAGTCCTGGGTTCTCTTCCCTGTTTTCCTTCAGATCCTTCTCCAAGGTCTGCTTGGGTCTCGGAGACTTTGGGTCACCTGTTACGTCAATACTTTTGTGTAGCAGAAAGTCCTCTCCCTGAAGAGGAAAAACCAAGAGTAATGACTGCTGTGTCCAAACTGGTAGAAGCAGGGACACATCTGTCCCCTTCTGATTGGATGCACCAACTCTTCTAATGACACAGGTGTGGAAATACGTGCAGACTTCCCCTGGACCACCCCATCACCCCACGTAAACATCACCATCTCATTTCTGTGTCTGTCCCTAATCTGCACCCACCATATTCCAAATCAGCTCCTGTGCCTGGTGGTTTTCACTGTTTGGTTCTCTGAGCATATTTCTCCCCGCCGTGCCAACGTCTCCCTGCCCCTGACGCTGGAAGGAGCATGACTCTAGTCGAGGCCCCTCAGCTGTGGCACCACTGGCATTGGGGCTGCATCACCCTGCTGGAGAGGGCGCTCCTGTGCAGAGCAGAGACCCCACCTCCACCCTCTAGATGCTATTAACACCCCACCATCCCCTACAATGACACACAAAAGCATCTCCAGACATGGCCATGTGTCCAGAAAGGCAGAATCACCCCAGTTGAGAAACACTCCTCAAATTAAGAAATTGACAATCTGTAGAAAATGGTTTCCTTGCTGAATTATTACATTAAATGTCTTTGAGGAAACTGGCTACGGGGAAGGAGGAATCTTCATTCATCTGTGCAAACTGCCTCCCTCATTTCACTGAGACCATTTCTTACGCCCCACCCTAAATGCTAAAAGCTCTCATGGTGGAGAGAAAAGTAGATGAGGCTTCCCTCTCTGTGATGGCTCAGGAATGAATGTTTGGGGATGTATCATGTCCATGGGGAATGGCTCTAATCTTGTCCTGTGTCAAATCTCTCAATCAGTCCAGCGGCCACACGATTTCCTCCTGTTCCTTCTCCCACCTCTGCCCAGACACCAAGGCCTCACACACTCACCTGCCTCCTGGACAATGCAGGGACCCTGGGCAGGATCTGCAGCTCTTGGCGGGCCTGGCCTTCCCCTGGACGCATCTGGTTCACCGAGGAGGCCCGTTGGCTGGACACGTCTTTCAGATCATCTCTGACACTGGAGGGGGCTTCAGCCATCTCGATATCTGAGTCCTGCACAATATATTCCTTTCCGTGGAAGGTGACCACAGACTGTAGAGAGAAAAAAGACAATCAGACTCACTATGAGAACCTGAAAGTAGCTCTCATATTCCCTGGGTCCTGCCATAATGCTCACACTTTACTGTAATTAATGTTCAAATCTGCCTTCCCAATAGAGAGTCAGCTCTGTGGACACAGCAATCCTGTCTGAATTTTTTCCTCTCTAGACTCCAGCACCTGCCTGCGCCTGGAATATTCTAGTTAAGTACATAAACATGGGTCCTTTAGATGAAATAGTCTCTAAACCAAAGAGAAGACAAGGAGAAATATTCTGGATGAATCCAACTCAATTGGCCAATGGCAGCTCACCTTGTATTAGAACTTAGGGGCTCATCTGGGGACCTGCAGGCAGATCCCTGCATCTCTGATACCAACCACTTTCCCTGCCTCAGGATGGGACTTCTGGGCCCCCCTTCAGTTCACTCTAATGCCTCCTTCCCTACATTCCATCAGGCCTAATATTTCACCAATGTCTTTCTTTCATGTTTGCCTCACACAGTGTGTGGGTCCCTGTACCCCCTCTGCCTGTCCATCTCCTACACCAGGAACTTGCCGTCTCAGCACAGCTGATATTTGAATCTGGATGATTATTTGTCATGATGGGTTGTCCTGAGCATTAGAGAATGCTTAGCAGCATCTCCTGTCCTCCCCCTTGTGACAACAAAAACTGTCCCCAGACACTGCCATGTGTCCCTGACAGGCAAACTCTCCTCTACTTGGAAGCCCTGACCTGGAGCAGCCCCTCGGGTCCTCTCGAGTCCAGCTGCACCGTGCAGCCCCCATCCCAGCTCCCCTTCCCTGTACCAATCACGAGGGTCCCACTCACCCATTTCTTGGGTCTTCTGTTATTTCGTAGCAGGTCCTCCAGGTCTTTGCAGCTCTGCACACCGTTCATCATGACTAAGACCTGGAGCTCCTGGGGCATGGAGATCATGAACTGCTCCATCACCAGCATGTCTAGGATCTGCTCTTTGGTGTGGAGGTCGGGCCTCAGCCACAGATGGCACAGCTCAGTGAGTTTCCTCAGAGCCTGGATGGGGTCCGACTCCTTCGGGCAGCTGAACATCCTGAAGTTCACGTGAGAAATCTCAGGGTCCACGTCGTGATTTCCAAGTTGAGTTTCTGAGGATGCCATAGACCGTGGCAGCTCCAACCCAGGTCTGTTGCAGGATTCTCCTAGACTCCATGAGGATGTGCAATTTGCAGCCATATCTAGTGGAGAATTTTTTAATCAGTCTCTGAGAAAGCTCTTCCAGTAGCTGGTATCTAATTGATACCTATCTACACAGGCTTCCTCTGGTTTTCCTCAGTAATAGATTCACTGTTCGTTCAGAAGTCTGGGGGGGAAAAGTATGAGCCTCATTAGTTTAAGTTACTACTCCATCCACCCCTCCCTTCAAAATCCCTCATCCTGGATGCCACTTCTTCAGCAGCATCGAATTCAGCACAGTGGAAATCTTCCAGTGTCTATACCTGACTACATACTCTGGTTTAAAATCTTAATGACCCCTGGATTCTGATCTCTAGGAAATCACTGTGCAGAGGCTGAATCAGTTTTCCTGTCAATTGGAACAACATTGTTCTTGACTATAAATTAAATAAGATAGTTAGGTGAAGCTCTGAAAATGTGATGCAACAATAAAGTAAGCCCTTTATGTTTCCCCATCAGGACAAGATCCAAGGCAAAGCCCTTAGTCATAATTATACAAAAGGATAGAGAAAAAGAGTTAGAATGTAATATTTTCCCCAACACATATTCTTGTTAACTCCAGAACATTTACTTGCTCCAGGGAAGGGACAGCATTAAAGAATCCTATGAGGATTGAGCACCTACACAGATATTTTGTTATTTTGGTAAAATGTACATTCATAAATTTTATCATTTTTACTCTCTTCAAGTTCACGATTTTATGGGACTAAGACATGCACCATGTTGTACAACCATTACCACTGTCTAGTTCCAGAATTATCTCATCAACCCAAAAGCAACCCCATCCCCATCAGTGATCACCCCCTGCCCACCCACCCCAGCCCCTAGCAATCACTAATCTACCTTCTGTCTCTAAGGGTTTCTGTATTCCTAATCTCATCTCAGAAAATGGATTTAAAGTCTAGTGCTCTTTGATATTTTAAAGAAGTGGGTTGATACAATAATAAGATTTTAAAAAATTAATTCCTAAACCTAGCTTCATTAGGCAGGAGCCACTGAGTGATACTCTCCAGGCATCAATTATCGTCCAAGTTCAACAGCTATGAGAACACAGCCCTGCTTTCCTAGACACAGGTGGGGGAAGCAACCTGAAGGTCTGCAGAGGGGAGAAAAAACTGGCAGGAGGGTCTCAGGAAAGATCACTGGAAGCCTGGAGGGCGAGTGCCCCACACTTCCTGGAAGGACTCTGAGCAAGTGCAGAACAGAGAGACAGCCAGGGAGACAATCGGCAGAGGCGGGAGACAACCCAGAGGAGGAGACAATATTTACACACCACACATCTCATGGGGCTCCTGTGCAAAACATAAGCAACTCAAACTCCTCCAGAGCGAGAAAACAACCCACTAGAAGGGCTTAAGGCGCCTGTGTGGACATCTCAGATGAAGACATGTGAATGGCCAGCAGGTCTAGGAAAAGGTGCTCATTATCACTCATCATCAGGGACATGCAAATCCAAACCACAAGGCACCCCTCACGCCTGCTAGAGTGGCTGTTCCCAAAAAGACACGTGGAACGAGTGTTGGTGAGGATTCGGGGGAAAGGGGTCCTCTGCGCCCTGTGCTGGGATGTAAATTAGAGCAGCCGATATGGGAGGCAGTAGAGAAGCTCCTCAGAAAATTGAAAGTCCAACAACTGCATGATCCGGCAACCTCGCTCCGGGGCAGGTACACAGAGGAAAGGAAATCAGGACGTGGACTCCAAAACAGTGAAACTCTGGAGGGATAGAGGGAGGGAAGGTTGAAAAACTACCTATTGGGTACTGTCCTCATATCCTGGGTGATGGGTAGAGTCATACCTCAAACCTCAGCATCACTCAATATACTCATGCAACAAATCTGCACAGGTACCCACCGAATCTAAAACACAAGTTCAAATTATAAAAAAAAATTTAAAAGGAAGTAAATAACATAAATAAGAATTAAAAACCCAGTGGAACTCATAGTAGTAGTGAGTACAATAGTTACCAGGGCTTAGGTAGGGGTTGGGAAGATATAGGTCAAAGAGTACAAATTTCAGTTGAAGAAATCAATTCAAAAGAGCAATTGTCCAACATGGTGACTTCAGTTCATAACAATGTATTGTATACTTGGAAACTGCTTTAAAAAAAATTAGATTTCAAGTATTCTCAAAACCAAAAATGGTTAGTACATGAGGTAGGGCATATGAATATTAGCTCAATTTAGCCATATAACAATGTTTGTAATACTACAAAGCATATTATGCTATATGCCATAAATATATACAAGTTTTAGTTTTCAATTAGAAGCAAATTAATTTTTATTGAAAAAGCACACAGATATGATAGAGAAAAGGGAGCCTGAAATTCTGGAATTAAAAGTGGTTTTGCCAGAGGGCGCCTGCTGCTGCTCAGGAGGCAGAGGCGGAGGTGGGAGGATCACTTGAGCCCAAGTGTTTGATAACAGCCTGGGCAACATAGTGAGATCCTGTCTCTAAAAAAGAAAGTGGTTTCATGTTCCTAGAAATCACTTTGTATTTGATCTTAGTTCATTCCCCGTTAAAGTAAGAAACAAGACACAGGAAAAAATAAAGGCAGATACAGGAGTTAGTATTCAATTCTGGGAGTATATACCACACGGGTCACCCAGGTAGGGACACTTAGCTCAGATTCTCATTGGCCTAGTAGGTTGATGCTCATTCATCAATGATTTGATTTCACCCTGTGCAAAGGGAAAATCCAGCAATGCTTTTTAAAAAGGGTGTGTGGCAGGCAAAGTGGCTCAGGCCTGTAATTGTAACAGGTTGGAAGACCGACATGGGAACATGCTAGAGCCCAGGAGTTCAGGACCAGCCTGAACAATATACCGAGACCCCATCTCTGCAAAAAAAATTAAAAATTTATCCAGTCGTTGTGGCATATGCCTGTAGTCCCAGCTACTCGGGAGGCGGAGGCGGGCGGATCGCTTGAGCCCAGAAATTCCAGGCTAGTCTGGAATTCAAGCGAGACCCTGTCTCTAAAATAAAATAAAATATAACCTAAGCTTGATAAGAAAGTTAGTATTATTCCTAGTTTACAGAAGCGTTACATAAGGAGTCAGAGTTAATCATGGGGTGCAAAGGAGACCCGCTGCCTTCACAAAGTCTCCGAGAAAACGCAAGAAAAAATAAACCCAAACTTTCTGAAACCAACCCCCGACATGCCAGCTCCTAAACCCGACAGACATCCCCGCTGGACACTTACCTCCTTCTTGGCTTTTGCCTCCAACTCCTTGGTCTGGGATGCGCTCTCCAACCGGCCTGGAGCTGAACTGCGTCTATTTATGGAGAAGCCGGACTCCAGGCCCCGTTTCCGGTTCCCTGCGCCGCCCCGTGATTGGTTTAGGGCCATAGAGTCCATTTTACGTAATCGGCGTTGATTATGTTTCCCACTGAAACCCCGCCCACAGGAAATTAATGTACTAAACATGCCTACTGTGCAAATATTTCCCGCTCTACTGAGTTGTCATATTGCTGAAGTATTTGGAGGCCTCAGAAAATATAGATTTGCGAGTTTTAACCATTTTGGGTCCCCTCATGCCACAGACAGTAATATCCTAACAAGTAAAGAACATGTTAAGAGCTGGTGGATTAGTATCAAACCAGTGATTTGATCTAGTTTGAGCAAAGCTCTCACATATGAATGTCAAGATACTGGAAAAAAGAGACAGTCTTTGTTGATACATAATGAATATTGGTGATAATTTTTTACTGGAAAAAAGAGAGAGTCTTTGTTGATACATAATGAATATTGGTGATAATTTTTTACTTTAAAAAAGAGACAGTCTTTGTTGATACATAATGAATATTGGTGATAATTTTTTATTTTTTAAAAAGAATATTGGAGTTGACATGGGAAAGCTTTGTTTGAACTAGACTAGATCAGTGGTTTGATATCAGCCAACCTACCCTTATATAAAAACAGTGGGAACCAGAGAAAGGCACATGGTCCCCACTCTGCATTCACTCCAGGACAGTGCCAGGGTGGTTTATAGATACATTGAGGGTCCTACGGGGTTCCCTAGTTCTCAGCCCCCTCAGTTAGGGCTCTCAAGCACGAAAAGCCTTAACGGTGGGTGTGAATTTTACTGTGTGGATCATGGAGTTAATGTGGAATGATAATTAAGTGCTAGGCAGGATTAGATTACAATTTGGGAAGTTCATGCCATCAGTTGGATGACACTAATCCATTCAAGTAGTGACTCATTCATTTTAATTTCAGAGGAAACCTTCTCGTCTAACCTTTAGGACAAATTGGAGGGCTGTTAATTTTACACTGATTCTGGTTTAAATCCTTGGAAAATCTTAAGCCGCTTCACTCTGGGAACTTCAAATTTCTTGGGAGTAGAACTTTCCTGATGTGTTGTTTTTAAGATGAAGTAAGACTATGTCAGTAAAGTGCTCAATACAAGGTTCATTTTGCCAAGAAATTGTAACAATTATTTTCTGAGGCATGTTCTCATACTTTGTTACATTTTTTCTTGTTTACCACTGAGGTGTTGACTCTAACTCAACTCTAACAAATGAGTTACAGTTAAGAATGGAATTATTCACTGGAATTAACTGGGAGCTGCCTAAGCCACTCTCTGGCTACCCAATTCCCGATTCCCCTAAATCCTCCCCTCTGTAAACTCATAGTCTTATTTCTGTGAAGCTGCCATTGGTATTTTGGAAGAGACCGCATCGAATCTGCTGATGTCTATTAATAGTATGGTCTTTTTCACATTCTATGAACATGGCTTTCCATTTTTGGCGGTTTTTTTCGTTTTTTTTTTCATTAGCACTTAATAGTTTTTCTTGTGGAAATCTTTCACCTCCCTGGTTAAATTTATTACCAGGTTTTTAGGGGTCCTTTTGCTATTGTAAATGGGATTGCTTTCTTGGTTTTTGTTCCACTAGCTTGTTGGTGTATAAAAACAATACTGATTTTTGCACGTTGACTTCGTATCCTGTAGTTTTACTGAATTCCTTTATCAGTTCTGTTTTACTGGTGGAGGTTTCAGGAGTTTTTATAGATGATAACATGTTGTTGGCAAAGAGAGACAATTCGACTTCCTCCTTCTGAATTTGGATGCCCTTTATTCCTTGCTCTGGCTAAGACTTTCCCAACACATTATTATTATATTATTATTATTATTTTGAGACAAAGTGTCGCTCTGTCACCCAGGCTCACTGCAACCTCTGCCTCCTGGGTTCGAGCAATTATTTGCCTCAGCCTCCCAAGTAGCTGGGATTTCAGGCACGCGCCACCATGCCCGGTGAATTTTTCTATACTTAATAGAAATGGGGTTTTACCATCTTGCCCAGGCTGGTCTTGAACTCCTGACCTCGTGATCCACCCGCCTCGGCCTCCCAAAGTGCCGGAATTACAGGCATGAGCCACCATACCCGGCCCCAACATATTATTATTAACAAAGGTCACCAGGGTGAAGTTTGGAAACAGGTATACATTGTGATGCAATCGTCAGAACCAAGCTAGTTAACATCTCCATCACCTCACATAGATACCATGTTCTTTCCTTATTATTATTTATTTAACTCTTGGGCTCAAGCAATCCTGCTTCAGCCTCCCTAGCAGCTGGGGTTACAGGCACGAGCCACATCTGGCTTTCTTTTTATTTCTTGATGTGTGTGTGTGTGTGTGTGTGTGTGTGTGTGTTGGAAACATTTAAGATACACCCTCTGAGCAAATTTCAAGTATACAGTACAGATGCTCCTCGACTTACAATGAAGTTACATCCTGATAAACCCTATTGTGAATGTAAAATATAGAAAACAAAAATGCATTTACTATTAGGTCACTTACTGAACATCAGCACTTAGCCTAGCCTACCTTCGACGTGCTCAGAACATTTACATTCCCCTGCAGTCAGGCAAAATCATTCACAGGAAACCTATTTTATAATAGAGCACTGAATATCTCATGTCGTTTATTGAACATTGTACTGAAAGTGACAATCAGAATGGTGTGTGAATACTCCTCAGTAACGTACACAGCTGAAAGCAGAACTTTGAGATCAGACTGGCAACATGGCAAAACCCGGTCTCTACAAAAAACACGAAAGTTCACTGGGCATTATGGTGCAAGCCTGTAGTCCCAGCTACCTGGGAGTCTGAGGCAGAAGAATTGCTTGAGCCTGGGAGGTCAAGGTTGCAGTGAGCTGTGATCACGCCACTGCACTCCAGCCAGGGCAACAGAGCCAGACCCTTTCTCAAAAAATAAATGAATACATAAATGTTCCCCTCATACAAAAAAGATAAGTATGCAAGTCACTCATATGTCAAATATTAGATTTAGCATTGCACGTTGTATATATGTATCAAAACATTATGTTGTACACCAAAAATGTGTATGTACCATTTTTATTTGTAAATTTATAAAGTTAATAATAACATCTAAAAGAAAATAAAGTTTCTCTAAGAATGTGTGACCAACCACCATCCTTCCCTCATGGGGATGTGGAGTTTCCCTCGTCTTGGATGCCTAACAGACCTGTCAATCACCACACATCCCAGACCGACCACATCTTTCCCCACCTCACATAAAGGTGGCTCCAGCCTCCTTGATGTGCAATCCACAAGATTTGTGGGGTTATCCTTGATTCCTGCATTTCCCTCACATGACACACTCAGTCTCTCAACAAATCCTATACCTTAATTAATGTGTTTATTGACATGAATTTCACGTGACATAAAATTAACTGTTTTATCAGTACAGTTTAGCGGCATTTGGTGCATTTACACTGCTGTGCAGCAGCTCCTCTAGCTGGTTCCTGTGCCTGCATGTCCAGAGTCCAAGTTCTGACATTTGTACATACTCATGAAGTCATTGCCGTCATCAAGAAGCTGAACATTCCCACCATCCTCCAACGCCTCCCCAGGCTCTTCATCATCTGTCCCTCCCACAACTCCATCCCTGGACAACCACTGGTGTTCTCTGTGTCATTACAGATCACGGACAGAATTTTCTTTTTTCTTTCTTTCTTTTTTTTTTTTTTGAGACAGTGTCTTGCTCTGTTGCCCAGGCTGCAGTGTGCAGTGCAGTGGTATGATCACGGCTCACTGCAGCCTCAACTTCTCAGCCTTAAGTGAACCTCCTACCTCAGCCCCTCCAGGTAGCTGGGACCACTATGTCCGGCTAATTTTTTCTACTTTTTGTAGAGATGGGTCTCACTACATTGCCTAGGCTGATCTTGAACTCCTGGGCTCAAGCAATCCACCTGCTTTTGCCTCCCAAAGTGCTGAGATTACATGTGTCAGCCACTGTGCCCAGCCTAGTAATAGAACTTTCTAGAATTTTATATTGATAGAATCATACCAGATGCACTTTTTTTCTGGCTGTCCCCTTTCACCTTCATAACTATTTTGAGATTCATCCATGTTCTTGGGTGTTATCAATGGTTTCTTTTTACTGCTGAGTAGTATTCCCAACTTTATTAAATTGGGCCCTTTGGATATGAGTTATTTATTTTATATCAACTGTACCTCAATAAGACTATGAAAAAAAAAAGAGGATTCTCTTAAAACTTGAAAACAAGTTCAGAATCTGACCAGCTCTCCTCATCTCAACTACCAGTACTCATGGGCAAGCTACAGCCATCAACCTGGCTGACTCTGCTGTGATCCACACTGAGCTCTTTTTTCTTCCCCTTCCCCTATATAGGCTAATTTTTTTTTCTTTTTCTTTTTCTTTTTTTCAGACAGGGTCTTGCTCTGTTGCCCAGGCTGAAGTACAGTTGCACAATCATAGCTCACTGCAGCCTCAACCTCTCAGGCTCAAGCAATCCTCCCACCTCAGCTTCCCCAGTAGCTGCGACCACAGGTGTGCACCACCAGGCCTGGCTAATTGTTTTGTATGTTTTTGTAGACACCGAGTTTCACCATGTTGCCCAGGCTGGTCTTTAACTCCTGGACCCAAGCAATCCACCTGCCTCAGCTTCTTAAAGTGCTAGGATTACAGGCATCAACCATCATGTCTGACTCTATGGGCTTATTTCCAAGACTTTATTCCAAAAGAAATGTTAAACAGAAGTCAGAAAGCTACTCTATGAAGGCAGAGGCATTCGTTGGAGCTCTGAGTGATGTACTGGCAATGTCTAGATTCTAATTTTAGGAGTTGGCAGTGTCAACCCAATTCTGTCTCAACACTATTCAATGACTCAAATAATGGCAGCTCCACCTACTAGGACAATGGGTCAAGTTTTTACATTTCACATGTGCCTACAGGATGGGGGCCTGGCAGGCTTGAGATGAGACTTCTGCTTGTTTCTATTTAGCTTCAGACTGTTGAGAAAGTCAGGTCATGGCATTCATTTAGTCCAAACATCACCGTCTGTAAAAACAGTGTCGACGTTTTGTCTTTGAAATGGTCCCCGCCCTCCGCTCGTTATTGTGTTGAGAATGAAATGAGAGGACACGCTTGGCACCTGGAGATGATTGGCTATTACAGCTGTGCGCCATAAGGGCAAATGGTTCCATTGTTTGATGAGCCGTCCTGGCGGTGGGTGGATCGGTCACTTCTAAACAGATAAGGAATGGCTGGAAGGCTCTTGTACCAAACCAGCTTGAAGCAACTTCACCCACACCGAATCCTTCACTTTTCTATGAAATCACCTTTTTTTTTTTTTTTTTTTTTGGAGATCTGCAACTTTTTTTCACAGCTGCTTAAAAAAAATACTACTGTTCACCCCAGACTTTCTTTTGATACACTAAGTAAACAAAACAGATTTTTTTTTTTTTGCCGTAAATATCAGCAGACACTTCCTGGCACCCCACGCTGTATCGGCATGCGTGTTAACAGTCCCAGTTCAGATGTGCAGTGTTTCAGGTGGATGCACTGTAACAAGGATGCAAATGCGGAGCCACCCTCAGAATCACATTCAGTCATGGGGTTGCCCTTCCAAGCTGGCAGAAAAGGAACCCGGGCCAGGCACCGTGAGCACACACAGTAACTCACGCCTGTAATCCCAGCACTCTGGAAGGCTGAGGCAGGAGGATTTCTTGAGACCAGGAGTTTGAGACCAGCCTGGGCAACATAGTGAGACCCAACTCTACAAATAAGAGATTGTGTGTCCGGAGGCTGAACTCACAAAGATTTCAGAATGTCAGTAGGAGAGGAGGTGTGTGGGATAGCAGCCAATTCCTCAGTGAATGAGGCAGAGAAATTGGTAAAAAGAAGGAAAGTGAAAACAAGAAGCATGTTCCCATTTTCAAGGTCTTCCTGGTTCACAAAGTGGGAAGGAAGAAACTGCTGAAGAGGAAAGAGTTCTCTTGAAGAGTACAGAATTCCTGGGCTCCCCGGTTCAGGTCATAAAAAGAAAAGAGAAACGTTTGCAGCCATGCAGGGTGAACAAGCTCTGAAGATATATTATACGGACTAGGGGTTGTAATCAATGTTAGGGACCATCCCCTACTTCTGATGGCTCTGAGGCAGGAGAATAGGGTGAGGGAAGAGAGAGACCCTCTCATATTGTTTTATACTCAATACCTGTTTTAAAAAAAAACAACAAGGACGTAAAACCAAAGACAGGCAGCCCGGCGCCAGGCCCGAAACCAGGCCTGGGCCTGCCTGGCCTAAACCCAGTAGTTAAAAATCAACTGATAACTTAAAAACCGATGTTATTCATAGATTCCAGACATTGTATAGAACAACATTGTGAAACTCCCTGCCCTGTTCTGTTTCTCTCTGATCACCGGTGCATGCAGCCCCTGTCACGTACCCCTTGCTTGCTCAAATCAATCACGACTCTTTCATGTGAAATCCTTAGAGTTGTGAGCCCTTAAAAGGGACAGGAATTGCTCACTCGGGGAGCTCGGATTTCAAGGCAGCAGCTTGCCAATGCTCCCAGCTGAATAAAGCCCTTCCTTCTACAACTCGGTGTCTGAGAGGTTTTGTCTGTGGCTTGTCCTGCTACAAGGGAATTAGGGTAACCAGGGGTTAAGGTAGAAGCAAAAGAACCCCACTTGCAGCCAGTTCTAGGCAAGATTAGGCAGCACACAGGCCACATCCTCACTCCTGTGATAACGAGACAGAAGCCTCCACTCCAGCCTCTGATTGACCATGGGCCAAGCCTCCACTCCAGCCTCTGATTGACGGTGGGCCAAGCCTCCACTCCAGCCTCTGATTGACGGTGGGCCAAGCCTCCACTCCAGCCTCTGATGGACGGTGGGCCAAGTCTCCACTCCAGCCTCTGATGGACGGTGGGCCAAGCCTCCACTCCAGCCTCTGATGGACGGTGGGCCAAGTCTCCACTCCAGCCTCTGATGGACCGTGGGCCAAGCCTCCACTCCAGCCTCTGATGGACAGTGGGCCAAGTCTCCACTCCAGCCTCTGATGGACAGTGGGCCAAGTCTCCACGTCAGCCTCTGATTGATTGCAGGTCAGTCCTTCACAGGGTGTAGCCAATGGGAGGCCTGTCAAAGACACCGAGGGGTATTGCCGGGTTCCTTTTAATAAAAACCCTAATTGAGGAAGCTGTTGGGCCTCTTGCTGCAGCCCCGCTCCCAGTCTGTGAATTGTCTTCAATAAACCTGTGCTTTCCTTACTCCGTTTTTTTGTGTTTTTGTCTTTCGTTGCTTTGTTCTTTTGTTACTTTGTGCGTTTCATTCAATTCTCTGTTCAACACGCCTAGAACGTGGACAACTCCATCTGGTAACAGCGCCACGTACAATTTTTCTCCTTTACGGCGGTGCTTTCAGCTGTGCACATTGCTGAGGAGGATCCACACCGCCATTCTGATTGTCACTTTCAGTTCAGTATTCAATAAACTACAGGAGAGAGTCAACACTTTATTATAAAATAGGTTTTCTGTTGGACGATTTTGCCCAACTGTAGGGGAAGGTACGTGTTCGGGGCGGGTTTAGGGTAGGCTAGGCTAAACTCTGATGTTTCGTAGGTGACATAATATTAAATGCATTTTTTGTCTTCTATATTTTAAATTTATCAGGATGTGACTTCGCTGTAAGTTGAAGAGTATCCATACTGTATCGCATACTTGAAATTTGCTAAGAAGATCGATCATGGGCCGGGGCGCGGTGGCTCATGCCTGTAATTCCATTAATTTGGGAAGCTGAGACGGGCGGATCGCTTGAGCTCAGGAGTTTGAGACCAGCCTGGGCAACATGGCGAAACCCCATCTCTACAAATAATATAAAAATTAGCCGGGCATGGGTGGCGCCTGTATTCCCAGCTGCTTGGGAGGAAGAGGCAGTAGGATCATTTGAGCCCGGGAGGCGGAGGTTGCAGTGACCTGAGATTGTGCCACTGTGCTCCAGCCTGGGTGGCAGAGTGAGGTTCTGTCTCAAAAATAAAAAAAATTTAAAAAATGATAGATCATAAGTGTTTCACCACAGACACACGGACACACACACACGGACACATGGACACACACACATGAACACATGGACACACACATAAACACATGGACACACACGAACACACACCTACACACACGTGGACACACACGGACACACACGAACACATGGACACACACACGGGGACACACACACGGACACACACAGAGCCACACACGGACACACAGAGCCACACACGGACACACGGAAACACGAACACACACCCACACGGACACACACACATACACACATACGCACACATATACACACACACACGTCAAAGAAACAAAAAGCAAGCCAGGAGTCATGGCATATGTGTCTAGTCCCCTAGACACACACAGAGACACACACGGACACATGGAAACACACACGAACACACACCCACACACAGACACACACATGGACATACATACACACATACGCACACATACACACACACACACACACGTCAAAGAAACAAAAAGCAAGCCAGGGGTCGTGGCATATGCTCCTAGTCCCCACTACTGGGGAGGCTGAGGCAGGAGGATTACTTGAAACCAGGAATTAAGCAAATAATGAAAAGAAAATAGTCACTGTGTGAGTTGACGAATACATTAATTAGCTTGATTGTAGTATAATTACACCATGAATAGGGGTATGTAAACACCAGCATGGTGACCTTAGTCACCAAGGACAGGTAGAGGCCAGGAATTGGAGAGCAGCCTGGGCAACACAGTGATACCCCCATCTTTACAAAAAAATCTTTTAAAATTAGCCAAGTGTGGTGGTGCTTGCCTGTAATTCCAGATACTCACTCAGGAGGCTGGAGCAGGAGGCTCTCTTGAGCCCAGGGGTTCAAGGCTGCAGTGAGCTATGAGTTTTCCATTGCACCCAGCCAAGGTGACACAGTGAGCCCTTGGCTCTAAAAATCAATCAATCAATAAACAAATTTATCCACACAGGTAGGAGATCTCTACAAGAAAAACTATAAAATACTGATGAGAGGAAATGAAGAGGGCACACAAATGGAAAGATATTCCATGTTCATAAATCGGAAGAATTCACATTGTGAAAATGACCACACTATTAATAGAGATCTATAGATCCAACTCAATCCCTACCAAAATGCCAAGGACATTCCTTATGAGAACATGACATGTTTCAAGAGGAGAGGACTGGAGGGAATTGGGTAGGTAGATGGTGGTTTTAGGCAGATTCTAGTTCATTCCACTTAATAACTCCATTCTGAACTGACTCACTATCAACGCCTCAATTCTTAACAAGGAAAAATATCACAAAGTATAAGAAAATGCATCAGGAAATAAGTGTCAGAACTTTTTGGCAAAATGACCTTGTGTCGGGCACTTTACTGACATAATCTTATTTCATCTTCCAAATAACATATCAGGAAGGTAATAATTCCCTGGTTCTATTCACAGGGAGCTTGAAGTTCACAAAATTCAGTGGCTTAAGATTTCCCAAGGATTTAAACCAGAATCAGTGTAATATTAATAACCCTTCAATGTATGTTGTGTTAGATGAGAAAATTTACTCTGAATTAAAAATGAATGAGCCACAATTTGAATGGATTTGTGAATCAGTCAGCGGATGCTGCGAACTTCCCAAATTGTAACCTAATCATGTAATCTAATCATGACACTCAGTTTTCATTCCACAATGACTCCATGATCCACGCAGTATAATTCACACCTAACATTAAGGCTTTTCATGTTTGAGAGGCCTCAGTCAGGGGGCTGAGAACCAGGGAACCCTGTAGGAGGACCCTCAGTGTATCTATAAACCACCCTCTCACCGTCCTGGAGTGAGTGCAGAGTGGGGACCATGTGTCTTTCTCTGGTTTCCACTGTTTTTACATAAGGGTAGGTTGGCTGATATCAAACCAGTGATTTAGACTAGTTCAAGCAAAGCTTTTCCATGTGAATTCCAAGAGTTTGAAAAAGAAAAGTAAAGAATTATCACTAATATTTATTGTATATCAGCAATGACTGTATTTTTCAATATACTGACATTCATATGTGAAAGGCTTTGCTTAAACTGCATTAAATCACTGGTTTGATATTAATCCAACAACTCTTAACATGTCCTTTACTTTATTTGTTAGGATATTATTGTCTGTGTGGCGCGAGGGGACCCAAAGTGATTAAAACTTGTGGACCTAGGGCCAGGTGTGGTGGCTCACGCCTGTAATCTCAGCACTTTGGGAGGCCAAGGTGGGCAGATCACTAGGTCAGGCGTTCAAGACCAGCCTGGCCAACATGGTGAAACCCCGTCTCTACTAAAAATACAAAAATTAGCCAGGCGTGGTGGTGGGCACCTGTAATCCCAGCTACTCATGAGGCTGAGGCAGAAGAATCACTTGAACCCAGGAGGCGGAGCTTGCAGTGAGCCGAGATCACACCACTGAACTCTAGCCTGGGGGACAGTGTGAGACTCTGTCTCGAAAAAAACCAAAAGAAGAAAAAAAACCCCACAAAACCAAACAAAAAAAAAACTTGTGGATCTATATTTTCTGAGGCCTCCAAATACTTCAGCAATATGACAAATAATTCAGTAGAGTGGGAAAACCTATGTTATTTGCACAGTAGGCATGTTTAATACTTTAACTTCCTGTGGGCGGGGTTTCATTGGGAAATGTAATCAACTCGGATCACCTAAAATGGATTACATGGCCCTAAACCAATCATGGGGCAGTGCAGGAACTGGAAATGGGGCCTGGAGTCCTTCGACTTCTCCATAAATAGGCGCAGTTCAGCTCCAGGCCAGTTGGAGAGTGCATCCCAGATGCGAGAAAGCTGGAGGCATAAGGCGGGAAGGAGGTAAGTGTCCAGAGGCCACGTCTGTGGGGTTTAGGAGCTGGCATGCAGGGGGGTTAGTTTCAGAAAGATTTGGGTTTATTTTCTCATGCATTTGCTTGGAGACCTTGTGAAAGCATCGGGTCTCCTTTGCACCCCGTGATTAACTCTGGCTTGTTATGAAACCCTTATGTAAACTAGGAATAATATTAACTTTCTCATCATGGGTAGGTTACATTTTAGAGACGGGGGTCTCACTCATTGCCCAGGCTGGCTTGAATTCCTGGTCTCCAGTCATTGGCGAGACTTCACTTCACCATCAGCTGGGACGACAGGCACCTACCTGCCAACAGGCCCGGCTACATTTTATTTTTTGATAGAGATGGGGTCTCGGTATGTTGCACGGGCTGGTCTTGAACTCCTAGGCTCAAGCAATCATACCACCTGGGTCTTTCAAACTGTTGGAATTACAGGCGTGAGCCACCTTGCCGGCCGCACACCACTTGTTAAAAAGCATCACTGGATTTTCCCTTTCCACAGGGTAAAATCAAGCCATTAATGAATGAGCATCAACCTACTAGGCCAATGAGAATGTGCACTAAGTGTCCCTACCTGGGGGTCCTGTGTGCTATATACTCCCAGAATTGAATACTAACCCACGTATCTGCCTTTATTTTTTCCCATGTTCCATTGCTTGCTTTAATGGGAAAAGAACTGAGAGTGAATACACGGTGATTTCTAGGAACATGAAACCACTTTTTTAAGAGACAGGATCTCACTATGTTGCCCAGGCTGTTATCAAACTCCTGGGCTCAAGTGATCCTCTTGCCTTGGCCTGAGCAGCAGCAGGCGCCCTTGCAGCAAAGCCACTTTTAATTCCAGAATTTTAGGCTCTCTTTTCTCTCTCATATTTGTATGCTTTTTTCAAAAAAAATTAATTTGCTTTCAAATTGAAAACTAAAAATTGTATATAATTGGGTACAGCATAATGTGCTTTGTAGGATGTGAACACTGTAAAATGGCTAAATTAAGCTGCTATTCACATGCCTTACTTTATGTACTAATCATTTTTGGCTGTGAGAATACTTGATTGAAATCTACTCTTTTAGCAATTTCCAAGTATACAATACACTGTTATGAAGTGAAGTCACCATGTTGGACAATGGCTCTCTTGAATTCATTTCTCCAACTGAAATTTGTACCCTTAGACCTATATCTCCCCAACCCCCATCCCAGCCCTGGTAACCACCATTCTACTCACTGCTACTATGAGTCCACTAGGTTTTTAAAATTATTATTCATGTCATCTACTTCTTTTTTAATTTTTTAAATGATTTTAACTTGTATTTTAGATTCGGTGGGTACCTGTGCAGATTTGTTACATGAGTGTATTGAGTGATGCTGAGATTTGGGGTATGACTCAACCTGTCACCCAGGATGTGAGGATAGTACCCAGTAGGTAGTTTTTCCACCTTCCCGCCGTCTGTCACTTCAGAGTTTCACTGTTTTGGAGTCCATGTCCTGATTTCCTTTCCTCTGTGTACCTGTCCCGGAGCGGGGTTGCCGGATCATGCAGTTGTTGTACTTTCAATTTTCTGAGGAGCTTCTCTACTGTCTCCCATATCGGCTGCTCTAATTTACATCCCAGCACAGGGTGCAGAGGACCCCTTTCCCCCGAATCCTCACCAACACTCGTTCCATGTGTCTTTTTGGGAACAGCCACTCTAGCAGGCGTGAGGGGTGCCTTGTGGTTTGGATTTGCATGTACCTGATGATGAGTGATAATGAGCACCTTTTCCTAGACCTGCTGGCCATTCACATGTCTTCATCTGAGGTGTCCACAGAGGCACCTTGCCCCCTTCTAGTGGGCTATGTGTTTTCTCGCTCTGGAGGAGTTTGAGTTGCTTATGTTTTGCACAGGAGCCCCGTGAGATGTGTGGTGTGCAAATATTGTCTCCTCTGGGCTGTCTTGCCCCTCTGCCGATTGTCTCCCTGGCTGTCTCTGTGTTCTGTACTTGCTCAGAGTCCTTCCAGGAAGCGTAGGTTTTCCATCCTTCAGGATTCCAGTGACCTTTCCCGAGACCCTCCTGTCAATTCTTTCTTCCTTCTGAAGACCTTTCGGTTGCTTCCCCCACCTGTGGCTAGGAAGGCAGGGCTGCGTTCTCACAGCTGTTGAACTTGGATAATAACTGATGCCTGGAGAGTATCACACGGTGTGTCCTGCCTAATGAAACTACATTTAGAACCAAATTTCAAAAAATTGTTCTTTCTTTCTCTCTTTTTTTTTTTGAGACGGAGTCTCGCTCTTGTTGCCCAGGCTGGAGTGCAATGGCGTGATGTCGGCTCACTACAACTTCCACCTCCCTGATTCAAGTGATTCTCCTGCCTCAGACTGCCAAGTAGCTAGGATTACAGGCACGTGCCACCATGCCCGGCTAATTTTTGTATTTTGAGTAGAGACGAAGTTTCACCATCTTGGTCAGGCTGGTCTCGAACTCCTGACCTCAAGTGATCCTCCCGTCTTGGCCTCCCAAAGTGCTGGGACTACAGGCATGAGCCACCACACCTGGCCTCAAAAAATCTATTGTATTATTTCACTTCCTGAAAATTTCATAGAGCACTAGACTTTAAATCCATTTTCTGAGATGAGATTAGGAATAGAGAAACCCTTAGAGACAGAAGGTAGATCAGTGATTGGCAGGGGCTGGGGTGGGTGGGCAGGGGGTGATCACTGATGGGGATGGGGTTCCTTTTGGGCTGATGAGACAATTCTGGAGCTAGACAGTGGTGATGGTTGCACAGCATGGTGCATGCATGTCTTAGTGCCATGAAATTGTGCACTTGAAGATGGTAAAAATGATGAAATTTATGAATGTGCATTTTACCAAAATAGCAATATCTGTGTAGGAGTTGAATTCTCATATGATTACTTAATGCTCTCCCTTCCCTGGAGCAAACAAATGTGCTGGGGTTAACAAGAAAAGGTGTTGGGGGACAACTGTAGGTTGTAACTATTTTTCTCTATCTTTGTGCGTAATTATGATGAAGGGCTTTACCTTGGATCTTGTCTGGACAGGAAAACATAAATAAGTTATTGTTGCATCAGATTTTAGGAGCTTCACATAAGTATCCTATTTAATTTACAGTTGGGAACCATGTTGTTCCAATTGAAAAAAAAAAAACTGACTTCACTTCTGCACAATGATTTCCTGGAGATCAGAATCCAGGGGAGCATTAGGATTTTAAATCAGAACATATAGTCAGGTGTAGACAATAACAGGGTGGGTTGATTTCCACTGTGCTGAATTCGATGCTGCTGAAGAAGTGGCGTCCAGGATTTGGATGAGGGTTTTGGAAGGGATGGGTGGATAGACTAGAAACTTTGATCGGGCTCATGTTTTTTTTTTTTTGCAGACTACTGAACAGTGAATCTATTATTGAGGAAAACCAAAGGAGGCCTGTCTAGATAGGTCTCAATTAGACACCAGCTACTGGAAGAACTTTCTCAGAGACTGACTGAAATATTCTCCACCAGATATGGCTGCAAATTGCAACTCCTCATGGGGTCAGGGAGGACCCTGCAACAGCCCTGAGTCAGAGCCGCCACGGTCTGTGGCTTCCCCAGAAACTCAACTTGGAAATCATGACTGGGACCCTGAGACTTGTCACGTGAACTTCAGGATGTTCAGCTGCCCAGAGGAGTCGGACCCCATCCAGGCTCTGAGGAAACTCACTGAGCTGTGCCATCTGTGGCTGAGGCCCGACCTCCACACCAAAGAGCAGATCCTGGACATGCTGGTGATGGAGCAGTTCATGATCTCCATGCCCCAGGAGCTCCAGGTCTTAGTCAAGGTGAACGGTGTGCAGAGCTGCAAAGACCTGGAGGACCTGCTACGAAATAACAGAAGACCCAAGAAATGGGTGAGTGGGACCCTCGTGATTGGTGCAGGGAAGGGGAGCTGGGATGGGGGCTGCACGGTGCAGCTGGACTCGAGAGGACCCGAGGGGCTGCTCTAAGTCAGGGCTTCTAAGTAGAGGAGAGTTTGCCCGTCAGGGACACATGGCAGTGTCTGGGGACAGTTTTTATTGTCACAAGGGGGAGGACAGGAGATGCTGCTAAGCATTCTCCAAAGCTCAGGACAACCCATCATGACAAATAATCATCCAGATTCAAATATCAGCTGTGCTGAGACGGCAAGTTCCTGGTGTAGGAGATGGACAGGCAGAGGGGATACAGGGACCCACACACTGTGTGAGGCAAACATGAAAGAAAGACATTGGTGAAATATTAGGCCTGATGGAATGTAGGGAAGGAGGCATTAGAGTGAACTGAAGGGGGGCCCAGGAGTCCCATCCTGAAGCAGGGAAAGTGGTTGGTATCAGATGCAGGGATCTGCCTCCAGGTCCCCAAATGAGCCCCTAAGTTCTAATACAAGGTGAGCTGCCATCGGCCAATTGAGTTGGATTCACCCAGAATATTTCTCCTTGTCTTCTCTTTGGTTTAGAGACCGTTTCATCTAAAGGACTCATATTTATGTACTTATGTAGAAAAGGAAAAAATTCAGACAGATTGCTGTGTCCACAGAGCTGATTCTGCATTGGGAAGGCAGATTTGAACATTAATTACAGTAAAGTGTGAGCATTATGGCAGGACCCAGGGAATATGAGAGCTACTTTCAGGTTCTCATAGTGAGTCTGATTGTCTTTTTTCTCTCTACAGTCTGTGGTCAATTTTCTTGGCAAGGAATATCTTATGCAGGAATCAGATGTCGAGATGGCTGAAATCCCTGCCAGTGTCAGAGATGATCCGAGAGGCGTGTCCAGCCAACGGGCCTCCTCTGTGAATGAGATGCGTCCGGGGGAAGGCCAGGCCAGCCGAGAGCTGCAGACCCTGCCCAGGGTCCCTGCACTGTCCAGAAGGCAGGTGAGTGTGTGAGGCCTTGGTGTCTGGGCAGAGGTGGGAGAAGGAACAGGAGAAAACTGAGTGTGCTTCTGGACTGATTGAGAGATTTGGCACAGGACAAGAACAGAGACATTCCCCATGGATGTGTTACATCCTTAGACATTCCTGAGTCATCACAGAGAATGAAGCCTCATCTACTTTTCTCTCCACCATGAGAGCTTTTAGCATGTAGGGTGGGGGGTCAGAAATGGTCTCAGTGAAATGAGGGAGGCAGTTGGCACCGATGAATGAACTGAAGGTCCCTTCCCCATTCAGTTTCCTCAAAGACATTTAATGTAATAATTCAGCAAGGAGCGCACTTTCTACAGATTGTCAATTTCTTAATTTGAGGAGTGTTTCTCAATTGGGGTGATTTTGCCTTTCAGGACACATGGCCATGTCTGGAGATGTGTTTGTGTGTCATTGTAGGGGGTGGTGGGGTGTTAATAGCATCTAGAGGGTGGAGGCGGGGTCTCTGCTCTGCACAGGAGCGCCCCCTCCAGGAGGGTGATGCAGCCCCAATGCCAGTGGTGCCAGGGGTTAGGGGCCTCCACCTAGAGTCATGCTCCTTCCAGCGTCAGGGGCAGGGAGACGTTGGCACAGCGGGGAGAAATATGCTCAGAGAACCAAACAGTGAAAACCACCAGGCACAGGAGCTGATTTAGAATATGGAGGGTGCAGATTAGGGTGAGACTCAGAAATGAGGTGGTGATGTTTATTTGGGATGATGTGGGAGGCCCATAGGAAGTCTGCACGTATCCCTAAACCTGTGCCATTAGAAAAGTTGGTGTATCCAGTCAGGAAGGGACAGTGATGTCCATGACCCACCAGTTTAGGCAGGGCAGTCATTGCTGTTGGTTTTCCATTGTCAGGAAGAGGACTTCCTGCTGCCAGAGACTACTGTCATGAAAAGTGCCCCAAAGGCTCTGAGACCCAAGCCAACCTTGGAGAAGGATCTGAACGTAGACAGGGAAGAAAACACGGGACTTACATCCCCAGAGCCTCAGCTTCCAAACGGTCCTAGTGAGTATGAAGACTTGGATCCACAGGGGTTAGCCCCTCTTTTCTGGGGTGTGGGGCTGGGGTCCCAGCATTATCATGTCTGGGGGAGTTGGCACTCAGCTGCCAAAGCCTCTCCATCCCTTACTCTCCAGAGACCTACGGTCCAATGTCTTAGGTTTAAGGTTGAGGGGAAGTTGTCAGCCAACATCAGTGTTTGGTTGCAATGAGTTTGGTGTATTGAAAATGTACCTTATTAACTGTTGTGTGTGGAATCCCTTCTTCCAGCAGGTGTGGTGGGAGCAAAGGAGGGGAAGGAACCCAAAAAAAGAGCCTCCGTCGAAAATGTGGATGCTGACACACCTTCTGCCTGCGTTGTGGAGAGAGAAGCTTCGACTCACAGCGGGAACAGAGGAGACGCTCTGAATCTGAGGTGTCCCAAAAGAAGCAAACCAGACGCCACCTCCATTTCCCAAGAAGGGCCTCAAGGAGGAGCCACACCTGTGGGCAACAGCGAATCCCCAGGAAAACCTGAGATAAATTCAGTTTATTCCCCAGGCCCTGCGGGCGCAGTCAGTCACCCCAATGGCCAAGAAGCCAAGGAACTGCCGCCCTTTGCGTGTGGCGTGTGCAATAAGAGGTTTACGTGTAATTCCAAGCTAGCCATCCACATGAGATCACACACAGGAGAGAGACCCTTTCAATGTAATTTCTGTGAGAGGTGCTTCACGCAGCTCTCAGACCTCCGCGTCCACCAGCGAATCCACACTGGTGAGAAGCCCTACACATGTGACATCTGTCACAAACGGTTCAACAGGAAGTTCTCCTTGAAGTGTCACAAGAGGAGCCACACGGGGGAGAAGCCCTATAAATGTAACGACTGCAACCAAGTTTTCACCTACAGGAAGAACCTGAAGGAGCACAAGCTCATCCACTCCGGAGAGAAACCCTATAAATGTCCCAAGTGTCCAAGAGCCTTTCGTCGGCCTGAAACGTTAAAATACCACCAGAAAACACATCAAGAAACCACTGCACCCAGTGAATGTGAAGGATGATTTTTCATTGACGCTATTAGATGAGATATGACATGAAGCAGGTGCAAGGGCGCCTGGCACACAGAGGGAGTGCCCTAGATAGGAATTGCCAGGAGTAATTGTCAGAGTAAATATTCATTCTCCCCACAGAGCTTTATTTTCTGTTTCATTAGGTCCATTGTTTTCGTACAGGTTTATGTGGGTGTGTGCTGTTCTTTCTTTTATTTATTTATTTTTTTTTGAGACGGAGTCTTGTTCTGTTGCCCAGGCTAAAGTGCAGTGGTGTAATCTCAGCTCACTGCCAGCTCCGTCTCCCAGGTTCACATCATTCTCCTGCCTCAGCCTCCCGAGTAGCTGGGACTACAGGCGCCTGCCACCACGCCCGGCTAATTTTTTGTATTTTTAGTAGAGATGGGGTTTCACCTGTTAGCCAGGATGGTCTCGATCTCCTGACCTCGTGATCCACCCGCCTCACCCTCCCAAAGTGCTGGGATTACAGGCGTGAGCCACCGCACCTGGCCTGTTCTTTAAATAAACAAACATCTGATTAGTTTTCAGTATTTTATAACAAAAAACGGAGACTTCTGATTGACATGCTATTACCCACTGTTTTGCTGTAAATTAAAGTTGTCAAAGTAGGTGTCCAGATTAAATACACAATGCCTGGGGAAATCTGTGTTTCAAATAAACAATTTTTTTTAGTATCAGCTTGTTCTAAATTATTCATTATTTATCTGAAACTCAGCTTCTATTGGGTATCCTGTATTGTTTTCTTTTTTGCTTCTTTTTCTTTTCTTTTCTTTTCTTTTGAGATGGGGTCTCACTCTTTCACCCAGGCTGGAGTGCAGTGGTGTAATCACAGCTCACTGCAGACCTGACCTCCGCGGCTCAAGCAATTCTGCCGTCTTGGCCACTGGAGTAGCTGGGACTAGAAGAACACACCACACCATGTCAGCTAATTTTTGTATTTTTTTGTAGAGAGGGGTTTTGCCACGTTGCCCAGCCTGGTCTTGAACTCCTGAGTTCAAGTGATCTGCCTGCCTCGGCCTCCCAAAGTGCTATTACAGGTGTGAGCCACTGCATCCTGTATTGTTTGTATTAGGCTTTATTAGTATTATTTTATTCAAATTTTTTGAAATAATTTTTTGTAGTGATGGGATCTGGTTTTGTTGCCAAGGCTGGTCTCGAAGTCCTGGCCTCAAGCGATCCTTCCACCTTGGCCTCCAGAAGTGCTCGGAGTATACGTGTGAGCCACCACGCCTGGCTAACGACTTTTTCAGAGCTGTTTTAGGTTCACAGGGAAATTCAGTGGACAGCACAGAGTTCCCCTAGACTCCCTCCCCACACGGCACAGCCTCTCCCCGCCCAGCATCCCCAGCAGAGCGGTGCACCTGTTCCATCAGTGAGCCTGCCTGGACATATCACCACCACCCAGAGTCCATGGTGTTCATTAGGGCTCGCTCTGGGTGTTGTACATCCTGTGGGTTTGGACAAAGGCCTCATGAGTATCCACCACTGGAGTATCCTGGCGGGTATTTTCACTGCCCCCGGAATCCTCTCTGCTCTACCTATTTATCTCCCTGCCCCAGATGGTGTATTTCTTGGTCTAAATTTGGCAACTTCTAAATTCCTGATTTGACTCTTGAACTGTGACTAGTTGGTCTTAGTGATAGTACCACATCCTGAAGGCTTTGTTCATCTACAAAAGGGTGGGCCCTGATCCCAAAGCTTCCAGTTTAGTAGATCAGGGGTGTGGCCTTAGAGTGTGCATTGAAAAACAGACTTCATTTTATTTTAGACCAAGTCTCACTCTGTCACCCAGGCTGGCTGGAGTGCAGTCACGCAATCTCGGCTCACCCCAACCTCCACCTCCCGGGTTGCAGCAATTCACTTGCCTCAGCCTTCTGAGTAGCTGCAATTACAGGTGTGCCACCACCACGCCTGGCTAATTTTTTATTTTTAGTAGAGACAGGGTTTCGCCATGTTGGCCAGGCTGGTCTGGAGCTTCTGATCTTGGGTGATCTGCCTGGCTCAGCCTCCCAATGTGCTGGGATTACATGAGCATGAGCCACCATACCTGGCCTTAGATTTCATCTTAGAATATCTTTCAAAAGTCTATAGAGCTCGCCAATGCTCTGCACCATTTCCCCCACTGTTCACATGGTTCTTTAATACGGCACATTTGCCACAAGCGATGAGCTGACTCTGTGTATTGCTGTGAACTCAGGTGCCTATTTTATTGAGACCTCCTCAGTGTTGATACGATGCCCTCCTCTTCCTTCTTTTCCATCCAAGGCGCCACATTGCCTTGAGTTGTCATGCCTCCCTAGGCTCCTCTTGGTGAAAATTTCTCAGATTTTACTTGTTTTAAATAACCTGAGCATCTGCATTTTCAGTGATGCTGATGCTGCTGGTCTTGGGAGGGTATTTCATGAATGGCTGGTTGAGCTCACAGAGGCAGAGACCAGAGATCCTCAGAACTCCGGAAATAGGCTGGATTCATTTATTAAAGTTCACTGTTGTGACACCTTGGTTCTTGTCTTCTTAATTTAAAGGAATGTAAACAATAGACACACAGTAAAAGAGATGCAGCATAGAGTAATTCATTGCAAAGGAATAAGAAAATTTTGAAAGGTTAGTGCAGAATAGACAGGACACCCTGAGAGAGTGGATTTAAGGCTGGCTTCTCCTAAGGATAAGATAGCAAAGACCTGCTCAAGAGAGACTCCCTTTCTCCATCCCCAGACAATTTTGAAACATATTGATGCCTGACTCACCCTCAAGAGATACGAGTTTGAGTCGATACTTGGAAATCAGGTTTAAAAATTTTTTCCAGGTAATTCTAATGTGCAACAAAGGTTGAGAACCACTGGTGTACAGTATAAAGAGAAATTTCTAGCATCTCGCTTCATTTACTGTAACCTCGTGGCCCTCAAATTTTTAATGTGCATATAATTCACCCTCAGATCTTGTTAAAATGCAGGGTCTGATTCAGTGACAGGCTCCAGGTGAGGCACATGCTGCTCGTCAATAGACCCTCATTTGAGTGGTGAGGAGGCAGTCTCCTCTGGGTTCCAGCTTTGCATCAACTGAGCAAAATCTTACCATCTCTTACTGCTCAAGTCAGCATCTTGAGGCCAGTGTCTGATAAGTGCATTTGAAATATTCAATCCTTCTGGTTTCTTACCCAGAATGCTATACTAAGTGTTTTATTTCTCCCACATCCGCTCCTACCCAACGGCTTTCCACCCATTATCACGTGGCAGCCATACTGAGTATGAAAGTGAGCAAATCTAATCCTGCTGTTACACTCTTTACATTTTATTTTCTATGGATTCTATTCTTTTTAGCAAAAAGACCATGTGCTTTATGTGGCCTAAGCTATTCAACTAAATGACCACTGATTCCAGCACTTTGGGAGGCCGAGGCAGGCGGATCACGAGGGCAAAAGATCAAGACCATCCTGGCTAACACAGTGAAATCCTGTCTCTACTAAAAATAGAAAAAATTAGTCAGGTGTGGTGGCACGCACCTGTAGTCCTAGCTACTCGGGAAGCTGGGGCAGGAGAATCGCTTGAACCCGGGTGGCAGAGATTGCAGTGAGCCAAGATCGTGCCACTGCACTCCAGCCTGGGCAACAGAGCTAGACTCCATGTCAAAAAAAAAAAAAAAAAAAGACCACTGATGACCCTTGTGACTGTCAGTCTCTGTTACCCTCCGTACTTCGGGAAGACCCTTCTGTATTCAGTGACTGACTGGGGGTGCCTTTCTCCATGATGTTTAATTTTTTTGAATGGGGGATGTCTATGGCCCATTCTTGGTGCTTTTCTGTGTAGTTGAAGATACACTAGTTTTGGACTTCTGGCCTTTATCCACTTTCTAGCGTATTCTTTCTCTGGGGAAAAATGATTGGGAGTTTCGAAAGAGAATCTGCATTGAGAAGCTGTATCAGTCAGGGTCCAATGAAGAGAAAAAAACCCACAGCAATTTGCACAAGCAGCATTTAATATAAAGCAGGGGCTGGCACACGATGGCCTGCTACCTAGTTTTTCAACAGCCCACAAGCTAGTAAATAGTTTTGTGTGTGTGTTTTTTATAGGGTCTTATTCTGTCACTCAGGATGGAGTGCAGTGGCATGATCATAGCTTACTGAAGCCTTGATCTCCTGGGCACCAGCTTCCAGCAGGTGATTGTGTTAAGTGAAATAAGCCAGTCCAAGTTATCCTGCCCACTCAGCCTGGCTAATTTTTAAATGTTTTTATAGAGACAGTGTCTCACTATGTTGCCCAGGCCAGTCTCAAAGTCCTGAGCTCAACTGATCTTCCTGCCTTGGCCTTCCAAAGCGCTGGAATTACAGATGTGAACCAGCACACCTGGGGAAGAATTGTTTTTTATATTTTTAAAGTGTGGTAATATGAGCAAACCAGAGAAGAATATCCAACATAGACCAAATAGCCTGCAAAACCTAAAATATATATTCTCCGCTCCTTTGTGGAAAAAAGCTTTCTGACCTCCAAAATAAAGATTTATTGACCACAACATGGGCCTAACTATAAAGAAAAAAGAATTCTGAAGCATACCTAGGGAGGAAGGTTTCTCAGAGGAATGGGAATCCATTGACAAATTTTAAAGAATGGAGCAGCACAATTGGGTTTACCTAATTTAAAGCTCAACATGCCTGTCAAGTGATAATGGATTGGAAGAGAGGATATGGGAGCAATCAAGATTCTCTTATGGTTTTCTGGGAGAGAAAAAGGAGAACTGATGGATTCAGGTGCACCTACCCAAACCTGACTTGAGCAGGTGAGAGGCTGTAACAACGCAAACGTTGGGGCCGCCCAGGAGAAAAAGGATTACACCACCCAAAACTGGGTTTGAATGTTAAGACTGAGGACACACACATACCCACACTCCAAGAGGGTATGAAGCTTATTACATAACAGGATTTCTGAAGAGAGCAGAGTGGGCTTTCCCAAGCTGGTCTGAATGTGGCTTGAGAGGGCAGAGAAAGGAGGCTGGTTTGGGGTTGGGGTTTTATGGTGCTTAGGGGATGGGCCACAGCCAGGGGTACTACACAGGGTTTGAACTCCCCACTGGCACTAGAAGAGGGAGTACCCAGGTTTTCTAATCAGCTTGTCCAGCTGTGGGGTGATAAGAAACAAACATCAAACATGGTTAAACTTTTAATAATCCCAAGGAAAGAGCAAGTCAAAAGTGGAGGTATGAACCTCAACGTCTGGGTGAGGCCTCTGGTTGGGCAAGGGTGGGACCATGGTCACCGGGGAAATAGGAGGCAGCCTTCTGGGGTCCAGGGGCCAAGGCTGGTGGCTGGAGTATGGAAAGGCCTGTGGTAAGGCAGCCACAGGCAGGAGCTGGGGTCGTGAACACGCCAGGAGGCCCCATTCACGTGGGGCTGACAAGGCCATAACAGGAGCAAGAAGAAAGACAAGATGGCGGCGCAGTGGCGCCCCTTCCTCCTGGGATATCCCTCCCACCCCCTCTAGTGGCAGAGCCTAGCACTGCGCTCCCTGCAAAGTTGCCAGGACAGCTCCGTGATTGCAGGGCCGGCACTGAACCTGTGGACTTAGAAGCTGGGAGGCAATTGACTGGTAACTGACACAGAAGCCCTGTTCCTTTCCCTTGCAGAGGTGTGAGCCTATAGGTTCAGTTACTCTGGAGGCTGAGGTGGGAGGATCACCTGAGCCTGGGAATTTTGAGGCTGCAGTGAGCTGTGATTGTGCCACTGCACTCCAGCTTGGGTGACAGAGCAAGAGGCTGTCTCAAAAAAAAAAAAAAAAGTCCTCTGGATGGTCAGGAGAGCAACAGAAGGTGGGCGGGGAGGGGGGGGTGGAGGGGGAGAGAAAAAAAGATGGAGAGAGAAATTTGTGGACCCCAAGAATATAGCTCACCTAGAAAGGTTGGAACACCTGAAATGGAAGTAGTGGCTTGTCCACAGGATCATAGAACTTGTAAAAGAATCCCGTGCACCAAATAAAGCATGCAAATAACAGGAAAATGCCAGAAAGCTGAACACCTGGGTGGCAGTCTGTGCACCCCAGTGAAGGAACGTGAACAAGCGGCTCCCATCGGTGTGCTGGCAAGACACACACTGGCGGGAGGTGAGGGTTGTGATATTAAGAAGGACTGAGGTGAACAGTTTTGAATGTTGGGATGTCAACAGAATGAGGACGCGTGGGGAGACGTTATCTGGTGTTATAGACACTAAATACATTTTTTTTTCTTACAATAAGAAGTTGAAGATCTGAGTGGATGAGAACTGGAGAAAGTAGGGATGCAGTGTCTCTTCGTGAATTCAGGTTTTGCACGGGGTAAGGTGGCTGTGTCTAAGCCGGTGCCACTAGCATCATACGCACCCAGCTTATGTTAAAAATTTAAAGTTAGAATGATTTTATAGCTAATTTGTATAGTTATGAGAGATGTCCAGCAGATGGCAGAAAATATCTTGTTCTAACAGATAACAGCTAGATGGTTCTGCTTCTGTTTGACATTAAACATAACCAAAGCGTCAAACAACAGAAAAGGTTATCTAACTGATATACCAGTGAATGAGCATCTTTTTTTTTTTTTTTTTTAAATAAATCTTCCTCTCCTGTTAGTGTGAGGCTAAATTTGGTGGTTCATATGATGGTTCACTCGATCTGACATTTTTTTCTTGTACTCTACTAGAATGTATATTTAAATTTTATAATGAAATATTTTATTATTATACAAATCATTGTTGTTAGTCCCAAAGTATTACATAAAGATAAACTGTGGTCGCTATATAATAATTACATTCTAATTAGTGTATAGACTATTTTATTTATTATACAATTTCAGGAGGAGACCAATGTTTTCATCATCTTACCTATTAGTTGTAGCAAATTCTAGGATAAACTGCTAACATTATTATATTATTTTTTCTAGTGTCAAATGAGGTCTTTGTAGCATGTGTCACAATGTCCTTCCTTTGGAAAGGGGAATAATATTCCATTGTACAGATGGACCATATTTTGTTTATCTATTCCTTCAGTGAACGCTTGGGTAGCTCCTACTTCTGAGCTATTGTGAATAACGTTGCAATGAACATAGGAGTATGAGTTCCTGCTTCCAATTTTTTAGGTACATAAGCAGAAGTGGCATTCCTGGATTATATCGTAATTCTATGTTTAATTTTTGGGGGGGCTGCCATGCTGTTTTCCTTGTGTATTAACAGTATACCAGGGTTCCAATTTCTCCACATCCTTGGCAAAATTTGTTATTTTCTGTTTTTTGATAGCAGTGGTGTGGTTTTGATTTACATTTCCCTAATTATTAGTGATGTGGAGTGCCTTTTCTTGTGTCTGCTGGCCATTTGTAGACCTTCTTTGGAGAAATGTCTAAGTTCTTTGCCCATTTTAAAATCATGTTGTCAGTGTTTTGTTGTTGAGTTAGCGTTCTTTATAAACTCTGGAGATGAACCCCTTTTCAGATATGTAATGTGCAAATATGGTATCCCCCTATTCCATTGGTTGCTTTCACTCTGTTGATTGTGACCTTTGATGCAAAAACTGTGAGTTTTAAAATATATATTTTAAAATATATATTTTCTTACAATTTTATTTAGGAATAATTGAGGTACAGTAAATGGCACATGTTATCAGTTTATGATTTGTCGTGTTCTGACATTTTCACAGGCTTTCTGCATTTTTAAAGCTGCTCCCATTGGAAACAGGAAAGGAACTTCCATTTTAGTTAGGAAAGCTTTTGAATAATATTTAGATAGTCCAAAAAATACACAAAGTGATATATAACCTACAATTCCAAGAACGTCAATATTGAGCAAAGCGTGGACAATAGCCGGCTGAGCGCACAAGGTGGGGAGTGGGGAGGGAAGCTATGGATTTGCCTGTGGTGGGGAAGACTTTGCCCAGTCAGCCACAGAGAATTAGAAAGTCTGCCGCCCGCTGCTGCCCACGAGCAAACAGAAAAACAAAAAACCCAACCTGCCTCAGTGCTCACAGGCCGACTCTGTGCCGTAGCCCAGTGCAGCTCTCCACCTGCCATCTCACTGTTTCACTCCCTCTAACGGGTCCACGTTGATTAGTTCCCAAACCCCTCTTGCCTGTGACCCAACGTGGTTTTTTCCTTTGGCTTTTTTTTTTTTCTCCCTCAAAGAAGCTGTTTTTCTTGCCAGCCCTGAGATGGGTTGAATAAATTGATCATAATTACACAGCCTACCTGGACGGATGAAAAACATGGTGTTGTCTATTCTCAGGGTCCCTAGGAGGGTTGTTAGGGTGGTTTTAATGAGTCCCAAAGCACCTGGCTCTATTTCTGCCCGTTGAGCTGCTAAACTGGCATCAAAAAGTTAACTCTGAGGAGGCAGAAAACATGATTTGTTAACTGCTGGCCTCAAGGGTGACTTGATTTATTTCAGGGCTTATTTTAAAAACAGTAATTATTGCCTGTTTCCGATCCTGAAGATAACATACATGCATGTAGTGAATACATTTGGAAATTGTATTCCCATGAAACTTTTGAGATATTTGAATAGAACTTGTTAAGTAGCTGGTAAAGTTCAGAAGAGAAAATGCACACACACTAAAAAACTAGAAACACAATAAAAAGAAAGAACAGTCAGGAGGAAATGCTTTAAAATACAGAAAAAAGGATAATGGAGAATATATGTCATCCATAATCCCACCATAAAGAGATGATTTTAAATTTTTTGTTGTTTTTTGTTTGTTTGTTTGTTTGAGACAGGGTCTTACTCTGTTGCCCAGGCTGGAGTGCAGAGGTGCCATCATAGCTCACTGCAGCCTTGACCTCCTGGGCTCAAGCAATCCTCCCTCCTCGGCCTCCTGAGTAGCTGGGATTATGGGTGCACACCACCACGCCCGGCTAATCTTTTGTGGTTTTTGTAGAGACAGAGTTTTGTCATGTTGCCCAGGTTGGTCTTGAACTCCTGAGCTCAAGTGATCCTCCCACCTTAGCCTCCCAACCAAAGTGCTGGGATTACAGAGTAAGCCACTGTGCTCAGCCTGTATTTTGAATATGTAGTGCATGTCCTTACATTTTTCAGGTGTGTGCATGTATACATATATACATACATGCATTATATATATTGTATATGCACATATCCACAGACACGTATTTTAAGATGCAGAAAAACGGGGGAGACACTGAGGAGATTTAAACATGCCAAACTGAGATTTGGCATGATTCAAATTTCATATCATTCTGGCAGTTAGTGTGGAGACAGATATAGGGGCAGCCCCTGGTGGCAGGGACCAGTGGGCAGGTCACCCAGGGCTTGATCCCTGACATCCAGTCATGTGACGATTGTGTCCTGAGTTCAGGGAAGGGCTGTTGATGAAGCAGAAGAAATGTTTGAGAAGCACTGGAAAAATCCGGAGCCACCTGTTTTGCGATGGATTATCTGTTGCAGATAGTGGTGGAAAAAAAAGCAAACAGGTGGTTCTGGGATCCCCCCGAAAGGGAAACCCAAGATGAGGAGCTGGTGGGAAGGGGAAATTAAATGCTCATTTAACTTAACATGTGGGATGTCCAGAGGTGTATTTGCCGTCAGGGGAATACCTGGGTAAGGGCTCTGGAATAGACACCTGACTTGGCTACCATTTCTAGCGGGGTTAGATAGCCCCTCAAAAGACAGAGTGTGGAGAGAAGAGCCACATGTCAGGCTTAGGTCCGAGAGGGGCGAGTTTGCAGAAGGAGTGATGGCAGGAGAGCGGGGAACCAGGGGCATCCCAAGTTTGGACAGAAGCAATGTGAATGGACACGAAAGGAGAGATTCGAGTGAGATTTACACGTTAGAATCCCTGGAACCAGGTGACTGATCAGGGCTGGGAGAACAAAGGGAGGCAGGTGGAGATGAACCCAAGGGCTGATCTCCACGTTCCCAACAGATGTCACGGGAGGATACAGAACACTTGTCCCTGGGATATGGACTGCAGTGTCCCTGCAGTACTAAACAGACCATTGGTATGTGGGAGCGAGATGCCCACCATTGTTACCTGGCTGAAGAGCTGGTCCCCTTTCACACCTGGCTCCTGCCTCCTACCACTGCCCATCTTCTTAGACACAGGCGCTGGGAGACTCTGCAAGCCTTTCACACCTGGCTCCTGCCTCCCACCACTGCCCGATCTTCTTAGACACGGGCGCTGGGAGACTCTGCAAGCCTTTCACACCTGGCTCCTGCCTCCCACCACTGCCCATCTTCTTAGACACAGGCGCCGGGAGACTCTGCAAGCCTTTCACTCCTGGCTCCTGCCTCCCACCACTGCCCATCTTCTTAGACACAGGCGCTGGGAGACTCTGCAAGCCTTTCACACCTGGCTCCTGCCTCCTACCACTGCCCATCTTCTTAGACACAGGCGCCGGGGGACTCTGCAAGCCTTTCACACCTGGCTCCTGCCTCCTACCACTGCCCATCTTCTTAGACACAGGCGCCGGGAGACTCTGCAAGCCTTTCACACCTGGCTCCTGCCTCCCACCACTGCCCGATCTTCTTAGACACAGGCGCCGGGAGACTCTGCAAGCCTTTCACACCTGGCTCCTGCCTCCTACCACTGCCCATCTTCTTAGACACAGGCGCCGGGGGATTCTGCAAGCCTTTCGCAGGTTCCCAGGACTCAGCTCCCACCCGCCTCTTGGTGCTATAACAGGGTAGTGAGGGGGTGTGGTTTCAGCACAACCAAGCTTCTCTCTTCTGTGAGCCTTTTCTGGGCCACCAATAGAGTCTTCCATAAATACTGAGCACTGACTACGTATCAGGTCTCGTGTGGGCACAAGGGACACTGAGAGGAAATGGAGTCCTTGTCCTTGAAGGTCTCACCTTCCAGTGTGGGGGTGACGGACACGCCTTCCAGAGTGGGGGGGTGACGGACACGCCTTCCAGTGTGGGGGGTGACAGACACGCCTTCCAGTGTGGGGAGTGACAGACACACTTTCCAGTGTAGGGTGTGACAGACACGCCTTCCAGTGTGGGGGGTGACAGACACGCCTTCCGGTGTAGGGGGTAACAGACACACAAACACACTTGCTGTGGTTTTTGAAGATGATCACAACACTCTCCCATCTGATCTGTTCAAATGTGTCAGGTCCTCATCAAGAGGTGGAGTTGGATTTCCATCCCCTTGCATCTGGGCAGGGCTGACTTGCTTGTCTCCAACAGAAAGTGGCAGAAGGGACATTGCGTGACTCCTGAGGCTAGGCCAGAAAAGACGACACAACCTCCCCCTTAAGTGCACGAAGGCCTCAGTTCCCCTCAGCTGTCCCATTGTCCAGAGGCTGCCATGTTGTGAGGGAGCCCCACCTAGCCCACGACACACGGAGAGGGCCTGAGACAGCATGAGAAGAGAGAGCTGGTGGGTGGGCCCCAGCTGTTTCAGTCACCTGGAGATCCAGCTCTAGTCAGCACAGAAGAGACCCTGAGCCTAACCACCCAGCTGAGCCCACCACCAATTTCCTGACCCACAGAGATACTAAAAGCACTGTTGTTCTGAGTCACTGAGTTTTGGGGTGATGTGTTATACAGCTACAGATAACTGGAACAGCATTGTGTCTTCCCACCCTGTACTTATTAATTTTTTCTTTAAAATAGAGATGAGGTCTTACCATGTTGCCCAGGCTGGTCTGAGCAACATGGTAGAACCATGAACTTCTGAGCTCAAGCAATCCACCAGCCTCGGACTCCCAAAGTGCTGGGATTACAGGTGTGAGCTACCGCGCCTGGCTGCACCCTGTAATTCTGATCTTACCCTCTTCTTACCTGGACCCTCGTACGATTTCCCTGGGATCTCAGTCTCTAGAATTCAATCAGCCTTTTCTTTGGGATTTGGTTCCTGTTCATGCCTCTCGTTTACCCGTTCTGTCCTCTCTGCCCCTTTTGTTTATTGAGAAGCACTTGTGAGATCTATGGAGGTATGCTTGTGGCGTGTGTACTAAAAATTTTAGTGGCAGAAAATTCATGTGTTTGAGTAGCTAAAAATGGATTTTAAGGGAGTTTCATACTCAGGATTTGTGTGCATGCCAAGCAGCTTATCTGAAAGTAAATGAAAAAGTTGACCGGGCACGGTGGCCCACGCCTGTCATCCCAGCACTTTGGGAGGCCAAGGCAGGCGAACTGCTTGAGCTCAGGAGTTTAAGATTAGCCTGGGCAATGTAACAAAACCCCATCTCTACAAAAAATATAAAAATTAGCTGGGCATGGTGGCACTTGCCTGTGGTCCCAGCTACTCAGCAGGCTGAGGTGGAGGCTAGTTTAAGCCAGGGAAGTCGAGGCTGCAAGTGAGCTGTGATCGTGCCCTTGCACGCCAGCCTGGGTGACAGAGCGAGACCTTGTTTTAAAAAAATAAAAATTAAAAAATTGTTAAATGCTGTAAAAAATGTTTTTAAAAAGAAAAAAGTTAATAAAAATAACAATGAAACAATATCGGCAAGGAGAACACCACTAACTTCAGGTTTGAGCCTCTGCTCTCAACTAGCAAAACTTTTCTAAGCTCTGTAATATCTACCAACCATGGACATATTAGAGAAAATTTTAGGCAATATATAGAGTTTTAGTAATTAAATATTTTTTTACTTTTTTTTTTTTTTGGAGACAGTTTCACTCTTGTTGCCCAGGCTGGAGTGCAATGGCGCGATCTCGGCTCACTGCAAACTCCGCTTCCAGGGTTCAAGCAATTCTCCTGCCTTAGCCTTCCTAGTAGCTGGGATTACAGGCATGCGCCACCACGCCCGGCTAGTTTTGTGTTTTTAGTAGAGATGGGGTTTCTCCATGTTGGTCAGGCTGGTCTCGAACTCCCGACCTCAGGTGATCCGCCCGCCTCGGCCTCCCAAAGTGGTGGGATTACAGGCATGAGCCACGGCGCCTGGGCTTTTTTTTACATTTTTTAAATTTCTTTTTTCTTTTTTTTCCCTCTGGTGTTGAAACTAATATAATTACATAGTTTAATGTGCAGTAAAATATCAGTAGGACAAAAATCTGCAATTTTATTGTATTTAGGTATTGCTTAGGATAAAGCTACAGTGATTATCTAAGTAAACAAGTTAATATGTTTGAGGAAAATCAATCAATAAAAAGTAATACTAATGATACACATGGAATTGACAAAAAACTATGAGGTGGTACTTTCTTGAGAGAAGCTTGGGAAGCCCTGAGCTAGAAGATATTTTTCTTTTAATTTATAAACATTTGGAGAGCACTCTTTTTTGTAAAAATTACCTCACTTAAACTCCACAACCAACTGCAAGAAACTGTTACACTCATTTTATAGAAATGGAAAATGTGGCTGGGCGTGGTGTCTCATGTCTGTAATCCCAACACTTTGGGAGGCCGAGGCGGGTGGATCATCTGAGGTCAGGAGTTCAAGACCAGCCTGGCCAACATGGTGAAACCCCATCTCTACTAAAAATACAAAAATTAGCCAGGTGTGGTGGCAGGCACCTGTAATCCCAGCTACTTGAGAGGCTGAGGCAGGAGAATCTCTTGAACTTGGGAGGCGGAGGTTGCAGTGAGCTGAGATTGTGCCACTGCACTCCAGCCTGGGTGACAGAGCAAGACTCTGTCTCAAAAAAAAAAAAAAAGAAAGAAAGAAAATGTAGGGAGCTTAAGTGACAGAGACAGGAATTAAGTCCAAAGCCTGGCTGATGGCCAAGTTGATGTTGTCTACAGGATATGGTACTGATCTTCCAGTGGTAGCTCAGGGGCTGTGACATTCCTAGAACAGGCATCTAATCTGCCTCCATTAATCATGGAGGACTTCCTGAAGGAAGTGACGTCTGAGCTGGGACTTTCCCTTAGCTCAGGGACATCTTTCTCCTAAGCATGGCCCCCATTGGTGAATGAAACCTAATTTTCTTTAGAGAGAACCCTGTTATCTGTCCAGTATTCCCCAGAAGAGGCTGGATAAAGCACAGATAGCTGCCTGACTTGAAAGTGTCTTTCAGGACTGGATCAGATCCAGGAGCAAATTGAGAGAGAGAGGGAGAGAGAGAGGGAGACAGAGAGAGAGAATCAAAATAGAACTGAAAAGTGCCAGGGGAGAAAAAGAGATTATTTCTTAAGACTAATATCCTGTTTGGAAACACCAAAAACTGATATTATTGAAAATTTCATATGTAAAATAAAGAGCTTAAATAACAATTCAAGTCTTAAAGTTTGGCTATCACAATTTTTCTTTATTTTTGTTTATTGAGGTATAACTTACATATAGTGAAGTGTACAATTCTTAAGGTTACAGTTTAATAAATTTTTACATATGGATAGACGGATAGATTCACATAACTATGACCCAGATAAGGAGACACAATATTTCCAGTACCTCAGAAGTCTCCCTCTTGCCCCTCCAATCTGTGCCTACCTACAGGTAACCACTTTTCTAACTTTTTTTTTTTTTTTTGAGATGGAGTCTCACTCTGTTGCCCAGGCTGGAGTGCAATCTCAGCTCTCTGCAACCTTTGCCTCCCTCCCAGGTTCAAGTGATTCTCCTGACTCAGCGTCCTGAGTAGCTGGGGTTACAGGCGCCTGCCACCATGATCGGCTAATTTTTGTATTTTTTAGTAGAGACAAGGTTTCACCATGTTGGCCAGGTTGGTCTGGAACTCCTGGCCTCAAGTGATCCACCCGCCTCAGCCTCCCAAAGTGCTAGGATTACAGGCATGAGCCACCGTGCCCGGCCCACTTTTCTAACTTCTATCACCATAAATTAATTTTGACTATTTTAGAGTTTCATAAAAGTTGTATGTTACAGTATGCAGTCTCGTTTCTAATTTTTGTTTTGTTTTGTTTTGTTTGTTTTTTTGAGACGGAGTTTTGCTCCTGTTGCCCAGGCTGGTGTGCAATGGCATGATCTTGGCTCACTGCAACCTCTGCCTTCTGGGTTCAAGCAATTCTCCTGCCTCAGCCTCCCAGTATCCCAAGTAACTGGGATTACAGGCACCCACCACCATGCCCGGCTAATTTTTTTGTGTCTTTAGTAGAAACGGGGTTTCACCATGTAAGCCACACTGGTCTCGAACTCCTGACCTCAGGTAATCCACCCACCACAGCCTCCCAAAATGCTGAGATTACAGGCATGAGCCACTGTGCCCGGCCCTGATTTTCATTCAACATTATATTGATAGAAGTCATCCATGTGGTTGTATGTATCGACAGTTCATCCTTTTTATTGCTGTGCAATATTCCATTGATTTATTTATCCATTCCTTGATTTATTTATCCATTCTATTGTTGACGGACACTTGGATTATTTCCAACGTTTATCTATATGCATAATTATGCTGTAAGTCGTTTTGCATATGTCTTTTGGTAGAAACAATACTTTTTTAAAAACAAATTTAGTAGATTATAAATTCCTTAGTGATGGGTAAGGTAGGAGTATGTATTACTGAACATAGAGACACTTGGTAGAGACTCCTCACATGCACATCTGAATGATGCCTTGGGACTAGGCAGTGATCCTTTCCCCTTCTTGGGGCCAGGCGTACCTCCAATGACTTGGTAACAGCTTCAACCCTTCTTCCAAGAAGATTGCCCACATACTCAACATTTAGCACTGGGCTTCTGGAATGTGGTGATATCTAAGGTTCTTCCAGCTTTGGCCTACATGAGACGGTGAGCTGGGTGAAGTGCATTTTAAGGGCAAGCGCTGAGCTCCAGCTTATGAGGAATAGCCCTTCAATGTGCCAGGAACATCTTATGTGCCCTCTGGAACAAATAATATTTCACTTTTCCGAAAGCCAGAGCTTTGGGATCCCAGATCTAGTAAGAATCATCTTATTCATCTTCCTTTCATCTCCAAGCCAGAAGGAGGCTCGCTGAATTTACAGGGATGGGGTTGCAAAGGGCATTAAGGAATCCTGCATCTATGCTATCAGGACCTACCAGTCCCAAGTGGCTTTGATAGATAAAATGTTCTGAGTGCCTTAACCCAGAAAAACTGCAACTCTAGACCCTGGATGTTCTAAACGACGCAATCAGAACATCTTCCCATATTCTTTGGAAGAAACTCTAACACTTTCCTCTTTCTACTTCTACCTAAAACATCTGAAAGAAGGCAGGCGAGAGAGGAGAGAATTATGCATTTAAACAAAGACAAGGAATTGCGAAAATCACCATTTTTAAATAAGTATAGATTTCATAAGAACCTCTGAGATGATGATAATGCATGATAATAACATGTAATAACAATAATTATAATAGTATTATGCTTCTATAAGCCATATAAATATTATATGCTATACATATTGCTAAGTGTTTTACAACCTTCACCTCATTTATTTCCCCCTAAAAGTCTATGATTTTATGTAAGAGGAAAATGAAGCTCCAAGAAAAACTTTTTTTTTTTTTTTTTTGAGATGGAATCTCGTTCTGTCACCCATGCTGGAGTGCAATGGCGTGATCTTGGCTCACTGCAACAGCACTATCTTGGCTCACTGCAACCTCCGCCTCCTGGGTTCAAGCAACTCTCCTGCCTCAGCCTCCTGAGTAGCTGGGATTGCAGGCACCCGCCACCTCACCCAGCTTAATTTTTTGTATTTTTAGTAGAGATGGGGTTTCACCATGTTGGCCAGGCTGGTCTCGAACTCCTGACCTCAAGTGATCCACCCGCCTCAACCTGCCAGTGTTGGGATTACAGGCGTGAGCCAGCACACCCAGCCCAAGAAAGACTTTTTGGACACTATCTCAGGGTAAGGGAGTAGCAGGATTGGGATTTACACCTCATGACTCTCAAGCTCATGCTCATTCCACTACAGAAAATGACCTGTTTGTTCAGGTCTTCCTATTAACTGAGATCTTCCGTCTTCCAGGAATGATGCAGTACATTCCAAGAAAGATGTGTTATGGAAGTGACATCAGATCTGAATCCTGAAGTCAAAGTTTCATTTAGTAGAAAAACAAGGTAAGATGAGGAAATGTTGGGAGACTGGACTATGAAGTATGAAGAGTCTGTATCAGAGGCTGGCAAACTATAGTTGACCATTTGTTTTTAAAAATAAAGTTCTATTGGAACATAGCTAGCTCCCCTTGCTTATGTATTGTCTCTGGTGGCTTTCTCACTACAGTGGCAAAGTTGAGTAATTGCGACAGGGACCATATGGCTAACAAAGACAAAAACAGTTACTATCTTGCTCTTGACAGAAAAAGTTTTCCTACCCTTGATCTAGGTCACACTAAAGCTTTTAGTCATAAATGCTATCCTAGAGCTGGGCGCGGTGGCTCATGCCTGTAATCCCAGCACTTTGGGAGGCCGAGGCGGGTGGATCACTGGAGGTCAAGAGTTCAAGGCCAGCCTGGCAGACATGGTGAAACCCCGTATCTACTATAAATACAAAAATTAGCCAGGTGTGGTGGCAGGCGTCTGTAATCCCAGCTACTCGGGAGGCTGAGGCAGGAGAACTGCTTGAACCTGGAAGGCGGAGGTTGCAGTGAGCTGAGATCACACCACTGCACTCCAGCCCGGGTGACAGAGTGAGACTCCATCTCAAAAATAAATAAATTAATTAAATAAATGCTTATCCTGTATGTAATGTTGAGCCATGGAAGAATTTGGAGTAGGGGAGACACATGGGCTTATTTCAGAATTACAAAAAACCATTCTCAGATCCATCCTAGCACAGGGCACTCCCACGATAAAGGCATCAACAACACAATTCCAAACCATCTTCACTTCTCAATCTTTCACCTTGAATACCATTTCAACAAATATTAATTGAGCATCTAGTATGCACCTATACTCTATGTAAGTGGTTAAAGCTGTAAGCAAGCAGTAAGGCTTGAAACTTAAAGCTGGTGGAAAGTAAACTGAGGAAGTGAGCTTTCTCTTTGAGAGAGCCAATGGAAGGAAGACTATGTACAGAAGGACAGCAGCCAGAGGTTGCATTAGAACACAAACAGAGCTGAACTTCTTGAATCAAGCAGGTTTTTTGGGTTCCAGTGGCAGAAATGGACTTTGGCTAGCTTAAAAGAGAAATCACTGGAAGGAACTGGCAAAGGGGTGGAGTTCAAAGGATTAAAGTGAAGGCTGGAGAGTGGGTTTGGGAAAGAGTGAAGCCTGGGAAACCAAGAGATTTCTGTATCATGAGCCACTCAACACTCTCACCTGAAAAGCATTAAATCCGCTTCTTCCACTCTTGCTTTACTCAATTCGAGATTTAAAGCGCCAGGTAAGCATCTGATTAGCTTGGCTTAGGACACAGGTTGGTTGGCTTTAGTGTAAAAATAAGGATCTGGTGCAAGGAGCTTTGAGGGACCCTGCTTGCTTTTCATTATGAGACAATGGGCACGTGCATTAACTATCCCACCAGGACTACACACAGTGGAGCAGAGGTAATTCTTCCAAAGGAAATCAGGGTATAGAGACTTAGCAGCTAAACAAGTTCACAAATGTCAATCATACCTGTATAGATTCAAATCCTACCTCTTCCAATTATTGGCTTTGTTGACTTTGGGCAAAGTTATCTCATTTGCAAAGAGAAATTATAATACTACCCAGCTCTTAAAATTATGAGCTAATAGATATGAAGTGCTTAGAACCATGTCTGGCACATCATAATCATCCAATTAAGCTTAACTGCTGAGAGTATTATGATTATTACTGCATGCTTGCTAAAAATAGCACCAAGTGGTAGAGCCCACGGGAGATCTAGGCCCTCATTCCAAAGCTCCCACTCTTTCTGCCAAGCCAAGCTGCCTTTGCAGATCCAACCTCAGTTAAATGAGATGATAATGTGTGTGAAGTTGTTGGGGCAGGTGCCCAAAGAGGACGCTCAATTAGTGTCCAAGACTTTCTTCCTGTCTCCCCAAAGAAGTGAGTAGGCTTAGGCTTTGCTTTCTGCTTGGGAGATGCCCCCACCTTTTTTTTTTTTTTTTTTTTTTTTTTTGAGATGGAGTCTCACTCTGTCACCGAGGCTAGAGAGCAGTGGCGCGATCTCGGTGCCCGGTTCAAGCAATTCTTCTGCCTCAGCCTCCCGAGTAGCTAGGACTACAGGCACCTGCCACCATGCCTGGCTAATTTTTTGTAATTTTAGTAGAGACGGGGTTTCACCATGTTACCCAGGATGGTCTCGATCTCCTGACCTCGTGATCCACCCGCCTCGGCCTCCCAAAGTGCTGGGATTACAGGCGTGAGCCACCGCGCCTGGCCGGAGATGCCCATATTTAATAGAGAACCAAGTGGGTGTAAGAGGGCCCAGGGAAAGCAGACAAAGAGGAATATTCCTGGTTTGTGCTTACTATCATTCTCACGGCAGAGCCCACTCAGGTTTGTTGACAATCTGGCCCCTGCCTACCACTCTAACCTCTCCTCCCTCCACATTCCCATGAGCTTACCCTGCTCCATCCACAATGATCTTCTTTCTGCGTGTCAAATTCTTCTGCTTTTTTCTGCCTCAGGGTCTTTGCACAAGCTGTTCCCTCTGTCTAAGCTACTCTTACCCCAGATCTTCATTAGGATCTAAACTCAAATGTGACCATCTCAGTGAGGTCTCTCCTGACAACTCTAGCTACGGCAGCATCTCAACCCCATCAGTCTCTAACACATGGCCCTACTTTAGTTTCTTTGCAGCAATGACCAGTACATGAAATTATATATGTGTTTGTCAATATTGTTGTTTGTCTTCCTACACCAGACTATAAACTCCACAGGGTTAGAGAATGTGCATCCCCAACACCGAGACTGCTTGGTTCACAGAGGGTGCTTTTACACATATGGCTCTGTCACAACTGTCATAGCAACCCTGTTAGGTACATAGTCTGTTAAGGCTGAGAGGGGCTTAGTATCATGATTTAGAGCAGCACTGTCCAATATATGTAGCTATTTAGATTTACATGCTTCATAATGAAATAAAATGAAAACTTCATTTCCTTAGTTGCATTAGCGTCACCTCAAGTGCTCAGCAGCCGCACGTGGCTAGTGGCCACCATTCTGGGTAGCACGGATACAGGACATTCCTATCACTGCAGAAAGTTCTACTGGACAGGGCTGGTTTAGAGCATTCACTACAGATTCATATACTTAGCTTCGAATCCCAGTCCTGCCAATTACTAGTGGTGTGATTCTGAGTGGACCTTATGCTTTTAGATCTCACTTTTTTCATCTATAAAATGACGCTAATAACAGTTCCCATCTCATAGTGTTGTAGGAGTTATTATAGGCAAAGGCTCTTAGAAGAGCATCTGGGATATAGTCAGTGCTAGAAAAAGTATCGACTGTTGCTATGACACCTCCATTTTTACTCCCTGAGAAACTGAGGTCCAAAGAAAAGAAATCCTTGACCTAGTGCACACAGCCAGGAGGTGGAGGGAGCTGAGGTTTGATCCCGCACCTCTATGATTTCAGAGCCTGGCTAAATCCGATGACACTTTTCAGGTCCCTTCTGGGAAAAATCCCTGAAACTTCTGACCCATTGCTCCCTTATCTGTTTAGTGGGGGACAGAAGACTCCAAGGGCTCCTCTATCTAGGATAGATGTGAAGGAACTGACTGGAGAGCCAGCCAGAGCCCAGGACATGGGTTGTCTATTCTAGGACCTAGTCAGTGGCTTGGGACTCCTTGGGGGTTGGGAAGCCAGGCTGCCCAGGACACAGAAGCATTGGTGTGGCTGAGCCAGTCATGCCAGCTGCAGCCGAGACCCCTTGTGTGGGCGCTGCCCCTGTGGGTGTAATGGCCCCTGCGGCAGGGACAGAATGCTCATCCCTCCCACCTGCTCAAGCTCTGGGACTGCCCCAGGAACTGCACAGAGGGGCTGAACTATTTCCACTTATTTCCCTGTAGAAGCCTCAGATGCTGCTGCTGCTACTGGTTTAATTTTTAAATTTAGTTACTTTTAATACTTTTTAAATTTAGTTACTTTTAATATGCACAGTCCCTATGCTTGTACTGTTTTCTTTGTTTTGTTTTGGTAACATGGGATTTTTTAATTGCTATTTTTAGAGCTTTTAACACATTTTTCTACATTTAAAACTTTTTTAATTGAGGTAAAATTCATATGATATAAAATTAACCATTTTAAGTGTACAATTCAGTGGCCTTTAGTGCATTCTCGATGTTGTTCAACCATCACCCACATCTAGTTTTAAAACATTTTCCTTACCCCTGACCCCATCTCACTAAGCAGCCATTCCTCTTTCCCTCCCCGTTCCTAGTCCCCGACAACCACTATCTACTTTCTGTCTCTAAGGATTTACTTGTTCTGGATATTACATATCAATGGAATCATACACTAGGTAGTCTTTTGTGTCTGGCTGCTTTTACTTTGCATAATATTTTCAAGGTTCACCCATGTTCTAGCATGTATCAGTACTTGATTTCTTTTTACAGTTGAATAATATCCTATTATATGGCTATACCACACTTTACCCATTAATCTATTGATGGACATTCGAATCATTTCCATATTTTGACTCTAGTGAATAGTGTTGCTGTGAACATTCACGTGTAAATATTTGTTTAATTACCTGTTTTCCGTTCTTTTGGGTACATACCTAGGAGTGGACTTTCAGGGTTATACGGTAGCCCTATATTTAACTTTTTGAGAAACTGCCAAACTATCTTCTACAGGGGCTATACCAATTTACATTTCCACCAGCAATGTATAAGAGCTCCAATTTCTCCACATCCCCTCAATATACTTTAAAACATTCACAATGATATGGCATAATAATATAATAATTAATGATAATAATTGTTGCTATCATTAATAGGAGGAAACCGAGGCTCAGGGATATAGTCAATTGAGCAAGTTTATGCATCTGTGAGGCAGGCAGAATAATTGTCCCTGAAGATACCCACATCTGACTCCTGGAACCTGGGAGTGTGTTACTCTCAGATGTGATAAAAATAAGATTGTTAATCAGCTGACCTTGTGGGGAGATTATCCTGGATTACTGGGGTAGGTCCAATGTAATCACAAAGGATCTTGTAAGTGAAAGAGGGAGGGAAATGGGTAACAGAGGGAGACGGAATGATGAAAACAGAATCAGAGCAATGTACGGTGAGAAAGACTTGACCGGCCATCGCTGGCCTGAAAATGGGAGAGGGCTGGAGAGAGATTTGAAGACGCCATGCTGTTGGTTAGGAAGATGAAAGAAGCCGACCAGGAGTCAGGAATGTGGGCAGCCTGTAGAAGCTGCAGAAGGCAAGGAAACAAATTTCTCCTAGAGCCGGCAGAAGGAATGTAGCTTTACCAACACTTTTCGCTCGATCAACCCACTTCAGACTTCTCAATTCCAGAACTGTATGATAATAAATCTATGTCGTCTTAAGTCATAAAATTTATGGTAATTCGTTATGGTAGCAAGAAGAAACTCAGGCCAGCCGTAGTGTGGTGGGGCAGGGATTGGCATCCACACTGGATTGACTCAATGTCTGTGATTCTAACTGATTGGCTGTCTGTGACTATAACAACCAGGTTTTTTGCCGTCTCCAGGTCCAGCACCACTTCCCTGCTCCACATAGACATGAGTGGATCTCACAAACATCACGCTGGGTGAAAAAAAAAAAAGATCCCAGCACTATGGGAGGCCGAGGTGGGTGGATCACGAGGTCAGGAGTTCGAGACCAGCCTGGCCAACATGGTGAAACCCTGTCTCTACTAAAAATACAAAAATTAGCCAGGTGTGGTGGCACACACCTGTAATCCCAGCTACTCAGGAGGCTGAGGCAGGAGAATCGCTTGAACCCAGGAGGCGGAGGCTTGCAGTGAATTGAAATCGTGCCATTGCACTCCAGCCTGGGAGACAGGGTGAGACCCCGTCTCAATAAATAAATAAATAAATAAATACATAGCTAGCAAGTTGTGCAAGAAAGATTCAGTGAAACACCATTTAGAATAAATGTAAAAACACAAAATAATATTACACACATGTACTGGAGCCAGCTTATGAGGGTCAATTGTTAACGTTTCCAGTTTTCTACATTTAAAACATTTTTAAATTGAGGTAAAATTCCTCAGTTTAGCTGCTTGCCTAACACAGCCCAATACGCAAAACTAAATTGTATAAACTTGAACATAAATAAGTTATAATAAAAATAAAGTAATAAGCACTAAAAGCTCATCACTTCCTGGTTGTGGCTCCCCAAACATGGTGGCGGTGGTGGTTGGTGTGGGGTGGGTGGGGCAGGTGCTACTGTGTAAACGATAGGGACCAGAGATATTGCTAAATATCCCACAAAGCGGAAGACAGCCCCCACCACAAAAACGATCTAGTCCTAAATGTCAGCTGTGCCAATGGTGAGAAATCCTGATCTTCCCTAAAGCATGAGTTCCTCATGAGCAAGGCCAGTATCTGACTCATCTATGTCCCCAGATCACAGTCTGGCAGAGCGGATAATGCTAAAGAATATTAATGATGTTCTACATCCCAGGCATTTGTTGCATTTAAACCCTAGTGTTATGAGTTAGGGACTATGATTATATTTGATAAAGCAAAGAAACAGCTGTGCTGGTAATGAGGCTGCTAAGGAAGGATGGAAAATCGAAACGTAGGACTAATCAGAGAAATCCAAATATGCTCCCCCAACCAATCACAATGGCCTCTAATTAACCACTGCCAGCTTCCTTATGCCAACGGCCTCCAACCAGGCACTCTTGAAGCCTTCCCTTTCTTTCACTATAAGCTTTCCCACTACCCTGCCTGCCTTTGAGTCTGTGCCAAACACAAATGGTGTCAGTGGACTCCCTTATTACAGCAAGCTCTGAATTAATAGCCTTTGCTTGTTTTCATTGGGTGGTCTTTACTTCCGCATAGCACCGGATGTGAAAAGCCTTCTGCATGTTTTACACCTTGTTTCTTCTGCTCATTATAACAAATCCTGTAGTATCACGTTTTCCTGGTGATGAGTTGCCAGGACCATGTGCTCACAAAGGAGGGGAGCTCTGAAATATGGCAAATGGCCAACAAGAACTCTCCCCTCCAGCCTAGTCTGAAGGATCGCTGAGGTATCCCCTAATGTACATGAGATGGTCCAGCTCATACTAGGGATTGAAACATAGATAGCACCAGAGATGGCGGCAGGAGAGAGTCCCCTGCAAGAGTGGACATCCCTCCACACCTGGAACTCTTTCCTTCCAGGACACTACACACAACCCTCTGTTTCTGTCAGGCTTGAAGGAAGTACCACAGAAACCTTCAGAGCTTAGATAGACCAGTGGTCTCTACACTCTGCCTTTATTCCAGGAGTCCAGAGGGATACTGGGTCAAGTTCATATCCCCACTGACAGCTAAAGTTCTTGACTGTCCAAGCAATTTCTAAGAATTACCAGTGGAAACAGTTAGTTCCCTGTGGCTGCTATGAAAAATTATTACAAACTTAATGGCTACAACAGTACAAATTTACTATCATACAGCTGTGATATGATAGTATCACATGAGACTGGAAATACCATTATCCCAACTTTATAGATCAAGAAAATGAAGCACAGAGTGGTTAAGTAACTTGCTCAGGGTACATAGCTAGTAAGTGCTAGAGGTAAGTATAAACGTAGACATCTTTGGAAAGGAATATACACAAAAATGTAAAAACAATACTTACTTCTGAGTAGAAATACGATAGATGTTGTTTGCTTGCTTTGTTGTTTTTCTGAAATTTACAGTACGTCTAGGACAGGGGTCCACAAACGTTTTCTATAAAGGGCCGGACAGTAAATATTTTAGGCCTTTTGGCCCAGATGGTCTCTGTCACAACTACAAAGCTCAGCCTTGCAGCCTGAAAGCACCTGTAGACAATACATAGTGAAATTGCATGGCTGTGTTCCAATAACACTTTATTCATGGACACTGAAATTCACATTCTATATAATCTTCATGTCATGAAATATTTTCTTTTGTCTTTCCCCTCCAACCATTAAAAAAGGTAACAATTACTCTTAGCTCATAGGCCCTACAAAAACAGGAGGAGGGCAGGATTTGGCCAGCAGATCATAGGATGACAAGCATCACACTCAGCATGAAACCGTTCTAAAATGTTGCTTTAAGATGAAAAAGCAGATACAGTTCTTTGGTCAGCAGTTGGTGGCGTGGGCACAGGTCTGGAGACCTGCCAGCCTCCAGGCAGGCTAGAGGGCAGGTGTGGGCAATTAGTTTTGTCCCTGGAGCCTGGGAAGACGGTGGGTGACCAGAGAGTCCTGTCTATCCTAAGAGGAGAACGTTCAGCCCAAATCCCAGCCCCGTTATGCACAGATCAGAGCCATTTCTGAAAATGTCGCTGCTGATTCTGCTTTTCCTGGGATTGGCAGAAGCCTGTACTCCTCGTGAAGGTAATGCTTCCAGCTACGCCCTGTGTCCTCTATGTATTTTCTTACAACTTGGGAGGCTCTCGTGGGCTGGATTCAGAGAGAAGCTCCTGGAGTCTAACAGACTTCTTCTTGCTTCCCATTTAGACATTCACATTTCCCTTGATGGACACGGTGGGGTGAATGAGTCTAGGTTGCTAGCCCCTGCCCTTGGAGATACACTTGTGTCTGCATCCTGGTTTCTATCACTGATTCTTTGTGGCTTTGGGGAGACATTGCTTCTGCGAGCCTTGCTGTCCTCATCTGGCCAACGGGGCTCACAAGAATCCCCAGTTCATGGGACTGTTGCATGTCATTGACGAGCTTATGTTGTGCAGTGCCTGGAAGTCAACATTACTATAGTTAGATAATTCTAGTGAGACTCCAGACTTTTGCGACGTAAAGACACCAAAGAGTATATTGGGAAGAGGACTTGGGTCTTGCCGTAACTCTGAGTTCCCATTTCCTCATTCGATCCACAAATGTTTATTCCTGGTTCTTTCCACGGGCTTGATGCTGGGAATATAGTGATGAAAAAGACAGACAGAAATAGTTCTGTCTTCATGGAATTCTCATGCTAAACAAACACATTCTAGTGTGGGGATTCGGAGATGGCCTCTCTAGAAAAGTCACATTTGAGGTAAGGAATAGGAGCTGGCCAGCTGAAGAGTTAGGAGAGACTATTCCAGGCAGAGACTTGAATATGCAAAGGTCCTGGGGCAGAAGGCACTGAGTCCCTTCATCAGAGAGAGGCCGGTGTGTCAGGAACGTGGTAGACAGAAGGAGGGGCATGGTGGTGGGACTGTTACAAGTAAGAAGAGACAGGAGGCAGGAAACAGAATAGACAGGGGCATGTGGGTCACAGGAAAAATTTTGGATGTTATCCTAAGGGAAAAGGAAGGTGTTAAAGGGTTTTCAGCAAAGGAGTGTCATATTTAGGAGTGTGTGTGTGCATGTATGTGTGTTTCTGTGTGTTTAAACAATGTGTCTTGCCCTCAGGAAAGAATGGGTTAGGTGGGAATCAGATTAGGGGCAAACACACAAGTTAGAAAACATTTTGGTCATCAGGGTGAAGATGGGGATACGTAGAAGGTTACGAGGCACTGAGGAAACAGCTCACAGGATTGAGTGATGGGTCAGATGCTGGTGGTTGGGGATAGAGAAGCATGCAGAAAGGCTCTCTTTATACATACATGTATTTGCAACTGGGGAATTGAGGCTGCCCTTAACTGAGATGAGAAAACTCTGTAGAGGTCGGGCGCGGTGGCTCACACCTGTAATCCCAGCACTTTGGGAAGCCAAGGCAGCTGGATTATTTGAGGTCAGAAGCTCAAGACCAGCCTGGCCAACATGGCGAAACCCCATCTCTACTAAAAATACAAAAATTAGCCAGGCATGGTAGTAGGGGCCTGTAATCCCAGCTACTCAGGAAGCTGAGGCAGGAGAATCGCTTGAACTCAGGAGGTGGAGGGTGCAGTGAGCCGAGATCCTGCCATTGCACTCCAGCCTGGGAAACAGAGCAAGACTCTGTTTCAAAAAGAAAAAAAGAAAAAAAAAAACTCTGTAGAGGAACACGTTTTTAAAAAAATTTTGAAATTATTTTAGACTTAGAGAAAAGTCACAAAAATTAAGTTTCTGAATATTCTTCACCCAGTTATCTCAGCTGTTAACATCTTACCTAACCATAGCACAATGACTAAAAGCAAGACCCAACACCAGAACAAAACTATTAAAGAAATTACAGACCTCATTCAAATTTTACTAATGTTTCTACTAATAGAAAAACTATTCTATTTGAGGATCCAATCCAGGATCCCACCTTGCATTTTCAATTAAGTTTTTGTTTTGTTTTGTTTTGTTTCATAAAATCCAGCTCTTGCTCAACCATGTTGCATTTTGTTATCCCATCTCCTTTGGTCTTGTGATTTGTCCTTAGCATGTGTGATTGAACCTCCTCAATCTTTGTCTTTCATGACCCTGAAACATTTGAAGAGCTCTGATCAGTTGTTTTGCAGAATTTCTCTCAATTTGGGTTTGTCTGAAGCTTTCTCATGATTGGATTGAGACTATGCATTTAGGGCAGGAATACCACAGAAGTGGTCTCATACCCTTCCCAGGGAATTATATCAGGGACCACATGATGTTGATGTGTCTTATTACCCATGGTGTAAACTTTAGTCCCTCGGCTAAGGTGGTGTCTGCCAGGTTTCTCCACTGTTAAGTTACTATTTTCCCCCTTTGTAATTAATAAATACGCTGGGGGAGAAATTTTGAGGCTATGCGAATACCCTGTTTCTCTTCCAATTTTTGCCCATTAATTTTAGCATCCATCTGTGGATCTTGCTGCAGAAATGATTGCTACAGTGCTTCTCCAATGGTGATTTTCTATTCCCCTTATTCCTTCTACATATATTCAATGGACTTTCTCTGTAAGGAAAAGCTGACTTTTCTTCCCCATTTATTTATTCAAGTACTGTATTTACTTATATCAGTGTGAACTCAGGGATATTTATCGTATTGGTTGGGTGCAGTGGCTCAAGCCTTTAATCCCAGCACTTTGGGAGGCCAACGCAAGAGGATCACTTGAGGCCAGGAGTTTGAGACCAGCCTGGGCAATATAGTGAGACTCATCTCTACAAAAAATAGTAAGAATAAATAAAAAGTATTGCATTAACAGATTATTTTTTGATGGATAGGAGTGTGATGACCACAGATTCTTTTTTGAACAGGCTAAGCTTGAAGCACCTGTAAGACGTTTGGGACATCCATAGATAGCAAGTTCTGTGAGAACAGTTTGGGGTGTCTAGTGTACTCTTATACCAGAACTTCTCTTCCCAATCAGCCTTGCAAATACCTACAGAGCAGGGGCTGAATCTGATTTATCTGTGTCTCCAACACCAAACATGGGCCAATGCCCAGAGCATGTACCATGTGAATGTTGGTTGGATGGATGATGAACGAATGGACTTATCGATGGATGGATGGGCTGATAGATGGGCCCGAGTAGCTTTATTGATAGCAGTGAGTGGGTCAGCTGATCTCCAGGGACACTTCTATCTCTGGTCTTCTTGGTTATTGCACTGATCTGAGTCTAATGCTGATTTCTCTCTCTGCTCCCTGCTCCCGTTGTGAACCGGCTGGCTGATGCTTTTGTCTCCAGTTGCAACTAAAGAAAAAAGTAAGAACTGTGGAACCCCCAAGTCTGTATTTTCATAGCTACCTCTCCTAAAATTCTTTTCGATCTTGCAACCTCTCTGGCAATTCTGGGGAAGGGTGGCACTTGGATCTGGTGCACAGACCTGCCATGGGGTCTGGACATGACTCAGAAAAGCAAACCACCTTTCTATTGTTGTCTTACAGTGATGCTCACAACGAAAAGAGCAGCCCTCCTTCACTCCTTTGTCTGGGGAAGAGAGGCCTATTGGGAAAATGAAGAGCATTTATCAGGGAAGAGAGATGTCGGGCAGATCTCCATTAGAATAACACCTTGGCTTATGTTTAACACCAGCTGGTGGTTTGCAAACTTCATGGTCTTAGGGCCGCTGAACACGCGAAAAAAATTATTAAGGATCTAAAGAGCTCTCTTTTTTTTTTTTTCCAGTGAGGGTTATTTTTATTTATTTATTTATTTTTGAGACGAGCCTCGCTCTGTCGCCCAGGCTGGAGTGTAGTGGTGCGATCTGGGTTCACTGCAACCTCTGCCTCCTGGGTTCAAGTGATTCTCCTGCCTCAGCCTCCCGAGTAGCTGGGACTACAGGCTGCACGCCACCATGCCCGGCTAATTTTGTATTTTTAGTAGAGACAGGGTTTCACCATGTTGGTCAGGCTGGTCTCGAACTCCTGACCTCAGGTGATCCGCCCACCTCGGCCTCCCAAAGTGCTGGGATTACAGGTGTGAGCCACCGTGCCCGGCCAAAGGTTATCTTTATTGATATTTACCTTATTGTAAATTCAAGGATTTTTAACTTAAAAATATTTATATTTACAAATATTATAAATATTTACAAATACAAATACTTATATTTACAAAAACTATTTCTATTTACAAATAAGCACATAAAAAGATGCTCAACCTCATTAGCCATCAGAAAAATGGAAGCCAAAGCCACAGTGAGGTACCACTTCACACTACCTAAGGTGGAGAAATCAGAACCCTCATATGCTGCTGGTGGGAATGTGAAATGATACAGCTGCTTTGGAAAACAGTCTGGCTGTTCCTCAAAATGTTAAACACTGAGTTACTCAGCAATTCCGCTCTAGGTATGTGCCCAAGATAAATGAAACGTAAGTCCACACAAAAACCCGTGCACAAATGTTCAGAGCAGCACTATTCCTAAGAGCTAGCAAGTGAAGGTAATCCTAGCATGCATCCATTAATGAATGGAGAAACAGAGTGTGGTCTATGCATACAATGGAATATTATTCACCCATAAAAAGAAACAAAGTTCTGATGCATTCAACATCGTGTGTGAGCCTTGAAAACATTATTCTCAGTGAAAGATGCCAGTGATAAAAGATCACATATTACCTGATTCCGTTTACTGTATATGAAATATTCAGGATAGGCAAATCCACAGAGACACAATGGACATTAGTGATTTCCAGGGGGTGAGGGGTGGGGGAATTTAGAGACAATGACTAAGGGGTTCAGGGTTTATTTTGGGGTGATTAAAGCCTCTAAAACTGGTGTAGTGATGGTCGTACAAGTCTGAGTATCCTACAAACCACTGAAATGGGTGAATTGCATGGTATGTGAATTATATCTCAGTAAAGCTATTATTAAAATATCTATTACTGCATTAAAAAAATAAGGATAATAGAGACTCAGAAGGAAGGAGGGTGGCAGGGAGGTGAGGGATGAAAACTACCTTTTGGGTACAATGTACATTACACAGATGCTGGTGCACTAAAATCCTAGACTTCACCACTGCACAATTCATCCATGTCACCAAAAACCACTTGTACCCCTAAAGCTACTGAAATTAAAAATATTTTTTAAATAAGGATAATAAATATACATACTGACATAAATAAAATGTTTTAGTGAAATGGCTATTTGTTTCCAAACCAAAAAAGTTTAGTAAGAAAGGTATTATTTTACATGTTTGCAAATCTCTTTGACATCTAGTTTAATAGAAAACAGCGGAATTCTCATTTCTGCTTCAGTCTGTCACAATGTGCTATTTTGTTGTTGTTGTTGTTGTTAGCTTTATGTATTTGTTTATTTTGGAGACGTAGTCTTGCTCTGTCGCCCAGGCTGGAATACAGTGGCACGGTCTCGGCTCGCCACGACATCTGCCTCCTGGGTTCAAGCAATTATCTTGCCTCAGCCTCCCAAGTAGCTGGGATTATAGGTGCATGCCACCATGCCTGGCTAATTTTTGTATATTTAGGAGAGACAAGGTTTCACCATGTTGGCCAGGCTGGTTTTGAACTCCTGACCTCAAGTGATCTGCCCACCTCGGTCTCCCAAAGTGCTGGGATTACAGGAGTGAGCCGCCCCGCCCAGCCACAATGTGCTATTTTGGTTGAAGCAAATGAAAATCTAATCTCACACAGATAAGGAGTTGGAAAAGGGAAGATCATGCAGACCCGTTTTAGGCAGAGTTCTCCAGAGAGACAGAACCATGAAGATATACATATAGATATATATATAGATAGAGATATTGATAGAGATATTTGAGAACAAATTTCTTAGGGGAATTAGCTCACTCAGTTGTGGGGTCTGCAAGCTGCAGAACCAGGAGGGCCAGTAGTGTGGCTCAGTCCAAGTCTGAAGGCCTCAGAACCAAGGAAGCTGATGGATGGTCTAACTAACTCTCAGTCTGAGGCCAATGGCCTGGGAGCTCAGGGAGCTGTTGGTTCAAGTCCTAGAATCCCAAAAGCTGGAGTAACTGGAGTTCTGACATCCAAAGCCAGGAGAAGGGCATCCCAGCTGCAGAAGGGAGAGCAAGAATTGACCCTTACTCCACCTCTTGGCTTCAGCTGGGCCTCCATCCAACTGGATGGTGCTCACCCACCGTGAGGGTGGATCTTCCCTACCTAGTCTTCCAACTCACACCCCAATATCCTCCAGAAACACCTTCACAGACACACCTGGGGCAGCCCAAACATTCTAATCAAATGCCAAACCACTCAGGCTTCCCTTTCAGCAGAAGACGGATGGACTCAGCGCCTACTGAAGCATTGAGAATAAATGTCTTACTGCTATATGGGTGCCTTAGTCAAGCTGACACCCCAAATCAACCATCACATCCCCTGAAAGGGTCTCAGGGACCACCTCCCACCCCCACCAAGTAGTCTTTGGATGATACTTTAAGAATTTCTGCTCCAAGTCACATGGAGGGGAAAAAGATCTCTTTTTTTTCCACCCCTACTAGACTGCAAGACTGTAAGTTCCTAGAGGGCAGGGACTGTACTTTACTCAATCTGTTTATTCCTATAGCCTAGCAAAATTCCTAGTGCTCAGTAGGACTAAATAAATGGAAAGAGCCTTGCAAAATGGAAAGGACTGTGGGAACATAATTTAATGCTATTATTTCAGGTTGAAAGGAGATAAAAGGAACCAATATTAATTAAGCATTTAGCATGTACTGAGAATTTAAAATACGTCATGCAATTTAATTTTCAAAATCGTAAGTGTCCCATATGGGGTCTGAGGTTTCCAAAGCTCTGAATCCTCACACTGGACCATCATCATGAGAATCACATGGGAAACTTTAAAAATATTTAATCCCCACACCAGACTTGGTGAGCTAAAATGCCTGCAGATAACATTTTGGGTTTTTTATACCTAAAAAGCTAGCCTATGTTAGTTCCTTCCTATCTTCAAAAGCTGAACCTTCTAAACCTAAACAAATGCAAACATCTCATGATCCACAGTTTTTGTTTCAATTTAAAATATTATGCTGTTTTAATCAAAATGTTTTATGTTAATTATTTTATTAATATTTCAATTAACAAAATAGTATTTACATAAACTTTAATTACATTTAAATTACTAATTAATTATTCAATTTAAAACATCATGTTATTTTCATTTAAAATAAGATTTCCAGGGTTCAGAATTAAAGAAGTTCTCAAGGTTATACTGGAAAAAACTCCTTCCCAACCTATTCACTCATTTCCCTTCCTCCAAAGAATCTGATATTAATTATTTCTTCCAGATCCTTCCAGAGATATTTTATGCAAGTAGAAACAAATGTGTATTTATATATTCAAAGTCTTCTTGTTTCTATTTTTACAAAAAAGACAGCGTATTATACACACTGTTCTGTATGCACCTTACTTTTTTCACTACTTCCAGAACATGACTCTGTGTCAGTTCATAAGGAGCATCCTCAACCTCTTATTTATATGTTTTTGGCTGACTAATATTTCTTGTATGGAAGTCCACAATTTGCTTGACCAGTCACATACTAATGGCCATTCAGGTTGTTTTCAGTAGTTTGCTCTTTAACAATCCTTCAAAGAAAAATTCAGCTTACATGAAATTAGACATATAGGATATATATCAATGTAGATCTACATATTTATATCTGTAGGATTATACATGGAAATATGTAGAATTATATCTATATATAGATATATATTTCTTTATCATCTAGATATAACCACTGTCGTAGTCTGTTTTGGGCTGCCATAACAGAATACCTGACACTGGATAATTTATAATGAATAGAAATTTATTGGCTCATGTTTCTGGAGGCTGAGAAGTCCAAGATTGAGGGGTTGGCATCTTGTGAGAGCCTTCCTGTTGTGTCATCCTATGATGAAAGGACAGAGAGAGAGACAGAAACAGAGACAGAGAGCTCAGAGCTTCAAGCCCTTTTATAACCAGCATTTATCTATTCATGAAAGTTGAGCCCTTGTGACCTAAATACCTCCCATTAGGCCCCACCTCCCAACACTGCTGCATTTGGGATTAAGTTTCCAACACATGCTGTTTGGGGTACACACTCAAACCATAACACATACACATTTGACCCTTGAACAATGTGAGAGTTAGGGGCACCAATCTCCAGTGCAGTTGAAAATTCACATATAACTTTTGACTTCCCCAAAACTTAACTACGAATAGCCTACTGTTGACCAGAAGACTTACTAATAACATAAACAGTAGATTAACATATATTTTGTATGTTACATATATTACATGCTGATTCTTACAATAAGGGAAGCTAGAGAAAAGAAAATGTTATTAAGAAAGAGAAAATGTTTACTCTTCATTAAGTGGAAGTGGGTCATTATCAAGGTCTTCATCCTTGTCATCTTCACAATGAGTAGGCTGACCAGAAGAAGGAAGGGGAGGGGTTGGTCTTTCTGTCTCAGGGGGTGGCAGAGGCAGAAGAAAATCCACATCTAAGTGGATAAGTATAAGTGTAACCATGTAGTTCAAACCTGTATTGTTCAAGGGTCAACAGTGTGTGTGAGTATGTACACATATACATTTACGTATTTATATAAATATATATCTGTAAGATTAATTTCTGAAACTGCAAAGTTAAAGAAGGGTTTCTAACACTCGTGCCACTACAATGCTATCGCTGTATTGATCTTTGTCAATTTTATGTGACAAACTACATAAAAATAGTGTCCCATATAAAGATCGCACTCCATATAACAACAGGCAAATAAATGTTCGATGAAGGAATAAAGAAATGCATGTAAAAATTAACAGAGATGGATGATGTTAATATTAATTCCACTCTCTTCCTTGCATTTTCCATGTTGATTCACTGGCTCCTGGCTCTGCTGCCCCTTCCAGTCAACTAAGTCATATCTCCTTCTCCCTACATAAATGGGGAGCCCGCCCTTCAACCTAGAGAAGGAAGGGAATGAAGAGAGAGGCAAAACTGCTGACGATCACATTCAACCTGGGGCATATTCAGATGTCCTCAATTCAAACATGACCTCTTCACCCAGAATCTGCAGATTGCCCGGGGTGGGAAGGGTGCAACTGGATGGTCTTTGAGGAGGCCGACAAGCCTCTGTCATTAGGTCTAAAACTGGGTGTGCTGTCAGAGAAAAAGAGAACCTGTGTGGTGTTCTGGGAAATAGCTTTGATCAGATTTTCAGTAGGATCAATGACCTACCACAATCTAGGGGCCTTTGCTCTAGAATGTACACCTGGGTTAGATTGTGTGTATTTGGTGGGTTTTAGATGAGAAAAATATGGTACAGGGTGGGTAAGATGTCTTCCTTTCCCAGAATTAACATCCAGTCTCCGGTTGAGAAGTGGAGATGACACTTGGTTATTATGGAGAACTTCCTTATGCTAGAAATTCAGGTGGAGAAGGGAGGGTCTGGATTCCCCAGGCCACTGGTACCCATGAAGTTTCTGACTTTAGGGTAAATGTGCCTCCAAAGGGGTCCAATGCACTTAGAATGAATTGCAGCTCCCCATTCTGGTTCCCTAACCTATCTCAGGACCTATGGGGTGCAATGAGGTACCAAGGATGACTTAATTCCTTTCATATTCTCTCTGAACCTTCATTGGCAATATGGTTCCCACTGGCTACCATCGGTCCTGTCCTTCCCGCTGCTTGCCTGCCAACAGTGCTGAAAGGTAAGCTTCTCATTCCATCTCTTTCCCTTTGGGGTCTGTTTGCCTTTGTCCAAAAGGGATCATTGCTGCTGAACTTCGACTTATGTTTCTTCTCTGGTCTGTTCACAGCTTAGCTTCTAATAGCAGAACTAGTAAAACCAAGTGTGGAATTGTCCTTTGATGAACAACAACAACAACAAAAGCCCTTTTACTTGTCTCCCCTCAAAGCCACTTGTCCAGAAATTGAGCACTCTTTCATGGTCCGCACATGGCTCAAGGAAAGCTATTAGGTCTGAGAGCTCAATTCAGGTTTACCTGACATCGATAATAATATTTGGTTAGACACAATGACTTACATCTTTGCTTTCTGAGGTCAGGTAGTAAAAGCCACCATCATCGCTGCCTATTTAATAATTCCTAGAGATAGCAATCTGGAACAAGTTAGGTGGAATGAGACCACGGCTTTGTCACTGAGTTTGCAAGACTCGGGGGCACAAGGCTAGGTCAGGAAGTGAGATGATGACTTGCAGAAAGGGTACAAGGCCCACATTAGGCACCTTTGCATTTGGAGACTAATTCTGCTCCTTCCTAGGTGGGGCAATTTTAGAGAAATCACTTCACCTCTCTGTGCCTACTTTGCAAGGTTAAATGAACTTAGGGTTGCAAAACATTTTCAACTCCATAAATCCAGACTTTACCACCTCTTTCTGATTCCATGTCCCTGCCCCCACCACACACACACACGTACACACCCTTATGTATGAATCCAATACTATTATCATCATCATTATTATTACTTACTTCATATTACTATTTCTAACTTTACTAAATGTTACCTTGAGCCAGGAGCTAGGCTAAGTACTCAGTCTGCATTATCTTCCTTCTTTATTGACACAGCTCCAAACAGGAAATAATATCTCCATTTTAAAGAGCACAGAGAGTTCATTCATCATCCCAAGGCCACCCACTTAGTAAAATGTATAGCCTGGATATCAGCCATTCAATGCCCACATCAATATTCCCAACAACGTTAGGCATTAACTACCAGACGATTTTCAGTGATACCAAGAAAGGTGTTGCGAGCTCCATAAATACAGCACTTTCCACTAGCAAACCCAGTGGGATTCTTCAATACGTAGCAAGCCTCGCCCCAGTTAACGTTCCTGTTTTGCAGATGAGAAAATGGAGACTTCTAGAAGAAGTCAGAGAGATCTGAGTTTGAGTTCCTGCTTTTTCACTCACCAGCTGCACAGGTCTCTGCAAATCACGTAATTCCTTGGAGGCTCACCTGTCCTCACCAGCAACATAGGGACAATATCTGATCTCAAAGGGCTGGTGTGGGGTAAATAGAAGGACAGAGCTTGGCTCCTCTTTCTAGAGGCAACAAAGGATCATCTTTTCTTCCGTTCCTAGCATGAATGAAGAACGGTTCATGATTGCTGTCCCAACCTCTTTCTCCACTTTGGACGCTCTTCCCTGCATCAAATGCACGAGGGTCCCCAATAATCTCACAGCGTTCTGAGTCTTAGTCCCTGACTGCTCACCATGCATGACCCCTTGTGGATTCTACTTCCCAATCTGTTCCCAGCCCCCAGCATCTGACCTCGTTTTTGGTTTTCTAATTATGGCTTCGTCTTTGTGACCTCTTGGGGACAACATTCTGGACCACGCATGTAACCTTGGCCACCATGCTGACTCTCCTGGATGGGCTGCCATCAGGGATCGTAGGTAAGTACCTTGCCACTTCACAATGCCCCTGGACTGTGCACTTTGGCGGGAAATTTTGGGCTTTGCTCTAGAATGTACACCTGGGTTAGATTGTGTGTATTCATTGGTGGGTTTTAGATGAGAAAAATATGGTGCAAGGATTTTGAGCAAGAATTTCTGAGTATCTAATCTGTGCCTGGACTCATGCTTCGGCAATGGGAGCCCAGAGGTGGATCTGATATGCTCATTCTTTATAAACTCAAAGTCTGGTGGGAAACAGAGATAAGCAAACAAATTAGATTAGGGACAAGTGATGCTTGCTGTAATTTTTTTTTTTTTTTTTTTGAGACAGAGTCTTGCTCTGTCACTCAGGCTGGAGTGCAGTGGCGCAATTGTGGGTCACTGCAGCCTCTGCCTCCCAGGTTCATGCCATTCTCCAACCTCAGCCTCCTGAGTAGCTGGGATTACAGGCACCCACCACCATGCCAGCCTAATTTTTGTATTTTTAGTAGAGATGGGTTTGATCATGTTGTCCAGGCTGGTCTTGAACTCCTGACCTCAGATGATCCACCCACCTCAGCCCCCAAAGTGCTAGGATTACAGGCCTGAGCCACTGCGCCTGGCCTTGCTATGATTGATAGAGGTAGGAACGGGGATTAAGTGGGAATAATGAGGCATCATGACTGAGGCATTATAGCCACACTTCCTGAAGAAGAGTTTGTTACATCTGTTGAACTGGGGGAAATCCATTAATTAGGAATATTTCTTTCTGCTGCATTTGCACATCATGTGTTGTCTTCTTCCTCAGGTCTCATGAGCAGACTGTCACCAGATGGTAAGTGTCAGGATTGTATCTTTTAAACCTGGTCTTTCTCTTGTCCGCAAGGTAATGTAGACTTATTGAGTCATTTATGCTTTTAGGTAGAGTCTAAAGAACACTTCAGGTATTATCCAAGCACATGTTTTGTTTGAACTTTGATGTAATGAAAATCTTTATTGCTATATAAGGTTACAGCTAGAATTTTGCCTAATAATTATTATGCTGTGGAGTTTTTTAAGTTTTATAAATAGCATATGCACATGGGAAAATATCGAGGAAACATAAAATGAAAGTCAAAATCATTCTCTTCACCACATTCCCGGCTCTGCTCTCTAGAAGCAAGCACCATTTCTAGTCTCACGTGTATTCTCCCCAGAAATAGTCACACACATGTATGTACATCCTTAACTCTTCAAGTTAAAAGTACTATGTGTTTTAGTGATATAACTTTACCTCTTTCAAATACCTGAAAAATGCTTCGTGTGTACTCCCATAATTTAATGAGCCTCTGGTTCATGTACATTTAGTTTTTTTTCTAATATATATGTTTTTAGTTGTTTCCTTTCACCCCATTGACTGGGATTCCTAACATATTTTGATTTGTTTTGTTTGTTTTAATTTTTTAATTATTATTATTATTTTTGTATTTTTAGTAGAGACAGAATTTCACTATGTCGGCCAGGCTGGTCTCGAACTCCTGACCTCGTGATCCGCCCGCCTTGGCCTCCCAAAGTGCTGGGATTACAGGCATGAGCCATCGCGCCCAGCCCAGTTTTGTTTTATTTTGTTTTGATGTTATTATAAACAGCGCTATAATGGAAATCCTTATCCAGTCATTGCTTTTTTATTTTTGCAAATTCCTATCTGTTAAGTTCCTAAAAGGGAAATGGCTGGGTCAAAGGGTATCTGCCTTTTAAATCTGGACAGATGTTTAACAAATTTGCATCTTCATATACAGCCTGTGGGGATGCTTGTTTCCCCACACCTTCAGCAGCATGGGATATTATCTAACTTTTCATTTATTTATTTAGAGACGGAGTCTCGCTCTGTTGCCCAGGCAGGAGTGCAGTGGTGCGATCTCAGCTCACTGCAACCTCCGCCTCCCGGGTTCAAGCGATTCTCCTGCCTCAGCCTCCCGAGTAGCTGGGACTACCGGCGCCCACCACCACGCTCGGCTAATTTTTGTATTACTAGTAGAGATGGGGTTTCACCATGTTGGCCAGGCTGGTCTTGAACTCCTGACCTCGTGATCCTCCTGCCTCGGCCTCCCAAAGTGCTGGAATTACAGGTGTGAGCCCCGCACCTGGCCCAAACTTTTTATTTTTGATAATGTGGTGGCCAAAAAACACGCCCCCCCATATTTTTTTCATAGACGGACTGAACCCCAACAGGTGTTCTTGCTGCATCTATGCACCGCCAGAACCCCCACACCTCCCATTGTTCAAATGGACGTACAGCTTTCTCCTTAAGTCAATAAACTTGAAAAAGTTGCTTTATACCGCTTGAGTAAGTGGTCAGCCTCATAAGGAGGAGACAACTGTGAAGATAAATATCATGAAAACAAAACGTGATTAAATTATAACTAGACACTGTTTTCTGCCAAGGCTCTTTGTGTGAAGGTTGTTCTCGCTGTTCGGTGGAAATAAACACTAGCAAGTGTTATGAGTTAAAGATGCGTTAGTGCCATTTTGAGAATTTCTCTCTGGTTGAAAGAGAATTGGAGGGAGAAAACCTTTCTCACCATGTGGTACCCAAGGAGTTCAAGCTGAATCTGTGTCCACCTGAGATCTGCTCGGCGTCACTAAGCACTCATCTCTCACTGCTAGAGATGCCCGGCAGAGCAAATGCTAGCGGGGCTTCCCAATACATGCATATCTGGAATTTCCACCTGGCTCCACTATTTACCAGCACACACCACCCAGGACAAGTCTGTTTTCTTCTCGGTAAACCAGGATTCGCAGCACGCACTGCACAGTGTGGTTGTGAGATTATGATAAAATGCCAGAAACACTCAGATATTAGGGAGCTGGTGAAAGTGGATTTGACTCCCTCCCACCCCCACCATTCCATGGATTCTGGAGTCCAAAGTCTTCCTTGTGGTTTCTGTTACTCCTGTGATGACAGTTTCTGAGTTTTGTCCATCTTAGGTGGTGAAACCACCATGCACTTTCTCTGTTTTCCCATCAACCTGGAAGTAGAACTCTCCTCCTTGCCCATCAACCTGGAAGTAGAACTCTCCTCCTTGCCCATCAACCTGGAAGTAGAACTCTCCTCCGGGGGTTCCCCCAAGAAATGTGTTGTGGGAAACATTTTAAGGAAACCTATGACTGAGTTTTGACGGAGAGTGTCAGGAACAGTCAGTCCAGCCTCGAGCACATGGTTCCTCACCTTACCGACTCTGCTCACCTCTCCTTTTCTTCCCTTCCCTTCCCGCCTCTCCTCCCTCCCACATTGCCTGCGGAGCTACACAGTCTCCTCCTTTTAACAAGCACAATAATTCAGTTCTCCCCCACTCCCATCCCCCCAAGTCCACCTAACCCATAAATATCAGCCCTCTGTGCACCAGAAGCTTCCTCCTTGGAATGCAGCCGGACTTTATAAAAAGCAAAACGTTCTTATTCCACATGTGAAATGCCTGCCACGAAACCAAGTACCAATCGAATGTAGCCACTGTCAGGTATAATAATGGCAGGGAGTTGAGGCGGATGTGGAGGAAGTCACAGACTCATGGGGCTAGAAATCATCTGAGTCATTAAACAGGTGGGGAAACTGAGGGCTGGAAGGAGGCAGAGCATCAGAGGCAAGGTGGCCACTAACAGTAGATTCATTCAGCACCTTAAATCAGCCAATGAATTTCCAAGTATCCCTTTGCATGGATTCTTTTAATCCTTATAACTCCTCTAAGAGGTGTAAATGCCACAAAAGCTACAGTGACCAGCTCGTCCCAGGACACTTCCAGTGTTAGCTCTGAAACTCTCGCATCCTGGGAACCCCTTCAGTTCTGGGCAGACCAGGAGCGTGGGTCTCTTATTTATGATTCCACTTTTCTGATGAGGAGACTGAGGCACAAGGAGATGGAGTGAGTTGCTGATGGTCACGAGGCTGGTGTGGCAGAGCCAAGAAGGGAGCACAGGCCCAAATGGGTCCATGGTGTCCGCTGTTCTTAGGATGAAGGCTGAGGCCCTTAAGCTGACCCACAGGGGTCTGCATCACTGAGCTCCAGATACTCTCCAGCCACGTCTTGTACCACGATCACCTACCATCATGCCCCTGAGGTGGGCTCCTTCAAGCCCCCGGCAGCTGCAGGCTCCATCCCGCCCAGGAAGACGCCCACATCGTTCCCTCTGTCTGCGACACTTTCCTGCCTCCTCTTCCAAATTTCTTCACCCAGCTAACCCCTGCTCATCTTCCAGGTCTCAGACACAACATCACTTCCCTCAAGATGCCTCCCCTGGTGTCCCCGCAAGGTCAGCAACCATCGCCCCCTTATAGGTTCCCATGGAACCCAGCAGGTCTACCTAGAATACTCATCCCAACGAAACCCCACCTTTGATGCTTTTGCTGTCTGCTTCTCTCTGACTAGTCTGTGAGCTCCCTGAACAGCTGGGTCTGGCCTGCCTTGCTTTCCACTGCACCCTCCATACCTTGCGTGATGCCCAGCACACAGGAGATGCCTCATAAACATTTGTTAGAAGGCGTGACTAAGTGCTTAAGTCTGTGTCTTCACCTGTAAAATGAGTGAGTTGGGTTGCCTCATCTCACGTAGCATTTCCACCTCTGCTCTCCTCTGACTGGTCAGGGATGCTTAAGTCAGTGGTGTCTGGGACCCGTGTCTTAATGTTGATTTCTCTCTCTACTCTGCCCCTCCGTTGCAACCTGGGCTGCCTATATTCTCGCCTCCAGATAGGACAGAAGAAGAAAGTAAGTACTGTGACAGTTTTTGTCTCTGAAATTAGATTCTCATAACCACCGCTGGGCCTTCAAACTCCTTTAAGAAAATGCCAGGGAAGGGTTGGTCCAGGCCCCAGTGTTTAGCCATTCACCTGGCATCAGGAGCATCATCAGTACAGATTCTGCCAAAGAATCTAAGCTATGCTGTGCTGGTAAATGTCTAACAACCACCTCTGCAAGGGGAGAGTGGGAAAGGGAGCCCTGGTTTGTAGCGACTGCCACTTCCCATGGTGTAAATACTCTGACCATGCCTGATTTCAGGATGCTAAGGGTCTGAGAGCTGCATTGGACAATTCCTAAATTTTAGTAATTGTCTCTTGTAAGCTAGCTTCAGCACCTCACTAAGTGTAAGCTATGTCTTTTTTTATTTGGTGTAGAAATTGCTCCAATGCGAGGGAGCTTACCCCATTCATTCCTCCAAAGGAAAAATGATAGTCTGGGGGACAGAAAGGGGCCAGGCCCTTTACAGAGGGGAGGGGAAATTTCAAGGAAGAAAGATGGTGGAGCAGTCTCTTCGGAAGACAGACGTATTTATACTCTAGTTCGGGTAAGACGGAGAGAGACCCCTCTTCCCATAAGTACTGATCCTTGAGGCCAAAGACTTGTCCATCTTTTAGTACATGTCCTAGAAAACTGTATGGCACATAGTTGGACCACACAAATGTTTCTCTTGTGTGTGGTGGTCTGTTTGTTTGTTTTTGGGTTTTTTTGAGATGGGTTCTCACTTTGTTGCCCAGGCTGGAGCACAGTAGTGCAATCATAGCTTACTGCAACTTAGACCCCCCAGGCTCAAGCAATCCTCCTGCCTCAGCCTCCTGAGTAGCTGAGACTACAGGTGCACACCACCATACCCAGCTAATATTTTACATTTTTGTAGAGACAGGGTCTCACCATGTTGCTCAGGCTGATCTTGAACTCTTGGGCTCAAGCAATCTTCCCATCTCGGCCTGCCAAAGTGCTGGGATTACAGGCAGGAGCCACCACTTCTGACCCTCACAAATGTTTCTTGTACCTCTAATTCATGTTATTTTTGCTCATTAGAAGGAGCTGAAGAAAATGAATACTGGAGAACCTGCCTCTATTATATAACTGAATTCTCCCAAGAGCACTGGTCAAATGGAACCCAAGTTATAAAGAGTGGTTTCCCCAAACTGGCTAATTATCTGAAACTTTTTCAAAAAGACAGATTTCTTTGTTCTACCTGGACCTTCTGCATGAGAATACCAAGGGGTGGGTCCCAGGAATCTGTCCTTTCAAAAGGTTTCTCAGGTGCTTCTGATGGTTTGGCTCAGATGGTTTGAGAACTACTGAGATAAAGTAGGACTCAGCAGAAAGGCCCACTGCTTGTTTTTATAAATAAAGTTTTATTGACACACAATCACACCCATTCATTTAGGTATTATTTGTAGTTGTCTTTGTGCTCTAATGGCAGAGCTGCATAGTTGTGACTGGGGCCATGTGGCCTGCAAAGCCTACACTATTTACTGTCTGAGCCTTTAGAGGTCAGACATTTGTTGACCTCTGAGCTAGAGCAGTGCTTCTCAGGGTCTTTGTTTAAAATTACGGCCTAGGACCCTACTTCATATCTAAAGACGGAGGATGTCTGTGATGGAACTCTAAGCTCTTGAGTTTGCTTCCCAAATGGTGATTCTTTGGGTTGAACACGGTGGCTCATGCCTATAATCCCAGCACTTTGGGAGGCTGTGGTGGGAGGAAGGCTTGAGCCCAGGAGTTTAAGATCAGCCTGGGCAACATAGGGAGACCCCCTGCTCTATGAAATATAAATACATAAACAGTTTAAAATAGTTTTACGATATTGAATGGAGGAATAATTGAATGTCCTATACTGCTGATTCTATTCTCTTGCTCACTCTTCTCCACACTGACTCCCCGAATGCTGGTTCTGCTACTTCCTCCAGTAAAAAGTAAGTTATTTTTCCTTTCCTATGGGTCACTTGGAAGTTTTCAGGTGCTGGGAAGAAGAGGCAACTATCCAAAGAAGGGAATCTTTGGATAGTTCTTCTCAATGTAGAACACAAGTTGAGAGGGACCCTCCATCTGCTGCTCCCCTCTCTGAAGGGGTTTCAGGGTGGGCTGCAAGCCCCAGATTGTGTGGAGAGCCGCGAGGGTGTGTCTGGGATACGGTGGGTCTGGGGCTACATGCAGGACTGAGTATGTGAGCCCTTGGCATATCACGTCCCCGAGCTCACAGGACCGTTGCCCCAGAAGACAAGAAAGCATTGAGTTGTACATATTTGTTGGGAGGGCCATTGAGAAGAGAACCAAAGAGGGGCGCCTTGCTCCTTCCTCAAGCTCCCTCCTGACCCTCGGGGGAGAAATGAGAGAGAACCCTGGAGACTCAAAGGGATGCTCTAGTATGTTCCTAATCTCTGGAAGATGAATCCCCACGGAAACTGAATACCTGGGGCTTCTGTCCACCTGGATTAATGTGTCTCTAAAGGAGTAAAGTCTCAAAGAAGCATCTCGAGTCACCCACCCTGGGCCCCAGCCTATCGCATTAATCTGGAAGACACTTTATTTCTCTTTTTTGGGAACATCTGTTTTGAGAACCACAGGGTGGGAGGAGCTAGGAAGAAGGTGTTATTAATTTCTTCCTTTTCCTCTCCTCTCGGTGCCTCCACTGCTGCCCAACAATGCCCACTGGATCTTCTGCTCCTGGCATCTCATCTCAACAGCACTGAAACGTAAGAGTCTTGTTTCACATTTGACCCCTTCTGTTTTGCTCCTGTTCTCATCTCTGCCAAGGGAGGTCCACTCTTAGCCATGGATCAACTCTCAGCTTTTGACCATCTTTTTTTTTTTAAACTCAAGAACTGGGAAAAAATAGCTATATTACCATCATCTTCAAATAGATGGGATGTCTCATGGAAACCAATCCCTCCTCGAATCAGGCATTCATGTAATGCCATGATGAGGATGGTGATGACAGTGACGGAAATTTACAAAGAGCTTTCTAGGTGCCAGGCGCGAGGCACCAGAGCAGCACTTTTCAATGTGTTATGTGTAGTTATTCCCCACAACTTCTTCACAAGGCAAGTATTATTCATCTGCACTTGACTGAGGTATAAAGGTTAGGTAACTAGGTCAAGGCTGGGCATCCCAGCAGTGACAGTGGGTTACGGATCCTGGGCTGCGTGACTCGGCTGCTTAACCACGGTGCTGTGCTTCCTCCCACTGCTGTGTGGCTCAGACTTATTTTCCCCAAGAACATCTCTGACCATTTCATCATGCTGTTCCCTGAAAAAGTCACTGTTTGCCACAAGTGGGTAACACACATCTTTTAAAAAGTCTTGAAATGGTAGTAAAATATACAAAACATGAAATTTACCATTGTAACTTGTTTTCATTTTTTAGAGACAGGATCTCGCTCTGTTGTCCAGGCTGGAGCACAGTGGTGCAGACCTCCTGGGCTCAAGCGATCCTTCTTTCTTAGCCTCCTGAGGAGCTGGGACTACAGGTGTGCATCATCACACCTAGCTAATTATTTTTGGGTTTTTTGTCTGTTTTTACTTTTTTTTTTTTTTTTTTACTTTTTTGTTTTGCTTTGTTGCCAAGGCTGGTCTTCAATTCCGGGGCTCAAGCAATCCTCCTACCTCAGCCTCCCAAAGCACTGGGATCACAGGCACAAGCCACTGCACCCACCTTAACCACTTTAAAGTGTGCGATTTAGTGGCCCTTGGTACACACACAATGGTGTGCAACCATCACCACTGACTCCAGAACTTTATAATCACTGCCCCACCAAAAAAAAAGTACCCATTAAACAGTCAGTCCCCATTCTCCCTCTGACCTCAGCCCCAGCAACCACCATTTCACTTTCTGTCTCTGCAAGTTTGAGGATTCTAGGTACCTCATAGAAGTAGAATCGTACACGATGTGGTCTTTTGTGTCTGGCTTCATCACTCAGCACAGTGTCCTCAAGGTTCAGCCACATTGTGGCCTGTGACAGTGCTTCACTCCTTTTCATGGCTGAGTAATACTCCATTGCATGGATAGACTGCATTTTTTAATCCAATCATCCACTGATTGAATTTTGGGTTGATTCTACCTTTCAGCTGAGGACACACTCTTCTTTTGGTCCACATTCAAAGCCATCTAAACCCCAGTTCTGAGACACCATCCTGTCCATGCCCCACACCCACCTCCAAACCCCACTTCTATGCAGCTTGAGCCTCAGTGAAACCCAAGACATCCTGATGTGAAAAAACAAATTGAAAAATGGTATCCTGCAGCTCAAGAGCACGTTCTGGGTACCAGGCATGGTTGTTAAGTGCTTGACTCATGACAGTCCCCAAGTCATCGTCCTTGTTTTACAACTGAGAACACTGTGGTAAGAGAGGGAGAGTCGCTTGCTCATGGTCACACAGCCAGTCAGGTGCAGAGAATAACTTAAGCCCAGTCTGGATCCCAAACGGTGCTATTAAACAATGCAAACTCAAAAGTGTTCAAAGCGGCTCAGACTAACGAGGTCCCTGCCTCATCCCTACACTGGAAGTATTATCATTATAATTGTATGTTGTATATATTGTAAGGAAGATAAAATTATGCTAAGAAAGGGAAAGAGGAACTGGCAGAGAGTGTGCACTGTGGGCGCCAGTCCTGACTGCACCACTTTCTAGTTCTGTGGGCTTCGGACCCTCGCCTCCTGAAGGGCTCAGCCCCCTGGTCGGTACAATGCACATAATAGTTCCAGCCTCATATGGTTGTGAGGAGTAAACAGGATCATGCACTTGGCAGGATGATTCCCAACTGGGGAGATTTCGCCCCTCAGGGGACACCTGGCAATGCCTAGAGATATTTTTGGTTGTGAGGACTCAGGGAGGTGGTAGGGGAGGCTAACGGCATCTAACGGGGGGAGTCTCGAGATGTTGCTACACATCCTACAATGCACAGGACACCCCACCCCCACAACAAAAAAACTATCCAGCCCCAAATGTCACTCGTCTGGAGGTTGAGAAACCCCCGCTGAATAAAATGTCTGGCACGGGATAAGAGCTCAGCAAGGGGCTGTGAAGACCGCCTCATTTACCTTTGTTCTGAACACTCCCATGTCTGCAGGAGGCCCCTCTGCCTTGCTCCTTTCGCTCCTTTTCCCAGGCCCTTCTCCAGCCTCCGTCCTCATGCTGCACTGACAGCACTTTGCAAACTGAAAGCAGACCCAGCAGGAACATCCCAAACACCTGCCTAAGGGCCCACCAGGTGCCAAGCAGACCCAGCCCTGCTCCAGTAACGAGCAAAAGCCAAACCCAGCAGGAAAATCCCAAACACCTGCCTAAGGGCCCACCAGGTGCCAAGCTCTGTACTGGGCGATTCACGTGGGATCTTTCTCCCAGACCCTCACATTAACCCAGGATGCAAGTGGTTCGGTGGAGACAGCCTGAGTTTTAAGGCAAAGAGGCCTGGGTGGGAACTCTACTCCCATCATCTATAATGTGGGCGTAACTTACCCAAACTCCCTTAGATTCTATTTTCCTACCTGATTAATGGAGATAATATTTTTTGCTTGTTTGAGAATTCAATGACATAAGGCAGGGATCAATCAGCATTTTTTTTTCTGTTTTCTGTAAAGCGCTAAATAGTAAATATCTTAGGCTTTCAGGGCCAGGTGGTCTCTGCTGCCACTCACTACTCAATGCTGCCTTTGTGGCCTGAAAGCAGCCACAGACAACACACAGTGAATGGGCATGGCTGTGTGCCAATAAAACTTTATTTACAAAAGCAGTAGACAACACATTGTGAATGGGCATGGCTCTGTTCCAATAAAACTTCATCTACAAAAGCAAGTGTCAGGATGTCCACCCACCGATGAATGGGTAAATAAAATGTGTCTATTCATACAATGGAATGTTATTCAGCCACAAAGAAAGTGCTGACACAGGACACAACATAAACGCGCCTTGAAAACACAGTGCTCAGTCAAAGAAGCCAGACACAAAAGCACATAGGGTATGACTCTATCTCTACGACATGTCCACAGCAGGCAAGTCCACAGATAGGGAAAGCAGTTTAGTGGTTGCCTAGGACCGCGGGAGAGGGGGGTGAGCCCAGAGAGATGGGGAGTGACTGCTCAGGGGCACCAGGTTTGGAGGCAATGGCCAACGGGTACACGGTTTCTTTTTCAGGTGATGAAAACGTTCTAAAATTGATTGTGGTGATGGATGCACAGCTTTGTGAATGTCCTAAAAACTACTGTCTTGTACACTTGATGGGTGAGTCGTAAGTTATGTGAATGATATTAATATACCAGTCAAGTTGTTATTAAAAAACAAAGTTCAGAAAACAACAACGGGTGGTGGGATGGAATGTGCCACCCCTGGATGAGTATGTAGGTGCCTACATTAGAGTGACACAAAATACATGGAAAAAAGGCCTGGCATGGTAGCTCACACCTGTAATCCCAGCACTTTGGGAGGCTGATGCGGGCGGATCACCTCAGGTCAGGAGTTCTAGACCAGCCTGGCCAACGTGGTGAAACCTCCGTCTCTACTAAAAATACAAAAATTAGCCGGGTGTGGTTGCTGGTGCCTGTGCTCCCAGCTACTCAGGAGGCTGAGGCAGGAGAATCGCTTGAACCCGGGAGGCAGAAGTTGCAGTGAGCCGAGATCGTCCCACTGCACCCCAGTCTAGGCAACAGAGCAAGACTCCGTCTAAAAAACAAAAAACAAAACAAAAACAAACAGAAGAGATGGGAATGGCGTGGCGGCTTCCTTCCCAGCCTAACCTTGCTGCGGTGCAAATCCTGCAAGTCACTGCACGTCCCTGCAACCCACACGAAGCAGCCTCTGACTGTTCTGCGCTGTTCACTGTGGCATGTCCTGACTACTCAGCACGACCCACCCAGGGCTCTGCTCTCCTGTGCTCCCATCGCTCTGTCTTCTGATGTTGTGATTTTTCCCTACATGTGGCCTCCTCTTCCATGGCTCCTGGGAACTCCACACTCTGGGCCTGTCTGCTCCCCTGACCTGTCTTGCTTCCTGGACCCCATCTCCTGGATGGACATCATCAGAGATCCTAGGTAACACCTCACTCCATGCCTGCCCCGGGACTCTGTAGGAAGCTGGTTTGGGAGGAATGCTTTTTAGGGCTGGGCAGGGTGGTGGAAAGCTGAAAGATGGATCTGACAAGCTCACACCCTCACGTCAACTCACAGTCTAGCGGAGGTGGGGAGATGGAAAAGTAACAGGCAGTTAAACTACAACAGGAATCTGTGTGGCACGGGGGGAGGTGGCAGTGGGGACAGTGTGCAAGAGGACGATGCGGGCAATCCAGCAGGGCTTCTCGGAGGAGGAGTGGCTTGGGGCGAGCCTGCTGGACCTGCTGGTCTGGAAGTGTTTATCATGCTGTCCCTTCTGACTCGCGTTGTATGCCCCTGTCCTCCTTAGGCTTGCTGAGCCTCCAAGTACTGCATGGTAAATCTGGTGACTGCTATTTCGTGTTCACTCCTGTGCACAGAAATATACAGGTACTGGTTTTTTCTATGGTGGGGGGGCCCTTAAATATCATCAGACCCTACACTCTTTATCCGTATCATCATCTGCATCATAAATGTTTAACATGTTTTTATTTGTCCAACAGATATTAACTGATGTTAGCTCTCCTGTACCAAATGTTATTCTAGGTGTTAGAGATGCAGCAGAGGATAAAACAGACAGAAGTCTGTGACCAAGTGAAACGTGTATTCCAATCAGAGGAGAAAAAACAAAGAGCAGTAGTTATAGGTCTGCTGGAGGCTATTATGTCCTATGGAGACAATAGAGTAATGGGGATGGAAACGCAGTGCGGGAAACTTAAGTTTTTTGGCTGGGCATGGTGGCTCATGCCTGTAATCCCAGCACGTTGGGAGGCCGACGTGGGTGGATCACCTGAGGTCAGAAGTTCGAGACCAGCCTGGCCAACAAGGTGAAACTCCGTCTCTACTAAAATACAAACAATTATTTTGAAACAAATTTTGTAAACATAGAAAAAATTAGCTGGGCATGGTGGTGTGCACCTGTAATCCTAGCTACTCGGGAGGTTGAGGCAGGAAAATCGCTTGAACCTGGGAAGCAGTGGTTGCAGTGAGCCGAGATCATGCCATTGCACTCCAGCCTGGGTGACAAGAGCAAAACTCTGCCTAAAAAAAAAAAAAAGTTTTTAAAGGGCGATCAGGGAACACGACATGTGAGCAAAGGCTTGAAGAAGAAGGGCAGGTGAGCCAGAGATAACTGGAGGAAAGGCATTCCAGGAAGAGAGAACAGTATATGCAAAGGCCCTGAGGCAGCTGAGTCCCTGGGATCCAGGGACACAAGGAGACTAACTTTATTCTCTTCTCTCCCCATTCGAGGCACCAGGAAGCACTATTTAGAGTTTGGTCTCCACCCACTTCATAATTCACCGATGGTTTCTTTTCCTTTCTTTTCTCCTTCTCTTCCTCTTCCTCCCTCCCTCTCTCCCTCCCTTTCTTCCTTTCCTCTTCCTCTTCCTCCCTCCCTCTCTCCCTCCCTTTCTTCCTTTCCTCTTCCTCCTTCTCTTCCTGCTTCTTTTTCTCCTCCATCTCTTCATTTTTAGAAGAAACAAGTGGCTGCAAGGAGGAAGGTAAGTGCTTGGGGTCGTACCATTCCTCATCTATAAGACAGTGTGTCCCTTCTGTCTGGGCTATGATAAAGCCTTAGAAGAGAAGATTTCAGGTAATCAAGGCCCTGCAGGGGCTTTGGTACCTGAGAGGCTGCCTTCCTGAAGGGCATCCAAAGTCTGCAAGCCACTGCCCCTTTCACACTGCTCATGGGCATCGAGGAGACCCAACATACTGAGATGTGAGTGGGAGACATTTCTATCCCAGCTGCTGCTTCTGTGGACTGTGAGTCCTCTCTTCCCGACATGGAAATTACCAAGCTAAGTCCTGGGTGATAGGACTGAGGGCCGGAAAACCAGAAAATAGCAGCAAGCCACCAAGTGATCCAGATGGTGGAGATGTGCGTTTTAAAGTAGGCAGAGCCGGGCATGGTGGCAGCACCTGTGGTCCCAGCTACCCGGGAGGCTGAGGCAGGAGGATTATTTGAGCTGGGGAGGTGGAGGCTGCAGTGAGCCGTGATTGTGCCACTGCATCCAGCCTGGGTAACTGAGCAAGTCTCAAAAAAAAAAAAAAAGCCAGAACAACACTAATGGTTGGTTCTTTTGAAAAGCGTAATACAAATTTAATCCTCTAGCATTACTGATAAGAAAAAATAGAGGAGAAACAAACTGCCAATATTTGGAAGGAAGAAGAGAGTATCATAGCAGATCTTGCAGGTAACAAAATAACAATAAGGTGATCATTGGAGAAACTTTATGCCAATAAAATTGAAAGTTTAGATAAAACGGACAAAATCCCAAAAAAACACAAATTACCAAAAACAAATGAAATGATATAAAAAATCTGGGCTGGGCGCGGTGGCTCACGCCTGTAATCCCAGCATTCTGGGAGGCCGAGGCAGGCAGATCACAAGGTCAGGAGATTGAGACCATCCCACCCAACATGATGAAACCCCGTCTGGTGAAACCCCGTCTCTACTAAAAATACAAAAAAATTAGCCAGGCGTGGTGGCGGGTGCCTGTAGTCCCAGCTACTTGGGAGGCTGAGGCAGGAGAATCACTTGAACCTGGGAGGCGGAAGTTGCAGTGAGCTGAGATCGTGCCACTGTACTCCAGACTGGCAACAGAGCAAGACTCCATCTCAAAAAAAAAAAAATCTGAATAATCCTCTATCTATTAAAGAAATGCCACCTGTAATTAAATAGCCTTACCACACACAAAAAAGTCTTTCAGGATCAAGTTAGCTTTAATAGTGAATTAAAAGGAAGAAATCACATTGATCTTACAGGAAATCTTCCAGAAAATTAAAAACAGTCATTTCCCAACTCGGTTTTAGGACAGAATAACCTTGATAAAAGATCTGACAAATACGAAAAAGGAAAATTTCAGGCCAATCTTTCTCATAAATATAGATGGAAAATCCTAGACTAAATATTAGCAAGTGCAATTTGGCAATACATGTTAAACAATCATGACTAAATTCACTTTATTCCAACAATGCAACAATGGTTTAATAGGTAAAAACAAATATATTGTATTCCCACCGTATTAACATAAAAGAAAACAAGCACATTATCATTTCAGTAGATACAGAAAAAGAATATGGTAAGATTTTACAGCTTACATTATTTTTTTTTGAGACACGGTCTAGCTTTGTTGCCCAGGCTGGAGTGCAGTGGTATGATCACGGCTCACCACAGCCCTAAACTCCTAGGCTCAAGTGATCCTCCCCTCTACAGCCTCTGAGTAGCTGGGACCACAGGCATGAGACACCACACCTAGCTAATTTATTAAATTTTTTGTAGAGTTTGGGTCTCCCTATGTTGCCCAGGCTGGTCTCAAATTCCTGGGCCCAAGTGAGCCTCCCGCCTCAGATTCCCAAAGTGCTGGAATTACAGACATAAGCCACCATGCCCGGCCTTGTTCATGATTTAAAAAAAAAAAAATCTCAGCTAGCTAGGAGTAGAGAGAACAGCTTAATATAATAAGGAATAGCCACCAAAAACTTACAAAGAACAAGCTGTTTAAGGTAAAACACAGTTGTCCCTCAGTATCCTCAGGGGTTGGGTCCAGGACCTCCCCGCAGATAGCAAAATTCCTTGATGTTCAAGTCCGTGATATAAATAGCATAATGCTTGCATTTAACCTATGCACAGCCTCCTGCACACTTTAAATCATCTCTAGATTACTTATAATACAATGTAAATGCTCCTTAGTTATTATACTGTTATATTTTTGTATTGTTTTTATTGTTGTATTGCTATTTTTATTGGGATTTTAAAAAGTATTTTTGACCAGTTTTTGGCTGGGTCCTCAGATGCAGAGTCCAGCGACACAGAGGGCTGAGGGTGTAGAACATGTTCCCTCTGAGATCACAGATGAGACGTTCTTGCTATCACCACTTGCATTTCACATTGAACTGAATGTTCTATCCAGTGCAAATCCTAGCCAGGCAAGAGAAAGGTAATACTAGGCAAAAGGATTGTGAAGAAAGAAAGATGAGCCTCATTTTTTATAGATGTGATTGTGTACCTTTGATTGGGAGAGTATATCTGAGAGGCTTGGGATATGCTGGTGTTGGTGAAATATAATTAAAAACAAAATATCCTCCAAACCCAGAGTTCTTCTCCACCCAGGTAGAAGAGAAAGAAAATAGTTTTATTAATGGGTAAGCATTAAACCAGAACATGATATGCGAAGAGACTGCAAAGACAGAAAAAAAAAATTTCACCCTTTTATATAGCCAAGCAGATACAACTTATTACATACCTGCTCTCAAGATAAACAACAGCTAGTCCTCAAGTTAAAGAACTTGACAGCCCTATTTGCTGTACATGGTTCACCGTAAATTCACTTGGTTATTGGGATAGCCAACTGTGTTTGTTAATTGGCTTAATCCAAGGGAAAAATAAACTTCTAGTATCTTTATCACAGGAGGTAGATTTGCTACTTGGGGTGAGGTGCCCACCAAAGTTAGGCTCCATCCCCTCCCAACAAGAAGCTGGGGAAGATGTTTCGAGGTCCTTGAAAACACCCTCCTGGGTCATAATGCTGGCCGCAGGCTTACTTAGCTTTGAAAAAGATTAGTGTAAACGTTGAAGAGAGAGAGACTTGCAACGGCAAAATTTTCTAAAGTAAATGCTCTAGGCAAAGGGGACAAGGAGTAATCGCTTCCTGAATTTTCAACAGGGAGAATTCATTTTTTTTCGTTTTCGATTTGCATTTGCCTGTACACTGGTAATGTTTTATTTTTTGATTGGAAACCTGTTTAGACAGACAGGTTTACGTGTAAAAAAAAATGAGATTTTCTGAATGTAATACTTTTAAAATAAAAAGACAAGGGAAAAATGTTACACAGGCGAAAGAAACACTCTTGCACCTCATGAGGTTTGACATAAGAAAGCGACACGGTCAGATCTGGTGCTAGAAAGATCCTGCTGGCACTCATGTGGGAGATGGATGAGAAAGAGAAAGGATGGCGTAGGGGGCAGAGGCAGCCATCAAGAGCAGAGCCTGAAGCCTGGGGATGGGGGAGAGGTGGTGGTTTTGTTACCAGAAAGGGGTCCCGATCAAGACCCCCAGAGAGGGTTCTTGAATCTCGTGCAAGAAAGAATTTGAGGCAAGTCCATAAAGTGAAAGCAAGTTTATTAAGAAAGTAAAGGAATAAAAGACTGGCTACTCCATAGGCAGAGCAGCAGCAAGGACTGCTGGACTGAGTCTCCTTATAGTTATTTCCTGAATATATGATAAACAAGGGGTGGATTATTTATGAGTTTTCCAGGGAAGGAGTGGAGATTTCCTGGAGCTGGGGGTGCCTCCTCTTTTTAGGCCAGTAGGGGAACTTCCTGAAGTTGCCATGCCATCTGTGAACTGCCATGGTACTGGTGGGCGTGTCTCTTAGCCTGCTAATGCATTATAATTAGTATATAATGAGCAGCGAGGACCACCAGAGGTCACTTGAATCGCTATCTTGGTTTCGGTGGGTTTTGGCAGCTTCTTTACCACAACCTGTTTTATCAGCAGGGTCTTTGCAACTTGTATCTTGTGCCAACCTCCTATTGTCATCCTGTGACTAAGAATGCCTTAACCTACTGGGAATGTAGCCCAGTAGGGCTCAGCCTCATTTTACCCAGCCCCTATTCAAGACGGAGTCACTCTGGTTCAAACCCCTCTGACAGTTTGGTGAGAAATCTGGGCAAGACAGGGTCAGATTTGGTGATGTCTTGGATGTGAGGTGCGAGAGCCAAAAGGCATTCCTGACTGTTTGTCTGGGGTATGGTGGTAACCAAGAAGGGGGAAGCTGGCAGTGATGGTGGGTGTGGACCAAAATTTCAATTCAGGAGGCAGGCAGAGATGTGAGTTTGGAGATCAGAATGGAGAGACAGCAGTGACAGGAAGCTCTAAGGCAGGAAGGGAAGGCCATCAGCATCAATCATCTCCACGGTTCTCTCCAGTTAAACCCTTCTCAGGCACCACCCCATCCAGGAAACCACTCCCCAAGAGGAAGAACACGTGGAACTTCCTGAAATGCGCCTACATGGTGATGACCTACCTCTTCGTATCCTACAACAAAGGGGACTGGGTAAGAAGAAGGCAGCACGGAGCGGAGGAGGGTGAGGAGAGGAAGGAAAGAGGAGGGAAGTGGGGGCACAGAGGAAGCGAAGGAGGGCGCCTCAGAGGTGCCAAGCAGGAAGTGGTGGGAGAGCCCTTCTGTAAAACACTCTCTCCTTCCCACTCTTCCACCCGCCTCCATCTCTCATTGCATTCTTCCTTCCTCTCTCCTTCTTCCCTCTGCTTTCTTCCTGCCTCCCTCCCCTTCCTTCCTCCTTCCCTTTCCTCTTTTTCTTCCCTCCCTTCCTCCTTCTCTCTCCTCCCTCCCTATTCTCTCCTCCTCCCTTCATCCCTCCCTTTCTCCCTTCCTTTCTCCCTTCCTCCCTCCGTCTGCTTCCTCCCTCCCTTCTTCCTTCCCATCCTTCTTCCCTCTCTGCCCTTCTTTCCTCCCTCCCTCCCTTTTCTTCCTCCCCCTTTCCTCCCTCCTTCCCCCTCCCTTCCTTTTCTTCTTCCTGTTCCTCCCTCCTTCCCCCTCCCTTCCTTTTCTTCCTCCCCGTTCCTCCCTCCCTCCCCGCTTCCTTTTCTTCCTCTCCCTCTTCCTCCCTCCCTCCTCCTCCCTTCCTTTTCTTCCCCCGCTCCCTGTTCTTTCCTTCCTCCTTCCCTCCTTCTCTCTCCTTCCTTCTCTTTCCTTCTTCCCTCCCTCTCCTTCTTCCCTCCCTCCCCCCTCTAGACTGGGATAAAACTTCTCCCTTCTGCACTAACACAGCCCCAGGGGCTCCTTTGAAATACTGTCACTCATTCTGCCTCTCTTTCTGTCGCTGTCTCTTGTTCTTTCTAAGGGACGTTCATAAGGACCAAGCCTGTTGCTGGTTGCTGGGGACTCTGATGGTTGAGCTACCTTCAAGAAGGTCCTAATTCTGTAAGGGAGGCAGACATCCACAGAGAGAACCAGATCACTGAGTGGTAGCACTTCATGAGCAGGTGCTAGTGCAGGAGGCAGTGGCGCTTATCTCAGCCTAGGAGAAGTGTGGGCTCATGGAAGCCTTTCTGCAGGAGGTGACACCTCTGCTGTGGGTTAAGGACAGAATGGAATTAGCCAATTGAGGAGGGGAAGCAGGGGAAGCATTCCAGAGAAACACCATGTGCGAGACTCAGAGAGGTGAAAATAAGGCAGGGTGCAAGAAACTACAAGCCAGGTCGGGCACGGTGGCTCACGCTTGTCATCGCAGCACTGTGGGAGGCTGAGGCGGCTGGATCACGAGGTCAGGAGTTCAAGACCAGCCTGGTCAACATGGTGAAACCCTGTCTCTACTAAAAATACAAAAAATAGCCGGGCATGGTGGCGCATGCCTGTAATCCCAGCTGCTCGGGAGACTGAGGCAGGAGAATCACTTGAACCTGGGAAGCAGAGGTTGCAGTGAGCCAAGATCACACCAGCCTGGGTGACAGAGTGAGACTCTGTCTCAAAAAATTAAACTAAATAGAAAAAAAAAGAAACAAAGGAAGGAAAGGAGGGAGGGAGGGAGGAAGGAAGGGAAGGAGGGAGGGAGGGAGGCAAGAAGGAAGGGAAGGAGGGATGGAAAGAAGGACAAGTCATCCTTCATTCATTGATTCAGTCAGTCTTCAAATATTCACGTGTGTAGAGGACCCATCCTAGATGCTGGGGACTCAGAGAAGAACAGAACCCATAAGGTCCTTGAGTCCCCAGGGCTCCCATGTTTGGGATAGCAGGAGGACTGCAGAGAAACAAGCAGCCAGCTCCAAAAAACATGAACTAAATCAGGGTGATATCACAGAGTGAGCAGCCACGGCCACGGGCAGCCTTCCCCGGGCAGGTGACGTCTGGACATAGAGATGAGACAGTGGAAGGATCTTGCCTTCAGAGCAGCTTGGGGGCAACCACTGCAAGCAAAGCAGGCACGCACAGCAGACCCTGAGGCAGGAGCACACTGAGTACCTTCGAGGAACCAAAGGAACGTCTATGTGACCTGAGAGAGGCAGGGGGGTCCAGGTCATGTAAGGTTCTCATAGACCACGAGAAGGAAGCTTGTGTTCTAAGCTGGTGGACAGCCACCAGCAAGATCCCTTCTGAGTTATCAAAGGATCCTTCTCAATGCTGCCTGTGGAGAGTGGATCGGAATCAGGGCGAGAGTGGGAGCGGACAGACTGAGAGGAGGAGACACACTGAGAGGAGGCCCAACCAGCCAGGGCAGGGGACCTGGCGGTGCTCATGGAGACGAGAGCCGTGCAGCAGTTCTAAAGGAACTGCTTATGTGCTGGGTGTGAGGAATAAGGAAAATGGAGAGACCAGGGAGATGAGCCTGAGACAGTGACTTCAGTTATGCTAGTGGTTCTGAAACGGGGGTGACGTTGCCACCCAGGAGACACTCAGCAGTGTCTGGACCACAGGATTGGTTGTGACAGCTGGAGGAGGGAGCTCGACTGGCATCCAGTGGGCAGAGGCCAGGGAGGCCACTCAACCTGCCATACGGCCCAGGACAACACGCCACGACAAAAATAACCCAGGTCAAAACGTCAGGAACCTGAGGCTGAGAAACCCCAGCTTAGGGGATTGTGCTGCTTATGGGGATGAGGAGAACTGGCTGGAAGATGGGGAAGAAGGTGGGAGTGGAGAGAGGCGGGCTGAATAGAGAAGCAAGACCAGAAGATGTTACAACCAGAGGGAAAGAGCAGAGGGGGAGGACGGGAAAGAAGCGAGAGGGGGATCGGGAGAAAGGGAGGTAAGGAAGGAATCCACTCGCCTCACCCCAACTGTTTCTTTCTCTGTTCCCGGTTCACTTTTCCTCCCAAGTGTTACTGCCACTACTGTAACTTGGAACTGGACATCAGGTATGCTATGGCAGGGAAGTGGGCTTTTCCCACCGCTGGGGTGGGGTTAGGGGAGGTTCATCCCAACTGCCTGGCATTTGAGGTAAGGAACACAGGTGGATTTGGAAGCTGCAATCATAGAAGCCCAGAATTCCATGAGAAGTCCCAAGTTCGTCACCCTTACTTGCAAGCCACTGCCTGACAGGGGCAAGGAAACACATTGTAAATGACAGGGACGTGCCGGGCAGGAGGAACTCCTTTATAAATTCACTCTATAATTTTTTCACAAGTCTTAGGACTTGTGGCCCAACACACACGACATAAAATTAACCATTAGTGACATTCAGTGCACTCAAAATATTGTGTGGCCATCACCACTAATCTGTTTCCAGAATCTTCTCATCATCCTAAAAGGGAACTCTGTACCAAGACATCGTCTCTTCCCCCTGTTCCTGGCAACCACTAGTCTACTCTCTGTCTCTGAGAACTCACCTACTCTGGTCATTTCATACACATGGAATCATACACTACGAGGCCCTTTGCATCTGGGTTTATTCATTTGGCATAATATTTCCAAGGTTCATCATGGTATACCTTGTATCAGGACTGTATTCGTTTCTGCTGGATAACACTCCACGGCATGGACATAGCACACTTTGTTTATCCATCATCAGGTAAAGTGCACTGGGTTGCTCCCACCTTTTGACTGTTGTGAGTCGTGGTGCTATGAACAAGTTATGTTAGAATATCTGTTTTAAAATCTTTTGGGGTACAAACTAGGAGTGGAATTGCTAGGTCATATGATAATTCTGTGTTTATAACGACCCATTGATGCATCCTGGATGCAGTGGTGAACGGGGCAGACAAGATTCCTGAGCTCACAAGAAAACAATTAGATGATTACAGGAGATACTTAGAGCTAGAGGAAAAGCTCAGGATATGATGAAAAAGAGAACTAAAGAACCTTGCCCTGGATAGTTGGGTGATGAAGGAAAGCCTCTTTAGGAAAGTGACAATGAATCAAAGGCCTGTAGAACGAGGGGTTGTCAGATACACAGAAAACAAGTGAAAGAGCCTCCAGGTGAAGGAACTGGCTTGTACGAAGGCCCTGGGGTGGAAAGTGGCCTAGATGTGCCTGGAGTCAGAAAGAAAAATGGGGGCAGGAGAAGGGGGAAGGAGTGGGAGGGCACTATGGGAGGAGTGTGGGTGACATGCTCAGCAGACCACCTCAGACCTGGAAGATTAGAGCAAGCATTTTAGACCCAACCTTCAGAGCCATGGGAAGCCACGGAAAGGCTGTCAGTGGGAAAGAGACACGTCCCAGTGACATGAAGTGCAGAGGCCAGTTAAGAGGCTACTCAGTTTCCATGAGATGACGGTAGCCTGGTTAAGGCTAGGGTCCAGGGTACGGAGAGAAGGTACGAAAGACAGATGGGAGGTTTCTCTTCCCTCGATAGCTGCAAAGAGGGTCCCCCTGGCCTCTCCCGCATCGCCAGAGAAAGTACGAAGGACAGATGGGAGATTTCTCTTCCCTTGTTAGCTACAAAGAGGCTCCTCCCTGGCCTCTCCCACGTCGCCAGAGAAAGTACTAAGGACAGATGGGAGACTTCTCTTCCCTCGGTATCTGCAAAGAGGGTCCCCCCCGGCCTCTCCCCTGTTGCCAGAGAAAGTACTAAGGACAGATGGGAGATTTCTCTTCCCTTGATAGCTACAAAGAGGCTCCTCCCTGGCTTCTCCCACGTCGCCAGAGAAAGTACTAAGGGCAGATGGGAGATTTCTCTTCCCTTGACAGCTACAAAGAGGCTCCTCCCTGGCCTCTCCCACGTCGCCTGCCTTTCATCCTCTCCCTGGCATCCCCAGTGTCCTTTTTACATTAAAAAATGTCAACTCGATCATGCGATATACCCCCAACCCCTGCTGCAGTCCCGCTTAAATCCACCAGTGGAAACTCACCAACTATGAAGAGTGTCTTTCAAACTTCAAAAGAAAGAAAATCCAAAACACTTTTCTACTGAAATCTTACATGGAATCCCAATATATAAAAAATTCTAAGTTGCTTTTCATTACCAGAGGTACTTTTCCTAAGGTTAACTGTGTGACATTTACTTATGATGAAGTGAGGTGATGAGATTTGCAAGCACAGGGTACAGAAGGCCTTTGCTGTCTTACGTTACTCTCTTTTACCCCGTATCTTGCAGTGTTTCCTTTTAATTGTTCATACGGAGAAAAATCTGAGCCCACAGAGATAAGTCACTGCAAATGCCTAATAGTTTGCCTTGTGAAGTGTACATGCCCTTCAGGTAATAAAATTTTTTCCCCAAGGTCTGTATGTAAAACATGCAACAGGTTGGTGTGTCTCTCCAGTGAATAAAAATTTCAGTCCATGTGCTATATTTTGGGTACACACCTATTTTAAAAAATAGTTTAATTTTTGAAATGAAAATCAAAGCAAACCTTTGTGGAATTCCTAAAAGATCCCAAGTTTTCAGGGAACCTGGCAGGAAGCCTCTGCCCCATTGATCAAGTTCAGGTCTCTGGCATGGTACCCAAGGGTTCTCAGGCTCCAAGCTCCTCCTGCTTCTCTAAACTTTTCTCCACTTCTCTTGATCCCCCCACCCACATTCCATCCCCTGTCCATATTAAACCTTTTTTTTTGAGACAGGGTCTCGCTCTGTCGCCAGGCTGGAGCGCAGTGGCGCAATCTTGGCTCACTGCAACCTCCGCCTCCCGGGTTCAAGCAATTCTCCTGCCTCAGCCTCCCAAGTAGCTGGGACTACAGGCGAGTGCCACCACGCCCAGCTAAGTTTTGTACTTTTAGTAGAGACGGGGTTTCACCATGTTGGCCAGGATGGTCTCGATCTCTTGACCTCGTGATCCGCCCGCCTCAGCCTCCCAAAGTGCTGGGATTACAGGCGTGAGCGGTGGCTCCCAGTCTTTTTTTTTTTTTTTTTTTTTGAGATGGAGGCTCACTCTGTCACCCAGGCTGGAGCACAGTGGCCCAATCTCAGCTCACTGCAACCTCTGCCTCCCAGGTTCAAACGATTCTCCTGCCTCAGACTCCCAAGTAGTTGGGATTACAGGCATGCACCACCACACCTGGCTAATTTTTGTATTTTTAGTAGAGATGAAGTTTCACCATGTTGTCCAGGCTGGTCTCGAACTCCTGACCTCAGGTGACCCACCCACCTCGGCCTCCCAAAGTGCTGGGATTACAGGCATGAGCCACCACGCCCCCCCATATTAAATCATTTCTGATTCCCCCCAAAACATCACATTTTTTTCCCCGCTCCATTATGCCATTGCACACATTGATTCCTTGATCTCTGTCTACCTAGAAAAGTCCTCCTCAGTCCTCAAGATTCACCTAAGCAATGCTTTGGTTCAGGAACCAACAGCAATCCTTCAGATTCCACTGGGGAGGATGCTGAAGGAAATGAATGGTGTTGAATGGTTTCTCAGGCTCTCTTCAACCATACATTAAAGCACCGGTCAAACCAGATAGTTATTTTCATATAAAGGTGTGCTTTCAACCCATTAGGCAAGAGGTTGGCAAACTTTCTCTGTGAAGGGCCAAATATTACGTGTTGGCTTTTCAGGTCATATGGTCTGTTGCAACTACTCTAGTCAAAGCAATCATAGAGAATACACTGATGGCTGTGACTGTGCCCAACAACTGATGAAAGGATAAACAAAACATAGTGCATTCATACAATGGATTATTATTCAGCCCCCAAAAGAGGAATGAGGTCCTGGCACGTGCAACAACATGGCCGAACCTTGAAAACACTGTGCTGAGTGAAAGAAGCAGACACAAAAGATCACACAGTAGATGATGCCATGTATATGAAATAGACAGATTTGGCAAATTCAAAGAGACAGAAGGCCAATTACTAGTTGCCAGGGGCTGAGGGGAAGAAGGAACAAGGGGAGCGACTGCTTAATGGATTTCTTTTTTGGGTTGATGAAAATGTTCCACTCTTAGAAGTGACAATTGCACAACATGGCGAATGTAATGAAGGCCACTAAATTGTGCACTTTCAAAATGGTTAAAATGGTGAATTTTATGTTATGCATTATGTTTGCATTTTACCTCAATTACAAAAAGAAACTTTATTAAAAGGGACGCAGGCTGCAGTTGGCCCTGCGGAACACAGTTTGAGGGCCCCTGCTCACATAGACTGTGAGCCCCTGTGGGAGCAGGAAGTACCCCTGATCCATCCCTGGAACTCCAGCACCCAGAAGCAAACCTTAAGGTTCTCTTCCTGCAACTCTGCGTGACTCCAGCACACCAGGCTAGGGGGTGCAGCCCAGCCAGGCCTGGGCGGTCCCTGCTCCTGCGGGGCGCGCCCTCTAGTGGGAGGTAGGGGTGCAACACAAGCTCAGGCCCAGCGCCGGGACAGTGAGGAACTGGAGGGGGCGCTGCTTCCCACTGGCTGGTTTCTAGAAGAGCCCTGCTCTGAGGAAAAGACACTTGCCCTGGTGATGGGGCAGAGCTAGGGTCCATAAGATCTGAGGGAAGCGTGTTCCAGCTGCTGGAACAGCCCGGTGGGAATAGGGACAAACTTGGTGGAACCTAGTGAGTGGGGAGAATGGGCTAAGCTGGAGGGAGGAGGTGGGCTTGAGGCAGGTCACAAAGAGCCCTGTAGAGGTGGATGGAGAGGGCACCAGGCAAGGAGTTTGAGAATGCATGAAGACGAAAATCAATGCACAAATACATTTCTCTCTCCTTTCTTAGGGATGATCCCTGCTGTTCTTTCTAGTGAGCCTGCTCCATCTCAGCTTAGCCTTCACAAGGCCTCCATCTCCCGGGCATTCTAACCTCTGAAGAAAGCTCTCTGTCCCCTGGACTGCCTGTGTGGAGGGTAATGAACTGGGTCCTTTAAGGAATGGCACCTGGGTGCCCAGAGGCATGGCCAGAAGGTGTCTGTGGGGGCCATGCCTTAGGGGGATGCACCCAGGGTGGCTGAGAGAGCAACTGCAGGGGTTTCCCCTAAAATCTCTCCTCCAGACCGTTCTCGAACTTTCCCCACTACTTCCATAATAAAATGTATACTTGTTGAAATGGCTGAAAAGGCTGGGTTATTCCATTCGCCCAACACTGAAAACTAACAGGTATGCTGGTGGATTACCAAGAATCAAACGATATCAGTTAACTGTGCACTTTACAGGTGAAGAAACTACAGCTCAGAGAGACCGATGGCTCGCCCAACATCACACTAAGCTACACAGCTGAGATTTGACCCAGTTGGACTCATTCCAAAGTCCGTATTCTTTTGTGTAAAGATTTGGGGCTGTCCCCACCGTCCTGAGGAAATACAGTTGTGAGGATATGGCTGTTCCAGGAGGAAGCCGTATCCAGCTCTCCAGCCTGCATGTTTCTTGCCTATTCTGGAGGAGGTTCCTTGTCCTGGTTGAAAGCTTTGGCTCTGGAGACAGGTTTCTTGGGTTCGAATCCCAGCCCCACCCCTTAATAGATATGCAGGCTTGGGGAAGGTATTGTCTCTTAATGCCTTATTTTATCATCTGTAAAATGGGGATAGTAACAGTAGGGTAGAAGTTCTCTTATCATCATGATCAGAACCATCACTGGTTGGTTCATCAAATAAGTTGGTTCCAATAGGTAATTAAAAATACTTTTACCATTTTGTTTTAAAATATAAAATTGTACAGGCATTTACTAATCTTTTGATATAAGACCAGGGGGTTTTGTTGTTGTTGTTGTATAGGTCTATGGACCTACAATTTCCAGTCTGTCCCTTAAAAGGGCAGCGGAGACACAGGCATGCTTGCAAAGCTATTTAAGCAAAATCCTCACTGCATTAAAAAAAAGAAAAAGATCATCCCTATAGCCATCTTGCTCATTCCAACTTGACATATTTTTTGTTGTTGCTCTTATTAACAATCGGCCTTTATCACATCTTTCCCACTGAATTACTGTTTTGGGTGGAAACAATTCTTTGCTGACGCACTCATATTTTCCTCATTTATGTTAAATGTAATTGCATTACATAATTGAAATAAAATCCATTAGAATGAAAAGGTTTAGAATAAATGCAACTCAACTAGCTCTGGGTAGTCACACAACTGAACCAATAGAGAAGAATGAAGGCATATTAGAAAGCACTGCACTAGCCAGGGGCATTCAGCGAGCCTGAAGCATCAGTTGGTATATTTCATAGACGGATGGAAAATTCTTTTACCCCAGGGATCATTTTAAACTGGAGTTTAAGAAACAGTCTACTGAGTTTGCCTCATAGAGGTAAAGTTTAAATGAGATTATATATATATTTTTTTAATTTTTAAGTTCCACGATACATGTGCAGGCTGTGCAGTTTTGTTACACAGGTAAATGTGCGCCATGGTAGTTTGCTGCCCCCATCAATCCATCACCTAGGTACTCAGCCCAGCAGGCATTAGCTATTTTTCCAATGCTCTCCCTCCCCACAATCCCATACCCCGACAGGCCCCAGTGCGTGTTGTTCACCCCTATGTGTTCACATGTTCTAAATAAGATAATATTTCTAAAACACACTGCCTGGCACATAGTTCTCAATTAATGTATTGTTATTATCTAGGGCAGTGTTATCCAATAAAAATCTGTGAGCCACACTTATTTCACACTTCCTACTAGCCCAGAAGCCCGGTAAAATCAATTTGAATAATATGTACGATTTAATTCAATATATCCAAGATACATTTCAACATGTAGTCAATAAAAAAAATTATTAATGAGATCAGTTATATCCTTCATTTTGTACGAAGTCTTTGAAATCCATTGTGTATTTTTCACTTATGGCACATCTTAATTTGAATGCTAAAATTGATCTGCAATTATATTTTCTAACATTTATAGTTAAAGAGTAGATCCACATATCCAAGTTGTTCCAAACAGGGTTAAAGGTTGTCTGATAACTGAACCAAGTATCAATTTAAAATTTTTCATTAAAATTAAAAAAAATTTACAAGTCAGTTCCTGCCCATAATCCAAGTCTAGTCATAAGCAAGCATCAGACAATTCCAAATGGAGGGACATTTTACAGAACACCCAGTCCATACACCTCAAAACTGTCAAAATCATTAAAAACAAGGAGAGTCAGACACACTGCTGCAGATCAGAGGAGGGCAGGAAGACATGGCAACTAAATGTCATGTGGTGTCCCACATGTGACCCCAGAACAGGAAAAGGACGTTAGAGAAAAAACTGGGGAAATGTGAATAAAGTCTGGCGTTAACAGTACTGTAGCAATGTTACAGTTCTGACATATCTACTAGGCTTATGTAAGATGTTAATAGTAGTGGCAGTGGGGAAGGGGTACATGAGAATGCTCTGTACTGTATCATTGCAACTTTTCTGTAAATATAAAATTATCCCAAAATTAAAAATGTAAAATAAAAAATATTCCACTCTTCAGCTTCACTTATCTTACGTGTTTGTGTCCCCATGTCCTCCTCTGTTAAATGGGGATGTAGACTGCACCTATTTCATACAGTTATCGTGGGAATTAAAGATGGTGTTTCCACAGAAATCCTGCAACCATAGTTCAGGCATTGTCAGCACACCACGCTTGTTAGCGCCAGTTACTGTTACTGCTGCTGCTATGATTATGATTGTTTATTTGTAAGTGCAGAGGTCTGGGCTCCCATCTCCAGACATTCTGACTGAGTTGATATGGCTGTGTTTGCATAACAGCTCCTAGGAAGCTCTTGTCTTTTCTTACAGCAACTCATGTGCAAACAGGGCTGATCCTTTAAAATGTAATAAAGAAACTGCTAAAAGCCACGGAAACCACCCAGTAAGTTGATGACAGACAGATGGAAGATGTATTAGTCTGTTTTCACGCTGCTGATAAAGACATATCCAAGACTGGGCAATTTACAAAAGAAAGGTTTAATGGACTTACAGTTTCACGTGGCTGGGGAGGCCTCACAATCATGGCAGAAGGTCAAAGGCACGTCTCACATGGCGGCAGACAAGAGAAGAGAGCTTGAGCAGGGAACCTCCCCTTTATAAAAAACCATCAGATCTCGTGAGACTTATTCACTATCACAAGAACAGCATGGGAAAGACCTGCCCCCATGATTCAATTACCTCCCACGGGGTCCCTCCCACATGTGGGAATTCAAGATGAGATTTGGGTGGGGACACAGCCAAACCATATCAGAAGAGAATGCCAATCCCTCCGTAGATAAGTTAGGCAAAAATGATGTATTTTATTTTGGTGGAACCCAGTAGTAACTAATTTTTAAACTAGCTTTATAAATTCTTTTATCATTAGGAGGTTTCATACGCTAACCAGATGATTATATGCCCAGGTGCTTGATGTTAGTTTTCTGTAACTTCTCCTGGATACCATTAATGGCCTTTGTACATTTAATCATCCCTTCCCTTTGATGATGGGAGTGCTCTTAAATTTGATGTAAAATGAAGTTAATGTGTCAGATCATGTCCAGACATTCATATCAGATTTCAATCAGCTGGTGAGAGTTTACTGGGTGACCAAGTTATGGGAAGGTATAGAAGAGTGTTCAGGAAAACTTTTAGGGCAGCAGTTCTCAGTAGGCTGACTTCAGCCCCCAGGTGACATTTGGCAATGTCTGGAGACATTTTTGGTTGTCACGACCAGGAGCTAGGGGCTGGAGAGGATTTTTCCTGGCATCCAGTGGGTGAGGTGAGGGAAGATCCTCAATATCCTACCACGCACAGGGCAGCCCCCCACAACAAAGCAATGTCTGCCCCCAGTGTCAACAACCCTGGTATTGAGAAACTCGGTAAGGTCTGAGGCCATTCAGCTGTTGAGCTCACTGCTGTCTCCTTGGCCACTAGCACTTATTCGGCTCTCACTGAATGAATGAATACACAGCACGAACCTGTAATCAAGGACCAAGCGAACTGCGGGAGGCAGGGTTGCTCCTGAGAGCAAACAGTGACCTAGTTAACCTGGCGACGGGCGTGAAAGGAAGTCTGGGTTTCCAATCAAAAATCGGGAGGGAAGGAAAAAAGAGTGAATCAATTCTTGCGAAAAGTCTCTGCGCACTTACTAGAAAGCACGCGGCCAGGAATCATGCAGGGCGCCTGCACGCATATTATTATTTAAATAAAGCTGTCCCTCAGCACAAACAGCCCGCAAGGTCACGGAAACTCCTCCAGTCCCATCCCCGGGCTCGGTCCTCCCACGACTCTCCCCCTCCTCCCACGTCCTCGCCCCAGGCGCATGCGCACTCCCTCTCCCCAACCCACCCCAGTCCGGCCTCCGCCAGTGACGTCACCGCAAGGGCGGAAGGGAAGCTAAAGTCGTTACCATGGTGACCGCGACACACTCAGAAACGTCTACTAGTGACGGTCAAGCCACCTACAACCGGTCCCAAAGCCGCAAACGAGTCAGGCATCGTGGTAGGACCTGGCGAGTGGGGCCGGGGAGAGCGGGACGCCTGGATCGGGAACTTGTCGCATTCACATTGGCTGCTAGGAGGCCTCGGCGACCACTTCCGGATCCGGGGCGGGGGTCGCAACTCCCAGCCCTTGCTCAGAGGGCTGAACTAGAATTCCCAGAAGCCTCTGCGGCTGCCTTCCTTCTCCTTCACTCCTGCTTCCCCCACAAATAACAGTGAGTGAAAGCATCTAACAAGCGTTTCCAACTCGCCGAATCATTACTAGTGCAGGCATTTTTATTCTAAGCTGCTTTTTACTAAAACGTGCTCTTGTCGCTCTGAACCTTTAGGACTACAATACCCAGAAGTCTCTGGGAGTCGCCGAGCCCTGTAGTTTAGGGTTGTTTCGCGGCCAGCGAGACGCCGGAAGTCTGAGAATAAGGCGGGACCAGGGAAAAAGCAGGATTCCGATTGGTGAAGAGGCCACATGGCCTTCTTTAAAGGACGGGATAGAGTTGCACACGCGCATTGAGGCGTGTCTTCCCTGGTTCTGCGTCCGTAAAGCCTAGAGATTCCCGAGCCTGGGTCACGCGGGCGGTGTCGCATGTCGTCTGCGGGGAGGTTGGGGCTGCTCGCGCGAGGCGCTCTGGGTCTCATTTCCGAGGCCGAAAATGCTGGCTCCAAAGTGGTGCCCTGGGAGATGAGGGCGACTCGCAGATTCCACCCTGTTCTCTGAATGGGCTTCCAGTCTGCATGGTAACGGCCCCTCCCAGTTCCCCTGTGACTTCATAGCTGCCCATGGGAGGGGAGAAAGCTGATTTGAAGGGGCTGTGGGTTCTGAGCCAAGCTCTGTCTTTGAGGCCACCTACCCTATACCACTCGTCCCGGAAAGGGTGAGCCGGTGACCTTTCACCCTCTCTGGGCCTCAGTTTCCCTTTTTGTGAAATAATGTCTGGTACCGTGCTGTGCTCCCTTACTATTTCAGGGCCCCAGGCAAGAGACACACTCTGTGTCTGTTTCCGCATAGGTAAAGTGAGGATGATGTTAGAATTTGACGTTAAAATTTAGGTGGTTGTTGTGAGAATTAAGGGAACCTCAGAGCAATGGCCGGCACACAATGACCCTTCAAATGTCAGCGGCTTTGATGATCACCATTCTTACCTTTTCTTTGGAGATTTGGACAAGTTACCGCCCCACCTTCCTCCAGGGTCTTTGTGTATTGATCTGCAAGTTGGATGTATTGGATTTTATGACCACTAAACTTTCTTCTGAGCACACAAGAGCAGTGGTTTTGTTCTCTCTGAGAAATACTACAGGGCTTGGTGTTGACACACTGGAATTCCGGAAACCTGTCCCTGTCATACCAGTTGCTGTGTGACCTCCGTCAATCATGGTTCTTTACTGAGCCCTGAGATTCCGCAAGTGAAAATGGATGGGGATGAACTTCCAGTCCAGGCAGTGCCACTGACTTTGCTTGGGGACCTGGGGCAAGCTCTGTGGCCCAGCATTGCACCATCTGTAACATAACCAAGGGGTGCGCAACTGAACTTTGAGGTTGATTTCAGTGCTAAAATCCCGGTCAGTAGTTCCGTCATCTTCACAGACCTCACCCTACCCAATGCCCTTTTTGTGCTCCACATCCCAATCAACACTTACTGATTCCAGATTTGTAATTTTTACCATTGTAGTGAGAGGTAATTAACTATTATGGTTTTTTAAATTTGAATTTTTGACTATCAGGCTTAGCATCTTTTTTTTTTTTTCTTCGTTAAAGACTAGTCAAGTGCATTAGTGAGGAGGGGGGAAAGAGTAGAACAAGGAATTTGGTCTGTAACTGACTGTGGACAATACATTGGTAGAACTCACTACCTTTGAGCCAGCCAGAATCTTTTTATTATTCACTGGATATTCAGGTTTTGCCTCTGTAAATTTTCTTTCATTGCCATTTTTTTCAAATAGTTCATTCAATCTTTGTTTTCAGATGTGCTTTCCACAATCAGGTTACAAATTCTCTGCCACTAATGATCATTACAGTTCCTCTTCTCAGCCTGTTTATTGTTTGGTCTGTTTATGGTTTCTCAGGCTTCTTATTTATTTATTTAGACAGAGTCATGCTCTGTTTTCCAGGCTAGAGTGCAGTGGTGTGATCTTGGCTCACTGTAGCCTTGACCTCCTGGGCTTAAGCAATCCTCCCACCTCCGCCACCTGAGTAGCTGGGACTACAGGCGCATGCCACCACCTGCAGCTAATTTCTGTATATTTTGTAGAGATGGGGTTTTGCCACATTGCCCAGGCTGGTCTCGAACTCCTGGGCTCAAGCGATCCAGCCGCCTTGGCCTCCAGAGTGCTGGGATTACAGGTGTGAGCCACCATGCCTGGACTAGGCTTCTTTAAACATTGAATAGTGTTCCTTTCTAGATGAAGGAGGATCACATAGCACTTGGGAGCAAAGATGCAGCCAAGTAACCCAGTGCTGGAGCCCACGATGGAGAAGATCTCACGGCCACTCTGGCCTTGCCCTGGGTGCTTTAGTAACTCGGGAGGAAGGCCACCCAGACACTGCAGGACACCAGCATGCTGAAGGTCAGGAACTTGGCTTCGTTGAAGGCATCAGGCAGGTTCCTTGCCAGAAAGGCTACAGCAAGGGACCCTAAAACCAAGAAGCCCAAGTAGCCCAAGACAGAGTAGAAGGCAGTGACGGAGCCCTCATTACACTGGATAATGATGTAGCCAGGCATGAACTGAGGGTCCTTGTTTACGAAGGGAGGCTCTGTCCCCAGCCAGATTCCACAGAGGGTCACTTGGGTAAAGGAGCAAAGGAAGACAACCGAATGTGTTTTTTGGGGACCCATCCATTTTCGGATCCTGCTTTCTGGCCTTATAGCCTGGAAGGCCCTGCAGAAAACACAGCCACTGTGAACACAGCTGCAAAGGTGGTCCGTGAGAGGAGGCAGGTGGCAGGGCTGGGGCGGCCGATGAAGAGCGAGGAAGAGAGAAAGCAGAGTGTGAGGGAGACAAGGAGGGTGTAGCTCAGAGTCTGGTTGCTGGCCTTGACTATGGGAGTGTTTTGGTGCCACACAAACTCCATAAGGATCAGAACAGAGAGGGCAGAGTAGAACAAGGCTGTGCATGCCAGAGTCAGGCCCAAAGTTTCATCATAGGCCAGGAAGGTCTCCTATTTGAGAAGGCATGTTCCCTTTTCTTGTTTGGATAATGATCTTCAGGACAAAGCCTGCATTGTTTTATATCTGAAATAAACAAAAAGGGTGTCACTGTCTCCAAAACAGAGCACTGCACGTTTTGTAAGATTCCATTGCCCAGAGCTCTCACCACCACAGCGCCATTTAGGTGGACTGTTTGGCTGGTGTGTGTGTGTGTGTGTGTGAGTTGTGTGTGTGAGTTGTGTGTGTGCGTGCACGCAAGCATGCGTATATGTGTTCTGCATGTGTTTTAAAGAAAAACATAAATACTTCACCAGCTTTTTTTTTTTTGACCATTTTAATCAGTTTTATTGATTCATGCTTCCGGTTCTTATTCAGTTAAGGCACATTAAATACATCCTCTTATTGCTTTATAAATGCATGTAGCTCATTCTCTATATCAAAAGTAATAAATAATGGCCATAAAACGCCAAGACCGTTATAAAAATGACAACCCAGCCTTGAACATAGTATTTAACAGTCCAATCTAGAACAATAACCCAACACGGTACATCAAAGTGCCACATATGAAAACATGCAGTGTGTGTAGTCACTCTAGTGCTGAGCTTGCACTGGCTATTCTTTAAAAACATACTAGGGCTTTTTCACTCCTTAAAAAAGGTGGACATGATGCAAACATTGCAAGTTATAGCATCACTGACTTTAATATTACATTTATGTGCCAAAAATCTTTACAGATACATAAGAGAAAATAAAATCAATAACACCGTATATTTAATAAAAGTGAAAATGAGTTTTTTGTTGTGCCAAAGAGGAAGTTACATATTTTGAAACAGACAAAGCCAAGCCAGAAACTGAAGCAGAAGAGGGATCATGCATTTAATAGCAGAAATCCTAAAGTTACACTCAGTATAAATTGATTGAAAGCAGGAATATTGCAAACAGCATGATGGATATGAGGCAGACCACCTTGGCTAAACAAATAATCCAGCATTATCATTATTGTTATGACTGTGGTGGGGCTATTTAAAGGAGTATCCAACTCTCTAGCACAGATGGGGGTTCCTTCACCTGACTCCCCTTAAAGGCTCTTGAAATAAATCACTTGATAATAAAAGGCAATCCCTGCATACCCACCCCGACCCCAACAGAATCAACTAATGTCAAGTTTATATGCAAATGGAAAATTTTTTCTTTTGTTCTTGGAACGAATTTCAAAGAAGCTCATTCCCCCCTATTTCTTGTCTCCCTTTCTTAAATCAGGTAAGGAAGCTGTACAGGCTTAATTCAGAACTTATGGCTGGGTGCAGTGGCTCACGACTGTAATCCCAGCACTTTGGGAGGCTGAGGTGGGTGGATCACGAGGTCAGGAGTTTGAGACCAGCCTGACCAACATGGTGAAACCCCATCTCTACTAAAAATACAAAAATTAGCCAGATGTGGTGGCGGGTGCCTATAATCCTAACTACCCAGGGGGCTGAGGCAAAAGAATTGCTTGAACCTGGGAGGCAGAGGTTGCAGTGAGCCGAGATTGCACCACCGCACTCCAGCCTGGGCGACAGACCAAGGCTCCATCTCGGAAAAAAAAAAAAAGAAAAGAATTTACACAAAATGCTGGGGTGCTTTATTCACAGTAATGGCTTGAAATCAGTTCATTTCCAAACCAGTCTCTGGGATTGGTGAAGGACCGTGTGTTTTAGCATTTAGCAGATTTTAAGTAAAAGCAGATATGCTCAAAAGAAGAAAAGTGTGCTTTTCTTTGTCCTTAAAGGAACTTCATTCATAGCAAAATATGCACAAACAAGACCTGTTTAACAAACACAGATCTGCTCGGGCCAGTCGCATCCTAAGCCCGGTCCCTCCTGTAACTATGGTCCACTGGAATTGGGACTCTTCTGTCGAGGTTCTCTTCTGCAGTTTTCATTAGTATAAAGAGCCGGCTTCCAGACACCCTTCCTTTTTGAATAGCACTCATCAGCTGCAAAAATTCATTGAGTTCAACCTGTCCATTTTTATTCAAATCGACTTCATTTAGAATTTCATGGAGTGTATTTTCATCCATTTGGACATTGATACTCTCTAATACACATGGAACATCAACAATGGTAATAAAGCCTTTCTGGTCTGCATCAGACTTACAAAATCTCTTCTTATACCTGTCACTGTCTGAAGGCAGTAGGCTAATTTCAGATCCGTCGGTTAACTGTTCTGATCAAAATTTAGTCTGTTTCATAATGTAGATACTTCCTGGTTGTTTCAAGTTGTTCCTGTTTCTTATAATCATCTCAATTCTGTTCTCTGCCCATCAGTTCAACAATCCTGAGTAGGGCTTGCTCTGCTGCCCGGACATTTAGAAAGGCCAGGCGAGGCTGAGGCAGGCAGATCACCTGAGGTCAGGAGTTTGAGACCAGCCTGACCAACATGGAGAAACCCAATCTCTACTAAAAATACAAAATTAGCCAGGGTGGAGACCCAATCTCCACTAAAAATACAAAATTAGCCTGTAACTCCAGGTACTCGGGAGGATGAGGCAGGAGAATCGCTTGAACCCAGGAGGCGGTGATTGCAGTGAGCCGAGATCATACCATTGCACTCCAGCCTGGGTGACAAGAGCGAAATTCTGCTCAAAAATAATAATAATAATAAGCCAGGCGAGTACAACGTGAAATCATATCCACAGTGGTGCAGGAATACTCCTTAATCCCATAGTTCACCTCTGCTTCAATATATGGAAATTCTGACACAAGACGTACTCCAACAATAGGCCACCTTTTGCTAGTCACACTTGCCATTGTGGCCACCTCAAAAGCCTTATCACCACAGGTGGCAGCAAGATGCTGTGCCCCCTCGCTTTCAAGTCCATAATCCTGGACAAGCTTCATGTAGAGTGTGGGGTTCCAATCTTTATCCCCTTGAAGGAAAAGCCCAGCTGTTCTACTTGGTCCTGCTTTCAAATTGTGGGTTTTGATAGCAGCATTTAGGGTATCTTCGCCACAGACCAGTAAGTTGTCCACTTTCCACCTGCTGTAGTAATAAGACTTCTCTCACTGACATCGACAACATGATTTCAGGAGATAGACTGAGTATCTGCAGATTTGGGATCTGTAACAAGGGGACGGATACCGCTCCACGCTGCTAGGATGTCGCCCCTCTTCTGACCTCAACATCACAGCTCAGGTAATTACGTGCTTCATTCAAAATGAAGTTAATATCTTCTTCTGAAGGACTTGGATGGTGTGTAATATCAGTTGGGGTATCAGTAGTGCCAGCAATCATCATCTTTTGCCAGGGTAAGAAGAAAATAACTCGCCCATCACTGGTCAAGAAGTCCCATGCTCTCTGGGCTGTAATAACCAGGCATCACAATGTGGACACCAGCAGTTGGCTGGCAGATAGCTGCAGCATCCTTATCGTCTATTTTGCACACAGAGTCTGTGAAATGTCCAACAGCATTGATAACACACTTGGCTTTCATGTCAAATTCCTGCCCTGTGAGGACATCCTTGCACCATGCACCACTCACACGCACTTTCGCTGTCTGTCTGGGTGTCTGTCTTCTTAAGCAAGCTCACTACCTCCCTGTCATTGACTGTGGCATCCCCATATCGGGCAGCAGTCAGCACAATGGCAAGGTTCATCCATGCATCATTACGTCGTCCATCCTAATAGACAATTCCTCCTACCAGTTTGTCCTTCTGGAGCATTGGGAAATGTTCAAGGGCTCTTGATTTGCTGAGGACATAACTGCTTTTCAGGCAATTACTTCCTGCAACCAAATCATACAGCTTGATTCCTACCCAGTAGTAAGGTAACTGCCACCACTTGTAAACTGGAAGCATGATAGGCAATGGAGCTGATAAATGGGGAGAAATTTCTGGCAGGTTGGCACGCTCATCAAGGGCTTCTGTTACCATCCGGTACTGCTCAATATCCAACTTCATCATGGCCTTCTGAAGATATCTCACACCACCATGGATCAAATTAGTGCTTCTGCTGCTGGTCCCTGGTAAGTAATCATCTCTTTCTACAAGGCTGTTTTTAGTCCTCTGGTGACGGCATCTAGTGCACAGCCACTTCCTCTTTCTTCTCCTCCCATAACAAGGATATCAAATTCAGATATATTTTTGCAAAGTCAGTAGCTGAGCGTCTCTGGAAGGAGGCTCCCTGTGAACAGGTTCTGAAATGCAGTCTGCTGCTTCAGCATAGACCAGGCTCATTTGTTTCCTTCTGTAATAAGCAAACTGAGAAAGTCCTAAAACAGCTGCAAGAGCACCTCCTCCAGCAAGAATCGTCCCTTTCACTGCCTTTTGAAAGGCCATTTCTTAGCCTGAGGACTTCTCATTGTCTGCCGCCAGATCTGGCTTCCCCTATTCCACACCTCTCAGCCGGCAGGCTTCCCTAGGCCTACAAATTTGTCCAGGAGGCGGGCGAACCCGCAACCCCACCATCAGAGCTCAGAGCCCTCTCCTGGCTTTACACTTCACCAGCTTTTCCAGTAATACTGGGGGCAAAATATCCTGGAAAAACTTCCACTACAGTGTCTTTAATAATTGTGGATCTTACCTCTCTGTTCATCTCTGTCTCTATCTCATGTAAACGCGTTCCCTCCCTGCCCAATCTATCTCTCGCCATCTTGATATCTATCTATAGATACAGACATGTAGTCGCCTCTCAGTATGTCTGTAGGGGATTAGTTCTAGGATCATCTCAGGCACCAAAATCTCAGGCTGCTCAAGTCCGCTGCATAAAATGAAGTACTATTTGCATATAACCTAGCACTTACTCCTGTATACTTTAAATCATCTCTAGATTACATATAATACCTAATACAATGTAAATGCTATGTAAATAGTTGTTAGACTCTCTTGGTTTTTAAATTAGTATTATTTTTATTGGTTTCTTAAAAATATTTTTTGGAGACTGGCTTCTTGCTCTGTCACTCAGAGTGCGCTGGCACAATCACAGCTCACTGCAGCCTCAACCTCCCAGGCTCAAGTGATCCTCCCACCTCAGCCTCCTGAGTAGCTTGGACTAGGTGCATAGTTTATTTTTTGTAGAGACAAGGTCTCACTATGTTGCCCAGGCTGATCTCAAACTCCTGGACTCAAGTGATCCTTCTGCCTTGGCCTGCCAAAGTGCTGGGATTACAGGTGTGAGCTACTGTGCCTGGCAAAAAAATATGTTTGATCCCAGGTTTGTTGAATTTATGGATGCAGAACCCTGAGGCATAACTTTTTTTTTTTTTTTTTTTGAGACAGCGTTTCACTCTTATTGCCCAGGCTGGAGTACAATGGTATGATCTCGGCTCACTGCAACCTCCACCTCCCGGGTTCAAGCGATTCTCCTGCCTCAGCCTCCCAAGTAGCTGGGAGTACAGGCATGCGCCACCACAGCCTGCTAATTTTGTATTTTTAGTAGAGATGGGGTTTCTCCATGTTGGTCAGGCTGGTCTCAAACTCCTGACCTCAGGTGATCCACCCGCCTCAGCCTCCCAAAGTGCTGGGATTACAGTCATGAGCCACCATGCCTGGCCGGCAGAACTTTTTTTTTTACAAATACATAATAGTTATATATATTGTGGGATCAGTGGTATTTTGATGCATGCATACAATGTCTAATGATAAACCAGGACAATTGGGACTCCATCACCCCAAACCTGCACCCTTTCTTTATGTTGGAAACATTTCAATTCCTCCCCTCCAGCAACTTTAAATCATACAACAAATTATTGTTAACTATAGTTGCTCTGCTGTACTACTGAACAGTAGATCTTATTCATTCTATCCAACTGTATTTTTGTGCCCACAAAACAACCTCTCTCCTTTCCCCCTCTATTCATAGCCTCTGGTAACCACCAATCAACTCTCTAATTCCATGAGATCCATGTTTTTAGCTCCCACATATGAGTGAGAAGATGGAATATTTGTCCATCTATTCCTGGCTTATTTCACTTAACATAATGTCCTCCAATTCTATCCATGTTGCAGCAAATAACATAATTTTATTCTTTTTTATGGCTGAATAATATTCCATTGTGTATATTTTGTTCTTCAGTTGGTCAAGAGGTATATGAAACTCTGTTCAACATCAGCACATCAGGGAAATGCAAATCAAAACCACAATGAGAAATTATCTCACTCCAGTTAAAATGGCTTTTATCAGAAAGCCAAAAAATAATGGATGCTGGTGAGGATGCAGAGTAAGGGGAACCCTCGTACAATGTTGGTGGGAAAGTAAATTAGTACAGCCACTATGGAAAACTGTGGTGGTTCATTAAACAACTAAAAATAGAATTCCCATGTGACTGGCATTCCCACTGCTGTGTACATGTTCAAAAAAAAAAAAAAAAGGGAAGTTAGTAGGTCAAAAAGATATCTGCCCTCCCACATTTACTGACACAAATTTCTGAGGGCCTGTGGAGGAAAAGTTAAATATTAAGTTTGAATTCAATTGAACATGGCCACAAACAATGGACACCAAGTCCTGGAACAGGTTGTGTGAGCCCCTTGAGGCATTCATCCAGCGCTGTTTTGGAGAACTGTCTATTTCAATCTATTCCTATACATTAGTTATTGAAAAACAATAGACAACCACAAAAACAAGTTGACCTTTTTGTGTTCCTTGAGCCCAGTCGTGAAGGGCCCTTGTGACTGGGCCTCATGTCAAACAACTCCTTACAAAAAGAAGTAGGGTCCCAGACTGCGTTGAAGCTTCATGAGACCTCTCATTTTCTGTGCATGGATGAGTGTCTGACTCTGGAGCCCAGGCTGTTGCTTCCCAGCCTGGTGGTGAATCCTCCATAGTCTGGTGAGTGTAAATAGATGTATATATTTTCCCTTCTTCCCTCCCCATTGCAATTTGCTTATTATATCAATTTGCTTATTATATAATTTGCTTATTCTACCTACATTGCCATTTACGTGGGATAAAGGTTGTTTACCCTTAAAGGTATTGTGTGTGTGTCTTTTCTTCTCCCCTCACACGTTTCCCACACAGAATGGGGCCCCTCCCCAGAAACTGTCTTCCTTCCTAATGTCCCACTTTATGGGAGCTCAGTTCAAGATGAGATTTGGGTGGGGACACAGCCAAACCATATCAATGACTGCTTTGTTTGGCCCAGATTCCAGTTGTATCTACTGGGAGAGGAATTATCCCGAAAGAGAACAGGGAGGTCATGGGGCTTAGCTTGCTAGGTTCCCTTCTTGTGTGAATTTCACTCTTGCATGACCTTTTATCCCTGCCTGAAAACTGTTGCCAGATAGAATGCATCCAGGTTTGTTGTTTTCTGTATCAGGAAGTCCAGTCTAGCACCAGTCACTCTGTCATCACCAGAAGTAGACACTTAAAAAAAAAAAAGCGTTTGAAGGGGTTAAGGAGGGAGAATTCATTAGATTAGTGAGGCAGATATACTGGTTGTTATCTGTTGTTGTTGTTGTTGTTGTTGCTGTTTTCAGGATTTCAGGGCCTAGATTTTATGACAAGAAATATTTCAAGAGGATTAGAGTGTGGTGTTAAAGAATTAAGAAGACAATATATATTGAGTGCCTTTTGCCAGCTTTGAGTTTTGATTAACAAAAAATTACATATATTTAGAGTGTACAATGGGATGTCTTGATGTATGTATATATTGTGTTTTTTTTTTTTTTTGAGATGGAGTCTTGCTCTGTTGCCCAGGCTGGAGTGCAGTGGTGTGATCTCCGCTCACTGCAAGCTCCACCTCCCGGGTTCACGCCATTCTCCTGCCTCAGCCTCCTGAGTAGCTGGGACTACAGGCCCCCGCCACCACGCCCAGCTAATTTTTTTTTTGTATTTTTAGTAGAGACGGGGTTTTACCGTGTTAGCCAGGATGGTCTCGATCTCCTGACCTCGTGATCCGCCCGCCTCGGCCTCCCAAAGTGCTGGGATTACAGGCGTGAGCCACCACGCCTGGCCTGATGTACGTATATATTGTAAAATGTCTAAAACAAGCTAATAAATATATCCACATCTCACAGTTACCATTGTGTGTGTGTGTGTGTGTGTGTGTGTGTGTGTGTGGTGAGAACATTTGAGATAACTCTTGAAAAATTTCAAGTACACATTAGGATTCTCTATGTTCACCATGCTATACATTAGGTCTCTAACAGTATTTCATCTTATAGCTGAAAGTTTCTGCCCTTAGACAAGCATCTCCCCAATCCCCCAACCCTCCACCCCTGGTAACTGCCATTCTACTCTCTGTTACAACTCTCTGAGTTTGACTTTTTAATATTCCACATATAAATGGGAATCACGCAGTATGTGGCTCTCTGTGCGTGGCTTATTTCACTTCCCATAGTGTACCGCTGGGTGCCTTTCAGTACTGGGCAATTAACTGCAAATGACACCCCCAGCCACACATGCTCTCACATAAATGTGCTGCATCTCTCCCTCCACTTCACTAATGGTACAAATCCCACTAGATCTCGAGTCTCCTCTGCTTTGATTTCCATCATGGGCCCTAATATGCAACATATTGATGCGCTGCTCATAATCAATCATGCCAAGTCTTCTTCATGCCTGTGGCTTCCTCTTCAACACATAAAGAAACCAGCCTTGAGCAGAACATAGCAGCTGAAAGACACTCCTTACACTTTGCTCTGTACCCATCATTCACTCATCCAGCAAACATTCACTCAGTGCTATATGCTGACCCACCTACAATGCCCTTCACGAGTTGAGGTTGTGCTTAACCTCAAAATAGTCATGTGACACTTACATGAATATAGAAAAGCTACAGTGATTTTTTTTTTGTTAGAGATAGAGTCTAATTTCAGGTGTCCATTAGGATTTACTACATTCGTCATGCTATATATACATTAGGTCTCTAATGTCACCCAGGCTGGAGTGCAGTGACACGATCATGGCTCACCCCAGCCTCAAACTCCTGGGCTCAAGCAATACTCCTGCCTCAGCCTCCCAAGTAGCTAGGACTAAAGGTGCATCCCACCGCACCTGGCTATGTTTTTTATTCTTTATAGAAATGGGGTCTTGCTATATTTCTCAGGCTGGTCTCGAACTCCTGGCCTCAAGCAATTCTCTCATCTCACCTCCCAAAGTGGGGGATTACAAGTGTGAGCCATAGCACCTGGCCAACTGCAATGATTTTAATTATAAATATATATATTTATTAATAATACATTTACTATGTTTATATATTATATATGTTTTATAATGTACATGTTAAGTATGTATACCATATAAATCATACACATATTGAATATAAATATGCACATTATATTAAATGACATTAAATATATACAAATATCTTATATGTATGATATATAATTTTACATCCCAAAATGCATATTTTACAATATAAGTGCATGCATATCTTATACTATCTAGGTATAAATGTATTTTATGTATTCTATACAAATACTATACAATACATAAATTTATGTATATATTCAATTTTACACATCTACTAATATATGTAATCTACTTTGTTTTTACATGTGTATTTACATACACATGCGATACATATGCACTGTAGTTCATGTATTACATATGCATAGTTGTGTGTTATATGTAGTATTACATAAGTATCCATATGTGTATATATTTCCCATGTAAATGAATATGTGTAGTATAGATAATTCATATATATCAAAATATGATAGTATACATGATATATTTATATTCACATTAGTACATATTTTGATACATATGCATTATAAACCTTACATACATTTATATTATGAAGTATATCCACATAGTTAGAAGTCGCTTAATAATAAACTCAACATTTATGGTAGTGGTCATGTATGGGAGTAGCACAGGGAAGGGAGAAAGAGAGAAGCATGGATGGACAGGAGAAGTGATCAGTGTTTACTTCTTAGGTGGGTGGGGATGTTTTTGGTAGTTCATCATTTTACTATGTTTTATAACTGACATGTACGTTGCAAGTTGTTTTTTCAACATATTGAATACTTCCAAAGATATAATTATAAAGAAAAATGCTGTCACAGAATGCAAACTTCCTGTTTTAAAAATTTTACTATTATAAAATAATTTTAGTTTTATGACATTAAAAAAACATATTTGTGGCCAGGCGCAGTGGCTCATGCCTGTGATCCCAGCACTTTGGGAGGCCTAGGCAGGTGGATCACGAAGTCAGGAGTTCGAGACCAGCCTGACCAACATGGTGAAACCCCATCTCTACTAAATACAAAAATTAGCTGGGCATGGTGGTGCGCTCCTGTAATCCCAGCTACTTAGGAGGCTTAGGCAGGAGAATCACTTGAACCCAGGATTGCAGTGAGCTGAAATCGCACCATTGCACTCCAGCCTGGGCTACAGAGCATGACTCTGACTCAAAAAAAAAAAATTGTTCCAAAAAATGGGTAAAATATGATAAAGAAGATAATCACATAAACCAAATGTGGGTCAAAGAAGAAATATGGCCAGGCGCGGTGGCTCATGCCTGTAATCCCAGCACTTTGGGAGGCCGAGGCAGGTGGATCATGAGGTCAGGAGATCGAGACCACGGTGAAACCCCATCTCTACTAAAAATACAAAAAAAAAAAAAAAATTAGCTGGGCATGGTGGCGGGCATCTGTAGTCCCAGCTGCTGGGGAGGCTGAGGCAGGAGAATGGCGTGAACCCAGGAGGCGGAGCTTGCAGTGAGCCGAGATGGCGCCACTGCACTCCAGCCTGGGCGACAGAGCGAGACTCCGTCTCAAAAAAAAATAAATAAATAAAATAAATAAATAAATAAAAGAAATGTAACAGAAATTTTAAAAATAATTTGACCTTGGCTGGACATGGTGGCTCATACCTGTAATTCCAGCATTTAGGGAGGCCAAGGTGGATGGATCAGTTGAGGCCAGAAGTATGAGACCAACCTGGCTAACATGGTGAAACCCCGCCTCTACTAAAAATACAAAAATTAGATGGGCGTGGTGCCATATGCCTGTAAACCCAGCTACTTAAGAGGCTGAGGCACGAGAATCAGTTGAATCTGGGAGGCAGAAGTTGCAGTGAGCCGAGATCGTGTCACTGCACTCCAGCCTGGGTGACAGAGCCAGGCTCTGTCTCAGAAAACAAAAACAAAAACAAACAAACAAACAAAAAGTTGAACTAAATAAAAATGAAGTTACAACTTACCAGATTTGTAGGATGAAGCAAAAGAAATGCTAAGAGGGAAATAGGAGAGTTATAGTATTAAGTATATCAGTAAATAAGATAATTCTGTATTCAATAGTCTATGTTTATACCTTAGGAAACTAGAAAAAGTACTGTATTCTGTACTCTAATCCCAAAGCAAGCAGAAGAAATAATAATAATAATTGGAGTAGAAATTATTGAAATTGAAAATAGAAAAATAGAGAAAATCAACATCTAAATATTCCTTGAAATAGTCAATACAATTTAAAAAACATAAAAAAAAGTTTTTCATGATAATTTACTTTCTCACATCTTGGTAGGTCAAATATCTTATTTTGTTCTTTGTGTATCACCATTGTAATCTGGGTAGTTTATTTATCCCAACAATGAATGTTTTTATTTTTAAAAAATTTTTATTTCAAAACTAATTTCCACTTTAGGTTCATGGAATACATGAGTAGGTTTGTTACTTAGGTATGTTGCATGATGCTGAGGTTTGATGATTGATCCTGTCACTCAGATAGAAAGCACAGTACCCAGTAGTTTTTCAGCCCTTGCCCCTTGTCTTGCTTCTCCCCTCTGGTACTCCCCAGTGTCTACTGATCCCATCTTTATGTCCATGTGTACTCAGTGTTTAACTTCCACTTATAAGTGAGAACATGCAGTGTTTTTTCTGTTCCTGTGTTAATTCACTTAGGATAATGGTTTCTACCTGCATCTATGTCACTGCAAAGCACAGGATTTTGTTCCGTTTTATGACTGCATAGTATTCCATGGTGTATATGTACCACATTTTCTTTATCCAATCCACTAATAATGGGCAGCTATGTTGATTTCACATCTTTGCTTTTGTGAATAGTGCTGCAATGAACATATGGGTTCATGTGTCTTTTTGGTACAAAAATTTATTTTCTTTTGGATATAAAACCAGTAATGAATTGCTGGGTCAAAGGATAGTTCTGTTTTAAGTTCTTTGAAAAATCTCCAAACTGCTTTTCATAGTGGCTGAACTAATTTACATTCCCACCACAGTGTATAAGCATTCCCTTTTCTCAGTAGCCTTGCCAGCATCTCTTGTTTTTTTTACTTTTTAATAATAGTCATTTTGACTGGTGTAAGATGGCATCTCATTATTGTGGTTTTGACTTTCATTTCTCTGATGACTAGTAAAGTTAAGCATTTATTCATGTTTGTTGGCTGCTTGTTTTCTTTTGACAAGTGTCTGTTTACATCTTTTGCCTACTTTTAAAGGGGTTACTTTATTTTTGCTTGTTTAGTTGTTTACTTTTTATGTTGATTCTGAATATTAGACCTTTTTTGATGCAGTTTTTGAATATTTTCTCCCATTCTATAGGTTGTCTGTTACTCTGTTATTAGTTTCGTTTGCTGTGTAATTAGATCCAATTTGTCATTTTTTTGTTGCAATAGCTTTTGAGAACTTAGTCATAAATTTTTTTCCAAAGCCAATGTTCAGAATGGTGTTTCCTAGGTTTTCTTCTAGACATCTCTTAGATTGAGGTCTTACATTTAAATCTTTAAACCTTCTTGAGTTAATTTTTGTATATGGTGAAATGTAGGGGTCCAGTTGCATTCTTCTGCATATGCCTAGCCAGCAATCTCAGCACCATTTATTAAATAGGTAGTTCTTCACCATTGTTTTTCTGTTGTTGCCTTTGTCTAAGGTCAGATGGCTGTAGGTATGTGGCTTAATTCTGGGTTCTGTTTTTTGTTCCATTGATCTATGTCTGTTTTTGCATGCTGTTCTGCTTATTGTAGTCTTGTGGTACAGTTTGAAGTCAAGTAATGTGATGCCTCCAGCTTTGTTTTTGTTGTTGTTTAGAATTGCTTTGACAATTCAGGCTATTCTTTGGTTTTAGACGAAGTTTAGAGTAGTTTTTTTCTAGTTCTGTGAAAAAAGATGTTAGTAGCTTGATAGGATTGGCGTTGAATATGTAATTGCTTTGAGCAGTATGGCCATTTTAACAATATTGATTCTTACAATTAATGAACATGGAATGCTTTTCCATTAATTTTTGTCATCTATTATTTTTTTCAGCAGTGTTCTGTAGTTCCCCTGGTAGAGATGTTTCACCTTCTTGGTTATATATAGTCTAGGCTTTTTTTTATCTTTCAGCTATTGTAAATGGAATTGCATTCTTTTTTTTTTTTTTTTTTTTTTTTGAGACGGAGTCTCGCTCTGTCACCCAGGCTGGAGTGTAATGGTGTGATCTCGGCTCACTGCAACCTCTGCCTCCTGGGTTCAAGCAATTCTCCCGCTTCAGCTTCCTGAGTAGCTGACATTACAGGCACCCGCCATGATGCCCAGCTAATTTTTGTATTTTGGTAGAGATGGGGTTTCATCAGTTGGCCAGGCTGGTCTTGAACTCCTGACCTCAGGTGGTCCACCCGCCTTGGCCTCCCAAAGTGCTGGGATTATAGGTGTGAGCCACTGTGCCCAGCCTAGTATTTCAAAGAATTTTTTTAATTTCTCCCTTAATTTCATTGTTTACCTAAAAGTCATTCAGGAACAAGTTATTTAATTTCCATGTTATTGTGTGGTTTTGAGAGATCTTGGTATTGATTTCTATTTTTATTGCACTGTGGTCCAAGGGTATGGCTGCCATGATTTTTATTTTTTTTAATTGATTGAAACTTGCTTTAGGCTGAGCTTGTTGTCCATGTGTTCCATGTGCAGATGAGAAGAATGTGCACTCTGTAGTTATGGCTTCAGTGTTCTGTAAATGTCTATTAGGGCCAATTGGTCAAGTGTCAGATTTAAGTCCAGGTTTCTTTGTTAGTTTTCTGCTCTGGTGATCCGTCTAATGCTGTCAGTGGGGTGTTGAAGTCCCCTACTATTATTGTGTGGATGAGTCTTTTCATAGATCTAGAACTACGGCTTTATGAAGCTGGGTACTCTAATGTGGGGTACGTATGTATTTAGATAGTTAAGTCTTCTTATTAAATTGAGGTCTTTATCATTATGAAATGCTTTTCTTCATACTTTTTTATTTTTGTTGTTTTAAAGTCTGTTTTGTCTGATCTAAGAATATCTACCCCTGCTCTTTTTTGTTTTCCATTTGTATGATTGATTTTCTTCCAACCTTTTACTTTGAGTCGTATGGGTGTTGTCACATGTGAGATGGATCTCTTGATAACAGCAGACAAATGAGTCTTTCTTTTTAAAATCAAACTTGCCACTCTACGCCTTTTGAGTAAGGCATTTAGGCCATTTATATTCTAGGTTAATAGTGATATGTGAGGTTTTCATCCTTTCATGAAGTTGTTGCCTAGTTGCTTTGTAGGTTTTTATTGTGTGGTTGCTTTATAGGATCTGAGGACTATATACTTAAGTGTATTTTTATGGTAGCAGGTATTGTTCCTTTGTTTCCATGTTTAGAATTCCCTTAAGGATTTCTTGTAAGGCTGGTCTAGTGGTAACAAATACCCTTATTGCTTGCTTGTCTGTAAAATATTTTATTTCTTCTTTGCTTTTGAAGCCTAGTTTGGTGTGACATAAAATTCTTTGTTGGAATTTCTTTTCTTTCAGAATGCTGAAAATAGGCCTTCAATCCCTTCCAGCTTGCAAGGTTTCTGCTGAGAAGTCTGCTGTTGGTCTGATGGAGTTCGCTTTGTACATAATCTAACATTTTTCTGTAGCTGTCTTTAAGATTTTTTTTCTTTAGTATTGATGGTAGACAGTGTGGTGACTATGTCTTGGTGATGTCTGTTTCGTATAGTATCTCCCAGGTGTTCTCTGGATTTCTTCTATCTGGATGTCTACCTCTCCAGCAAGATTAGGGAGATTTTCTTAAATTATTCTCTCAAATATGTTTTCCAGGTCATTTACCTTTTCTCCTTCTCTCAGAAATGTCATTAATTCATAAGTTTGGTCACTTTATATAATCCCATCTTTCTCAAAGACTTTATTTTTTTTTAATTCTTTTTTTGTTTGAGTTTCTTCAAAAGACCAGACTTCAATTCTGAAATTCGTTCTTCTGCTTGCTCCAGTCTATTGATAAAGCTTTGAATTGTATTTTGAAATTCCTTAATTGAGCTTTTCAATACCAGAAGCTCTGGCTGATTTCTTTTTGACATGTTTATCTCTTCCTTCATTTACTAGATTGCTGTAGAAATATTTGTGTTGATTTTGAACCTTGCCTTGGGTGTTGCTGAGCTTCCTTGCAATGCATGCTTTGAATTTTTTGAGAGCTTCTCTTAGTAAACAATAATAAAGTATATACCTAGTGACATCGGCCACAGCCATCTCTTATTCATGCATGCCATCTGCTGGTAGTATGCCAAACTGCACAATAGCTTAATATAAAGCCAGCCATGAGAAGTCCATAGGGCTATAAAAGCAAAGCCAAAAGATGATACCAAACATACTGTATGCTCACACCTTCTAGGGAGACAGGGCTAAGGAAAAAGAAAATACATATATATATATATATATATATATATATATATATATATGAATCTTGTCTGCATGAAAATAATTACAAAAATTAGGAATGCCAACATCTCCAGATGAGAAGAAGCCATTGTAAGAATTCTGGCATCATGAAAAATCTGAATGTTGTGACACCACTGAAAGATTACACTAGCTCTTCAGCAATGATCCCTAACCAAAATGGAAAATAAGAGATTACAGATTTAAAAATTCAAAGCATGCATTCCAAGATGGACAAGTCTGGAATGGGCAGGCCCATGTACAGGCTTCCTGATAGCAGACACAAGCACCAGTGTCAACCATGTACCCAGAAGTGTGACTAGCCATGGAGATCAGATAGGAAACCTCCTTGGCTCCAAGTTCTCTGCATAGAGTGGGGTGTTCTAGATGCCTGGAGGTCTGCCTGGGCTTGGACTATAGACCACCCCACTGCACCACAATCTCTGCAAAGAAAGGGTAGGGTGGCTCACAGACTGCCTGTTTTATCACATCTCTACCATTTGGTGATGATCTGATCTTGCACAAATTACTTTATTATTATTTTTAAATTTTTTATTTAAAAAAATTTATCACTTTTCCAACGTGATGTATCAGTTATATTGACATAACCATTTATTTTTATTTTTTATTTCTGTGGGTACACAGTAGGTGTATATGTTGATGGGTTACATGAAATATTTTGATATAAGCATGCAATGCATAATAATCACATCAGGATAAATGGGGTATCCATCACCCCAAGAATTTATTTTTTGTGTTACAAACACAAATATAGAGCTCCCAGAGGAATGGGCAGAATTCCATCTTTGCTATTTCTCAGCCTTCACTGGTGGTACCTCCAGGTACTGGAAAATCTGAGATGACTAGGGACTGGAGAGGACTCCCAGCAAACCATAGCAGCCCTATAGAAAAGTGGCCAAATTATTAAAAGAAAAAAATACTCATCCAAAGGTCAGCAACTTCAAATATTAAAGGTAGATAAGCCCACAAAGATGAGAAAAAATCAGCACAAGAATGGTGAAAACACAAAAAGTCAGAGTGCCCTCTTTTCTCCAAATGACCACATCACCTCTCCAGCAAGGGTTTGAAACTGGACTGAGATGGCTGAAATGACAGAAGTAGACTTCAGAATACGGATAAAAACAAACTTCACTGAGCTAAAGTATCATGTTTTAACCCAATGCAAGGAAGCTAAAAAGTCATGATAAAGCATTGCATGAGCTGACAGACAAAATAGCCAGTGTAGAGAAGAATGTAACCAGCCTGACAGAACTGAAAAACACAATAGAAGAATGTTAAAATGCAATCACAAGTATGAATAGCAGAATAGACCAAGCAGAGGAAAGAATCTCAGAGCTTGAAGACTGCCTTTCTGAAATAAGATGGGTAGACAAGGATAGAAAAAAAAAGAATGAAAAGGAATGACCAAACCTCCAAGAAATATGGGATTGTGTAAAGAGAACAAATCTATGACTGGCTGGTGTATCCAAAAGAGATGGGGATAATGGAACCAATTTGGAAAACATATTTTAGGATATCATCCATGAGAACTCCCCCAACCTAGCTAGCCAGGCCAACATTTCCATTTGCTTGGTAGATCTTCCTCCATCCCTTTATTTTGAGCCTATGTGTGTCTCTGCACGTGAGATGAGTTTCCTGAATACAGCACACTGATGGGTCTTGACTCTTTATCCAATTTGCCAGTCTGTGTCTTTTAATTGGAGCATTTAGCCCATTTACATTTAAGATTAATATTCTCATGTGTGAATTTGATCCTGTCATTATGATGTTAGCTGGTTATTTTGCTCATTAGTTGATGCAGTTTCTTCCTAGCCTTGATGGTCTTTACAATTTGGCTTGTTTTTGCAGTGGCTGCTACCAGTTGTTCCTTTCCTTGTTTAGTGCTTCCTTCAGGAGCTCTTTTAGGGCAGGCCTGATGGTGACAAAATCTCTCAGCATTTGCTTGTCTCTAAAGTATTTTATTTCTCTTTCACTTATGAAGCTTAGTTTGGCTGGATATGAAATTCTGGGTTGAAAATTCTTTTCTTTAAGAATGTTGAATATTGGCCCCCACTCTCTTCTGGCTTGTAGAGTTTCTGCCGAGAGATCAGCTGTTAGTCTGATGGGCTTCCCTTTGTGGGTAACCCGATCTTTCTCTCTGGCTGCCCTTAACATTTTTTCCTTCATTTCAACTTTGGTGAATCTGACAATTATGTGTCTTGGAGTTGCTCTTCTCAAGGAGTATCTTTGTGGCATTCTCTGTATTTCCTGAATTTGAATGTTGGCCTGCCTTGCTAGATTGGGGAAGTTCTCCTGGATAATATCCTGCAGAGTGTTTTCCAACTTGGTTCCATTCTCCCCGTCACTTTCAGGTACACCAATCAGACGTAGATTTGGTCTTTTCAGATAGTCCCATATTTCTTGGAGGCTTTGTTCATTTATTTTTACTCTTTTTTCTCTAAACTTCTCTTCTCACTTCATTTCATTAATTTCATCTTCCATTGCTGATACCCTTTCTTCCAGTTGATCGCATCGGCTACTGAGGCTTGTGCATTCGTCACATAGTTCTCATGCCGTGGTTTTCAGCTCCACCAGGTCCTTTAAGGACTTCTCTGCATTGGTCATTCTAGATAGCCATCCGTCTATTTTATTTCAAGGTTTTTAACTTCTTTGCCATTGGTTCAAACTTCCTCCTTTAGCTTGGAGTAGTTTGATCTTCTGAAGCCTTCTTCTCTCAACTCGTCAAAGTCATTCTCCATCCAGCTTTGTTCTGTTGCTGGTGAGGAGCTGCATTCCTTTGGAGGAGGAGAGGCGCTCTGATTTTTAGAGTTTCCGGTTTTTCTGCTCTGTTTTTTCCCCATCTTTGTGGTTTTATCTACCTTTGGTCTTTGATGATGGTGACATACAGATGGGTTTTTGGTGTGGATGTCCTTTCTGTTTGTTAGTTTTCCTTCTAACAGTCAGGACCCTCAGCTGCAGGTCTGTTGGAGTTTGCTGGCGGTCCACTCCAGACCCTGTTTGCCTGAGTATCAGCAGCGGTGGCTGCAGAACAGCGGATATTGGTGAACCGCAAATGCTACTGCCTGATCATTCCTCTGGAAGTTTTGTCTCAGAGGAGTACCCAGCTGTGTGAGGTGTCAGTCTGCCCCTACTGGGGGGTGCCTCCCAGTTAGGCTACTCAGGGGTCAGGGACCCACTTGAGGAGGCAGTCTGCCTGTTCTCAAATCTCAAGCTGCGTGCTGGGAGAACCACTACTCTCTTCAAAGCTGTCAGACAGGGACATTTAAGTCTGCAGATGTTGCTGCTGCCTTTTGTTTGTCTGTGCCCTGCCCCCACAGGTGGAGCCTACAGAGGCAGGCAGGCCTCCTTGAGCTGTGGTGGGCTCCACCCAGTTCGAGCTTCCTGGCCACTTTATTTACCTACTCAAGCCCCGGCAATGGCAGGCGCCCCTCCCCCAGCCTCGCTGCTGCCTTGCAGTTTGATCTCAGACTGCTGTGCTAGCAATGAGCAAGGATCTGTGGGTGTAGGACCCTCCAAGCCATGTGTGGGATATAATCTCCTGGTGTGCCGTTTGTTAAGCCCATTGGAAAAGTGCAGTATTAAGGTGGGAGTGACCCGATTTTCCAGATGCCATCTGTCACCCCTTTCTTTGACTAGGAAAGGGAATTCCCTGACCCCTTGTGCTTCCCAGGTGAGGCGATGCCTCGCCCTGCTTCAGCTCATGCACAGTGCACTGCACCCACTGTCCTGCACCCACTGTCCGGCACTCCCCAGTGAGATGAACCCAGTACCTCAGTTGGCAATGCAGAAATCACCTGTCTTCTGCGTCACTCATGCTGGGAGCTGTAGACTGGAGCTGTTCCTATTCAGCCATCTTGGCTCCACCCGCCCTGTACTTTCATTTATAACTTGCTTGTTTTACTTAATGATGCCTCCTGGAAATTATTCCTTAACAGGTGTGAAGTTTATTTAGTTCTGTGTGTGTGCGTGTGCAGGTACATGTTGCTTTACATCCTGGTCAATATTTAGTGATTACAGATTTGTAAGTTTTTCTTTTATTCTGCAAAGTAATATGCTATTTCATGGCTTTTTAATTTGCATTTTTGATTACTAGTTAGGCTTAGCATCTTCTTTTTTAAAACTGAAGACTAGTGAAAGTTGAATCCTGGAAGAGGGGAGAGTATAACAAAATAAATCTGTTACTGTGAAAAATTAATTGTGACAACTCAATACCTTCCAATGAGCCCAGAATCTTCTTATTCACTGGATATTCAGGTTTGCTTCTGTAAGTAACTTGCCAATATCTCATTGTTTTTTTTTTTTGAAACAAGTTGTTTAATATTTATTGATTTTTCAGGAGCACTTTACACAATTAGCTTACAAATTCTCTACCACTAATAAGCATTATAGTCCCTCCTCTTAATCTAAATATAGTATAGTCCTTCTGTATATGGTTTCTCAGCTTCTTCTTTAGGCATTGAAGACTGTTCCTTTCTGGGTGAAGGAGAATCACGTAGCAATTGGGAGCAAGATGCATCCATGCAACCCAGTGCTGGAGGTCAAGATGGAGACAATCTCCACAGCCACCATGGCCTTTCCCTGATTGCTACTATAACTCAGGAGGAAAGCCACCCAGATACTGCAGAACACCAACATGCTGAAGGTGACACATTTGGTTTCATTGAAGATGTCAGGCGGGTTACTTTCCAGGAAGACTACAGCAAAGGTCCCCAGAACCAAGAAGCCCAAATAGCTCAAGACACAGTAGAAAACAGTGATAGAGCCCCCATTACACTGGATAATGATTATACCAGGACTATGGGTCTTTGTCTAGGGAGGAAGGAGATGTTTCCAACTAGATTCCAGAGATGGTCACTTGGATGAGGGGGCAAAGGTGACAACAGAATGAGATTTTAGGGTACCCAACAGGACCTTGGGTCCTGGCTGGCCTTGTAGCTTGCCCATCCTGCTGGCTGGCCTTGTAGCTTGGAAGGCCATGACCACAGTGAAAGTTTTGGCTGAAGCAGAAGACACAGCCACTGTGAACTGAACTGAAAAGGTGGCCTGTTCCCAGGGTTCAAAGCATATATGGAAGGAGAAAGCTTGACAGTGACGTAATGTATTTGGAGTGCAAAAATGCCCGCAGGGAATTCATTCTAAATGGGGAGAAATACAGAACAGGCCTTAGGAACAATGTGACCTGGGCATTGTCATCTTTTCATTGTAACTAATTACAGACTGCACTGGATTTGTGAGACATATGATAGCAAACCTTTTCTGTAAAGGGTAATAAATATTTACAGTTTGCAAACCAGAAGGTGTCTGTGGCAACTATTCAAGTCTTCTCTTGCAGATTGAAAGCCACTGTAAGCAATATGCAAAGGAGCAGTTGTAGCTGTATTTAGCAATATGCAAAGGAGCAGCTGTAGCCATATTTAGCAATATGTGAAGGAGCGGTTGTAGCCGCATTGAGCAATATGTGAAGGAGCGGTTGTAGCCGCATTTAGCAATATGTGAAGGAGCGGTTGTAGCCGCATTTAGCAATATGTGAAGGAGAGGTTGTAGCCTCATTTAGCAATATGTGAAGGAGCGGTTGTAGCCGCATTTAGCAATATGTGAAGGAGCGGTTGTAGCCGCATTTAGCAATATGTGAAGGAGCGGTTGTAGCCGCATTTAGCAATATGTGAAGGATCGGTTGTAGCCGCATTTAGCAATATGTGAAGGAGCGGTTGTAGCCGCATTTAGCAATATGTGAAGGACGGTTGTAGCCGCATTTAGCAATATGTGAAGGAGCGGTTGTAGCCGTATTTAGCAATATGTGAAGGAGCGGTTGTAGCCGTATTTAGCAATACGTAAAGGAGCAATTGTAGCCATATTTAGCCTGTGGGCCATGGTTTGCCTGCCCTTGCTCTAGATGACTTAGAGAACTCAACACCTGCCCACACTGACCCTTCCAATCTGTTCCTGGGGATTGTCTGATACTACTGTCTTGGGGCAAGTCTGAGCATTTTTCCCCTCCTCCATCCAAACCCAAAATGGACAGAGAAAACTCACTATGTGCAAAATGGAATCCAAATGGAAATTGGATTCCATTTGGATTTCCATTTTGCTATGGAGACTCATGCAACCTGTTTTGTGGCCAATTGGACATAGAAGGATGGTTTTCTCTCAGAATTTGCAGGATAAAGTTACCCAAAGAGTAAACATGAGTTGAATGTCAACTTTCAGAAGGAATTGTTTGAAAGCCCTCCTATCATCTTTCTGTCAGCAAAATGTCTCTCAAGGCAGTGCCTGCATTCAAAGTAGCAGTGGAGCCCGCAGGGCAGCTCTCACTGCAGACAGAATGAGAAAACTGGTGGAAGCAGAGTTCTAAGGTTAGATTGTTGGATCTCCAGGGGAACAAAGTTCAAAACCACTTTTCCTTTTCACAATTCTCTTGATTCTTCTCTTAGTATGAGTCAGGGTAGCAGGTCACATCAATTTCATGAAAGGAATACTAATGATAATAATTTAGGATATTTTTGACTACAGCTAGAGAAATCTCAAACAAACAAGCTTAATCAGGAAAGCTTTTGACACATAGTTGGAAATGGAGGTACTTTTGTGTTTCTGAAATCCTGTTTTTATTGGCTTCTCATTGGCTTTTTCATGGTGGCAAAATTATACTTAGCTGTTAGAGCCTTCATATCCATGAACTACAATTTCTGTGGAATAAGAAGGAGATATACTGGAACTGAAGCTTTTGGTAACCTCGAATTTTCATTTTGGCAGGCAAACCAAAGAGAAGAAAGACTTTGTGCTTGAGAGTTGAAAATGAGACCACCTTGCCACGTCAATTCAGGTCTCTTAAAGTCTTCCCTTGCAGGAGAAGAGGGAAGTGAAAAGAAATCTTCTTGCAAACAGGGTCTGGTGTGGACCTCCAGCAAACTCCAACAGATTAGTTCATTGACAGAAAGGGATTGTCTTGTGAAAGGGAAATATCTTGGATCCCTTCAAGCTGGGAACCCCTCAGGGCAAATCTGCCTACTTCTGTCAATTCATCAATCTCATTCTCCATCCAGTTTTGTGCCCTTTCTGGAGAGGAGTTGCCATCATTTGTCATACACAAGTATCAATAGCCAAATTGATCACGCAAAGAAAAGATACCAGAGATTGAAGATCAACTTACTAAAATAAGGCATGAAGAAAAGATTAGAGAAAAAAGAATGAAAAGGAACTAACAAAGCCTCCAAGAAATATGAGACTATGTGAAAAGACCAAACTACAGTTGATTGGTGTACCTGAAAGTGACAGGGAGAATGGAACCAAGTTGGAAAACGCATTTCAGGATATTATCCAGGAGAACTTCCCCAACCTAGCAAGACAGGCCAACATTCAAATTCAGGTAATACAGAGAACACCACTAAGATACTCCTCAAGAAGAGCAACCCCAAGGCAAATAATTGTCAGATTCTCCAAGGTTGAAATATATGCAATGTATTCAATATAAGCTCTCAGTATTTAAGATTTAGTAGGGCTTGGTGTCATTTTTAGACCCAGGAGTCAAGGCCCTGTAACTCAATGTCACAAGGACTTTAAAAGCACATACAGGAAGATAACAAATGTAATAACCTTCATTAAAAATTTTTTTAACCTCAGTTTTTTCTAAGCAATAAAACATAAAATCTTCTAGGCAGGTTACCAAAAGGCAAAAAAAAAACAAAAAAAAAAACAAAAAAAAAAACCCTTCTGCAGTGCACAGAATATTATGTTCAAAGGAAACATTTCCTTTAGACCTTTGAGGAAACACTGTTAGCATCAGGCAACAACAACAAAAAACTGGAACCCAAGGAAAACAAACTTATATGACCTGAAAATGAGTTGAAAGAGAGTGTTACTATTTTGTGCCTTTTAGAAAGGGAGAGAAAACCAAAACCCGTGAGATGCAATAAAAGTTGAATTTTGGGTTAAAAATTAAAAAATAAAATCTCTTATAATTTATTGAGTAAATCAACCCCTTAAGAAAATTTCATTGTTCTAACCAATTCTTTAGTGTATAAGTGTTTTCTTACATCAAACCCAATCTACAGAAACACTATTATCATTTCTCTTTATAGACAACTTGATCATATAAAAGTTTTTGTTTTGCTCGTTTAATAATCTTCTTATAGTGACTTATACAGCCCATTCATGACATGCTTGGATTTTCTGGTTTGTTCTAAATATCACTTTTTCTTAAACAACTAGTCATTTTATTCTAGGACTATATTTACCATACAAGATTCTTTCTCATATAAAATTATTTCTCTTTAAGCTGTCTTACAAAAAAAAAAACCTCTTTCTTTTTTTGGGGGGATGCCCTTAAAGAAATATTTTATTTTGTTTATATCATTGTAGATACTAGTACCCTTAGTTTAGTAAAAGAAAACTACCACATGATCTTTATTTTTAAATTCTTGGGTTAAGCTCTGGAGAATTTTCATAGGCAAATTCTGTGTGGGCTGGAACAGTAAGCACTCCAATAAAATCTATCTCCAGGAAGAATGGACCACCCACTTTATCAGCCAAGGTGAATGCTATAGAAGAGATCTTATCAAGCAGAAGCTGACTCTGAACATCCTGTACCCTTCCTTGATTAGGGAAAAAAAATTTGGAAAAAGGGATCTTGACCTCCTGCCAGTAGGAGTCCCCACGGGTGAACACGAAGTAACTATACATCTGTTTTTCCTCTGGATTATACCTGTGTCCTCCCTGATATTCATCATCCAAGGCCAACCATCCCCACATACACGGAGATACAGAGTACTGAACTGGGACCAATCATAAGACATCTTCCTCTCAAAAGCACCCCCTGGAATCCTGGATATCATTGCACAGTACCCACTTCAGGTAGTCTCCCCATCCTGAGGCACCTCAGAGCTCAGAGTTCCATATAGCAGTGCACTTTGGTTATTCTTGCCCATTTTCAAAAATACTTCACTTCTGCCTCCAATCGTCTTTTCAGAAGTCACTATCTACTTATCCAAGTCTTCTTTCCCCCAGAACTGTCAGACAACCTTGGCTTGTTCCAGCAAGACCTCATGCAGAGGGCGGCCTTCGGGTCCTATCCAATGATCCACAATTTCATCCTTCAAATGCCTAAAATTGTCCTTTATTTCATCTCTAATTGCTTTATTGAAACTAACTTCAGGTTTCTCCTCAGGAGAAGTTATATCCAAAGCAACTTCTTTCTGGTGATGTCCTTGGCAACCCCCTTCAGTATTCCTCTGTGAGGAGGCTTTGCCAGGAGAAGCCACTGGTTTCTGAAGACTACTGGAGTGGTGTGCAAAGTGAATACCCAAAAATGAATGCAAGGCAGCAGTTGTCTTAGAGCATTTTCTGAGAATATAAGTGCCATGCAGCAATTTGTGAACCAAAGCCATGGTACAAAAAAATCAAAATGTAAGTTTCTTCCTGGGCTACCAAGGGCTACCAAGAAGCTTCAGCAAATAGCCCAATTCTGCCAAATGCCAGAAGCTGCTCTAAGTGTATTTTCATTGACGGCTCACAACAACCCTGAGAGAGGTACTATTATCATTTCAATTATAGAGATGAGGAAATGGATGTTCCAAGACTAATTTACAGAAGGTCACACAGGTAGTGAGTAGCAAAACTCTTCTGCCTCGGGGTTTGCCTCCGGCACTCACCGCCTGACTTCCACAGGCTGGACGTTCCCCACGCTGGAGAGAAAAACCTCTTTATTTCTTTAACTTTCTTTACATATCTCTTATTTCCTGGTTCCTTTTACCTTGTTTTATATAAAACCTTTACATAAGCTTTGAATTACACAAAAGAGTGTATACCTTTTTAAAAAGCACACACCTGTTTTTAGAAAGAATGTTTTCCTACAATATATTTTGTTGAAAAATACCCAAATAATAAAATATCTATTATTTAATAGTAATTTAGATTTTAAATTATGACAATTTTATCTACAAGTATTCATCCCATTATATTTACCTAATTATCTTATGTTAATCACTTACCTACATTGTTTATGAAACTGTGATAGGCATCATTTAAAATTATGAAACCACCATAACTGAGACAATAACAAAGATCTGACCTAACTGACTCCATCTTGATTCTAACCTCCACACTGTCCTTGTTCATTCCTGGGCATAGGCCAAACAAACTTTGGGAGGAACTCACTTTATATTTAGCTTTGAAACGAAGATGATAACAGTCCTTTCCCAAAACCAACTTCCTTACTGCCTGTGGACTGGACCACCTAAAGCCACAAGATTAGAAGTTACGGTAATGTTACTAAATTCAAGATAGAGCTATTTTTATTAAACCAATATCAATGTCTTATTTATTAAAGATTACACAAGCAAAGGTCATTCTGTTTTGGCTGTGTTTATGCTTTTGCAACCCCTATGTCAAGTTTTGACACCTTATAGTATTTGGCAGGGATAAGTATGAAATTGTTTGATCCATAAATGCAAACAAAGGGCCAGGCATGGTGGCTCACGCCTGTAATCCCAGCACTTTGGGAGGCCAAGGTGGGCGGATCACCAGGTCAGGAGATCGAGATCATCCTGGCTAACACGGAGAAACCCCGTCTCCATTAAAAAAAGATACAAAAAATTAGCCAGGCGTGTTGGCAGGCACCTGTAGTCCCAGCTACTCGGGAGGCTGAGGCAGGAGAATGGTGTGAACCCGGGAGGCGGAGCTTGCACTGAGCAGAGAACACGCCACTACAAATCCAGCCTGGGCAACAGAGCGAGACTACATCTCAAAAAAAAAAAATGCAAACAAAAATGTATGCTGGCAATTCTTAAGACATTTCTAATATTACTTTAATAATAATTTTAAAGCTAGCTTATTTATTAAAGATTTTACTTAAGTCACATAAACTTGAAAAAGCATTTGAGTAGTCTTTTCTTTTTCTGATAATTTGATGTACATTTTTTTAAGCCAATTAATCAGAGCTCTTTTATATATTTTCATTAGTGAAATATTGTTTACATAACACATAAATACACAAGATATATTAGACATGCGGAAAGAAGTACATCTTCACCAATTCACAAAAACCTTCTTTTTTGCTATCATGGATTTTCAGATTCTTGGTAACCTGTTTCACAACCCTAGGCAGTTGTCAGTGAAATAGCCTTAAATTTGCATATTAAAGGAAACAACTCAGGTGAAAATCAAATAGAAAAATTTGCATTATAAAGTATGGAAAGAAAGAGTCTGGTGTGCTAGAAGGAGATTAAAGAGGGATGCCAAATCAAACATAAAATTATAAAAATTTATCATAGGATGGTATAAGGAGACCAATTTTATTTAGATAGGGATTATCCTTTAACTGGCTCTCTGAGCTCTGGGCAGAAACCCACACTGAATGCTGTGTTTCCAAAAAGGGAGAATTATTATGAGGCTAGACCATGTGATGTTTTTACAGTGCACTTAGAAAAAAAATTTTGTAAACAATGACATTTCTAACTGTCTAAACTATACACTTCTTTAAAACCCAAAGAGTAGACTTTGTTGTGATAACTATTTTAGTCAATAAATCAGGTAACACAATACAAAAGCAAGCAGTTTAAGAGCTGAGATGAACTTTTCTGTTTACACTCTTGGGGTTTGATAAGGAAAAACAGGTGTCTCCCCCAAGGGAGTTGCACCTTCTCCATTTTCTTTAAGGAACCTCAGACTATTATAAACTATGTCATGTTCCTCATGCAGTAGAGGGTGCAAGAGAAAGGAGAGACAGCAGAAGTAAAAGAAGAAAACAGAAGTCAGTCAGCTGAGAAGAAAAAACCTTCGCTCAATAAAAAAAAAAAGGTAGGGTTGATAAAACCCAATGGGGAAAAAAAGCAAAACAGCAACAAAAACAAAAACAAACAACAACAACAAAAAACATTTAAGCAAAACAAATGATCACACAACTTATTTGATTATGGAGTGCTCTGATGGTAACAAGAAATGAAGACCAGCTGGTTGCTACTCTTCTCTTTGGCCAAGACAATCCCCAACTCAGTTACTTATCTAGGGATGTTGGGTCACAGGTTGAAGCCTGCTCTCTACCATTAGAGGAGCAGGGCAAAAAACCTCATCTTTCCTGTTGGAGGCAAGCTCAAACTCCATAAAGGAGTTGCCTGAAGGAAAACCTGGCCTTTTTTGTGTTAGAAGCAAGTAAAACTCTAGAAAAAAAGAAAAAGAAAAAAATAACCCACAAAAACCAGAGTTGTACAGCAAAATAAACTTTAGATATCAACGGAATTTTGGGTCCTAATGGTACCCCATTAACTCAGGGGGATAAGTGGAAGATAAAGCACTTTGTAATATGCATTTTAGAAAACCAAGGCCAGCCTCTCAATTACTCTTTTTTTTTTTTTTTTTTTGAGACGGAGTCTCGCTCTGTCGCCCAGGCTGGAGTGCAGTGGTGCCATCTCGGCTCACTGCAAGCTCCACCTCCTGGGTTCACACCATTCTCCTGCCTCAGCCTCCCGAGTAGCTGGGACTACAGGCACCTGCTACCATGCCCGGCCAATTTTTTTAATTTTTAGTAGAGACGGGGTTTCACCGCGTTAGCCAGGATGGTCTCAATCCCTTGACCTCGTTATCCGCCTGCCTCGGCCTACCAAAGTGCTGGGATTACAAGCGTGAGCCACTGCGCCCGGCCTCAATTATTCTTGTTGTAACCGAGCAAGTTACAGAGAAACGCCACACGCTGAGACGAATTCAGGAGTCCTTTATTAGCCAGAGACCGAGAGACGGCTAGTGCTCAAGATTCTCTAGGCCCTGAAGAAGGGGTTAGATTTTCTTTTATACTTTGGTTTAGAAAGGGGAGTGGGGGGAGTCTAGTTAAAACAATCTTACAGAAATAAAGCAGGCAAAAAGTAAAAAGGATAAATGGTTACAGGAAAGCAAACGGTTCCAGGTGCAGGGGCTTTAAATCCATCACAAGGTGATAGACGCGGGGCTTTGGGTGTTATCAACCGGACACAAACGCGGGGGGCTCTGGGTGCTATCAACTGGGCAAATTCCTAGGAACTGCGGATATAGCCTGCCACAGTATCTTATCAGTTAATTGCACTCTTGGATGTGCTGGGAGTCAGCTTGCACAAGTTAAGTCCTTGAGGAAGAGAGTGGGTAAGGGGCTGTAAGCGAAGGAGCCAAGATGGAGTCTGTCTGGCTCTCTCAGCTAAGGGAGAGTCAATTCAGGTTAAAACAAGGTATCATACTCTAAACTGTCTATAATGGACCAAAAGCCAGATAAGACTCCTGTAGCCTTTATGGAAAGGCTAAGAGAGGCACTAATAGAGTACACCTCCTTATCCCCTAATTCAGTTGAGGAACAGCTCATCCTGAAGGACAAGTTTATTACACAAGGCAGCTCCTGATAGTAGAAGGAAACTACAAAAGCAAGGTACAGGACCAGACAGCACCTTAGAGAGCCTCCTGAAAGTGGCCACTTCGGTCTTTAATAATATGAACCAGGAGGAGGATGCCTAAAAGAAAGAGAGCAAGCTCGGGAGAAGGACAGAGGCTCTAGCAGCAGCTTTGCAGGCTTGCAACATCCAGAATCCCCAAGGTGCATCTGCTAGTTGCTATTGATGTGGCAGGCCAGGGCATTTTAAGGATTGCCCAGGCAGCAAGACCCTCGACCCTGTCCAGCCTGTGGCAAAAACCACTGGAGATGGAATTGCCCCCAGAGGCGGAGGTCACTGGGTTCAGGACCAGTTTCACAGACGGTCCAGCAGGACTGATGGGTCCCGGGGCTCAAATCTCGGCTCCAGCGGTTCAAACTGCCATTATAGCACAGGAGCTCCGGATGATTCTGGAAATTAAAGGAAGGAAAGTAAACCTCCTTCCAAACACTAGAGCTAGTCTCTCTCTGTCTTCTCCTCTCTAATCCAGATCTCCCCTCTCCCCAGAGCATGACCATAAGGGGCATCTCAGGAAAAAGGCTAATCTAATCTTTTTCTCAACCTTAGTTGACACACGCTTGCAAGCCATTGTCATGATAGCTCTACTAGTCAGAAAAGCCTCCAAGTTAACCCTAGGAAATAATTTAACTGTTTACAGCCCACATAATGTAGCAGAATCACGGTCCTCTAGGGGGAGCTCTTAGCTGACAGCCGGTAAAGCAAGATGTACATAAGGCAGGATAAGCAGTAGTCACTCTCCCCAGGCACAAACGCTCAATTAGCTGAGCTACTAGCTCTTACAAGAGCACCTAAATTAAGCAAGGGAAAGGCAGCTAACATTTACACTAACTCCAAGTATGCTTTCATAGCTCTCCATGCTCATGCTGGGGCCATTTAAAAGGAAACACATTTTCTTACCACTAATGGATCTCCTATAAAATATCACCAGGAAATTAGCAGGTTATTATCCTCAGTTTTTCTTCCACAAAAAAATAGCAAGGATGCATTTTAAGGAACATTAAAAGGAAACAAGGTAGCCGAAGGAAATAAATTAGCTGATCAGGCAGCTAAGTCAAAGACATGAATGCTTCAAGGTATTAACACACTTCAAGCCCCTTCTAATCTAAAAAGACTCTGTAAGAGAAATTAAACCTCAGTATTCCCCTACAAAAATAGAATAGACTACTTCTCTAAGGCATACTTTTCAGCCTTCAGGATGGCTACAGTCAGGATGGCAAACTCTATTTGCCAGCCTCCAGCCAATGAAAAGTTCTTAAAATCCTTCACCAAGCTTTTCACTTGGGAAAGGATAAAACTTATCCATGTGCTCAGAAATTGTTTTCAGGCAGGAAACCTCTAAATTGGTTAAGCATGTAACCTCTCTAGCTCACTTCCAGCAGGAACCACCTCTATTTAACCCAAGAAATTTGGTGTTAGTAAAACTCTCACCTCTGTCACCTTCCCTAAGCCAAGCTAGGAAGGGCCCTACACTGTTGTTCTCTAAACCCCCTTGGGCAGTAAAAGTTACAGGAATCAACTTATGAATACATCACGATCAAGCCAAAGCCTGCAAAGCTGAGGAAGCAACCCCTGACGGTCCAGAGGAATGTCCTCAATATCAGTGTGAAGAAATAGAAGATCTTGGCCGGGCGCGGTGGCTCACGCCTGTAATCCCAGCACTTTGGGAGGCCGAGGCGGGCGGATTACGAGGTCAGGAGATCGAGACCAGCGTGGCTAACATGGTGAAACCCTGTTTCTACTAAAAATACAAAAACTAATTCAAATTAGCCGGGTGCGGTGGTGGGTGCCTGTAGTCCCAGCTACTCAGGAGGCTGAGGCAGGAGAATCGCTTGAACCAGGGAGGCAGAGGTTGCAGTGAGCCAAGATCACACCACTGCACTCCAGCCTGGGCGACAGAACAAAACTCCATCTCAAAAAAAAAAAAAAAAAGTAGAAGATCTTAAGCTGAAAATCATAAAAGATAAGTAACTGAGTGAGGGCTACACATCTTAGTCCCACTCCTACCTTATAAAATACTTTTTATTATTTCTAAACTTTCCTCTCAAAGTTCACTGCCAAATATTAGAACTTCTTTTTAATGCATATTTGCAGAGAGATTTTATTATTCATAGAATCATATTTGTAACTTTGTAAATCCCCAAAGGGACATGTTATGTCTTGGCAAGTAAAGTTTTAAATGAAAATTATTTACTATGGCACTCTTGTGAAAATTGTTCTAGTCAAGCTACTATTTGCAATAGAACTAAACACTGTGGCACTCACAATGTGGAATTCTGGTTGTAAAATTCTAATTGCTGTAATATTTTGCCTGATTATCATCCTTATAACAGGATTAATAATTGCAGGAAAAATTTAGTCAAGGTTGTTTTGCTTATAGCAGGACTAATAGTTATGGATAAGAAGCATGAAAGTTATACTATCACTAAGTTTGAAAAGACTTTTTACTAAAGGTTGGTAATATAATACACACTATGAAAAGGTTATAAAGGAAGAGATTTTATATACGGAAGGATTTTGTATGGTAAATTCTTGTACTAAAGGGAAATAACTGGTTGTTTAAAGAAAGGATGTTTAGGACAAATCAAAAAGTTTAAAGGTGTTGAAAGAAGGTATATAAAAGTCATAAAAGAATTTAATAATTAAAGGAAAGGAATTGTCAAAATTAACGCTAAAGTTATTTTAGCCACCCAATAATGTATTTCTCCCAATCATATTGCAAGTTGTAAAAATGGCCTAGGCCTAAAGTTATTCTCTAACGGCAGATTAAGGGGGAAATGTCCGCTTTTCTCTAGGAAAAAGTTACGGCTATATTAACGTTTCTGGTAATGTACACCGACATCTAGTGGAGGCAAGCCAGTATTGCAATCCATTGGTGTAACTAAAAGGTGTCAAACTCTACTGTCAGTTATGGTCTAATAGGGCCCCCCACTAACGGTGGTAATTTTAATAATTGTATCCTAACCCTACATTTTAAATCTTCTTGTAAAATTTATATTTTTTCACCTTAAATCAAATAAAGTTTAATATTTTAATATTTTATTAAATAATGTTCTATTTATTAATAGAAGCAATTAAACTTTAAATGGTGCTGTGAGCAGAGCCACACACAGACATGCCATTCTTCTGAGAACCTTAGATCAACCACAGGAGAAGGCCCAATTGCTGTCCCCCCCACCACACGCCCCTTTTCAGCAGACAGTAGCCAGAAAGAATCATCATCTAATATCCCCTAACAGCAGTTAGGTTTACTTCTCTTTGACGGGGGGATATTACAGGAGTTATTAAGAAATCATTTTAGGCATACAGTAAGGGTAAAGGTTCTTGGTGAAAATTTTCCTGTAATAAGAAATGACCCCCAAGCAATCTCTTTTCTAACCAAAAAGGCGGCTTCAAGGGCCGGGCTGACAAGCTTTGATATGCAAATGCTGGCCACTAGAAACTGGGTCCACTCAACATGGTGATTCCCACGGTCTTCTCCTTGTTACCACCTGTGCAAAGTGTGAAGGCCACCTCCAAGTAACACCATGTGTTCAAACCATCATGGCAACCCACATTTGCATATTAAAAGGCTATGGTGGGAGGGCCTGGTTTCTCCCAGGCTACATGAATAACACACCTGGTCAAGCCAATCCTTTGGGCCCTATGCAAACCAGATACCGCCTCCTCCAGCCTCCCGATATAAGGGACTGTCTTTCTGTTGCGCACAGGGTCTATCTCTGTTCCTTTCCGATGTCTCAGTATGGGGGAGCTGTTCTCTTCTTTCTTCCTTCTTACTTGCCTATTAAACTTTTCACTCCTTAAAACTACTCCACCTGTGTCCATGTCGTTAATCCTATCAGCACCAGACCAAAAAGCCTGGTAATCATCCAGTCATCGGAGCTGTATCAAAATGAACTTGGGCTGCTCTGTCCCAATGTCTCCATCCTTTGCATCTTAACCTGTCGCAGAACAAGAAAAGTGGTGCCGCTAAGATTGCACAGGTGCAGCGAATACGAACCTGGGAAGGCTGTAGTGTTTTTTTAGATGGCTGGTGGATCTGTCTGGATTGAAGGGATTCCTTTTCCCAGCAATAATTTTACAGACCTGAGACGTTTGCAAGATGAAGTTGTGTTGCGGGATGAAGATGTCATTACACTTTCTTACCCAAAGTCAGGTAAGGAAGTGGGACCTGAAACTCAGGAAGGGATGCGGTGAAGATACTGATGGAGTGCCTTCTTTATGCCCTGCGCTTGGGTATGCTTTGGTGGATAGTGTGGGGTTTTTTTGTTTGTTTGTTTGTTTGTTTGTTTTTGAGACGGAGTCTCGCTCCGTCGCCCAGGCTGGAGTGCAGTGGCACGATCTCAGCTCACTGCAAGCTCTGCCTCCCGGATTCACGCCATTCTCCTGCCTCAGCCTCCCAAGTAGCTGGGACTACAGGCGCCGATAGTGTGGTGTTTTAACAAAGCTTCTACTCAGAGAGACGGATTAAACCAGACAATTAAACATAATGCAAATGAATGTGATTATGGGGCATTGTAGAGACAGAGAGAGACATGAGATCCCACAGAAGCTAAGGCAGATTTAAGTGATCATGCAGGATGGTGAAAAAATAAACATTTATCCTTAGATGCTGAGCGTGAATGTGAGACTGTTAGATGTAAAAGAAAAAATATTCTGACACTTGGGTAAATGGTGAGGAAGAATATTCAAGACAATTGCAACAGGGGAGAGAGACCCAACTCAACTCTGAATATAGCAATGATAGTTGGTTTTTTGTAGACAATTATCAAAGTAAGGCGGTCAGTGGGTGGGAAATTACAAAGAGCAACTTGATTAGGTATCAGGAGCAGAATCCTTGCTAAAGGCAGGCCAAAGATTTAGACATTAAGAGTGGAACATGGGAAATCTGATCAGGTATCAAGGATGGGGGGATTCTCATTACCCTTGTTGAAACTGGGTGCAACACAGTTTCAACACAGATGTCCAAAGTCCAGGCCTAGTCAGGAAGAGGGCTCAGGGAAGCCTAAGTCAAGTCTGGTCGAGAAGGTCTTTGCCAGATGGCAGTGTTTCGAGCTATTACACTACAGACATTGTGGGCCACACAATACATTTTCAGAGGGAAGAGGGCTGTCCTGTGCATTGTAGGATGTTTAGCTGCATCCCTGGCCCCTGCCCACTGGAGTCAGTAGCATACTCAAGTGTGATAACTCAAAATGTCTGCAGTCACTGTTAATTTTCCCTTGAGGTGGGCACAGTTTACCCCAGCTGAGAACCATATGGATGAGGCATGGATGAGGAAGAAGGCACATACATATGCCTGAGGTTTCAGGCAAAGAATAGTAGACATGTGTTGGTGTCATGCATTGAGGCAGAGATCGCTGGTGGAGAAGCACATACAGGGAAGCTGGGATTATCGAGTGTAACGGATACTAGAGTGTAACTAGAGAAAGAATATGAGAGGTGGGAAAATGGGAGTGAAAATATTGTAATATTTAGCAAGTGCATGTGTGCAGTGGTTCAATGGTCTATTCTGTGTATTAAGACTATTTGGTGCCATTGTTTTACTGGGCTGAGCTTATTTCACTTAACATAATTTCTTCCAGTTCCCTCCATGTTGGCTGCACATGACAGTTTTGCTCTTTTAAAAATGATATTGAGGCTGGGCGCGGTGGCTCACGCCTGTAATCCCAGCATTTTGGGAGGCCAAGGCGGGCGAATCAGGAGGTCAGGAGATCGAGACCATCCTGGCTAACGCGGTGAAACCCCGTCTCTACTAAAAAAAATACAAAAAATTAGCTGCGCGTGGTGGCGGGCACCTGTAGTCCCAGCTACTCGGAAGGCTGAGGCAGGAGAATGGCATGAACCCGGGAGGCAGAGCTTGCAGTGAGCCGAGATCGTGCCACTGCACTCCAGCCTGGGTGACAGAGCGAGACTCTGTCTCAAAAAATAAAAATAAAATAAAAAAATAAAAAATAAATAAATAAAATGATATTGAGCAGTGGGAGCAAGAATATTAGGGCATCCAACAGCCCAAAGGTGGAAGCAGCCCACGTGTCCATCGACGGATGAACAGATAAACAGAATGTGCTCTATACAAACAATGGAATATTAGTCGCCCTTAAAAGAGAGGAAGTTCTAATACATGGTACCACATGGATGGACCTTGAGGGCACTATACTAAGTAAAAGTCAGGCATGAAAGGATAAATACTGTGTGATCCAGTCATAGGAGGTACCTGGTATAAAAATATTTATAGAGAGGGAAAGTAGTGTGGTGGTTGCAAGGAGCTGATGGGAAGAGAATAAAAAGAGTTGCTTTTTAATGTTTACGGAATTTCAATTTTGCAAAGAGAAAAACATTCTGGAGATGGATGGTGGTGATGGTTGCATGATAATGTGCATATTTACTGAACTGGACACTTACAAATGGTTAAGCCAGTCAGTTGTTTGTATTTTACCACAATTTAACATTTTAAAAGTTGGTTTTTTAAAAGAGTATTATGACAAAACAGGGTAAAGATGGCCACATAAAGGTGAAAGGAACGGAGTACCTCTAGAATAAAGCATCAGTTGAATGCACTTAAGACTAAGATGAGGAATGAAAACACCAGTTGGATTGATGGGCAGGGGCATTATTGCTGAAATAACACAGTGTCTTTAAGATGTAGTGGTGGGGTCAATGTCACATTGAAGTAGGTGACACCTTCTTCTTTTTTATTCAGGAACCTTTTAGATAGTGGAAATCATCAGTGTGATCCACTCCAAGGGAGATCCTAGTTGGGTCCAATCTGTTGTTCCCTGGGATCGTTCACCATGGATAGAAGTTAAACGTAAGAAAGCAGGTTTAGAGAGTCAGAAGGGCCCACACCTCTACACCTCCCACTTTCCCATTCAGCTCTTCCCCAAGTCATTCTTGAATTCCAAGGCCAAGGTGAGTTAATAATGGAATGTCAGCGTGGACCACTTTCTGACGGCTGAATGTCTGTTTTAGGGAGAGAGTTAAAATGCGATTCCCTAAACTATGCATATTAGAAAATCTTGTTCCAATCTACTGTGTCATATACAAGACAATGTTTCTGGTATTTCCCCAGGAAATCCTCAGCCTTCAGTTAAGTAAATCCTGGCTATATCCCCAAAACTGAGGACCCCAACATTAATATGCTCATGTGGAAAGCATCTTAGCTGTAAACCAGCACCTGAATTTCAGAGGAAATGTGGGTGTGACACTGATATTTGAAACCCAACGTGGTTTTTCTATTGAGGATAGTAATCATGATGTGGGGCATTCTGTTCCCAATTGACAGCTCCACGGGTCTCCCATACATAATTTCAGAAGCGCCACATGAAGCCTCTAGCATTGAGTAACCCTGGGCAGTAAGTGTGAACTTTTTCTCATGATAGATTATTGCTTAAATCAAAACTTACCAAAACTATCAAAATTGTATAAAACTGCCTCCAAATGTCTCAGGGGATGTGGTAGTAACTATTATCAAAATGTTCTAATATTACAGTGTCACAATGTATTAATACTGTGCTGTATTTCGATTTGCTTATTTACTGTCAGGTTCGTTTATTTTACTGTATACTCCATGATTTTGAAGATCATGTCAATTTTTTTCCCAATTTTTACTGTTTTACACTGACTTAGCTGCTGCTTAAAACATTGTAGAGATACAAGAAAATACTGGAAAAAATAAATTAAAAAATAAAGTAACAACAATAGCCCAAGACCAAACTCTGTAAAACAATTATGACTGTAAAACAATTATGATAAAATGATTTATAACAGAAAATTCCAACTTGAACTTTGGCTCCAGACTGTGTTTATTGGCAAATAGTGCAAGATGTTTGAAGCGCAGTTTGTGTGTGTTTAAACTGGCAGTACTGATCCTTCCATGTATTTGTTCCTGATTATTTATTAACTTAGAATATGCATCCATTCTTTATTCCTTCATATGTTTAGGTATTAAGCACCTATTATGGGTCAAGGTTTGAATCAGGATTGGGAAGAAGGTAATGATTATGATGACCTCAAGTCACAACCTAAAGAAATTTACAGATTAGTATTTGGGAAGACAAAGAACGGACATACACTTATTTTCTGTGGTGCCAATATTATTTACTGACATCTTCATTAATACCAGATACCAGTGTGTAGTTGGTGAAAACATCTACTTTAAGATATGCAATAAATAGATGAAAGGATGAGACAGGGAGAAAAATGTAGGGAAAGTACCACATTGTCCCAGAAGGTAAATGCAGGGTTTGCTGATGGAGTTATGCAGATGGAGGATTTGGTAACTGTCTTGTAGCGGGACAATCAGAGATGGGAGAGACTGAATAGAGTTCAGGAGAGCCTTTATTAAGGTGATCACCTGGCTCAGTAGGACTAGCGTCCAGGAAAGTCTGAGCCCCGAACAAAGAGAGCAGCCACCTTTTAAACAGTCAGTGGTGGGAATTACGTGATGCAGGAAGCGTACTTACAGAAGCGAGAAGAAAGGCAGTTGTTACTCCATGTCTTACATCCTTAGGAATACATGGTTGTGTAATATATACTTATCAATCTTATGACCTTGCAGCTGTGCTGGGGAGGTAAGCAAGAATTCACAGAGCCCTAAGGAATGTGAAACTGGGGAGTATAGATAAGGCTCATGGAGCACAGAAGGAGCACGGGCTGTTAATATCCTTCTCTAACTTCTACTACGGGGTGGGGAGGGGGGCGATACCTTATAACTAAGCCCTGAGGGGAAAGTTAATTTTCTGGCTTCACATATTGTAAAATTCATTAATTTCCTCTTCAGTCTCAGTGAGGAGAAAACCAAGAGTGTATAACTGATTCCATTTACCCCATATCCTTCTTTGTGCAATTCTTATAATTTTTACTTTTGCCTGCAGTATAAAAACTGCCTGTGGGGTTATTGTTCTTTAAAGAGTCGGTAGTGTTTTACAGCAATTCCATCAGGAAAGAAAATGTTGTCTTTTATATATACTCCTTTACTGCTTCTCAGGTTCATCCCTGGACCTGCACTATGATTCCTGCAGACTGAAGGAGTTCCTTTAGAACTGGTTGTCATGTAGGTTGTAGGCAATAAAAATTCTCATAGCTTGGCATGTTTCTAAGATTACCTTGATTTTTATCCTCATATTTAAAGGATATTTTCATAGGATATAGCATTAAGTATTTTTTCTTCTTCAGCAATTTAAAGACAATTTTCCATTTGTGTTAGGCCTCCATTTTTTGGATGAGAAGTCAGGGGGCCTTCTTCTCCTCTTTCTCCACTGTCTGTGACGTGTCTGTTTTTGTCTGGCTACATTCAATGACTCAGCTGGATGCCAAGGGTGTTAAGGAACTGTTCATAGTCACTGCTGTGTGTTAACAAGTTTGGAGAGTGAGGAATAATAAAACATATCACTGCTATTTGGTAAATGTCTGGTGATCTTGCCTCATGCATGCGAAGCCCAGCCCTCAGCCATAAGTGTACAGAGACCCCTGACACAGACTTTATCATTACATAATACTTACACATATTTTGTTGGTACACGCAGTATTTTGATACATGCATACAATGTATACCAATAAACCAGGGCAACTGGGACTCCCTCACCCCAAACCTTCACCCATCTTTATGTTGGGAACCTTCCAATTCCTCTTCCCCAGCAACTATACCACAAAATATTGTTAGCTATAGTTCTACTGTACTGTCAAATACTAGATCTTAATCCTTCTGTCCACATGAAAAAAAATCAAATTCAAATTGAAGGACATTTGATAAAAAAACTTGACAAGTTCTCTTCAAAACTACAAAAACACCCTGAAGTACACAGACCAACAACACCATGAAGCAACTAGATTAACAAGTCTGCAAAATTAACCAGCCAGCATCATGATGACAGGATCAAATTCACACATAACAATATTAACCTTATGCGTGAATGGGCTAAATGCCCCCAGTAAAAGACAAAGACTAAAAAATTGGATAAAGAATCAAGACCCATTGGACAGCTGTATTCAACAGACCCATCTCACATGCAAAGATACACCTAGGCTCAAAGTAAACGGATGGAGGAAAATTTACCAAGCAAATGGAAAGCAGAAACAAGCAGGGGTTGCAATCCTAGTCTCTGGCAAAACAGACTTTAAACCAAGAAAGGTCAAAAAAGACAAAGAAGGGCATTAGGTAGTGGTAAAAACTTTAATTCAGCAAAAAGAGCCAACTATCATAAATATATATTCACCCAATACAGGAGCACCCAGATTCATAAAACAAGTTATTTTTATTTTGTTTTATTAGGACTGAATCTCTCTCTATCTCACAGGCTGTACTGCAGTGGTGCGATCTCAGCTTACTGCAACCTCCACTTTTCAGGATCAAGTGACTCTTGTGCCTCAGCCTCTCAAGTAGCTAGGATTACAGGCGCCCACTACCATACCCGTCTAATTTTTGTATTTTGAGTAGAGGCAGGGTTTCACCACGTAGGCCAGGCTGGTCTCGGACTCCTGACCTCAAGTGATCCACCCGCCTCAGCCTCCCAAAGCACTGGGATTACAGGGGTGAGCCTCCACGCCCAGCCCATAAAACAAATTTTTAAAGACATACAAAGAGACTTGAATACCCACCCAATAATAGCGGGAGACTTTAATACCTCACTGTCAATATTAGACAGATCATCGAGAAAGAAAATTTAGAAAGATATTCAGGACTTGAACTCAGCCCTGGATCAACTGGACCTGATAGAGAGCTACATAAGTCTCTACCCAAAACCAACAGAACATACATTTTTCTCAGTACCACATGGCACTTACTCTAAAATTGATCACATAATTAGAAGTAAAACACTGCTCAGCAAATGCAAAAGAACTGAAATCATAACAGTCTCTCAGTCCACAGCACAATCAAATTAGAACTCAAGATTAAGAAATTCACTCAAAAACACATAACTACATGGAAATTGAACAACCTGCTCCTGCATGACTTCTGGATAAATAATAAAACTGAGGCAGAAACCAAGAAATTCTTTGAAACTAATGAGAACAAAGAGACAACGTACCAGACTCTCTGGGATGCAGCTAAAGCAGTGTTAAGAGGGAAATTTACAGCACTAAATAGATCCAACAAAAAGCTAGAAAGATCTCAAATGGACACCCTAACATCACAACTAAAAGTACTAGAGAACCAAGAGCAAATAAATTTCAGAGTTAGCAGAAGACAAGGAATAACCAAGCACAGAGCACAACTGAAGAAGAAAGAGACACAAAACACCCTTCAAAAAAATCGACAAATCCAGGAGCTGGTTCTTTGAAAAAAAAAAAAAATCAATAAAATAGATAGACCATTAGCTAGACTAATAAAGAAAAAAAGACAAGATTCAAATAAACACAATCAAAAATGATAATGATGACATTACCACTGACCCCACAGAGATACAAACTACTGTCAGAGAAAATGATAAACACTTCTATGCAAATCAATCAGAAACTCTAGAATAAATGGACACATTCCTGGACACATACACCCTCCCAAGACTCAACCAGGAAGAAGTTGAATCCCTGAATAGACCAATAACAAGTTCTGAAATTGAGGCAGTAACTAATAACCTACAAACCAAAAAAAGCCTGGGACCAGATGGATTTACAGCTGAATTCTACTGGAGGTGCAAAGAGGAGCTGGTACATTTCTTCTGTAACTATTCCAAACAATTGAAAAGAAGGGATTCCTCCTTAACTCATTTTATGAGGCCAGCATCATTCTGATACCAAACCTGGCAGAGATATACAACAAAAAAATAAAACTTCTTGCCAATACCCCTGATGAACATCGATGTCAAAATCTTCAATAAAATACTGGCAAACCAAATCCAGCAGCACATCAAAAAGCTTATCCACCATGAACAAGTTGGCTTCATTCCTGGGATGCAAGGCTGGTTCAATACATGAAATCAATAAACATAATTCATCACATAAACAGAACTAGAGACAAAAAACACAAGATTATCTTAACAGATGCAGAAAAGGCCTTTGATAAAATTCAACATCTCTTCATGATAAAAACTCTCAATAAACTAGGTATTGATGGTACATATCCAAAATAAGAGCCATTTATGACAAACCGACAGCCAGTATCATAGTGAATGGGCAAAAGCTGGAAGCACTCCCCTTGAAAACGGGCACAAAAAAGGATGCCCTCTCTCACCACTCTTATTCAACACAGTATTGGAAGTTCTGGCAAAGGAAATCAGGCAAGGCAAAGAAATAAAGGGTATTCAAATAGGAAGAGAAGAAGTCAACTTGTCTTTGTTTGCAGATGACATGATGCTATATCTAGAAAACCCCATCAACTCAGCCCAAAAACTTCTTAAGCTGGTAAGCAACTTCAGCAAAGTCTCAGGATACAAAATCAATGTGCAGAAATTAAAAGCACTTCTATAAACCAAGAACAGACAAGCAGTGAGCCAAATCATGAATAAATTCTCATTCACAATTGCCACAAAGAAAATAAAACACCTAGAAATACAGCTAATAAGGGGAAGTGAAGGACCTCTTCAAGGAGAACTACAAATTACCACTCAAGGAAATCAGCGAGGACACAAACAAATGGAAAAACATTCCATGCTCATGGATAGGAAGAGTCAATATCATGAAAACAGCCATACTGCCCAAAGCAGTTTATAGCTTTAATGCTATTCCCACTAAACTACCATCTGATCTTCAACAAACCTGACAAAAACCAGCAATGGGGAAAGGATTCCCTATTTAAAAATGATGTTAGGAGAACTGGCTAGTCACATGCAGAAAATTGAAACTGGACCCTTTATTACACCTTATACAAAAATTAACTCTAGATGGATTAAAGACTTATATGTTAAAAAAAAAATAAAAACTATAGAAACTCTAGAAGAAAATCTAGGCAATACCATACAGGACACATAAGCATGGGCAAAGATTTTATGATGAAATCTCTAAAACCAATTGCAACAGAAGCAAAAATTGACAACTAAGATCTAATTAAACCAAAGAGCTTCTGCACAGCAAAAGAAAACTATCATCAGAGTGAACAAGCAACCTACAGCATGGAAGAAAATTTTTGCAACGTATCCATCTGACAAAGGTCTAATATTCAGCATCCATAAGGAACTTCAGCAAATTTACAAAAAACAAAATGCCATTAAAAAATGGGCAAAGGACATGAACAGACACTTCTTAGAAGAAGACATACATGTGGCCAACAAATGTGAAAAAAAAGCTGAATATCACTGATCACTGGAGAAATGCCAATGAAAACCACAATGAGATACCATCTCACACCAGTCAGAATGGCAATTATTAAAAAGCCAAGAAGCAACAGATGCTGGCGAGGTTGCAGAGAAATAGGAATGCTTTTACACTGTTTGTGGGAATGTAAATTAATTCAACCATTGTGAAAGACAGTGTGGTGATTCCTGAAAGATTTAGAACCAGAAATACCATTTGACCCAGCAATCCCATTATGGGGTATATACCCAAAGGAATATAAATCATTCTATTTTAAAAATACATGCATGTGTATGTTCATTGTAACACTATTCACAATTGCAAAGACATGAAATCAACCCAAATGCCCATCAGTGATAGACTGGATAAAGAAAATGTGGTACAAATACACCATGGAGTACTATGCAGCCCTAAAAAGGAACAAGATCATGTCCTTTGCAGGGACATGGATGGAGCTGAAAGACATTATCCTCAGCAAACTGACACAGGAACAGGAAATCAAACACTGCATGTTCTCACTTATAAGTGGGAGCTGAACAATGAGAACACATGGAAACGGAGGGGAACAGACACACTGTGGCCTGTCAGAGGAGGGCATGGTTGGGAGGAGAGTATCAGAAGAAATAGCTAATGCATGCCAGGTTTAATACCTAGGTGATGGGTTGATAGGTGCAGCAAACCACCATGGCACGCATTTACCTATGTAACAAACCTGCACATCCTGCACATGGTCTCTGGAACTTAAAAAAACAAAAAAAAGGCAGGGTGCGGTGGCTCACACCTGTAATCCCAGCACTTTGGGAGGCCAAGGAGGGCAGATCATGAGGTCAGGAGATCGAGACCATCCTGGCTAACACGGTGAAACCCCGTCTCTATTAAAAAATACAAAAAATTAGCTGGGCGGGGTGGCGGGCACCTGTAGTCCCAGCTACTCGGGAGGCTGAGGCAGAAGAATGGCATGAACCTGGGAGGCGGAGCTTGCAGTGAGCCAAGATTGTGCCACTGCACTCTAGCCTGGGCGACAGAGTGAGACTGTCTCAAAAAAAAAAAAAAAAAAAATTTAAAAACCCACTGAAAATGTGAGTGTCTGTAATTTCTTTAATAAATATTGTACCCATGTGAATTTTTAAGGTTCACAGATGTACCACACTTAAGTATGAAAGTAACATTATGCCGGGCACTATGGCTTGTGCCTGTAATTCCAGCATTTTGGGAGGCCAAGGTGGGCAGATCACCTGAGGTCAGGGGTTTGAGACCATCTTGGCCAACGTGGCGAGACCCCCACCTCTACTGAAAGTACAAAGAATCAGCCGGGCATGGAGGCATGCGCCTGTAATCCCAGCTACTTGGGAGGCTGAGGCAAAAGAATCACTTGAACCCAGGAGGCAGAGGTTGCAATGAGCCGAGATTGCACAAAAAGGCAACAGAGTGAGGCTCCATCTCAATAAATAAAATAAAATAAAATAAAAAAGATGGCCGGACGCGGTGGCTCACGCCTGTAATCCCAGCACTTTGGGAGGCCCAGGAGGGCAGATCACGAGGTCAGGAGATTAAGACCATCCTGGCTAACACGGTAAAACCCCGTCTCTACTGAAAAATACAAAAAAATTAGCCAGGTATAGTGGCAGGCACCTGTAGTCTCAGCTACTTGGGAGGCTGAGGCAGGAGAATGGTGTGAACCAGGGAAGCAGAGCTTGCAGTGAGCCAAGATCATGCCACTGCACTCCAGACTGGGTGACAGAGTGAGACTCCGCCTCAAAAAAAAAAAAAAAAAAAGGTAACATCAGCCAACGCTGAAGAACATGTATACAGGAACTGCCTGTACCATTTTTACAACTTTTTAGTAATCCAAACATATTTTAAAATACAACTACTCAAGAAAAAAGAAAAAAATTTACTACTTCATAAAAGCATTTTCTAAAATGATTAATGTCCCAAAGTTATACATTCCTGTAACTCTCAGTACCTCTGCATTTTTAATGCTCCTTGCTGTTTATATATTTCAGTGGTTACCTGCCCATATTTCTCTAGTTTTCAGGTGAGGGATATGACAAGAGCACACAGATCTAATGGATTTTAAACAGTGTATTTGTCTCTGAACAGCATCCTCTTAGAAACACTCACCTCTATCACTCAGATTACACATTTGCCAGATAAGCGAAATGAATTCATCCTCTTCCTACTTCTCTTTTTCTCTTCTTCTCGTCTTCATTCTCTGCTGCCTCTGTCTGTTTTCTTTTTCCCCAAAGTGTATTTATCCTCATGTTCTCATGCTTGTGGTTCTCATCCTAGGACATAAGAGCCAGTGGAGTATTGCTATAAAGATATCTGAAAATGTGGAAGCAACTTCAAAACTGGGTAATGGGCAAAGATTGGAAGAGTTTGGAGGGCTCAGAAGAAGACAGGAAGATGAAGGAAGTTTGGAATTTCTTAGAGACTGTTAAGTGGTTGTGACCAAAATGCTAATAGTAATATGGACAGTGACGTCCTGGCTGCTGAGGTGTCAGATGGAAATGAGGAACTTATTGGGAACTGGAACAAATGTGACATGTGTTATGCCTTAGGAAAGAACTTGGTTGAATTGTGTCCATCCTTTAGGACTCTGTGAACATTTGAACTTGAGAGTGATGATTTAGGTTATTTGGCAGAAGAAATTTCTAAGCAGCAAAGTGTTCAAGATGTGGCATGGCTGTGTCTAACAGCCTATGTTCAGATGTGTAAGCAAATAAATGACCTAAGGTTGGAAATTATATTCTATTTAAAGAGGAAGCAGACCATAGTAGTTTGGAAAATTTGCAACCTGGCCATGTGGTAGAAGAGAAAAGCCTATTTTCAAGAGAAGAATTCAAGTGAGCTGCTAAGCAACCACTTGATAGAGAAATTTGTATAAGTAAAATGCAAACAAGAGCTGATAGCAAAGACAATGGCAGAAAGGTCTCAAAGGCATTTCAGAGACCTCTGCAGCAACCCCTCCCATCACAGGTAATCCATCCATCCAGTAAAGCTAGAACATGGAGGAGGGGATGAACAGCTGGAGAGCTTCTGGGCAGGAAAAAAATCCTTAAGTCAGGCAAAGAATAGATTGAGGAGACAGAGAACCTGAAGGGTGACAGCACTTTTTAAAGCTCAGTGGTCCTCTGCAGGACTTTTTGAACCAAGCAATGTAGAGACAGCTTACCATATGAACTTATGTTATTACTCAAGAAAGTTGAGAACTAAATAGAATAGTTTTCAGCTATTGTAGGCCAATAATAAATCAGACTATTGATATTACTTTTGCTTCACTAAGAAAACAGGATACTACTGCAGACACATCAGAATGACTATAATTTAAAGAAAGACAATATAAAGTCTTGGAAAGGATGTGGAATGACTGGAATTATCATACATTGGTAGTGAACATGTTATATGGTACAACCACTTTGGAAAACTGACAGTTTTTTTAAAAATTAAACACACAACTATCCCATGACCCTATCTCTATTACAAGAGAAAGGAGTGCACATGGCCATAGAGAGATATGTTCATACAGCTTTATTCACAGCAGTTAAAAACTTAAAACAAGCTGGATGTCCATTAATGAGTGAATGCATAAACTAACTGGTACATTCATGCAATGGAATGCTACTAAGAACTGTTGACGTATACCCTACACATATGAATTGCTAACATTATGCTAAGAGAAGCCAGATGCAAAAGAATACATATTGTATACTATTCTAAGAAGGCCAAGAACTGGCAAAATGAATCTATGGGATAAACATCAGAATAGTGGTTCTTCTAAGGGGGTGATGAATGGGAAGGAGCTCAAGGGAAGCTTCCAGTGTGATGGAAATATTCTTTACCTTCTAGGTGATGGTTACATGGGCATACACATCATCATGCTGTACACTTAAGATAGGTACATGATACTTCAATAAACCATTTTTAAAAGAAAACATCCATTCCTGGAAACAGAACAGACACGTCACACATAAACAAGAACGCTTTGTTCTTATCAGAATGTATTACTTCATTTAAAGTCATGGTTTGGCCCTCTGGTTGGTAGTGGAGGCCCTCCAATTCCTATGACTTGACTAATTATTGTTGATCTTGAGAAATGTACATAATGGGTTGTATTTGGCTATAGAAAAAAGATGAGATTTCTGTCTTAGCAATCTCTTTAGCAGACTGCCTGTGGTACATACTGGATTCTGGTGTAATGCTTATTCAATAATAAAACTTTTCTTTCCCTTCTACCTTTGTAGCGAGGTTTTCTGGGTTGGCAGGAAGTTTCTGTTTTTATTTCCTCAACAATAGACACGCAGTTTCCCTATACAACATGGTTAAAAGGCTTAAGCAGCTAAAATTCACTACCTGCTATTAAAATATGAGTCTCATATGGATACAAAAGTGAACGTGTTTAAAGACATTACTGAGACTTCCAGTTTCTGGTCCAGCAAGGAGCTGGAAGTCCTCACTCCATCCTAACAACAAATAAAAAGCTGAACAAACTGAAAAATCAGCAATTCTTCTTAGATCTGTCAAATAAGTGAGGTCACAAGGCAAGCTACTGCCTCCAAAGTTGGAGACAGGCAGACACAGAGAATGATAACTTACCAGAGCAGAAACTCACAAGCAGTAATCTTTGTGCCTCTGCAGGAACCAGAACAAGGTTAGGAAAACCTGAACTGTAATTGATGAATTGCTGGAAGCTGAATGTGGTTAAGTCTGAGAATTAAAAATTCCAAGAAGACCTTGCCATAGAGCTATCTTTACACTTTCGTGAGTTTTATCTCCAAGGACTCTAGCAGGTTCTCACAGTGAAGATCTGAGAAAAGTCCCCAGCTGGTTCTGGCAGGGGAAGAGGAAGAGTAGCCATTTTGAAATATACCACGGCATTCTGTTCAATGCTCTGGAGAGAAACTATTTTATCAGAGCCTACCGTCTTGGGGTTTTATCAGTGTCCAAATGACCTGGAAGAAGGAAAATAAACAATTCTGGTCCCCTCTTGCCACCCTGTCTCACTTAAGGGGAAAGGGTTTTACTCGGAAGGACTTGTGAAATTCATAGTCCCTGGGCTCAGGATAAGAGACTGAAACCTTTGGGAGGCCGAGGCGGGCGGATCACGAGGTCAGAGATTGAGACCATCTTGGCTAACATGGTGAAACCCCGTCTCTACTAAAAATACAAAAAACTAGCTGGGTGTGGTGGCGGATGCCTGTAGTCCCAGCTACTCGGGCAGGAGGCGGAGCTTGGAGTGAGCCGAGATTGTGCCATTGCACTCCAGCCTGGGTGACACAGCGAGACTCTGTCTCAAAAAAAAAAAAAAAAAAAAAGAAACCTTACCATTAAGACTTCTTGAAACCATTAATCGGGAGGCCATTAGGCTGAGGTGGCTCCAGTAGCCTGAATTCTTAACCTAAGCAAACCCAAACCCAATTCAGTGTAACTGGCCTTAACCAATCAGAAACCACCAATTAACCTCCTACTATTGACTTTCCACTGGAATGATCCAAATAAGGCTCTACTCTAACCAATCAAGTATTTTCTTTGCCTTGTTTCTGAGTTCAGCCTGTAAAAGCCCTTCCCTCATGCCTCTTCAGAGAGGCCCTAAGCTGCATGTGATCTGGCAATGCCCAATTCATGAACTGCTATCTGCTTAAACTCTTTAAAATTTTAATGTGCCTAAGTTTATATATTATTTTTGCAGACTATAGAACACTTCCCCTCTCACAACCAAATCTTATCACCATGTTACTAAAGACCTATCATGCGGCTCATTTTACCAAGTACATCATATTCAGCTATCAGGAAAAAATTACAAGGCACTCTAATAGGCAAAATACACAGATTGAAGATTTTACTTAACTCATTAATGAGAAAAACTGGTGACGTATTAAAACCAACTCATAAGAGAACCCTTCCCCGAGCCGAAAAAAAGTCACATTTATAGATCAAGAATATTAAAGTGGCTGGCTGCAGTGGCTCATGCCTGTAATCGCAGCACTTTGGGAGGTCAATGTGGGAGGATCGCTTGAGGCCAGGAGTTTGAGACCAGCCTGGGTAACATAGTGAGATCTCACCTATACTTAAAAAATTAGCCGGGCATGGTGGTGCACACCTGTAGTCCCAGCTAATCAGGAGGCTGACACAGGAAGATAGATTCAATCCAGGATGTCAAGCGGTCGTGGCTGCAGTGAGCTATGATGGTGCCACTGCACTTCAGTGTTGGCAATACAGTGAGATGCTGTTTCTTAACAAAACAAAAAAAAATTAAAATTAAAATGATATGCAGCAGCAAAAGAGGCAAAAACTGGCCTCCTCATAAATGGAGATGGAGGAGGGAAGTAAGCTGAGCCTCCTCCAATTTACTTTTCTGTAAACAAGAAGTAATTTGAACTGCCATCAGTGATCCACAATGTGAGTTGGTAAATAGCTCAAAACAACGACAAAGTAGAATCAAATGACCTAAAAGCCCATGATCTAAATAATGCACTGAAGCACAGTTTCTCCATTCATTGCTTATTTTGTGCCAGGCACATTTATGAGCACTTAATCCTCGCAACACTATTAGCTAAGAAATATTGTTCCGTGCACACATGAGCAACTGAAGCTCATAAAGATTAAACAATTAAGAAAAAGTCACACAGCAGACACACTCTACAGCTCAAGTGTCAACCAAACACCCACAGAGATGCATATAGGGTCACATATCAAATCACATAACCTCACGGAGAATGGGCCTAACCTCACGGAGAATGGGGCCATCAGATACACCTAAGCAGACGCTCGGTGGTCCCAACCACCTCTCATAACACTTTCCCAAACTTAAGACGCACATGTCCACGCCAATGTATTATCACAGGCCCTTTCCCCACCTCTTAAAGCCTCCCACGAAGTCTGAACCTGGTACTGATAGACGCTTCAGCCCTCAGAAGGCAACCGCTTGATTCTCTGCGCAGGCGCAGCGTTCTCAACACCGCCAACGGGCACAAAGCCACGCCCCCACGGCCGAACTCACGCCTACGTACTCAGTCACCAGCGGAACCCTCTCCACCAGGCTCCGCGTCGAGGCCCTACGGGGCGTCAATACGCACGCGTACTTTGTGTCCCAGGTAGCTTGTCTCTTAGCCGTGTACGCCTCTGCATTCCGGTCACTGGGAGCGGGGCCGTGGGGGCTGCACATGCGCACTGCGAGTCCTCGCCTACTCCCCGAAACCACCCGGGCGCATACGCGGTGCGGCCGCTGCTTCAGGTCGGCGGGCTCCAGGGAGACCTGGGTGGGCAGCGTCGCCGTTTCTCCTTTCTTGGGCGGTATTTTCCCAGCGCCACGCGGAGCCTGGGCCATTATGAGGTTTGTGTTGCGTCGGGGCGGTCCGTCTCAGAGGCGCTCCGGGGAGGAGTGGGCGGCTGAAAGGCCAGAGGCCCAGGGATCCGTGCAGGTCAGAGCTGGCGTCCGGGCCTGAGTTTGGAGGTGGCGGGTGCCTGACAAGAATGCGCGCGTGATCAGTGTGTTGGCGTTTGTGTACACAGGACATTATTAAAATTACTCTTTGTGTGAATGGTTCTATCCCAGAGTAGGCGACTGGGGCATTGAAAAAAGCCCAGTTACATTTTTAGGAACCAGAGCTGCACGCTAAACAGTGTTTTCTTTTGACAGTGAAATCTGTCGTTTTTGGAGTTTGTTAGGAACATGGTTGAAAATGGGTGGCAGTGGGTTCGAGAATCTCGTCTTTGAAGTTTTCTTCCTTCTCCTTAGCTCTGCATTTCCAGGACCCGGTCACTACTCAGGACACTGTTCCAGCGCAGTGCGCGTTAGCCATGTCTCAGGTAAGTTTTTGTGTTTTTTTCCTGCAACATCATAGGTTTTAAGTCCTGGGCACATCTAATTTTGCTTACTTGGGTGGTAAAGACTGACACCGGGACAAGGCTCAGGTCTTTTCATTCAGCAACACATGGGACTATAGCAACCTCTCTTCTCAGAGTCCATGTCCTGTACTTTAGTGTTCATTTATTCACTGAATGAATTAATCTGAATCTCCACTGTCACCAGTCTTCTTTTAAGCACTGTGTGGTGGGTCAAAGATACATTCCCTGGAGAAGACGAGAGCCTTTATCCGGGGACTGTCGTCTTCCTGAAGTAGAGGTGAATACTCAAGTCATCTTTGAATTTCTTTACAGCTCCAGACTGAGAGGACGCAGCATAGAAAATGCTTATGAGTGGTTCAGACTCAGTAATGGTAATCTGCCTTTGGAAATTTTGGGGAATGGGAATGTGATTGATATCTTAAGCATGAAAGTCCAGGTTAACAAAGTCAGGCCATTTACTAGGACATTAGTGAAAGAGAGTGTTGTGGATCACAGGTTCCAGTTTGACGTTGGGCAGCTTAAAGTCACAGGCTTCATCTGTGGAATTCCGGAAAATACCTATTGGCTTTCTGTAAATGAGGAACAAGAAGTATGCTGCAAGGGAGAAGATGGATGAGCTGGCTATATTTCCCAAAAAAGGGCTCTCTTCAGGGTGTTTGCATGGTCTCTGAAATTTTGTGCAAATACAACCAGATTTGATTCTTAGCCCGCTAAATGTAGTCACCAAGACATTTTGTTTGAAAAATAGATTTTCTTCTCAAAGGGGAAACTTACGTTTTCTTCCTTTTAGGGAAACAGGCAGTATTTTCCCTACACATTCTGTTTGTTATGATGACTCAAGCTATTCATGACGTTGTTAAATTATATTTATGTATTTTAAAAGAAAAGTTGTTAAAAAAATTTCAACTGTCATATAACAACCATGCAGAAAAAAACATTTTTACCACTTTATTGTTTCCGTATTTTGATGTGAAGTATTTGAGCTTAAGGCTTTTTTTAACCACCAGTTCTTATCCCATTTCTTCCATACTTCCAATGCTTCCTTAACTCTGTTGATACTTTCACCATCAAGATAGATTTCCATCACTTCTGCAAGTATTTTTCATGTAGTTTTCCCTGCCCTGGCCCTCAGAGGAAACTAATTTCTTGTTTTGATGACAGTGGATTTGTTTTGCTTGGCTTCACGTAAATGGAGTCAAGTAGTCAGTAGGTGTGTGTCTGGCTTCATTAACTCAACATAATGATTTTAATGTTCATTAATGTCCATTATTTGTTGTTGTTTTGCTGAGTATTCCATTGTGTTAATATATTACAGTCTACTTACTCATTTTCCTGTTGATAGACATTTGGGATGTTTCTAGATTTTTGGCTATTATTAGTAAAACTGCTATGAATATTATTGTGTAGGCTGAGTATCCCTTATCCAAAATGCCTGGGACCAGAAGTATTTCAGATTTTGGATTTTTTTTGTTTTGTTTTGGAATATTTGCATTATACCTACTGGTTGCGCAACCCAAATCTGAAATCCAAAATGTTCCATGAGCATTTCTTTTGACTATTACATCAACACTCAAAAAGTTTTGGATTTTGAAGCATTTCAGATTAGGGATATTCAACCTGTATATGTCTTTTTGTGATCTTTTAGAAGATGTAGTGGTAGAAAAAATACTGGCATCTGGGCACAGTGGCGCACACCTGTAGTCCCAGCAACTTGGGAAGCTGAGGCAGGAGGATCACTTCAGCCCAGCATTTCAGCACCATAGTGCAGCACGATCACACCTGTGAATAGCCACTGCATTCCAGCCTGGGCAACATAACAAGACTGCTGTCTCTTAAAAGAAAGAAAATACTGGCATTTGAAGAATATCAAGAAAAAATATTCATTTAAAATATTGTAGTCTGCCTCATTTATGGTGACAGAATTCAGGATAGCAAGAGGTGTGTCTTGAAGCAATCTTGGGGAATCTTGGAGGTGTTGGTAATATTCAGTTTCTTGATCGGGGATCTGCTGATGGGTGTATTGCGTTGTGAAAATTGATCCTATTGGACATGAATTCATCATATTGATCATGGCTTACTGCAGCCTCAACCTCCTAGGTTCAAGCAGTCCTCCTGTCTCAGACTCCTGAGTAGCTGGGACTATAGGCATGTGCCACCATGCCTGGCTAATTTTTTTATTTTTTTGCAGAGACGAAGTCTTGCTGTGTTGCCCAGGCTTGTCTTGAACTCCTGGCCTGAAGCAGTCCTCCTGCCTTGGCCTCCCAAAGTGCTGGTGTGGCAGGCCATGTCTCACCAAACGCAGGTGTCCATAACAGCTGTTTCAGTACTGACTGAGTGGTTAAATATTAAAAGCCACTATCCTTACAAAGAGGCTGGAATGTAACAAAAGCCCACCAACAGTTTTGCCTCGGCCTTTCCTGGGCCTTAAAGCATGACAAAATAATGAAGGAGTTCTTAATTGGACCCATTTAGGATGAAACAAGTTTTACTGGGGGTCTGAAGAAACCCCCCACGCCTCCACAAACAAATTTATTGGCGGTCTGAAGGAAATCCCCAAACCACCGTGGTTTAGCAGGAGACAAGATAAGGGTAATCACTCCAGCACCCTACACCCATTTAGATTAAGTAAATTTGCTGAGGCTCCTGAGGAAGGTCTTCATGACTCAGACCTTGGTTATAGATTAAAAGAAGTTAATCACTTGTCTTTAGATGAATGCACAGCTACACATAGACATATAGCTTAGAAGGTAGATAAGCTCTGGAAAACTTTGTAATTGTGAGTTGGTCTGGCAGTAATTTCCAGGCCTTCTCCCTGTAACCGGCTACAGAAATAAAAACTCCCTTCCTCCCCAGTTAATCTGCATCTCGTTATTGGGCCTCAATAAATAGCAGCCTGACCCTCAGCTTGGTCCAGGAACACTGGGATTATAGGCATGAGCCACTGCACCCAGAGATCCTTAAGATTTCTTAAACCCCACATTCAAGTGAGAAAAGAGGAACCTTCTCTGCCCCATGTTTAATACAATTAAGTTTCAATAGCTTTTGACCTATGTACTGTTGTTACAGATGGTGCAAGGGTGTATTTGGAAAGGACAACACAGGGCAGCTGTATATGATTGGAGTGATTGGGAATCATAGTTGTATTATGAGTTGATGAAGTCCCAGGATATTGGAAAGGAAAACTAACCATAGGCTGGGCATCCTCAGTTCTTCCCACCTTCTTCCTAAGTAGCTGAGGATGAAACCTTATTCTTTGCTCCTGTTGCACACCCTGATGGAGGCAAATAAGGTGAAATAATAACACATCTGCTGCAGTTTTCAGACCATTACATCTACTACCCTAAAATGTAGCTGCTAGAGCAAAGACTACTTTATTTCCTATGATTCTATGGGTGAGGAATTCACACTGAACTCAACAGGGTGGGAATGATTAATCTCTGATCCTATGATGCCTGCCAGGGCCTGAATCCCCAAGATGTCTTCTTCATTCATGTATTTTATATTTAGCTAGAATTGCTGGAGTCATGTATCTGGGCCACTGTTCTTTGCTGCTAGCTGAGTTACTCAGCTTTACTTGATGTAGTCTCAGAATCTCTCACTCTCCATTGGCAACGTCTCATTGTCTTTTCTTATGTGTCATGAGCCCCTATGAGGGCAAAACAGAAGATGCCAAGCCTTCCTGAAGCTTTCATCTGGAACTAGTTAGTGTTACTTCTGTCATATTCTGTTGATTAAAGCAAATTGTAGGTCCGATCCAGATTTAAAGAAAGAGGACTACACTTTGTTTCAGCAAAAAAGTAATTTGTAAGTTATTCTGATACACTACAGATCCATGGTAGAATTGATCATGACTGGCTTTCAACAAAGTCAATGTGTGGTCATACTATGAATATGTAAGATTATAAAATCAACTATGCTAGTTCCTTTACAAATTGGTTTTGAATACGTGGATACACAATCTCTGAGCAATACATTTCTTAAATTATTCAGTGTTTTTTGAATCACCCTGTTCATCTTGAATGTTTCCCTTATTAAGTATTTTTCTATACCCAAATTTTAATAAACACTATTTCACAGTATTGCTCTTTAGTAACTTAAATAAGCTGCTTTTATAAGACACAGAGTCCTTATCAGCTCCTCCCAACTTCCAGTTATTTCCTTGGGCTCTTCTAAGGAAGTGTTTATCATTTTCAGGGATCAGTGACATTCCAAGATGTGGCCATTGACTTCTCCAAGGAAGAGTGGGGATTCCTGAACCCTGCTCAGAGAGATTTGTACACAACTGTGATGCTGGAGAATTATCAGAACCTGGTCTGGCTGGGTAAGTGCTTAAAGCCCTTAATTCAGCAACTGGTCTTGAGTATTTCTTTTTTTGTTTTTATACTGGGAGTCTTTGGTGAGATTCAGAATTTACATGAGATGTGGAAATTGGAGTGAGCAGCTTTCTTTATCCTATCTGCCAGATGTTCTAATTTTTTTGTTTTTATAATGGCTTGTGTTTCGATTACAGTGTTGATCTGTCACAATACCTGAGTAACCAGAGCATAGCCAACTCTTTCTATTCACAGGACTTTCCATTTCTAAATCTGTGATTTCACTGTTGGAGAAAAGGAAACTGCCTTGGATAATGGCAAAAGAAGAGATAAGAGGCCCATTGCCAGGTGAGTATGAAGAACCAACTAGCGGGGGTAAGCCATGTATATGAAAGGCATACCAGGTCTAGAGGGCAAAGCACCTATAAGATGTGAAAGATGCTCTCTTCCAATGTTCCATACGTATGTAGAAATTGAGGCTCCTTGAGTTTGAGTTCCTAAAAGGGTACTGATCACCCACCATTTATATCTGCTTTTATAAATGCCTGTGGGCTCAGAAATTACAGGTGTGTCTTTCCTCTTTGTCTATGGTAAGCTTCCTTTTAAATTCAGGATCCTGTTTCTCATGACTTTTTTTTTATTTGACTCTTTGATATTGTTTTCTTTACTGTAAGATGACTTATATAGTGGTCTGATTGTTTGAATGGGTGTATTCATTGGTCATTTATTCATTAACATTAATTCCATTTTTAAAACTAGTCAACTGTTGAGAGTCCCCAAGACCACCCCCAGGTTCAAGGACTTACTAGGAGTCGTCACAGGAGTCATCATATCATTGTATTCATGCCTGCAAAGTTAGTGAATAGTCCAGAAGAACACCATCATTCTGATGCCAGCTGCAAAGTATGGGGGTCCCCAAGACCACCCTGAATTCTGACACGAATTGCAAATCCAAAGCTCCCCAAGATGACCCTCAGGTTTGATAATTCACTAGAAGGATTCACAGAACTCACTGAAAGCTGTTACACTCATGGTTAGAGTTTATTGCCATGAAAGGATACACATTAAAAATCAGCCGAGGAAAAAGACATGGGGCAGAGTCTCGGAGGACTTCCATTCATGCCCCCACAGTGGAGTCATGGACAGTGTTAACTCCTCCCAACAATGATGTGTGGCAGTATGCACAGTGTGTGGCCAACCAAGGAAGCCTATCTGACCCTTGTTATCCAGACTCCTTATTAGGGCACCATCATGTAGACATGGCTGACTGCTAATGTCTCACCTCAATCTCTAGCTCCTCTGAAGGTCACCCTAATATCATGTGACCCAAAGCCCCACGTAAATCACATAGTTTGATTATCTGGTGTGGTCCAACGCCCATAGGTAAATAGAGACACTTTTATCTTGCAGGATATTTCAAGGTGTCAGAGATGACCATCTCCCAGGAGCCAAAGGCAAAGACTAGAACTCTCTTTGGAAAAGGTTAAATTATTTACTACACAATGGCTAAGATTTATTTTAGCAAAAGATATAAAACAAAATCAGCAAAGGTAAGCTCATAAGGCAAAGTCTGGAGGAAATCAGGAATGTGCTTCCGAGATTCCTCTCCCAGTGGAGTCACACAGGAGGTACTTAATTCCTCTAGCAGCAACTTGTGTGGTATGTGAGATAATAGCAGCTAGACAACATTAGACTTAGTGCCAAGGAATTTACTTAGGGAAGCCATAAAGGTACCCTCTGCCTAGTATATGCTAAAAATCCAGAATCTCAGAAGGAAAGTAGGTGTTCCGCATAAACCACATCATCTGCACAAATAGTTTAGGCACAGTAAGCCACTTGTACCAGTTCCGGGAATGGTAGAAACCTTCCTGAAATCCAAGTTCCTTAGAGGTCAGTCAGGGGCCAACGTTGTAAGCACACCTTTCTAAGGAGAACAGTCTCAAAGCCTGCTGTGTTCTCTTCTGAGTTTGTTTAAAAGTATAGAAACTTGCAGTGAGTTTACATTTGAGTGAGGGGATTAAGACTTGCTTCCACAAACCTTGTGCAAAGTAGAAACTAATTAACTAGTAGAAACTAATTAAAATGGGTTATTTTGATGTGTGGGAGTTAGTAAAGTTTTAGTTTCAAAACTGGGTGATATTTAAAGTTATAGAAAGTGAGGAAATGAAGTACATTTGTGATATATTTATTTAAGGAATTGTTGGAATTAAGGTATGTCTTGAACTGTGAGTTACAAATATGTAGCTGGATCTCAATAGTAATTCAGAATTGGAGATGAATGTGTTTTTTAAATGTTTTGTGGTGATGGACCCTTAGGAATGGAAGAAATGAATTGCCTATAGATAGCAGAGAAGGACTGATTGATTGGTAGCAGGAGAAACAGGAAACATCCTGTGTTAGAATTCCAGGGCCTCACTATTCATGAAGAAAAGGTAACCAAAGTAAGACCAAGACATTAGGATAAGACAACGTTGAAAGGTAGTTTATATCTGACTAATTGATGGTTCTTGCTAAAGTGGATATTTCTATGGTGAAAAGGATATAGAATAATGAGCTTGAATCGTCACATTTGGTAATAATCTTTTATTTGAGTTCATTTTCAAAACCATTAGGCCTTTGTAGTAGAGGCCCCCTGTAAAACCAGCCCCTCTTGCACCCTTAATGAGGTTAGCCCTCTCCACTGTCTACATACACAGTATAATCTGGAAAAAACAGTGGGATTCCCACATGTTTAGTGCATGAAAAACAGGCCAGACTCAGTCATTTTCCATAATTGACCAAGGTTCTGTTCTGTTCTTTTACAGCAAGCACAGCCAGCATCTCTGCCCCTCTGCCCTTTAGCTCCTAAACAGTAAAAACAACTACAGGTTAGAAGGGTATTATGTTCGTCTTTGTAGCAAGTCCTATTGCCTTTCTTTAATTTTTGATCCTGTTGATCAGTCTTCCTGTAATGCCATTTTGGCCCCTGCAATTCCCCATAGTACATGTTTTCTTAAGCTCTAAATCTGTTTCCTTGCTGCCTTCACTTGACCCTCTTATTTTTCCTGTTTGCTTAGCGATCTCTTTAATCTCAAAACGTCTATATCAGTGAGAATTCATACCCTATCTGCCCCTGATTATATGGTTGATTTTATTGTTTCTATATTATGTCAAATTGTTTCTGCAGTAAAATAATTGGAGATGCCTTCTGTCTGGACACATTAATTCCTCTGGTTAATGCATACATATACATTACAGAAACTATCATTTACCTTTTTGTGTTTTGAAACTTGTGGTGTAACTTAGCACACTGCATCTTGTCCTTTTCACTTAATACATTATCCTGCAGCTCAGAAAACAGCTGAAGTTCACTCTTTTTTTAGTAGCTAAGTAGTACTACAGATAGAGATATACCATGGTTAATGATGAGGGACCCCTAGTTTGTTTCCAATATAAAGCCTATTTCAATAAGCATTCTTATCAATATAACCTTAAAAACTGGTATCTTAGTTTCTTGAGTAGGTGCCTAAAGTGGGATTGAAAAGATAAAAGGTATATTACATTAGTTTAATTTGCTTCTGTTCATTGATTTTTTTTCCCCTTTCAGATGTGCCAGGTGCAGAGATTAAGGAGTTATCTGCAAAGAGGGCTATTAATGAAGTATTATCGCAGTTTGACACAGTGATAAAATGTACAAGAAACGTATGTAAGGAATGTGGAAATGTATACTGCCACAATACGCAGCTTACTCTCCAGAAGAGAAATCATACACGAAAGAAATGCAATCAGTGTTTAGATTGTGGGAAATACTTCACTCGTCAATCAACTCTCATTCAGCATCAAAGAATCCACACGGGAGAGAGACCCTATAAATGTAACGAATGTATTAAAACCTTCAACCAGAGGGCACACCTGACCCAGCATGAGAGAATTCACACTGGTGAGAAACCTTACAAATGTAAGGAATGTAGGAAAACCTTCAGCCAGATGACTCATCTCACACAGCATCAGACTACACATACAAGAGAAAAGTTCCATGAATGCAGTGAATGTGGAAAGGCCTTCAGCCATTTCTCAGCTCTTATAGATCACCAGCGAATTCATAGTGGAGAAAAGCCGTATGAATGTAAGGAGTGTGGAAGAGCCTTCGCTCAAAGTGCCCAGCTCATTAGACATCAGAAAACTCATTTTGGAGAAAAACCCTATGAGTGTAGTATGTGTAAGAAATCTTTTGTGCGCCTATCTTCCCTGATTGAACATTGGAGAATTCACACTGGAGAAAAACCATATCAATGTAAGGACTGCAAAAAGACCTTTTGTCGTGTCATGCAGTTCACTCTGCACAGGAGAATTCATACTGGTGAAAAACCCTATGAATGCAAGGAATGTGGAAAGTCCTTCAGCGCCCATTCTTCTCTTGTTACTCATAAGAGAACACACAGTGGAGAAAAACCGTATAAATGCAAGGAATGTGGAAAAGCCTTCAGTGCGCACTCTTCCCTTGTTACTCATAAGAGAACACACAGTGGCGAGAAACCCTATAAATGCCATGCCTGTGGGAAGGCCTTTAATACTTCCTCCACACTTTGTCAACATAATAGAATTCATACTGGTGAAAAACCCTTTCAGTGCAGTCAATGCGGGAAGTCCTTTAGATGCAGCTCTCACCTTACTCGACACTGTAGAATGTGTAATGGAAAATGTTAGCAAATAACCAAAACTCAAAATGTTAATTCTGATTATTCTGTATCATCACCAGTACTTTGTACTCTGAGTCTTTTAAAATATGCTCTCTTAGTTTGTATGGAATGATATTTCATTGCACTTTTAATTTAACTTAAAAATGCCTTCCCTTGACTGTTGATATATATTTTTTGTGAAGTGTGTGTTGAAGTCTTGCAGATTATTTTTTAAATTAGAGGTTTATCACTAGGTATATCTCCTAATGCTATCCCTCCCCCCTCCCCCTAATGTAAATGACAAGTTAATGGGTGCAGCACACCAACATGGCACATGTATACATATGTAACAAACCTGCACGTTGTGCACATGGTACCCTAAAACTTAAAAGTATAATTTAAAAAAAAAAATTAGAGGTTTTTCTTCGTGTGCAGTTATGAGAGTTCACTAGATTTTGGAAATATTTTCTATTCTGTAATCTACCTTTTCATTTACATAACGGTGATAAAAGCTTTAAGTTTGATCACATCCAATTAATCACATTTTTTAATAGTTATGCTTTTATTTATTTTTCAGACAGGGTCTTACTCTGTCACCCAGGCTGGAGTGCAGTGGCACAATCATGGCTCACTGCAGTCTCTGCCTCCCGGGCTCAAGTGATCCTCCCACCTCAGCCTCTCAAGTAGCTGGGACTACAGGCATGTGCCACCACACCTAATTTCTATATTTTTTGTAGAGACTAGGTTTCGCCATGTTGTCCAGGCTTGTCTTGACCTCCTGAGCTCAAGCAGTCCATCTGCCCTCAGCCTCCCAAAGTGCTGGGACTACAGACATGAGCCACTGTGCCTGACCTAGTTCTGCTTTTTATGTTCTAAGAAGTATTATTTATTCTATGCTGAGCTTACATAGAATTTCTTACATGTTTTCTATAGCTATATTGTATTTTTACCTTTTACTGTTAGATCTATTTCATGTTTTTATTATGGATAATGGAGGAGGTAAAGGTTGAATTATATTTTCCCCCATATTATTGACCCATAGTGACACCAGTTTTGGGAGATGTCTTTCATTTTCGCCCTTACGTTGTTATTGGCACCTTTTGCAAAAATCAATTATTTATCATGAGTATACTTCTGAAATGATCTGTTTCATCAATCTATTTGTCTTCTCAGTAGTTCCACATTGTCTTAATTATAGCTTTAGAGGAAGTCTTGAAATTTAGGAGTAAGTCTTCCAGTTTTGTTATTTTAACAAATTTCTCTAGGCTGGGCATGGTGGCTCATGCCTATAATCCCAGCACTTTAGGAGCCCCAGACAGGAGGATCACTTAAGTGCAGAAGATCAAGACCAGCCTGGGAAATATAGCAAGACCTTATCTCTACAAAAAAATTTAGAAATTAGCTGGGCATGGTGGCACCCATCTGTAGTCCTAACTGCTCAGGAGGCTGAGGTGGGAGGATTGCTTGAGTCCAGGAGTTCAAGGCTGCAGTGAGTTGTGATCACACCATTGCAGTCCAGCCAGGTTGACAGAATGAGACCCTGTCTCTTAAAAAAAAAAAAAAAAAAAAAAAACCTGGTGATGCTTTTCTGGATTAAAAAATAAAATAAAATTGGCCTCACTACTCTAGCTTATTTGCATTTTCTAATAAATGTTCAGAGTCACCTTGTCAGTTCCTACCAAAAAGCCTGTATTATAATTGAGATTGCATGAAGTCTGTAGACAAACTTGAAGAGAATTGACACTTAACAGCAGTGACTTCCAGTCTGTAACCTTAGCATAAGTTCTATTTGTCTCCTTTAATTTTTCTCAGAAATACCTGTAGTTTTCTGTATAGAGATCTTGAATGTATTTTCTTGTTTATTAACAGACATTTTCACAATATGTAAATTGGTTTGTCTTTTACTTTTCCAGTTTGCTACTTGTACATCAAAATAGCATTTTGTACATTTATCTTGCATCTTGTCTTGAACATTTCACTTATTCTTGGAGTTGTCATACAGATTTCTTAAATTTTTTTTTTTTGTTTTTTTGAGATGGAGTCTCGCTCTGTCACCCAGGATGGAGTGCAGTGGCGCGATCTCGGCTCACTGCAAGCTCCGCCTCCTGGGTTCACACCATTCTCCTGCCTCAGCCTCCCGAGTAGCTGGGACTACAGGTGCCTGCCACCACGCCCAGTTAATTTTTTGTATTTTTAGTAGAGACGGGGTTTCACTATGTTAGCCAGGATGGTCTCGAACTCCTGACCTCGTGATCTGCCCACCTCGGCCTCCCAAAGTGCTGGGATTACAGGCATGAGCCACCGCGCCTGGCCTTAAGATTTTTTTCATAAGCAATCATGTCACCTGCAAATAGACAGTTTATTCATTTCTGGTCTTTATGCTGTTCTTTTTTTTCTCATCTTATTGCAATTGCTGTGTGACCTCCAGGACAGTGTTGAATGAAAGTGATAAATGCAGGCACCCTTGTTTTGCTTTCAGTCTTAGGAGGAAAGACTTAGTGGAGGAAGTGGCAACTCTGAGTCAAGATGTAGACTTCTTAGCATATGCATTTGCACATCTTGCTCAAATCCCCAGATTTCCCTATACCCTCTATGCTCCCTTTAAAACAATGCTTTCTTTCCACAGTATCTTTCCCCCAAGTCAATAATGGGTCAAATTTCAGCAGTCCCAAACTGGGGAAGTTCTGGGACTGCTGTGGTAAGAAATGGATTCAGACACCAAAGGAGCTGTAGGACCTGGCTAACATGTACAAGCAAGAACCAGAAGAGTATACCTGGGAGGAGATCCTGAGATTGCTGCATCATTGGGTAGAATACAAAGTTGAATAAGGGAGAGTTTTTTGCTATGGGGTCACTGTATGACAGGATTAACACACTGGCAAGGGAAAAAGATGCTTCTAATGGATGCTGGGACAGTTTTTGAAGCTTGGAAAAAGCATTGGTTCTCATTAAATAAAATGAAGATAGCAGAACTCCCATGACAAATGAGGATGGGATCAAAAGAAGTGGATATACAAGGGAGAACAAGCGTCATGGAGATGGCCAATAGTGGCTGTCCCCTAGGCGAGAGCTGGCTGCAAGAGGTGCTGTTAAGGAACTGGGCTCTCTAGTTGCAATGGGAATGATAGGATCTCAGAATAATGGCAGCCAGGTGATAGCTCTTAGCATCAAAAGCAAGGAGGGCCATAATTACCATATGGGTAGAAGGCTTAGAATAGAATCTGGGGAGATTGATCTTCAGAAATCTATGGTTCTGGCTCATAGCATATGAGTTTGCCAATGGCAAGTCATCTGCTTCTAATAAGAGTAAACTTATTGAGACAAGGGGTTGCTCCGTTGCCCAGGCTGGAGTACATGGCATGATCACAGCTCAACTGCAACCTTGAACTCCTGGGCTCAAATAGTCCTCTCACCTCAGCCTCCCAAGTAGTTGGGACTACAGGCACATGCCACCACACCTGGCTAACTTTTTTGTTTCTTTGTAGAGATAGGGTCTCCCTTTGTTGCCCAGGCTGGTCTAGAATTCATGGTATCAAGTGATCCTCCTGCCTCAGCCTCCGAGTGTTGGAATTGCAGGCAGGAGTCATAGTGCCTGGCCCAAACTTAACTAAAAAACCAGAGAAGGCAAGGTGCATTGGCTCACACCTGTAATCTCAGGACTTTGTGAGGCCAAAGTGGGAGAACTGCTTGAGTCCAGGAGTTTGAGACCATCCTGGGCAACATAAGAAAACCCTGTATCTACAAAATAATTTTTTAAAAATTAGCCTAGCGTGGTGGCACATGCCTGTGGTCCCAGCTGTTCAGGAAGCTGAGGTAGGAGGACTGCTTGAATGAGAGGTTGAGGCTTCAGTGAGCCACGGCTGTGCCACTGCACTCCAGTTTGAGATGCCATCTCAAAAAACAAAACAAAACAAAAAAACTAGACAGTAAATATAGGTGTTGTGGCCATATAGTCCCTGTGGCAACTACTCAGCTCTGCTCTAGTGAAACCAAAGCAGTTGTAGACCATAAATGCAATGTGTCACTCAGACTTTATAAAGCAGGTAGCGGGCTGGATTTGGTTTTTATACCCTGCACTAGGCAAAATGGGATATTATGTAAAGATAAAGGAATAATTCATAAATAGAGGGTTAGTAGTATGTCCCTGTAAGTCAAACAATATAAATTAAAAAGCATAAATGTCTGGAAACTCAAGGTGTTGGCAACATTTTTTTAGGAAATTCTGATCCAGCATACCAAATTATATGAAAACATGGAGATTTTTACCATTGCAATCTAGTGGCTTAATGCACTTATTTAGAAACTTGTATCCAAAAATGCAGAATACATATTTTTTCAATGTTCATGGTATATAGAAATCAATCTTGTACTTAACCACACACACACACACACACACACAGTCAAATTGGGTGGCACAGTGGCTCATGCCTGTAATCCCAGCACTTATAGGAAGTGCTGGGAGGCCGAGGCGGGTGGATCACAAAGGTCAGGAAATCCAGACCATCCTGGCCAACATGGTGAAACCTCATCTCTACTAAAAATACAAAAATTAGCTGGGCATGGTAGCGTGCACCTGTAGTCCCAGCTACTGGGGAGACTGGGGCAGGAGAATCGCTTGAACCCGGGAGGCAGAGGTTGTGCCACTGCACTGCAGCCTGGTGATACAGCGAGACTCCATCTCCAAAAAAAGAGTAAAATTCAAAAAGTAGATAACTTCAGGCCACACTTACCAACCATAATAAAATTAAATTAGATATTATATCACTTAGGATGCTTTTGGCTGCGAATTTACAAAATATCCAACTAAAAGTAACTGAGCAATCAAGGTTTATTTTTCTCAGATAGCAAGGCATCAAAAAGGCAGTTCCAGAATTGGCCTAGTAGCTGAGTCTTCTCAGGCTCTGGGTCAGCTTCTCTGAGGTCCACTTTTTTCTCTTCTTAGTTCCAAGATAGCTGCAGCAGCTTCAGGCATCATGTTCTTATATAAAAATGTTTAAAAGCAGGAAGTGAGAGAGGAGGAAGTCTTCATGATAAACCTGTCTCTTCTGAATGAGGAAAATCTTTCCCAGAAGCCCCGGCAGATTCCACTGAGCAACACTGGGAGATACTGGCCATACTGTGCTGCACAGGAGACTAGAAAATTAGCATCTGATATTCTCAGAGTCCAAGGCAAGACACAGATGCTGCCAATAACAAGGGGAATTGGGTATGGCTGCTGGGATGACAACCAATGGTTGTCTGTGCCAGTCACATAAAACAATGTAACAACGTGGAAATTAAGAAATATTCTCCTAAATTTAGATTATTTCTGGATCAGAAAGAAACAAAAACCGAGATTATTGTAAGATGGTCTCTTTATTTCATCATTTTCTGTTACTTTCTTCTTTCACTGCCTGGATGTTTGGTAGTCTTGAATAGCATGTTTAGTGCATATGAGTTTATCTTGCAGATTTTCATGTATATGCATGCATTCAAAGGCTATAAAAATTCCTCCAGTGTAGCTTTGGCTTTCCCCTTATCCTCACATCTCTTTGGCCACATTTCACATCTCTTGGCATGTCAAACTCTCAATTCATTCTTTTCATTACCATTTATGGTAATTGCATGATTTCTTTGTTAAGCAAATGATAATCTGGCTGTTTTTTTAACTTGTAAGAAAACGATAACTTTTGCTCTTGATAAAATTACTACACTGTGGTTAGAAAATGTGGTTCTGGAATGTGTTAGAAATAAAATTTCTCCCAACCTTTCCCTGCTTCTTTGACAATTATGATCTGAACAATTTACATCCATAAAATCTTCTTTGATATGAATTTTCAGACTTAGGATAAAGGCTGACCTCTGAATGAAGGCATTGTCACTGGCATTACATTCTTTAAGTCTTTCTCTAAGAGGGAGAAGTAAGTCATGATTAGCCTAGGCTAATGGGCTTTCCCCATTACTTCCATTCATATGGTTGCTTGCCAACATAAATTCTCTGATGATTAGTAAGGGGTAACTGCTGATGGAAGGCTTTTCTACATTTATTATATTCACATGTGTTTCTCTATTATGCATTCTCTGAGGTTGAACAGTAGTTGAATCATGACTCAAGGTCTTCTCACATTCCTTATATTCATAGGGCTTTTTCTCAGTGTGAATAACCTGATGATGAATCAATTGTGAGCAATGACTAAAAGCCTTCCCACATTCCTTACATTCATATGGCTTTTCACCTGTATGAATTCTGTAATGTACAGTAAGATGTGAGACCCGTTTGAAGGCCCTACCACATACCTTACATTGGTAGGGTTTCTCTCCAGTGTGAATTCTCTGATGTTGCTTGAGTTGTGAGCTCACTCTAAAGGCCTTTCCACATACTTTACACTCATAGGGTTTCTCACCGGTATGAATTCTCTGATGTCGTATAAGAGTTGAGCCTTGATTAAAAGCCTTCCCACATTCCTTACATTCATAGAGTTTCCTGCCAGTATGAACAGTCTGATGTTGAATCAACTGAGAACGATGACTAAAGGTTTTCCCACATTCCTTGCATGCATAGGGTTTTTCACCAGTATGAATTCTATAATGTACTTTAAGATGTGAGATCCGATTGAAGGCCTTGCCACATTCCTTACACTGATAGGGTTTCTCGCCTGTGTGAGTTCGCTGATGTTCAATCAACTGTGAGCTTCGACTAAAGGCCTTCTCACAATCTTTACATTCATACGGTTTCTCACCAGTATGAACTCTCTGATGTTGTATAAAATTTGAACCAGAATTGAAGGCCTTTCCACATTCCTTACATTCATATGGTTTCTTACCAGAATGAATATTCTCATGTTGAATTAGTCGTGAGCCATATTTAAAGGCCTTCCCACATTCCTTACATTTATAAGGTTTCTCATTAGTATGAATTCCTTGATGATTAATAAGGAGTTCCTTTTGCCAGAAGTCTTTTCTACATTTATTATACCCAAAAGGTTTTTCTCTAGTATGAATTTTCTGATAAAAAGTAAGGGATGCATGCTGGTCAAAAGTGGGCATTTCTTCATGTCTGATGATCATCTGATGGAAATGTCTGTCTGGATTTCCCTGTTGTCTGTCAAACTGGTTTCTGCATTCCCAGTCATCTTGGAAACTTGAACACTCAAGACCATAACTTGTAAGGCTTTCCATTATCTCCCATTGGGTTGATTCGACTTCATAAACATGCTGCTTTGGAAATAATTCCTTGGTATCATATCTGGACTCCAATACTGAGAAAGAATGAAAAAAAGCGAATATGTTTGGTTTCTTTTTTTTTTTCCCAGATAAAGGACTGGAGGGATTAAGAATAAGAACTGGAGGGTTTAGACTCAATGCCTATTAACTCTTGAATGTAGCTAAGCAATTAGAAAATGGACAAGTAGAACACTGAAAGGAAAATAACATACATGAGATGAGGGAGGCAATAAGAGAGGTTATAAAAGTGATTCTAAAATGTTAGTGTGGGGCTGGGCATGGTGGCTCATGCCTGTAATCCCAGTGCTTTGGGAAGCCAAGAAGGGAGAATCACTTGAGGCCAGGAGTTTGAGACCAGCTTTGGCAACACAGCAAGACCCCATGTCTACAAAATAATTTTTAAAAATTAGCCAGCAGCAGTGGCACATGCCTGTAGTCCCAGCTGAGAAAAGAAGACTGCTTAAGCCCAGGAGTTAGAGGCTGTAGTGAGCTATGATCACGCCAATGCCCTCCAACCCGGGTGACAGAGGGAGACTTTAAAAAAAAAAAAAAAGAGTTGGTGTGGGTCAGAATCACTATTGAACTATATTTTTTAAGACAGTAAATGTTTCTGTGAGACTCTAGAAAAGACAAATATAGAGTGACAGAAACCAAAGCAAATCATTGGTTTGACGGACTGTGCAGGAAGGAGCACAAGGGAACTTTTTGGGTTGATGGAAATGTTTGCTATCTTGATTGAGGTGATGGTTATGTGGGTGTATAAATTTGTCAACACTCATTAATAGTACATTTTAAAAATGCATTTTATTGACCATAAATTATGCTCCCAAAAGAGTGAATTTTAAAACGATGATGGTGATTTCAAGATGAAAAGAGTTCCGGAGATGGACGGTGATGATGGTTGTACAACAGTGTGAATGTACTTAATACTACTGAACTGTACACTTGAAAATGGTTAGCATGGTAAATCTTGTATTTTACCACAGTTTTAAAAAATAAAAATAAAAGTGGTGGAGGAAGTGTGTGGTTGGATCTGCAACCTGCCTCAGTGCCTGGAGGACATGCAGGAGAATGAGCCAGAGGAATATGCTGGTACAGTGGCAGCTATTCTCATGTGTCTGCTAGAAGTTAGAATGACATGGCTGCTGTCTTCCTCTGTCAAGCTTTTTATATCTGAAGTTTAGTTGAACGCCATGGCTGAAGCCCATTATCAACTGAATGACATTTCTTAAATTTCTTAAATGTCATGCATTTACCTGAACCTTTTCATTTCTTAAAGGTGACCTTGGAGAAAGAAGGGCTTTTTTCCTTGTTTAGAGGATTAGGCCAGTTGATTGAGGGTGGGTCCTTCTAGAGCAACATACTTTGCTGATTATTCAAACTGCATGAAAAAGCTGAATGGTATAATGGACTGTGATTCTACCTGGTACATGATTTCAGCTAGAGTGGCAGGTTTTACTGTACTTATAGCAACCAACCCCAGTTGACTTAAAGAGACTCAGATATAGCTTGACTACAGGTGGGCACCACCATGCTCAGCTAATTTTTGTGCTTTTTTGTAAAGATGGGGTTTCACCATATTGCCCAGGCTGGTCTCAAACTCCTGGGCTCAAGCAATCCGCCTGCCTTGGCCTCCCAAAGTGCTGGGATTACAGGCGTGAGCCACCATCCCCAGCCTCAACGTACTTTTTGCTGAGAATTTGATTCTGTCCTAATTTGCTGAATCATACATCATAGATTCAAGGTGATGTGCTAACAAGGATATCATTTTGAAATGTTGCCATTAAGTTCAAATGCACCTTTTCATACTTTAAATTGATATATGTATATAACCCTTAAACATGTTCATGATAATTCTGTTGAGACTTCTGGCTAAGGATGTTGCTATACTGGTATATAAAATGTGCACAATTAAACTCCAGTGTGATACTACTCATTTCAGTATATATGAGTGGTATATTTTGTGCAGTAGCTTTATCTTAATATGGCTCTTTGTGAATGCACTTTATAGCATTTATTGAGGGTGAAAGACCAGGAGGGAATTCTATGTTAAGTATTTCTATAAAAACATTGGTCATTTATTCAACAGAACCAGTATTCCTAACATTTGTCTGGGTTTTAGATATGTTGTTCTGCAGATCTATTCACTGTAGTGATCCCAACATTATTGAAAATTACCAAGCTTTTACTGCTGTCACCAGTGAAAAACTGTACCTTCTTAAATTCTGTCAGCATGTCACATTTATTGTAATCAACAGTAACTGGATGTTTCTGAGGTGTTTTGATTGGACTCAAAAGTATTACGATCAGTTTGGAGACAAAAACACAATCTGCATTTTAGTTTAAGTATGACACTGATGACTTTAAAAAAAAAACTATATACAAACGTTCTATATAAAGTTTGCCTCCAAAGTATTTTTCTTTCTCTTTCTTTTTTGGGGGAGAGATGGGGTCTCATTCTGTTGCCCAGGCTGGAGTGCAGAGGCACAATCATATTATACTACAACCTCAAACTCCTAGGCTCAGGTGATTCTCCTCTGTCAGCCTTCTGAGTAGCTGGGACTACAGGCATGAGTTACTACCCCTGGCTGCAGAGGGATTTTAATATGTAAAAGTATTAACACAGTGTATTAACTTTGTGCCCACGCAAATCTCTTTTCTATCACATCCTTATGTTCTTCGACAGACTGACTTTTATGCTTCTCCTTTTAGAAACATAAAATTGTTTTATTCTTAGTTTTAAAAAACATTTGAATGTGTACTCTTGCTTATGCGAAGATTTATGACCTACTAGTCATAGCTAAATAGTCAACATTGTAAGAGCTGATACTTTTTGGTTCATGTGAGGTTTGGTATTCTTGCATTTATGTACACGGATGTCAATTGTGTGGACTTGTTCTGTATTTATGTTAACTAGCTTTTACTGAATTGTTGAAACTAAAAAAGTTAAAAACGTGCTTATAAAAAAAGGGGGGGGGATTATGTCCAAAGAACCCAGGAGCCAGTTTGAAAGGGTGTCACTGGGCAAGTCTGGAAAACTATGAACGTTGTGATAAATAATGATAATGGGTAATAATCTGTTACAGGATAAAATAAGATTTATTTTATTCTGACCTGGAAATGAGAAAAAATATGCCACCTACTATTAATCCATATGATATAAATGAAGAAACAAATGGTGAAAGGGAGAAAGCTCTTCTTTACAGGAGTATGTGATCTAATAAATAAGAATAAAGTTTTTTTAAAAATCACTATTTTGTAACTATTAATCATATCTGATCCAAGAGAAAACTATCAATGACTTCTGAAACTAGCAGGTGAATAATTTGTGAGAAGCACAATATTTATATCCTCTCCAGGTGGACCATAAAATCATGGCTTGCCTCTATTTCTACAGTGCTTTACCTCTGCCCACAGTGCAGAACCCAAACTTCATAACGTGGTTGCCTTTCCTAGCGTATCTTTTTTTTTCCTTTTTGAGACAGAGTCTCTCTCTGTTGCCCCAGCTGGAGTGCAGTGGTTCGATCTCGGATCACTGCAATCTCCGCCTCCTGTGTTCAAGCGATTCTCCTGCTTCAGCCTCCCAAGTAGCTGGGATTATAGGCACGTGCCACCACACCCGGCTAATTTTTGTGATTTTAGTGGGGACGAGGTTTCACCATCTTGGCCAGACTGGTCAAGTGGTTTGGCCGCCTCAGCCTCCCAAAGTGCTGGGATTATAAGCATGAGCCACCATGCCCGGCCCCTAGTGTATCTCTTTGTGTTCCTCCCTTTGCTCACTGACCTCAGCCACAAGGGCCATCCATTATCTCAGAGGTACCAAGGGCTCCCTGCTCAGGTCCTTCACACTCATTGGCTACAACTGGCATTCCCCAGCTACATCACACCTTCCATGTCTCAGCTAAAATGCCTTATCCTTGAAGAGGCCATTGGCCCTACCATGCACCCTGACTGAACCTGTTCTTTTTCTTTCACATATTAGCTCATGTCCATGTGTGTATGATTTCATGTCTATTTTCCCACTGCAGTGTAAGTTCCAGGAAAGCAAGGATAATGTCCACCTGCCTCATCAATGTATACTGTGGCATATTCCATGGTGCATAATAAAAGCTTAATAAGTACTTGTTAACTGACTCCAGAATTCAAACAAACCGATACAAATTCCTTTAGAAAAATGGTCAAAGGACAAGATCATGTCCTTTGCAGGGACATGGATGGATCTGGAAGCCATTATCCTAAGCAAACTAACACAGGAACGGAAAACCAAATACTGCATGTTCTCACTTATAAATGGGAGCTAAATGAGGACACATGGACACACAGAGCGGGACAACACACATGGGCCTTTCAGAGAATGAAGGTTGGGCGGAGGGAGAGAATCAGGAACAGTAACTAATGAGTACTGGGCTTAATACCTGGGTGATGAAATAATCTGTAAACAAACCCCCATGACACAAGTTTACCTATTTAACAAACCTGCACTTGTACTCCTGAAGTTAAAAAAAATTTTAAATATTAAAATTAATAAAAAAAAGAAAAATGGTCAAAAGATAGACATCTTTCCAAAGACAAAATACTTTCCTTAGGAACCACCATATTTGTACTCAGTCTAGCCCTATAATCCAGGTTGAATTTTTAAAGTGTTTCAGGAAGAAGGAGCAGCCACCTTTGTCGAATGCTGCTGACGAGCTGAGGAAAACAACACGTAAGACATAAGCTCTGAAGGTAGCAACCTGCAGGGAAGATTTTCTAAGACAAAGGGCCACTTCCAGCGGACCTGATACCTGCAGTGGCTGCTCCCTTCCCAATGATACCTCACTCACCTGGACACAGGCCTCCAGACACCACTCTCTCCACCATCCAGGGCTCTTTGCCTTGCTCTAGGAAGGAGATCACATCAGGTTTGGAAACGGCAAGACCTGGAGATGAGAAGAAACATGCCACCTGGTTATGGTGTGGGGGCCCCAGAATTCAGATCCAGGACCTGGTCATCAAGCAGGAGAGGCAGTTGCAGGAAGTGCCAGAGGAAGATGGGACAGTTGCCTGAGGGTAGGGGAAGATGCAGCTTCAGCCAACAGCACCGCCCTTTAACCCCTCAAAAATGACCAACCAATCATAAGACTGAAAAGCACCCAAAAACTGACCGGGAAGGAACATGCCCAAGGATAACCTCCAAACTAACAGACGAGATCACCTTACCCAGTGAGACCAGGTTGCTGTAGGTCTCCAACATCACGTCTCTGTACAAATCCCTCTGAGCAGGTGCCAACCACTGCCATTCTTCTTGGGAGAAGACTATGGCCACATCCCTGAACAATTCTGACCCCTGGAATGACAGGCATGTATGATATATATGTATTTCAATGGTTCACAGTGGGATGAAAGGAGGTGGGGCAGGTCTTTGCGGGAGGGGGGGTTGTTTTGTTGAACAAGAAGGGTGGGACTGAATGTGAAAGGTGACAGAAGAAATGGGGATGAGTAAAACAGAATGATCAAATTGTTCTCAAACACTCCTTTTAACTGCAAATCAATGCTCTGTGTACAGGTCTGGGATGAAAATTAAAATCAAGCTAAATGGAGTTTTCCTTATTGTTAAGAAACAGTGTAATAAAGCACACTGCCCACTCTATACTTGGCATACAATAAATTCTCAAGGTGAGACCTATCATTTCTATCTTTTGGAATAACAATAACAACAAAAAATATTTCTGATGGATTTTCCCCAAATATTTTATTTTTTAAAATTATGGAAACATGTTTTCTATCTTAGATACAGGATTTTCATGTAAGTCAAGAATTTCTTGGAGATGAAAGTTCATCATTATGTTGGAACATAACACAAGCATTTTTCTTCATGGGAAAAACCATGGAGATAACTTTTATTGAGTGCACAATTTTCTATCAAGTGAAACGACTGACTCAAACATCCTCTTATTTTGGATCCCGAGGTTGGATCAGATCTCTAAGGCTTTTCCAAGCCCTGACCACTCACCCACCTAGATGATCATCTCACTTGCTACATCGCTCACCATCCTCAGCTCTGTACTTTTCTTCCTCTTAAGCCAAAGAAACTAATGGAGGATGTCCCAGATTCAAATGCTCTGTCCAACGTCAAACTAGACTTTAATTCTGGCATCAAATTTTTGATGGATTCCCAGCCAAACCTCAATTACATATCCAATCATTAATCATTCCCAAAGCAGGACACTGTACCACACGCTGAAACTGAAACCAACCAACACCACCTCCCCTGCTTTTCTATATGTGATTGCTCCTAAGCATTCATTTCCATCTCTTCAAACTTCAGTTCTTACAAAGGATGCTCTCATTTCATACAGGGAAATGAGTTTCTCCTCCTAGCAGACGAAAACCATCAGGAGATGCAGAATGCTATAGAGAATAAATCTGTGGGCATTTGTCAGAGGGGAGAGGACAATGGGAGAGGAGACTCCTGCCTGGTCCTTTTATTCCCTAAAATGGAAAAGTCTGAGAACCACATTTCTGGATGGAACCCAGGTGGAAAGTTTCAAGATAAGGAAAGCAAATATTTATGGGATTTAAAAACTCACAAGGGACATGACTTTTAGAATTTCAAGGGCTGATAGGTCCTCCTTCTGGTTCCTCTCTTGGGGAAGGGCAGAGTCCTGCGATGGTAGAGCTGGGGGAGGAAAGAGCAAACATGAGAGGCTAGGCTTGCCTCACAGTTCCTAGAATGCCAAGTTACAAGTCCCCACCTGCTTGCCCTCTGCCCACCAAGAAAATGAGAAGGAGGGGGAGGCAAAGGGATCCTCACCCAACCCCAGGAAACCAGCTTTAGCTGCTGCAAGGCAAAGGGGAACCAGTGGTCCTTTCCCTCCCATTTCCCCTAAACATCCAGTGGTTCTGTTTTGCTGCAAATGCAAGTCTGAGACAGGGATGCTGAGGGCTGTTCTAGTGACTGAGACCCACATGTTACCTCAAGGACAAGGAGGGCTTCCCTCAAGCCAGGGAGCATAGAAGGCCTGCATAATTTGCATAGCCCCAGCCTAGAATAAAGCCTTTCCAGGACTAGGCCATTTAACTCTCTCCTGCAGCAAATATAACACCTTTGAAAGTATACCTGGCTCTTTTCCCAACCGCCAAATATACAAAAAGCTCTACAGCCCAAACTGAGGCTTTGTGGATGCCACTTCATGGAGCATGCCTTGCATCAACAAATGGGATAGAGTTGGAAGGAACAGTAAGAGACAAATTACACACAGCACGCCCAGTGCTCCATTATCAGCACATAAATGTGTCCTTCCATAGAGACACAGCAGTGCACAAAGCTGCATGTCCAATAATATTTGCTAAATAAGAGAACTAAAAATTAGTACGTAAGTAGGCAAGTCCACAAGTAGCCAAGAGGTTGAATCATTTTTGGCACAGCCATATAATGGGATGCCAAGTGACTATCAAAAATGACTATCAAAAACTGACAAGCAAAGATATTAACTACTGAATCCTTTGAGAACATTCAGCAAAAAGAAGTCAAACTCACTAACACACAGGCTAAAAACAAAACAAAACAAAAAAATTGGAAGAAAAAACACCCAAGTATTCGCAGTGTTGTCATTTAACCAGTTCTTGAGCTCACTGTTAAACAAGAAGTACTCTGTAAAGGAGTATATAAGGTGCCTACTGCATTACAAACATTTGGTTCTAAGTAACGTGTAAGTGAAATAATTATGAATGTTGCTTAATATGATGTAATAGGCAGCTTTTCCTTATTATGACCACTTTTATAAGCATTATTTGTATTAACTGCACGATATCCTATTTACAAAGGATGGCCTGTGATCCACTCAAGTGTTTCCCCATTGCTGGACATAGAATTTGAACATATAAAATTTTCCCAAGTATAAGTTTTTCTAAACTAGCGGTTCTAAGTCTTCTGGGGTCTTGTAACTCTCTGAGAACCTCATGAAACAAGATTTCCTCTCAGATTAAAAAAAAAAAAAAGGCACGCATAACAGTGAATGCAAAACATCCGCAATTTCAGGGGGTCGGAGACCCCTGCGCACCCACCTAAGGGGTCCATGCACCTGGGCTATGAGGCTGGAAGCAGAAAGGGGGCGCCAGAAAGCGCGCGCCGCGAGGGCCGGCGGGAAATGTAGTCTCACGCCGGTAAAGCCACAGAGCGACGATGAGGCGAGACGTCTGCGTTCTTCTCAGGCCTGAGACCCAACCGGCCCGGGCACCAGCTCCTGCTGGACCCCAGAGCGCCTGGAAAGCTCCGGAACCTCTCACCTGCCGCCTCCTCGGGTCCAAGTACCACCGCGGCCGCGCCCCCGGCAGCCCAGGGCGCGCTTCCACCACGGTACCGGTGGAGTCGCCGTGCGCAGCCGGAAGATGGCGCAGACGCACAAAGCACACCGATGCTGCGCCATGATAGGGCCGGCGCCGCAGTGTCTTCCGGGAAACATAGTCTCTAGGCGTAAAGGCAGTAGCCCGGCCTTGAAGCCGGATCTCGCGATGTTTCAGGGTGAGCCGGACGCAGGCGTGCCTGCGCAGTGCGCGGAGGAGTGCTGTTCGTGTGTTCGAGTCCCTGGGTTGCTTCCTGGGGGTCTGTGGTGCTGGGTGTGCTATCTGCGTGTGCTTCTCTAGCGAGAGATTGTGGGCGAGTGACCGAGTGGGCAAGGGGCCGTCACTGTGTGTGCGTGATTGTGACGGTGTGTAGTGGTAGCTTCTGACTCCGCGTGGGTCGTTGAATGTGTGACTGGGACCGTTTAGCGGTGGATACACAACTGTGTGCGGCTGTGGAAGATTGACTCATCCGTTACGTTCCCATTTCCGTGGAACAACAGTTTTACCAGAAGGTTTCGAAGGAACCTTAAAGTTTGGAAGCGTAACAGTTTATCTGGTAACTAATTTTAAACATTACATCTATGGTGAGTTAAATGTGGGTTATGAAGGAGAACGCAAAATAAAAACGTTATAAAGATGTAAAGGAGTTTTATGGGGCGGCATCTCTTGGGCAAATATCAGACCGCCATAGGTAGTTGTTAATTCTGTCGTTTTCAGGCGGCTTTGGAGTCATCAAATGTGAGAAGCCCTGGACTTTACACATCCCGAGCCAGTGTGATCCAGTATGATTGGGAGTCCGAGTGCCAGATGCCGGTCGGGACCTGTTATGCTGGGTCTCAGAATGCGGAAACTCTCCCTGTCCGAGGTGGAACAGTTTGTCCTTGAGTGAGGACCGGAGTCCTGAGTGACTCTTGATTTGATCCTGTTTCCCTCAAACCTGGTGAGCTCTATGGTGTAATAAATGGTTAAGAGTGTGAACCCTTAACCATCTCTAAGACTGGAGCCAGAATGCCTGAACTCCAGTCTTAGAGATGTGCCTCGGTCTCCACATTTGAAAGTGAGGATGATTGTAGCATCTAATTCATTGAGTTGTTGGGGAGGAGTAACTGATATGTAAAATAATGCTACTGCTGCTGGATAAGGATGCTGATATGACTGAAGCTAATGCTTTCTTTCTGCAAAGATGCTTTTTCCAAAACACACCATATTGCCTCTTTACACATTCTTCAGGAGAGGGTAGAGGCTGCATTTCCCTTGTAGGTGCGGTGATGTGGTGGAAAGCACACTTTGAGAATTAGACAGATGTGGATTCAAATAGCATTTCAGCCATTTATTAGTTTCTTCATGCCTATCTCAGTTTTTTTTTTTTTTTCTTTTTTTGTCCATAAAAGGAAGAATGTAATGCCGGGCTTGCAGCTTTGTCCTGAGGGTCAAATAAAATGATTTAATAATATAAGCAAAGCTCAGAGGTTGGTTATTGCTGATTACTGATATTAGAAGACAACTTCAGCAAGGATGGTTGAATTTCACACTTGTGAGCGGACAGTTGAGGAGACAGTTGTAGATTTATCCTACTTGACCTTATTTGTGGTTCAGGACAGTGTTGCGAGTTCAAGAGGAGAGGGTAGATGCAAAAAGTCATCATCTTTCCTATTCTCTGATCTTGGGAAGGGGCGAGTGGCTCTAGTTTCCCTTTAACATCCCACTGTGTTGAGTGTGTCTATATGTACATGCGTCAGTATTTGTTTATGGAGGAAAGGAAGGAAAAAGACCAAACAGGTACAAAGCCAGCCATCTCTCAGGCTAACTTTCTTCTATACCATTTTTACTTTCTCACATTCATTAATCTGCCAAAGAGAAATTTAGAGGATGATGAAATGGCCACTTCTGACTCTGAACCAAGCCTCTGAAGTCATACACCATTATACTCTTGGTCACAAAATCAGCTGTGAGTCTAAGTAGGTGGAGACTACACAAGAGTATAAGTACTAGGAGGCAGGGATCATTCAGGGTCGTCTTAGAGGGTGGCTTCCAGTTTCTTCCTTTTAAGAGTATGAGAATGCTCTGAGCTAGCCTCTCCATTCCATGGAATCCATAGGTCTTTTGTCAGCCACTTCCCAGTACACATTCCTGTGCCAAAGCACATGCAGAGTTTGTAGGGTCCAGCCCCACAGGGTCGGTTGGTTTCTCCCCATGTGCGGAGATGAGAGATTGTAGAAATAAAGACACAAGACAGAGATAAAAGAAAAGACAGCTGGGCCTGGGGGACCACTACCACCAAGACGGGGAGACCAGTAGTGGCCCCGAATGCCAGGCTGCGCTGATATTTATTGGATACAAGACAGAGGGGCAGGATAAGGAGTGTGAGCCATCTCCAATGATAGGTAAGGCCACATGGGTCATGTGTCCACTGGACAGGGTCCCTTCCCTGCCTGGCAGCCGAGGCAGAGAGAGAGGAGAAAGAGAGAGAGAGAGCTTACACCATTATTTCTACTTATTAGAGACTTTTAGTACTTTCACTGGTTTGCTACTGCTAACTAAATGGCAGAGCCAGGTGTACAGGATGGAACATGAAGGCGGACTAGGAGCGTGACCACTGAAGCACAGCATCACAGGGAGACAGTTAGGCCTCTGGGTAACTGCGGGTGGAGGAGTAGAGTCTTCTCTAAACTCCCCCGGGGAAAGGGAGACTCCCTTTCCCGGTCCGCTAAGTAGCAGGTGTTTTTCCTTGACACTAACACTACCGCTAGACCACGGTCCGCTTGGCAACGGGCATCTTCCCAGATGCTGGCGTCACCGCTAGACCAAGGAGCCCTCTGGTGGCCCTGTCTGGACATAACAGAAGGCTCACACTCTTGTCTTCTGGTCACTTCTCACTATGTCTCCTCAGCTCCTATCTCTGTATGGCCTGGCTTTTCCTAGGTTATGATTATAGAGCGAGGATTATTATAATATTGGAATAAAGAGTAATTGCTACCAACTAATGATTAATGATATTCATATATAATCATATCTAAGATCTATATCTGGTATAACTATTCTTGTTTTATATTTTATTATACTGGAACAGCTCGTGTCCTCAGTCTCTTGCCTTGGCACCTGGGTGGCTTGCCGCCCACAGAGTTACTCCAGCAGCTGCCTCTCCTGTTATCCCCAGCCATATCCATGCTTCTGCTAGATTCCTTCTGTTTCAGGATCACCCATTGTCACTTGAATGAGATCAACTGTGGGGAGGTGGGCCATATTCTGTTGTGCATAGTAATCCAAGCAAGGAATCACACAACAAAGTGGGTTCTAACCCAATCTTAGCTACTTACTCCCTGAGTGACCTTGGGTACCTCCCCCAATTTTTCTGACCTAAAATCTGTGCATTATAATAATAATAAATTTCCATGGAGGAAGTATAACCTTTTCAACAAACAGTGCTGGAGCAACTGGACATCCATAGCCAAAAAAGAAAAAGGATAAAATGCTTTTCTCCAGTACTAATCCAGGAGAAAAATAAATGTATTGCATCTTCCTTGTGACAACTGAGGACAAAATACACGTGGCCTCTCTCTCTGAGGACTTTTTTTTTTTAAGAGACAAGGTCTCACTCTGTCACCCAAGCTGGTGTGCAGTGGTGTTCCTGGACTGAACTGAAGGTCAGGCTGCTTATTCCCGCAGCCCTATAACAAGATGCTGATGAACTGTGAAAGAAGAGAGTTTTATTTCTGTAACCGGGTACAGGGAGAGGGCCAGAAAAATACTGCCAGACCAACTCAAAATTACAAAGTTTTCCAGTGCTTATCTACCTTCTAAGCTATATGTCTACATGTTAGTGTGCATTCATCTAAAGACACAAGTGATTAATTTCTTCTAATCTATAACTAAGGTCTGAGTTTTGGGGACATTCCTCTGGAGCCTCAGTGATTTTACTTACTCTAGATGGGTCCAAGTGCCAAAGGTAATTCCCCTTATCTTGTCTCCTACTAAGTTTTGGAGGTCTGGGGAGTTCCTTTAGACCCCCAATAAAACTTGTTTAATCCTGAATGGATCCTGGTATGAGGAGTGTGACCATTCCTTCATTATCTTGTCATGCTTCAAATCATCAGCCTTTGTGTTAGGGCGCTGGCTCTCTCAGCCTTTAATATTTAACATAACCATTTAGTCAATGCTAGAACAGTTCTTATGGAGGCCTGCCTGTTCAGTTTTTGTGAGATCTGGCTTGCCACAGTGGCACAAACGGCTTACTGCAGCCTCAACTTCCTGGGCTTAAGCAATCCTCCTACCTCAGCCTCCCAAGTAGCTGAGAACACAGGTGCGTGCCACCACACCAGCTAATTTTTCTTTTTTTTTTTTTTCTGTAGAGATGGGAGCCTCACTGTATTGCCCAGGCTGGTCTTGACCTCCGGAGCTCAAGTGATCGTCTTGCTTCAGCCTTCCAAAATGATGGTGAAGCTGCATCATTGTCTGGGGTAAATACCTGAGGTTCGTTGTCTCACGCCAAGGGAATCAAGGACGTGGACACACAAGAAGTGAGTTTAAGAGCGGAGGTTTAATAGGCGAAAGAGAAAAGAGAATAGCTCTAGCTCCTGCAGAGAGAAAAGGGCTCCCAAGTAGGACTTCCAGTCCGTGGCGAAGGGCACGGGGTTTTATAGACTGGCTTCAGGAGGTGGTGTCTGATTTACGTAGGCCCCAAAGATTGGTTGGACCAGGTGTGCCAATCAGAAGCTGGCTGCCCCACCCTAATCTTTTATTATGCAGATGGGGTACCTATCTGACCAGGCCATGTTGTATGTTCCTTACTGTACACGTGGTTGACAAAGAAAAGGGAAGATGGAGCTGCGATGTTGGACATGCCTGGCCCCCAGGTAGCTTTTTCCTATTGGCACAGCTGCTGGCATTCACCCGTGCAAACTTCCAGCTTGCTTATCTATGTCTGCAGCTTGATTTTTCAGGCTGTTGTTTGTTAGAAAAGAAATGACTTGGGGGCTGCTTTTCATTAAAAGGAAAACCTTACCGAAGGATTTCCTTACCCTCACTATCTGCCTAAATAATTTCTTTTTAACTCCTATGTCACTTGGGATTACAGGCATGAGCCGCTGTGCCTGCTAGAGGGTTTTTTATCTTTATTCCTCAAGATTTTGCATTTAGATAATTATGTTAAACTTGGGTGTGCTAGGTAGACATATGTCTGCTGATTACCCGTTTAGGAAGAATGTGGATTCCTACGTAGGGAAAAGGAGTCAGGCTGGTGGGACCAGGGGAAAGCAAAGAGATAAAGCAAATAAGCTATAGATCTGCATTTTCTTCATGGTCCAGGATATATAAACAAAAAAAGGAAGCAGATAAGCTATAGGCTTGCCTTTCTTTATGACCCAGGACATACAGCCCTGCCGAGCAAACAATGAACGTAACTCACAAACTTCCTGCTTATCATCAAACGCACGCATCCACTTATCATCAAACACCTCGGGTGACAGAAGAATGCAGGTCAGCTCCCTGCTGCTTTGGCATTATCAATCAGCCCAGGAACCATCCTATAAAATCTCCAGCAAGCCTTTGTTTCCTTGCAGTCAGCTCCTCTTCCACTGATTCTGCCTGTTGCTCCCTGATAACCTACTTTGATACTGTCTTTAATAAATCTGCCTTTCTTCACCCACAGCTGTCTTGGTAAGTTCTTTTACCTCTGTGCCACCAGCCCCAATAGTTGCTGCTCACCTGAGACAAAGAATAAATGTGGTTTTTAAGCAAATCAAAGTTTACTTAGTGACTCTTACCAAGCTTTGTAGAAGGTTGTGCCAAAAGGAGAAGCTTAAGAGATAATGGCTAAAAATAAAAAATGTTACCGCCACCCAAGGGGTTCTTCCTGCCCACTGCATAAAGAAAGACCATGGCATTGTAGTAGAGGAAGAGGTTAATAGACATGAGGCTGGCCACGCCACATGGGAAATGGAGTTCGTACTCAAATCATCTAATCCAAAGCTCTTATATTAGAGGTTTTTCAAAGTCACTTTGGGGGAAGGGGTGGGAGTGGCCAGATAACAGGTGCTTGCTGCTGATTCGTTGGGCTGGAGATGAAATCATAGGGGGTCAAAGCTCTCCTTGTGTGGGGTGCATTGCTTCTGGGTGGTGCCACAGGAACTGGGTTGGTTAGTCCAAGTGGAACCATCAGGTCCAGGTGGAGCCATGGGTGTCAGACATGAAAAAACCTGAAAAGATATCTCAAAAGGCCAATCTGAGGTTCTACAGTAGTGATGTCATTTGCAGTAGTAATTAGGAAAGTTGCATATCCTATAACCTTTGGAATAATGGCTGACAGTTGAATAACGGTGCCACCTTAGCAGGACCCAGACTCCTCTCCTCCCAGACTGATGGCCTCCCATTAGCTTTACAAAAACAATTGAGTTTTGGGCAAAGCCTGTTATTTAAACTATAGCGTAAATGTCTTCCAAAGTTAGCTCAGCCCTATAGCCCAGGAATAATTAAGGGAGAGGCAAGATAGGTGGGTTAGCTCAGTTTACTATAATAATTTTTCTCACTGATACAGTTTTTGCAAAGGTGGTTTCATAAAGATGCCTACTCTCTTCACACATTTGTGAAATGTCGAAAAGTCTGCAAAAACCTGGAAGTTTACTGATGCCTTATTTTAAACAAGGCTTGTCTGGTATGAAAAAGCGAGGGGAAGCTATCAATCATAATTTTGTTAAATACAGTGAGTTCTAAGTTTCTCCTCAAAGAATCTGTGTCAGTATGTTCAGTTCTTTGTTTTCCATTTTAAAGTTTAACTTCCTCATTCTCTTCATCTCCTTGCCCCTAGTTTCAGTAAACAACCTCCCTGCCAGTTCTGATCAGTAGTTCACATCTGTTCCCCTGGTCACTTGCTCCATCCTGAGATCCCTGGTCACCCGCTCTAACCTAAGTCACCTTTAGTCACCTATTCCGTAACCGTCTTTCCTGCCAAAACTGCTCACCCCACCACTCTGGCTCTTAACCCCTGCTGTCTTTAAAATAGCCAATCGGAATTAGCTTAGACTGTGCAGTCCAACCCTAGCCAATAGGGGAACGATGCAGCAGTAGGGGCTACCTGTGTCAGGGATAAGAACCCCTTCCCCTCCCTTGTTCAGGTGTGCTCTCACCATTGCTCCATCTGCAAGATGCACCCTTCTATAGAAGTAAAATTGCCTTGCTGAGAAAATTTCTGTTCGAATGCTATTTCTTTTGTGGCACCGAAAATTTATTTCTAACAATTTCAACACTCAAACACAACCCAACTACAATTTTTGTGGATTATGTTCCTTTTACTTTTTAGGAACAGTTTTCCAATGTTGCAGTCATAATGCAATTTTATCAGCTTTGTTCCTCCTTTAAGAAACCTTAACACAAGAAGTATTTTTACATATTGCTTCATTGCCATGCAATTATTCTTTTAAAAAGTTGTATAGTCTTCAATCAGATAGATGTGAAAGGAAAATAAATCTCAGGACTCCAGCTGGGCACAGTGGCTCATGCCTGTGATTCCAGCACTTTGGGAGGCCGAGGCGGGTGGATCACGAGGTCAGGAGATCGAGACCAGCCTGGCCAACATGGTAAACCCTGTCTCTACTAAAGGTTAAAAAAAAAAAAAATTAAGTGGGTGTGGTGGTGTGCACCTGTAATACCAGCTACTCTACTCGGGAGGCTGAGGCAGGAGAATAGCTTGAACCCGGGAGGCAGAGGCTGCAGTGAGCAGAGATCACACCATTGCACTCCAGCCTGGGCAACAGGGCAAGACTCTGTCTCAAAAAAAAAAAAAAAATCTAAGGACTCCAAAGTCACTAAGCCAAGGGAAAAGTCAAGCTGGGAACTATGTCAGGCAAGGCTGCCTCTCATTTGATTCCTAAATACAATAGCTATAAAGATTAAAAGCTACATACCTCCCTCACAATTTGCCCACAAGGAAATTCCTTTTGCACAAAGGACAGAAAGAATTCAAAGTCATCCCTCTGAGGCTCACCTGAGAGAAATGCATATCTGATTGCTTCCTTGGACCTATTGTTTATGTAAAAATGCAAATTCATGGAGCCAGACTAAATTGTGTATTCAGTGGAAAGCTAATCAATAACTCAAAAGGATGCAACCTTTTGTTCCATAGCTATTTATGACCTGGAAGCCTCCACCTCAGATTTTTCCACCTTACCTGACTGAACCACTGTACATCTTACACATAGTGATTGATGTCTCATATCTCCCTAAAATGTATAAAAGCAAACTGTACCCCAACCACCTTGGGCACATGTCATCAGAACCTCCTGAGGCTGTCAGTGCTTCCCTAACCATGGGAAAATAAACTTTCCAAATCGATTGAGACCTGTCTCCAATACCTTTTGGTTTACAACATACTGTTATTTATTTGACCATTCTTCTACTTGTAGCTATGGAGTCCTGATAAGTAAGCAACAATGAGGAAGGGGCCCCAGTGGGGAAGAACAATGAACAGTTGTTCTGAGAAATGGCTAATCAAACAACAGCTCTCTCCAGGATGACCCTATAAAACTGCCAGCTCCTGCCTCTTTGCAGACAGCTCCTTCTCTCCTGTGCTGCCAGTTGCAACCTTGCAATGTATTTTCATACTTTAATAAATCTGCCTTTCTTTAAGACTGTCCTGGTAAATATGAGACTGTTTTCTTTACCGCCTTTGATACAAGCCCTATCTAGTTGCTACCCGTGACAGTAGCTATATTGTTTATGTTCAACATTTTATTATAAACAATGTTTCAGCTGGGCTCGGTGGCTCATGCATGTAATCCCAGCACTTTGGGAGGCCGAGGCGGGAGGATCATGAGGTCAGGAGATCAAGACCATCCTGGCCAACACAGTGAAACCCCGTCTCTACTAAAAATACAAAAAAATTAGCCAGGCGTGGTGGCACGCGCCTGTAGTCCCAGCTACTCGGGAGGCTGAGGCAGGAGAATGGCATGAACCTGGGAGGTGGAGCTTGCAGTGAGCTGAGATTGCGCCACTGCACTCCAGCCTGGGTGACAGAGCAAGACTCCGTCTCAAAAAAAAGTTTCAGTTAGTATTTTTTGCTGATATCATAGTTGCATTTGTTTAATTTCCTCAAATAAAATTCCCAGCTTCTATGATGCTCTTTGTCACTGGCAACTTTGGTCAGACAATTAAATGAAGCAATTGAAGGGCGCAACAGGATTTTGGAAGGGATGGTACAGGATTGGGAGATAAACTAGAGATAGGAGTTTATAAAATATTTTCAAAGACAGATTGAAGAATAGGAATAAGAGTATGATATTGTGAAATATATATTTGATCTTCCTAGCATAGAACTTCTAAAATCCTTGGAAACTACAAAGTAACAGTAAAAACTCATTTTGTATGCTAATGAGTTGACAGCTGGCAACCCCTATAGAGTTTCAGGATGGGGACTGGTTATGGAAAGACCAAGACATGACTAGAAGGTTGGGACATTCAACCCCACCCCCAACCCTAAGGAGGGGACGGGATTTTAATCAACCATGCCTATGTAATGAAGCCTCTGTAAAACTCCCAAAAGACAGGGTTCAGAGAGCTTCCACCCAGCTGAACATGTGGAGGTTCCTGGAAGGTGCAACACCCTTTTTTCTGTACTTTGCCCTATGCATCTCTTCATCTATATCATTTGTAATATCCTTTGTAATAAACTACTAAACCGAAGTGTTTCCTGAGTTCCGTGAGCCACTCTAGCAAAATATCGAACCGCAAAGAGGGGGTGGTGAAAATCCCAATTTGAAGCTGGTGGAGTCAGATGTTCCAGAGGCTAGACTTTAGTGGGAAGTGGGAAGGGGGAGGCAGGCTTGGGGACTGAGCCCTCAGCGAATGGTGTCTGACCCATCTCCAAGTAGACGGCGTCGGAATTGAACTGGAGGACACCCAGCTGGTGCCCGCTGCAGAACTCACTGAACTCATTGCTTGCTTGAGATGTGTGGGAAACTCCCCTATATTTGGTCAGAGAAGTCTTCTGTTATGATTAGTTGTCGTTGAGATAATAGAAAAAGAATGCACCTTGCGTTTTTTCCACTGATTCAGAGGGCATAACTGAAAGAATGAAGAACTGAAAGAATGATCTTAATACTCTGCTTCGCTTTTCTTGCTAATACGCATTACTTCCCAATATGCATCAGTGTCCTTTATTATTAATTTTTTCCTATTGAATTCCTCCCGCATTAGAATGCTGCTCCATGAGGTGGGGATTTTGTCTGCTTGTTCACTGCTGTGTGCCCAGGGCCCACAACAGTGCCCGACACAGCAGGCGCTCAACAAATGGCGAATAAAAGACAGGGTAAGGCGGAGAGAGAAGAAACAGAAAGGGAAAGAGAAAGCCCGGGCCGCCAGAGCGCTTAATCACACGTACATCCTACCGGGCCTCTCTCCAGCTGGCTCAGGCTCCACACTGGTCCTCCAGCTCCCTTTTCTCAGCGATGGACTCACAGCCCCACCCGGAGCGCTGGAGCGCGGACGCGGCCACTGCGCGTGCGCCTCACCGCGCTAGCACCCCTGCCTGGCAGCCTTTGGGGACCTGAGCCAGCTGCGCCTGCGCAGTCAGAGCAGGTCCTCCCAGGCCTCGGGTGGAACGGGTTGGGGAGCGGACAGTCTAACGGCCTGAGAGGGCTCAGCTGGTCCGGGTGGGATTCTGAAGGCCAGCGGAGGTGGGCTTACTAGGGAAAGGGGCGCAGCAGAAACTACCCGCAACTGAGCGGCGGGACCTGCGGCCGCCCGGGACCCTCGGCCAACATCCCAGCATCCTCTGCGCCGCGCCGGCCCCGGACTCCATTTCCCAGCGGCCCCTGCGGCCTGCCCTAGGGCTGCGGCGCCTTTGTGAGCGCGGCCGCCGGCCAGGATCGAGCCCTGGCCCAGCCCCGGCCTCCAAGGACCGCGCCGAAGGAGGTGCCCACTGGAGGGAGGAGGCGGTGAGGAGCGCGGGATGGAGCTGACGCCGGGAGCGGCCATGCCACCATGTGTGGGACCGTGTGTGACAGTGTGTGAGAATGTGTGAGACATTAAGGAACCGTGTGTGACAATGTGTTTGACAGTGTGGAACCGTGTGTGAGACCATGTGTGACTGTGTGAGAATTTGAGACCGTGTGTGACAGTGTGAGAATGTGAGGCCGCGTGTGAATATGTGTGTCAGTGTGAGACCATGTGGGACAAATGTGGGACTGTGTGTGACAATATGAGACTGGGTGTGAGAATGTGTGCGACAGTATGAGACCGTTGCCCCGGTGTATGCGGGAGCCTTTGACAGTATATGGGACCGTGTGGGACTGTGTGACACTGTATGTGCTTAAGACCACATCACCATGTGTGAGACTGGGAATGTGTGACAGTGTTAAACTGTCATTATGTGTGGACCACGTGTGAACAGTGTGTAAGACCATGTCACTGTGTGTGTGACCTGTGTGTGTGGGATAATGTAAGACTGTGTGACAGTGTGTGTGACTTTGTGAACAGAGCTTGACCGTGTGTGTAGGATTAGATGAGACTGTGACAGTATGTGAGACCATGTCACCGTGTGTGAGGTTATGTGTGGTTGTGTACGGTGTGTGGCTGTTGATATGGGACCACGTGAAACTGCGACAGAATTTGTGTGACAGTGTGTGAGACTGTGTCACTGTATGTGAAACTGTATGTGAACAGAGTTTTTGTTGTTGGACTAAGATTGTATGTGACAATGTTTGAGATTGTGCATGACAGTGTGTGTGATTATGTGAGACTGAGGGAGATGGTGTGACTTAGCACTGTATGTCATCCCGACAGTGAGTGTGACAGTGTGACTGAGAATGGCCTTATATGACCCATTGTGAGAGCAGGGCGGGCTACAATGTGGGGGCATGTCCATAGGTTGCCAGGGGAGGTGCCAGAATGAGAAACTGTGTGGTTTGTTGTCTGTGATTTGTGTGGGCAGGAAGCTGTGTGGGTGCTTGGAGATGCTGGTGTGCTCTGGGGTTTGGGAGACTGCTGTTGTGGTGGAGAGACAGAGAGATTGAGATAAAGGGGAAAAGATGGAGAAAGGGAGGGACGAGAGCTGAAAAGGGAGAGACAGACAGGAGCCTCAGCCTTAAGCCTGAAAAGCTGACCACGCTGGCTGCTTGTCCTCTGGCACAGTAGTTTTTCCATCCTTCTCAGTCTCTGGGGGCATGTGAGGAATTTAAAAAGAAAAAGGAATGGGAGACCTACCATGTGCTGTTTATGAAAATAAATGACAGAAAGATGAAAATTGAGCACTGTGCTCAATGCTTTATGTAGATCATTTCAGAATCCTCCCAACAATTGATAGGGAATAGTTACCATTTCACTGATAGAGAAACAGGTTTGCAGTGGTTACCTAACTTGCCAGAGGTTGTATAGGTAGCATGTGGTGGTTTGGCTGTTTGAGACCAGGTGTTCTGATCCTTAAGCCTAGTAGTTCTTACCACTGAGTTATGCCACTTCATAGGTAATGGCTTTATTCTTCAAGGCAGTAAGGTCTGCTGGACAAGAATTCACGATAGGGGGTTTGGATGACTGTTCAAGCATAGCCTGCCCCTCCCTCCCTCTCTCCTTCTTTCTATCTGAGGAGATTGCCCAGAAAAGTCAAGAGATTAGTTTTCAGTTGTGGGTCGTCATAAGCCAGGACCTGAAGTAGGCCGTCTTGACTCTTTGATCGAGTGTCCACCACACCACATGGACCCTCTGATACTCACTCTGTGTCTAGAGATGCTTTCTCTGAGAAATTTCACTTTGTAGCTTTATCTGTCATCCTTGCAGAAAGGGTGGGAACATATTTCCTTTCAACATCATGATCGGGTGGAAAGAATTAAAAGTTAGAACTGGTTTCCAGTTTGGCTTAATTACTTATTACCGTGATGCCTTGAATAATTACTCCGCTGTAGAGCCTTCATGCGTGAAAGGGGGAAATCCTTGCTTGGTAATGCCATTCTGTAATTGCTGTTTTTGTTTTAAATTATAAATGGGGAGGTAACTTAAACACAGAACATGTATGTTGTATTCTTTTTTTTTTTTTTTTTTTTTTGAGACAGAGTCTCGCTCTGTGGACCAGGCTGGAGTGTGGTGGCGCGATCTTGGCTCACTGCAAGCTCCGCCTCCTGGGTTCACGCCATTCTCCTGCCTCAGCCTCCCCAGTAGCTGGGACTACAGGCGCCCGCCACCACACCTGGCTAATTTTGTGTATTTTTAGTAGAGACGGGGTTTCCCCGTGTTAGCCAGGATGGTCTCGATCTCCTGACCTTGTGATTCGCCCGCATCGGCCTCCCAAAGTGCTGGGATTACAGGCGTGAGCCACCGCGCCTGGCCTGTATGTTGTATTCTTAAGATCCAAAGCATGTGGGAAAAAGAATTGTAAATTTAGATATAAATGACTTGCTCAGTGATACCTCTAATTTACTCCTGAGGTTGGGGAAAGAAGGAGAAAGAGAAGGAAAGGTTTCTAGGCTGATGATACTGAGAGCTGCAGGGCAGGCCTGGCATTTTATGGTTTCTTTTCCTTCTCCAGCTCGACTTTCTCAGGATACTGTCCCTCTCCCAGAGAGGAGCTGAAGGAGTACGACAGAAGAACTGTCAAATTCTGGAATCCTTAAAGCCATGTCCAAGGTAAGCAAGCATTTCTTCTCTCTTCCCTAAAATGCCATCTTATTTTTTAGGTTATACGAACATTTTGTTTTTCTTCCAAAATTCTGCAACCTAATAAGGTTCCATTCATCCAGTGACTCGTTCCTCATATCTTGCTTTCCAGTAAAAGTCTCCAAAAGCCTAGTTATCTTTTTTTCCACAGCCAGCATTTTTATCTTCACTCAAGAAATAGTTCAGCACCTCCTCTGGGTTTAGTGTCTGTTAGAAGCTCTCAAGATGCAAAAATACACTCATTGGCATATGTAAACCTTCATTGTAGTAAGTTGATTCATTGAGACTGAGGTGTATGTTCAGATGTAACCACTAGCATAAATAAAGCTTTTCCATAGACCTAGGTTTGAAAAGAAGGCAAGACAGGAGGGTTATCAGGTGGTCTTAGTCACAGAACAGGGCAAAGTCTCTTGCTCAAAGTGATTTTGAGGAGTGAGATGTGTTGAGTCTTGAATATTAAAGTGTGGGTCAGCTAGGGCAGGGATTTTTCCAGGCACTCCGTGGGCTTTGAAGAACAGTATTCCAGGGAATAATGAGGTACCATTTTAGGGACATTCTGAGTGTCCACAGCTATGTTATTCTAGGTCATCCAGTTAAGAGTAGTGGAATTAATATGTAAAAAATAGCAGAACTTTGTTTTGGAAAAGACTAATGGGAGAGCACTTGAATCTGCATTAAAATAAAAGCTGTATATGTCTATAATAATGAAAACAGTTGATAGTGTGGAATGGAGCCAGAAGAAACATATAATGTTAAGAAACAAATCCAAGTATAAGAATTCCATAAGAATGGAAATCTTCATTCACTGAACATATCATATAGTTATTAAAGGCCTTGTGCTAATTGCTGTGATAAATAAAAATAAAAATAAAGACCTTGTGCTAAGTGCTGTGATAAATAGGCCCTGTCTTTGTCTTCATAGAATTTAATGTATACTAGTTTATTATATGATGTACTGATATTATTTTAAATCAGTGGGAAAGGGATGGATTATTCATTTAGTAAAAAAAATTCTCTGCACTTAGAGAAAAATACATATAGGTTAAATGCATTATATAGGTTAAATATATATATACACACACACACACCTCTAGGTTAAAATATGGAAAATGGAGAAAGAGTAAGGTGAGGCAGATGCAGAAATCAACTAGTACAGCACTGTCCAATAGAACTTTCTGTGATGATTGACAATAGAAATGTTCTATATCTGCAGTGTTTAACATAGTAGCCACTAGCCAGATGTGGCTACAAAGACTTGTATATACTAGCATGACTGAGAAACTGAATTTTTCATGTTAATTGATTTAAATTTAGCCGTATGTAGCTAGTAGCTAGTGTATTAGACAGCACAGTCTTAGGCTTATAAAACAGTAAAGCCAGGAAGATAATTATGGGTGATCTTGTCCAAGTTTCTCATTCTACAGATGAAGAAAAAGAGGCCAGGGGAAGAAAGTGACATGTCCACGTAACCAGTTAGTGACTGAGTCAGACGTAAGAAGTTGTAATAAAAATTGAGGGTCAGTAATGTCGATGATGATGAGTAATGATATGAAAAGGGTGGTAGAAAATGATGAGGGGCACTGTAGCGAGTCTGTGATGGGGCTCATTATTTCACTCCCATGCCCAGAACCTTCATTGCCTTCCTATCTTACTTGGAATGAAATCCAGTGTCCTAACCATGGCCTATAAGGCCCTTTGTGCTTCAGGTCCTGGCTTTCCCAGACCTCATTTTCTACAAGTATTTACCTCTCTTCATTTTAATCACAGTTGTGAATTTGCTGTCCCTCAGACTTACTGTGCTTTTTCTTGTCTCTGGACTTTTGCATTTGCTCCCCCATCCCCCTACATGTTGACATAGCTTGCTCCCCCATTTCATTTAGATTGTTGTTCAAATCTTACCTCTTCATTTAGACTTACCTTGACTATATTATCTACAATAAACAGCCTATCACTCTTAATCACCCTTTACCTTCTTTTGTTTTTTGTGGCATATGTCACTACCTGACATGTATGACCTTATGTTTAATGTTTTTCTCCTTTGTTAGAATATTAAGAGGAGGAACTTTGTTTTGTTCACCTTTGTATTCCTCACTCTTAGAATAGTGCCTGGTTGGTAATAGGCATTCAGATGAATTCCTTATCTGTGAGTGAGACCAGGATAGCTAGAGTTAGCCACCTCTTCTTTCCTGCTACTGATTTGGTAACAGAAGAAAGAAAAAGCTGCAAGTATGATGTATAGAATAGATGGAACCCATTAGCCCAGATGCTGTTTCCAGGACCCCACCCCAGACCTCCCGAATCATGGTCTCTTGGTGGCACCTAAGAAAACACATTTTTATTGGGTTTCCCAGGATGATGATTATCTTTTTTTGAGATGGGGTCTCACTATTTTGCCCAGGCTGGTTTTGAACTTCTGGCCTCCAGCGGTCTTCCTGCCTCAGCCTCCCAAGTAGCCAAGTAGCTGGGTTACAGGTATCCAGGATGATTTTAATGCATGGTTTTTGAGAACCTCTGCCTTTAAAGATTATATTTAAAGTATGCCTCTTGTGAGCAGCATATAACTGGCTAGTTTTAAAAAAGCGAGCCTGATAATCTTAATCTTTTAGTGTTTATTACATATTTAATGTAATACTTATACATACGTGTTTAAAGCTACTGTATTTCTGTTTGTTTTCCATTTATCCCATCTGTTCTTTTTTCCTTTGTTTCTCCTTTTTTGCTTTTTTTTGGTTAAGTCAGGTATTTTTCCTTATTATTTTAGTAATAATACATAATTTTTATTGTTCTTTTAGTGGCTTTTCTAAGATAATATTCATACATTACTCATATGTAGTAATCCTTCTTTCTTCTGTAATCTTCCTCCTATGATTAGTACCCTTATCACTTCCTGAACAGGATAAGATGCCTATGGTGATTTAACTCCACAATATTCTTATTGCTCTATTTATAATTACTGCTTTAGAACTCTTAATTTCTTCCTGTGTTTTCATGCTTCCATTTTCCTTCTGTATTACTAATACCTGAAGAACTCTTCGAGTATGTCTTCGAGTGCAAGCCAACACTTTACTCCCACCCTGAATTGTTTTTTCAATTCAAAAACAATTTGGCCGTATCGTTGCTGGGTCAAAATAGTGTAGTTAAAAATTCTTTTGAGATTAAGTAATTTTGTGAAATCCCGGTCTCAATGGAGAGAATGACGTCTGTGAATCGATTTTAAGAAAATAATTCAAGACCTATGCAACATCATAGTAAAAAATTAAGATTTATCCAGCTGGGTGTGGTGGCTCATGCCTGTAATCCCAGCACTTTGGGGGGCCGAGGTGGGTGGATCATCTGAGGTCGGGAGTTCAAGACCAGCCTGGCCAACATGGTGAAACCCCATCTCTACTAAAAATACAAAAAAATTAGCTGAGCGTGGTGGTGGGCCCCTGTAATCCCAGCTACTTGGGAAGCTGAGGCAGGAGAATTGCTTGAACATGGGAGGTGGAGGTTGCCGTGAGCCAAGATCGCACCACTGCTCTCCAGCCTGGGCGACAGAGCAAGACTCCATGTCAAAAACACAAACAACAACAACAACAAAAATTAAGATTTACCCAACTGAAAATAAGCATGGGGGTTAGTAAATAAGATAGAGCATAATTATACTGTATAATAGTACTCAGCCAATAAAAGTGACATTATCAGTAAGTGAAATATATACATAATCATAGACATTAGTATAAGGAACCGTTTGAGCAGATTATACTAACTATAAATTATAATTGCTTTTAGGAGGTAGGGTGACATGGGAGTAGGCATGGGGGTGAAAGATTTCCAATTCTTTAACTTAAAAAGGGAAAAAATTGGCTGGGTGAGGTGGCTCACCCCTGTAATCAATCCCAGCATCCTAGCACTTTGGGAGGCCAAGGCAGGAGGATCGCTTCAGCCCAGGAGTTTGAGACCAGCCTGGGCAACATAGTGAGACATCATCTGTACCAAAAAAAAAAAAAAAAATTACCTGTGCCTGGTGATGAGTGCCTGTGGTCCCAGCTGCTTGAGAGGCTGAGGTTGGGAGGATCATTCAAGCCTGACAGGTTGAGGCTGCAATCAGCCATGATTGTGACACTGTACTCCAGCCTTGGCGACAGAGCAAGATCCTGTCTCCCAAAAAATAAAATTAAAACAAAGGAGTGGGGGGAAATCACTGAGGGTAGAAATACTGGAAAGTATATTTTAAGTTTCTTTAATGATGGCAATTTTTTAAATTAAATCAAAGTAAATATAAAAAAATGTACAAGGTATTCATGGTCTCATTGGCTGACAGGAAAATGTCAGATAGTTAAAACACAGACTCTATTAGTTCATGTGTGCAGCTAAAAAATGTCTCAAGGACTTTGTGTAGCAAAAGCTGCTTCGCTAATGTCTGCAGAATAAATGATGTGTGTGGAACACTTTCCCGCACAAAATTTTAAAGAGTTTGTATTGAAGTAATTTGAGTTACAGTAGAATTGATGATTAGCAGTGCCCAGGCCTATCCAGCACAAGTTTTAATTTTTAGACCTGATTCACATTCCTTTCCTTCTTTGAAGCTACAAGTCACTTCCTCAGATTTCCTTGTATTAAGAAATGTTTCAGAGATAGAAGCTTTTTAAGCAGCTGATGCGTGTAATTGATATTTCTTGGAGCCATACTTTTGCTTCCTATAACCTCCTTAACATTTTTGTGCATTTTTCCGGCAGTAGCAATTAACATTGACTCATTTTTTTTTTCCATTAAAAAGGTTTCTAAATAAAATCACTGATGTATTTGAGTATTTCTTCAATAGGAGCATTACTCTGCAAAGAGTCATATAAGAGTAGGGGTGATGTTCATATTTGACAACCAACAAGGCAAAGGCACACAGCAGAACTTATCCTAGCTGGGATCCTGGAGTTTGCTGCCATGCTGGGCATTAATCTTCAGTTGCTGAATTCCTTATGGAGAAATCTGGTGTGGTCACTAGCAGCACTCAGTGAAGTAGCTGTTTATCAATGAGTGTGGCAGTATTTCAGTATTTAAGAAATCAGTATGTTCAGGTGTGTACCATTGAATGCCATCTCTATGTCAGCCCAGCTTAAGAGCAGGCTTTGCTCTGTGACATGTCAAAACCAAGATGCATATGCCTAACCATACAACAAGCCCTGATAAGTCTTGAGCTGATTTATCTTGTTAGGAGGAAGACCCATTTTTAATTTTTAGGGAGCAAACTAGGTCTTGTTCCGTGTTATCTTAAAGATCCTTAATTCAACATTCGGTAGTATTATTTGGGAGCTGTACTGTAACATTTTAAAAACTCTCTTGCTCATCAAACAGGCACAATTGTGTATGTTTCTCTAGTGAGAGCTGTAGATATTTTTTGATGCATTTTATTATCAGACTTGGAGACATTCACTAAGTAAATTAATAGTGCTTAAATTACTATTATTTTGTCTCATGTAGCATGATTATAAGTTACCAACTATCTTTACAACTTAGTGGGGTTATCAAGAGCTGTTAGGCAATCATTTGTCGCCTCTTACACACAGTCTCAGGAAAATGTTTATTTCCAATGAACATATGTCCCATATTGAAGTAACTTTTATTGTACTTCTTTGATTCCTTCTTATCAAGTACTGATTATACAGATTCAAACATTTATTGTAATATCACTCTTCTTCTTCTCAAGACATTAGAAGTCATAGTCTTTGAGATCAACTTCATTTTATCTGTGACAAGTTTTTTCTTGTTTTGATCCAGATACCTTTTTGTTTGTTTGTCTTTAGAAACGGGGTCTCACTATATTGCCCAGGCTGGACTCAAGCATCCCAGGCAATCCTTCTGCCTCAGCCTCTTGAGTACCTGGGGCTTTAGGCATGCACCACCACACCTGGCCTGATTCAGATACCTTTTGTGACACCAAGCTCCTGGTCATCTAAACCATATGCCTTCCATTCATTTAAACCATCTACAGGAGAGGAATTTGTGTAAAACAAATGTTTAAAATTCAACACAAACAAGACCTAGGTTGTCATTGTGAAATGTGTAATATGAAATGTAAAAAATACGTGAGATACCTTATGTCATCAGTGAGATGAGATGCATCACTTTGACAGCTGGTTGGCAAATGTTGTCTTTGCCACCAAGCACAAATTCAGTGGCATACTTTCACACGTCAGGTGATCTGTCACTCAGCTTCTTGATTGCTCTCTGTTATGGTATACATTTAAGCCATATTTTTGCAAGTCAGTATATAACTTTGTTTACTGTTTCTATTATATATTTAATTTTGGAAAGTCAATATAAGCATCAAACATATTTATATATATTTTTATACAACCCTATTGATGTCTCTGGAACATTGACCATTCCATTGTACTGAGTTTGGAAAAACGCCAGATTCAACCATGTACACATTATAAAGCTTAACTCAGCCTGTTTCCTCCTCGAAGCTCTTTACTGCCCCAGTGTATCTGATTTTCCAGTGTTGAGAAATACTCTGGCATTTAGTATGAATAACATATTTTATACTTTATTTACAGTGTTCTGTTGTTTTCCAATTTTGTGTGTGTGATAAATCCTTTCTCTACCAGTAGGATTATCTCTCAAATTGTATACTTTCCATGACAGAATATCAAAACAAAGCACAAAGAAGTCATTTAGCAATTACCTGACATGTGTTGCTCACAACCTAAGATACTGTCAGAAAGTTTTGCTATGTGCAATATTTTTCTCTAAAAGTATAGACAATTTAACTTTTTAACTTAGGCTCATGTGAGGATATGAACACTAGTTGAGCAAGAATGTGTTTATGTCATTTCAGGATTTGGTGACATTTGGGGATGTGGCTGTAAATTTCTCTCAAGAGGAATGGGAATGGCTGAACCCTGCTCAGAGGAATTTGTACAGGAAAGTGATGTTGGAGAACTACAGGAGCTTAGTATCATTGGGTAAGGACATGTCCCCTTAATTCAGAATCTGTACATGGGACTGAGCTCCACTGTAATATTTGGGAAACCTCTGACGTGCTTCACTAAATTTCCTTTTCTTGTGCTTCCCAAAATAGGTTGAATTTGTAGAATTGGCAGCTTCATCTTCCCCATTCTTATTCCTCAGCTCCCTCCCATTATTCTCCCACCTTCTTGATGATGCAGAAACTTGATCTTATTTATAGACCTGCCTAATTCCCCTTTTGTTTTTTGTAAGCAGGAGTTTCTGTTTCTAAGCCAGATGTGATCTCATTATTGGAGCAAGGAAAAGAGCCCTGGATGGTGAAGAAGGAGGGAACAAGAGGCCCATGCCCTGGTGAGTGAGAGAGAAATAGGGAGACAGAAGCCATTGCCAGGAAAAGCTCAGCAATTCTGAAAGATTTCAGTTCATAATTGACGTTTCCTGGGTAGGTTTTCTTAAAGACTCAAAGCCTGGGAAGAAATATTGAGGCATCTTTAGTATGAGCTCCTCAATTTGTTCTCTCTGTCTGTATTCTCTCACAAGTTACAGTCTTCTCTGACAGTAATCTTCTCTGATAACCCATTTTCCTATTGTTGGATCCAAATGTCACAGCATCTCCCTGTCCTTGCCTTTTAGTTTTATACAAGTTGCTTGGTTTCATTTTTTAAAAATCCAGGTGCCTGTAATCCCAGCTCTTGGGAAACCAAAGTGGGTGGATCACTTGAGCCCAGGAGTTCGAGACCAGCCTGGGCAACATGGCAAAACCAAAAATACAAAAAAAAAAAATTAGCCAGGCCTGGTGGCACGCGCCTGTAATCCCATCTACGTGGGAGGCTGAGGTGGGAGGATCACCTGAGCCTGTGATCTGAGATTGCGCCCCTGCACTCCAGCCTGGGTAACAAAGCAAGAGCCTGTCTAAAAAAAAAAAAAAGAAAGCCAGGTTTTTCCTGTTTGTTTTGTTTTGTTTTTTTTTCCTTTCTCAGTTACTTATTCCTTTTAGATTGAAGGATTGATGCATTTATGTATTTATTTATTCTTTTACCAAGCCTCATTGACTTTATGTTTTGAGAACAGGATTCTGCTAAATTCTTGGGATTATTCAGAGGCTTATACACCAACAAAGAAAAAAGAAAGCCAATTTTATTTTCAATTCTGGGTAACTAGAAGATGATAACACTTAATAGAAACAATCAGAAGAATAGGTTGATAGGAGGAAAGATGAAAAATTTGGCTGTGGACATAAGAGGGTTATATATATAAGATGAGGAGAGTTCCAAGCAAAGAAATGCAACATGCAACTGGTTTAGAAGATGGGGGCTCAGAAAAATAGTCTGATTTAGAGATGTCAGTGTGAATGAATGAGATCACTGGTCTTAAGAGTTTGAGAGATAAAGCCTGATGCTGAGGCCTTTGTGGGGAAGTGAATCTTTGATAACTTTCTCAGTATCCTCCATGGTAAATGGCATCTCTATAATTTGTCTTTGGTTAATATATATATATTTTTAGATGAGGTCTTGACCTGTTGCCCAGGCTGGAGTGCAGTGGTGCACTGCAACCTCCACCTCCCAGGTTCAAGCAATTCTCCTGCCTCAGCCACCCAAGTAGCTGGGATTACAGGCATGCACCACTACGCCCAGCTAATTTTTCTGTATTTTAAGTAGAGATGGGGTTTCACCATGTTGGCCAGGCTGGTCTTGAACTTGTAACCTCAAATGATCTGCCCACCTGGGCCTCCCAAAGTGCTGGGATTACAGGCATCAGCCCTGCCCCCAGCCTGTCTTTGGTTAAATTTTATGCATTTTAATTTTTCTAGATAATTGTCCTTTTCATTTAGGTTATCAGATTTCATGAATTTGAGCAAAATAATCTACAATTAGTTTTCTTTTATATGTATAATGGTTTCCAATTTTAATTTTTTATTTTGTATAACTATTCTTTTTTTAAAAGAATATATTGGTCGGGTGTGGTGGCTTACACCTGTAATCCCAGCACTTTGGGAGGCCGAGGTGGGTGGATCATGAAGTCAGGAGTTCAAGACCAGCCTGGCCAAGATGGTGAAACCCTGCCTCTACTAAAAATACAAAAATTAGCCAGGTGTGGTGGCAGGCTCCTGTAATCCCAGCTACTTAGGAGGCTGAGGCAGAGAATCACTTGAACTCAGGAGGTGGAGGTTGCAGTGAGCCGAGATTGCACCACTGAACTTTAGCCTGGGAGATAGAGTGAGACTCCGTCTCAAAAAAAAAAAAAGAGTACATTTATTAGGTTGCTCTACTCATAAATCAGTTTATTTTTAAAGAACTAGCTTATGGATTTATGTATTCGTATTCTTTTCCAATTTTGTGTTTTTTTCTGTACTAATTCATAAAATATTTTCTCCTTACTAATTCTTTCCTTCTAATTTTCTTATTTATTTTGATCTCCATAGTGCTGAAATGAGAGCTTAATCTATTAATTTAATTCTTTTATTTAGTAATGAGATTATTAAGGACTATGAATTTTCCTCTAAGTTTATCTTTGTCTATCTCCTGTAGATTCTGATACTTAGTGTTTTTGTTACTGCTGTTCATACTAGATAATCTACCTTAAAAATTTTTTTCTTTCACCCAGAGTTGTTTAAAAGAGAGTTTTCTGGTTTTATTGTATTTGATCAGACAGTATTAAGGAATTATTTACATACAGTAAACTGGATACATATAAATTGTACAGTTTGATGACACTTGCATATACCCATGAAACTGTCACCACAATCAAGACACATTTAGTATTTCTATCACCCCAAAATATTGCGTGTGTCTCTTTCCATCTATCCTACTCTCCACTCCCAGTTCCAAACAAACATGAATCTGATCTTTATTTTTTATTAATTTGCATCTAAAGTAAATGGAATCATACAGTATGTATTTTGTTACGTCTGGCTTATTTCACTCAGGATAATCATCTTGAAATTTATCTGTATTGTTGCATGTATGAATGCAACATTTCATTTATCCATTCACCTGGTGATGGACATTTGGGTTGTTTCCAGTTTGGGGCTATTATAAATAAAGTTGCTATGCAGCTGTCATGTACAGGACTTTGTGTGAACATATATTTTTATTTTTGGGGGGTAAATACCTAAGATGGAAGAACTGAGTTATATGATAGGTATATGTTTAACTCTGTTAGAAACTGTCAGTTTTCTGAAGGAATTACACCATTCTTCTAGCAGTGTATGAGACTTCCAGTTAATCCACATTCTCACCAAATCTTGGTATCATCAGTAGTATTTTTAATTTTAGTCATTCTAAAGGTTGTATTGTGGTTTTAATATGCATTTCTGGAATGACTAATAATGTTGAGCCTCTTTTCATATGTTTACTGGCCATGCATATAACTTTTATGAAATCTTTGTTCAAACATTTTTCCCATGTTTTATTGGATTGTTTATCTTATGAGTTGTAAGAGTTCTGTATATAGTCTTAAAACAAGTTCTTTATCATTTATATGTATTGGCTTATATGTATGCCAATTATGGCTTGCCTTTTTGTTTTTCTGCTGCCACCTCTGTTGGAGGCAAAGTTTGCAATTTTTGTAAAATCCAATTTATTAATTTGTCTTGGTTGGTGCTTCTTATATCTAAGAAATTCTTGCTACTCCCAGGTCACAGAGATATTTTTCTAGGAGTTTTAAAGTTTTAGCATTTATATTTAGCTCTGTGAATGATTTTGAGCTAATTTATGTGTCTTGTGTGAGGTAAAGGTTGAGGTTCATTTTTTTTTCCATATGGATATACAGTTGCCCCAAGACCCTTTGTCAGGAAAGACTTTCCCTTCCTAATTCTATCACCTTGCTACTTTTCCTGATCATCACTTGACCACATATGTGTGGGTATAGTTCTGGAATGTCTTCTGTTCCATTGATCTATATGTCTATTGTCTCACCAGTTCCATACTGCCTTGATTACTGTAGCTTTGTAGTAAGTTTTGTTACCAGATAGTGCAATTTGTAAAATTGCCTTGACTGTTTTAGATCATTTGCATTTCATATAAATTTTAGAATGAAGTTGAGAATTTCTGCTCAAAAAACTTAGATTTTTGTTGGGATTACATTGATTCTGTACATCAGTTGAAAAAAACTGACCTCTTAACATTGGGTCTTCTAATATAAGTATGGTTTATTAAGCCATTTATTAGTCTTTAAAAATGTCTTGAAGTTGGGTGTGATGGTGTGCGCTGGTAATCTCAGCTACTTGGGGGGCTGACTTGGAAGGATTGCTTGAGTCCAGAACTTGGAGACTAGCCTGGACAACATAGCAAGACTCTGTCTGAAAAAGAAAAAGGAAAAATAATAAAATTTATCTTAAGAATATTTTGCAGTATCCAGTGTAGTGGTACTCTGTTAAATTTTTTTTCCTAAGTCTGTGATAGTTTTTTGAGTGCTATAATAAATAGAATTTTTTTTTAACAATTCAGTTTTCTAATAGTTTGCCACTAGTAGGCAGAAATGTAAATTGATTTTTATATTAGCTTTACATCTTATGACCTCGCTAGATTCATTTAATAGTTGCCCTCACAGTTATTTTGTAGGTCCATGAGGATTTTTTGGATGGACAATCATGCTATCTACAAATACAGTTTTTTTTTCCTTCTGATCCTTATACCTTATTTTTCTTGATATATTGCAATGGCTAGGACCTCCTATATAATGTGTAATTGAAGGGGTAAGAGGAAATGTACTTGTGCTGTTTCAATCTTAAGGGGAAATGTATTCTGTCTTTTACTATTAAGTAAGTGTAAGCTGTAAGTTTTTCTTAGATGTCCTTGATCAGTTTGAAAACGTTACTTTCTATTCCTGGTTTGCTGATAATTTTTATAATAAATGGATCAGATACTATTTCTACATCTGTTGAAATGATCATGTGATTTTTTTCTCTTTAACCTTTTAATATGGTGAATTACATTGATTGATTTTCAAATGTGAAACCAATCTTGCATTTTTGGGATAAACTTTACTTGGTCAAGATCATGCTGTTAATATTTTCCTAGATTTCATTTGCACAGTTTTATTAAAGATTTTGCCTTATGTACATGTGCTACATTGGTCTGCAGGTTTACTTTTTTTTTTTTTTTTTGAGACGGAGTCTTGCTCTGTCACCAGGCTGGAGTGCAGTGGCTCAATTTCAGCTCACTGCAACCTCCACCTCCCGGGTTCAAACGATTCTCCTGCCTCAGCCTCCCGAGTAGCTAGGACTACAGGCATGCGCCACTATGCCCAGCTAATTTTTGTACTTTTAGTAGAGATGGGGTTTCATGATGTTGGCCAGGATGGTCTCGATTCTTGTCCTCATGATCTGCCTGCCTCGGCCTCCCAAAGTGCTGGGATTACAGGCGTGAGCCACCACGCCCAGCCTGCAGGTTTACTTTCTTATAATTTTTTTATCTGGTTTTGGTATCAAGATAATACTGGCCTTATGAAAACAAGTTGGAAAGTGTTTATCTTTCTCTATTTTCTGACAGTTTGGATAAAATGGTATTATTTCTTCTTTAAATATTTGGTAGAATTCACCAATGAAGACATCTGGGCCTGAAGTATTTTTTACATAACAGCTTTAATGGATATAGGGTTAATCAGGTTATCTGATTTTTGTTGAATCAGCTTTGGTAGGCTGTGTCTTTCAAGAGATTTCTGTGTTTCATCTGAGTTTTTCAATTTATTAACGTTTTTAAAAAACAGCTGTAGGCTATGTAATGATAACTCCTCTGGTGTTGCTGATATCTGTTCTTTTTTTTCTTTATAACTGATGTTTTAAAAGAACCTACTTCTGTTTTATTTCCTCTGTGGTTGTTTTTCTATGTTGTTAATTTTCTTTCTTAACTTTTTCTTCTACTTTCCTCAAGTTTACTTTGGTCTTTTCCTCACTTCTTGAGGTGACATCTTAGATTATTGATTTTTAGACTTTTAGTTGTTTTCTAACATAAGCATTTGAAAACTGTAGATTTTTCCTTTAAGTACCATTTTAGCTGTATCCCACAGATTTTGATATGTTGTACTGTCATTATCAACCAAGATATTTTCTAGTTTCTCTTGTATACTCTGACCCATGATTTATATAGAAATGTGTTTAGTTCTCAGATGTTTGGAGTTGACTAGGTATTATTGATTTAAAAATCAATAACCTCTAACCTCTGTTGAGGTTAGAGAGGATACTCATCTTGGTTTCGGTACTTTGGGATTTATGGAGACTTGGTTTATGCCCCAGAATATAGTCTATCTTATTTACTGAACACATTGTGTGCACTCGAATACATGTTGTACAAGTGTTGGGTGTAGTGTTGTATAAATATAAATTAGATCAAAGTAGTTAACCCTGTTGAGATCCTCTTTGTTACTATTTTTTCCTAGTTTTGTCAGTTTCTGAGCAAAGCATGTGTTAGTTGCCTATTATGACTATAGGATTACCTATTTCTTACACTTTCAATTTTTGTTTTATGTATTTTGAGGCGTTATATTAGGTGCATACACATTAAAGATTATTTCTTTCTGATGAATTGATCCTTTTATTACTATATGTCTCTATCTTTGGGAATACTCAGTTTTAAAGTCTATTTTATCTGACATGAATATAGTTAGTCTAGCCTTATGCTTACTGTTTGCATGTTACATCTTTCTTTATCTGTATTATTAATGTATTCTTATATGTAATGTGAGGTTTCTATAAACAGCATATAATTGTGTCTTTCATTTTGTTGATTCCTATAAGTTCTGCCTTTTAACTGAATAAGGAGTTCATTAATATTTAATTATTTATATAATTTGAGTTGAGTCTACTATTGTTTTCAATATTTCTTATTAAAAAATATTTGCTCATCTCTATCTTCTTTTGGGATGTTTGAATATTTTTTATAATTCCATTTTATTTTATCTGCTGGCTTGTTGTACCTTTTTATATTATGCTTCCAGTGGGTGCTATAGTGCAATGATGCTCAAAATGTCGTCTTGAGACCAGCAGCACCACCTGTGAATTTATTAGAAACGAAGATTCTCAGCCCTCAACCTCCACTAACTCAATCAAAAACTCTGTGTGTGGGGTATAGCAATCTGTAGTTTAGCAAGTTTTATCTAATTCTGATACACTCTAAAATGTAAGAATCATGCATGTAACGATTATAATATCCATCCTTAACTTTTCAGTCTAATGAGAATTAGTATTCATCAATGACTGTACCTATGTTTTTACTTCCTTATTATAGTTTTATCAGCTTAATTCTGGGTTTAATTAGATCATTGCTCCTTGGTAGTCATTTCATATTTCTTTTTTGACCCATCAGTCTTCAGAATTTAATCTTCATGTTGACTTTTTATAGGGCATTCATGGGTGTGATTTGCAACTGTTTAGAGAGGAAAGTGGAATTTGGAAGGGCACTGAGGCAGCACAGTGGAATTAGCAGCCTCAATTTAAGTATGTTGCCTTCAGATTCTTTTCCTTCCAAATATCATTATCCACTATAATATTTAAGGTTAGTGGTAATATTCCATTTGGTTTCAGACATTTACCCCATTCATGCAAGCATGTCATTCTTATAAGAGGATGAATTAGTGTGGTGTTTTATGTATTATTGATTCAGTATTTATTCCAAAGATACTAAGCACCTTCTGTCTGTCCAGGCTATTTTAGGCAATGGGTGTTCAAGGGTGAGAAAAAAAGTTCCTGCACATGAATGTTTACATTCTAATAAGAATAGAGAGTAAGTTAACATGTAATATGATATTAAATAAGTTAAGTGCTATGAAGTGCAAAGCAGGAGGAAAGAGAAACATAAGAGTGTGGAATACTTCATACTGGATGTTCAGCAAAGGCCATACTGAAGAGGTAATATGTGAACAGAACCTCAAGTGAAGAAGTGCAATGAGAGAAGGGATCAAGCAGATATCTGTGGAAAGTGCTTTTCAGGCAGAGAAACAGCAAGTCTGGTGCTCCTAAAGTGGAAATAAAGTGAATTCCCATATGACTGAAGTGGAGTAAGCAAGCAAGAGAGTAGTAGAAGATAAGATCAGAGAACACCAGGTCATGTAGAGTTTCATAAACCAGGGTAGGAATTTTCACTTTATTCTAAATGTAGTAAGAAACTACAGGAAAATATTAAGCAGAAAAATGAAGTGATCTGATTTGGAACTGGACAGGGGAAGGCAGACTAAGTTCTGTGCTAGGTTAGTAAGACCAAGCAGTTTGATACAAAACTACTCTTATATGAAGGCATCTTAGCTGCAGGGATCAATTGAAAGTTTACATATGGTTGGAGTTTGTTACATAGAAAATGATTTTCTGGAAGACTTTTTTTCTAACTACAGATGTTTACCCATAGAGTTTTATGAACAATATGAACAACCATAAAGTTTTACATGTATCCTAATAAGGATATTAATACTGCCTAGTGTTGTTTTTAGGCCTGGGATTCCAGTGGAGTTTTTAATCATATTAACATCATAAAACTGGCTTATAAAAGATAACTTAGCTTGAATGCAGGATAACCTATGACAAGAGAGGAAAGGTGTTTGAAGTCTGTTATTAACTTAGATATAAAAAGATGATTATGATTTTTAGAATACCACCTTCATTGTTTCTTATATTTACCTTACTGGTTGTCAATGATTATTTCCTTAATCAACTCTCTTAAGTTCTTATTATTTATAATGTCATTATTTTAGAATGCATTATAAGCTTTTAAATCCTTTAACTTATGATGTATTTTATTCACATGTTTTTGTTTTAGAATTTCTTCTAGTGAATTAAATACAAAAGACATTTGTTTCTTGATATCTTTTAGATTGGGAGTATGTATTTAAAAACAGTGAATTTTCATCAAAGCAAGAGACATATGAAGAATCATCCAAAGTTGTGACAGTGGGAGCAAGACATCTTAGTTATAGCCTTGACTATCCCAGTTTGAGAGAAGACTGTCAAAGTGAGGACTGGTATAAGAACCAGCTGGGAAGTCAAGAGGTACATCTTAGTCAATTAATCATCACTCATAAAGAAATCCTTCCAGAAGTTCAAAATAAAGAATATAACAAATCCTGGCAAACATTCCACCAGGATACAATCTTTGATATAGAACAGAGTTTTCCCACCAAAGAAAAAGCACATAAGCATGAACCACAAAAGAAAAGTTACCGAAAAAAATCTGTTGAAATGAAACATAGGAAAGTCTATGTAGAAAAGAAACTTTTGAAATGTAATGATTGTGAGAAAGTCTTCAACCAGAGCTCATCCCTTACACTTCATCAGAGAATTCATACTGGAGAGAAACCCTATGCATGTGTTGAATGTGGGAAAACGTTCAGCCAGAGTGCAAACTTGGCGCAACATAAGAGAATACATACTGGGGAGAAACCCTATGAATGTAAAGAATGTAGGAAAGCCTTCAGCCAGAATGCACACCTGGCCCAACATCAGAGAGTTCATACTGGAGAGAAACCTTATCAGTGTAAAGAATGTAAAAAAGCCTTCAGCCAGATTGCACACCTGACTCAGCATCAGAGAGTTCATACTGGAGAGAGACCTTTCGAATGTATTGAATGTGGAAAGGCCTTTAGTAATGGTTCATTTCTTGCTCAGCATCAGAGAATTCATACAGGAGAGAAACCTTATGTGTGTAATGTGTGTGGGAAAGCCTTTAGCCATCGTGGATACCTAATTGTACATCAGAGAATTCATACTGGAGAGAGACCCTACGAATGTAAGGAATGTAGGAAAGCCTTCAGCCAGTATGCACACCTTGCTCAACATCAGAGAGTTCATACTGGAGAAAAACCTTATGAATGTAAAGTATGTAGGAAAGCCTTCAGCCAAATTGCATACCTTGATCAACATCAGAGGGTTCATACTGGAGAGAAACCCTATGAATGTATTGAATGTGGGAAGGCCTTTAGCAATAGTTCATCACTTGCACAACATCAGAGAAGTCATACTGGAGAAAAACCCTATATGTGTAAGGAATGTAGGAAAACATTTAGCCAGAATGCGGGCCTTGCTCAACATCAGAGAATTCATACTGGAGAGAAACCTTATGAATGTAATGTTTGTGGGAAAGCCTTTAGCTATAGTGGATCTCTTACTCTACATCAGAGAATTCATACTGGAGAGAGACCCTATGAATGTAAAGATTGCAGGAAATCTTTCAGGCAGCGTGCACATCTTGCTCATCATGAGAGAATTCATACTATGGAGTCATTCTTGACTCTTTCCTCTCCCTCACCCTCCACATCAAATCAGTTGCCAAGACCTGTAGGTTTCATCTCCTGAATATTTCTGGAATCCACCTCTTGATTCCATTTCCATTCCATCATCCTTGTCCAATGCACATTAATATATTTGACATGGGATACTCGAGTAGCTTTCTCATTGGTCTCCTTGTACTCACCATTGTCTGTCAGATGTCCACGTTGCAACCAAATTTGTATTTAAAAAAATATGTTTAATCTCATTTCTCCCTCATTAAAATCCCTCAGTGGCATCCCATGGTTTTTAAGTTAAAGCACACATTCTTCAAAATAGCCTAAAAACCTAGCCTCTAACACCTTGTTGCAGGTTACCTTCCAAAGTTTCTATCTTGTGTCACTATCCATCTCATTCTCTGAATACTTATCCAGGATTAAGATACATATTCCAGGATCAAAAAGACCTGGGTTCCAATCTTTGCACTTCCATTTCCTGCCCTCTAATTTGGGGGCAGCATTTTGTGCTTTGTAAGCTTCAGTCTTATTTATAGTATGGGAATAATAATGGTTCTACCTCAGAAGTTAATAGAAGAATGAAATAATGCATGTAAATTGCTCAGCAGCGTGCCTAGCATAATTACTCAAACCATAATGTAAAGTAAAAAGATAACCATACTATACATAGAAAGCCAATCATCTCAGCCATGATTATCTCAGAAATAAAAAGAGATGCAGCAGCTCAGGACTGAGAGATTGTGAAGTTTTTTTTTTATTAGGAATGGTAGGCATTTTTCTAAAAGTAGGTGAGGAGGGTATCTAACAGTAGGATTTACATTAGAGTCCATGATATAGGGTAAGATGGTGGCTTATATCAGCATTCACTGGATATTTAACAGTTCTAAGATGCTAATGTCTTACTTTAAAAGTCTTTTTTTTTTGAAATGGAGTCTTGCTCTGTTGCTCAGGCTTGAGTGTAGTGGTGCAATCTTGGCTCACTGCAACCTCCGCCTCCTGTGTTCAAGTGATTCTCCTGCCTCAGCCTCCTGAGTAGCTGGGATTACAGGCCTGCACCACCACGCCCAGCTAATTTTTGTATTTTTAGTAGAGAGAGGGTTTTGACATGTCGGCCAGGCTTTACTCTAACTCCTGACGTCCGGTGATCCGACTGCCTTGGCCTCCCAAAGTGCTGGGATTACATGCGTGAGCTACCGTGCCTGGCCTAAAAAGTCATTTTTAATAAGACAGTTTACTGAGATGTATTCATCATTTACATGTAAACAAAGGCAAAATCGAAATTAAAAAGAAATCTTGAAACAAGTCAGTAACCAATGATGAGTAGAAAATAAAGTATAAGCTTGAACCCCTGTTCTAAATCTGGGTGAATGAATTATATCAAATCTATGTCATTTAAAATAATAAAGGTTGTTAAATTACTAAAATTTCAAAACTAGTGAAGAAAAGAAACCAAAACTGTAGGTCCGTTCTCATAAACTGGCCCACAAACATGTTTGATTCTGTATGCATCAAGTTTAAAATACATATGAATACCTTCAGCAGACCATGTGTTTTCCCTTTCTCCAACATTCAAACCACTCCCTGATTCTTTACATCTGACCTCTTTTAATATTACTTCCTGACCCCAGAAGTCTTTTGGCATATAATCAATGCAGTGATCAATTCACATGTGACTATAGATACAAACAGAATGACGAAAGTTTAATGGAGGATGAAAAAGAAGACGAATAAATATTTTATCCTTTATATGGTAAGACAGATTCACTATCATACTGATATCAGTAGCCCATGAATTAATTTACAGATTCTACCCAACAAAATTCTAATAAATTTTGTAAGGTTTTAACATGTATGTGTGAACATACATATTCATGCTGTTACACATATAAAGAAAATTATAACAAAAGTGACCTATACCATCAGTGGTTTAACAGTTTTGGAAAAATGTATCGTGCTCTATACAACAATTCATTCTTTCCATATGTGAAAGTTACTTTCAAGTGCTTTATCTAAATGTGGAACAAACAGTGATTAGAGGACTCTGTGACACACTCTAATCATAGAATGAGACTGGCCTTCCTAAACATGAGATTCAGAAGCCTCCCCACCTCCTGTCAACAAGTCATAGATTTGACTGTATAAGAACTTTATAAAGCTTTTATATGATCAAAGATAGTAAAAGATACAATATTTTTTAAACCTAAGAATGGGAGAAAATTATTGCAGCACATATAAACTATGGAATTCATATCCTTAACATAAAATTGCTCATAAAAATCCCTTAGGAAATGACGCTTTTCTCCAGCTCATAGTCAAAGGATATGAAGAGGCAACAGGTGACCAATAAATATGTGGTAAGTACTAAATCTCCCTAGGATCAGAAGAAATACAGTTTAGGCCAATGAAATACTATTTTTTTCAATATCAGATTAATAAAACTGCATTGAAAGCATACAAAAAGAGATACTATGCACTAATTTAAAAGAGCATGAGTTTGTACAAACTCTGGTAGGCAATTTGTCAACTTCAGAATTTTAATTGGGAAAAGTAGAGTTTTATTTTGAAGTTCAAAAACTCGGCACACAATGTCTTTCCCTCCAGATTCTATTATACACATAGAACAATGTAAATGATTCTTAAAAAAAAAAAAAGGTGAGGCTTTTGAGTGGATGAAATAATTTTGTAAAAGGCAAAACAGGGAAGAGTGTTCATGAATTGTAGCAGAAGATGCTGCATGTTATATGTGAATGACCGAAGGGTTTTAAAAATGGAATCTAGTCTGCCCAAAGGATCCCTAGAGAAGTTCAGGCTTGGAGTTGGCTTATGTACAGGCTGTGGCTTCTAAGAAGACATGATGAAAAGCCTCTTAAAGCCTTTGTATGTGAAAGTTATGTCAGTAGCCCTTGCCAAAAGCCTCCTCACTCTCCCCTCTCTTGTATAAGTAAATTGAATGGGATCCTTATTTCACACCATTAACAAGTATAAGTTCTAACTGAATAAAAATCTAAATGTAAATTACTAAAGCAAAACTATTAGAAAAAATATAGTGGGATATGTTAATGACTTTGGTGTCAAACACGTGTTTCTAAAATATTCAAATACCATAAAGGAAAAGATTGATAAAATTGACTGTGTCAAAAATTAGTGTGCTTTGGCTGGGTGTGGTGGCTCACACCTGTAATCCCAGCACTTTGGGAGACTGAGGTGGGTGGATCATGAGGTCATGAGTTCAAAACCAGCCTGGCCAAGATGGTGAAACCCCATCTCTACTAAAAATACAAAAAATTAGCTGGGTGTGGTGGCAGGCATCTGTGATCCCAGCTACTTGAGAGGCTGAGGCAGGAGAATCACTTGAACCATGTGGCAGAGGTTGCAGTGAGCCAATATCATGCCACTGCACTCCAGCCTGGGCGATAGAGTGAGACTCTGTCTCAAAAAAAAAAAAAAAAAATTAGTGTGCTTTTGGTCAGGCATGGTGGCTCACGCCTGTAATCCTAGCACGTTGGGAGGCCGAGGCGGGTGGATCACCTGACCTCAGGAGTTAGAGACCAGCCTGATCAACATGGTGAAACCCTGTCTCTACTAAAAATACAAAATTAGCTGGGTGTGGTGGGGCATGCCTGTAAACCCAGCCACTTGGGAGGCTGAGGCAGGTGATTGGCTTGATCCCAGGAAGCAGAGAATGCAGTGAGCTGAGATCGCGACATTGCACTCCGACTTGGGTAACAAGAGTGAAACTCTGTCTCAACAACAACAAAAATTAGTGTGCTTTTAAAGAAAGTTAAAAGATAAGCAACAGGAAGGAAGAAACACATAATATAACGGACACATGTAAGAACACATATAAGTCAATAAGTAAAGGACAACTAAGCAAGTATATAAATGTGCAAAGATGAGAATGGCCAAATTATGGAAGACATACAGATGTCTAATAAATCTAAGTCTCTGCTTAACCTCATTAGTATTAAGTGATGCAAATTTGCTCATTTATTATTTATTTATTTTGTAGAGATGAGGTCTCACTTTGTTGCTGAGGCTGGTCTCAAACTCCTGGGCTCAAGTGGTCCTCTTCCCTCAGCCTCCCAAAGTGCTGGAATCACAGGTGGAGAGACTCAAATTGAGACAGTATAATACCAGATATTGGTCGTGGTGTGGAGACAGGATTTCTCATCACAGCTACTTTAGAGGCAGTGAAGTTTTTAAAATGCTCACTATAGGCACTTTGTAGGGTACAGTTAGTATATGAAACACTGAAAACAACCTAAATTTCTATCAATAAAGTAATGACTAGGAGTTCTATGCTGGAGTTTAAAAGAATGGGCTGATAATATTGATACGAATTTGACTAAAGGACTTACTGGTTGAAAATGTAAAAATTTCGCATACACTATTGTATATTTAAAAATATATTTTATTTCTAATGCATTTATAGAAGTATGCAAATGCTTAGTGAAAGTTCTGAACAGACACCCAACTGATAAATGTTTCCTCTAGGAAGGGACTGGTATTGGATGTTCTGGTCAAAGGAAGATTTAGTGTTATTTGTACTGTTTGAAGTTTTAAACATCAATGTAATAATTTAAAAAAAAAACTTTAACATGAAAAAATTGACTTTACAACGAACTGGACACCTAGAATGAAAAGTTGGCAGTCTAAGTTAAAACCTTTTTTTTGGAATTTGGAGAATCTCTCTTTGACTTGCCAGCCCTTCCCAGGCATACAGATACCCTGGTAACCCTTCCAATTTAGGCAAACAGACCTACAGTGGAAATATACAAAGGACCCCCTGGCATTTACCTATGGTAATCAAACCATGTAATACTTAAATGGAAACTGATAGCTAAGTATCATCACTTGAAGAAAACCACCAGCATAATAAAGATCAAGAGATATAATTGAATCCTGAGTGGGGAAAGTCATGTAATAACAGAAGAAAATGAAAAATGGATTTTAGCCTGCAATTTGAAACTACAAAATAAAGGGAACAATTAGATAAGAACTAAGAAATAAAAAAATACGCTGTAATAAATTTAATAAAGGTTAGAAAGAAAAGAAACCTTAGATGCATAAATTAAAAAGAAAAATGAGAAAAAGGGACATGGAAATTTACAAGGTCCAATATCAATGTTTTGGGAAAAATTTCACAGAAAATATAAGAATGTATCAAATGAATGATTGAGAATCTTTCTAAACTGAAACAAGGCAAGCATGTTCAGCTTGGGTTAGCTCACTGAATGTTGTATAGGATGAACTAGGAAAACCACAACAGGAAAATCCAGAAATATGCTTGTGAAATTTCAGAATATTAAAGAAGAAAACATTCTAAAAGCTTTCAAAAATGATTAGGTCACCTAAAAAAGAACAACAGTCAAGATGATTTTAGCCCTTCCTCCTATCAGAAATATTGGATAGAATACAGAATAGCACTTTCCAACTTATGAGATAAAATTACTTTGGACCTAGAAGTCTATACCTGGCCAACAATATTTAAAGCATGAGGCCAAATATTGATGTTTTCAGTCATGGAATTTATTTTCATTATCCAGGATATTAAAGGATTCACTCAAGCAAAATGTAGATGAAAAAGGAAGAAGACAGCAGGATAGGCTGAAGTGAACCCTGGCTGTAACCCAAGAAACTGGAGTTGAGGATTACAAGGATACCCACTTGGCAATAAGTGTAGAAAACAATCCAACCAAATTATTGGTAGACTAAGAATCCAGGGAGTCAGTGAAGAAAAACTTTTTGAAGGATGGAATGAGTTCCATTAAACAGAATTCATATGAAGTTGGAGGATCTTAGCAATATGATGGAGATAAAATTTTGTTCATACGAGAAGGAAAGAAAGATAATTACTGGCTCTGGGAAAGACAAAGAAAAAACCAAACTAGATATCATAGTCTTAACGTTAAGCAACTCCCCATGAAATGTTGCATGATTTTAGAAAACTGAAAAAGGAAAATCCATTTGATATGACGATAGTTCCCTTTGAGTGAGTACTAAGATCATAACATTGGATGTGTAGAGGAGGAATGTAATCTTTACATATTACTTGGCTCTGGCTCTTCAGAGAATAACAAATGTTGGTAGTAATGCAATGCTATTTTATACATTTAGAATATAGAAATCACTGAAGTATTATCTATAACATAAATATCTAGTAATGTGAAAGGCAGAATATAGCTGATTGATTGGATGGTGGAAGGTAGATTGGAAAATGAAAGATTGAAGCAAGGATAAGTGGCAATAATCTCATTGTGCAAAGGAGATTCAGGAGATCTGCCTAAAGTTGACAGACTAAGAAAATACAGGTTAGCTATATTTCAAGTTAAAAATGCAACAAATGTGATAAACTCACATGGGATGAGTTACATCCTTTTCTTTCATAAAAGACTTATAAAGAGCGTATAAAAATAAATCCAGAAACAGCAACAGTAGTCAGGATTGATAGAAACCAAACAAAATTAGTTTAGGAAACAGGTTATTGATTCTTGTAACTAAAAAGCATTGAACATGTATGGCATAGTGTTAGGCTGGATTTAAGTGCTCAGACTTATCAGAGGTTTGTAACTCAGCTCTGCTTTCAGTAGTTTCCTTCTCTCCAGGTTCTGTCACTTGGTGGGAAAGAAATGGCATCTGAGGATATTAGACTTAAAATGTCCATAGAATATTTAATCTCAAAAGTAGGGCAATATCTCTGTCTCTCTGCCTCCATGTCAATCCCTGGGAGGAAAATATGATTTGTTTCAGTTTTGGCTGTGTGCCCACTCTGAACCAGTCATTGGGTCCATGGTATGTGGGGTACTCTAGCCAGCCTGTGTCAAGTGTACATGCCTCTTCCAGAGAGACTGAATCACTGAACTGACCAATTCACAAAAAAAACCACATAGAATTGGGGCTGGTTGAAGGGAGGTTGAGAATCAGTTCTCATAATGGCAAAACCTGACCTGAATTGACATGAGGGTATTTATTGACATTGATCCCAGTTAGTATAAACATTCATATCTTTTTCTTCAGAAATATTAATTTGTTCAATTCAGGGGTGCTGCCTCAGACTCTGTAGCACAGGTAAGTTACATGTCTATGGGTCAAATGGACATAGCACACAGTGGCTTGTAATTAAGCTGTCTTGCCAGTAATCCAGAGAAGGTTGCATGATAAAGTAACCCCAGCAGAAAGAGGCTGGGGCTGTGGTGACAAGAATTGGTTTAGCGTCACCTGGACCCAGCATGCCAGGGGACTTCAGGGGAGTTCCTTTTAAGACACTCCACAGAAGGCCTCCCTCACAGCAAGTGTAAGAGATACAACCCACAGAAAGTGAGACAGTTCAAGGGGGTTCCTTTTAATACACTCCACAGAAGGTCTCCCTCGCAGAAAGTGTCAGAGATACAACTCACAGAAAATGAGACGGTTTACATGTATAAAGGAAAGCAGATCTGATCTATAGAGACTGTGGCCTTCAGGTAAGGAACTTCATTTTCCTACTCCCTTATCCTATTCTCTACAGCAGAGTGGTAGACTGGTGTATTCCCACAAGGAAACAAGTTTGAATATATGTGTGAGAAGCCTTTAAAAATATTTACTAACTTCTGCATTTAACAAGATGGAATTAAGTAGTTTCTGTTTGTTTCTCCTTTCTGAAACCAAGTTAAAGCAACAAGAGTAAGAAATGCATGTAGAGGCTTCGTCTTTAATGAAGTGAAGAAACATCTACAATTCTGAGCTTCAAAATCCACAAAGAGGTGCTGCTAAATGTGGTGAGAATCCTGGGAAAAGAAACTACTGCTGCACTGAGGAGCACAGAATTTTCCTAAAGCAGCAGCATATCTGGAAGGGCAAAAGAAAGGGCACCTTGATTGCAGCCACAACATCACTTCAAACATTCTGGCTTTGGAAGCACTCGTAAACTCTATTATAGTTTCAGAGTGTCGTGTGAGTGACAGGAGGGCTTAAGGAGGAAATTCATGGGTTTTAAAATATGGTTTATCATGTAATCCCAGCACTTTGGGAGGCCGAGGCGGGTGGATCACGAGGTCAGGAGATCGAGACCATCCTGGCTAACATGGTGAAACCCCATCTCTACTAAAAATACAAAAAAAATTGGCTGGGCATGGTGGTGGGCGCCTGTAGTCCCAGCTACTCAGGAGGCTGAGGCAGGAGAATAGCGGGAACCTGGGAGGCGGAGCTTGCAGTGAGCCGAGATCGCGCCAATGTACTCCAGCCTGGGCGACAGAGCAAGACTCCGTCTCAAAAAAAAAAAAAGGTTTATCATGTAATAGAGGGAATAAAATACTGCCAGTGATGTGCAAGAATGCAAAGTAAAGACTAATCCTTGCTACTCAAAGTCTGCGCCATGGAATAACAGCATCAGCATCACCTGAGAGTTTGTTAAAATTCCAGAATCTTGGGCCTTAACCCAGACTTAATCATTCAGAATCTGCAGTTTTACAAGATCTCCAGATGATCTGTACACATTAAGGTTTCAGATTCACTGGGGTAAAACCAATTATCTGCTAGTGTAAAGCACTGTCCTTTGATAAATAAGTAGATCAGGAAAAGCTCACTTCATTCAAAAATTGAAAACTCCAGCCATTCGCAGATCTTATCGATAATGGTAGGCTCAAAATTACAGAACACCCCTTCATTAAAACTGAACAAAATGAAAAGAATGTGCTAGCATCATGGAATGAGAAAATTGCACTACCTCATATCACATACTTGAAAATATAATACAGAAACTGTAAGTTCACACTACAACAATGTGCCAGCATCTTTGGTAGTCTCTGCCCTCTGGGAAAAGCAGAGCGAGAGAAAGTTTCCATAAGGGAGGAAAAGTCAGAAGAAAATCTGAAAAAATTTCACTGATATATCCTGATAGTTGTGTGGGGAAGGGGGGAGATGCAGGCAGCAATGAACAAACGTACATAAAATTCCTCTTAAGAATCCTACTTCACTCTAGATAGTAGTTTGGATAGGAAAGACAAGTTGGTAATATATGTTAAATATACCTACGTTTTGACCCAATAATTTATTCTCTAAAAATATTGGTAAATCTTTACAAAAGCATATGTACAAGAATGTTAATTGCGATATTATTTTAAAAAATTAAAAATCCTAGATTCCTCATTATTACCGCCCTCTCTAAATGCTTATCTGAGATCTACACTTCTGGCAAAGATGGAGTCCTAGGGAATAATTTAATCTCCCACCTGAAATACTAAAAAACGACATCAGGCAATAAAATAATGATCCCTGAGAAATTAGAAACAAATGAGGTGAGTCCTATGATTTCCCCAGAAAACTGCATGTAGTTTCCAGGCTGTGGTACAGATCTCCACGAATTAAGGTGATGGAGCTGGGAGTCAGGGAGATCAAGGTGGCTAGAGTTCCCAGGATAGAGAGTTTGAGAGGAGACAGCTCTCAGAAAAGGGAAAAAAAAGAATCTAGTAATCTACAGTGCGTTCCTCTTTTTTTTTTTTTTTTTTTTTTTTTTTATCTGAGTACAGATCAGAATATGGATGTGAAACAACTACCTGAAATTGGGGAAAGAACTTAAAGAACTACAAGGAGAAATAAACAAATCCAGAATTATAATTGGAGATTTCAGCATGCCTCTCAATAGAACATATAAATAGAAAAAATAGTGAGGATATTGAAGACTTGAATATTATCACCAACTTGACCTAACTGATATTTGTGGAACTATTCACCCCAAGAAGAGTAAAACACATTCTTTTCAAATGAACCCAGAACATTCACCCAGACAGACAATAATTCCAGACCTTAAAACACATATCAGTAAACTGAAAAGGACTGAAGTCATGCAAAATATGTTTTCTAACCAGAATGGATTTAAATCAATAACAGAAAAGTAATTAGAAAACACCCAAATATTTAGAACAAAAGAGCACACTTTTCAGTAACCATATTTCTAAGAAGAAATCAAAAGGGAAAATAAATATTTTGAGTTGAATGAAACTTAGAAAAAGGTACATCAAAATGCATGGGATGTACCACAGTACTTGGAAAGAAATACAGTGGCACTAAATGCCAATGTTACAAAACAAATGACTCAAATCAGTGACTCCTATTTCCACCTAACAAATTAGAAATAGAAGAGCAATGAAACCCAACGTTAACACAAGAATGGAAATAATAAAAATCAGAATGGAAGCCAATGAAATAGAAACCTGAAAAACAAAAGCTGGTTCTTTGAGAAGGTCAATGAAATTAACAAAAAAATTGCAGACAATTAAAGAAAAAAAGAGATTATACAAGTTATCAGTATCTGGAATGGCAGATGTGGTATCACTACAAATGATAGTTATTAAATGAATAAAAGAATGTTATGAACTTTATGCAAATAATTTGACAATTTAAAAATTCTTGAAAGAAGCTAGCAAGGTTTACTGAAGAAATACTCAGTTCTATATTAGAAAAATGGAATTTGTGGCCAAGCATGGTGGCTCATGCCTGTAATCCCAGCACTTTGGGAGGCCAAGGTGGGCAGATCATGAGCTCAGGAGATCAAGACCATCCTGGCTAACAGGGTGAAACCCCGTCTCTATTAAAAATACAAAAAAATTAGCTGGGCATGGTGGTGGGCGTCTGTAGTCCCAGCTACTCAGGAGGCTGAAGCAGGAGAATGGCATGAACCTGGGAGGCAGAGCTTTCAGTGAGCCAAGATCCCGGCACTGTACTCCAGCCTAGGCGACAGAGCAAGACTCTGTCTCAAAAAAAAATGGAATTTGTAATTTAAGCCTTCCAAATATTTTCAGATGTCTGTGTTTATTGCAACTTTAATTCTGGTATAGTCGAGGAACATAGTTTGCAAAATAATTTTTTTAATTTATCAATATTTATACTCTGTCTTGGTGAATGTTTCATGAACACTTAAATGTGTACCCTGCCTGGATTGTTTGGAATGTTTTATATTAACAAATGTCAACCAGGTCAAGCGGGTTGATTATGTTGTTGAGGTCTTCTATATCCTTTTTTTTTTTTTGTCTACTTGTTCTATTAATTACCAAGAGGAGTGATGAAGTCTCCAATGACAATTGTCAGTTTATCTTTCTCTCTTTTCAGTTCTATCATTTTTCCTTGCAATTCAATGTGTACTTATTTAGAATTACATTTTCCCGGCCAGGCGTGGTGGCTCATGCCTGTAATCCCAGCACTTTGGGAGGCTGAGGCAGGTGGATCACCTGAGGTCGGGAGTTCAAGACCAACCTGGTGAAACCCCATCTCTACTAAAAATACAAAAATTAGCCAGGCATGGTGGCAGGTACCTGTAGTCCCAGCTACTTGGGAGGTTGAAGCAGGAAAATTGCTTGAATCCGGGTGGTGGACGTTGCAGTGAGCTGAGATTGCGCCATTGCACTCCAGCCTGGGAGACAAGAGTGAGATGAAACTCTGTCTTAAAAAAATCAATCAATAAATAAATACATTTTCCCAGTAAACAGACCTTTTATCATTATGTAATCTCACTCTTTATCCCTGATTGTATTCCTTGTTCTGAAGTCTACTTCATCTGATAGTAATATAGTCATTTCTGCTTTTTTGTTAATGTTTGCATGGTGTATCTTTTTCCCACCATTTTTCTATGCCTTTATATTTAAAGCATGTTTCTGGTAGACAGCATATAGTTGGATACTGCTTTTTCATTCAATCATAGAATCTCTTTTAACTGGTATATTTAGACCATTTATATTTGATATTTTTAAATATATAGATTAAAATCTCCACCTTGTTAACTCTATCCTAATTGTTCTGTTCTTTAGTTTTTGTTCTATTTTTGCCTTCTATGATCTAAATGACCATTTTTAATAATTCTATTTTATATTATTGTTTATATCTCATTGAACATTTTCAGTTGTTACTTCTTTAATTGGAATATACATTCAAATAATATACAACTTAACATGTTAGTATTTTATATATTCCCATTTTCTTCGACATCCATTATGCTTATCATATTTTACTTTTATATGCTGTTTACATGGTACATTTTTACTCTAAGACAGCCAGTTACTTTTTAAGATAAGTTTTTAAAGTTATTACCTTCCTGTATTCCATTTCCGCATCTCTTCATTTCTTTGTGTATCTCCAAATGTCTGCTGTGTTTCATATTCCTTCTGTTTGAAGAACTTTTCTTGTAGAGTAGGTCTTCTCTTAATGTATTATTTTCTCAGTTTTGTTTCTCTGAGAGTATTTCTCTATCAGTTTGAAAGATTTTCATGAGCATTTCATGACAGATTTTTTCCTTCAGCTCTTAAAAGATGCCATTACATTGTCCTCTGGCCTGCAATACTTCTGATAAGTCTGCTGTAATTTTCTTAACTTTGTTCTTCTATATGTAATTTTTTCCCCTCTCTAGCTTGCTTCAATATTATTTTCAGTAGTTTGAACATAATATGGCTGGGGTGGTGTGTGTTTGTGTGTGTGTGAGTGATTTTAATATTTATCTTCCTTGAGGTTCTCTGAGCTTCATAGATTTGTGTTTTCTGGGTTCATAAATTTTGGAAACATATTGGCCATTATGTCTTCAAATATTTCTTCTGTCCCATTTATTCTGTATCTTCTGGGATTCCAATTATGTGTATGTGTTGGACCAATGGATATTTTCTCAGAGCTCTTGGATTCTGTTCCTTCTTGTCCTACCCTACCCCACTTATGTTTCAGTTTGAGTAACTTTTATTGTCCTAACGTCAAGTTCATTTACTTTTTCCTTGACTATGTCAAGTATATTGATGAGCCTGTTGAAGACATTGTTCATCTGCTTATTGAGTTTTTTCATTTCTAGTATTTCCATTTTATTCTTTTTGTTATTTTTTGAGACTGAGTCTCGCTCTGTCTCCCAGGCTGGAGTGCAGTGGCGCGATCTCAGCTCACTGCAAGCTCCGCCTCCCAGGTTCCCGCTATTCTCCTGCCTCAGCCTCCCGAGTAGCTGGGACTACAGGCGCCCGCCACCACGCCTGGCTAATTTTTTTTGTATTTTTTAGTAGAGACGGGGTTTCACCGTGTTAGCCAGGATGGTCTCGATCTCCTGAGCTCGTGATCCGCCCACCTTGGCCTCCCAAGGTGCTGGGATTACAGACGTGAGCCACCACGCCCAGCCCCATTTTATTCTTATAGTTTTTGTCTCTGCTCAAATTACCCCTCTAATCTTGCCTGTTGTGCACTTTTCCATTATAACTCTTAAGATACTACTCATAGTTCCTTTAAATTCCATGTCAGTCCAACAGCTATGTATTTCTGAGTCTAGTTCTGATGAATTTTGTTTCTTGGTGGGGTAAGGTGTTCATTTTTGCATTTTTGTATGCCTTGCATTTTTTTTTTTCCTGAACGCCAAGTATCTTCTGTAGAACAATAGATATGAGGTAAATGGATTTAATTCCTGGAAAGGGCATGTCTTTCTATGTAGCCTTTAGTGTGTGGGAGGTGGATGGGTAAGATTTTTATAATTATAGCTAGGAATTGAGGAAGGTTTATGGTTTGTTGTTGCTGTGGTTATAAGTTCACCATAGGTTTCAGATATGAATAGTGATTCCTTATCTTTAGGGTCAGAACTGGTTTTCCCAAGGGTCTATCTCAATGTCAGGGTGATCTTCAGGTTTAGGTCCCATTGGATTATGCTTCAGATAGCCCATCTATACTAATATATTTTCATTCATTCAAATACTTATTGAATTATGTGTCATTGTACTAAACGCTGGAACTTGTTAACTCCCCAAATATTTTATTACTGTTTGCCATTATTTTATCCATCTGTAATTTTCTCTTTAGCTTTCCAACTTTTGTGTGCCTAGTAAATTCACGTTCTTCCTTTAATACTATCTGCAAAAACAATCCCTGTCCCCATACCTCCATCACCATGAAGTTTATCATCCTCTTCTCCGTACTACCTATGCACCTTTTACAGAATTCCATATTTTATTACCTGAATTCCCTGGTAAACTGTAAGTGTCTGCTGGCAAGAACAGTGTCTTATTAGTTTACATATCCACAGGATTTAGCAGTGATTGGTCCAGGGTATTTACATGCACAACAATGTGCAGCTAAAATATTTGCTAATGAAAGCTGGAAATCTATAGGCATCTATTAAAAGCAAAATACTGTAATAATGGGCTCTCTTACAACAGTCTAGGAATAAAGCAAAACATTTTTCTTGCCAGTTAAGTTTTCAGGACTTTAAAAAAACATAAAGTTGATTTCCTTCTTAGTTTGGATATATTTTTTAAATTCATGTAATGCAAAATAATTTAAATAATAAATGATTCGGCCTATTAGGATATAACTGAGTTCCAAGCAGTTGGGAGGACACATGAACCCAAAGTTACTTTACCTTTATTGCACTTTCACAAATGCCTTTAAGAGCTTAAGAATAGGAGAGAATAGACAAAACTAGATGAAATGAGGATTTTTGACTAGGCCAGAAATAAAGCAGTGAGGATATGCAATTCTCACAAGTAATTCCAAGTTAACTTTAACTTTATCACGTATTGCCATTCTAATGCTCTCTTGAAATCCCCAAGAGGAGCAAGAAATGCAATAGGCAATGAGATAAGCCTGAGGAAATTAGGTGACTGTGGGCAGGGCATTCTCTTGCTTCTCCCTAGTCTTCAGGTGTGTCACAATTCATTTGGGACTGACATGTATTTGTATGGCAGATTGGCAGAGGAATTAACAAGCTAGAGGGTGTGTGTAGAAAAGAGGGGGAAAAAAAGACCTGCCTCTCCATGAGTTACCTCTGTGCTGTTTGCTCACCCATTTGCTCCAAGGGGTGGATTTTTATGCTTGCTTTACAAATACGAAAGAACAAGTTTAAATGGGAAGTTAGTTGTACTATCCTGTATGCATGCTCACCCCTCACAATTTGGATTGTTGTTTTATCAATTGTGGTCAAAGTTAGGATGACCTAACCCATATACATTCCACACATTCCACAAAGTCATCTTAAACTTTAGGTATTCTCAAAAATAACTTTTACAGAAGGAAAACTTAAACAGAAGAGCCCAACTGTGTATGATCCAATTACAAAAAAGTTATCTGATTTTATTTCTTATATATTTGGCACAAACAGCAGAGACTGAAAGCTACTACACATGTTGAACTGCTGACAGGAAAAGAACCCAGTAGATAAATCTAGGGTTTCCACTCCATATATTAGCTGGGGCTGCCCTAACAAAACATCATAGACTGGGTGGCTTAAACAACAATTTACTTCTCACAGTTCTGAAGTCTGGAAGTCTGAGAACAGGTCGCCAGCATGGTTAGGTTCTCGTAGGGTTCTCTTCCTGTTCTGTAGACAGCTGGCTTCTTCCTGCATCCTCACATGGTGCAGACAGCAAGCAGGCTTTCTGATGTCTTTTTTTTTTTTTGAGACGTAGTCTCGCTCTGTCGCCCAGGCTGGAGTACAGTGGCGTGATCTTGGCTCACTGCAACCTCCGCCTCCTGGGTTCAAGCGATTCTTCTCCCTCAGCCTCCCAAGTAGCTGGGACTACAGGCACATGCCACTGTGCCTGGCTAATTTTTTGTATTTTTTTTTTTCAGTGGAGACGGGGTTTCACCGTGTTAGCCAGGATTGTCTCAAATCTCCTGACCTCATGATCCACTCGCCTGGGCCTCCCAAAGTGCTGGGATTACAGGCGTGAGCCACCGCGCTCAGCCTGATGTCTCTTCTTATAAAGGCACTAATCCCATCAAGAGGGCTCCACCCTCATGACCTCATCTAATCCTAATTGCCTCCCAAATGCCTCATTTCCAAGTAACATCACATTGATGGTGAGGATTTTAACATAATTAGTTTTGGGGGGGACATAAACATTCAGTCCATAACAACTCATATTACACCACTTATTGCATACCAGTATTGTTACACGAAAATACCAATGTTTACTCATATAAATATAGATGATTTATTTCCAAATAAAACAATACTGATTTCTCCTGGCTCTGAAATCCTCATTCTTCACTATATCTTGGTTCTTTTACTGATAGCTTGTCTCAGCCATGTTAGACGTTCACACCATGAAGATCATATATCCTCATATCCGTGGAGATGGTACAGTAAGGTTTCTACTGTTACACACCATTATGAGTGACAACTTTATCTACCTAAAGACTCACTTTTCTTTATTCTCACCCACAAGTTTGTCAGCTGAAAGTGGCACCCTGTTTTGCCGAGAAGTTCCTTATATTTGATAATTCCAGATCTGAGAAACAGACTCAAATTCTTTTTTCTGTGACCTTAAATCAGGCTCAGAGCCCTATAATGGACTTCACAATTCTATTTTGTTGTATGTGACCAATAAATTATCTTTAAAACTATGCTGGAAGTAAAATATCAGTAATTTTTTTTTTTTTTTTGACACAGAGTCTTGCTCTGTTGCCCAGACTGGAGTGCAGTGGCACAATCTCTGCTCAATGCAACCTCCACCTCCTGGGTTCAAGCGATTCTCCTGCCTCAGCCTCTCCAGTAGCTGAGATTACAGGTGCGCACCACCACGCCCAGCTAATTTTGTATTTTTTAGTAGAGACAGGGTTTCACCGTGGTCTCAAACTCTTGACCTCGTGATCTGCCCGTCTCAGCCTCCCAAAGTGCTGGGGTTACAGGTGTAAGCCACTGCGCCAAGCCAGTAATTCTTATCAAATGAAAAATGATCTTCATTCACAATGACTGACCAAACTTCTGAGTTTCCTTCAGTTAATTTCAAATCCTGAGGTCAAAATCACCAATGACTTTTGCTCTTTGGCTTTCAAAGTGGGACATATCATCAAATGGTCCCATATACACAAAATTTACATTATAGACAAATACATATTTGCCATATGTTTGATAGCCTCATTCGTTGATTTTATAGATTTAAAACAACCTTAGGCTTTTTCTTCAGAATGTGTATTCTGATGTCGAATCAGGGATGAACTCCGACTATATGCCTTCCCGCATTTACTACATTCATAGGGTTTCTCTGAAGAATGACTTCTCTGATGTCGAATAAGGTCTGAGCCACTGCTAAATGCCTTCCCACATTCATTACATTCATAGGGTTTCTCTCCAGTATGACTTCTTTCATGTAGAATAAGAGATGTGCGCTGACTAAAGGCCTTACCACATGTTTTGCATGTATATGGCTTCTCTCCAGTGTGAATTCTTTCATGTTGGGCGAGGTGTGCACTCTGGCTGAAGGCCTTCCCACACTGATCACATTCATAGGGTCTATCTTCAGTATGAATTCTCTTATGTCGTGTGAGAGATATTCGGTGGCTGAAGGCTTTTCCACATTCCTCACACTGGTAGGGTTTTTCTCCAGTATGAATTCTTTGATGTTCAATAAGAAATGATTGGCGGCCGAAAACTTTACTACATTTATTGCATTTGAAAGGTTTCTCTTCAGAATGAATATTCTGATGTATTTTAAGGTTTGCAGTTCCAGAAAACATCTTCCCACATTCCTTACACTCAAATAGTTTCTTTTTCTTTGTATGAACTTTCTGATGTTGAATAAGGGATGAATGCCGATTGCAGACCTTCTCACATTTATTGCATCTGTATAGTTTTTCTCCATTATGAATTCTTAGATGCAGAATAAGGGTTGAAAGCCGCCTGAAGAACTTGTCACATTTATCACATTTGTACGGTTTCTCTGAAGTGTGAATTCTCTGGTGAAGCATCAGGGGTGAAATCCTATTAAATAATTTCCCACATTTTCTGCATTTAAAAGGATTCTCTAAATGGTGACTTCTTTGCTGTAGACTCTGACTTAAGGCCTTCGCATTTTCAGGGATTTTCTCTCCAGCATGAATTCTTTTATGTACAACAAAGACTGATTTCTTTTTGAAGCCTCTCCCACATTTATTATGTGTTTTCTTTCCATTGTGGATTTTCTTATGAAGTAAAAGGGATGACATCTGACTGAAGGCTTTTCCGCACTTTCTGCACTGGCAGACATTCCCAACAACGTGAATTTTCTGATGTATATTGAAAGACTGACATTGACTCAAGGCCTTCCCACAGTCAAGAATTTCCTTTCCATCATGAATTCTCATATGTAGAATAAGGGTTGTTCTTTGATTGAAGCTTTCCCCACATTTATTGCATTCATGGCTTTTCTTTCCACTGTGAATTCTCTGATGAAGTAGGATGGATGAGATCTGTCTGAAAGCTTTTCTACAATTACTGCATTCAAAAGGCTTCTCTCCCGTATGAATGTTCTGATGAAGTTTAAGAGAGAAGCTTCGACTAAAGGTTTTACCACAGTCATTACATTTTAAAGGTTTCTTCCCTGAATGCCCTTTCTTAGGTTTTATTGGGACTGAATTTTTGTTGCAGCCACTCTTTCGTGTAGGAGCTTTTTGTTGTGCAGAAACTAGTTTCTGGCAGATGCTTTGCCCAGATTTGTTGCATTGATTTGGAGGTAACTTCTTGGTCTCACATTTAGACCCCGAGTCTGAAAGACATAAAGGAATTAAATGTTTCTCCTTTTCCATGCTGAAAAAATGAAGATTCTACAATATAAATGTAATTATCATTATTAATCATAACAACAATTATGATTACCAAAACATAACTTTTTAGTGTTTTATTGTGGTTTTGATGACTATACTAAAGGCTTTACAGAGATATTTAATAACCAGAGTTCAGAAGAGTCTGTAATTTGAAAATGAATAAGTCAAGATTTTATTTATAGGATAACTTTTATGCCATATACGGCACATTGAACTCCACAGGTTGTTCAATGGATAAATGTATGTTTATTAGAGAATGTGTCCAGAAAAGGAAAGTCTACAGAGACAGAAGATAAGTGGTTGCCTGGGGCTCAAGGTAGGAATGGGGATTAACTGAAAATGGACATGAAGAATCTTACAGGGGTGATAAAAATGTTCTAATACTGGATTATATTGATGGTTACACACTCTGTAAATTTATCCAAAATCATTTAATTATATTCTAGATATAGTGACTTTTATGATGTTTACCTCAATAAAGTTGTAGATTTTAAAAAATGTATTCTTAAGATCAAATTTAAAAAGAACTAGTAAAAATTAGAATTGAGTACAGTCACGGGTTGCTTAACAATGGGAACATGTTGTAAGACATGCATTGTCAGGCAATTTCATTATTGTGCAAACATCTTACAGTAGATTTACATAAACCTAGATAGTATAGCCTACTATACACCTATGTTATATTGTATAGCCTGTTCCTAGGCTACAAACCTGTACATGACATTACTGTATTGAATCCTGTAGGCAATTTTAACACTATGATAAGTATTTGTGCATCTAAATATACATAAATGTAGAAAAGGTACAGTACAAATAACAGTTTTATGATCTTATAGAACCATGGCCATATATGTAGTCTGTTGTTGACTGGACTGAAACATCATTATGCAGCATATGACTGTATTTAGATATTTACAAAGGTGAAGACTTTAGCAAGAAGCAGGAAAAGCTCAGAAAAATAGGTAAGAGATTAGACTAAAAGAAGGAATCTATTTTGTAGTAAAATAGATCAATATGGCTGGCATAGGGTGTCAAAGTCCAAGGTGATATAAAATAACTACTTGTATGGCAAACTGACTATAAACCCGAGTGAATGTGGCATGATAAACACAGGCTTTAGAACTATGCTATCCAATATAGTAGCCATTAGTCACCTGTAGCTACTGAGGAATTGAAATGTGGCTGGTTTGAGGTATACTATGAGTATAAAACATATGCCAGACTGTGAAAATTTACTACAAAAAAGTATAAAGTATCTCATTGTAAAAATGCTGGTTATATGATATAATATGTTGGATATATTAGGTTAAATACATATATTACTAAAATTAATTTTACCTGTTTGTGTTAGGAAGTTCTTATATTGCTATAAATAAATACTTGAGTGGGTAATTTATAAACAAAAGAGGTTCAATTGGCTCCTGGTTCTGTAGGCTGTACAAGCATGGTGCTGGCACCTCCTTGGCTTCTGGGGAGGCCTCAGTGAGCTCTTACTCATGGTGAAAGATGAAGTAGGAGAAGGCACATCACATGGTGAAACAAGGAGAAAGAGAGAGTGTGGAGGAGATGCCACATATTACAATGATCAGATTTTGTAAGAATCACTCCCTATTGCTAAGACATCACCAAGGGAATGGTGCTAAACCATTCATGAGAAATCCACCCCCATGATCCAATCACCTCCCACCAGACCCCACCTCCAACACTGAGGATTAAATTTCAACATGAGATTTGGTGGGGACACAGATCCAAACCATATCACTGTTTTTAAATTTTTATTTGAATGTGGATACTAAAGATTTTTTCAGTACATATGTGGCTCACATTATATTTCTATTTCATAGGTGTGCTTTAAAGGCAGACATTACTGAATTAACTGAGGTGTTTTTCATTTAACTGCATAATCTTGTGACACACTTGTTAACTCTATTACCATAAGCATATTATCTTGAAAATATAGATAATAATCACGTACCTCACAAGGTTTTCATGAGAATTAGAAATAATGTGCGAAATTTCTGGCACATGCTATGACCTCTAATCTGCCATTCCAGTATTCAAAAAGCTGAGAACCAAAGTCTTCTTTCCTTTTTTCTTTTCCTTTTTGAATAGATATTTGGAGTGAAACCCCATCTGAAATGCAATGAGGCTATTCATAGCCTCCATTTATTGCTCTTAGGAAGTCTAGTCTTTGTAGCTATCTCAATGTGTTTGATTTTGGGGTACTGCTCCAGCCCCTGCTGGGTATGTTATGCCACACATAGTATATGACCTGTTCACCTTTCTAAAATCTGCACCATTCTGAATTCTGAAACACATCTTGCTCCAAGGGTTCTAGAGAAAGCTTTGTGGACCTGCAGTTGCTTAATAACTGGTAGTAGCTACCATTGTAATTATTATTAGTAGAAGTTCCAGAAAACAACCAGACAAAATAAGGAATTAACACAGGAAGATAATGGAAATGTTTATAGTGAAGCTAGCAGCATCAGCAAAACAAGAAACCCAAGATTCCTCCTATAGTCCTTCCCACCCCACATCCCATTAAGTCATATCAGTTAAGCTGCTTCTCCCTCTCACATTTTCCTAAAACTCTTAGCTTCCCTTCCTTTTCCTTTGTACCTTCCTTTGTTCCTTCCTGTGTGGAATACTAACATATCCCCTCAGCCCATCTCCCCATCTTCAATGTGGAAATCCTTAAACCACACCAGACACCAAAATTAATCCCAGGTAAATTAGTTCAATATAAAGTACAAAATCATTACAAACTAAAATAATATGAAATCTACCCCAAATTCTTTCTAACTATGGAAATAAAAAGAAAAATTACAATGTGAATGCCAACACTTCCAATCACACAAAAATGAAAAAAACTTTCATATAACCAAGTAGAAAAATAAGAGGTAAATAAAATAAAAAGTCTTAGGAAAGAATGGGGAAATATTTGAAGTCAAATGTAATGTCATATGGTTAATGCATTTTCTATATGAAAGCTTACTATACAAGCAGAAAATAAAAAAGTCACTGCTAGATAAAAGGGGAAAGATCATGAAAAAACAATTCACGAGAATAAGTAAAAACAGAAAACAAATGCTAGTAAATCTACAAGAAAGATTTATGGCCTATCCAGTATGGGTAAACCAATATGGATATCCAGTCTATCCACAAGGGCTCAAGAAACAAACTGGTACTTGGGAGGCTGAGGCAGGAGGACTGCTTGAGCCCAGGAGTTTAAGGTTGCAGTGAGCCATGACTGCACCACTACACTCCAGCCTGGGTAACAGAAGACCCTGTCCCTGTCTCCTTAAAAAAAAAACAAACAAACATGGTGACTCACACCTTTAATCCTAGCACTTTGGGAGGCCGAGGTGGGTGGATCACAAGGTCAGGAGTTCAAGACTATCCTGACCAACATGGTGAAACCCCATCTCTACTAAAAACACAAAAATTAGCCGGGTATGGTGATGTGTGCCTGTAATCCCGGCTACTCAGGAGGCTGGGGCAGGAGAATTGCATGAACCCAGGAGGCGGAGGTTGCAGTGAGCTGAGATGGTGCCACTGCACTCCAGCCTAGGTGACAGAGGGAGACTCTATCTCAAAAAACAAACAAAACAACTAAAAAGGAGAAAGTGGAAGAGCCAGATGGCCAAATAGAGCCCTCCAGCGATTGCCCCCTCTGCAGTAACACCAAATTGAACAACTATCCACGTAAGAAAACAACTTCATAGGAACCAAAAATTAGGTGAGCAATCAAAGTATCAAGTTTTAACACTGTATTCAAAGAAAGAGGCACTGAGGAGGGTAGAAAAGACAGTCATCATATGCCTGCACCACCCCTCCCCCAATGCCTGGCAGTGCAGCATGGCAACAAGAGAGAATCTATGTGTTTGGAGGAGGAAGAATGGAGTGATGGTGGGACTCTGCATTGGAACTCAGTGCTGCCCTGTCACAGCAGAAAGCAACGTGGGGCAGAATTTGGCCAGCACCCCCAGAGGAAGCATTTAAATCAGCTCTAGCCTAAGAATTGTCCACCACAGTGGTGGAAACTTGAGTTCCAGCAAGTACCCCCACCACAGACTAAAACACTCTGGTGTCCTAAGTAAATCTGAAAGGCAGTCTAGGCCACAAGGACTGCAATTCCTGGGCAAGTCCTAGAGCTGTGCTTGGCTCAGAACCAGTGGACTTGGGGTACCTGCTACCCAGTGACATACCAGTGACACACCAGCTGGAGTGGCCAAGACAGTGTTTGTATCAACTCTCTCCCAACTCCAGGCAGCACAGCTGGCAGCTCCAAGGGGAGAGGGAAGAGTAAAGAGGACATTGTCTTGCAACTTGGATATCATCTCAACCACAGTAAAAAAAAAAGTGCCAAGCAGTGTCTTGAAGGCCTCATTCTAGGCCATAGGTCCTGGACAAGATTTCTAGACCTACCCTGGGCCAGAAGGCAACTCGCTGCCCTAAAGGGAAAAACAGGCCTGGAAGAATTTACCACCTGATGAATTAAGACCTCTTGAGCTTCGAATAAACATCAGTGGTAGCCAGGCAGTGGTAGCCACAGGCCTTGGGCAAGAATGAGTACTACACTGGCTTCGGGTCAGACCCAGCACAGTCCCAGTGTTGGTGGCCATGGGAGTGTTTGTATCATCCCTTCCCCAACTCTAGGCAGCTCAGCACAGAGAGAGAGAGACTCCATTCATTCAGGGAAAGTAAGGGAAAAGAATGACTTCCTGGTAATCTAGGGAATTCTCCTGGATCTTACCAAAGACCACCAAGGCAGTACTTCTGTGAGTCTACAAGAGTCACAGAGTTACTGGCCATGGGGTGACCCCTAATGCAAACATGGCTGCAGTGAACAAAGACACACCCTAGCCCCTTTGAATACATGGAGAGTCTTCTCTGGAAGGACCAGTACAAACAAGCCCAGACTACAAAGATAAGAATAAATACCTAATTCATCAATGACCAGGTACTGACAAACATCCATAAGCATCAAGACCATCCGGGAAAACATGACCTCACCAAATGAACTAAATAAGGCAACAGTGACCAGTTCTGGAGTGACAGAGCTAATGTGACCGTTCAGTCAAGAGAATTCAAAATAGCTATCTTGGCCTGGCATGGTGGAGCACGCCTGTAATCCCAGCACTTTGGGAGGCCAAGGCGGGTGGATCACCTGAGTTCAGGAGTTCGAGACCAGCCTGACCAACATGGTGAAACCCCGTCTCTACTAAAAATAAAAAAAAATTAGCTGGGCATAGTGGGACACACCTGTAATCCCAGCCGCTCGGGAGGCTGAGGCACGAGAATTGCTTGAACCCAGGAGGCGGAGGTTGCAGTGAGCCGAGATCATGCCATCATTGTAGTACAGCCTGGGGAACAGAGAGAAACTCTGTCTCAAAAAAAAAAAAAAAAAAAAAAGCTATTTTGAGGAAGCTCAACAAAATCCAAGATAACACAGAGCAGGAATTCAGAATCCTATCAGATAAATTTAAAAAAGACATTGAAATAATTAAAGAGAATCAAGCAGAAATTCTGGAGCTGAAAAATTCAGTTGACAAATTAAAGAATGCATCAGAGTCTCTCAACAGCAGAATTGATCAAGCAGAAGAAATAGTGAGCTTGAAGATGGGCTCTTTGAAAATATAGTCAGAGGAGTCAAAGGGAAGAAGAATAATAAAGCATGCCTACAGGATCTAGTATATAGTCCCAAAAGGGCATATCTAGGAGTTAGTGGCTTAAAGAGAAGGCAGAGAGACTGGGGTAGAAAGTGTATTCAGTGATAGTAACAGAGAACTTTCCAAACCTGGAGAAAGATGTCAAAATTCAAGTACAAGGAGGTTATAGAACACCAAGCAGCTTTAATCCAAAGAAGGCTACCTCAGATAATTTAATAAACTCCCAAATGTCAGGGATAAAGACATGATCCTAAAAGCAGCAAGAGAAAAGAAACAACATAAAACGGAACTCTAATACATCTGGCAGCAGATTGCTCAGTGGAAACCTTATAGGCCAGGAGAGAGAATTATGATATATTTAAAGAGCTGAAGAAAACAAAAACCTTTATCCTGGAATCCAGTGAAAATGCCCTTCAAACAGGAAGGAGAAATAAAGACTTTCCTAGACAAACAAAAGCTGAGAGATTTTGTCAACACCAGACCTCTCCTACAAGAAAGCCTATAGGGAGTTCATCAGTCTGAAAGAAAAGGATGCTAATGACGAATAAAAAATCATCTGAACATACAACATTCACTAGCAATAGTAATTGCACAGATAAATACAAAATATTATAATACTGTAATTGTGATGTGTAAACTACTCATATCTTAAGTAGGAAGACTAAAAGATGGACTGACAAAAAAACGGCAACTACAACTCAAGACACACAGTATTAAAATATAAACAACAAAAAGTTTAAAAGCAGAGGAGATGAATTTAAAGTATAGGGTTTTTATTAGTTTTCTCTTTGCTTATTTGTTGGTTTGTTTTTGCAAAGTTAAATTGTCATCAGTTTAAATTAATGGGTTATATTATTTACGAGCCTCATGCTGACCTCAAATAAAAAATATGTAAGAGATACACAAAAAATATAATTCAAGAAATTAAAACATACCATCAGAGGAAATCACTTTCACAAGAAGGAAGACAAGAAGGAAAAAGAAAAGGCCACAAAACAACCAAAACAAATAACAAAATGTCAGTAGTAGGTCTCTACTTATAAATATTAAATGTACATGGACTAAATCTCCAGTCAAAAGCCACAGAGTGGCTGGATGAATTTTTAAAAAGACTCAATGATCTGTTCCCTATAAGAAACATGATTTCCCTATAAAGACACATAGACTAAAAATAAAGGGAGGGAAAAAAAATCCCATGCAAATGAAAACCAAAAAAGAGCAGGAGCAGCTATATTTAGATAAAATAGAGCTTAAGACAAAAAGTATGGAAAGATACAAAGAAAGTCATATAATGCTAAAAGGATCAATTCAGCAAAGGGATATAACAATTGTAAATATATACACACCCAACAATGGAGCACCGAGATACATAAAGCAAATATTTTCAGAGCTAAAGAGAGAGACAGACCACAATACAATAATTGTTGGAGACTTAACCACTTCATTTTCAGCATTGCACAAATCATCCAGACAGAAAATCAACAAAGAAACATTGGACCTAATGGACCTAATAGATATTTACAGACAATTTCATCCAATAACTACAGGTTACACATTCTGCTCAGCACATGGATCATTCGCAAGTATAGACCATGAAATATTAGGACACAAGACAAGTCTTAAAAATCCAAAAAAAGCTTGGTGCACTGGCTCACACCTCTAATCCCAGCACTTTGGGAGGCTGAGGCAGGTGGATTGCTTGAGCTCAATAGTCCAAGACCAGCCTGGGCACCATGGTGAAATCCCATCTTTAAAAAAAATGCAAAAATTAGCCAGGCGTGGTGGCACATGCCTGTAGTCCCAGCTACTCAGTAGGCCAAGGTGGGAATATTGCTTGAGCCTAGAAGGTTGAGGCTGCAGTGAGTTGTGATCGCACCACTGTATTCCAGCCTGGGTGACAGAGCAAGACCCTGTCTCAAAAAAAAAAAACAAAAAAAACTTTCAAATTGAAATCATATCAAGTATCTTCTCTGACCACAATGGAACAAAACTAGAAATCAATAACGAGAAGAACTTTGGAAAGTATACCAACACATTGAAATTAAACAATATAATACTGAATGACCAGTGGGTCAATGAAGAAATCTGTTTTTTTTTTTTTTTTTTTTTGAGACAGAGTTTCGCTCTTGTTGTCCAGGCTGGAGTGCAATGGCACGATCTTGGCTCACTGCAACCTCTGCCTCCCGGGTTCAAGCGATTCTCCTGCCTCAGCCTCCCGAGTAGCTGGGATTACAGCCATCCACCACCATGCCTGGCTAATTTCTTGTATTTTTAGTAGAGACAGGGTTTCACCATGGTGGCCAGGCTGGTTTCGAACTCCTGACCTCAGGTGATCCGTCCACCTCGGCCTCCCAAAGTGCTGGGATTATAGGCGTGAGCCACCACCCCTGGCCTGAAGAAATTTCTTAATTAAAATTTAAAAATTCCTCCAAACAAATGATAATGAAAACACAACATATGAAAACATGCTGCAACCTATGGGATACAGCAAAAGCAGTATGAAGAGAGTTTGTAACAATAAACGCCTACACCAAAAAAGTAAAAAACTTCAAATAACCTAATGATGCATCTTAAAGAACTAGAAAACCAAGAGCAAACCAAACCCCAAATTCGCAGAAAAAAAGAAATAGTAAGGATCAGAGCAGAAAGAAATGAAATTTAAATTAAAAAACCACAAAAGAGGCTGGGCACGGTGGCTCACACCTGTAATCCCAGCATTTTGGGAAGCCAAGGTGGGCGGATCACCTGAGGTCAGGAGTTCAAGACCAGACTGACCAACATGGTGAAACCCCATCTCTACTAAAAATACAAAAATTAGCCAGGCATGGTGGCGGACGCTTGTAATCCCAGCTACTCAGGAGGCTGAGGCAGGAGAATTGCATGAACATGGCAGTGGAGGTTGCAGTGAGCCGAGATCGTGCCACTGCACTCCAGCCTAGGTGACAGAGCAAGACTCTGTCTCAAAAAAAAAAAAAAAAAAAAACCCACAAAAGATCAACAAAATGAAATTTTTTCAAAAACATAAACAGAATTGACAAACTTTTAATCAGATTAAGAAAAAAAGAGATAAGACCAGAGATGCAAAAGGAATGACTGCAACTGATACTACAGATACTCAAAGGATCATTAGAGACTACTATGAGCAACCTAGGCCAATACATTAGAAAACCTAGAAGAAATGGATAAATTCCTAGACACATACAACCTACCAAGACTGAATCATGAAGACATCCAAAACCTGAACAGCAATAACAAACAATGAGATTGAAGCTGTAATAAAGTTTCCCAGCAAAGAAACACCCAGGACCTGACAGCTTCACTGCTGAGTTTTACCAAATACTTAAAAAAACCTAATACCAATCCTACTCAAACTATTCCAAAAAATAGAGGAGGACAGAATACTTCCAAACTCATTCTACAAGGCCAGTATTACCGTGATATCAAAACCCAAGGACACACCAAAAAAAGAGCTTAATATTAATTCAAGAATCCTCAACAAAATACTAGCAAACTGAATTCAACACATTAAACAGATCATTCATCATGAACAAGAACGATTAATCCCAGGAATGCATGGATGCTTTGATATATGCAAATCAATGATATATATAAACAGAATGAAGGACAAAAAACATATGATCACTTCAGTTGACGCTGAAAAGCATTTGATAAAATTTAACATCCCTTCATGACGCGATCCCTCAAAAAACTGGTTATAGAGGAACATTCCTCAACACAATAAAAGCCATATATGACAGACCAATGGCTAGTATAATACTGAATGGAAAAAAAACCTGAAAGCCTTTCCTCTAACATCAGGAAAATAAAAAGAATGCCCACTTTCACAACTATTATTCTACATTCAACATAGCACTGGAAGTCCTAGCTAGAGCAATCAGAGAAGAGAAAGAAATAAAAGGCATCCAAGTGGGAAAGGAAGACGTCAAATTATTCTTCTTTGCAGATGATATGATCTTTTAGTTGGAAAATCATAAAAAATCCACCTAGAAACTATTACAACTGATAAATTTAGTAAAGTTGCAGGATACAAAATCAACATATAAAAATCCAGCAGCATTTCTATATGCCAACAGTGAGCAATCTGAAAAAGAAATCAAGTAATCCCATTTACAATAGCTACAAATAAAATAAAATACCTAGGAATAAACTTAACAAACGCAGTGAAATTACAATGAAAACTACAAAACCTGATGCAAGAAATTGATGAGGACACAAAAATATGGAAAGATAGTCCATGCTCATGGATTTGAAGAATAATTATTAGTAAAATGCCCATACTACCCAAATTAATCTACAGATTCAATGCAATCCCTATCAAAATATCAGAGACATTCCTCATAGAAATAGAAAAAGTAATCCTAAAATTTATATGGAACCACAAAAGACCCAGAATAGCTAAAGCCATCCTGAGCAAAAAGAATAAAACTGTAGGAATCATATTACCTAAGTTCAAATTATACTACAGAGCTATAGTAATCAAAACAGCTTGGTACTGAGATAAAAACAGACACACAGACCAATGGAATGGAATAGAGAACCCAGAAATAAATCCATACATCTACAGTGAATTCATTTTCAACAAAGATGTTACAAATACATATTGGGGAAGGGACAGTCTCTTCAATAAATTGTGCTGGAAAAACTGGATATCCACATGCAGAAGACACTAGACTCCAATCTCTTGCCATATGCAAAAATCAAATAAAAATGGATTAAAGACAAATCTAAGACCTAAAACAATCAAACTACTAAAACAAAACACGGGCAAAAGTCTCCAGGACATTGGTCTGGGCAAATATTTCTTGAGTAATACCCCACAAACACAGGCAATGAAACTAAAAATGGACTAATAGAATCATATCATGTTAAAAAGCTTGGGCACAGCACAGGAAACAATCAACAAAGTGAAGAGACAATCTACCGAATGGGAGAAAATATTTGCAAACTACCCATCTGACAAGGGATTGATAACCATAGAATACATAAGGAGCTCAAACAACTATATAGGAAAAAAATGTAATAATCCAATTTAAAAATGGGCAAAAGATCTGATAGACATTTCTCAAAAGAAGACATACATACACATGGCAAACAGGCATATGAGAAAGTGCTCAACATCACTGATCATCAGAAAAATGCAAATCAAAACTACACGGTATCATCTCACCCCAGTTAAAATGACTTTTATCCCAAAGCAGGCAAAACAAATGCTGGTGAGGATATGGAGAAAGGGGAACCCTCGTACACTGTGGGAATGTAAATTAGTACAGCCACTACTGAGAACAGTATGGGGGGGTTCCTCAAAAACTAAAAATAGAACTAATATATGATTCAGCAATCCTACTGCTTGGTATATACCCCCCCAAAAAATAAATTAGTATATAAAAAAGATCTCTGCATTTCCATGTTTATTACAGCACTACTCACAATAGCCACATGACCATCAACAGTCATGCAGTAGTATTTAGCCATAAAAAAGGATGAGATCCTGTAATCTGCAACAACATGGATACAACTGGAAAACCTTATTTTAAGGGAAATAAGCCAGACACAGACAACCTTCACATGTTCTCACTCATTTGTGGGAGCTAAAAATCAAAACAATTGAACTCATGGATATAAGAGAGTAGAAGGATGGTTACCAGAGGCTGGGAAGGGTAGCAGAAAAAAGGAGATGGTTAGTGGGTACAAAAATACAGTTAAGATGCAATAAATACAATCTACTATTTGATAGCACAACTGGGTGAATACAGTCAGCAATACTTTGTTGTACATTTTAGAATAACTGAGAGAGTACAATAGGAATGTTTGTAACACAATAATAAAAGCTTGAGGTGATAGATACCTCACATACCCTGATGTGATTCTTACACATTATATGCCTGTATCGAAATATCCTATGTACCCTGTAAATATTAATATATACACCTCTATATCCCGTAAAAATTAAAGAGAAAAAAATTTTAAAAGGTGAACTGCCAAGGCTTCAAACCTTCTACTGCATCTCCCGGACAGGAGATCCTGGGCAAGTTATTTAACATTTCTAAGACTCAAACCCTCATCTTGTCACTTGGGAATGACAGAGATTTCTACAAGTGTTGTGAGGACTAAATGAAATGCTGAACTTACAGGCTTTAGCACAGAATCTGCACAAAGTAAGTTCTCAATAAATGCTGACTGCTATTAATTCATTTTACTAAATAAAGAGAAACATTTTAATGGCAATATCCAATACTAGTGAGTATGAAAAATCAAACCCTGTTGCTATTGATGGTGCTGATTTGATAATTCTCCTTTTTAAGTTGTAGTCATGGTTATGATTTATTACAGCAAAAGGATTCAAAGCAAAGTGTGCAAAGGGAAATGGGGCAGACTCTAGAGGAAACTGGTCACAGCTTTCAGGAGCTGTGTCCCTGTGCAGTCACACAGGCTGCACTTCATTCCTCCTGCAACAAATTGCGACAACACACCCACAATTTGTGAAATTTCACAATTGTGAGACCTCGCAATTGTGAGAAATGTTGTCTTCTAGATAAAGACCTAGTGCCTAGGGTTTTTTACTGGGGGCTGGTGATATGACAATTCTTCTGCAAAGTAATTCAGAAGTATCTAGAGCTCTCCCTCTGTGACTCAGTACCATAGAAAACAGGCAAAAACACTTAATGCAGATACGCTGATGTTAATAATAATAAATTAGAATCTAAATGGAAAATAGGACATGAGAGACTAGTAACACAGAACATTTCTACTAAAACAAAATGTGAAAAAAGCAGAAATATATAAACCTTATAACGATGAAATCCAATTTCATTAAATAAACAAGTAATCTGTGATAACTCTATGTATAAACTGTTTTTGTCTTTTCCTTTTTCTAAACTTTGTTATATGACTAAATTTCTTCTAAACTTAAAAACAGTATTTTAATAAAGGATATTTCTTCATGTTGAAATTAAGATGTAAAATAATGCATAACTGTCTTCTTTTTGCACTGTGCTTCCATCTGGCTTCTCATTACACACCCTCAGAACCTGGACGTCACCAAAGCCAGACGCTCGAGGTGGTGCCGTTTTCTCCCAGCCTACGCCAAAATGTTGATCCCTAGCTCCTAGATGACGCATCCCATCTAAGCAGAAACTCAATGAATGCTAAAGAAACAAACATACAAAATATATAATGCGGCCAACCAAAGAGGAACCTATTTGTCAATGAATCCTTGAAAAGTAGCTGAAAAGAACACTTGGAGAAAAGAGTTAAAAAATATTTTTAAAAGAATCACAAAAATCATGCAGATTTGAATGTTATCGTAAGTATTAACAAAGAGGGCAGTGTACACCTTCTCTGAAAGGAAATACGAAAGCAGAGATGCAGGGGGACAGGTGGGCATAAGGGTGTGGAGAGCTGAGCTTCTGGAAACAGGCAGAGGCTGTTTGGCCCTCTGAAGAGGGTCTGGGCCTCAAACCCTCCTCTGCTGCTCCTTCCTAGCTGGGTGACCTTGGGCAAGTCAACAAACCTCTCTGGGCCTGTTTGCTTATCTATAAAGTAGGGGTAATAACAGCACCCACCTTACGGGGTTGTTGGGAGGAAGACCCTGAACTTAGAAGAGTGCTTGATACCTAGTAAGGGCTTACTAAATGTTGCTTTTTCTCCCTCTAGGACTCATACTGAAGAGACTTGAATTCTCTGTACAGGCCTGGAGCCTTTCAGTGGGAGAGGCACACAAATAATCTCTTAAAGAGATTGCCCCCTCACAATCACATGAGCTCTTATGCAGAACACCTGCCTCTATGCTGCAATAGATTGAACGTTTGTGTCTCCCCAAATGCCTATGTTGAAATTTTACCATCTAAGGTAATGGTATTAGGAGGTGGGGCCTTTGGGAGGTGTTTAAATCACGAAGGTGGAGCCCTCATGAATGAGATATCATCTATAATCACCTACAATCTCTCTCCCAGAGAGCTCCCTCACTCCTTCCTCCATGTGCAGACACAGCAAGAAGGTGCCACCTATGAACCAGGAAGCAGTCCTCACCAGACACCGAATCTGCTCATGCATTGATCTTGGACTTCTCAGCCTCCAGAACTGTGAGAAGTAGATTTCTGGTGTTTGTAAGTCACCTAATATATGGCATTCTGTTATAGCAGCCCCAGTAGACTGAGACATATGCCTTGGTTCTCTGTCACTCACCAGGAGCCCGGCGTCTTCTTACTGGCTCTACCATCCAGGGTGCTTTCCCTTTCTCCAATAAGGTGATCACATTTGGTCTCCGAAAGGAAAGACCTGTACGTGGAACAAACATGGGAAATGATCATAAATGTGGGCACCACAGAAGTCAGAGCCACGCTCTGCATCAACAGGAATGCAGGTTTAGTAGCATGAAGGGAGCACAGAGGATGTGAAGGGCAGCTGGAGAATGGGGAGTGTGATATTGTGATTTATAAGAAGAAATATGTATTTGCTTTTCATCCCTGTTTCCTGGCACACAGCTCCTTAAACCCTGGGAATCTCCTGCATATGTGTCTTTTGTATGTTAATGAGAAGACTGTGACTGGGGGCTCCTGGACAGCCTTCAGATGGGGGCTGGTTGCCGATCATGTGATTAGAGGATTGGAACTTTCAGCCCCATCTCCTGACCTCTGGGGAGGGGTCAGAGGCTGGAGGTTGAGCCAATCACTAATGGCCAATGATTTAATCAACCTTGCCTACCTGAAGCCTCCTTAAAAACTCCAGTGGACTGGGTTTGGAGAGCCTCAGGGTTGCTGACCACGTGGAAGGTGGTGCAGTAGAGGGTGCATGCTCTGTGTCCCTCCCCTCATAACTTGCCCTCTGCATCTCTTGCATCTGGCTGTTCAACTGCGTCCTCTGTAATATCTTTTACACTGAGTTGGTAAGCATAAGTAAAGCGCCTCCCTGAGTTCTGAAAGCTACTCTAGCAAATGACTGAACTTGAGGAGAGGGTCACGGGAATCCGCTAATTTAGAGCTGGTCAGTTGGAAGGCCTGGACATGCAACTGGCCTCTGAAGTAGGGGACAGTCCTGTGGGACTGGGCTCTTACCCTGTGGGATCTGACACTATCTCCAGGTAGACAGTGTCAGAATTGAATTGGAGGACACCCAGCTGGAGTGTGCTGGAGAACTGTTTGGTGTGTGTGGGAAAACCTCCAAACATCTGGTGTTAGAGTGTGCGGTGTTGAATTTGGTTGTTTAAATCTCACATGGAAAGGCAGGAATCTAAATTATAGCCAGTAGAGTTGTTAAATTTTAATTCGACAAAGCAAACTATTTTCCTGAGAATTGAGTCAGAAACTCCTGAGGCTGGTTATGAAGTTACTGTCTTTCTGCTCCAGACCCTCACCCTTCTATTATCTGTTTTGTGGTGCCAGGGCAGGGGCCTTGCTGTCTTCACTTCTGCTTCACCGGCTGCTTCCTGTCAACATCCACCAATAGGGGCTTTGTTGGTTTCTATGTCTGGGTTTTTTAGTTCTGTACTCCCAGAACCAGTTTCATCTGGCTCCTTAGAAGTATAAACAAACCAGGCAGCACACTGCCCCCTCCTTCAGAAGTTCTGAGTCCCAGATCCGAGGGGACCTTCCTTGAAGCCCTAAAAACCCCAAAGTCTTCCCTTTGTCTCTCCAACCCCAGGAATGGTGGCAGCATCCTGCAATTACTGTCTCTCTGTTAAATCAATGTCCACTATTCACCTTTCAACAACACCTCTTAAATCAATTCCTTAAATTCTATCAAAAGAGGGCTGAGTGCGGTGGCTCATGCCTGTAATCCCAGCACTTTGGGAGGCCGAGGTGGGCAGATCACGAGGTCAGGAGATCGAGACCATCCTGGCTAATACGGGGAAACCCCGTCTCTACTAAAATACAAAAAATCAGCTGGGTGTGATGGAGCGTGCCTGTAATCCCAGCTACTCGGGAGACTGAGGCAGAGGAATCCCTTGAACCCGGGAGGCGGAGGTTGCAGTGAGCTGAGATCGCGCCACTGCACTCCAGCCTGGCGAAACAGCAAGACTCTGTATCAAAAAAAAAAAAAATTTATACCAAAAGAATTCAAGAGTTACCTACAGAGTTTCCCTAAGACCCAGCAATTCTACCCCTAGGTATATGCCCCAGAGAAATGAAAACATACATCCACACAAAAAATTTGTATATGTTCATAGCAGCATATCAAAATAACAAGAGTGAAAACAACCCAAATGCCCATCTATTAACTGATGAATGGATAAACAAAATGTGGTCTATCCATACCATACATATTCTTTGGCAATGAAAAGAAATGAGGTATTGGCACATGCTACAACGTGATGAACCTCAAAAACATTAGAAATCAAAGAAGCCACATATTTATGATTTCATATGTATGAAAGGCCCAGAGCAGGCATAACCAGAGAGATAGAAAGTGGACTAGTAGTTGCTGAACCTCGGGGGATAAGTGGCCAGGGGAGACAAAGAGTGACTGCTTATGGGTACTGGGTTTTTGGGTGGAAATAATGAAAATATAATTGATTGTGGTGATGGATGCATAACTCTGAATACACTATTATAAAAACCATTTAATTGTGTACTTTTTATGGTTGAATTGTATAGTATGTGAATTATATCTCAATATATTAAGCTCTTTTAAAAAAGAAACTGCAGTGGCTTCCATTTTCCTGACTAGACCCAGAGTGATGCATGTCCCTCAATACGCTGGTTCTGGATTGTGGGGCAAGAAGAGCCTTACCAAGCGAGACCAGGTTCCGGTAATTCTCCAACATGACATCTTCATACAAATCCTTCTGAATGGGGCTCAGCCATTCCCACTCCTCCTGGGAGAAGTAGATGGCTAAGTCCCCAAATGTTATAGGTGCCTGAAATGAAAAATCAAATGTCTATTCACCATGGACTTGTGCTTCCACACGGCTGGAGGAAACGGTGCACACATCTTAAACATGGGAGACACAAGGTACCAAGAATCATTCAGGAAGCATTCAGGGTTCTGAGGCCAAAAGGGGCAGGTGTATTAAATAAGTTAAATAAAATACAATATAAGACATAGCTGTTATTAAAATTATGTTGCATTAAGAACACGTGGCAACCTGGATCTACCAGGCATTTACAAAGTCAAGGCATTCTTCTAAGCACCTGACTGTACTGGCTCACTTAGTGCTCATGTGCATCAGTGATAGAGGCACTGTCAGCGGAATCACAGTATGTTACAGATGAGGAAACTGAGGCCCAGAGAGATGAGAAAACTTACTGCAGGTCTCACAGCTAGTAAATGGAGAAGCTAGTGTTCAGCCCAGACAGCTCCCGATTTAATCTCCTAACCACTTGCTCTCCAAGAAACATGTGAATATGTTACACATGACAAAAGGTTCTTTGAGGGTATAATCAAGGTTACTGATCACTTGACCTTGGCAGATTATCTTGGACTTGACCTGGCCAGTTGGTTATTGGTTTTTGCTGTATTGAAGATGAAAAATGAGGGTCAGGTGGAAAGTGTAGGAAGGAACTGAATCTGGCCAATAACCAGCAAGTCTGGAAGAGGACCTGAGCCCCAAATGAGAACACAGCCGGCTGACACCTTGATTTCAGCCCTGTGAACTCCAAAGCAGATGACCCAGCTAAACCATGTTGTGCCTGGACGCCAACCACAAAACTGCATGATAATAAACACATGCTGTTTTGAGCTGCCAAGTTTGCAGCTAATCTGTTACAGCAGCAAGGGGCAACTAATACACCCAACTGAAAGCAAACACGCTTGTTATGGGAAACTGCATTTGAGATGCCTGTTGTAAAAACCACTCAATGATTGACAGTCGTGGAGCATGCTGACCACAGGAGGCTACACATACAACCTCACTGCCTGCACCAGTGCAGTCAATGGAATAGCAGGGCTATGTGGTGCCTTTTAGTCTTGGGACCTTAGTTAAAGAGATTTCCTCCATGTAAATATGGGTTTTACAAGGAGAAACAAAACCACACAACAAGACTAACTCCAGAGCACATGTCAAGTCCCCTCTGCTACTGCAGGCCCCACCTGGGCATTCATCAAATCTCCATGCTGAGAAATCACAGTGGCTCTCATCTTCCTCCACGGAGGACATTTCTCCTGGGGAGGGCATTTCTCCTGGCACTGGCAAAGCCCCTGGGAATGCTGAACAAACAGGCCAGTGGCCATGTGCACACTGGGAATGGAGAGAGGCTCGCTGGGCAGTTTCCTGGCTGCTGGGCCCTTCTCAGGTTCTCATCCCCCATGGCAACGGGAGAAAACCAAGGACTAGGTGTTGGATGGATCTCCAACAGGCAACAAGTCTCCATGGAAGGAAAGCAAATGGTCCACATCTCACAAGACACAATGGGGTGTTCCGGAAGGAAGAGGAATTGCCACTTACCTTGGATTTGGATTTCCCCCGTGCAGAAGGCATCCTTTCCTCCCCCTTTAGAGTCCACACTGAGAGATGGGCACAGAGCTGGTAAGGCAGGGCTGTGGGGAGAAGACAGGTCATGAGGCCAACTGGGCCTTTTGGGCAGTGCCAGAGTCCACAGGCCCCTACCTAACCTGGAGACACACACACACACGACACACATGCACACATATGCACGTGCACACACACACACAGATGTCAGAACACCTGGCGCATTCCTGTCGCCCCTCACCTGCTCACGGTCAGGGAAGGGCACGGCCAACCCTTTTTGTGCCTAAGATCATAGCAGGTTCTTGGTCAGGAGGCAAATAAGGACTGTACAGACCTCTGGCCATCCATCTGACAAGTATTTACTGAGCACCTACTGGGTGTCCAGCTGTCCCAGGTACTGGGGAGAGAGCAGTGAGTTAGAGTGGAAGAGTGCCGGCTCCCAAGCACCTTACATTCCAGTAGGGAAAGCAAGTCCATATAAAGCACAATGATGGTCATGGTCATTGCTATGAATAATAAACAGGCCAGGGCAGGAGTTAGAGTCGTGGAATGGTCAGGGAAGGTGTCTCTGAGGAGGTCACATTGAGCTGAGGTCTAAATAGGAGAGCATGAGCCATGTGGGTGCTAGGGGAAGAGCATTCCAGGTAGAGGCACAGCAGGTGCCAGCGTCGTGGGCGGGCGCAGGCTAGGTGTGAGGAGAGCAAGGTCTGTGTACTGAGGCAGAGTGAGTGCGGCGGGGAGGGTGGGCTAAGGCAGAAGGGGCCGGATCATGAAGGGGGTGCTGAGCAGCTGGGATTTGATCTCAAGTGTGACATCACTGGGCGAGGAGGGGGAGCTGAGCAGGGGAGTGACACCATCAGACAACATTTAACAAAAATTTGTGGCATGTCTATATGGTGGGTAAACTGTGTGTTAGAAGAGGGAGCAGGAGTGAGGACAGAACTCACTAGGTAGCTTTGCAGAAATCCGGGGAAGATGTTGGTGGCATGACTAGGGTGGGTGGAGTGGAGGAAGGAAGATGTGGTCAGATCGCCTCCTCAAGAGGGCCCCTCTATCCACCCATCTCAAAGAATCTCTGCCCTGTATCAGTCTATACCTATGCTGTCCAGTGTGAATGCCACTAGCCACATATGAAAACTGAGCACGGGAAATAAGACTAGCGGAACTGAGGAACTCATTTTCTTCCCTTTTTTTTTCTTTTGAGACAGGGTCTTGCTCTGTTGCCCAGGCGGGAATGCAGTGGTGTGATCTTGGCTCACTGCAGCCTCAACCTCCCCAGCTCAAGCGATCCTCCCACCTCAGCCTTCCAAGTAGCTGGGACCACAGGCACCCGCCACCACACTCAGCTAATTTTTGTATTTTTCAGAGACAGAGTTTTGCCATGTTGCCCAGGCTGGTCTCAAACTCCTGGGCTCAAGCAATCAGCCCGCCTAGGCCTTCCAAAGTGCTGGGATTACAGACATGAGCAACTGTGCCCAGCCTGGAACTCATTTTCATTCCAATCTATTCACTATTAAAACAATAATAAAATAAAATTTAAAATTATTGCTAAAATTATTAAAATTTACTGTAAATTTAAAATGAAAAACTGATACTCAATTTGGTTACCGTAAAACTTTAAAGTATGTCTGGAACAACTCGGGTATGTGACTCTGCTTTTCCAAAGGTTTTATGAAATTAAGTACAGATCAGGTATCTCCACTGAAAATTAAGGGTCTAGATGGACCGTGTGTATAAAATTTGTATCAGATTTCAAAGACTCAGTATGAAAAAATGTAAACTATCAGTATGAAAAAATAACTATTTCATTGATAACTGTTTATATTGGCTACATGTTGAAATGTTAATATTTTGATATAGTCAGTTAAATGTTATTAAAATTAACTTTAATGGGCCAGGCACAGTGGCTCATGCCTGCAGTCCCAATGCTTTGAGGCTGATGCAGGAGGATCACCTGAGCCTAAGAGTTTGAGAGCAACCTGAGCAATGCAGTGAGACCCTGTCTCTATAAAACATTAAAAAATTAGCTGAGTGTGGTGGTGTGTGCCTGTAGTCCTAGCTACTTGGGAGGCTGAGATGGGAGGATTGCTTGAGCCTGGGAGGCAGAGGTTGAGGTGGGCCAAGATCATGCCACTGCAGTCCAGCCTGGGTAGCAGAGTGAGACCCTGTCTCAAAAACAAAGCAAAACAAAACAAAATTAACTTTAATGATAAATGTGTTGCTTTTTATCCTTTTCAATGTAGCCTCTGGAAAATGTAAAATTATCAGCCTCACATCATGTTTCTGTGGGGCAGTGCTGCCGCATGCTCTCTTATTGTATTGCCCCATTTTCCACATAGCACTTACCGCTTTCTGAAAACAGCTTGTTTATGTGGGTGTTTATGTGGGTAGTACCTCCCCACTCCCTAAACACACACAATGATCTAGGCTGGAAAGCAGAGACTTTGTTTTGTTCACCGCTCTACTCCCAGGGCTGAGAACCTACCTAGCACAGAGCAGGTGCTCAATAAACACTTGTTGACTAACTCAACCAAATCCTCAGTGTGCTGAAACCCCATCCCAGAGACACAGTTCTGCTGCAGCCATTCCCTGGCCCTCCACATTTGTCTTTGGAGAGGACAGAAATGGGGACATACTTTTCACTTCCCTTACTGTGGAAAGCTTGACATCTTGAGAAAATGATACAACGAATGCCTAATTACTCTTCACCAAATGTTAACATTTTTCCTACCCTTTTTTATAAAAAGGCAGTTGTCTGAAAGTTGTAGAATGACAGTTCATCCCTAAATGTTCCAGCACACGCCTCCAAAGAATGCCATCGTCATACCCTGCTGCCAACAACAGCAGAAATATCCCCAAAAGCTTTTTGTGACTTTGTAATGAAAAAAGTACAGCAGGATACAGCCTGGAAAATGGAAATAATGGATGTTCCCTCTACAGATGTTTGTTTCGTCCCCGTAGGGGTGGAGGTAGAAGAAGATAAATAAATCCAAGGCCATCAGGCTTGAGTTCAGAGTTAGGTAACGGATATGTTTTGATACAAAACATGGATCCTAAGATGGCCTTGTCCTATTTAAGAGAAGCTAGGCAGAAGAATGCTTGTATTATTACATTTCTCTCTTTGTAGGATGAAGTTGTAGTAAGAATATGAATACTAAGATGAATTATTAACAAGATGAATAAATGTTCCACGTGCTAAGCAACACTGAGGATTATCATTTCAATTCTCACATCTGGTGGCAAGTCCAGTTCTGACGCCGTTTTCCAGATGGGAAGGTGGAAGCACAGAGAGGAAGGAATCACTTGCCCAACGTCATAAGGTAGACCAGTGGCAGAGCCAGGGTTCAAACCTAGACATTTGCCCCAAATGCCTGGCTCTTAACCATACTGTGTGGCACCCTCCCCTCTGCCCATGTCAGAGGAAACAAGCTGAGCAGAGAAGACCAGCAGGGCAGGCTTAAGGCTGCTCTCCCAAGAGGCCTGTGTGCAGGGTCAGCCCCAGGCTGGCATCTAAGGACCTGGCTGGGAGACCATTCCCTACATGGATATAAAACTTTTCCTGATTGTTAAGAATACCTTCAGCTTCACTGTGTTGTGCAGGGAGCATACAATTTACGTCTTATGTTGAACCCCTGCTTTCCTCCTGGGAGTCTGCAATTTTGTTATCTGCCAACCAGAGGATGCCGACGTAACCAGCTCACAATAACAAATGTGGACACTGAGTCTCTAATGGGCATGCTGTGTAGACAGCACCTCGCATGTGTTGTTCTAACTCGTTACTAAGGGAATTAGTATGTCACTCAGGACTGCACTGGGAGAGGACTACGGGGAGCCTGGCCCTGGCTTCCCCAGGCTCTGCTCTGTGCACCCTTCCCTTTGCTGATACTGCTCTGCATTTTTTGGCTGTAATAAATCATTAGCTGTGAGCATGACTACAGGTTGGGTCCTGGGAGGCCCTCGAGAATTCTGGAACCTGGGAGGTGGCCCTGCAGACTCCGAAACATAAGCCAGTAAGAGGTAACCCCCACTCTATCACACCCCTCAGCTGTATCAGCCTTAGAATGAGGATCCAGCGAACAGTCATTCTGCAACAGATGGAGTTGAGGTGGGCACATGATCAATGTCCTGGCCCCAATGGGAGGCAGCTGGAGGTGTGGCTTTCCAGCCCCTCAGGATGGTGCCCTGAGCCACACCCCACTTCTCTGGTGCTCTTGTTAGAGGGACCCCTGGTTACCAGGCCTCTGGTTTAATAAAACATGACTAGAGTGACTCTGTCTTAAAGTGAGTAGCTAGGCGCTCACAAGGCCCCTGCTATAAGGTTAATGCTTACAGTATGAAAGTAGCCACATCCTGAGCTGACCACCTATTACAATTACAGAAAATTTATAGACACACAGAACATCTCCCACCAAGCCTGCAGAATGTCCAGATGTCCTGAGAGTGCAGCCCCCTTTACTCAGAGATAACATCAATGACCAGACTTAGGCTGAAGGATGAATGGTCATTGATAGCACAAATAGCCCTACCTTTAGTGAGTGCATCTGCACATTCCAGGTTTAATGACAGCTCCTTACAGTTTCCCATTCCTTCTCCTGCTTTCTGAGAACACCCTACTCTGTAACAGAGTAGTTTCCAATAAACTTGCTTCTTTCACTGTGCTCTGTGACTCACCCTGAATTCCTTCCTGTGCAAGATCCAAGAACCCTCTCTTATGGTCTGGATTGGGACCCTCTTTTCCAGCAACACTCACTGGGCAAGAAGGGGCGGGGTCCCATGCAGGTGAGCCATGGTCCAGGAGGGGCCACTAATCAGCACTGTGTGCCATGCCGGCCACATCAGGCTAAGGGGAATACTTGACTTCATCTGCCTGGGAATGGGGTGGGGGGGAATGAGGGCACTGGGGGCATTAGTGACTGTGGTAGACCAGAGTTATGGCCACCCCCCCAAAGATATGGACATCCTCATCTTCAGAACCCATGAATATGGCACCTTACACAGCAAAAGGAACTTTGCAGATGTGATGAAGTTAAGGATCTTGGGGGCGGGGGAGATTATCCTGAAAATGGAAAACACGCAAACCGTTTTTCCTCTGCTGTCACACCACAACAATCCATGACCACATGTGTGAGGAGTTTTCCCCACACACCAAGCAAGCAATCATTTCTGCAGCGGACCCCAGCTGGGTGTCCTCCAACTCAATTCTGACACTATGTTCCTGGGGACAGAATCAGATCCCAGAGCTTGAGGTCTCAGCCCCCAAGACTGCCCCACCTGCCCCACCTTCAGATACCAGTTGCAAGTCTGGACTTCAGGAATGTTTGACTGACTGGCTTTAAGTTGGGGTTCCCACAATCCCCTTTTGGGTTCAATTATTAATAATTTGCTAAAGCAGCTTACAGAACTCAGGCAAATACTGACATTTACTGGTTGATTATGAAGGCTATTCCGAAGAATACAGAGAAAGAAATGTGTAGAAATACAAGGTATGTGTGAGGTGGTGTGGAGCTTCCACGCCTTCCTTGGGAACCCTCCAGGAACCTCCATGTGTTCAGCTATCCAGAAGCTCTTCAAACCCTGTCCTTCTGAGTTTTTATGGTGGCTTCATTACACAGGCAAGATTAAACTACTGGCCCTTGGTGATCAACTTAACCTTTAGTCTTTCTCCCCTCCCCAGAGGTTGAAGGGTGGAGCTCAACGTCCCAACTGTCTAGTCCTGCCTTGGTCTTCCTGGTGACCAACCCTATCCTGAAGCTACCCAGGGGCTGCCAGCCACCAGCCATCTCATTAGCATACAAAAGACATGTAAAAGAAAAGGGCACGGTGCCTCACACCTGTAATCCCAGCACTTCGGGAGGCTGAGGTGGGCAAATCACTTGAGGTCAGTAGTTCAAGACCAGCCTGGCCAAAATGGGAAAACCCTGTCTCCACTAAAAATACATAAATTAGCACATGCCTGTAATCTCAGCTACTCTGAGAGCCTGAGGTAGGAGAATCACTTGAACCTGGGAGGCAAAGGTTGCAGTGAGCCAAGATCACACCACTGCACTGCAGCCTGGGTGACAGAGCGAGACTCTGTCTCAAAAACAACAAAATCTCTGGACCCCAAAATCACCAAGCCAAAGGGAAGTCAAGCTGGGAACTGCTTCAGGCAAACCTGCCTCCCATTTTATTACTAACCACATACCTCCCTCACAATATGCCCAAAAGAAAATTCTTTTTGGACAGAGGACACACAGAACTCATGAGATAAATGCGTATCTGATTGCTCCCTTTGCTCTATTTCACTAAGCCAGACTAAGGCATAAGTGACTACTCCTCTACCCTCCTGTCACATGTAAACTGTGTGTTCAGTGAAAGGCTCATCAGAGACTCGAAGGAATGCAACTGTTTGTCTCTCATCTACCTATGACCTGAAAGGCAGGGCCCTTGCTTCGAGTTGTCCCACCTTTCCGGACCAAACCAATGTACATCTCACACATACTGGCTGATGTCTCATGTCTCCCAAAAACATATAAAACCTAGCTGTGCCCCGACCACCTTGGGCACATGTCAGGACCTCCTGAGGCTGTGTCACAGGTGTGTCCTTAGCCTTGGCAAAATAAACTTTCTAAATTGACTGAGACTTGTCTCCGATATTTTGGGTTCACAGACATCACTTTGGAAATTGTAAGATTTCAGGAGTTTTATGCCAGGAAACAGGCTAAAGGCTAAATAGTTATTTCTCAATAGCACAATCCTGGATTGCCCAAGTGGGCTCAACATAATTACAAAGGTCCTCTTTATAGAAGGGAGGCAGGAGGATCAGAGTCAGACAGAAAAAGAAATTGCAAGATGGAAGCTATGCTGCTGGCCTTGAAGATGAAGGAGCACCTGCTGCCATGACTCTGTAGCTCTGCCTTTCAGGACTGTAAGAGAATAAATGAGTGTAGCTTGAAGTCACCAAGTTTGCAGCAATTTGTCACAGCAGCAAGAGAAAATGAACACAGTGACCCTTCCCCATTTCCTTCCAGTCCTCATGCCCAATAAATGGGCTTCTTTTGTTTTGTCAGTGACCTGGTGCTGAAAACATCTGTAATTCAGGGGAATTACAGGGCTAGGGTGAGATGAAGAGGTTGGCTGGTGATTGCTGAAGCCGGCCTGTGAGGCCACTCCAAGAGGCAGAAAGGAGCCCTGAAACATCAGCCCTGCCTGCCTCCCTCTTGCACATGTGCACACACACCCACGCACGCACATCCAGAGCTCCCTCGTGCTGAGGAAGCCCAGGGTGCTGCCTTGTTTTAGCCAGGGTCAGAGGGAAGGGTGAGGCGGCCCCCAGTGGTGGTAAACACATCACTCTGGGGTCAGACTGAGGGTGGCAAGTGTTCCTATCAGCTGTGTTACCCTGGGCAAGCCACTGAACCTCTCTGTGCCACAGTTTCCTCACCTCTCAACTGGGGACAATACAGAACCTACTTCTGGAGGGAGTTGTAAGAATGAAGAATCACGTTCGGGTCCTACACCCCCACCCCCATGCCAGTGCCTCCCTGCTAGTCCCTGAAGGGGCTGCCACAGCACCACCTCACTTCCTTCAGTCTGCTCAAACCTCACCTTCTCAGCAAGCCTCACTAACCATTCTATTTAATAATGCAAGCTGCCCCCCACCACCCTTCACGGCTGGTTCAGATATTTCTTTTTTCAGCAGCTCTTATCGTGGTGTAACTCGCTGCAGAATTTGCTTATGCTTACTGTCAACCGTCCTGAGGACAGGCAACTCTGTAGTCCAAGTGCCTTAGATCAGCATCCAGCACACGGAAAGGGCTTAAGTGTTTGCTAACTGAATGACTGAATGGCTTTGTAATAAATATTAACTTTCTTTACCAACACTTTTTCAAGGAGCCTTCCCTCACCCACTAAACCGGGGTAGGGGTATCCTTCACATGTATCAGGTGCCACTTCTTCACAGCGGAAACACATTCCATTGTGAGCACATTTGCCTTCTGGCTTTACCTCTTGTCCTCCACCGGACAATGCATTGACCAATGTTCTCATGTGTGCAGCTGTGTGACCTTGGGCAAGTTACTGAACCTTGCTGGGTCTTTACATCTGCAAAGGGAGGGCAAAGCGCTGCTGGAGGATGAGATGAGATCATATCAGTCAGTGCTCCGTTAAGGTAAACTCTATTTACCACCATTGCTGTTGAGGTTACAAGCGCCAGGTGGGGCCAGTTCTGTGGGATGCGAGTTTGGGAAAAGGTCGCATTGACGGTCCTTAGCCCACATGCTCTACGCACGTGCTCAGGTGTGTGTGCTGAATGTGCTCCATGCCTGGAGCAACATCACCTCCTCAGTTAATGACGATGAGAATGAAAGCTGTGCTGGCTCCTTTCTATGCATCACACCATCTCCTTTAACCTTGAATGGCAAATCAACCACCCAGGGTCCTTATCTTCCATCGCAGGGATGAGAGAGGGACGATGACCCGCCTGTTGTCACAGAGCTTTAACTGATGGAGCCTGGATTTGAGGCCCTATCCACAAGCCGCACGCTTTGCACTCCTCACACAGGGCAGGAGTCCACTATCCACCCTGGCAGGGCACGGGAGGCATCGGTGTGGAGAAATGCTTCCTGAAAACATCCCCATATGTATGTTTATGTCATAGTAGAGTGGCCACAGGAGTTGGGGAAAATTTGAGTATATCATGTTAAGACTGAGGAGCGAGGGCTCGGTGACGAACTGAGCAGACTGGCCTTCGATTCTGACTTTTCTGAGCGAGGTTTCCTTCGTACAGAGATGGGGACCAAGAGGCCTGCCCTGAATCCTGGACACCTGAATTCTGGGCTGTGTTAGACCCTAGGACAACGGTGTGCTGGGGAATGTTTAATAAGCAGCTTGCTGCAGGGGCGATTTATAGTGTTTACAACTTCCATGGAGTAAATACTCTGATATGGTTTGCATCTGTGTCCCCATCCAAATCCCATGTTTAATTGTAATCCCCAATGTTGGAAGTGGGACCTGGAGGGAGGTGACTGGATCTTGGGGGTGGATCCTTCGTGAATAGTTGAGCACCATCCCTTTGGTGCTGTTCTCGTGACAGAGTTCTCATGAGATCCAGTTGTTTAGAAGTGTGTAGCACCACCCCCCTGCCTCTTTCTCCTGCTCCCACCATGTAAGACACCTCCTCCCACTTTGCCTTCTGCCATGAGTAAAAGTTTCCTGACGCCTCCCTGAAGCTGCTATGTTTCCTGTACAACTTGCAGAACCGTGGGCCAATTAAACTTTTCTTTAAAAATTACCAGTCTCGGATATTTCTTTATAGCAGTGTGAGAACAGACTAATACACACTCCCACCACAGCAGGTTGTAAGCTATTGAACTGATGTCACTTGGCATGGGGCTGAATGGCTTGGGTGTGCCAGCTCCAGCACACCACTGCTGCAGGGCCTTTGAGAATAAAGCCCTATTCTTTGCCTGGGAATTCTTAAACTTTGGGCAGATATCCCTGAAGAGTACAGGAGGGCTAATGCCTATTTCTATGGTTTGAGATATATCCCAAAGCAGCTGCCCATAACAGAAAACTCTTTTCATTTCTTGTTTTGAAACACGTTCATTTGTGCATATTACTTCATAATAAATCTGGGTTTGTGTTAATGTAAAAATCATGTTTTAAATGATTTACCAGATAAGCAGATCAGTTGGCTTTCCCCTTCCAATTACTTAGGTAAAATGACTTGTTCCAGGAAGTTGTAATGCATTCATCCCGCAGTGTTCACAGGTGTGTGCACTCAGCCACGCACCCCAAATTTGAGAAGATGATTCTTGTCTGATATGGTCTGGCTGTGTCCCCACTCAAATCTCATCTTGAATTATAGCTCCCATAATTTCCACGTGTTGTGGGAGGGACCCGGTGGGAGATAACTGAATCATGGGGGCGGTTTCCCCCATGCTGTTCTCATGGCAGTGAGTAAGTCTCATGTGATCTGATGGTTCTGTACGGGGACTCTCATTCTCCCTGTGGCCATGTAAGACGTGTCTTTCACCTTCCATCACGATTGTGAGGCCTCCCCAGCCACGTAGAACTGTGAGTCTGGGTATGTCTTTATCAGCAGCATGAAAACAGACTCATACATTGTCCATAAAATAATTTTCTTCAAGGAACTCGGCACTACTGGGGAAGAAAGAACAGCAGTTTGATATTAGGTAATCCTGGATTCAAAGCTTGCCTCTGCCAATTACTGGCTGTGAAAAAGTTACACAAAGCCTGTTTGCTCATCTATACAATGGGGTAAAGAAAACCTACCTCACCTCTGCCGTTAGGATATTTACATGTGATGTCTTCGGTAATTGGAACATGGTCATTGCTTGCCTTCCTTTTCCTTTTCAACTCACAATACAGTTGACCCTTGAGCCATGTTATTTGAATTGTGAGGGTCCACTTATATGCAGATTTTTTTCAATAGAAGTTACACTGAGTGTGCCTACCTCTCCAGCCTCCCCCTTCTGGCTCCTCCACCTCTTCCACCTCTGAGACAGTAAGACCAGCCCCTCCTCTTCCTCCTCAGCCTACTCGACTTGAAGGCCATGACGATGAAAACCACTCCTACTTCATGAACAGTAAATATATTTTCCTTATGATTTTCTTAATAACATTTTCTTCTCTCTAGCTTATTGTAAGAATAGAGTATGCAATACATGTAACACACAAAATATGTGTTAATAGACTGTGTAGGTTATTGCTTAGGTGTCAGTAAGGTGACCAGTAGACTATTAGTACTTAAGTCTTTGGGGAGTCAAAACTATATGTGGATTTTCTACAGTACAGGGGGTTGGTAACACTAACCCCTGCACTGTTCAAGGGTCAACCATATACCAAGCATCCAAGAGACCAACGAAGACTGAGACCCACTAAAAAGGCTGAGATTAGAATTCTTATCCAGTGCTGGAGGAGATAAATTGGTGTAACTTCAATGGAGGGCAATTTGGCAATGTCTTTAAGACTGAAGATACACATTCTTTACCCCTGTTGTACTCTTTAATCCAGCAACCTTATTTCCTGTACATGTCTTCAGACATCTTTGCACATGTGCACAATGAGAGACACACAAGGGTATTCACAATGGCAGAGTTTATAGAAAGAGGCAGTACATTTCCTTGGGTAAGGGTGTGGGCCTGCAGCAGGCTGTCTAGGTTCAGTATTTAACTCTGCCGTCCGCTATCTGTGTGGACTTAGACACTCTATGTGTCCTCTCCCGGCCTGAGCTTCCTCATATGTAAGATGAGACAAAACACAGTAATGACTTCACAGGGTTGTGGTGAAGATTAAATGAGTCAAAATACATAACACATTTAGAGTGGTGCCAGGAAGCAGGGCCAATGCTAAGAATTTCATTATTACTACCACCATCAGGAGATTGGAAACAACCTAACAGCCCATCAATAGGAAAATGGCTAAGTGAATATTACATGCATATAATGAGACACCACATATTAAAAGAAACAAAGTAGAACCATAATAGTGATACCTAACTGGGGGTAATTTTGCCCCCCATGGGAAAACTGCAATGTCTGAGGCTATTTTTGGTTGTCACATCTGGGAGTAGGGGTGCCCCTGGCACCTAGTGAGTGGAGGCCAGGGATGCTGCTCACCATCCTGCAATGCACAGGACAGCCCTCCAGAGCAGAGAAGGATCTGGTTCAAAACATCAACTGCGCCAAGGCTGAAAAACCTCCAAGATAAAATGGTATTATAAGGGCAAAAACATAGAAAAGCCATTTAGAAAAAAACAAAATATAGTATACAAATACATGACTTTGAAAAGGCTCTGGAAAGATAAACAAAAAGTTTGTAGCAGTGACTGTCCCTGAAGAAAGGAACCAGGTTATATGTGTGAGTATGGAAAAATCCAAAACCCGCTTTGGCGTTTTGTGTCATGAACGTATAATTACATCTTCAAAACAACGAATGAAATAAAAGAAGGCTGGATCGCACATACCGCATCAAGGCAGGGCTGTAAACCTGGCTCATCTTCTGAGTCCCTGATGATAGATGAGAAAGGGCTTTGAAAGGCACAAAGCTACGTCCTCCTGAGGTGAGGACGGCTGGAACCTGGATGGGAACATGCTTCAAAGAGTTACTGAACCGTGGTTGTGCCTCCCTTCTGAGGCAAATAACTGAGGGGCCTTCCCCTCCTGCTCTGGCACCCCTTTGAGCCTTGGGGGCTGTGCTGGGTATTGAATTGCGGGAGGGTCCTGATATACTGAAAACCAGCCATTAAATGCACTGCCACAGCCTCATTGCCTCCTTTGGGCCAGCCAGCTTTTGCTGTACCAGCTGTCAAATATTCAAAGATCACTCCTGGCCTGAACCTGCCAGCCCCAGAGGCCAGGGACATACGTAGGCAATTTCTCCAAAGACGTCAGCACAGCTGTCACAGGAAGAACACAGGCTATGCATATGCATGTCTAGCCTGCCATTTCCCCACTTTGCCCGGGAACACATTAGGTTACCTCACTTGCAGGATGGGGCTAGGAATACCCCTACTGCAGGGAAGTGCAGCTGTGAGGACTGTTTTTGATAAGATAGCCAAGCAGAGGTCACTCGCATCCTCCCCCTGACTCCTCCAAATCAATTTATCTCATTCCCAGAGGCCCCAAAGGAGCCTGAGCTGCAGGCACTCAGAGCTGTAGCTCTCAACCCTGTGCGTACATTAGTCTCTTGGGAGCTTTCTAATAAATAGTCACAGCTGATGGCAGTTCACTATGCCAGACCAATTAAATCAGAATCTCTGGGGATTGAGTCTGACCCGCCCTTTTTTTTCTTTTTTTAAATAAAGCATTCCAAGGTGAGAGTAACATGAAGCCATCGTTTAGAATAACGTTCGAGTCTCAGAGTCTCAAGGACAGGGCTAGAGATCTGACCTCTTTCTGTTGAAGTCCCGACCTCAGTGAAGAGAAAAGTCTTTGGTTAAGATCAAAGTCAAACTCTTAGATTCCCCAATCAAGTGATACCAAAGGGTCACTGCTGGTGGTCCTTCCTGGCTCTGGAGTTGACCAAAATGCCCATGGGAGACCTGGATGTTGACTCTAAAAAGAACACCTGCCAACACCCTGTAATCCCTTTACCCTGCTTTACTTTTCAAAGTACCTATCAGCACCTATTACAGACTTTATTTTTGTCTCTCCTACTAAATGCAAGTTCCAGCTGAGTAAAAACCTTGCCTGTTTTGTTGAGAGACTAGCACAGTGCCCAATCCATGGTAGGCACTCACTGGCTGAATGAATGAATGCATCTCGGAGCTTACCCGGGCTGCAGGCCCTTTCTTCTCATCTCAGGACACTATCCTTTTATCATCTCTCCGTTCCCCGCCTTCCCCAGCTCCCTTACTCTTCTCCCTGTCATCATGCCTTGGGTCTGTCCATGAGCTTGCATCACGGTCCTCTTAATCAGAGTGATTTTGCCCCTGCAGGGGACATCTGACAGTGTCTGGAGACATTTTTTTTTTTTTTGCTTGTCACAACCCGGAGGGAGGCGCGGTGTGCTACTGGCCTGGTAAATAGAGCCCAGGGTTGCTGCACAACATCCTATAATACATAGAATAGCACCCCCTCCCACCTCCCAACAAAAAACTATCTGGCCCCAAATGTCATAGTGCCAAGGCTGTGAAACACTGGTCTGGACAGAAACATTTCCAGACCCATGTGTTCTATGGAAACATCCCTTAGTCCCTGACACTTCAAAGTTCTGTTCTTGACCCCATGGGCTCCCTAGGGACATCTCCATCAGGAAGATCCTTTGTTCCTGACCCCACCTCCTCTACCCTAATGCTGCCCTCCCAGGACCCTGCCTACACAATTCTGAACCTAAGCCCTGATCTAGACGTCCAAGTTATTTTACCTCTGGACCTGCAACCTTTACTCTGGGGCTCATCCTTTTGCATTTCTACCTATGGATTTTATTCTCCAGGTGTGGGACGCCTGCGGTTATTATGCTAATAATAAAACGATGATCATTGATGTGGCGCTTCCTTGTGCCAAGTTCTACTTATGCTCACCATAAACCTGAGGTTGGTTCTGTTATTACTACTGTTTTACAGGTGAACCGAGGGGTGGTGGACTTAAGCAAGCTCTCTCAGTCACACAGCTAGCCAGTGGTGAAACCAGGAGTCAACACCAGACAGCGGGGCGCCACAGTCCATGCTCTTAATTTTCCAAGCTACCCTGGTAGGAAGGGGACACAACCATACTTAGCGTCAGTGGAGGGCTCTGTCCTCCACTCAAATGTACACATGCAGAAAACTGACGACGCAGGTGGTTGGCGGGGGCAGCGCACCACTGCTCAACTGGAGATGGTCAGATGCCCTGGTATGTGGACAAAGATAGCCCAGTCCCAAGTTCAGAGATGCAAACTCCTCCAGCATTCACCACTACCTCTGCCTCTGTATAGGGTCAAAGAAAAACGACCACCAGCACCATAACCAACACCTAAACACGGTGATTAGTATGTGACAAGCTCTGTGCAGGGTGTTTCAGCTACGTCATCCCATTTAATCTTCCCAATAACACCCAGGCAGGTGCTATTAATATGCTATTTTACCAAGGAGGAAAGTCATGCACAATTAAACAGTTCCACAGATTTCCAGGGCAGCCCATCACACCTTAGAGCTGCTAAGAATTCTTCCCCTGTGGGCCTCCATTTCCATGGTTACAGTGAGATATACACCAGAAAGGCACAGTCACACACTCATAACCGCAAAGCCACTGACGCTAAGTGGCAGACAGACGCCCAGGCAAGTCACACAGTAACCCAAGGCTACAATAAACGCCCACATCAGCCTGACACTGACACACGCACACACTCCACAAACACAAATCTTCACAGTCAGCGTCACACACCCACTCCCGGCTTCCCAATGGCTCCATTGTTTCCTTCGCGTGGGTCACGCAGCGATACACATCCGCGGTCCTGACATAGCTCCCTCACACACAGGCACACACGGCTCGCCTCACACGCGGCGCCAACTTCACACTTGGGCGCACAAGCCCCGAGAACCACAGCGGCGAAAGGGCGCAAACCCCACGCCGTGCGGGCCAAGAACCCACGCAGGCGCGAGCCCACCGCCCACGCAAGCACCCGCGCAGACGCCCACGCCATCGTGGATGCGCAAACCCACGCGCGCCTTGGCAGGAACGTCCACGCAGTGGCGGGCGCGCCGCCCACGCCCTCAGAGAGACACACCCACACTCTCGCCAGCCCCCTCACCTCGGTCTTCCCGGGCTCAGACCCCGGCGGCGACCACCGAGACAGCCGAGCAGGGACTCAGCGCCTGCGCACTCCCCTCCGGGACCCCGGGACGGCGCGCTGCACCCCCCTTCACACACGCACCACGCATGCGGGCGCGTGGCCCCGCCCCCAAACAAGGCCACGCGGCGCGCGCTCACCCGCCTCTCGGGGACAGTACCACCAACCCCGGCCTGAGGCCCCGCCCCCTCAGCGCCACACGCACAAGCGCTTTCGCACGATTGGTGCAGGCGGACGCGCGAGGTCCCGCGCCTGCGCACACCCCCGGGGCTGGCACGCACACCGGTCTCCTAGGGGACTGGCGCCTGGCCTTGCTTTTCATCCTCTCAGGAGATCACGTGTGGACACTGAGGCCCTTCCTCGAGCTCTTTAACCAAACCCAACCTCCCCAATTCGCCGCCTTCCCCGCTCCCACGACCACACGTTCCCGTGTGAGGGCTTATTGCCTCCAGCCAGCCACCGTCCTTCGCCCCCACATTCACGAGGTTTGGAGCCGGCCTCACCCGCGGAGGCGGACATCGCCCACCCGCGCGTGCGTACTACGGTGTCATCCTGCGACCTCCAGAATCCACCGGGGTGCAGCGAGGCTGTGGAAAGTCCCACCCAGAACGTGAGGTGAAGAAGGCTTGGGCTGCGCTGGTTCTGCTCTGTCCGGGTCGGAGATGAACTAACCCGGGAGAGCAGCGGAGGGATGTTTCTTTCGGCCAACACTAGGGACTCACCTGCACGTTTTGCGAAGAGGCCCACAGTCCTTTGCGTGGCGCTCGGACTACATTTCCCAAAGGCCCCTGCGCGGCCTGGGGGCTGTTCCATGCGGTGTTGCGCCTGCGTAGCCGGCGGGCTGGCAGTGAGACTGACTGCGTCGGGGTTGAGACTGGGTGGATGAGGCTCACCCCGGCGGGGAGAAGGGACGAGGAGGGGCGGACAGCGGAAGGTCCGGGAGTGTCCGCCATTGCGTAATTGTGAGTCTGTGAGAGAAGATGTGAAGTATGGCCTCGTCCCGGTCATCTGGGCGTGCGGGTCCCGGGTTTTGATCGCGCGTTTGTGTAGGTGAGACCCACATTGTGTTACCCTGAACATGTGTGAGGACGAACCTTTGTGTTTTCTTATACGTGTGTCTCTGAGGCGATTTTTGTGGTTTTGTACGTGGCGGGGGGCACTGATTTTGAATATGTGTGTATGTTCTGGACATTTGTTTAGCTTCTGCATCCACTTCTGCGGAAGGGCAGAGTTGAGTAGGTGGGAACAGGTACTGTGTGGCACCACAAAGCCTGAACTATTTACTATTGACTCTAGAGCCCAGTTTTTGTGGTGTGTACATCTCTGTGGGGAACCACACATTTTGAATATGTATACTTGTGTATATTTACGTCTATTCTATGACTGCTTTTGCACAATGGCAGGGTTCAGTACTTGCAGCAGAGATCTTGTGGCCCATAAAGCCTAAAATACTATCCGACTAAGGTTTCGAGCCGTAGCCAGTTTTTGTGGATGAGTGTTGTGTGTGTGTGGGAAGCCAGTGATTGACTGATTGATTGATTGATTGATTGGGGACGGAGTCTTGTTCTGTCGCCCAGGCTGGTGTGCAGTGGCGCGATCTCGGCTCACTGCAACCTCCGCCTCCAGGTTCAAGCCATTCTTCTGCCTCATCCTCCCTAGTAGCTGGGACTACAGGCGCCCGCCACCACGCCCGGCTAATTTTTTTGTATTTTTAGTAGATTCGGGGTTTCACCATGTGGGCTCTTGACCTCGTGATCCACCCGCCTCGGCCTCCCAAAGTGCTGGGATTACAGGCGTGAGCCACCGCGACCGGCCAAGGAAAGCCAGTGTTTTTGACTCTTTGTGTGTGTACCCGCCTGTGTGTTCAGACCCAGTTTTTGTAGTTGCATAGGTGGGTATATGTGTGAGGGGAACCCAGGGCCTGTGATTTCTTTCTTCCCAGGTGACTCTGAGCAAGTTTTGGGGACTAGGTAGTAGGGAGAATGTGTGAGGAACTAGTTTTGGTTTCCCATTTCTGTGATTAGGTAGTAGCAATAATAAAAATAAAAGCTAACAGATACTACTATTAGGACTTTTACCATTACCTCTGTGACTAGCAGCTAGCACTTACTGATTGTTGTCCCTGGTCAAAAGTGAATTTTTCCATTTAAGGTTTTCTTTAATCGTGTAAGCCGTTCTCTGAGTTGTTCCTTGGAGCAAGTTTCTTTCTAGACTGGAGATTGTTCTAAATACCTGGTAATACTAGAATAAGGGGTGTGGTCAAGAGATCCAAGAAATCTTAGGATAAATCTGTCACTTGGCAGTTTCTTTGTTTTCTTTAAACCACCTCCCAAGAAAGTATGTCATCCTTTCTGCTGTTTTAGGGGCAAGTTAGTGCGAAAATCTGGGAAAAAGCTTTATGCCTCAGACTGTCCTAGTTCAGAGAAACCAGAGTGTGTGGGTCGGATGTCTTGGCTCCTGATCAGGCTCTGTTGTGCCCATTCTCCGAATAAAGCAACTATCTCCCAAGACACCCATGAGTTTTCTAAGACAGTTTGTCCCAGAGCCCAGGTCCAGAATCTAGTCCTGGTCTTGGATTTGGTCAGACCTTCCCTCACTCTCACCTCAAGACTCCCCACGACTTCCCCCCTGCCCCAGGAACCCATGGGAATTACAGGTATAAATTAAATACCTGATCCTATGACAGCTCCAGAGTATCTGGAATCTTTTTTTTTTTTTTTTTTGAGACAGTGTCTCGCTCTGTCGCCCAGGCTGGAGTGCAGTGGCGTGATCTCCGCTCACTGCAAGCTCCGCCTCCTGGGTTCAGGCCATTCTTCTGCCTCAGCCTCCCGAGTAGCTGGGACTGCAAGTGTCCACCACCACACCCAGCTAATTTTTTTGTACTTTTAGTAGAGACGGGGTTTCACCTTGTTAGCCATGATGGTTTCACTCTCCTGACCTCGTGATCTGCCCGCTTCAGCCTCCCAAAGTGCTGGGATTACAGGCGTGAGCCACCACGCCCAGCCCAAGATTTCATTTGTTAAAAAAAAAAAAAAAAGTAGGGTAAAGACACTAGAAAGTCTAGAGAGGAAGGAGGGATTGTTTTACACAGGATGGTCAGGGGAGGCCACTTTGATAGGTGGCATTTAGCAGTGAGGCTTCCTGAACTCAGCATGACTGCTCCGCTTGGCTCAGATTCCAACTCTGTCCACTGTAGTTGAGGAATTATCCCTAGAGAGAGAATGGGGAAATAAAGAGGCTCAGCTTGTTAACAGGTTCCCCTCTCACATGAATCTTTTGTCCACTGCCTCAAAACTGCCCCGATATAGTTTAATTTCGTAGTATGCTATTGTGTCGTGCTGCAACTCTTTCAGCTCCAAAAGGGATGGCACCAGGTTCAAGAGGCTGAAGAAGAGACTCAGATCCAGGAAATGAGGCATAGGTTATATGTGAGATGGAACTTACATACAGAGTGGTCCAGTGGTGGTAGGCTGAACAGGAGAACTGCCACCGCCTGCAGAAAGCATGGACTTTGTATAGCATTTTCACCTAATACTCTCCTCCTAACAGCATCCACATGGCAACCCTCATTTAACCCAAGACAAAGAGCCTCAGCCCCCATAGGGCCAGCGTTCCACAGGACAGGCCAGGGACTCATTTAACCCAAGACAAAGAGCCTTAATCCCCTATAGGGCCCACGTTCCACAGGACAGGCCAGGGACTCAGACATTTATCATAGATAAAGATGAATCTCCAGGTTGGTCATATTTGGAACTCCGAACATGTATTCAGGTGCGTCTGCCATGCTGGGTCATTTTCAGAGTATGCTTAAGTTATTGCTATCAGTGTCTACCATACACAGTTGCATCTGCCATACATAGTTGCATCTGCCATATGCTATGATAGGAAGACTTGTCTAGTACAAGCTTCTGTATCATAGCCCATAGCAGAACTCGTATTTGTGAGTATTGTTTGAAGGGATTAAGCAGAGAGAATTGAGTCAGGATATCACTGGGGAGGTATACAGTTTATTTGTGGGATTTCAAGGGCCTGAATTGTGACAACAGAATAAAGTTCTTGTGGAAGAAGTATTTTCAGAGGATTTGAGAGCATGGTGTTGAAGAGTTAAGGAAACAGCATATATCTTTTCGTGCTAGATGCTTACATGCAAATGAATCTCCTTATGCTTTCACAAATGTATGCTTCTCTCTCCTTCCCTTTCACTTATCAGTCACATCCCACTAGTCCTAGAGCCTCTCCTACCCTGAGGTCAGGCATGAACCCTGGTGTGTAGTTTTGCTCAAATGCTTACGATCGATAACCCAGTTGTGCACCAGGTTTCTTTATATCTTGAGGTTATCTACTGAACACATGAAAAATAAATTCAGCAAATTATAGAAACTACGAGACACTGCTGTCTACCCTTTGACAAACATTTACTCAGTGTTGTGTGCTGGCTTATTTGCATTGTGTTTTGTGAAAGTCTTAAAATCACAGTCATATCTAGGTTTTTTTCAAGCAATTCTCCTGCCTCAGCCCCCTGAGTAGCTGGGATTACAGGCACCTGCCACCATGCCTGGCTAATTTTTGTATTTTTAGTACAGACAGGGTTTCACCATGTTGGCCAGGTTGGTCTCGAACTCCTGGCCTCGATGGTATACACATTCCTATGGAAGGCAAGCATTATCTTGTGAGGTACATAGCTGATATGATGCTTCTGCATGGTCTTCAAAGAAGGGGGGCCTTATCTTTCAAGAAACTGAATAAAACTCTTCTTAAAGCAAAAATAAGGCTAAAGAGAATATGACTGTTTAAGATCTACAACTTCATCTGCTTATATGCCCCATCTCCAGTCCTAAAGCCAACTCTTTCCTCATCAAGGGTCCAACTTTGGCTTGGGAGACTTGTGTAGTTGAGAAATTGAGCCTGAGTCACCTCTTCCAATAAGTGCATATGCTTGGACTTGAGCTCTGCCTGCCCTCTGACTGCAAGAGATGACAGTTTCTTTAAATGCTCCTTTTGATATTCACGCTTTAGAATGCTGATTAAGGTATCTGAGATTGTTATTTTCTCTGCTCTTTGCATTAGTAGCACTTTTTAAAAGGCACCTATTCCACAGTCTTAATAGTTGCTATTTCTGCTGTACTAATCAAAGGCCAGAGGTACTGCACATGGCAGGGCATTCTTCTGCACCTATATCCCATCACAGTAGATAATCTTAGCAATTGTACTGTGAAAGCTGGCCAGGAGCTGTCTGTCCTTTTGATGTCCGTTTCCTTGATGCTTAGTGATATAGAGCATTTCTCATATACCTGCTTGCCATTTGTGTGTCTTATTTTGAGAAGTATCTATTCAGGTTTTTTCCCATTTTAAAATCAGATTATTTAGTTTTTTGCTATCGAATTGAGTTCCTTACATATTCTGAATATTAATCCCTTGTTAGATGCATGGTTTGCAAATTACTCTTTCCCAATCTGTAGGTTGTGTCTTTACCTGCCCAAGGCTTATGGCTGCCAGTGAATTGATTTGAGGCTGCCTGCCAGTGAATTGATTTAGGGCTGAGGCCATTTTAGTCAGCCAGCAGTGAAGTGGTCTGGGACATGGGACCCTCCTGCGTGGGTGGCAGATTCTCTTCTGGCCTGGGGTGGATCTAAAATCTCTGTTCATGGCCACCATTCTGTACTCAGGGGCCTTGAGGTTCTGCCCAGTGCTGTGTTTTACTGTGGCAGGGCAAGTACTTGTACCATGCATGTTTCCCTCTCCTTCCTTGAAGGCCTTCCATGCTATGCTGCCTAGGGTTGGAAGAAGGGAGGTGAGGCCAGTGGGAGAGTATCCTTCTTACTGTCTTCAATTGTCTTTCCTTGTTATGCTAAGACCAGGTACTGTGATCTTTCATCTAGTTTCCTTAGCTCTTGTGAATATATTTTCTTGCATGGATAGTTGTTGAAATTTATTTTCCTGCCGGGGGGTTTGCTGAAGTGTTCCTTTCTGCCATCTTGCTTCACCTCTCTGTTCCTTGACCTTTTCTAGTGACCATGTCTTCTACCCCATCAGCCACTCAACTAAAAGATTACCCCACATATGTTTCATTAATAATGTATGTATTTCCACCATCATTTCAATGTCACATATCTATATTTTAAGAAAATGTGCATTAGCAGCTACTCCATTTCCACAGTACTTCAACTCGAGAATTACAATTGAGTGATCTACCTTCATCTTACTATCCCTTTCCTCTCATGAGCTAATTTACTTCATAGCCCACATTGAGATGTTGAAATTAATTACTTTAGTCACTTCTTTGCATTTTTTGCTAGAGAGAATTCATCTGATAAACACTAATCCCAAGTAAACTCAACTTTAAACATGACAGGAGATGAAACCAGAAAACCTTGCTTACTTCTCTCTCTTTAACCTTAATGTCCACTTACACCAAGACTTGTTGCCTGAGAAAACATCATACCTTATATTTCTGCTTTACCTTCAGTAGCTTCTTCCAATCTTCTCTTTCATCCGATGACCTTGAGGCACATTTAATGAGTAAACCAGGATGGGTCAGGAAGAAGTTCCACATTTCCCAACAGGACAATCATCCCCCTGCCCCCTCCCATTACTGTGGATGAGCTGTCCATGTTCCTGCTGAAGGCCAACCACTCATCTGAGGCTCACTTTTCTCACTGCTTTGCTTACTTGCTCAGGGTGTAGCTCTAATAATTATGAGCATTGTCTGCTCTAATAATTATGAGCATTGTCTTCCACATAATTTTCCTACTCTCTTAAATCATTCTAGAATAATAAAAATGTTCTGGAATTTCCCTTGATTTAAAAACACTGTTACTCTAAGTCATGCATACTCTTTAAACAACTCCCCCATTTCTCCGTTCCCCATTTCAGAAAAGATCCTAAAAAGAGTAGTCTTTGTTCTTTGTCTGTGGCTCCTTGATAACATTTTTCCTTGAACACACTGGGCCTCTAACGCCACCATTGAAATTGCTCTTATAAATGTCACCAAAAGGTGTCCATGATGCTAAATTAAAGGATCAATTAGTCCTTCTTCTACCTAAATCTTTACCAAGATGTGAGGTTGCTGATGAACCCCCCATCCTTGAACCTCTTTTTATTTGGCCATTTGATGATTGACACCATCATTTTCCACGTGGATTACTTCAACAACTTGTTAACTCATTCTGTCACTTTTTTATAGTCAATGTATTCTTAACATATCAGGTAGATTAATTCTATAAAACCTTAAGTCAGATCATGTTCTGGTCTCCTTTAACTTCTCCAGCGACTTTCTACCTCACAAAGAATAGAATCCAGATTCCTCACAATGGCCTAGACAACCCTAATGAAACCCCACACTGTGATCTCTCAGATTCCACTTCAGTCCCACTGGCCTCCTGTGTTCTTCCTCAAACGTGGCTGGTTTGCCTCCACATCAAGGTTTTGTACATTGCTGTTCCTTTACCTGGAATGCTCTTCCCTTGGGGAGCCCAGCAAATAGGTCAATGTCATCCTCTCCTTGAGGTCTTCCCAACCACCCCATTGTAGACTGCAGGTTGAAAATGGAATCTTCCCACCCTGTGAAGTCAGCAGCCTCATTCTTTCCAGTGCCCACTGTGTGGTGGGCATGTTTAGGCTTTATTACAGGGTCTCAGATGAAGGTTTGACCTGTAATAAGTCACATGTCTGTCCTCTGTTTTTCTCCATAGGGGTTCTATTCAGCCTCTTTGGTGGGATAAACATTCCTTATTTTCAGTATATGTGAAGAAAGACTCACTCCACAGGGCTAGGGCCTAGATCAGCACTGTGAGCAGAAGAAACTCTCTAAGAAGAAAACGTGAGAGTGCTCTACATGATGAACAATATCTAGAAAATGAGTGTGGCCAGGCCTGGCACGGTGGCTCATGCCTGTAATCCCAGCACTTTGGGAGGCCGAGGCGGGCGGATCATGAGGTCAGGAGATCAAGACCATCCTGGCCAACACAGTGAAACCCCGTCTCTACTAAAAATACAAAAAATTAGCCAGGTGTGGTGGCAGGCGCCTGTAGTCCCAGCTACTCAGGAGGCTGAGGCAGGAGAATGGCATGAACCCGGGAGGTGGAGCTTGCAGTGATCCGAGATTGCACCACTGCACTCCAGCCTGGGCAACAGAGCAAGACTCCGTCTCAAAAAAAAAAAAAAAAAGAGTGTGGCCAGATGGTTTCCCAAGATATACACTATTCATTAACAATGCTCTGTTTTCAGAAGTCTTCTTCATAATCTTAAAAATACTCCATTTCTTAGTCATTCAAAGTCATGAGCCACTTATGTTATTTTATAAAGTCAAATATTTTTCTTGTCTCATGTCTTAGTGTATCAATAGAAGAAGGGAAATTCAGTCTTTATTTCTTTCACATCCTAATACTAGAACTCTTACCTTTTCTCATGAACCATCCTTTACTGTGATGCATATAGTTATCAAGTACCCATTTATGGCTAGTGTTCCATTATTGGAATGCTAAGCATGTGGGAGTTATATCCTACTGTTCAAGTCATTGCCAAGGTCTGATTGCAGAAATTCAAAAAATTGCAACCTCAGGCATAAATGGTAAGGAATAGTTGCTCATTTTATTATCTTTCATGGTCTGGAAGGATGTGTGCTTAATGACTTGAGTTCAGTTCTTCTGGGCTTAGTTTCTTGCCCAGTAATTGGCTGATTCTCTCTACACTGGCTCTTATGTCCTAGGATGAGAACCACAAGAGAGAGGACATGAGGGTAAATACAATGGGGAAAAAGAAAACAAACAGCGGCAGCAGAGAATGAAGATGAGGAGGAAAGAAAAAATGAGAAATAGGAAGAGAATGAGTTTGTTATGCTCGTCTGGCAAACGTGTAATCTGAATAAATGATAGAGGATAGTGTTTATAAGAGAATGCTCTTCAGAGGCAAATAGACTGTTTAAATGCCGTTAGATCTGAGTGTCCTTGATACATTCTTAGCCTGAAAACTAGAGAAACATCGGCTGGCAAACCAACACTGACATAAATAAATGGCAAGGAATATTAAAAAAGAAAACAAGTTTTGAGAGCTACGGGAACATATAACTTTAGGATATTAATCATTTCAGAAAAGGCTTTTATGAAGTAGTGAATTTTTTTCATTCTTTCTTGAATAGTGTTATTTTTAAATAAGTTTGGATTACCAAAGAGCTGCAGAGATGGTACAGTTTCTATATACACATTCCCCAGCTTTCCCTAATGCTACCATCATATAGAACCATGGTACCTTAGTCAACCTAAAACCTTCACATTGGTACAATACTCTCAGAGAAACTGCAGACTATTCAGATTTCCACTGTTTTTCCAAGTATTATCTTTTTTAGTCCCAGGTTCTAGTCACAAATCTCACATTTCTTTAAGCCATCATGTCCCTTAGTCTACTTGGGTCTGCAATGATTCCTCAGTCTTTATCTTTTATGACCTTGTCATTCATCAGGATTTTTATCAAATGTCCCTCAGTTTGAGTTTGTGTGACTTTTGTGTGTGTGTGATTAGTCTGAGGGTATGAATTTTTAGGGAGATTATATGCCAGAGAATTTTAAGCTGTTTTGTAAAGAATTAGTCAAATCAATGCAAGGACACCATAAATTTTTCTAGCAGAAGAAACAGCAACAGCATAGATGGTGAGTGGGAAATGATTATGGTGTATTTTACCTCTTTTAATCCAACTTAAATCTCTAAGATAGAGCTATCTTTCAACCAAAATGACCAGCTTTCCTAATTTTATATATCACCCATGTAAATGGACTAGAACAGAAATGATAGATTCCCCAGTTTTCCCTCTTTTATTTTCTTCTCTACCCCATAAATGGTTATTAACTGACTCTTTGTGAGATTTGCAAAACAGTTCTTTAGAGTGGGATTGTCCCAACCACTCTGAGCAAGGGGCAAGAAAACCAAGAGAGGCTAGAACAGCAGGTTTCACAATAGACGAAAACTGCCACCTGAGTTCAGACACAGAGACATACTCCTCTCTTCTCATCCTGTAAAACTCAAACCTTGGTTCCCCTTGAGGAGAGCCCAGCCTTTAGCTGCCCCAATGCACATTGACTGAACTTTAAGCTCTATTTCAGCCACTTTTGATGGCACCCATCCCTTTCTGTGCATGTCTTTGAATATTGACATGCTCCATCCTTGCTGGAATCCAATTTCCTGTCAATCTTGGAATATATAAATACTTCTTGCTCCATTTTTGAAGCCCCCTCAAAGCCCCATCTTCCTTCCCACCCATTCCTGACACTGCCTCTAGGTTTCTAGAATTCATCAAAATTTTCCCTAGAATTGTTGATAGCCCTCAGCATGTATATGTTAAGCTCTTCCTCAATACATGCATGAAATGTTGCCAGAGGAAATAAGAAAATTGAATAAATAACATTTGCCACCTAACTGGAACAATGAAGAAAAGGCAGACAGCGACCATCCTTGATCTTCTCACTGGGATAACCTTTGAATGGGACAGTGGAATAGAACCATTAAGGGAGGGAAGATAGCTGTGAAATGGTGTGAAAGAGTGAATTTTGGGGAAAGATGGTTACCTGATGCAGTTCCTCACATGCTACTATCAGGACATTCTTTTTTCCTCTCATTTGTAGCCAGCCATGAGTGTGGTCATACCATGAGTCATGAGTCACTGTGAGAGAGATGAGGAAAAGAGGTGATGGGTTTGATTGTCTGCACAGTTGCAGCCCACTGTATGCATGCCATAAGTAGTTAAGGAGCACATGGGTGAAGTGAATGGAAATCCTTTTCCTTTTTTTCTCATTTGCAAGAGAAATAGAATTCTGCCCTTACTGCCTAGATACAAGGCAGCAGGTGCTATGTGAGATCGAGTATTGAAGATAAGTTTCACCTCTACCTGTGAAGTGGATTTTCAATTATGAAGAAAATTCAGTTAGCAAATATAGGAGCTAAACTTCATTGTTCTTTTTTTTTGAAGTCAATGACTTTGTTGTTTCTATCATGAATTTAGTTGCTTTCTCTTATGCCAGAAAATGATGTAATTAATGGCTGCTAACACATGTTTTTTGCTTATCTTCTACCCACCAAGAAGGTTTTTCCTCACATTTGCCCTGTATTCAGATGACTGTGGCTGGAGGGGTCATGTCTCAAGGGATCCTGTTACTTGGATATTGTTGACTTATATAGTGTGGGGCATCTGACACATGCACACCAGCATCTCCCCTTGATATTTTTAGTCTTCATATCAAGAGTAAACTTGCTGTTTCTCTCTGTAAATCTGGACAGTAAAATAGAAGAACTAATATTCAGGAATGGTCAGCTTGCTTTCGGGTCATACGTAATAGAAACCTATGCTGAAACATAAAAAGTGAAACATTCAAGCAGAAAAGTGCAGAGATTGAGGGAATTCTGTTTGATTCCACTGCTCCAGCTCATTCTAAGGAGGTTGAGTTGAATTCTTATGTAGGATTCATTGAAAAAGCATAGTGTTTTCATAATTGCCCTTTTGCTCAAATTATTTACATTTAATATTTCTTGCAACTAAAGGTTTGGCATAATTCAGTAAAAGCTATGGCTGTGGACATGATGGTGCTGAAGTGCAAATAATGAAGTGATCTGCTCAATTTGATGTAGATCATATACCCCAAGAACTTCAAATACCAAAATGGATGCTTTTAAAAATCTTACAATAAAGATGCCAAGTATTTTTACATTTTTTTTTTAATTTTTATTTTTTGAGATAGAGCCTTGCTCTGTCATCGAGGCTGGAGTGCAGTGGCATGATCTTGGCTCATTGCAACCTCACTGCCTCTCAGGTTCAAGCTCTTCTCCTGCCTCAGCCTCCCAGGTAGCTGGGATTACATGTGCCCACTACCATGCACGGCTAATTTTTTTGTATTTTTAGTAAAGACGGGGTTTCACCATGTTAGCCAGGCTGGTCTTTAACTCCTGACCTCAAGTGATCCGCCTGCCTTAGCCTCCCAAATTGCTAGGATTACAGGTGTGAGCCACTGCACCCAGCCAGAGATGCTAAGTATTTTTGTAACATGGAGCAGCTCTGAACACTTTGATCAATAAGAAAATTGAGGCTCGTAGAAGTTAAACCATTCTTCTGCTGAAAATAGCTAGTAAAAGTTTGAATAATTGCTGTTTGAATGCTGACACTGGGACCTCTGAGAGGAGAGCATTTATGCAGGAACATGCTAGATCATGGACTTTGGGAGCATGTTATGCTGCTATAGCAAAAATTGTACTAGTTAAAAATATGGTTACTCCATGAATTACAAGGTAATCTCACAAGATGCCAGATAATTGCACAAGCTGGCAGAAAGAAAAACGATGTTTTAAATTTTTTATTTTTGGCATGATAGCCTTTAAAAATAACTTTTATGGAAGTCCACCCTTTAAAAACAATATTTTAAAAAAATTGAAATACAGGTTAAATTTGAAGCTCTTTAATATAGTGATTAAAGCTGCACATGATGTTGACCATGCAGATATTAGTACCTTAATGCCTTCACCACACCTAACTCCCATCCTGGTTCTAAGCTGTACCAGCGTTTCTCACCTCATGCAGTTTCCTGAGTTTGTCCTTCAGCTTGGTTCCTTGGTAGCCTAGTCTACAGGTTTTTCTTTATATCTTTTTTTTTTTTAAGTTAACAATGGATCCTAGAGGCCACTGTGCGGTGATGTGGCAGTATTCCCTATTCCTGTTTTAAGTTGGGTACTATTCCAGAATATTGTCAGTGGCAATTTTGGTTCTTTCTTGTTTGCTATTTCAAGTAAAGAACATTTGAATAGTTTTGTAAATCCATCTTTTTTTGTGTTTTTGCTTCTGTACTTCTTCTGTTTGATAAGGGGGAATTCTGCATGAACATGTAACTGCGGGAACGTGAGAATTTGCAAACTTTTCCTACATAGATTTATGTCATTTTCCATCTAACCACCAATATATGCGCATGCCTGTCTATGAGAGTCTCACCACTAGGGTGATTGGAATGATCTGAATGCTAGCTGTGGTAGGCAGCAGGTCCCCCAGTACACACACACCAAAGATGTCCATATCCTAATCCTCAAATCTGTGAATGTGTTACTTTTCATAGCGCAAGTGACTTTGAAGGTGTGATTAAAGAATCTTCAGATGGGGAGATTATCTTGGCCTATCCAGCTGGAGACAGTGTAATCACAAGGGTCATTTTAAGAGGCAGGCATAAGTGGCAAAAGCAGAGAAAGAGATGTGATGACAAGAAGGATGTGGCCGTGTGATGAAGTGAGGGCAGCCTCTAGAAGCTAGAAAAGGCAAGAGGTAGATCCTCTCCTGGAGCCTCAGGAATGGCAGGTAGCTAGGCCCACAGATTAATTTTAGCTCATAAGACACATTTTGGAATTCTGAACTGCAGAACATAGCAGTTTAAACAAAACTGCTTAGTTTTAACTGCTATATTTGTGGTAATTCATCACAGCAGAGAGAAACTAATAAACCTAGTGTGATAGGTGAGAAATGGTATCTCGGTGTGGTTTGAATTACACTTCTCTTATTTTGAGTATGGTAAGTTGTATTTTTAAATGTTCACAGCACTTAGAATAATTTGGAGGGACAGAGCATGTTCACTGAGATTCTGTTGCTAACTGGAGGTACCAGAGATTTAACCAACACCTAGGTTTGGAAGGCAAAATTTGTTTAAACCATGAGACAGTAAGACCTGGACGTAGAAACTCCACCATTCTTCTAGGAACCCCTATTTTGAGTCATAGTCACCATGTCCTTGAAGAAACCATTCAAAATATTCTTCAGATGACTCTGGATTTTTGACCATCCTTACTGCTCTCCAGAAATAGTAACTAGAAATAACAGCATCTCTGGGATTTCTCACTATGTAAATAATCTTAAATGAAAAAGGGGATATTGAGAATAAATATATCCATTTCCTTTGCTCCAGGATTTTTGCAAGTGGATAAAAAAATTTAACTCACATTAGAGTCTTTGGCTGTAGCTCAGCCTTCTTTAAATCATTCATTTAACAAAATGTATTGAGAACGTACTATGTGCTAGACATACAGCTATAATGGATCAATGAAAGAAGTCTGCGTCCGAGTCCTCTGTACATTTATGGCTAAGGGCTGGGCTGTACAGGCATGGGGCAAGATCACCAGAATTTTACCAAATAGTAGTGACTTCTAACAGCTTCTTAACACTCCTGTTATCTAGCTGAGTCATTGAAAGCAGCCAGATACAAACAGACACATTCCAGGCAGTGGAGAAAGAGGAGAAAAATGCCCCCTAACTTCTCATCAGAAAAACAAAGGCCTAATGAAAATGGAAAATTGTCTTTAAAGAGCTGAAGGGGGAAAAAAAACCATCATGCTAAATATGCTTCACATATGAGGATGAATTCAAGGTAATCTTAGAAACATGAAAGCTGTGAGAATTTATTGCTGTCAGCTCTACACGACAACGAATTCTAAAGTCCTTCAGTCTGTGAGGAAATCATAGTGTATGTCAAGGGGGAAGGAAGGAAGAAGCCAAGAAACAATAAAAGAGTAAATTTAAAAGACATTTTCTTTCCTCTTCCAATTAACTTAAAAGACAGCTGAGTGTTTAAAGCAAAATAACCCCGTAGACAGTTTTTGCAATGTAGATAACAGTGAAAATTGTGAGGGAAATAGTACAAAGAAAGATGGTGGGCAAATGGAATCAGTTAATAACTCCAGATTTTCTCCTCGTTCAACTTGACAAAGTCACCAAATCCTCCATCTGCATAACTCCATCAGTAAACACTGCATTTAATCTCCTGGGACAACCAATACTTCTTCTATATTTTTCTCCCTGCCTCACCTTCTTTACCTATCTATGATATTTCTTAAAATAGATGTTTTCACCAACTGCACCCTGGGATCTGATACTAAGCTAGGCTGTCAGTAAATGATATTGTCACCACAGAAACCAAGTATATGTCTACTCTTTGTCGTGCCCAAATACAAATCTGTAAATTCCTTTAATATGTGGGTTGGGGTCATCTTAATCATCACCTTTTTCTCAATCCTGTTTCAGAGCCTGACACATGATAGGTGCATAATACTTAAATGTATGAAGGAATAAAAGGCATGAATGCATACATAAGTTAATTAATAATCAGAAGTGAGTACATTGAAGAATCAGTACTGCCAGTTTAAACACACAGAAACTGTGCTTCAAAGACGTTGCACTATTTGCCAGTAGACAAAATGTAGAACCAAGGTTCAAACTGGAATTTTCTGAGATAAAGTCACAGTCATATTACAGAGCTTGGTCTTGGGCTGTTTGCTTGGGCTATTTGTTTTCTTTTTCATTTATTCATCCTATATTTTCTTAAATCTCTACAACGTTTTAAGCACTTTGCCAAATTAGTATAAAACAGTAAAAATAGTAACATAATCAACATGGTCTTCATAATCATGGATGTCACGGTCAAATGAATCAGCCTGACAGTAAATAAGCAAACAAATGAAACATAGCACAGTAGTAATACAATATGATAGCATAATACTATAATACCTTTTTTTTTTTTCCTTTTCTTGAGATGGAGTCTATCTGTTGCCTAGGCTGGAGTGCAGTGCCGTGATCTCGGCTCACTGCAACCTCTGCCTCCCAGGTTCAAGCGATTCTCCTGCCTCAATCTCCCGGGTAGCTGGGATTACAGGCATGTGCCACCATGCTCTGCTAATTTTTGTATTTTTCATAAAGATGGGGTTTCACCATGTTGGCCAGGCTGGTCTCAAACTCCTGACCTCAGGTGATCTGCCCGCCTTGGCCTCCCAAAGTACTGGGATTACAGGTGTGAGCCACCACACCTGGCGTATAATATCTTGATAATACTGCTACTACCACATCACCTAAGATGCTTCAAGGGAGTTTCATACAGTTTTGATGGTTTTAATGCCATATGATTTAAACTATAATCTATGATGAGTAAACATTCACATTTTATAGCACAGGGTCACTCAATGCTAGAGGTTTTATGTAGAGCTCCTGAAATGATGCATCTGAGTCCTTTCAGCTGGGAAAGACATGGTCTGAATAGGTAATATAATGGTTAGAAAAACCCAATTAGGTTTCACATGTGAGTACCAAACCTATATTTCCTCTCAAATAGAGGTACTGGTTTATAATTGAGGTGCTTCCCACATGGGCTTGTCAACATTGGGTGCCTCCGTGTTGAGGGTGCAGCCAGGATTTATAAAACTGAAGACTGAATATTCTCTGGGGCAATACCAGGCAGATTCTCTTGTATATGACATTGTAGCTTAGAACAAGATTTTCTAATCTGCTTACTTTACTGAATCACATTTTAAGTTTGTTTCTAAAACAAAGATATTGAGGGCAGTCAGAAAAGTAGTCCACATGGACATTCTTTTTTTTTTTTGAGATGGAGTCTCACTCTGTTACGCAGGCTGGAGTGCAGTGGCGCAATCTCGGCTCACTGCAACCTCCGCCTTCTGGGTTCAAGCGATTCTCCTGCCTCAGCCCACCAAGTAGCTGTGCCACCACACCCGGCTAATTTTTTTGTATTTTTAGTAGAAACGGGGTTTTACCGTGCTAGTCAGGATGGTCTCGATCTCCTGACCTCGTGATCTGCACACCTCGGCCTCCCAAAGTGCTGGGATTACAGGCGTGAGCACCATGCCTGGTGGACATTCCATTATTAACTCACCTTGGCCTTGGAATTAATGACTTGGAGAAGACCAGAATGGGGAGCGGGGAGCAGTAGAAGCATGAGCCTTTCTGACTGTCTACATGTTCTTGCCCAGTTTTAACTTCTAGTCATGGTGAATGATCCCAGGAGAGCACAGACTGGACCCTGCTACGATCTCTCTTGGAGTGGATCAGACTGATGATCACCAACAACCAACTCATTCCCGGATAAGGAAGAAGAGAGTGTCACCTACTTCAGTGTGGTTTCAACCCTACTTCTGCATCTTAAAGACACTGTATTGTTTCAGCAGTAGTGCCCCTGTTCATTAGTCCCGCTGATGTTTTCATTCCTCATCTCATCTTTTCCTTAGCAGCATTCAATGAATCCTTCATTCTAGAAACACTCTGTATCTTTGGTTTTCATGAGACCATTCTCACCTTGTTTTGTCCTATGACTTTTTTGAAAAAAACAAAAACAAAAAACCCTTTTTTTCTTTTTAAATTCTCGTAAAAAACACAGTGAAAATTTGCTATCTTAACCATGTTGAAATGTGCAGTTAGTAAAGTACATTCACATTGTGGTGCAAGCCATCACTACCATCCATCACTAGAACCCTTTTCATCTTGCAGATCTGAAACTCTACCCATTAAACAACTTCCCATCTTCCCATCCCCACAGCTCCTAGCAACCAACATTCTACTTTCTCTATCAGTTTGACTACTCTAGGTACCTCATATGAGTAGAATCATACAGCATTTATCCTTCTCTGCCTGGCTTATTTCACTTGTATAATGTCCTCAAGGTTCATCCATGTTGTAGCATGCATCAGAACTTCCTCCCCTTTTAAAGGCTGGATAATATTTCATGGTATGTTTAGACCACATTCTGTTTATCCATTCATCCATCAGTGAACACTTGTGCTCCTTCCAACTTTGGGCTGTTGGGTGTCCTGCCACTGTTGCTCCTAGTGCTCAATCTCGTTTACTCCCTCCTAATCAAGTGTACAACGTTGGACACTGTGCAGGATGATGCCACTTCATCTTGGATGCTAATCTGCCATGTTGACTTCTGATTAACCCCAGGCCCAGGAATGCCTCAAGATTTCTACTTTACTTACTGTTGCTTGTGTAATCCAAGACAACCTTGATGTTATCATAAACATGTACTTACCTAAGTCCTGTCCTTTGGCAAATTATGGGCTATGAGACACAGCATTCTTGCCTTTCCCTGAGGGGTCAATTTCAGCGATCCTACACATTCCTTCTGAAGCACGTATGCTCTTTCTATATGGTATGTAAGCTCTCGGTCTGGGGAGTACCAGTGCAGAGATCTACCTGTCTTGTTGCCACATGTTTCTAAACTTTCCAATAAATCACCTTCTACTGACAAACTGGATTTGTCTTCCTTATTTGGTTTCTTGGTTCCTTTTTGGTATGGATTTGCTTTCCCTATGTGGTTCTTTCATGAAACTTGGTGAGCTAGCCAGGAGGAATTCAGGAGCCAAAGTATGGGCAAGGGAAGGAAGCCTCAGTTGGGGAAGTCTTGGGGCAGCCCTCTGTGTGTGGGGGGTGATATTGCCCGTTTGCTGGATGCCTGCAGACCACCGCCTGAGTACGGGGATGGCCCAGAACACTACAGGGTCTAGAGTGCTTGTGAGAAGAAAACCACACCATGCACTGAAGGTCACTGAAGGTGGCAACAGAGGGGTGGCCGCTATTATGGGTTGCACATGTGACCCCAGAAGTACAGTTAGCAACCGAGACAAAGGTACAGAAGCTAGAGAAGTAATTACAGTTAGAGAATGATATGAGGATCTCCACATCTGTGTTAGCATCTAATTTGGTGCATAAGCTTGAAACTCAGGAGGTGCAGGTGGAAACTGTTGTCTGCCGCTTTTATGCAGCTGCGAGGACAAAAACTGCACTGGTTGCAAGTGTGAGCTGTCCTTGCTAGACCAGACCAAGATGCTGAGACCTGGAATCCTTGGGAATCGACTTGTGAGTCAGATGAAGACAGAGGTTATCTCAGAGTAGGAGGATTGTCCTCCCCTTTCGAGGGCAGGAGGAAAACAAAACCCAACAGATACAGCTGTACAATAGCAAGCAGTCTTTTCACAGCAAAGCTTAACTCTGAGAGTACACCTCAGCAGAACTATTGGACACAGCAAGAACTCTTAAAGCAGCTGCCAAGAGACAGCATAGCCACATGCATGGTGGTGTGGCTATGAGAGAGGCCTGGCCCAGTGAAGGGGACTTCCCAGGTCAGACACTGGCATGGTGGTCTCTGGAGGAGGCACAGAGCAATTCAGGGGAGCTGGGTATGCAGCAGGCCATCTATGACCAGCAGTTGCAGTTGTCCCCTTGTAGGACAAGATGTATATTATGTGTGGGATGCTGTAGCTGGTCTTGGAGAAACTGAAAGGGGAAGGGATAAGGTCCAACTGGTTACCAAGGGAAAAGAAAAGGAGATACCAAGTCTGTTGGACTTGAAAAAGGAGGTCTAAAAGACCCAATTAGGATTACCAGAAAACAAATGTGGTACAATCTGATCTCAGCTGGGATAAACCAAGAAACGAAATCAGCAACGTAATGCCATGTTGGTGGGCATTCGAAAGGACTTAACTCCCGCCCAACAGTTTAGACCTTTTCCCAGCATCCGGCCAGAAAAGGAGGATGGAGGAAATGAAACTATGTATTAAAAAAGAACTCCAGTCTCTGTTCCAGCCTTGGACTCCTATCCAGCCTACAGACTGTGGGGCAGGGCGGGGGGGAAGTGGGGGAAGAGGGGGCAAGGTTGCCTCTAGGGATGAGCAGTAGAGGGTGACTAGAGGCTCCATGTGGAGCTCACAATATCAGAGTTGAAAAACACATGCAGAGGACACTAGTTGTAGTGGACACAGGTGCAGAGTGCACCTTAGTTCTTGGAAGCCCAGAGAGACACACTGGTAAGTGGGCAGCTCTAGATGGTTATTGGGGACAAACGATCCAAGTGGAACAAACTCCTCCCCTTCTTGGTATTGGATGGTGGAGTTTCCCTGCTTACTATACTGTCTTTATCTCACCTATTCCAGAAAACATGTTGGATATGGACATCCTTTAAGGATGCACTTTGCAAACGTCCATGGGGGAATTCCACCAATGAGTTTGGGTGGTAAACGCTATTTAAAGAGTGGCAGTGAAATAGGCACCTGTACTTTTTCCTCCCCCATGATGTATTATCAGTGTGAAGTAACAAATTATTTTCTTGGCAGAATAAAAGAAATGACAGCCACCATAGAGGAACTAGCCAAAGTTAATAGTCGGCCAGCCCAGAGTCCCTTCAGGAGTTCTGTGTGACTGGGAAAGGAAATCTGACAGCACCGGGCACGTGACAGTAGACTACAGGGAATTCAATAAGGTATTTGCTGACATATACCCTGTTGTGCCTAATATCATCTAAGTGATAGAACAACTATACAAACTATAGGTACTTATCATCTGTATTAGATTTAGCCAATGCCTTTTTTTTTTCTTGAGAAAAGGGCTTGCTCTGTCACTCAGGCTGGAGTGCAGTAGCACCATCATAGCTCACTGCAGCCTTGACCTCCTGGGCTCAAGCGATCCTTCAGCTGCAGCTCCTGAGTAGCTGGGACTACTCAGGAGGTGTGCCATCAAGGTGCGCCACCAAGCCCAGCTAACTTTTCTTATTTTCTGCAGAGATGAGAAAATAAAGAGACCAGGCTGATCTTAAACTCTTGATCTCAAGTGATCCTCCCACCTCAGCCTCCCAAAGTGCTGAGATTACAGGCACATACTAGATTTGTCTACCTCATTCTTTGGTTTCTTGACTCCTGTGTTGGGGAATGCTTTGCATATACAGCCCGTTCACAAAAGAGACCCCACAAAACAATTGATCTCATTCTGTACATCCAGCTAAAATCACATGTGTACTAGCTGATAAGGCAGAACAAAAGTAATTAAGAGGTTTTATTTACTTAAATATATAGTGAGTCAAAGAAATGTGGATGAGCATTGATTTGAAGGCTATTTATAGATCATGGAGGTAAGCCTGGTGTTCACCCATGTTGAGGGTGTATCTTCCCCACTCAGTCCACTGATTTATAAGCCAATCTCCTCTGGTAATACCCTGAAGACACAGCCAGAAGTAATGTTTACCAGGTACATACATATTCCTTAATCCATTCAAGTTAATACCTGAAATTAACCATCACATCAACCCATGTTCTATGGTACAAAGCACTGTGGATGCATTATCTCAGTTTACACAAGGAAACTATAGGCTCAAACAGGCTTTATCAGTTTCTAAACTGACCCTTTAATTTAGTGGGATATGTTGAATCAAGGACATAGTGATGCATGCTACAATCTAGATGCACCTTGAAGACATTATGCTAAGTAAAAAAAAAATCAGACACAAAACACCACATATTGTGATCTCATTTGTATGAAATGTCCCGAGTAGGCAAATAAATAAACAGAGGAATTAGATTGGTGGTTGCCAAGGACTGGGGAGAGAAGAGAATAAAAAGTAATGGCTAGTGGGTAGGATTTCTTTAGTAGTTAATGTATTCTCAACTATTGTGGTGGTTGTTGCATAACTCTGATTATAACAAGGCCACTGAATTTTATACTGTGAAAAATAGGCCAGGCGCGGTGGCTCATGCCTGTAATCCCAGCACTTTGCGAGGCCGAGATGAGCAGATCACGAAGTCAGGAGATTGAGGCCACCATGGCTAACACAGTGAAACTCTGTCTCTACTAAAAATACAAAAAAATTAGCTGGGCGTGGTGGCACACTCCTGTAGTCCCAGCTACTCAGGAGGCTGAGGCAGGAGAATGGCTTGAACCCGGGAGGCAGAGGTTGCAGTGAGCCAAGATCGTGCCACTGCACTCCAGCCTGGGCGACAGAGCATGACTACATCTCAAAAAATAATAATAATAATAAAGTAAAATAAATAAAAAATAGCCGGGCGCGGTGGCTCACACCTGTAATCCCAGCACTTTGGGAGGCCGAGGCAGGTGGATCACGAGATCAAGAGATAGACCGTCCTGGCCAACATGGTGAAACCCCATCTCTACTAAAAATACAAAAATTAGCCAGGTGTGGTGGCAGGTGCCTGTAGTCCCAGCTACTCGGGAGGCTGAGGCAGGAGAATTGCTTAAACTGGGGAGGCGGAGGTTTCAGGGAGCTGAGATTGTGCCACTGCACTCCAGCCTGGGCGACAGAGGGAGACTCTGTCTCAAAAAAAAAAAAAAAAAACTAGACTTTTATGCTATGCTATGAGGACTAAGCTCTGATATTTTTATGTTGCCCAAATTCCTACCTAAGGGGTCTAAGGAGTCATGCCCTACAAACTATAAATTCTCATCAGATGGGTTTTGTTTGGCCCTACGCATCACGAGTTACTTTTCAGTATAACTCTGGCATAACATTATGAGACCAGGAAAAAAATATTTAACCCCAAAATATATTTCCTTGCCATACCTTGAAACTGCCCTGCGAAGTCTCTTTTGGGAGAAACCCACATCCTATAGAGAATCTCCTTTCCCCCTTGTTTTCCTTCATTTCTTTCCAGATCCAGGAGATAATCAACTAAGAGCCAGGTACCCTTTTGGGCTCGATAAGAAACATTTTACAACCTGCTCTCTCTCTCAAGTTTGCTGAGAACTTCCTCTGCACAATAAAATTTGGCCTCCACAATCCTTTATGTTATCCTGAACATTCCTTTCTATTGATCCCAGGTGTTCAGATAAACTCAACCAATTGTCAACCAGAAAATGTTTAAATTTACCTATAGCCTGGAAGCCACCACTCTGAATTGTCCTGCCTTTCTGAACCAAAACAATGTATTTCCTAAATGTCTTTGATTGATGTCTCATGCATCCCTAAAAATCTATGAAACCAAGCTGTACCTCAACCACCTTGGGCACATGTTCTCAAGACTTCCTGAGGGCGGTGTCACGGGCCATGGTCACTCATATTTGGCTCAGAATAAATCTCTTAAAATATTTTGCAGAGTTTGACTCTTTTCGTCAACAATAATCTGGCGCCCAAACGTGGGGCCTCAGAGAAGACTCAGGACCCCTAAGGAGTTGCCCGAAACCGGAGCTGAGGTACCAGCAGGGGCCCATTGAAGCCCCACTGAGTTCAAGCTTGTCCTCCGGTGGAACTGGTAAGTCCTCCTGAGCCCCAGACCTCTCCTTGACCAGACTTTTCTTAGGCTTCCCTGAGCCCTCTTCTTGAGTAGGACTGGACCTTGGATTTCTGTGTCCATCCTTGCTGCACCCAGTTTTAGCAAGAATCCTGTTAAGTAGGTTTAGTGAGAATTCCCTTATCCTTGATCAGGTTCCTCATCTTCCACCCTTAATGTCTAAGTCCTTGGCCTGCCTTTAGCAGGATTCTACCCTTAATACCTAATCAAGTTCCTGTTTGTGATTTCCCACCCATTGACCCCCTTACTCTTATAGTTGGCTACAAAACCAACTGTTGTTGCTATATTGGGGAGTTGAGTTCACTGTCTCTCCCCCATTGCAATTGTCTTGAACAGTATTACTTACCGTTTACACACGTGTATTCTTTTCCTGTTTCCTTCATTTGCATGAGAAATGGAATTCTGCCTTTACAACCTTGATGCAGAGCAGTGGGTGTCGTGTGAGATACAGTATTGAAGATGAGTCTCACCTCTGTCTGTGATGAAATAGATTGTGAATTGTGAAGAGAATGCAGGTAGCAATGTAGGAGCTAAACTTAAGGGTCCTCTAATTTAGAGTCAATGACTTTGTCGTTTCTGCTGTGAATCTGGCTACTCTCTGCTATGCCAGAAAATGATGTACTTAACTGCAGCAAACACGTATCTTTAGTTTATCCTCCACTCACACAAACCTTTGGGACAGCACATGTTATCAGGAGTTTTCCCCTCACATTTGTACTCTCTTCAGATGAATGTGGCTGGAGGGTCATGTCCTGAGGAATCTTATTAGATATTATTGATTTTTGCAGAGTGGGGCATCTGACGTATGCACACCAGTGCCTCTTCTCTTGACATTTTTGCTCTTTGTATCAACAGTGAACTTGTTTCTCTCTGTATATCTGGACAATAAAATCGAATTCCTCATACTCAGAAATGGTCAGGTCACATTCAGGTCATGTGGGCACAAAATAATAGAAACTTACACTGAGACCTAGAAAATGAAACATTCAAGCAGAAAACTGCAGAGATTTAGGGACTTCTGTTTGATTCCACAGTTGCAGCTATTCCTGAAAAAGGTGGAGCTCAATTCCTACATTGGATTCATTGAAAAAGCACAGTGTTTTCTGTTTCCCTTTTGCTTGAATTCCTTGTCATGTCTAATGTTGTCTGCAACTCAGGGTTTGGAATAATCCAATAGGAGCTCTGATTGTGGACATGATCTAACGTTCTAATAACCAAGTGATGTGTTCAACCTGATATAGATAATAAACTCCAAGATCTTCAAAAACCAAAATGAAGACTTTTGTTCATCTTACACTGAAGATACCACATTATTTTTATGCATGGAAGGGGTCTCAGCACTATTTCAATGAATACAGTCCCAATCCCCATTTGAAAAATAAGAAAACTGAGGCTCATAGAAGTTATGTCATCTTTCTGCCGAAAAACAGCTAGTAAAAAGTTGGATAGTCACTGTTTGAATGCAGACACTTGGAGCTCTGAAAGGAGAGCATTTATGCAGGAACATGCAAGATCATGGACCTTGGGGCCATGCCATGCTGCTATACCAAAATTGAAGTAGTTAAAAATATGGATACTCCATGGGTTCATAGGGGAACCTCGCAAGATGCCGGAGACTTGGATAAGCTGACAAAACTAGAACACGTTTTAAATTTGGGGGTGGGGGCATTACAGCCTTTAAAATATCTTTTATAAAAATTCCACTGCCAAAATCTGAGAGTACTTGTCAGAAACAGTATTTTTTTAAACTCGGAATACAGGTTAAAATCCAAGCTCCTTAATTCTGTATTTAAGGCTCTCCATGATATCGACCATGCAGACGTTAGTAGCTTCATGTCTTGACCACACCTGACTCCCAACCCTGACTCCAAGCTGTGCCAGCTCTGCTCTCCCTGTGCAGTCTTCTGGGTTGTCCTCTGTCTTGGTTCATTGGTAGAATAGTCACAAACTTTGTTCCATACCTTAATCTTTTTAAGTTAACAGGGGATCCTAGAGGCCACTCTGCAGTGGTGTGGCAGTATTCCTTATTCTTGTTGTAAGTTGGGTGCTGTTCCAGGATATTGTCGGTGGGAATTTTGGTTCTTTTTTGCTATTACAAATAAGAAACATTTGAATAGTTTTGTAAATCTACCTTTTTTGTGGTTTTGCTTGTATACTTTTTTCATTGGAGAAGGGGGAATTCTGCATGAAAATGTAAATTTTAAGTGTTAGAATGTGAGGATTTGCAAACTTATCCTACACAGACTTGTGTCATTTTCCTTCTAACCGCCAACATATGAGCATACCTGTCTACCCAGGGTCTCTCCACTAGAGTGATTTGAATAATTTGAATGCCAGCTGTGTGGTAGGAAGGAGCCTCCCCACCGCTCTCAACACCAAAGATGTCCATGTCTTAATCTCAAAATCTGTGCATTTGTTACTTTTCAAGGCAAAAATGACTTTGCCAATGTGATTAAAGGATCTTCAAACAGGGAGAGCACCATGGACTATTCAGGTGAAGGCACTGTAATCACATGGGTCATTATAAGAGGGAGGCTGAAGTGTAAGAAGCAAAGGAGACCTGATGACAAGAGAGATGCAGCCTTGTGACAAGAAATGAGGGCAGCCTGTAGAACAGGAGTCCCCAACCCCTGGGCCGCAGACCGGTACCAATCTGTGACCTGTTAGAAACTAGGCCACACAGAAGGAGTTGAGCAGCGAGCGAACGTCACCGCCTGAGCTCTGCTTCCTGTGAGAGGAGTGGCAGCATATTCTCACCGGAGCGTGAACCCTATTGTGAACTGCGCTGTGAGGGATCTAGGCTGAACGCTTCTTATGAGAATCTAACTAATGCTTGATGACCTGAAGTGGAACAGTTTCACCTTGAAACCATTGCCCCACCCATCTTCCAGAAAACCCATCCCTGGTGCTAAAATGGTTGAGGACCACTGCTCTTGAAGCCAGCAAAGGCAAGAAGTAGATTCTCTCCTGGAGCCTCAGGAATGGCAGGCAGCTAGGCCCTGACATTAATTTTAGCTCATAAAGTATATTTTGGAATTCTGAACTACACAACATAAGATAATTTTTTGTTTTGTTTTGCTTTAACTGCTATGTTTGTGGTAATTTGTTACAGCGGAGATTAAAAAAATGAATACACTTCTCAGTATGATAGGTAAGAAATGGTATCTCAGTGTAGTGTGAATTACACTCCTCTTATTTTGAATGTCATAAGTTATCTTTTTTAATGTTCATAATAGTTAGAATAATTTGTATGGACAAAGCACATTGACTGAGCTTCTGTTGCTAACTGGAGGTATTGGATATTTAACAACACTTAGAAGTTTAGATGGCAACATTCATTTAAACTGTGAGACAGTAATACCTGTTGAGGTGCAGAAACTCCACTACCCCTTCAAGAATCCTTTTTTTTTTGAGACAGAGTTTTGCTCTTGCTGCCCAGGCTGGAGTTCAGTGGCGTGATCTCGGCTCACCACAACCTCCGCCTCCCAGATTCAAGCGATTCTCCCGCCTCAGCCTCCCATAGCTGGGATTACAGGCATGAGCCACCACGCCCGGCTAATTTTGTATTTTTAGTAGAGACAGGGTTTCTCCATGTTGGTCAGGCTGGTCTCGAACTCCTGACCTCAGGTGATTCTCCTGCCTCGGCCTCCCAAAGTGCTGGGACTACAGGCGTGAGCCACTGCACCTGGAAGAATCCATTTTTTTTTTGAGACAGGGTCTTGCTCTGTTGCCCAGGCTGGAGTGCAGTGGTGTGACTATGGCTCACTGCAGCCTTGAATTCCTGGGCTCTAGCAATCCTCCCACTTCAGCCACCTGAGCAGCTGGGACTGCAGGCATGGGCCAGCATGTCCAGCTAATTTTTTTGATTTTTAGAAGAGACGAGGTCTTACCATTTTGCCCAGGCCAGTCTCAAACTCCTGAGCTGAAGCAGTCCTCCCAGCTCGACCTCCCGAAGTGCTAGGATTACAGGTGTGAGCCACTGCACCTGGCCAAGAACCCATATTTAGAGTCAGACTCACCATATCCTTGAAGAAACCATTCCAAATATTATTTAAATGACTCCGTATTTTTGACCATCCTCATTATTCTCCAGAAATAATAACCAAAAGTAACTACATCTCTGGGATTTCTCACTAGGTAAACAATCTTAAATGAAAAAGAGAGATAATAAGAATCAATGTATCCATTCTTCTTGCTTCAAGATTCTTGCAAAAGGCAAAAAACATCAAACTCCCATTAAAGTTTTGGCTATAGCTTGTCCTTCTTTAATTCATTCATTTAACAAAATGTATTGATAACCCACTATGTGCTTGACATCTACTTAGACACTGTAGAAGGAACAGAGGACAAGATACGGGTCATTTCTGCCCTGAAGAACATTATAATATAAGGCAGGGAAGAGGCTAACTAATGTTTGGACAATCAAATGATGTTACTACACTTGGGCACCACTGTTTAAGAATCCCTGGGCTGTAAATCAGGAACTGTGAGTTTGTTGGGATTCTGCCAGAGACTCCGACTCAGTGCTACTCCAGGAATTTTATCTTTCAGACCTCTCTTTCTTTTTGTAGGAATTCCTACTGTCCCATATAAGCAAATCTCAGGGACTAAGCAAGTAGATGTTAGCAGTCAACCATAAGTAAGATTCTTTTATAAAATTCAACATGATGGCGTGAATAAACTCACTATGCTACCACTGGTTGTGAAACCTGAAGAGATTAAACAAACTTTGCATTTTCTCAAAACAAAAAAGAGTTTGTTTGAATTAATAAAGCTGACCCCAAGCTAGGATAAGTTGGATCCAGTGTCATACAAGGCCATTTCCAATTCTAAACAAATAACGTTGACCACATGGAGCCTGTGGGGAAAACTGGTCAACTCTCACCTGAAGTTCCAAAAGTTGTGAATATCATATTCTGTCCTAGAAATTATTTTGTAATCCAAATTCACCTGGTCACCAACACTGTTGTTAAATTTGATATTCTTCAGAAAGGAGTTAAGCTTAAAAATAGTGCACTGTTACAGGATGGAAAGAGTTCTGAATTTGGAAAGAAGAAACTTGAATTAGAGTAATACCTTTGAAACTTATTAGATGTGTGGCTTTGGAAAAAGTCCCTTATTGTTTAAATCTTCAACTGTAAAGTTAGTTATTCAATTTTATTTTTACAAGAATTACGTGAGATAATACCTTTGATGGCCCATGAACAAAAATGTGGTATATATAAAGTAAAAATTAGATAAAGAAAACATTATATATGTAATGTAATGATAATTTAACATATAGTATGATAATGGAAATACCCCTTACTTCCTTGGTGGGATGAATGAGGACAGAAGAATCAAAATAATCTCTTGTTACTGGTTGAATTTTGTCTGCCCCAAATTTTGCATGTTGAAGTCCTAACTCCCAGTACCTCAGAATGTGACTGTATTTGGAGATAGGATTTTTACAGAGTGAATTAAGTTGAAATGAGGTCGTTAGGGTGGGTCCTAATACAATCTGACTAGTCTCACCATGTCTCCATGGGTTTTCTCTGGGTACTCCAGATTCCTCCCACATCCCAAAGATGTGCACAGTAAGTTAACTGGTATGTCTAAGTTGTCCCAGTCTGAGTGAGTGTGGGTGTGTAGTAGGCTACACCATCTAGGTTTGTGTAAGTACACTCTATGATGTTTGCACAACAAGGTTCTTAGGAAATTGCCTAAGAACCCATTTCTCAGAATGTATCTCCATCCTTTAGCGATGTAGACTGTATTTCCATACTGTAAATAGTCCCCTTGTGGTGGATTTCAGTCTACCAATATGACATCACTGAATGTGGAGTTAGAAAGAAAGGTACAGTTCATGGCTCTCAGTTCCTACAGCTCTTTTAATTTCCTAAATGACTACAGCAATAAAGTATCTTTTGTTAAAATATCTGGCCTTTTGTTCCTGGTTCCTGAAAAAGCTCCAGAACAGCTCCAGAGCCATAAAGGTGAAAGACAGTATTTCAACCACACGAGTTTATGTTAATGAGGTGATTTTTGGAAACTCTCTAGATAATCCCAATATTTGGGGGGAGTGGTGGCTAGTTGCCAGAGGAACCAGCCATGTGCTCAGAGGACTGGAACTCACAGCTCCACCCTCTACTTCTGGGAAAAGAGAGAGGATGAAAATTAAGTTGATCGCCAATGGCCAATGATTTAATCAATCACATCTACATAATGAAACCTCCTTGAAAACCGAAAAGGCCTGAGTTCAAGCGGCTTCCAAGAAGGTAGACAAAAACACATCCTCGTGCTGGGAGGGTGGTGCACCCCAACTCCACGGGCACAGAAGTTCCTGCACTAAGGATTCTCTCGGACCTTGCCCTACATGTCTCTTCATCTGGCTATTTGTATCCTTTAAAATATCTTTTATAATAAACCAGTAAACATAAATGTTTCCCTGAGTTCTGTGAGCTGCTCTAGCAAACTAATGGAACCCAAGGAGCCGGCTGTGGGAGCCCCAATTTATAGCACCTCTCTCAGAAACACAGGTACAACAATCTGGAGTTTGGAATTGGCATGGGAAGTGGGGGACAGTCTTGTGGGACTGAGCTGTCTAACCTGTAGGATCTGATGTTTTCCAGGTAGCGTCAGAATTGAATTGGAGTAGCGGTCACCTGGCTGGTGTCTGCTGCAGACAGGTTTTTTTGACATGTTAAGACATTATAAGAGACAATAGAAAAAATGTATACGATACAATCTTCTCTGAGTTATATTTCTCCATAGCCCTTTTTACTGTTCATCAGACTGTTTATCTAACTCATGAATTTGTGGCTTGTCTCTCTCCGCTTCAAAGTAAATTACATAATAAGAGGGCAGGGATTTTTTTTTTCTCTGCTGTATCCCCCTGAATTGCTTTTCCTTATTTGTCTCACCTTCCAATACTAATTCTACAGTTCTCCTAGTCAGGGCTAGTCCCCTAAAACGGGGACCATTTCCATTTTGTTAAGGGGCGGAACGCGGTTCAAGCCTAGCAGATTGGTTCCAAAAACGTCGTGTTATTCACTGCCTCTGATCAGTGACATTCTCATTTGCAGCTGAAAGAGGTATTAATTTGCCAGAGTCACAACACGGTCGGGGTTCCTCGTCGCTGTCTTATTCCAAAATAAGCTTAACACAGAAAGATAATGATACTCCCACGGACTGGCACAGAAGGCCGCGCTCCGAATGACATCGCGATCACAGAGGCACAGACAGCGTCACAAAGCCCCACGCGTACTCACACCGAAGGCTCAGCCGTCGCGCGTTTCCCTCCCAGGCCCCAGGAACTAGTAACTAGGGACGCTTCTGGTCTCTAGGCGAGGAGAGGGGGAGAGCTCAATCTTGGCGCCTGCGCACACTCCTGCTCTTACCCGCCGGAACCCTGGGCCACGCCCGGCTCGCATAATCACGCACTGCGCAGGCACCGCCCGCTCAGCTCTAAGGTCCCTCTCACTCCCTCAGCAGCCCGAGGACGAGCCCCTCAACACTAGGCCACGCCTTGTCTCCGCCCCTCTCCGACCCCTGGAGAGAGGCTGGCGCCTGCGCGATGGGGGTTCCAGCGTCGACTCACGGAGTCCTTCGGATGAGAGCGTCTGGGTGCCAGACGAGGCCGGGGGTTTGTTTTGGGTGGTTTGGGAGTCCGAGCTCGAGGGCTGGGCCAGGAAGGGCAGGCGAGGCGGGCGGCTCCGACGCGGGTCGCGAAGGCCCAGCCGCGTCCTCTGTCCCCAGGACGACTACATTTCCCAGAGGCCAGCGCGGCGCGCGTACTCGAGTCTGCGGGGCGGAGGCCGCGGCTCTGGGCTGCTGGGCGTTCGGGGCGGCTTGGGGCGGCGGGACCACTGGAGTGAGCTGTGGGAGAGATGGGGGTGTGCCTGTGTGTAAAAGATCGGTCAGAGTGTGAGGCTCCGTGAGAGGGTGCGGTGTGTGTGTGTGTGTGTGTGTGACAGACCGAGAGTCCAGTGTGAGACCAGGTATGTTCGTGTGTGACAGAGCGAGACGGGCCAGTGTGAGAGACCAGTGAGTGTGAGAGAGATAGGGATGTGCCTGCATTTGAAAGAGAGCGTGTGAAGCTCAGTGAGAGGTTGCGAGGTGTGTGGGTGTGTAAGTGTGTAACAGACCAGGTGTCCAGAGCGTGAGACCAGGATGTATTCGTGTGAGAGAGTGAGACGGGCTGGATGGAGTGTGAGAGACCAGTGAGTGTGAGATGGGCGTGTGCCTGTGTGTGAAAGGCCGGTCGGTCGGTGTGTGAGGCTCAATGAGAGGGCGGTGTGTGTTCGAGAGAGAGAAGAATCACCATGTATGCGAGACTGGACTGTGCAAGAACAGAGTGTGAGACTGTGGTGTGTTAATGTGTGAAAGGGAGACCAGTGAGTGTGAGAAATGGGTGTTTTGGGTGAAAGACCCGTCAGTGTGTGAGGCCGTGTTATGTGTGTCTGACAGACTGAGAGAGACCAGGGTGTGTTCGTGTGTGTGTGAGAGACAACATAGCGTGAGACCAGTGAGTGTGAGAGAGATGAGCACGTGGCTGTGTGTGAAAGACCAGTCATTATGTGAGGCTCTTTGAGAGGCTGGTGTGTGTGTATGAGAGAGAGAAAGAGACTAAACTGTGAGAGTCCAAAGAGTGAGACTAGGGTATGTTGTTATGAGTTTGTGAGAGAGAGGAAGAGACTAAACTGTGAGAGTCCAAAGAGTGAGACTAGGGTATGTTGTTATGAGTTTGTGAGAGAGAGGAAGAGACTAAACTGTGAGAGTCCAAAGAGTGAGACTAGGGTATGTTGTTATGAGTTTGTGAGAGAGAGGGAGGCGATCAAAGTATAGGACAAAGTTATGTTTCCTGGCTTACGACTTCTAAGATCCTTGGAATCTCCAAAGTATTAAGTGTCTTTTTGCATGCTAATGATTGGTGGGCTGGCAGCCTGTAGGTTGATCACGGTAAGGGCTGGTCACCAGAACAATCTAGGCAGGATTAGAGGGTTGGGATTACCTGCCCCATCCTCAATCTCCAGGGAAAGGAAAGGGAGCCACAGGTTAAACTGATCATCAGTGGTCAGTGATTTAACCAGTCATGCCTACATTATGAAGCTTCCATAAAAACCCAAAAGGACTGGGTTCATCAAACTTCCAGATAGCTGAACACTGGAGGTTCCTGTAGGATGAGCCCCTTCCTATATAACCTTGTCCTATGCATTTCTTCACCTGCATCCTTTGTAATATCCTTTATTATTACAAACGTGTTTCCCTAAGTTCTGTGAGCTGCCCTAGCAAATTAATTGAACGCAAGGAGGGGGTCATAGGAACCCCGATTTATAGCTAGTCAGAAGCACAAGTAAAACAACCTGGGGTTTGCAACTGGCATTGGAAGTGGGGAGCAATTTTGTAGGGCTGAGCCCTCAACCTGTGGGATCTTATGCTGTCTCCAGGTAGATAGTGTCAGAATTGGGTTGCCCTAGAGTTCACCCACCTGGTATTCACTGAAGAACTTATTGCTTGCCTGGTGTGTGTGTGTGTGTGTGTGTGTGTGTGTGTGTGTGTAGACCCCCACACATCTGGTCTTAGAACTGTTTTGTGTTGTGTGAGTAGAGTAGGAGAAACAGTTTGTTTTTCCTCTTTGTCACCTGAGTGTGTTATCAGGGACTGGATTGTGAGAATCCAGAGTGTGAGACCAGAGTTTATCAATGTGTGAGAGAAATAGATGTGCCTGTGTGAAAGATGAACAAGTATGAGGCTCCCTGGAGTCTGAGAAAGATCATGTGTGTGTCTGAGTAAAAGCAAGAGACTAGACTGAGAGTTCAGTGATTGGGAGAGACTGGGGTATGTTGGTGTGAGTGTGTGAGAGACCAATGGGTATGTGAGAGACTAGAGTATGTCTCTGTCTGGACTGGTAGGTTGTGAGAGGGTGTATCACAGTATGAAAAAGATTGGAGTGAGAGCGACCAGTATGTATTTTGTGTGCATGAGATAAAGCAGTTGGAATATGAGAGATCAGAGTGTATTTGTGTATCTGTGTGAGACACTGGAGCATTTGAGTAACTGAGGCCTCTTTGAAAGATACCATTGAATGTGTATGTATGAGAGACCATCATGTTTATATGTGTGAAAGAGGGAGAGAAAGACTAGTGATGTGGTTGTGTGAGAGACCAAAATGGGTGAGAAACTATGTGAACCATGGTGTGTTATCCAAAAAGCTTTACAAATATAACCTCTGTGAGGTTGTGAAGCATGCATGTGTGAGTGAGACAGAGATAAGGGACAGTGAGCTGTGTGTGTGAGAGAAGTAAGATTGGGGGTATGTGTGAAGGTGTTGGTGAATCACCACGTGTGCTTATATTCATGTCCTCAGACAATGGAAATGTGACTGTGTATATGTGCTTGTTTTGGGGTGCTTGTGATTGTGTCCTCCGTGTGACCACGAAACCTGTGTTAGTGTTTGTATGTCACCCTGTATACCCATAATTGTGGCCCTGTATGACTGCTGTGTATGGAGAGACTACTTGGGAGATTGATAGGATTGGATTCTTTATGTGTGGCTGTTTGGAATTGTGTGTTGCCAGGATAGGAAATGTGGAATAGAATTCCTGTCCCCAGTCCAAGGGTTTCAGTAAGAAGCAAAAGCTGGGGTGACTGAAGCTCCTAACTGAAGCAGGAGACACCCTCACTTCTGTGTGACAGGAGGGTAATCAAGGGGCTGGGACAGAGGTGAGAGTGAAAGTGGCAGAATTGAGTGCTAAAGGTTCCATCGTTTCAGGGTGAGGAAAGTGAAACATTGCCAGGGGGTGGGTCAGGGATGCAGTGGTGGGGATTGAGTGAAGAAGGAGGATAACCCTGGCCTCTGGTGGCATTTGGGAGTCAGATTTTCCTTTTTCTTTTGTTTTTTTTTCCCCAAAAACCCCATCCATCTGGCCCAGAAAGGAGCCAGATTTTCAAACAGTAGACTTTCAAAGCATGAAGCAGAGACCCAAGAAGAGAATGACTCCACCTTTACCTGTAAAATAGAGGAAATGACTATTTTATAGGATTATTTGAAAAATAAAGCGAGATAATCTAATCTATGCAGAGTACCTAATGCATCTGAATGGGAAGGTAGCTCTTTGAAAAAGATTAAATTTAGGACCTCAAGCATGAAAAAAAAAAAAAACCGTTATGAGTTATAGCCCTTCAGTGGCCATAGGTTGCTCATACCCAGTTGTGGGATCAACCAAAGCTGGGAAGAAGAAGACAGTTTTAGGCTAGTGATTCTGGGAGTGCAGCATCTCTGGCCTCATCTCTCTCTAACCTTTCCCTTCCTTCAGCCTTGCCCTCCCAAGACACTGTTCTTCAAGAGAAAGACCAGAAGAGAAGGCAAAAATGAATGTTGAAGTAGTAAAAGTCATGCCCCAGGTTAGTGGATATTTTCTTTGTCTTCATGAAAGGCAGTCTTGCTGTTTAGGACTTTGTAATGCTTCTTTTCTTTTGAAAATTCCCTGATTAACAGTCCAGGAGCCTAGTTCCCACTTCTCTCAGGGGCCACTGTCTTTAACTCTAATTACCTAATGAGTGAGTAATAGCTTAGTATAAAAAGTCATGGAGGTCCCTCTGAGATTCCTCTTCCCACCTTGTGTACATTTTAAATTTAGTGTTGACTCTTGTGAAAAGACTTGATTTATGTTGTGTGGAATTATACATGTGGATATGTTAGTACTAGTGAGTTGGGCTCCAGGTTAAATGTGCATGCAGTGCGTTTCCTATATATAGAATGCATCAGGAATTATTCCTCTACCTGAAGTTTTGTCCAAATCTCTAATTATGTCCTTAAGATAAATTCTTTAAAAGTTTTTCTTTACATTTTAAGTATGAATTACCAACCTCATTCGTTCACCTGAAAAATCTTATTCTACTTAATTTTTGCAAATTTTATAAATTTAAATAGGTGAGATGTTCACATGGTACAAAATTTACAAACAAATTTCACCCTTAACTCCCAGTTATTTTAAGAAGTTATTCTCACCATGTATCTCATTCAGAGCTATGTTATGCCTTTGTGTGTATACAAAAATACTTTCTTCCCTTCAAAGTTAATGATTTTTCGTGTCTTGTTGATGAAATTTTTGTCTACCTTTAGGTCCTATTTTTCTTCTAAGATTTGTTTTATCCTTCACATTTAAGTTTCTGGTAAGCTTAGACTTGATTTTTGTGGTTTTCTATCATGGTAGGGCTGAAATTACATCAACTTTTTATGTTAAATTTAATTTACATTAGATTTTTACATTTAATTTACATTAAATTTTTATATTAAATGTATAATTTATGATAAGTGAGGCAGAGATTTATTTTTTCAAGTTGGCACAATGGCATTAATTGAATTATTCATCTCATTCTCACTAATTTGAAATGCCACCTATATCATGCACTAAATTCCTGTGTATATTTGGTTCTGTTGCTGTACTACACTCAGTTTTACTTGAATTTCTGCTTTTAATCTTTTAATTTTTAAATATTATATTGCACATGTATAAGAAACAATGTATAAAAAGGAATCCTTAATTCTCCCACTGTGAAATTCCCCTCCTCACATTTTTTCTAAGTGGAAAATGTGTTTTCATGACATACATGAGTGTCAGATGTCCATAATTAATGCTTAATTAGTTTATATGCTTCATATGGAAAGTTACGTTAAATTAATTTTGAAACACTGCTTTTTTTTCTTGCGCTGTCAGAGTTCATGAGATATTAAAAAATATTTACATGGATTCTGGGCATCTGTGTCTTCCTCAGCATTAAAACCATTTTGTGAGTTACCTAACATAATTTTCCAAAGATACAGACCTTTTAGAGTTTGTGTGCCTCATGTTGTCATTAAAATTCTACCTGAAGTCACAAGCACCATACACAACAGAATTAGTCCCCTCCAATTTGCCCTATAGAAGTAAGTTGGGATCTCCACAATACAACTTACTGTCTTTAGTTTTGATATTTAACCTCATACTCCTGAATAATGTTCCATACACTATTTCTTGATTATTTTAGTTTTAGAAACGATCCAGTAACCTACTACTATAGATGATAAAGATGCAGTCCATTAACCCCACCACCTGAAATGCACACACACATGCTTATTTGATAGACTGTAAACATTATTCACTATTTTTGTTTTAAATCAGTGTTCAGGGTAGCTTGGTGTCTTTCATCAATTTGGAAATTTTTCAACCACAAATATTCTGAAACTTTCCTCTTTTTCTAAGATTACAATTATATACATAATTGACACTGTTTTATATGTCACTTATGCTTTAATTCTCTCTTTAATTCTCGAATCTCCTGTTAAGCCCATAATGGAATTCTTAACTTCTGTTATTGCATACTTAGTTCTAGAATTTCTATTTAATTGTTTTATGTAATTTTCTATTTTCTTCCTGAATTCACTACCTTTCCTTTTAGCTCCTTAAAAATATTATCATAATATTTTGGTATCCTTGTTGGATAATTCCATTATCTGGATCTTTTATGTGTTTCTATTTTCTGATGTTTTGAAAAGTATCTTGTTTTTTGTCTTAAATGCCTCATTTTGGGTTTAGTGCTAGACTTTATATATTTTTAAAAGATAGTTTGAAGCTTTGATGTCCTCCTCTTGAGAAGGTTTACTTAAAAAATAAATTTTATTTTTTAGAATAGTTTTAGATTTGTAGAAAAATTGCAGAGATAGTATAGAGAAATCTTATACCACACCAAGCTTCCCCTATTAATATTTTACATTAGTGTGGTACTTTTGTTAAAATTAATGAACCAATATTGATATGTTATTAGTAACTAAAGTCCGTGCTTAGTTTAGATTTTCTTTCATTGTTTTAACTTTTTAATTTTTTTTTTTTTTTTGAGACAGAGTTTCACTGTCACCCAGGCTGGAGTGCAGTGGCAGGATCATAGCACACTATAACCTGCCTCTCCAGTTCAAGCAATTCTCGTGCCTCGGCCACTCAAGTAGCTGGGATTATAGGCATGCACCACCATGCACAGCCAATTTTTGTATTTTTGGTAGAGGTGGGGTTTTGCCATGTTGTCCTTGCCATGCTATGTAGGCTGGTCTTGAGCTCCTGGCCTCAAGTGATCCACCGGCCTTGGCCTCCCAAAGTGCTGGGATTATAAGTGTAAGCCACTGCACCCGGCCAGGCTTTCTTAGGTTTTATCTGATGTTTTTTTTCTGTGCCAGGATTCTATCTAGGAAATTACATTACATTTAATAGTCATATTTCCTAAGACTCCTCTTAGCTGTGATAGTTTTTCATACTTTGCTTATCGATGACCTTGTCAGCTTTGAGGAATACTCAGTTATTTTGTAGAATGTCTCAAATCTGATGTTTTTTCATGATTAGACTAGGGTACTGTGTTTTGGGGAGGAAGACTGCAGAGGTGAAGTTCCTTTTTCATCACATCAAATCAGGGGTGCACACTGTAAACATGATTTATTACTGTTGATGTTAATAGATGTTAACTTAATTAACTTTGAGGTAGTGTTTGTCAGGTTTCTTTATAATAAGGTTACTCTTCTTTCCCTCACTTTTCCATACTGTACTGTTTGTAAGGAAGTCACTATGCACAACCTACACTCCAGAAGTGGGAAATTATGTTCTACCTCCTTAAGGGCAAACATAAATCATTTGAAAGATCTTCTAAATGAGATATTTGCCTATTTTCCTCATTTATTTATTTAGTCTTAATTTAGTCACTTACTCAGTATTAATCCTCCTGGAAATTTCATAAATTATCTGATACCTTGCAATAAATGGTTTTTTCCTTAAAAAGAAAAAAGAATTACAAGCTCTTCAGATGCCATCCATTGGGATTTACTTCACTGGTTATAGCATTATCAGTTAAAAAAAATCACTACATATACATACATACATATATGTAAAGTTATTCTATAGATATTGGTAAAATTCTGGTAGTATATATACTAGATTATTAACCATAAGTACCAGGATCAAAAGCAGTTTTTTCTGTGGGAACAGCCAAAGCTCCTCTGTCCTTAATAGTCAGCAAAATTATCCTAAATATCGGAAAGAATGTAAGCACCTTTTGCTTGCATTGAGGAATACATCTCATTTTATAAGAATATGTGAAATGATGGTTCTTAGTTCTCAACTCACTAGAAGGTGAAAACTAGAATTCAGTAAAACTGTGAGTACACAGAGAAATGTAAACAATTTTGTAATTCTTTTATATGAAAAATATATTAAGCATTTTCCTAAAGGTATGTATATCTTCTAAAGTCCCGTACATTGAATATCTGTTTAAAATTTGCTTTTAAACACTAATCTTTAGAACAAAGACATGATACAGAGATTACTGTTTAAAGCGAATTAAAATGTGCTCATAACCTTGTCTTTAGTTATATTTTTGATAACTTTGCAAATCAGGCACTAAGATTAAGAAGATACTCATTTTCAACAGAAGTAAATCTGAAGGTGAAAAATGCCCACAATAACTTTTAAAATTTCTTACAAGCTGCTGGTGATTATAACTGGTCATTAATTTTTCTCTAAGAATATTTAAAAGTTATAACTTCAATTTCATTTTGTTCTGCAACTGTGGGTTCTACCAACCGTGGGTGGAAAACACAGTATTCACTGATGCAGACCTAAGAAAATTGCATTCTTAAACATGTTTTTATTATTTAAGAAAAATCAGCCACATTAGTTCAATGCCTTTCTCCAGCCCCTGCCAATAAAACTTGGATCCCATGGAGTATCATTTGAAAAATATCAATTTAGATATTCCTTTTATGCTTCTGAAGATTCAACACAGGTGTGTGTTCTCCCTTGAAGCCGTCTTCACTGCCTTGTAGTTATGCACCCATATTTCCCTATGTTCGGAATCGATTGGCCCCATTGTACCCAATGCAGTTAAACACTTCCATAAGTACTGTTTTGGCTTGGATCTTCCTATTTATGTTTTTTCTCTCCTATGAGTTATTTCTCACCTAAAGTAGAGACACTTTGGATCAACTCAGAGTTATCTTTGGACATGAGCATTGGTTGGTTAAGAATATATTTGTCACTTCAGGACTTAGTGACATTCAAGGATGTGGCAATAGATTTTTCCCAGGAAGAATGGCAATGGATGAACCCTGCTCAGAAGCGTTTATACAGGAGTATGATGTTGGAGAACTATCAGAGCCTGGTATCACTTGGTGAGGATCTTTTCCCTCCTGCATAATCTACCTTTAAGGAACTTTTTTGTCTATATATTATTAAATTTGCTTTTATTATATGTAGGTCAGAATGGAATTTGGGAATGGAATCTGAGAAACAGAGGATATTGAGGGACTGAAGAAAACTTGAGATTTAGAGTTAATGAATTTGGAGAATATCAAATATTCCATGCATACACCCTTAAGGCAATTGGGAACACAAGACACAATGTGAATCTCACCAGTCTCCTCAGTTTCCTTGTTCTCTCTCTCCTACAGAATTACTATCACCGCTAGACAACAACAAGGTTCACAAAGAATATATAGCTAGATTACTATAAATTCAGAATATCACTTTTAAAATCTGTATCTTTGTATTAAGTAACAAACTGAAGACACAAACTGAAAATGGCTTCAGATCACTTACTGTTAGGGAAATTCCTATGGACCTTTCTTCTAAGCACTGGGGCCACCCCATTGGCTAGATTAGCTTTCTGTTCTCTAGAAGCCCTTTTGATTATGCTTGTGGTTCATTGAGCTTCTTGAAACTAAATTTATATCTTAAACCAAATTTGGGAAATTTTTAGCCATTATTTCTTCAAATCTTTTTTTCTGTTCTTTTCTGTTTTGGACTTCAGTTACACCTATGTTAGATTGTTTGATATTGTGCCCTAGGTAACTAAGGATTGTTTCACTTTTAAAAATCTTTGTTCTGTTTTAATTTTTCTCTCGCTCTGTTTTTTTTTTTTTTTTTTTTTTTTTTTTGGAGACAGTCTTGCTCTGTTGCCCAGGCTGGAGGGCAGTGGCGCAATCTTGGCCCACCACCTCCCAGGTTCAAGCAATTCTCCTGCCTTAGCCTTCCAAGTAGCTGGATTACAGGCGCCCACCACCACACCCAGCTAATTTTTTTTTTTTTTTTTTTTTTTTTGAGACGGAGTCTCGCTCTGTCACCCAGGCTGGAGTGCAGTGGCACCATCTCGGCTCACTGCAAGCTCCGCCTGCTGGATTCACGCCATTCTCCTGCCTCAGCCTCCTGAGTAGCTGGGACTACAGGTGCCCGCCACCACACCTGGCTAATTTTTTTGTATTTTTTTAGTAGAGATGGGGTTTCACCATGTTAGCCAGGATGGTCTTGATCTCCTGACCTCGTGATCTGCCCGCCTCAGCCTCCCAAAGTGCTGGGATTACAGGTGTGAGCTACTGCACCCGACCTAATTTTTGTATTTTTAATAGAGACAGGGTTTCACTATGCTGCTCAGGTTGGTCTTGAACTCCTGACCTCAGGTGATCCGCCTACCTCAGCATCCCAAAGTGCTGGGATTACAGGCGTAAGCCACTGTGCCCAGCTCAGATTGGATAATTTCTGTTGATTCATAGTCAAATTCCCTGACTCTATCCTTACCCTCAATGTTTGGTTAGGTGCATCTAGTGAATTTTTAAGTTTCAGATGTTATATTTGTTGAATTATATAATATTTATTTGGTTCTTCTTGTAGTTTCGTTTCTGAGATATCCTGTGTGTACATTTATTTCAAGCATATTTGCCTTTATATTCTTAAGTATTGATATAATAATAGCTGTTTTAAAATCATGTGCTATTTCTTCTTCGTTATTGCAGTGTGAGCGTCTATTGCTTGCTTTTTCTAATGGGCATGATTCACTTTTTCCTTTTCTTATGTCAAGTAATTTTGAATTTTATCATGTATACTGTAAATACAACATTGTAGAGCCTCTGGATTCTGTCATATTCCCCTAAAGAGTATTGATTTTTTTCTAAAGCAGGCAATTATCTCAAAACTTCAAACTGTTTCTAGAGACCTTTTAAAATACCTCATTTACTACTGTGTGATAATATTCAGAAAATGTTGGGCTAAATTTCTGCCCTCAAGCCCCTCATAAAATAGTTCACAGAGTTAACTGTTAGCAGTCTTACTAGGCTATTCCAGAGTTTTATGTAGTCTGTCCTTCAGATGTGCTTTATCTCTTATCTAGTATTCCTACTATATCATTCCACCAGAATTAAGGTACTGGCTTTTAGTTCTGAAATAACCCAAAACATGACCAATTTTCATGTCTTTTTTTTATATGTAGGTCTTTGCATTTCTAAGCCATATGTGATCTCCTTATTGGAGCAAGGGAGAGAGCCTTGGGAGATGACGAGTGAGATGACAAGAAGCCCATTCTCAGGTGAGTGTGGAAGAACCAGAGAGGGGAATCTTTTTGACATAATGGCTCAGCCATTTTTAGAGGTGATACCTTCTCACTTATGCATCTCAGAAACTCTTCATAAGCCTTACAGGCCTGGAGAGAAAACTGAAACTTTATGCTTCACATGGGCCCCTCAAATATCTTCTCTTCCACTTGACTGCCTTCTCTCTAAGAACTAATATTCTGTAGAGATTAGAGAATCTTAAATCTCTTAAGATTTTTGTTTTGCAAAAATCATTATCCAGCTCCTTACCATCCCGTCTTTCTCTTTGCCATACAGACTTATATAAACTTCTGTGTTTCTTAAATCTTTTCTTAACTCTTGAATTAGGTACTGCTTACAAATTATAATGTACCCTGCTGCTCTTTCATTCCTTTCCTGTAGCAGATAGGAAAAATCTGAACCCTGTTAGCCTCTTCCTGATCAGCTCCTTCCTACTTCTGTAACCTCATTCTTTATTACTTTTTAGCTTTTTCATTATACTTTAGTCCAGAGTTTGCTAAATTATGTGAGATACCCAGGGTATGTTTCAAGTGAGTTACAGGTATACCAAGCTACTGAGTCTCTCAAGAGCCTTGGGAGACTAGATGGCTCCAGAGGTAATTCCAAATCTGATTGCCTCTGAGTCACAGGCAGTATCATTCTTTTGCCTGCTCCACCTGTGTTTTACAAATGTCATATTAGGGTCAACTTTTCTGAACTCACCAAGATTTTTACTGACTCAGGCATATGCACTTCCTGTTTCCTCTACCCAGAATGTTCCTCTCCTGGGGTCTGTCTATCCTGAATATCAAATCAGAGCTAAAAAATCATCTCATCAGAGGCCTTCCCTAACCACCTTATGTGATGAACATTTCCCCATCCCAACCCAATAACTGTCCACCAAGCCACTGTTTATTTTCTTTCTAACACTCAGGAAAGCCTACAATTAACTTGCTTATGTTTAATGCTTATATTCTGCCTCTCCCACTGAAATTAAAGTTCCAAAAGAAAAGGGCATATCAATATATGCCCTTACAATTATGGCTTAAAGCATTCTCCTTTCCCTTCTGTAACAGTGTTTGATCTTTTGGAATAATTTGGATCCTAAATTTCCCGTGTCCTCCAAATACAATAGTCCCCCTATTCAAGGTTTTGCCTTCTGCAGTTTGTTACCCACAGTCCACCACTGTCCAAAAATATTAAATGGAAAATTCCAGAAGTAAACAATTTATATGTTTTAAATTGTGCACCATTCTGAGTTATATGATGAAGTCTTGCACCTTTCTGTTCTGTCCTGCCCAGATCATGAATCATCCCTTTGTCTAGCACATCCATGCTGTATGCCCTACCTGCCTTTTAGTCTCTTAGTCTCGTCTAGCTTTTCAGATCTGTTGTGTGTAGTGAATATAGGGTTCAGTATCATTCCAGGTTTCTGACATCCACTGGGTCTTGAAATGTATCCACTGTGGATAAGGAGGGATGACTATACTCACACATCAGAAGGGAAATAGACCCTGCTTGGATGCACTTTATACTTTGGTTTTGTATGAAGATGCCATCTGCCTCAAATAGAGAAACAGAAAAGAACTTTCCTGATAATTGGCCCTGTGAAGAACAAGTGGAAGAAGGGAAAAGGGGAAAAGGAAGAAGCTATAAGTCTGGTGGGATGCTGAGTCAATGTGTAGATAAAAGTATTATTGTATGCATAAGATATCTTAGTGTCTGTTAAAAAAGGCCAGGAAGTGAGGAACAACCATGGCTCTCTGTAGGAAATTGGAGTTGAAGACAATCTTCATGTGACAAAAAAGTAAAATGTGAGAAAACAGTAGATGATGGACTCAGCATTCTGTGTCTTTTTCTAGTATTGTTCTCTTCAGTCTGTCTACGTAGGAAAAATTATAGGTGATTAGTTCATTAACCCCACATTGCCTCAGTTCTTGAAGCAGGGGTGCCCTGGTCTGAATGTCTGTGTGCCCCTGAAATTCATGTTGAAATCATCTTCTCTAGAGTGCTGGTGGTAGGTGGGGACCTTGGGAGGTGATTAGGTCATGAGGGCTCATGAGTGGGATTATTACCTTTATAAAAGGCCCAAAGGAGCTTCCTTGCCCCTTCCATTGTGTGAGGAAACAGGAAGAAGGCACCATCTGTGAGAAAGCCAGCCCATGCCATGGGCCTTGATCTTGGATTTCCCAGTCTGCAGATCTGTGAGAAATAAATTAGCCATGGCCGGCTAATTTTTTATAAGTGTATTAGTCTATTTAGTTATAAGTGTTGTTTGTAAGTGTATTAGTCTGTTCTCAAGCTGCTAATAAAGACATACCTGAGACTGGGTAGTTTATAAAGGAAAGAGGTTTAATTGACTTTTAGTGCCACATGGCTGGGGAGCCCTGACAGTCATGGCAGAAAGCAAAGGAGGAGCAAAGTCACTTCTTACATGGTGGCAGTCAGGAGAGAGCTTGTGCAGGGGGACTCCCATTTACAAAACCATCAGATCTCGTGAGACTTATTCACTGCCAGTGAACAGTATGGGGGAAACTGCTCCCATGATTGAATTATCTCCACCTGGCCCCACCCTTGACATGTGGGTATTACTACAATTCAAGATGAGATTTGTGTGGGGACACAGCCAAACCACATCAATAAGCTACCCACTATGTGGTACAGTCATGGGCCACATAAACAATGTATCTATCCATTATGGACTGCATATAAGACAGTCACACAAGATTATGATGGAGCTGCCCTATACAGGTATAACTTTAAAAAAATCTCTTCTGGCTAGGCATGGTGGCTCATGCCCATAATCCCAGCACTTTGGGAGGCCCAGGCAGGCAGATCACGAGGTCAGGAGATTGAGACCATCCTGGCTAACATGGTGAAACCCCGTCTCTATTAAAAATACAAAAAAATTAGCTGGGCGTGGTGGCATGTGCCTGTAGTCCCAGCTACTCGAGAGGCTGAGGCAGGAGAATGGCATGAACCCGGGAGGCAGAACTTGCAGTGAGCCGAGATTGCGCCACTGCACTCCAGCCTGGGCAACAGAGCGAGACTCTGTCTCAAAAAAAAAAAAAACTCTTCTATTGCTGGTCATGGTAGCTCACACCTATAATCGCAGCACTTTGAGAGGCTGAGGTGGGAGGATTGCTTCAGGAGGAGTTCCAGACCAGCCTGGGCAACAGCAAGACCTCATCCCTACTAAAAATAAAAAATTAGCTGGGCATGGTGGCATGCACTTAGTACTCCCAGCTACTCAGGAAGCTAAGGCAGGAGGATCACTTGAGCCCAGGAGTTTGAGGATGCAGTGAGCCGTGATCATGCCATTGTACTCCAGCCTGATGACAGAGGGGACCCTGTCTCAAAATATATATATAAAATGTCCTCCTAGCATACTTTACTGTACCTTCTTTATGTTTGTATACGTTTAGATACAAAAATACCATTGTGCTTCAGTTGCCTATAGTATTCAGTGGTAACATGTTGTACAGGCTTGTAGACCAGGAGCAGTAGGCCATATAGCCTAAGTGTGCAGCAGGCTACACCATCCATCGAGGTTTGTATAAGTACGCTCTGTAATTGCCCATCCATAATGATGCATTTCTCAGAGCATTTCTCCATCATTAAGTGACACAAGACTATTTTGTTATAGCAACCCAAGTTATTCAAGACACTGGATATTCCTGATACCGTGAAGACCTGGACTACAAAGCATGTTAATACCTCAAAACCTTTCTTGACTGCTCTAGTGGATTTGATCTCTCCCATCTCTGAACTTTTATAACAATTTAATCTTTATCTCACACTTGATTATGTTTTGTATTATCTTCTCAAAACTTTTTTTGTCTTGTCTTCCTAAATTACTTTCTAAACTTTTCAAGAACAATTCCTTCATTACTTTGATATCACAAATGCTTAGTGCATAATGTATAATTGCTTAGGAAATATTGGATTAGTCGATGATTTGCTATGGATGACATAGAAAAGGAAAGCACTTCCTTTGCCTTTTCTTGAAACCACCTTTTCCCTCAGGTTTTCTCTCAGTATCATCTCTTCAATACAAATTTCTTTATATTTTACTGATAACTTTGTATATATGCCCAGATTTCTTCTATCTATGGTAAGTGATGTAGCAATATATTTTTTCTTTTTTTCTTTTTTTTTTTTTTGAGATGGAGTTTCATTCTTGTCACCCAGGCTGGAGTGCAATGGCACAGTCTTGGCTCCCTGCAACCTATGCCTCCTGGGTTCAAGCAATTCTCCTGCTTTAGCCTCCCAGGTAGCTGGGATTACAGGCAGGTGACACCATGCCCCGCTAATTTTGTGTTTTTAGTAGAGACAGGGTTACACCACATTGGCCAGGCTGGTCTCTAACCTCTGACCTCAGGTGACACGCCCGCCTTGGCCTCCCAAAGTGCTGGGATTACAGGCATGAGCCATTGCACCTGGCCGATGTTGCAATAATTTTTAAAGCACATTTATTCCTTCTGTAAACTTATATTCTAGGTCAGGAGTTAAGAAAGTTACTCGTGGTAGTAAATAAGAATGTGATTAATAGTAGTTATATCAACCTACATATCATTATAAAATTCATTTCTTCAAAAGGGGAAATGGTAAAACCCTGTTAAGCAGTGGCTTAAGGTGCTGGGTGCAGTGGCTCACACCTGTAATCCTAGCTACTCAAGAGAAGGTGGGAAGATTGCTTAAGCCCAGGAGTTAGTGAGCCATGATCATGCCGCTGCACTCCAGCCCGGACAACTGAGTGAAACCCTCTTTTTTTTTTTTTAATAAAAAGGTGGTCTAAGAGGTGATAATTTTACCAGGCTGTTGAAAGTAAGATGAAAGGGAAAATCTCTTAATATGCAGATTAAAGTTCAGGGAACTCTGAGAATTGAAGAGTTTGCTGTATTGAAACATGTAGATGATTTCATAGGAACACCATTTTCACATTTAGAAAAGATAACCATAGGATTTCACCTAAATCCTAAGATAATCACAAGCCATAGGGTATATGGTTACTGGAGATCTCTAGAGACTTTTCAGCAGCAGTAGTGATACGATATTGGTATTTAAACAAAGTTAACATAACTGTATATGAAAACCAATTACAAGTGGAAGAGAGTAGATGAAGAGAGCTTAATTTATAGTCTGTTAGGTCAATACAGGCATGAAATATTACCATTGCAGACTACTTCTCTAGGATTTCATCCTACATTGAGGTTTTTGTTTTTGTTTTTGTTTTGAGACAGGGTCTTGCTCTGTTGCCTAAGCTGGAGTGCAGTAGGGCAATCATGGCTCACTGCAGTCTCAACCTCCTGGGCTCAAGTGATCCTCTGACCTCAGCCTCCTGAGTAACTGGGACTATAGGCATGTACCACCATGCTTGACTAATTTTTGTGTTTTTTGCAGAGATGGTGTTTTGCCATGTTGCCCAGGCTGGTCTTGAACTCCTGGGCTCAAGCAATCCACCTCAGCCTCCTAAAGTGCTGGGATTATAGGCCTAAACCACTACACCTAGCCCATTTCGCTTTCTTAGTCACCTCTCCCATGTTCCTTCATGAGCTGTCTTTCTTGGGGTCTCCCTGCATGTTTTCCAGTTGACATGCCTGTACATAACAGGTTTTGTGAGATTTATTAAATATTTTTAAATTACCTTTTTCACAATGTCTCCTTTGTTGTAGCCCATGATAAAGGGAACATTCACTTTTTTTTTATATCTTTCAGATTGGGAATCTATATATGTGACACAGGAATTACCTCTGAAGCAGTTCATGTATAATGATGCATGCATGGAGGGAATTACAAGCTATGGACTTGAGTGTTCCACTTTTGAAGAAAATTGGAAATGGGAAGACCTTTTTGAGAAGCAGATGGGAAGTCATGAGATGTTTAGCAAGAAAGAAATAATCACTCATAAAGAAACCATCACTAAGGAAACAGAATTCAAATATACTAAATTTGGGAAATGTATCCATCTGGAAAACATAGAAGAGGGTATTTATAATCACACATCAGATAAAAAAAGCTTCTCCAAAAATTGTATGGTAATAAAACACAAGAAAGTCTATGTAGGAAAGAAGCTTTTTAAATGTAATGAATGTGACAAAACCTTCACCCATAGCTCATCCCTTACTGTTCATTTTAGAATTCATACTGGTGAAAAACCATATGCATGTGAGGAATGTGGAAAAGCCTTCAAGCAAAGGCAACACCTTGCTCAACATCACAGAACACATACTGGAGAGAAACTCTTTGAATGTAAAGAATGTAGGAAAGCCTTCAAACAAAGTGAACACCTTATTCAGCATCAAAGAATTCATACTGGAGAAAAACCATATAAATGTAAGGAATGCAGAAAAGCCTTCAGACAGCCTGCACACCTTGCTCAGCATCAGAGAATTCATACTGGAGAGAAACCCTATGAATGTAAAGAATGTGGCAAAGCCTTCAGTGATGGCTCGTCTTTTGCTCGACATCAGAGATGTCACACTGGCAAAAGACCCTATGAATGTATTGAGTGTGGGAAGGCTTTTAGGTATAACACATCTTTTATTCGTCACTGGAGGAGTTATCATACTGGAGAGAAGCCTTTTAATTGCATTGATTGTGGGAAAGCCTTCAGTGTTCACATAGGACTTATTCTGCATAGGAGAATTCATACAGGAGAGAAACCTTACAAATGTGATGTGTGTGGAAAAACCTTCAGCTCTGGTTCATCCCGTACTGTACACCAGAGAATTCATACAGGAGAGAAACCTTATGAATGTGATATATGTGGGAAAGATTTTAGCCATCATGCATCACTCACTCAGCATCAAAGAGTACATTCTGGAGAGAAACCGTATGAATGCAAGGAATGTGGGAAAGCCTTTAGGCAGAATGTACACCTTGTTAGTCATTTGAGAATTCATACTGGTGAAAAACCCTATGAATGTAAAGAATGTGGAAAAGCTTTTAGAATCAGTTCACAGCTGGCTACTCATCAGAGAATTCATACTGGAGAGAAGCCTTATGAATGTATTGAATGTGGAAATGCTTTCAAACAGAGATCACACCTTGCCCAACATCAGAAAACTCATACAGGAGAGAAACCTTATGAGTGTAATGAATGCGGGAAAGCCTTCAGCCAAACTTCCAATCTTACTCAACATCAAAGAATTCATACTGGAGAGAAACCCTATAAATGTACTGAATGTGGAAAGGCTTTTAGTGATAGCTCATCCTGTGCTCAGCATCAAAGACTCCACACTGGCCAAAGGCCCTATCAGTGTTTTGAATGTGGGAAGGCATTCAGAAGAAAGTTATCCTTAATTTGTCATGAAAGAAGTCATACTGGAGAAGAACCTTAAGAATGTAGTGCATGCGGCCAAGCCTTTAGTTACCATCAATCCCCTACTGTTAATCAGAGATGTCACACTGGATAAAAAACATATAAGAAATGTAGAAAAACCTTCAGCCAGGAGGCTGGCAAGATGGCCGAATAGGAACAGCTCTGATCTGCAGTTCCCAGTGAGATCAACGCAGAAGGTGGGTGCTTTCTGTATTTCCAGCTGAGGTACCTGGCTCATCTCATTGGGACTGGTTAGACAGTGGGTGCAGCCCACGGAGGGTGAGCTGAAGCAGGGAGGGGCGTAACCTCACCTGGGAAGTGCAAGGAGTCGGGGATCTCCCTCCCCTAGCCAAGGGAAGCCATGAGGGACTGTGCCATGAGGAATGGTGCACTCCGGCGCAGATACTACGCTTTTCCCATGGTCTTCGCAACCCACAGACCAGGAGATTCCCTTGGGTGCCTATGCCACCAAGGCCCTGGGTTTCAAGCACAAAACTGGGTGGCCATTCGGGCAGACACCAAGCTAGCTGTAGGAGTTTTTTTGATAGCCCAGTGGCACCTGGAATGCCAGTGAAACAGAACCGCTTACTCCCTTGTTAAGGGGGCTGAAGCCGGGGAGCCAAGTGGTTCCCATGCCCACTGAGCCCAGCAAGCTAAGATCCACTGGCTTGGAATTCTCGCTGCCAGCACAGCAGTCTGAAGTCAACCTGGGATGATCAAGCTTGGTGGGGGGAAGGGCGCCAACCATTACCAAAGCTTGAATGGGTGGTTTTCCCCTCACAGCATAAACAAAGCCATGGGGAAGTTCCAGCTGAGCAGAGCCCTCCACAGCTCAGCAAAGCCTCTGTAGCCAGACTGCCTCTCTAGATTCCTCCTCTCTGGGCAGCGCATCTTTGAAAAAAGTGCAGATAAAACCCTCATCTCCCTGGGACAAAGCACGTGGGGGAAAGGGGTGGCTGTGGGCACACCTTCAGCAGACTTAAACATTCCTACCTGCCAGCTCTGAAGAGAGCAGCAGTTCTTCCAGCACAGCGCTTGAGCTCTGCTAAGAGACAGACTGCCTCCTCAAGTGGGTCCCTGACCCTCATGCCTCCTGACGGGGAGACATCTCCCAGCAGGGGTCCACAGACACCTCATACAGGAGAGCTCTGGCTGGCATCTGGTGGGTGCCCCTCTGGGACAAAGCTTCCAGAGGGAGGAACAGGCAGCAGTCTTTGCTGTTCTGCAGCCTCCACTGGTGATACCCAGGCAGACAGGGTCTGGAGTGGACCTCCAGCAAACTCCAGCAGACCTGCAGCCGAGGGACCTCACTGTTAGAAGGAAAACTAACAGGAATATAATCAACATCAACAAAGGACATCCACACAGAAACCCCGTCTGAAGGTCACCAGCATCAAAGACCAAAGGTAGATAAATTCACGAAGATGAGGAGAAACCAGTGCAAAAAGCCTGAAAATTCCAAAAACCAGAATGCCTCTTCTCCTCCAAAGGATCACAACTCCTTGCCGGCAAGGGAACAAAACTGGATAGAGAATGAGTTTGACAAATTGACAGAAGGAGGCTTCAGAAGGTGGGAAATAACAAACTCCTCTGAGCTAAAGGAGCATGTTCTAACCCAATGCAAGGAAGCTAAGAACCTTGAAAAAAGGTTAGAGGAATTGCTAACTAGAATAACCAGTTTAGAGAAGAACATAAATGACCTGATGGAGCTGAAAAACACAGCATGAGAACTTCGTGAAGCATACAGAAGAAAAACCTTCAGCCAGATTGAATGCTTTACATGGAAGAATTCATACTGCAGAGAGGTCTTAACAATGTAAAGAATGTGCAAATGTCCTCAGACAAGATGCACACCTTGCTCATCAGTGAGTTCATTTCAGGCAGCCAGCTCTTCTTCACCCACTACATGACCAAGACCTGTGGATATATCTGCTAAATATTTTTGGAATTTATCCACTTCTTTTGGTTCCCCAGTCCAAAACACAGTCATTTCACCTGGAGTATTTCAATCATTACACAGGTGTCCAACCTTTTGTCTTCCCTGGGCCACATTGGAAGAAGAAAAATTGTCTTGTGCCACACATACAATACACTAACATTAACAATAGCTGATGAGCTAAGAAAAAAAAAGTCCGTGCATAGTTTTAGTGATACACCACCTCCGATAAGCAAAAAAGTCCTCACATTGAATGGGTTGCATACCCGTGAATTCTAAAACTTCATCCTCTTTTGTCCCTTTTGAGTTAACATTACAGCCACAGTGACCTTTCAAAAATGCAAATTAAGTTACTCTTAAAACTCTAGTTAAAATACTTGATGTACATAAAGTGCTTAGCAAAATGACCAACTCATACTAAGTGCTTAGTAAATGTTAGATAAGTATTCTTCAGAGTTGATGTAAATTATTTTTAAACACTGTATTCTTGAAAGCAGTATGGCAGTCATAAAAATTTTGGAACCAAAACAGTATCTTTTTTTAAGCTAAAAAAAGTTTTAAATGGTGTCTTTCTGTGTTGCCCAGGGTGGTCTCAAACTCCTGTGCTCAAGTGACCCTCCCACCTCATTCTCAAGTGGCTGCAATTACAGGCAACCAGCCTAACTTAAAACAGTATCTTAAGGTAGATGGTGATTAGCACATGTAGTATGCTTAACATTTAATATTATAATAAAACATCACAGCGGCTGTATCATGATTAAGGCTGTGTTCCCTTGTTGGTGAGGAAATTAATTATGACTTGATACATAGAACATGTTTTAAGAAGTGGCTATATAGCTCTGGATAAAACGAACAAAAGAATTAGAATTCCTGCGGAGAATATATACAAGACTTTATTTAGTCAAGTAAAAAAAAATCACTAATGTTTAACTGAAGAAAGAAATTGAATAATATAGTTCTATTTCAACATGTGGGTTCACAGATTTATTCTAACCTTCCAAGTAAACTTGTTCCACTAGTAAAGTTGTTCTGGAGTATATTTTTTAAAAAAAACCACTTAAAATGTTCCACTTCTTTCATGAGGCTAAGTCAACTCTGATATTAAACCAAGGGGAAAGAAATGAAATTATAGGTGAGTTTACTTAGTTATATACAAAAGAAAATTATTAGCCTCTGCTGATGGACAACAGAGGCTGTGAATAAATGGAGATCCATAACATGATCCTACATGAATGTTTCAATATTGTAATCCTGTAAGTTACTTTTACATTGACAGTTCTGAAATTCATGTTGAGTGTTAATTAGGCAGGAATCAGAAGGGAGGTTTTGTAGAAGGTCGTATCCATGGGTTTTTTATATTTGAAAAGTGTTTTCGATGTATCATTGGGGGAGATTAAATGTCTTTGACAGTTGTCCAACTAGAAATAAAGTCAGCATCCCATTTGACTCCTTACACAGAAGTTCATTCTATACTCATTACAGACGTAAGAGGAAAAACTGTTAAGATGGTAGAGGAGAATGTAGAGTATTTCTGTGCCTTTAGGTTCAGGAAGTCTTTGATAAGCAGGACAAGGTCCAGAAGCCATGAAGAGAGAATGACAGGACTGTGTAGAAGATTTAAATCTTTTTCATGGCGTAAGATACTGTATGCAAAGTTAAAAGGCATATGACAGGCTAAGAGATATCTTAAACATACCTTAGAAAGGATATAGCCCTTGAAAAAGGGCTGTTGGAAAGCAGCAAGGATAAGGTGCACAGTCTTGCAGAGCATGTCAACAAAATTTATTGGATGAAGAAATTAAAATGGTTAAATAGAAGAAGTTCTCAACCTCACTAATGATCAGATAAGTGCAGATTGTAAAAGTCCTCATCCCCACCAACACAAACCAGCAGAAATTTTATGTGAATGTGAAGTTTGGATAATATCCAGTATTGTCGCAGATGTGAGAAACCGTATTTTCATATATTGAGAGGGTAAATTAGAGGAAAGCCATTTTAGAGGGCAATGTGGTGTTACCTGTCAGCATTTTGAATATAATTACCCTTTGCCACAATTCTACACCTAGTCAGTTATGTTCTCAAAAAGCACAAGTGCAGAAATATAGATGCATAAGCAAATGTGTTGCAGAATTGTGAAAAATTTGGAAAAAATGTTTAGTGCTAGTAAAGTTATGGGTTACTTAAGTTACAGAAAATCAGTTTAGTAGATCACTGTGTAGTTACGGAAAATGAGATGGATCTCTACTCAAAGATGTCTTGCAGTTTATGAACGGAGATGTAATTTCATGACTAACATGATGACATCGTTATTAACTACATAAACTTTATAAAGCTTAAAAAATGCATTCATAGTATCTGTTATTTGTTGTTTTTGTTTACAATACAAATAGAAACCATGCACACAGATAGAAGAACTCCTTCCCTGTTGTTTTTGTTTTGTTTTGTTTTTGGTAGCGGGCGGGGTGAGCTGCTCTCATGTTATTCCATGAGTTTTTTTGTGTGTTGCTTCTTGCGCATGGTTCATTTTTTGTTTTTATTTTTTGAGACGGAGTCTCGCTCTGTCACCAGGCTGGAGTGCAGTGGTGCGATCTCGGCTCACTGCAACCTCCACCTCCCGGGTTCAAGCGATTCTCCTGCCTCACCCTCCTGAGTAGCTGGGACTACAGGATAGTCTCGATCTCTTGACTCATGGTCTGCCCACCTTGGCCTCCCAAAGTGCTGGGATTACAGGCATAAGCCACCGCTTCCAGCCTGTATATGGTTCATTTAAATCAAATGAGATAGTCCTTGAGACATGGGGGAAGTTGAATGTGAGTTATCCTTTGGCCAAGACTTAAAGATGGTATATGAGTTTGTGCTGCTGTGCTCCCTAGACCTGACCTGATTCATGCTTCTGCCAGGTTGTAAACCTGTTTTCTCCTGCTGAATTGGCAGAGTAGTCCCAAAAGAACTGTAACTAAGGTATGCACATACTGAAGAAAGGGATATAGTATTTCTGGGAGAGCTCTAAGGAAGGTAGACTTGTGTTGCAGTCATTCTGAAGAATTATGGGTGGTGATTCTTGCAGAAGCCCAGCTCATACATCTAGGCTAGATGATGCTTAGATATCTGTCAGTGCCTGGGGATGTTTTAAGGCCTCTGGTTGGGTTTAAGCCTGCTGGGAAAAACCTCGGCTAAAAACAGCTGAAAAGCTTTTCCTGAACCTGTGCTTGAGAGCAGCATTTTACCTCTATGGAGTGCTTTACTTGCCATCCATAGGATGCTAGGCACATTTCAAAGAAGGACTGTTTTAGGAAAGTGGTTTCTTATCTGTTAAATTTATTGAGGCTCGTTTTATGGCCTATCATATGGTCTATCTTGGAGAAAGTCCCATGCGCTGTTGAATAGAATGTGTATTCTGTGGCTGTTGGATGAAATGTTCTGTATATATCTGTTAAGTCCATTTGTTCCAAGGTATAGTTTAATTCCATTGTTTCTTTGTTGACTTTCTTTTTTTAAAAATTTGAGATGGAGTTTCACTCTTGTCACCCAAAGCTGGAGTACAATGGCATGATCTCAGCTCACTGCAACCTCTGCCTCCCAGGTTCAAGTGATTCTTCTGCCTCACCCTCCCGAGTAGCTGGGATTACAGGTGCCTGCCACCACACCCAGCTAATTTTTTTATTTTTATTAGAGACAGGGTTTCACCATGTTGGCCAGGCTGGTCTTGAACTCCTCACCTCAGGTGATCTGCCTGCCTCAGCCTACCCAAGTGCTGGGATTACAGGCATGAGCCACTATGCCAGACCTCTTTGTTGGCTTTCTGTGTTGATGACCTATCTAGTGCTGTCAATGGAGTATTGAAGTCCCCCACTATTATTGTGTTGATCTCTATCTCATTTCTTAGGTCTATTGGTAATTGTTTTGCAAATTTGGGAGCTCCAGTGTTAGGTGCATATATGTTTAGGATTGTGATATTTTCCTGCTGGACAAGGCCTTTTACCATTATATAATATCCCTCTGTCTCTTTTAACTGCTGTTGCTTTAAAGTTTGGTTTGTCTGATATAAGAGTAGTTACCCCTGCTTCTTTTTGGTGTCCATTTGCATGAAATGCCTTTTTCCACCCTTTAAGTTTATGTGAAGTCCTTATGGGTTAGGTGAGTCTCATAAAGGCAGCAGATAGCTGGTTAGTGAGTTCTTATCCATTCTACAGTTCTGTGTCTTTTAAGTGGAGCATTTAAGCCATTTACTTTCAATGTTAGTATTGAGATGTGAGGTACCAGTGCATTCATCATGCTCTTTGTTGCCTGTGTACCTTGGTTTTTTTTTGGTTTTTTTTTTTTGCTTTTTAACTTTTTTTTTGTATTATAGGTCCTGTGTGATTTATGCTTTAAAGAGGTTCTGTTTTGATATGTTTCCAGGATTTGTTTCAAGATTTAGAGCTCCTTTTAGCAGTTCTTATAGTGGTGCCTTGGTAGTGGTGAATTCTCTCAGCATTTGTTTGTCTGCAAAAGACTGTATCTTTCCTTCATATATAATGCTTAGTTTCACTAGATACAAAATTCTTGGGTGATAATTGTTTTGTTTGAGGAGGCTGAAGATAGGGACTCAATCCCTTCTAGCTTGTAGGGTTTCTGTTGAGAAATCTGCTGTTAATCTGATAGGTATTCCTTTATAGGTTGCTTGTTGGCTTCTGTGTCACAGCTCTTAACATTATTTCCTTTGTCTTAACTTTAGATAACCTGATGACAATGTGCCTAGTGATGATCTTTTTGCAGTTAATTTCCCAGGTATTCTTTGTGCTTCTTGTATTTGGATGTCTAGATCTTTAGCAAGGCTAGGGATGTTTTCCCCAAATATATTTTCCAAACTTTTAGATTTCTTTTCTTCCTCAGGAACACTGGTTATTCTTGGGTTTGGTCATGTAACATAATCCCTGACTGCTTGGAGGCTTTGTTCATATTTTCTTATTCCTTTTTCTTTGTCTTTGTTGGATTGGGTTAATTTAAGACCTTGTCTTCAAGCTCTGAATTTCTTTCTTCTACTTGTTCAATTCTACTGCTGAGACTTTCCAGAGCATTTTGCATTTCTATAAGTGTCCAATGTTTCTTGCATTTTTTATTTTTATTTTTCTTTATGCTATTTCCTTGAATATTTTTCCCCTCACTTCTTGTATCACTTTTTGGATTTCCTTGCATTGGGCTTCACCTTTCTCTGGTGCCTCCCTGTTTAGCTTAATAACTAACCTTTTTCAGGTAAATCAGGGATTTCTTCTTGGTTTGGATCCATTGCTGGTGAACTAGTGTGATTTTGGGGGGTGTTAAAGAGCCTTGTTTTGTCATATTACCACAGTTGGTTTTCTGATTCCTTCTCATTTGGATATGCTTTGTCATAGGGAAGGTCTAGGGCTGAAGGCTGTTGTTCAGATTCTTTTCTACCACTCTTTTTCTATTCCCTTGACATAGTACTCTCCCCACTTTTCCTATGGATGTGGCTTCATGTGAGCCAAACTGCAGTGACTGTTGTCTCTCTTCTGGGTCTAGCCACCCAGCAAGTCTGCCTGGCTCTGGGCTGGTACTGGCTATTGTCTGCACAGAGTCCTGTGATGTGAACCACCTATGGGTCGCTCAGCCGTCGATATCAACACCTGTTCTGGTGGAGGTGGCAGTGGTATAAAATGGACTCTGTGACAGTTCTTAGCTTTGGTGGTTTAATGCTCTATTTTTGTGCTGGTTTGCCTCCTGCTGGGAGGTGGCACTTTCCAAAGAGCATCAGCTGTGGCAGTTTGGAGAGGAACCATTGGTGGGTGGGGCCGTAGAACTCCCGAGATTATAAGCCCTTTGTCTTCAGCTACCAGGGTGGGCAGGGAAGGAACATCAGGTGGGGGCAGGTCCAGGTATGTCTGAGCTCAGTATGTCTGAGCTCACACTCTCCTTGGGCAGGTCTTGCTATGGCTGCTGTGGGGGATGTGGGTGAGGTTCCCAGATGAATGGAGTTGGGTACCTAAGAGCATTATGGCTGCCTCTGCTGAGTCATGCTTGTTGTCAGGGCAGTGGGGGAAAGCTGGCAGTGACAGGCCTCACCCAGCTCCCACACAAACGAAAGAACCGGTCTCACTCCCACTGTGACCCCCCCAACAGAACTGAGTCTGTTTCCAGCCAGTGGATGAACCAGGCTTGAGAACTTGCCCCAGGCTACGAGCCTCCAAACTGCAAAAGAAAAGGGCTTCATTCTTTCCCTGCCTGCAGAGTCTGCACACCTGATCTGTGCCCTGCCTCAAGTTCTGACCAGGAGGCTTCTCACCCAGTTCAAAGTGTCACAGAGTGCAGCTGGAGATTTCCTTCTCCCTTTGGTGTTTTCCCCCTCTCACCTGGGTGCCCTCCCAATGGATCCCTGTGGTGCCAGGCAGGAATGGCCTGCCTGGGGTCCAGCAAGCTCCCAGGGTCTTTCCCGCTGCTTCCTCTACCCCTGTATTTTGCTCAGCTCTCTAAATTGACTCAGCTCCAGGAAATGTCAGAAACTTCTCCCACAAGCAGACCTTCAGTTTCTCCAGTTGGGGTGGGGTATGTTTGGAAGAGGAGGATCTCTCTTTCCCATTTCCGAAGTTGGGGCACTCACAGTATGTGGGGTGTCTCCTGCCACCTTCAGAGGGTCTGTGGGTACTCTTGGAAGATTTCTGGTTTGTTCTTGCAGTTGATCTGGAGCTAAAATTCATAATCGGAAATGGTATTGTATTTTGAATTTTAGTTACTGCCTGTTCATTGCTCTGAAGCAGTGTTTTTTTCCCCCCAACTTTTTTTCCTCTGTGCTTCAGATTGGATAATTGCCATCAATCTCTCTTCAAGTTCACTTAGTCTTACTTCTTTTGTTTCCATTCTGCTTTTAAGCCCAGTGAATTTTTTATTTCACATGCTGTGTATCTCAGTTTGATGAAGGCCAATTTATCACTCTACTGCTTTTAAAGTAGGCTCACAAAATCTAACCTAAGTGAGGTTTCACCTCTTGGTCTGAGGCTTTTTTTTTTTCCATTTTCCAATTAATAATAAGTTATGAGTAAATATTATTTACAATAAAAGACAAAGTCTATGCCACTGCTTTCCATTTTCAGGACTACCTATGGAAACCTTTGCTTTCCAGTCTGATGTTGACAGACTATTTTAACCAAAGCTGAATGAAAGTATTTGGGGTTTATAATAATTTTATTCCATCTTCTTATCCAAGTAAGGAAGCTCTCCACCATTCCTAGTTTGCTAAGGCTTTTTCTTTTTAAAATCACAGGTGTGAGCTGCATTTTATCTCAATCATCTATTGAGATGATTCCAGGAACTGTTTCATCCTTATTTATTAATAGTGGTGAATGATATTAACAGGCTCCCCACCGTGGCACTCCTGTGACAAATTCCTGGCAGTATGTACTGTTGGTTACCTGCTTGGCATCCAGTCTCCTTTTTGTCTTTTCTAACAAAACTCAACTTGTGCTCAAGTGTCTCTTCCACCCTCAGATGATTCATCGAAAGCTGACCGAATTCCCAGTGACAGGAGTAGACTGCCCTTCATCTTAGGCAGATATCACAAGGCTTTTCCTGAGTGACTAAGGAAAGACTTATGTCCCATGATGTGGTAAGGAGGCCCTATGGACATAAAACATAAAATACCTCTCCAGAGAAAAATATAGAATCAGAAATTATGATTTTATAGAAAATTCATATTTTTAATCAGATTCCTTGGATAACTAAATTCATTGGACTAAGTATTATTTCCCAAATAAAGTGTCATTATGTTGTACATTCTGTTTGTTAAACATCTGACACCTAAGCATATGACATCCTTTCTTTGTGCTATAAATTTTATTTTTGCCTATTGTGAGTATATATTATTCTTTATACTGAATTTTTTAAAAATTAATAAAACGATTTATAAATATGGCAAATGTGAAGATTGGCAGTAGTTCATAAGTTGTATCAGCTTAATCTAAATGATTCAGCCAGGAGATTATTCATCTTTCTTGTTGGTTTTTGTTTTTCAAAAAGCTATAGTTTTGGGTTTATAAAAAAAGCACAGTGTAACTCCTGGTGGTTAAGGTGAGATATTTTGTCATCTTCCTGCTGCAGGAGAACTTAATAATGAAATTATTCTTATAGCTCTCTAAAAATTTGGATATATTGAAATATTTTTCTTCATAATTCTTTAGTGTGCTTCTGTTGCTTCTCTGCTAAATATGAACAAGGACGCATATAGCCCCATATAATAGGAAAATAGGATATAGCAGTCATTTGAGGATAAGTGACTGCTACAATAAGATAAAAAAGGTATTGTCAACTCTGTCAATAAAGAAGATAGATTTTATTGCCTTCTCAAGTAACAGCTTCCCATGTAGGTAGGTAGCAGGTCAAGGCAAGAAGACAGCTTTGCTCCATGATGTCATCAAAGGACCTGGTTCCTTCTATGCCATTTCTCCATCAACTCAGGATGCTGTCTTTATCCACATAGGGGATGCCTCTACATTCCAGAACATGAAAGTATTCTGACATATCTTCCTTGGACATGACATATTTTTCTAGGTATTGCTGGACTTTGTTTATTGTCACTTTAGGTAAGATTTTAATGTGTATGTTGTCACTGAAGTTTGGAATTCTTTCCCTACTTAAATTCTTTCCCTACTGTCCTTGTCCAGTTTTGGTATCAAGGGTGTCTAGTTTTAAATTCTCCAGTATAGTTTTATAGGATAGGGATTATTTATTGCTCTGGTATTCATGGAAAAGCCTGAGAACTTATTTAATGATTTTCCATTTCTTCTTGAGTCAGTTTTGGTACTTACAATTTTCTCTACGGTAAGCCTCTGCATATGTTTTAAATATATTGAGATAAGGTGATCATAGTATTTGCAAAATTCTAAAAATTTCCGTGATTATGTCCACTTTTTCATTTCTAATACCATTTCTTTGATTGTTTATTTCTCTTTTTTTCTGCTAAGCCATCTTGAGCATAACTTTCCTCCTCATGATGCCAAGGTGGCTGTTTGCAGCGGACCCTATCCCTGTTGGACTGAACAAAGGATGACAAACATGGGAATAAAGACAAAGACAAAAGAGTATATTTGGAAGAAGAGGTCTGGGGGCTCCTTGCTTCCAGTGAACATGGGCCCTGAGCCTTTACAGCCCTTCGTATTTATTAGAGTGAATAGGGAGGAGGGGGGGTGGTTGTCGGTCAGTAGCTTGATTTACAGCAGGCTTGCAAGACTGCATTCGTCAACCAATAGGCTCTAGATGTCCCATTAGATAACCTCAAGGAGCATGGCACCAGGGAGTGATTGCCTTCAGCAAACCTTCTGGTGGCTGGAGCAGAAGCGACTTTGCCCACATTCTGCATTCATGATAAACAGTTTGCTGTTTGATCACATAGCCTCCAGTGGAATGTTGAGTTGGTCACGATCCCTTTGCCAGCTCTCTACAGCTGTTCTACCTGTTGACATCCTGTGTCATACCCAAGCAGGAAGAAGGTTGTGTGAGATGACAAAAGGCCAGAGTTACATGCCAGCTGTGTCTCTTTCCACACATCCACCAAACCCCCAGCAAATCTGTACTTAAAATTCATTGGTTACAGAGCCACTACTCCTTACAAGGAGACTGGGGAGGTGAGTATTATAAGCTGGGCAGATGGCCACTTGAAGAGCATCAATGTTCTGCTGTGGAAGGAGTGCAAAATAGACACCAGAGAGACTATTAGCAGTGTCTGCCACAGCTATTACATGGCTAGGTCCACCTGACTGAAACTAAGCCTTTTCTAGAGACTGAAGTGCTTTGAGAGAAATGCTGACCTTGTCCTTTCTGCAGCTTGTGGCTTTCAGTCACCCTTGGATTCAGAGATGGAAGTCATCTTAATTCCATCACTGAGGCCAGGAGACCTGACAGAAATCAATTCAAGAGTAAGGAGACCAGGCGTGCAGTGTGACTGGGCGTGCAGAGGTCAGTGCATCTGTGATGACTGGTGTAACAGCATCACTGCCTGTGAGCCAGCAAGGCCCTTGGCTCCCAGGATGAAGCTCTCCAGTTCTGATAAGGCCCCTGGGGGAGAGACCGGTCCTAAACATGTTCAAGAATAAATCCATCAGCTAACTTCAGACCGTGATTCACACAGGAAGGGAACTTTAAGAGGTCGCCAGGGCTGGTATTTTTGAGACGTTAGGCAGCCCTCTCTGAGGCGATGACAAGTGAATGGCATAAAGGAGCCAGCCCAGACGAAAATTTGGGGTTAGACTATTTCGACCTAGGACGTGCAAATACATAGGTTACAAAATGGAAAATGGTATTTTGGAGGATGGGAGGCCCGTGTAGCCAGAGAGAATGGGAGAAGGTGAGGGGGCACCCAAAACAATCCCACAAGCTCTCTACATCCCCCTTCCTAGCCCACACACATCACCCATCAGAGTGACCCTCCGGACTCCGGAGGCCCCCAAGATTGCCTTTCCCTTCCCGGTCGGCAGTGACGCTCCCGCAAGGAGCTGACGCCCAGGCCCTTAGCACCTGTCACAGCCAAGCACCCTTTTACTCCGGCCCTGCGGTCCCACCCCTCGCCGCAAGCGCCGCCTCACCCGGTCTGCCGCTGCGCCTGCGCGACTCCCAGAAGCCTTTGGGGGGTGGGTGTGTAGTCAGAGCGGCCACTACTTCCGGCCACACCCAGGCCCAGCGTTGGCCACCACTTATGCGGCGGCTGCGGTCCAGGGACAAGTGAGAGCGACCCGCAGAGGGCAGGACGGACGGGCGTTGCATAGGCCCGGGGCCAAACCGTATCTTGCAACCTGAGCTTCGAGGGCCGCCGCATCCGTCCCTGCTTGGGACTACGCTTCCCAGCGGGCATTGCGCGGACGCCACGCCCGGTTCCGGCGGCGCTGCCTGCGCACTGGAAGTGGGAAGCGCGGGGCTTCTCTTGGCTGCGGGGAGGGGCGGGGCGGGGCGGGGCGGGGCGGGGCAGCGGGGAGGGGTGGGGAGGGGCGGGGCGCGGCCGGGGGCGGGGCGGCTCCGCGGCGCGGCCCAGTGGATGCCGGGCCATGGGGGAGCGCGCGCGGGGCTGTTCGCTGGGCGTGGCGGGCGGGTGTGGCCAGGGGTGTGGGTCTGTGAGGGACCGGTCGGAAGGGCGTCGCGCGGCCTCGGGTGACATGCGGGGGGCGGCGAGCGCGAGTGCCCGCGAGCCGACGCCGCTCCCGGGTAGAGGCGCCCCCCGCACAAAGCCCCGGGCGGGCCGAGGCCCGACTGTAGGGACTCCAGCCACCTTGGCCCTCCCTGCCCGGGGAAGGCCGCGCTCAAGGAATGGCCTCGCATCCAAAGGCCAGCGAGGAGTGGCCACTACGGGGCCTGGGCACAGAGGTGAGAGTGACAGGTGTTTGGGGCCGGGCGGACAGGGACGAATTCATCTCGGGATGAGATCTGGGAGGGGGTTGGGCTCTCGGGGACCAGTTGCTGGAGAACTGTGCCCCTGGTCTTTGAAGCTGGTGGAGTGGGAGAATCTGAAGATTTGGAAGCTCAACTGATTCAGAGCACCAAGCCGCGGTAAAGGGTGTTGACTTTCCCAGGGTGACTCTAACTAGACACTTTTCCTCTTTTCGTGCTCCCAGGGAGGAAAAAAACCTATCTCCACGTTGTGGCAGTCCCTAGGCAGGGTAATGATCTTATCCCACCTGCTCATGCAGGAAGGGACGTTTCTAGGCTGGTGATTTGGGACTGTGGTGTAGACCTGGTCTCTAGCTACTCCTTTCTCTTCCAGCTCTGCCTTCCAGGGACACTGCTCTTCCCCAGGAGAGAAACAAGAAGCTGGAGGCTGTGGGGACAGGAATTGAACCTAAAACCATGTCCCAGGTGAGTTGGCATTTCATCTCTTGTCTCTGAAATGCAGTCTTGCTTTTCGGGACTTAATGTTGCTTATTTTCTTCAAAGTTTTCAGTTTAAGAGACCTGTTTGGGCGCGGGTTTCTATTTCTTCACGTTCTAGTGAAGTGATGGGCTACGGGGAAAAGTTTAAAGTGCCCGGGGCCTCGATGCCTGCTTCTTCTTCATCCCAGTCAGCCTTCATTCTTGATTGATGAAATGATTCAGCCTCTGCCTTGTACCGCTTTTCTCGGAGGGACTCTGATGGAGGAATTGTGCCCCTTGAGGAACACGGCAGACCCTTCTGCTATACATGGTTTGTTTGGTGACCACTTTGTGCCAGCCACTGAACAAACCAATAGCTAAGCCCTATTCCCTGCTCTGGAGCTCACAGCCTGTTGACCCAATGTCAAGGAAACAAGCAAGATTCTAGAATGTGATCATCCTTGGGCCAAGTATTATGAGCGAGGACTACAAGGCGCTCCTGGCTTCCAGCCTCCTGTAGCGGAAGGGTAGGCCTATTTACCAAGGTGATTTTTGAGCCTTGCCTTGAAGGGAGAGAAGATGTTTGGGAGGCACAGTAAAGAAAGACAACATTTTAGGGAGAGGAGGCGCAATATGAAAGGCTTTCCCACTTGATTTTGTGGCTTTAAAAAATGCCAGTAAATAGTTGTGTTTGTTTCGGTTGGCTGTGTCCTATAAATATCATAGCTAGCTCATTAATAGATGAACCATTTCACTTCCACTGAGGCCTCAAAAAATATATGTACAGATGAACCAGCTTCCAGTTGTCCTACCCAAACTGCTCTTGAGTGGGTTACTGTGATCTTCACATTACCAGATGCAGTGCTCAATTCTTAGTCTTTTTTGACTATCATTGGTATTTGAAATAGCTCAGAGGCTGGCAAACTTGTGCTGGATGAGGCCACAGCAGAAAATATGTTAGGCTTTGAAAGTCCTGCTGCATCTACTCCTTTCTGCTCTTATAGAGCTAAAGTAGCCAAAGACGATATGTAAATGAATGGATGGGCTGTGTTCCAGTAAAACTTTATTTACAAAACAGGTGGCTACCTATCCCTGAAATAGCTCATCCCTGTCCTTCAATAGGCCCCCTTTTTTCCCTTGGCTACTGGGATCTCACACTCATCTGACTTTCATCTTCCTGACTGCTCAGTTTTTGCCACAGTTCTTACTCACCTCCCTGACTTGAACAGAGTGTGCCTCAGCACTCTGCTCATGGCCCTTTCTTTTTTTGTCTGCATGCTGTCTCCTGGGGATAGTAGCCTGTTCCTTGTCTGTACAACCTACCCACATGGTGGCTCCTCCCAAATTCACATTGTGAGCCCAAACCTCTCCTCTGAGCCGCCGGCCTGTGTATCCTGCTCCACTCCTCTGCCTGAGTGTCTGATAGGTAACTCAAGACAGCCTGTCCAGACCCGAAGTCCTGAGAGTCTCCCGTAAACCGGCTCCTCCCACAGTTTGAGTCTTAGTCAGTGGCCGTTTCATCCTGTCAGTTACTCAGTCCGAAAGCCTTGTCATTATTGTCTCATTCCTTTCCTTCTCCTTCCATATTTGGTCCTGATGCAAATCCCATCAGTTCTATTTGCAAATTATGTGCAGAATCTGGCAGTTTTCATCACATCTATCACCAGCAGCAGGTCCAAGTCCTCCTTTTACTGTTGGCTTCTTGACTGTGCTTCTGCGACCTCCTGCTTCTGCTCACGCTCCCCACAGCCCCTTCCCGATGAGCAGCCAGAGGGGTCTATTCAAACATGTCACCTTGTGTCACGTTGTGCTCAGGACCCTCCAGTGGTTTCTCTGAATAAAAGCCAAAACTCTTCCTGTTACTGACCAGGCCCTACATCACCTGGCTCCTTGTTACCCCTGACATCTACATCACTCTCTTCTTTCTGAAAAATCGCCTTCTCATTTTCCTGCTCACCCTGTCTAGAATTTCAGAGCCTCCTACCTGTTCTTCACATCCCTCTTCCCTGCTTTGCTTTTTTCTTTTACTACTTTTCTTTTGAGACAGAGTTTTGCTCTGTCACTCAGGCTGGAGTACAGTGGCGTGATCTCGGCTCACTGCAACCTCTGCCTCCTGAGTTCAAATTATTCTCCTTCCTCAGCCTCCCGAGTAGCCACCACACCAGGCTAATTTTTTTTTTTTTTTTTTTTTTTTTTTTTTTTTTTTTAGAGACAGGGTTTCACCATGTTGGCCAGGCTGGTCTCGATTTCCTGACCTCAAGTGATCCGCCCACCTCAGCCTCCCAAAGTGCTGGGATTACAGCCATGAGCCACTGTGCCTGGCCCTTGTAGTACTTTTCAACATACTATATACAGAAATCCCACGTATACCGAAATTTGCACTTATTCATCAGCCATGTGGAGCCTGCAGATATGAGAAGTCAGCCCTCAGTGGACACAGGTTTTCCATACCACAAATAATATTTTTTGAGACAAGGTCTCACTCTGTCACCCAGGCTGGAGTGCAGTGGTGCCATCACGGCTCACTGCAGCCTTGACCTCCCCAGGCTCAAGCAGTGCTCCCATCTCAGCCTCCGAAGTAGCTGGAATTACAGGCATGTGCCACCATGCCCAGCTAATTTTTGTATTTTTTGTAGAGATGGGGTTTTGCCGTGTTTCCCAGGCTGGTCTCGAACTCCTGGCCTCAGGCAACCGCCCGCCTTGGGCTACCAAATTGCTGCGATTAGAGGTGTGATTCCCCGCGCCCAGACAATAATTGTATTTTCAGTCTGCATTTGGTCGAAAAAATTTGCATATAGGTGGACACTTGCAGCCCAGATCCATGTTGTTCGAAGGTCAAATGTATTTTACTTAATTTATCTCAGTTTCTCTTGTCTCATTTCCTTACTTCATAGGCAAGGATTTGGGGCAGTTTTGCCTAATGTCTGATACAGAAAATATTTGGTGGATGAATGTTTGAATATAGTCTTAAAGTTCTCTTGTGGCCAGTGTTTTGATATTTAGTATAGTGTTAGAATAGTCATTTTTATACCTGAAAATGTGCTTCGTCCCTGATTTTTTTGTTTTGTTTTGTTTTTTTGCTTTTAGAGACAGGGTCTCACTCTGTCACCTAGGCTGGAGTACAGTGGCACAGTCATAGCTAATTGCAGCCTCAAACTCCGGGCCTCAAGCAATCCTCCCACCTTGGCTTCCCAAGGAGCTGGAATTGTAGGTGTGAGCCACCATGCCCAGCCCCTGATTATTTTGTATGAATACATTCCTAGAAGTTTTTCTTTCCTCATGGATTAAGGTTTCCTAAGCTTATGTGAAATCGGAATACTTCTAAAATTATTTTTGGATAGAACAGCAGTGGTGCCTCAAAAGCTAGAATTCATGTTTTGAAAAAAATGTACACTTCATCAGGAATAATAGTTATTACCAAATAAATGTTTATTTGTATGTTTTAAAAATTAACTGAATTGAATTTAAACAAATCTTTTTAGTGTATTTTTTCTATAAAGTACTTCATATTCATTCTTTTCTATGAAATTTCAACAGAAAGATTTTTCTGTAAGTATAAAGTTGCTTTTATTTTTTGTTGGTATTCTTTTAATGTCTCTATCTTTGTGTGTGTGCGTGTGTTTATATATTACATAGAATATATTATAGATGTATGTTTTATATATATTAATATATGTATATTATATATATATGTATATATAATTTTTTTTAAGAGACGGGAGTCTCACTGTTTTGCCCAGACTGGAGTATATTGGCTATTTTCAGGCACAGTTATGGTGTACTACAGCCTCAAACTCCTGGGCTCAAGGAATTCTCCTGCCTCAGCCTTCTGAGTAGCTGGGCCTATAGGCGTGTGCCACCATACCCAGTTCATATGTATATTAAGATGAGTTAACTTACATCAGATGCCTATATCAGGAGTAGATTCTGTGCCTGTATAATGTTTTCTCTGTGGTATAGTGTAAAAATGTGAAACCCATTTTGAAGTCTGCACATTTATGTTGCAGCAACAGGAATAAGAACAGGACCTGCACATTTGACAATGTTTTGTCTCCACCTAAATTAAGTAGGTTGATCCAGACATCAGTTAGGGAAAGTTCATTTTATTTTTATCTGAAAACATGTTTTCTACTGGAACTTGTTTCACTGTCAGGGTGAATGGATACTAAGTATTACTGCTATTATCAAAGTAGAACCTTTTAATAGAAGTAGAATGGCAAAGTGGTCAAAGGTCATGGACTAGGTTCACATGCTAGCCCTAGCATCTAATCACTGCGTAACCTTCAGGCAACTCAAGTGACCACATTTTCTTCATCTGTAAAATCAGGAAAATAATTGGACCTGCCTCAAGCAGTTCTTGTAAGGATTAAGATGTGTATAGTGCCTGGATTGAGGTACCTGGCACATAGTAAGGACTTACTAGTGTTAGCTGGCAGCATCCTCATGTCATCATGACGGTTTTAGAAATTTACAGGCAAGACACTTAGATGGCGTACTTCAAAAAAAGTGTTTAATATAGGACAGAACTGGGCAAATTATGGCCTATAGGCCAAATCCAGCCCACCACCACCTCCTTTTATGTGGCCCACCAGCTACAAATGAGTTCTACATTTTTCAGTGGTTGAAAAAAATCAAAAGAAGAAGAATACGTGAAAATTAAATGAAAGTCACATTTTGGTGTCCATAAAAAAAATTTCATTGTAGCACAACATACTTGTTTATGTATTATTTATGACTGCTTTTGTGCTACAGTGGCAAAATTGAAGAGTTGTGGCCAAGGCTATTTGGCCCACAAAGCCTAAAATATTACTTTCTGGCTCTTTACAGAAAAACTTTGCTGACACCTGAAGTGGAGGTTAAGAGCATGGACTGTGGAGTCAGACTCCTGGGTTCAAAACCCAGCTCTACAGCTGACTGTCTGTGATCCTGGGGACATTACAGTTCAATATTTTCTCATCTGTAAAATGGGAATAGTAATAGTACTGACTATTAGGATCGTTGTGAGGATTAAATAAGCTAATATATAAGTATATAGAATTGTGTCTGAAGTGTTGTAAGTGCTTTCAGCTATTGTTATTGCTGTTATTTACAGTAAAAGACATTTTTAAAACAAAAGTCATTGATTCTATACATAAAGAGCTGTCCGAATAAACAGAAAATGTCTTAGGAGGATATATGTATATTGCTAACGTTGGGTCCCTCTACGTGATTACATTGAAGGCATTTAACAAACCACTGGTACAAAAGCAGATCACTAATGCATAAGCATGATCAACCTGGGAAACTAGGGTTGATTCTTCTTGGCAAGCAAATAAGTTCCTCTTCTTTTATGCCAAGATGCTTCAACTTGCAAAATTATTGCTGAGAGCTGACCAGCATTTGTTTTAGACTAGCTTGCTCAGGTAGCCATATTAGTGTGTCTTTTGCTTAAGGACATTAAGCAGTTCTTGGCTGTTTCCTGCAAGTATTACCTCATGGTTTACACCGCAGGGGGCCTTTCAGTCCCCAGCTTAGGAGACTTCTCCATGATGAGTTTACCATCAAGAGTGTAGCTCTGCAGTTGACTGATTCAACTCCCTCTGCAGTTGATATTCACTCAAATTGGGATATCACTTACAAAACCCTTTTGACCTATCTTTACACAATTCAGTTACAAATGTCCTTAAAGTTTGGTAGCAGGTTAAAGAACAAGTGATTGTATATTATTCAGCAGATATCAAACCTCAAAGGGACTTTTGTTTCTAGTAGAATAATGTGAATCTTTAAAAGGTTCAGCTCTTGGTTGGTGTTGTGGTTTGTTAAGTGAGGTATTTAAATTAGGTTTTGTGTAGTCAGATGCAGCATGGTGAGGGACACTCAGAGCAGAATGGCAAAAAGATTGTTTATTACTCACAGATTCCAGAGAACAGTGGCCAGCACACCTTGCAGGGCTTACTGGAAGGGCTTGGAGACATTGAGGACACACATGCCCAGCCAAAGGGTGGGGACCAAGAGAGAGGGAGGGACCTGTGGGCTGGAGCCTTTATTGGGGTTCAAGGCATTATCTAGGTGAGTTTCCCAAGACAGGGTTGGCTTGGATACTTTGAAGGGAGCTCAAGGCTCAGTAAGGGAACTTGAAGGTTACATTATCAGGTTCACCAGGCTTCATGCAGAAGGACAGTAGTCATTTCATAGTATGGGGCCTTTTCTATCTAGAACACACAAATGGGGACTGGGTGAGGACTGCCTGAAAATATATAGGTCAAGGGTGACAAGCAGAGGCAGCATCCCTATGAATGAGAGTTATGACAGTCAGCATCATTACAAGTCATGTTCACTGCATGCTTCCATTGTGCCTTGCACGTTCTAAGTGCTGTGTATGTGTTGCCTCATTTAATCCAAAACATAATCTACAAGGTTGGTATTGTTGCCTTTTCCATTTTATAGCTGGGGAACTGAGGCACAGAGGCGTTAGGTAACCAGGTGAGGTTTCAGAGCTGGTGAGTGCTGGAATTGTAATTCAGCTTTTGGGGTAGTCCAACTGTTTCGCATGTTCATTTCAGTTTAGACTTTGAAAATCCCATAGCTGCTAGTCAGTTAAATCTGCCTTCTGTTAGCCACAGGTTCCTGGGATTAGAGTTGCAACTGAATAGATGTTTAAAATACATTGGAACGTATCAGAGTTGTAGGCTGAATTTGTAAAACTATGCTCCATAAAAATCTGCCAGCAGGAGCTGAGCAGCCCCATCTTGCCAGTTGGTCAAGAAAATCCTGCTCATGCCAAGCTGTTAGCAAATGTGCTCCTGATACCTCCTCATAATGCCTAGCTTCTCCAAGATGGCACCTTGGTTTGTAAAGGCATTTCATTAATTAAAAACATTATAGTGCCTTTTGTTTTTCATTCTTATTACATATTCATTTTAGAAAATTGCTAGATTTTTTTTTAATGACCTCTACTGAACACTGAGAGTAAAAATAGAAATTCTTAGAACCCAGTTTAGTCATGAATAATATTGATGCTTTGAGGTTCATCTCAAGTTTACTGCCCCGTTCTTGTGCTGCTTCAGGCCACTCAAATGTCCCTATGTTGGACAGTGCTGTAGTACCTGTTGTGCATAGAACAAGTTAGTCTTTGTTATTTATAGTTTTGAATTGATGTCAGGGGTTTTTCTTGTGGCTGCCTCCTTTCACCTCCACAAAACTGCAAGTTCTCCAAAGTCAGGGGCTGTCTCCATATTTTTCTCTTTTACCTGGAGTTTAAGACAGAATGAGGCTAGCTGTACAATACCTAACTAGATCTCCACAGTTCTGAGTTTATAGTCTCTTAGTCAAAATGAAGACAAGGAATCTTTAGATCCCTATATTAGTTTGTTAGGGCTGCCAGAACAAATACCACAGAATGGGTGTCTTAAACAACAGAAATTTCTTTTCTCAAGGTTCTGGAGGCTGGAAGTCCAAGATCAAGGTGCCTGCAGGTTTGGTTTCTCCTGAGGCCTCTCTCCTTGGCTTGCAGATGGCTGTCTTCTCTCTGTGTCCTCACGTGGCCATTTCCCTGTGCCTGCACACCGCAGTGTCTCTTCCTGTTTTAATAAGGACACCAGACAGATTGGGTTAGGGCCCCACCCATATGACCTCATTTAACCCTAATTACCTCTTTTTAGGCCCTGTCTCTAAATACAGTCACATTCAAAAGTACTGGGGATTAGGACTTTAATGTAGGAGTTTTGTCAGGGGACACATTTCTTTCTATAACAAACCCCCAGTCATGTGGGGGCATGAGCACTGGTTGAGCAAGAACATGGTTATATCATTTCAGGGCTTGGTGACATTTGGGGATGTGGCTGTAGATTTCTCCCAAGAGGAGTGGGAGTGGCTGAACCCCATTCAGAGGAACTTGTACAGGAAGGTGATGTTGGAGAACTACAGGAACCTGGCATCGCTGGGTAAGGGCTCCCACCCCTTTTCCCACCCCTCACCCTACCCACGTCCTGGACTAAGAAGCCTTTCATGCCTTTATCACCAAGACCTGCACTGCCCTCTTGCGTCAAGCCAAGGGGACTGCATCTCAGTCTGGACAGCCACACAGTATGACCAGGTTGTTTTTTATGTGTCTAGGACTTTGTGTTTCTAAGCCCGATGTGATCTCCTCGTTGGAACAAGGAAAAGAGCCTTGGACAGTGAAGCGAAAGATGACAAGAGCCTGGTGCCCAGGTGAGTGTGGGAGAACCAGGTAGGGTAAGGCCACTGCTGGTCGCAGTTCAGCTGACTCAGACACGCAACATCTTCAGCAGATTCTTCCTAAGCCTCTTGCTTAGGAATATCTGTTATTTTTACTATTTGGGAATACAGAAATTTCAACTACAGTATTATTTCCAGAACAGCAAATTATTAAGACAAGGAATTAGAATTATAGATTTCTTTCAGAGGTTTTATCCTAACAGGAAATGGTTACAGTTTCTAAAGCATTGAGAATCTTACAAGGTTTCTTTGTTCAATTCACACTTCAAAGGAAACGCTTGCATTGACAACACGACAAGTTACTGACAGTTATAAATTAAAGTGACTCACATGGGTCATCATATAGCATAAGAGAACAAGAATGTGTGAAAGTTTCCAATTTAACATCATATGAAATCACATACTTTGAGCTAGTTTAATGAGATAGAACTGTTTTTTCTTCCTGCAGATCATTCATCTCTTGTTGAGACTAGTTAATTGTGAAGACTTACATTTTTAAGGCCAGGATCTGGACTTTTATTAGTTAGCATCGTAATAAAAAAAAAAGGAGGTATGTAGAGATAGAGATGAAATTTTTTCTAGATGAAATGGACAAGGAGTGAAAAGGAGTTGACTTAAAGCTGAAATAAGGATCATATGGCAGTTTTCTTCTATAGCCTCCACTTTCTCTTTATATTAGACATTTTATTTTACATTTAAGTCTTTGTGAGCTCCCTTATCTCTTGATTTTTAATTGCTTTTTCCAGTCTTCTGCTAAAAACATAATGTGAACTCTTGTTCAACTTTTAGGTGGGAAAGGTCTTATTGTGGCCTTTAGGACTATGGCTACACAAATTTGGGAATGTAGGGTTGGTTGAATATTGCTAGTAATATAAGAAAGCTTTCAAAATGATATGCTTTTCATTTTCTTCCATAAAAATAAATGACTATATGCTTTTTTGTGGCTTTTAATTTAACGGTTGCATTTTGGAATTTTTCTTCATACTAACACATGATAAAAGATACATTTGCCTTCTTTACGTCTTTCAGACTTGAAGGCTGTGTGGAAGATCAAGGAGTTACCTCTCAAGAAGGACTTCTGCGAAGGAAAGCTATCCCAGGCAGTGATAACAGAGAGACTCACAAGCTATAATCTGGAGTACTCTCTGTTAGGGGAACACTGGGATTATGATGCTCTGTTTGAGACACAGCCGGTAAGTCACAAGACAGATTTCAGGCAAGAGGAAGGATCCTTCATGAGGAAACTCTTCTTGAGGGAAGAGACCATGACTACAATAACTATAGGAGAAGTTTTCATTTGAATACAATACTTCTTATAGACAGATTATCCCCTCAGAACAGAGAGTGCCTAATCTCGATACACATAAGAACAGTGGAGGGGGAAATTGAGTTGTAATGAATTACAAACAAATCTGTCAAGGTCAGAAATGTTTGACTTGTGATGAATGTAAGAAAGCTTTGAGCAGAGGCCAGGCGCGGTGGCTCACGCCTGTAATCCCAGCACTTTGGGAGGCCGAGGCGGGTGGATCACAAGGTCAGGAGATCGAGACCATCCTAGCTAACATTGTGAAACCCCGTCTCTACTAAAAATACAAAAAATTAGCCGGGCGTGGTGGCGGGCACCTGTAGTCCCAGCTACTCAGGAGGCTGAGGCAGGAGAATGGCATGAACCCGGGAGGCGGAGCTTGCAGTGAGCCAAGATCGCGCCACTGCACTCCAGCCTGGGTGACAGAGCAAGACGCCACCTCAAAAAAAAAAAAGAAAGCTTTGAGCAGAATATCAACCCCTCCTTTTCATCAAAGATTTCATACAAGAGAAAAACTCTGTGGACTTGTTGAATAATTTGTATGAATATGGGAAAGCCTTCCGTCTGTGTTAAAAGGTTCATACTGTGTGTAGGTTCATACTGTAAGTATGACAAACTCTCCATAGCAGAAAGTTTCTCCTATTTTTCTGTGTTTTTCCCCAAACATATATGCTATAACTAAGCCCTGTCATTATTTGACCTGGTGTACCAGAACTTAAGTTGCAGTTCTTGGTATGGAGTGCCTTTTTTGCAGTGTGGACACAGTCCATCCCACTGAGACCAGGTGAGTTCACGAACATGGTTTGATTTAAAAAACGTGCTTTTACCATTGCAGGGCTTGGTGACTATCAAAAACCTGGCTGTTGACTTCCGCCAGCAGCTACACCCAGCTCAGAAGAATTTCTGTAAGAATGGGATATGGGAGAACAACAGTGACCTGGGATCAGCAGGTAAGGATGTCCCTCTCCCATATTTGAATCTATCGTCGGGTACCTCCATTTTCAAACTTCAGTTTTGAATTATGGAGGAGGGAGGGGGTGTCTTCTGACATGCTGGCCTGAATTTTGTGGATTCCTAAGGTAAGAGTTTGGCATTTGTAGAGGTGAAAGTTGGTGTCTTTGTTAGGCTTTAAGCGTTATCTTCTTGTGTCTTTCAGATCCTACTCACCTGTTTTTCTGTTTCTTTCAGCAGTAACACTTTTCTATCATCAAGGAAGTGGTTCTCAATTTTAGGATGCCAAGACTATTGGCCAAACCTCATCTCTTTTCACTTTTTCAGGACATTGTGTGGCTAAGCCAGATTTAGTTTCTTTACTAGAGCAAGAGAAGGAGCCCTGGATGGTGAAGCGAGAGCTGACAGGAAGCCTGTTCTCAGGTGAGTGCAGGAGAGCCTGGTGTGGAAAATCTACTGCAAGAGAGAGCGGAGCTTTTACCAAAAAGGCTGCATCCTCACTAATATACAGTAGGAAACTTTACCCAGGCTCTCTGGGTCTGGAAAGAAAATTGAACTCTGAGAGTTCCAAATAATTCTTTCCTCCTCCTTTGCCCCCTTCTCTCCAGTAACTCCCATTTCCCTGAAGTTCCTTCTTTTCTTGGCCACTGGGACGTGTATCATCCACTCACTTCCTTAAATGATCTTTTCCGGACCCTGATGCACTTTTGAGCTGACTTCCAAAATGGCTTATTGTTTTCATCATGCATCCATTCCTGTGAGAACCACAAATTGAAAGTTATGGGATTGAGCCACTCTGCTGAGTATTGGCAGGCGATTGGAAAAAGGGAGAATTACACATAAATGTAAGCCATCAGTGAATTACTCTAATGGAAAGGATAAGACATGTTTATGGATAGCTTGCATGAAGTAGAGTTTGCAGAATTTCAAATAGGGCATTATAGAGACAAAGGAGATGTTGTTCCCAGTGGTGTCTATGTTCTAGTAGGACAGGTGGGTAGAAGTTGAATTGCAAGAAGGTGGAAGTAAAGGATCTTTTCCTCTTGATACACAAGGGAAAGAAAGGAAATTTCCATAGAAAATAATGGTTTGTAGAAAATGTAATTGTTTACTGTTTGGCAAAAGAATAGAAAACCGTGACGTTATCACAACATACACCTTAGATCCATTTAAGTTAGGATAAACACACATTTTTTCACATAGTAGAAATTACAGTGTATATTCAGTTACGCATACACGTTTTTCATATGGATTCCACGTTGTATATACCATTGCTCACTTAGGTTGCTTTACATTTCTTAGTATTAAAGATACAATTATAATAGATTTTTTTCAAGTTAAGTGAAAACTACACATTTTGGGGATTGCTGTATTCCTGGATATGAGCACCTGCTAGGCTCTGAAAGTTTGTTTGTTTTTGGTGACTAGCAACAATTAGATGTATGAGTTTAATTGCATCTTGAAAGTATTGGTTATTTACATGAAAACTTTTGCTCATTATTTGTTGAAAGATTATACACTAAAATTATTCTTTTTTTATGAAAGAAGTTGAACATTTTTTCGTAAATTTGGTTTTTCTCTTATCTTCTTGTAAAATGTCTGTCATTTGTACCCAGTTCTCTCTTGTGTGTTAAATATTTTCTTAACAGTCTCAGTGATTGCTATGTATATAAGCATACTAATTCTGTGATATATTGTCTCAAACTATTTTCACATATGGCAATAAGAGTTTTAATTTTAATTAGGTCTTTAAAATTATGACATGTAAAAATTTTCAATTTTTATATAGTCCAGTATATTATTTCTAATGTGATTTCTCCTATTTGTGTGGCTAACAACTTGACACATATAGTTCTATTTCATTTTTAATGACTATTTAGTATTATATGAATATACATAATTTATTTAAATTATTTACTGTTGAGTATATTTAAACATTTAGGAGGTCTTCTCCAGTTTTCACCTATAATCAACAGTGGTCCAGTTTGTACATATCTTCTTGCTTACATGTCAGAATATTTCTTGAAGATATGTGCTTGGAAATGAATTTGCATGGTCGAAGTATACGTATTTTTAAAGTGTCATGGATATTTTGCTGTACCATTGGTAAAGAATATATGAGAATACTGTTTCTAGACATCATCACCAATATGGGTATTTTGTAGTTTAAAAAAAATTTTGCCAAGCTGCTAGATGAAAAATGTTTTATTTAATTTGCATTTCCCCAACTACTTACGATGTTGAGAATATGTGCTCTTAAATCTGTTTAGAGTTTGTATTCTATTCATAGTGTGTTTATACTCATTAGTCACATTTCTATTGGGTTGTATATTTTCCTGTATTTATGCAACATTGATATGAATGCTATTTTTTAATAAGTTTGATAAAATTTTTCCCCAATTTTGTGTGGTCTAGAAGTTTGCATATGGTATTTCCTACTATATAGTAGCTTAACTTGGGAATTATCTTCATTTATAGAAGCACGTACTTTGTTGATTTTTTCATTTGTTTCACTCCTATCTTTTAAAAAATGAATAGATGTATAGTCCCATTTGAATCATATAATACATTTGTTTGACCTTCTGTAACTTAATTATTTCTCTCTCCTTTATCCCCTTCCTTCCTTTTCTTTCTTTCCTTCTCATTTTTCCCTTCTTTCCTTACCTTTCTCTTCTGTATTTTGCTGTGTGGTCTGTTTTTTGTTTGTTTTATTTACATATTTTTATTATAGAAAAGTACACATAAAATTTAACCATTTTGAAGTGTACAATTCAGTGACAGTATATTATGTGAGGTGATATGGTAATTAGCTTGATTGTGGCAAACATTTCACCATGTATAAGCGTATCAAAACATTTTATACCTTAAATATATACAATTTTTATTTGTCAACTATGCCTCAATAAAGCTGGAAAAATACTGCCAAAAAGAGAGAAATTGCAAGGCTTCATTATGGAATGGCCAGAGAATTGAGGATGTTTTCAGGCTTGTGGAAGTAACCAGGAAAATGTGAAAATAATTGTTTTTTTTTGAGTCAGATTCTGGCTCTGTTCCCCAGGCTGGAGTGCAGTGGCTTGATCATAGTTTACTGCCACATCAACCTCCTAGGCTCAAGCAATCCCCCTGCCTTTGCCTCCTGAGTAGCTGGAACTACAGGCACATACTACCATGCCTGGCTAATTTTTAAAAAAGTTTTTTAGAGATAGGGTCTTGCTATGTTGTGCAGGCTATGTTGTCCTGGCCTCAAGTGATCCGCCTCAAGTGATCTGCCTCAAGTGATCCACCTCAGCCTCCCAAAGCACTGGGATTACAGGTGTAAGCCACTGTGCCTGGCCCTAAATGTAATAGTTTTTAGAGCTGTAAAATGTATGTTGATGAATTCACCAATTAGTGAATTAATTCACTAGTTTTCCTTTTGGCAGATTCCTTTTTCCTAGCACACGAAAAAGGAAATATGTGTTTTCTTGGTATCTTTCAGGCCAGCGATCTGTACGTGAGACCCAGGAATTATTTCCAAAGCAAGATTCATATGCTGAAGGGGTAACAGACAGAACCTCAAACACTAAATTTGAGTGTTCCAGTTTCAGAGAAAATTGGGATTCTGACTATGTGTTTGGAAGGAAGCTTGCAGTAGGTCAAGAGACACAATTCAGGCAAGAGCCAATTACTCATAACAAAACCCTCTCTAAGGAAAGAGAACGTACATATAACAAATCTGGAAGATGGTTCTATTTGGACGATTCAGAAGAGAAAGTTCATAATCGTGATTCAATTAAAAATTTTCAAAAAAGTTCAGTGGTAATAAAACAAACAGGCATCTATGCAGGAAAAAAGCTTTTCAAGTGTAATGAATGTAAGAAAACTTTTACCCAGAGCTCATCTCTTACTGTTCATCAGAGAATTCACACTGGAGAGAAACCTTATAAATGTAATGAATGTGGGAAGGCCTTTAGTGACGGCTCATCCTTTGCCCGACACCAGAGATGTCACACTGGCAAGAAGCCCTATGAGTGCATTGAGTGTGGGAAAGCTTTCATACAGAACACATCCCTTATCCGTCACTGGAGATACTATCATACTGGGGAGAAACCCTTTGATTGCATCGATTGTGGGAAAGCCTTCAGTGACCACATAGGGCTTAATCAACACAGGAGAATTCATACTGGAGAGAAACCTTACAAATGTGATGTATGTCACAAATCCTTCAGGTATGGTTCCTCCCTTACTGTACATCAAAGGATTCATACCGGAGAAAAACCATATGAATGTGATGTTTGCAGAAAAGCCTTCAGCCATCATGCATCACTCACTCAACATCAAAGAGTACATTCTGGAGAAAAGCCTTTTAAGTGTAAAGAGTGCGGAAAAGCTTTTAGGCAGAATATACACCTTGCCAGTCATTTAAGGATTCATACTGGGGAGAAGCCTTTTGAATGTGCGGAGTGTGGAAAATCCTTCAGCATCAGTTCTCAGCTTGCCACTCATCAGAGAATCCATACTGGAGAGAAGCCCTATGAATGTAAGGTTTGTAGTAAAGCGTTCACCCAGAAGGCTCACCTTGCACAGCATCAGAAAACCCATACAGGAGAGAAACCATATGAGTGCAAGGAATGTGGTAAAGCCTTCAGCCAGACCACACACCTCATTCAACATCAGAGAGTTCACACTGGTGAGAAACCCTATAAATGTATGGAATGTGGGAAGGCCTTTGGTGATAACTCATCCTGTACTCAACATCAAAGACTGCACACTGGCCAAAGACCTTATGAATGTATTGAGTGTGGAAAGGCATTCAAGACAAAATCCTCCCTTATTTGTCATCGCAGAAGTCATACTGGAGAAAAACCCTATGAATGTAGTGTGTGTGGCAAAGCCTTTAGTCATCGTCAATCCCTTAGTGTACATCAGAGAATCCATTCTGGAAAGAAACCATATGAATGTAAGGAATGTAGGAAAACCTTCATCCAAATTGGACACCTTAATCAACATAAGAGAGTTCATACTGGAGAGAGATCTTATAACTATAAGAAAAGCAGAAAAGTCTTCAGGCAAACTGCTCACTTAGCTCATCATCAGCGAATTCATACTGGAGAGTCGTCAACATGCCCCTCTTTACCTTCCACGTCAAATCCTGTGGATCTGTTTCCCAAATTTGTCTGGAATCCATCCTCCCTCCCATCACCATAGCCTCGAGACGTCATTTCTGTTTGACGACTCCAGCAGCTTAAAACCCCATCTCCCTGCCCTTTTGTTTTCTGTCCCTTATTAGTTTGTTCTTCACATAAGTGTAAATGTAACTTATTCACTCCTCTTGTAAAACTTATAGTTTCTTTAAATTGGTTAATGTGTGAGATGTGCTCAGCACAGTGCCTGGTCCATAGTAAGTGCTCAGTAAACTTAGCTGTTTTAAAAACTTTGTATTTGAACATTGAAAAGTTACAGTAGTCAGCTCTGATAAAAAAATGATGCAGTAGGGTGAGGGTAGGAAAAAGCACATTTTCGATCAGGAACAGCATTCTCCAGTAGTGGGTGAGGTTTTGCCTTTGTTGGTTTTAAAACTTGATTCTATAATGCCAAGTTAGTTTTGTGGCTTTCCATCTGACCCTATGTGAATGTAAGGTGATGTGACCTTGTTGGTGAGAAAATTAAACTTTACATTTGACTTGATTCGTTTTAGAAAGTCTAGGGACCATGAATGAATAGGCCACCTGGGACAAATGAATTTAAAAAATCAGAAAAATGCAAGATTTATGTGCATGAAGTTAAAACAACTGACGTTACTCAAGAATTAGAAAACTTTGCAAGATTTGACCTGTTTAAAAATCACATTTATAAATGAACCGTATTAAAACTTTTAAGGAACCATTCATTGTGAGGTAAACTGATCCAGAATAGGGGTCAGCAAACTATGACTCATGGCCACAGTCTCACTGACTGTTTTTGTATGGTCCATGATCTAGAATTTAAAAAAATTTTAAAGGGTTGAAAAAAGTGAAAAGAATATTTTCAACATGAAAATTATATGAAATTTAAGTTTTGGTGTCTGTAAATAAAGTTTTGTTGGCTTCAGCCACACAGTGGTTTACACCTTGATTGTGCTGCTTCCAGGCTGTAGCAGCAGTTGAGCAGTTGTGACGGGAGACCATGTGGCCTGCAGAGCCCAAATATCTACTGTCTGATCCTACACAGAAAATGTGTGTGATCCCTGCTATGGAGCAGAGGTTATCAAACTAAAGCCCATGGACCAAATCCTATCTGCTGCTTGTTTTTGTAAATAGAGTTTTATCAAACCACAGCCATGCTTACTTGTTTAGCTATTGACTATGGCTGCTTTAGACAACTGTGACAGACTATATGGCTCGCAAAACTGCAAATATTTCCTATCCTTTAACAGAAAGTTTGCCAACCTCTGCTCTAGAGTAGAGAAAAATGTATAAAAGATTCTAATTTTATGAGGGCAATACAACTGTCACATCAGAAACAAGAAAACAAATGATAAAGGAACTCATTTATCAATAGAGGTGAAAGGAAATTATTAAACTATATTGAAAAATAAAGATGTCAATAAAAGGAGAAATGATATTTTTCTAGATGAAATACTCAATATTGTTAAAATGTTTGTAAATTATAATTCAGTCCCAGTAAGATATATTTACTTTTGACGGTAACAGGGAAGCATAATTAGGCAAGAATAGCAAGAAGTTTTTTTTTTTTCTTTTTTTTTTGAGATGGAGTCTCACTCTGTTGCCCAGGCTGAAGTGCAGTGGCGTGATCCCGGCTCACTGCAACCTCTGCCTCCCAGGTTCAAGCAATTCTCTGCCTCAGCCTCCCGAGTAGCTGGAATTACAGGCACCTGCCACCACGCCTGGCTAATTTTTGTATTTTTAGTAGAGATGGGGTTTCACCATCTTGGCCAGGCTGGTCTTGAACTCCTGACCTTGTGATCCACCCGCCTTGGCCTCCCAAAGTGCTGGGTTTACAGGCATGAGCCACCACGCCCGGCCAATAATTTTTTTTTTTAAGAGATGGAGGCCTCACTCTATCATCCAGGCTGAAGTGCAGTGCTAAGATCCTAGCTCACTGTAACCTTAAAATATTTTTTTTGTAGAGACTGTGTCTCGCTTTGTTGCCCAGGCTGGTCTTGGGCTCCTTGCCTCAAGTGATTCTCCTGCCTCACCCTTCCCCAAAATTTTTGAAATAGATTTCTTTGCATATGAGATTTTAGTATATAATGGCACTATTATTTCAATATCGGAGAAATTATGTTTTGACAATTGGTTATCCACCCTCTCCAAGAAAAAAGTTAGAAGCACATTTACACCTTACAGAGAAATATGACTATCATATTTGACATATCTAATCATAAAATAATATGTTAGAAGCAAATGTAGAAAAAAGGAACCTATTATCAAGTAGGACATGGAGTCCTAGAAGCCATAAAGAAATCGAGAACAAGTTGGGCTATGCAACGATCTAAAACTTCAGCATGGTGAAAGGCACCAAAAACTTGTAAAAGACAGTTGAAGGGAAATGTATACAACTTATAGAAAATAACAGAATGCTGTTACATATACAGAGCAGTGGGGAACAACTGGCCACGCACACTGATAGGCAAATCACCCTGAAGAATCCAAATGGATAAAGAAAATTCGTGAAATTCTTAACCTCATTAATCAGAAGAATATGAATGAAACCACATTTTCCTGGCTCTTAGGTAGATTACAATATAAAATTTGGATAATATCCAGTAATGGTATTAGTGTGGGAAAACAGGTACTTGATCATTATTAGCAGTGTAACTTCGTCCCCTATCTCCTTGGATGGCATGACCTATCAACATTATAAACGTGAATTTTTTTCAAACAGTAATTCCAGATCTAGGAATTTTATCCCATTGGAATAAATAGGTAGATATAAATATTGTTTTCTTGTAGAATTGTTTCAATTATGACAAATAAGAATTCAGCGCCCTGCCAAGTGGATTGACTAAATTGTAGTTATTCAGTACTGTGTTGTGCGATTAGTAGAAAGCAGTTAAGCTCTACATATACTTCTATGGAGTGGCGTCTACAACATATTTAATGAAATATGTGGTTTACAGAACCTTACAGGTAAAATGACCTAGTCATAGAGTCAAAATTAATACTGAATATATATGTGTGTATGTACATACAAACACATGCACAGCCTCAGTATCTATGTTGAAATCTGGTTTTGTCTTTAACACACAGACTTTTCCTAGCATTTTGCGGGCACTTTCCCTTTCTTCGTTCTGTATTGTTCTGATGAACTGTCAGTGACACATGCTCCAATTAAGCCAACCAGATTCATTCTCTGTATTTTGATTAGAGACACAGGGACAGGAACAGGGCCAATATTCAGCTTTATGAACCAGTATGGCCAGAATGGATGTTTTGTTTTAGTCAATATTCATTTTGATTGGTGGGACCTTTATTATACCTGCTGTGAAGTATGTGGGATATGACTCCTAGGCTGGAATTCGTTTGAATTAAGTCATCCTTTGGCAGCAACCTAAGGATTCCTCCACCTGTCACTGAGATCCATTGAGATGATTCCTGCTTTCTCACATCTTGGTTTTGAGTTAAATTCTTTGAATCCGTGAACTACCTGGTATTCTAATATTTCTCATTTTAAGTCAGAGTCAAGTTCTTTGGTTCTCAAGCAAAGAGAGCTAGCCAATACAGAAATTTATACTACAGAACGATTACTAGACTGTAGAGAAGCAGAGTATTCAAAATGGATGTCCAGTGAGACAGATCAAAGCACAGATGAATTCCTAATCCTATTTTGTGCTGTGAAAGGATATTCATGATATAGCAGGATCCTAAGCCCATTGTGCACTAGGGGCTGGATAGCTCCTACCAAAAACAAAGGTATTGAGGAATACTACTCCCAAAAGTATATATGATACCTGTTTATAATGAAATTGGGTAATTAAAATTTCAAGGCTACTTGAAATTCTGGCCTTAAGGAATTGAATCAGTACCTGTATGTCTGTGTTGGGAAGAATCTCATACTCCTTTTAAGCATGGGGCTGTATTTGCTAAAAATCAAAGGCAGCAGGAGATGCAGTTATTTGCTCAACAATGATGCTTACTGAATGAAGGGGTGGCCTGCCCCTCCACACCTGTTTTTCCTTGGGTGGGACCAGAGACTGAGAAAAGAAAGAGACACAGAGACAAAGTATAGAGAAAGAAAAGTGGGCCCAGGGGACCAGAGCTCAGCATACGGAGGACCCACGCCTGCACCGGTCTCTGAGTTCCCTCAGTATTTATTGGTCATTATCTCTACCATCTCAGAGAGGGGGATGTGGCAGGACAACAGGGTAATAGTGGGGAGAGGGTCAGCAGGAAAACGTGAACAAATGTCTCTGTGTCATAAACAAGGTTAGAAAATGTGCTGTGCTTTGATATGCACATACACAAACATATCTGGTGCATTAAACAGCAGTATTGCCGCCAGCATGTCTCACCCCCAGCCTTAAGGCGGTTTTCTCCTATCTCAGTAGATGGAACATACAATTGGGTTTTACACCGAGACATTCCATTCCCCAGGGACGAGCAGGAGACAGATGCCTTCCTCTTATCTCAACTGCAAAGAGGTGTTCCTTCCTCTTTTACTAATCCTCCTCAGCACAGACCCTTTACCGGTGTCGGGCTCGGGGACAGTCAGGTCTTTCCCTTCCCACAAGGCCATATTTCAGACTATCACATGGGGAGAAACCTTGGACAATACCTGGCTTTCCTAGGCAGAGGTCCCTGCAGCCTTCTGCAGTGTTTTGTGTCCCTGGGTACTTGAGATTAGGGAGTGGTGATGACTTTTAACAAGCATGCTGCCTTCAAGCACTTGTTTAACAAAGCACATCCTGCATAGCCCTAAATCCATTAAACCTTGAGTCGACACAACACGTGTTTCTGCCAGCACAGGGTTGGGGGTAGGGTTACAGATTAACAGCATCTCAAGGCAGAATTTTTCTTAGTACAGAACAAAATGGAGTCTCTTATGTCTACTTCTGTCTACATAGACACAGTAACAGTCTGATCTCTCTTTTCCCCACACTGAATTCACAACCTTGTCACTTCTGTTAAGCAATTAGGGAAATACTGGAATTTGGATTATTGGAATGAGACTAACAAGAAGGATTCAAGGATCTTAGAAAACTTTGACTCTCCCTTGACTCTCCCTCTCAACCCTTAAGCAACCTCCCCACTGATTCTAATCTCCATGCTTCCCTTGTGACTGGAAACAAATCTTCCTTCCTTCCTTCCTTTCCCCCGCCTTTCTTTTCTTTTTTCTTTTCTTTTCTTTCTCAGAGTCTTGCTATCCCCCAAGCTGGAGAGCAGTGATGTAATCATGGCTTGCTGCCGCCTTGATCTCCTGGCCTCCAGCGTTCCTCCCACCTTGGCCTCTTCGAGTAGCTGGGACTACAGGCGTGTGCCACCACACCCAGAATTTTTAAATTTTTTGTGGATAGTTGTGCCATGTTGCCCAGGCTGGTCTTGAACTCCTGGGCTCAAGTGATCTGCCTGCCTCGACCTTCTGAAGTGCTGGGATTACAGGTGTGAGACACCATACCCAGCCTGTGACTGAAAACTTGATTGTCCCTTTTCTCACACGGTCACCATTATTGCTTGGCTGGTAACCAAAATCACAGCTTAGTATGACCTGTAGTTTGAAATACAGAAAGGAAAGAGATTAATCTCACCGAGAAATATTTAATTTCCTTCATTAATTGTAACATCAAAAATCTAGGGAACATTGTTGCAAGTGTATTTTCAGGGTTAGAAATTACTTTGTGTAATATATATGGACTGAAAGAATTCAGAAGTTTATAATGCTGGATTGGATCATTTATGTCCATACCCTTCACTCATCTGCAAGTTCCCATCAGGGCCCAATAGCCTTTCCATATTCCTTTGACATGAAAGAAGCACTGAAAAATGTCCCTATATCTCCACCTTTAGGTGCAGAGACTTTTCATGAGTGATTACATTTGAAAAGGGTATCCGATTTGTGTAGAACTGTGGCATGTGTAGTGGCTGGATTATAGGGCAATCATTAACTATGAGAAGAAAGTAAAAAGGTTATAACAAACCTCAGAATTCTAAGAGTGTTCTGATTTCTGATATTTCCACTGTAATTAATAATTGATCCCCAGCATTGAAACTGCACTAAGGTTTTATTTTAATTAAAAACACTCCATGGCATGGCATCCAAATCTCACATTGACTTAAATCAGTGGCACAGGACTGGGTCATTCAGGAGTCTCAATGACTGTAATTAAAATTTCTATGAACAATTCCATGGGAATTCGAAAAAGACTTGCATTTATGCAGAGTGAGGGCTTATGGAAGAATCCTTATACAAGCGTAGCTTAGAACAAGGTCTATTGAGACCACAAATGCATACTGTGGCTATTTTTCCAGGTCCTGGGTGTGCATTTGTTAATGATATCTATGATATGAGATGTGACTAGATGACCACCAAAAGTTTGTGTTCTTTTCTATTGTCTGGAATTGATCCTGGGATGTGTCTGCCCAGGCACCTTTGCTTCCGGTTTTGTCTATCAGATGAATTTTCTTCAGTGTGGTGTGAATAGAAGCAATATGGCACTCAGGGCTTGGTTTTTAAGAAAAGGATGTTCTGTCCAGACGGAAGTAGAATCTTAATCATATGGAATGGCAAAGCTGAAAGATAGAACTCTGTGTCCCTAAACCACTATTTGGAGGAAAGCTCCCCAGTCATCAAGGAACACCAGCAATGGATTATTATATGAATGAGAAATAAACTTATATTGTGTTAAGGTAATGATATTTGGATTTCAATTGTAATAGCAGCTACTATAATTCTAATCAATATAATACCTTTGACTAATGATAGAATTCCTATTTTCCCTGAGTCATAGAGTAGGAACTGTGATGGCGTGTTAGTTGCCTGTTGTTGTAACAAATTATCCCCAAACCTTCGTGGCTGAAAACAGATAGACGTTCATTACCTCAATTTCTTTGGGGAAAGAATCTAGGCACAGCTTAGTTGGGTGCCTCTGGCTCAAGGTCTCTCAGATGGCTACAGTCTTAGCTGTGAGCCAGTGCTGCAGTCATCTGAAGATTTTGTTAGAGGATAATCAGCTTTCAAGCTCAAGTAAGTGGGCAGGACTCAGTTCCCTACAGGCTTTGGCTGGACATGTTGGTTCCTTTCCATGTGGGCCTCTCTGTAGGGCAGCTTACAATATGGCAAGTGGCTTCCTTGAAAAGTGAGTGAGCAGGAGAGGATGCCCAAGATAGAAGATGAAGTCCTTTTGTAACCTAATATTAGAAGTGATATCCCCTCATCTTTGTATTTGGTTAACTAGGAGTCACTAGGTTTAGCCTACCTTCAAGGGGAGGGGATTACAAAATAGTTTGAGTAAGAGGAGGTGGGGAACTTTGAGAGACATCGTAATGGCTGTCCACCACAGTCTTCCTCCATCCCCACCTCCCAGTGATTCATGTCCCTTCCAGATGCAGAATACACTCACTCCTTCCAAGGCCCCTCTCAGAGTCTCACCTCATTACAGGATCACCTCAAAGTCAATAATCTTGTCATCTAACATAGGTACAGGTGCTAATGAAGCCCATAAGATATACTTTCTTAAGTATGGGTATTGATCTGCAGACCTTTAGACTTAAAGAAAATAAAGAACAAGTTATCTGTCTCCTCTCCTCCACCACCCCTAACCGATACAGAGGAATCACTGCTCCATAGCAATTCTGAAATCTAACCAGACAAATGTTTGGAAATTCCTTTATTAGGTCACATGGCCTGGGATAATTATCCACCATCTGAACTCTTGGTTCTGCCCTCTGAATCCTTTTTTCCTGAAACGCATTTGCAGTTCAATAGCTTTTTTTTTTTTAATTATACTTTAAGTTTTAGGGTATATGTGCACAACGTGCAGGTTAGTTACATATGTATACATGTGCCATATTGGTGTGCTGCACCCAGTAACTCGTCATTTAACATTAGGTATCTCTCCAAATGCTATCAATAGCTTTCTTAGCTTGCTTACTAGAGTTTTAGGAATCTAGTGGCGTCTCTTCATTTTGTGCTGTCTCTGTCCCTCTCACTCCACTTGGCAGAGTTTCTACTGAATCTTCTGAAAATGTTGTGGGCTTCATGAGAACCTCATTGGGGTTCACTGCACAAGACAAAAGCCACAGCCACAAATCTCTTTGAGATAAGCTTCTTAGAGGCCTAATTATTTGAATAAGAGTGTCTGTCAGGTCGCCTTAATCTCTTTACAGAGCTTTTGTGTGGTTAAATAATACTGAGATACCAGCTTTGGTCTTTCTGAGGTTCTGGATTTTACAGCCATGCCCTTAGTTTTTATCTAGACCAGTTTTCCTAGCAGTAACTTGGATTTCATTTTTGCTTGGAAGCCCTTTCTTGTTTTTGGCATTGTTTGCCACCTACAGAGGCTAAGAATTTTCAAAATCCTAATGTCCTCTTTGTTAACAGTTATTCCCTCAATTTATATCTCTTCTTTTGCATGTTTCTGTAAGCAGCAAGAAAACAACAGCAACAGGACATTCAGCACATTCCTTGAAAATCTTAGCTACGTCACCCAGTTCTTCTTCCTGCATTAGCTGCAAATAACAGGCTGCTAAACTTTCTGCCATTACATAACAAGGACCCTCTTTCCTCCAGTTTTTAATGGAGTATTTCTCACTATCCTTTTAGCCTTCACCAGCACTTAAGACCCAAAATTTCTGGACAGCCCCTTTTCTATACAAGTATTGGACAAACTCCAAGCATCCCAACAAAGGCTTTAGCATTACCTGTCTCAGTGAGACAAGAGTTGGAGATTGAGTTCAACACAGTGAACTGCCTACTAAAAACAAAATTCAGACAGACTTTTTGTCTGTAGAGACAACAGAGTCTCTACAGTGTGTTACTCATAGAGTAAGAATTATTAGATATGTGAAAACATAAGCCACATTCAAGAGAAGAAAGCAATACAAATCCTTAAACACTGGAATTAGCAAACAAGAATGATAAAGCCCCTATTATAATTGTTCTGAATGACATAAAGGAAAATGCTATGAATGGATGAGCAGATGGGAATTTCAGCAAATGAGTAAATCAATTTGAAAATGGGAATTCTAAAACTAAGAAATACAATGTTTGAAAGTAAAAATCCACTGGATAGGTTTAACAGGAAATTTGAGGTGGCAGAACAGTTAATGAAGTTGAATATAGATAGAAATTATTTAATCTGAAACAAAAAGGATTGAAAGAAATTAAAAGGACTGAATAGTGCTGGTGATAATGTCAAAAGGTGACTTGTGATAATGCTTTGTGTTCTCTGATCTTCCTAGATCTGTGGTTTGGTGTTTGTTTTCTTGCTTTTAGAGACAAGGTCTTGCTTTGTTGCCCAGGAGGGAGTGCAGTGGCAGGATAATGGCTTGCTCAAGCGATCCTCCCACCTCAGCTTCTCGAGTAGTTGGGACTACAATTACACAGCACCACACCCAGCTAATTTTTGTATTTTTTTAAAGATGGGGTCTCACTATGTTGCCCAGGCTGGTCTCAATCTCCTGGGCTCAAGCAATCCTCCCACTCTGGCCCCCCAAAGTGCTGGTATGTATCACAGGCATGAGCCACCACACTGGCCTGGTGTCCTGTCATTAATTTTAGAAAATTCTCAGTCATTATTCAAATATTTTCTCTCCTTTCTCTCTTCCCCTCCTGGTATTCCAGTTACGCATATATTTCACCTTCTGTAATTGTCCCATGGTTCTTGGATATTCTGTTCTTTTTCTTTTTTCATTCTTTTTTTTTCCTCTTTGTATTTCAGTTTGGGAAATTTCTATTAACATATCTTCAAGCTCACCCATTCATTTCTCAGAGTGTCTTAGTCTGAGGGGCTCACTAAAGGTAATCTTCATGTCTGTTACAATGGTTTTCAATTGCTAGGATTTCCTTTTGATTCCTTCTTACAGTTTGCATCTCTCTGCTTATATTACCCATCTGTTCTTGCATGTTGTCTACTTTTTCCAAGATGCTTCTCCTTCTGTGGGCTTCCCTAAGAACTCCTTCTTAAATAGAGTCTGTGCCTTGCAGTTTTCTCTGTTGTAATCTACTGTTATTGACCAGAGCCCCATTAGTGTGGCAGTGAGGTACAGTGGGGAGGGAAGCATTCTATAATCTTATTATTAAATACTATTTTTCTAGTGGGCTTGAGGCCTTGGACTGTGATCTTCAGAAGCACTTCTTAGCCTTTCAAAAATCCTGCCTTACTGAGACAGACAGGCTATAGAGGGACTGGAGCTGGCCAATTGCCTCTCCCCAAGGTCCAACAAGACTCTAGTAAGTAGTTTTTCTTGGAGTGCAGGTGTTTATTATGGGAAATGTGGTGCTTACTTTTCTCCTCCCCTTGCCCAAAAACCTGAGATTTTTCCCCATTCTTCACTGAGATAATTTGATAGGATTTCTGGAGGTAAAATTCACGAAAGTGTGGGGGCCCATCTAAGATTAGGCCCCTAGGAGTTTTTAACTCACAAGTTAGCCCACACTAAGCCTCCAGCAATTCATCAAAATTATAAAAAATAAAAGTTTTTACCAGTTTATAGCTCCAGTGGCTTCTGCTTCAAGTAAGCTAATCTTGGCTGTAATTTTATGTATTTTTCTTTCTCAGGATTTTGGGGTGTCAGTTACCTTTCTATCTTCAGTTCTCTGATGGATCTAAGAAAAGCTGATTTTCAGTTTGTTGAATGATTTTGTTGTTGTGAGGATGGGAATGAAGGCTTCCGAGCTCTTTATATGCCAGAGCTAAAATGACAATATTATCATTTTTATCCAACTCAAATAACCACAAACGTTACAAGCTCTAAGATGATATCTGCTGTTTCATAGTTAAAGTATCTTCACAGCTAGACTTGGCTTTATTATGTTGTTTATGATGTCTGACATAAATTGGATCCAGGAGAGTCCAGTCTAGATGTCACTGTGTGGCCTTGGGTGATTGAGTGTGACTGGGAGGGTGAGTTAATTTCTGGTGAGCCAGTATCTATGATGCTGTGTCTTGGTCAGCTGGGGCTGCTATAACAAAATATCATAGACTAAGTGACTTGACTAAGAGACTTTATTTTTCACAATTCTGGAGGCTGGGAAGTTAAAGTGCTGGCGCATTCAGTTCTTGGTGAGGGCCCTGTTGGCTTGCAAATGGGTTACATCCTGCTGTGTCCTCACATGGCCTTTTCTTGGTGGTTGTGTAAACATGGAGACCCCTCCTTCCTCTTTTTTAATAAGTGCACTGACCCCATCATAAGGGTATCACCCTTATGACCTAATCTAAAACCAGTTACCTCCCCAAAGTCCCACCTCCTAACGTCATCACACTAGGGGTTAGGGTTTCACCATATTAATTTTGGGAGGACATATTCAGCCCATAACATGTTGTGTCATGGTGAGACTGGCAATGCTAGATTTCGTGATTTCCTAAAAAATAAAATAAAAATAAAAAACTAAGCACCTACTATGTGCTGTTTTAGTCACTGAGAATATAACCCTGAACAGGACGGAAGCTGTGTGCCTTCTTGGAACCCTCCTTCCAGCAGGGAGAGATAAAATGGGGTGGGGGGAGGTGAGGGGCGTACCGTATATCAGAGAGCAGTAACTAGTAGGCATGAAATAAAACAGGTTCCACACGCGCACCATCAGAAAGTCACAAGTGTGCAAAGCAGACAAATCCCAATCTCCTCACTTTTCTATCGCGTAGGCCCCGCCCGCGCCCCAAGCCCCGCCCTGTCATGGTTTTCCTCTCCAGAGGGTAGCCGCTACGCCTTACCGACTGCGTTTCAGTGCTGTCCCACTGCTCCTGCACACCCCACGCCTGCGACCCTACCCACCACGGACAGGCGCCTGCGAGCTGGAAGCCAGTTCTCTGCGTCCTGAGCCTGGCAGCTGCATCTGAACACTCGGAGCCTGGCGATGGCTTCCAGAAACCCCTGCGCCGTGGGTCGCTTCAGTGAAGGGGCCTGTACTTCGGCGACCCAGACTCCGGGCTGAGAGGCCTCCTAATCCAACCAGGAGGACCAGGAGAGGCCCAAAAGGGGACACAGGGCAGTGACCGCCAGGCTTGGAGAGGAGCCGCTCCTGGCAAAGCCAGCGCCCGATTTCTGAACGCCGCCTCCGTTCGGGACTACACTTCCCAGGGGCTATTGCGGCGGAGGACACGCCCACTTCCGGAAAGGACCCAAAGCCGGGCGAGTGCACGTCCCGCCGGTTGCTGAGGAGAAGGGAGGTCTGGGCGGGGCAGCGGCCGAGGCTGGACTGGGGCGCGGCGGGGGCGGTGTCCTGGTTCCTGTGTGGGCGGCGGGCGTGAGCGTGCGCGTGTGGCCTGGTGGCTGTGAGTGCCCATACGTAGTGAGCGTGCGGTGCTGCGCTGAGGAGGGGCGAGCGCGCGCGGGGATGGCGGCCCGGTGTGTGACTGTCCGGTGTGTGGCCGCGAATCTGCGCCTGCGTGCATGTCCCGGCGGCGTGCGGAAAGCGGTGTGTGTTGGAATGAGTGAAGCACTTTAAGTGGCCAGGAGCAGGAAACCCGGCCGGAGGAGGCTTACCCCGTTCTCCCCTGTATCGACTGCGTAGAGCCCAGTGTGGGCAAAGTCCTAGAGCCCGGGGAAGTTGCCCGGGCGGGGCAGCCTCGGCTGAAGCATTTCCTGTCAGCCCTATCTGGAAGGGGCAGAGCCCAGGACAGGGCTCCATGTCCACAGGACAGCGAGGAGCGAAGACCATGGGGACTGAGTACACAGGTAAGAGTGACAGATGACGGATGCGGCTGCCGGAGTGGACATTGAGGTTTTGGGTGCTGTCTTTCGGGGTTCAGGTGCTGGAGGAGGATGTCCCCCGTTTCTAAGGCTAGTGGACCTGGAAGTCGAAAGATTTGGAGGGTCACCTTGGGTCAGAGTGGAGCTGGGTTTAGTTAGGGAGGGACCTTGACTTGGCCAGAGACACCTAACCAGATAACCTGACTCAGGTCCTTGGTATATCACTAAGGGCCCAGGGGAGAGAACACTACCCGTAATATTACCCATTATAGCATTACTTCTGGGTACTCTGCTGCTGTTGAAGGAATAGCTCAGCATTTAGATTTTTACCCGTCAGAGCCTTGTCCCATCTATCACTGTAGGATTTGGGAAGAAGGCGAGATTCACAGCTTCACCCAGAAATGCTGAGGCATTCCAGCCTTTCTATGGCTTAATCACGTTCTAGTCAATAACGGAAGATATCCCCATTCCTTGGGCTTCTCTCCCTCCCCTCTGGCCTCCCACTCCAATAAAGAGAAAGGGGGAAGAAGGGCTATTTTTAGCCATATTGTTCTGTGCTTGTTTAGCTTCCTGCATGCTATAGTAATAGCTAATGTTTAATGAGTGTTTATTATGTGCCAGACACAGTTCTAAGACCTTTTGGGAGTATCAGCACCAAACTTCACAACATTATGAAGTAGGAACTACCTTACCTCTTTTTTACAGATGAAGACACAGAAGCATAGAGAGGATTAGTAATCACTAGCAAGTGGAAGAACCGGGATTCAGATCCAGAACAGGCTGACTCCAGAGTCACTGGCTGTCATGTAGTCTCCTCGACTACTGCCTCAGGTAGGTTTCTTAGCCACTTTTGACAATTAAAGAAACTGACTCTGAAAGGGTTAAATAACTAAATAGTTCATATCCCAGAACCTCCACTGAGCAGGTTTGGGGTTTTTTTCTTAAAAAGTTTATGACTCTAAGTTCTTAGGTAAAATGGAGATGTTAATATTATATACCTCACAGTACTGTCATAAGGATTAAATGACCTCATACATGTAAAGCACTTGGTATAGTCCCTGCCATGTAATGTGTGCATTTTTATCATCATTATGATAATCCTTTGAGAAGGCAGTGGAATTTAGATGAAAGAAACTAGAATTAATTCAGATACTTTATCCTCTTCCTAATTAAGGAAACATGGCTCAGTGGAGTCAAGGGACTGCTTCAACACTGTAGTTTGTCACAAAAGAAAATGAGATCCTGGGCCTCATGAGGATTTTTTCATTTGGTTGTCTGCAAGTCACATGGACTCTGTTGTAACGAAAGGAATGCCTCTCTCTGGAAAAGATGGAATTCTCCACGGAATTTGTCTTATCGAATCTTCACAAATCCTGGCCAACTGCACAGAGGACTTATTTTCTGTTATTTTCTGGTATATGAGCAAATAACTTTTGTGATAGAGTCAGCCAGACCTAGGTTGGTGACTAGGTTATTTACAAATTTGTGTGACTTGTGAAAAAGACTTGACTTCCCAGAGCTTTCTTGTGTAAAATGGTGACAATATACCCGATTCTGTTTGAAGATTTTGGAGATTTAAAGACACTATTAATATATGCAGCACAGACATGGTGGCTCATGCTTGTAATCCCAGCACTGTGGGAAGCCAAGGCAGGAGGATTGCTTGAGGCCAGGAGGTTGACCAGATACCTAACTCCAGGAGGTTGACACCTCCTGGCCTCAAGCAATATAGTGAGCAATTGGGCAATATAGTGAGACCCCCATCTCTATCAAAAGTAAAAAAACTAGCTGGGCATGGTGGCACATGCCTGTAATCTTAGCTACTTAGGAGGCCTAAGCAGGAGGATCCCTTGAGCCCAGAGTTTGAAGATACAGTGAGCTATGATCACGTCACTGTACTCCAACCTGGGCAACAGAGTGAGACCCTGTCTTAGAAAAAAAAAATGTACACACACACACAGGCTAGTATTAATAAATCTGTTGTTAATGAATTGGTGGCTGATGGGGAGAGGGGGTCAAGAGATATTATGCTCATCCTGAAAACCCAGAGCAGAGGGGAACCCCAGCTATATATTTCAAGTCTCCCAAAGAGCATCAGGACTGTGGGGTGGGGGAGTTGGAGTGAGGACTGTGAGTGAGGACAGAAGAAGCTGAAGGGAAGAAAGCATTTTCAGACTTTGATTATTAGTGCTACTTGGTTTCTCACTACTTCTTTTTCTCCCCAGCTCTACAATCCCAGAGTAAAGCTCTTCTCCAAATGAAGAGCCAGGAAGAGGTAGAGGTGGCAGGAATTAAACTTTGTAAAGCCATGTCCCTGGTGAGTTAGTATTCCCCCTCTCCCCACTAAAATAGTTTTGCTTTTCTGGATTTGGTAATACTTGTTTTCTTCTGAAAATATTGTGCTTAAGAGTTCCACCCTGAGGCCTGTTTCCTGTTTCTTCCCTTTCTGATATGTGATGGGGTTGTGAGTGAGGGATAGACTCACACAGCCCAGTGCCCTCTCAGAGATTCCTTCTCTTCTTCCTGCTCATTGTTTATTTTTCATTCAGGAAATGACCCAGTCTGAGCCCTTCCCTTGTGCTCAGTCTTTTCATAGGCATCTGACAAAGCAGAAGTACAATCCTCAGAGGAAATTTCCATGCCTGGTTCCTAAGTCTCAGTCCTGATTCTCAAGAGAGGTTATAATCTGCTGGAGAAATGAAAAGGCAGCAAACACTTACGCAGTGTGAGAAGTGCTGCAAGCAGAGAGTAGACTCACAGTGGAATACTTGGGAAGGGCCATTAATAGCCCATATGATGTCTTTGGGTGAATTAGAAAAAAAAGTGCCCCTTCCTCTCTACTGATGAAGCTCTGTAACAGGCCGCACAATATGGCAAGAGGAAGTCTACCGTATTTTAGCTCCTTCCTGCCTCCTTGGTGAGGGATCCTTGAGCAGGATATAGCCTGCACCATCCTACTCACTGCTGAGGGCAGGAAGGGTTGGGGGGACTTCACAGAGGAAGTGATTCCTGAGTTACGCCTTGAATGAAATGGAGGAAGTGCAGGCACAGGTGGGATTGATGGCATTCTGAACAGAGTATGCAGAGGTTTGTTCTCCCCATTTGACCATGGAGCCGTGAACATCTTAAAATGCCAAGGAATGTTTTACATCCTTTCTTCTTTCTAGGTTGAATACCATAATCTGTTTAGTCAGTCCCTTGTTGTTCTGTAGGTAAATTGTTGACAATTATCTGCTATTAATAGAGTGTTGCAGTAATTATTCTTGTAGTTGAATTTTTGCCCTCATCTCTGATTATTTTCTTTGACTAAATTCCTAGTTTTTCATTCCTTGTGGATTAAAGTTTCTCAAACTGACCCTACCCTAGAACATTTTAAATTTTATTATTTTTATGGCCAACAATAGAAGCTTCAGAGCTACAGTTCATGTTCTGATTAAGATAAACTGTTAATCTAGTTTCACCAGCAAATTGCTTATTGTAAGAAAGTATTGAATTTGGTTTACAAACTTAGAAAATTAAAATTTTTAAAATGGAGTAGTTAAGTTTTCTTTTTGTTTTTTGTCTTTTTTTTTTTTTTGAGATGGAGTCTCACTCTGTTGCCCAGGCCAGAGTGCAGTAGTGCAATCTTGGCTCACTGCAACCTCCACCTCCCAGGTTCAAATGATTCTTCTGCCTCAGCCTCCCAAGTAGCTGGGATTACAGGCCTGTGCCACCACACCTGGCTAATTTTTTTTTTTTTTTTTTTTTTTTTAAGTAGAGATGGGGTTTCACCATGTTGGCCAGGCTAGTCTCAAACTCCTGACCTCAAGTGATCTGCCAGCTTTGGCCTCCCAAAGTTCTGGTATTCCAGGTGTGAGCCACTGTGCCTGGCAAAAATTTTTTTTTTATAATAGGCATAACAACTTATGGCCAGAGCATGACACCTTTCCTTAGGTATAATGCCACGAAACATACGCTACCAAGGTAACTTGTTTCTTAGCGCATTTAGACATTTTAAACAAAAGCATTCATGTCAGTTGCCAGAGGAAAATATTTTAAGAGTGGCAGAATTTGTCATAAAGGTTAAGATGGACTATGCACACTCCACTCTTTTTCCCACTGAAAGTTGCTATAAAACCAGGACAGCATGCCTGGAACAGCAATCTGAGGTCTCTGTAAAGTAAATAGTAGCAGGCAGACTGGACACAGTGACTCACACCTGTAATCCCAGCACTTTGGGAGGCTGAGGCGGGTGGATTACCTGAGGCCAGGAGTTCAAGACCAGCCTGGCCAACATGGTGAAACCCTGTCTCTACAAAAAAAAATATATATATATATATATATATTAATATATATATATATTAATATATATATATATATATATATATATATATATATATATATATATAAATTGGCCAGGTGTGGTGGTGCATGCCTGTAATCCCAGCTATTCAAGAGGCTGAGGCATGAGAATCACTTGAACCTGGGAGGCGGAGGTTGCCGTGAGCCAAGATTGTACCACTGCACTCCAGTCTGGGCAACAGAACAAGACCCTGTCTCAAAAAAAAAAAAAAAAAAAAAAAAAAAAGTAGCAGGCAGATTGGGGAAAAAGTCCCAGATTTGAAGTACCACCAGACCATGGTGCGTTTACCTTCAAGAGACTCAAAACCTGCAAGTGGGTAATGATGTGGACAGAAAGAGCTGCAGGAGAAGCCTTCTAGTTGATAATCAAACTGCTGAAAACTAAAGACAAAAAAATCTCAAAAACCAGCCACTGAAAAATGATGAAGAACTGTCAACCTGGAATACTATGTCCAGGGAAAGTAGCCCTTAGGAATGCAGATAAAATAAAGTTACTCATAGGAAAGAAAACTAAGAACATTCACTGCCAGAATTCTACAAGAATCACTAAAGGGAGTTCTTCAGATAGAAATGATACCAGAAGGGAACTTGGAGCATCAGGGTGAAGGAAGTGCAACAGAAATGGGAAATATTATATGTAAATACAATAGACTGTTCTCTTGGGTTTATAAAAATATCTTCAATGGTTAAAAACAAAGCTGATAGCTTAACTAAACAGAACAGTATTTTAATATAGGTAATCTAGATTCAGAGACCATGTCTAAACTATTGTAGCATACTACAGTTAGGTAAAATAAGATGTAAGAATTATGATTGAAATACTAAATGAAATGTTTCACCTGTTCTTCTTGGCCTTCTCTTCTTCTCTCTCTGTTTTTTCCTTTCTGTCCTTCTTCATCCTTATCATAGGCAACAATTCTTAAGCAATTACATCATGCCAGGCATTTTAGATCTGTTTCTTCATTTAATTTTCACAGTGCTGCCATGAAGCAAGTACTATATTTCCATTTTTCAGATGGGAAAACTGAGGCACAGGGAAGTTAAATTTGGCCAACCTCACCCAGCTAGTCAGTACTACAGACCAAATTCATTGGAGTAATCTGACCTTTTTTCTGATTTATTCAAAACTGGTATTTATTTAAAAGTCTGATGTTGATATAAGTGAAGTCATAAAAAAAATTGAAAATCTCCCAGTAACAGTCCAGTGGATCACTTTGTGGGTTGGTTAGGAAATGGAGCTCATGTAACAAAACACAGGTTGCTTGATATGTGCTCACATCACATTATTTCTCCTGATAATTTCCCATTAGATTATCAAAAAACAACTTTTGGGCATGTTGGCTCAGGCCTATAATCCCAACTCTTTGGGAGGCTGAGGTGGGAGGATTGTGAGAGGCCAGGAGTTTGAGATCAGCCTGGGCAATATAGTAAGACCCTGTCTCTACAAAATGAAGAAGTAAATAAAAAAGGAAAATGAAAAACAACTTTTCAAATGTGTTCTTCTCTCCTAATACAAATATATTTTTATTTCAGAAGAAAAGACTGTAGCTAGGTGTTTTTTTCCTTTCATTTTTTAGGCATACCTCTTAACATCTCAAGAACACTAAGATTTCTTAGAAAATATTGTGGAGATTGAAATCATGTTCATCAGGTCAGCATCCTTCCTTGCAAGTTTTTCTCACAGTTCCAGAGCTCTTTAGCTTCTCCATGTAGAGAAGTGATTTAGCTCCTAACATGAATAGCATTGCGTTAGCACTTGATTATATCCTGTTTTGAATGTAGTCAGCATTTTTTCATTGGTAATGTATTCTCGCCACCTAGAATTGCAAATGTTTGAAGAGCAAGGAGTATCTCATTTTTTTCTTTTTCCTAATATGTACAGCATAACTAGGCAGAAAAGTTGTCCAATAACTTACCTGACCCGGATCATTTAGACCCTTAGTGCAGTTACTTATACATAGTGTCTTTAATCCCAAAGTGAGAACAGCATAACTCTTTACCCTAGAGCTACATTGGAATGTGAACACTGAGTGAGCAAGATCATATTTGTGTCATTTTAGGGTTCAGTGACTTTCACAGATGTGGCCATAGACTTTTCCCAAGATGAATGGGAGTGGCTGAATCTTGCTCAGAGAAGTTTGTACAAGAAGGTGATGTTAGAAAACTACAGGAACCTAGTTTCAGTGGGTAAGAGTATCTTCCTCCTTTTGCCTCCCCATGACTCAGTAGTCTTTTATGCCATTATCAGAATTTCCCATAGTTTTCCACAGCATAGGCAATTTTTATATGTCTTTTTACATGCAGGTCTTTGCATTTCTAAACCAGATGTGATCTCCTTACTGGAGCAAGAGAAAGACCCTTGGGTGATAAAAGGAGGGATGAACAGAGGCCTGTGCCCAGGTAAGTGGAGGATGCCTAGAGATAAAGGAACTGTTCTCAACATGTTCTTGTCTCTGAAATGTGTTGGAAAACACCTCTCAAACTCCCTCCCAAACTGAAACTTGTTCTTCTAACACCAGTTTTTGAATGGTTATTCTCTTCCCTACTAGTGTAACTTGCCTCCTTTACCTTTATTGATTTCTTATGCATACCAGGGTCTATTTCTGAGCTCTTGTTTTACTGATGTTTACCTAATTCTACTCAAGCACCATATTGTTGTCATCATCCCTGACTTCAAACATTTCTGAATCCTTTAGACAAGCTGATGTTTAGTTTTTTGAACTGGTTTAAATATTTTCCTTTCTTTAAAAGGTGAGTTTATTGAGTTAACATGTATTACAGCTATTTTCTTCCCTCTGCCTTTTTCTTTTTTGTATTTCTTGTGTTATTTATTCTTGTTTGGTTGTTTATTAGGTCTGTTATTTTCTCACTCTCTTCTTTATACCACTCCACCCTTTGAATTAGAAAAGTTTTTAGTTCTACAAGTTGTTACCTTTATGTATTTATATATTTTAAGATCTTTTAGAATTTTTCTGCTCGGTATTCCAAACATTGTCTTCTGATACCCTTACAAAAGATGAAGAAATTAGCTCATGAATATTACTTTCTTTCCCTGTGTACATCATTTCCCCACTTATATTGTGCTCACTGGGGTTTTTGACCCAGGGTATTTTATTCAATTTTTTTTTTTTTTTAATTTTCTTGCCTCGCTTTGTAGCTGTTTTACTGATTTAGAAAGCTAGATAAGAGACGACAGAAATATATTGCAAGAAAATGAACCTCAAATGAGATGGTCCTGGTTTAATCTGTGGCCTGAAGCGTAGACTTTTCCTACTTTCAGTTCTTCATTTTATTTTATTTTATTTTACTTTTTAAAATTAGAGACAGGATCTTGCTATGTTACCCAGGCTGGAGTTGAACTTTTGGGCTCAAGCAATACTCCCACCACAGCTTCTTGAATAGCTAGGACTACAGGAATGCATCACCACACCTGGCCCTACTTTCAGTTCTTACAGTTTCAACAAGAGGATTGTGGGTTACTTGTGGTCCTATGTACATTAATAAATAAGAAATAATGAAAATCAGTAAGCATCTGATTCACAATATTAGAAAAAGAACAAAATGAACTTAAGGAAAGCCCAGATAAGTTATATGTAGTGATTTATACGTCTACAAATAAAAGTAGGAATAAATGAATTAGAAACAGTAGTGCTACTGAAAATAAAGTATTGTACATACTTCATTAGAAAACCAACACAGTATATAAACTAAGGACAAATGAGAGAAAACACAAAAACAAAATAATTATAAATAACCACACATGCATAAGAACTTAAAAGAATCATGTGAATCTATTTTCCTCAACTCTCCATAAAATAATTTGAAAAAATAGATGATATTCTAGGAGAATATAATAATGTAGGTTACCATAACTGATACCAAGAGGAGATACAACATTTAAACAAGTAAGTTACCATCAGAGAAATGTAGAATGTTGTATAGGAACTGCCTCCCCCAAGAAAAGAAGCCACATCCCCGAATAGTTCTTTAAGGAAAAATATCATCAATGTTGTTTAAATTGTTCTGGGATAGAGAATAAAAAGAGAGCTTAAAACATTTTTGTTTATGAATACAGCATATCCTATGATACCAAAATTACCAAAATAGCACCAAAAAGAGAAATTAGAGACAAACCTCAATTATCAATATTGGTTCAAAATCTTAAAAGGTCATATTGAAATAGTATACCATGGCCAAGGAGGATTTATTACAGCAGTGCAAGGATGATTGTATCACCTAATCTTATATAAGAACCATAAAAACATGTACCTCTGCTTGCGGGTTTCAATAACTATGTGATTCACATTTTCATTTTCGAAATTTCCATTATTCTAGCATTTAATAAAGGAGACATTTGCTTTCTTAATATCTTTCAGACTTGGAGTGTGTGTGGGTGACCAAATCATTATCTTTAAACCAGGATATTTATGAAGAAAAATTACCCCCGGCAATAATAATGGAAAGACTTAAAAGCTATGACCTTGAATGTTCAACATTAGGGAAAAACTGGAAATGTGAAGACTTGTTTGAGAGGGAGCTTGTAAACCAGAAGACACATTTTAGGCAAGAGACCATCACTCATATAGATACTCTTATTGAAAAAAGAGATCACTCTAACAAATCTGGGATAGTTTTTCATCTGAATACATTATCTTATATCAAACAGATTTTTCCCATGGAAGAGAGAGTATTTAATTTTCATACAGATAAGAAAAGCTTAAAAACACATTCAGTTGTGAAAAAACACAAGCAAGACCGTGGAGAAAAGAAACTTTTAAAATGTAATGACTGTGAGAAAATATTCAGCAAAATCTCAACCCTTACTCTTCACCAAAGAATTCATACAGGAGAGAAACCCTATGCATGTATTGAATGTGGAAAGGCCTTTAGCCAGAGTGCCCACCTTGCTCAACATCAGAGAATACACACAGGAGAAAAACCTTTTGAATGTACTGAATGTGGGAAAGCCTTCAGCCAGAATGCTCATCTTGTTCAACACCAGAGAGTTCATACTGGAGAGAAACCTTATCAGTGTAAGCAGTGTAATAAAGCATTCAGCCAGCTTGCGCACCTTGCTCAACATCAGAGGGTCCACACTGGAGAGAAACCCTATGAATGTATTGAATGTGGGAAGGCTTTTAGTGATTGTTCATCCCTAGCTCATCATCGAAGGATTCACACTGGGAAAAGACCTTATGAATGTATTGACTGTGGGAAAGCTTTCAGGCAGAATGCTTCTCTTATACGTCATCGGCGATATTATCATACTGGAGAGAAACCCTTTGACTGTATTGATTGTGGGAAGGCTTTCACTGATCACATAGGACTTATTCAGCATAAGAGAATTCATACTGGAGAGAGACCTTACAAGTGTAATGTGTGTGGGAAGGCTTTTAGCCATGGCTCATCTCTGACAGTACATCAGAGAATTCATACAGGAGAGAAACCTTATGAATGCAATATCTGTGAGAAAGCCTTCAGCCATCGTGGGTCTCTTACTCTTCATCAGAGAGTTCATACTGGAGAGAAACCCTATGAATGTAAAGAATGTGGGAAAGCTTTCCGGCAGAGCACGCATCTGGCTCATCATCAGAGAATTCATACTGGAGAGAAACCTTATGAATGTAAGGAATGCAGCAAAACCTTCAGCCAGAATGCACACCTCGCGCAACATCAGAAAATACACACTGGGGAGAAACCTTATGAATGTAAGGAATGTGGTAAGGCCTTCAGTCAGATTGCACACCTTGTTCAGCACCAGAGAGTTCATACTGGTGAGAAGCCTTATGAATGTATTGAATGTGGGAAGGCCTTTAGTGATGGCTCATATCTTGTTCAACATCAGAGACTCCACACTGGCAAAAGACCGTATGAATGTCTTGAATGTGGGAAGGCATTCAGGCAGAGGGCATCCTTGATTTGTCATCAGAGATGTCATACTGGTGAGAAACCTTATGAATGTAATGTTTGTGGGAAAGCCTTTAGCCATCGTAAATCCCTTACTCTGCATCAGAGAATTCATACAGGAGAGAAACCTTATGAGTGTAAGGAATGTAGCAAAGCCTTCAGCCAGGTTGCCCATCTTACTCTACATAAGAGAATTCATACTGGAGAAAGGCCCTATGAGTGTAAAGAATGTGGAAAAGCCTTCAGGCAGAGTGTACATCTTGCTCATCATCAGCGAATTCATACTGGAGAGTCATCAGTTATTCTCTCCTCTGCCCTCCCATACCACCAAGTCCTATAGATTCAATCTCGTAAATGCTTCTAGCATCCATCTGCTTTTTTCCAGCACATGTCCCATCATCATAGTCCAAGACGCAACCATCTCATCTGGATTTCTGCAGTAGCATAACTGTTGCCCCTTTTGCTCCTATCAACTACATGTTTAACACTGTAGGCAGCCTAACCTTTTAAAAATAAAAATACATATTTATGTTATTTTCCCATTTAAAACACTTGATTTGAAAAATATATTAACTAATCCATTTCAAGGATTTAGCACACACTGGCATATAGTTATTGCTAAATAAATGCTAGCCATTAAGGTAAAGGTTTCCTTACAAACTATCATATTAAGCAGCAAGTAAACCAAACAGTAAGTCTAAGACTAAGATTTTAGAGCAGACAGAAGACTACTCTCCTGGTAGAGAGGAAAGATGAACAAACTCAGAATTGAAAGATTTATGGTACACAAGGTAACATGGTGGCTTATCACTCCCTCTGTGACATTGTTGATGAGCAACTCTCACTTGACCTGACACTGAGAAGAGAGAATCAGCCAATTAGAACAAAAGCTTTTAGCTGGGTGCGGTGGCTCATGCCTGTAGTCCCAGCACTTTGGGAGGCTGAGGCAGGCAGATTGCTTGAGCTCAGGAGTTCGAGACCAACCTGAGCAACATGGTGAAACCCTGTCTCTACAAAAAATACAGAAATTAGCCAGACGTGGTGGTGCACACCTGTAGTCCTAGCTACTCAGGAGGCTGAAGCAGGAGGATTGCTTGAGCCCAGGAGGTAGAGGTTGCAGTGAGTCATGATCACACCACTGCAATTCCAGCTGGGCAGCAGAGCCAGACACTGTCTCAAGGGAAAACAAAGAACAAAAGCATTTGGTAGAATGTAGGACTAACCAGGGTAGGTAGTAGTAAACTAAAAGTAACAAGCCAAAAAAACTTGAATAGATTAGTAGCCATGAAACACTGAAAAGGGTAGTTCAATACTTTGGCCTTTATAAAAGTACCACAGACAATTCGTGTGGTATTTAAATTGTTCTAGCATAAAATAAAATGCAATAAGACCTTCCATCTTGTTCCATGAGATTGACAAGACATGCCAAAACATAAAAATATGTACTCTGCAATTAGTTTCTCAATGTAGATGTTACAACTTAAACTTGTTTTTAAAATATTTAAAAATAGGAAGGCTAGACATGCCTCTGTATAGAAAATCTGATAAAAATATTTCTCCCTAAATTGTAAATTCATTGATATTCCAGTAAAAATTTCCATATATTTTTTAGTTGAGAAGCTGATTCTGATCATCTGTAGAATTTTGGTTTTAACAAGGAATGTAGTTTACATTGGGAATGTAGTACTAATACTAATTGAACATTTGCTAATGTTTCACACACTATTTTAGGTGCTGGGGGATACAATAAGGTACAAGATGGACAAAAATACGTGCTCTTACAGATCTAGTAGAACAGAAAAAATTAAATGCATGCCATGTGATAAGTATATGATATGTCCCATAAAGAGAAATGATATAAAAAAGAAGCTAGGGAGTGCTGGATCAGGCACCTTACTATCCCCAGAACATGTTGGTATTAGAGGATGAGGGAAGAACTAGAGGTAACTGTGAGACACAAAAGGCATAATGAAAATAGTCATGATAGTCCCAAGGCAGATATTGTTTATGATGCTTTGAGTGTTGGAGGAAGGGAGGATTGATGGTTTAACAGAGATCATGGCAGTTATGTTCACTCATATAAATGTTGATTTAGAAGCTGGTGGAAGGGTATTTTTTGAGTGACAGCTTTATTGAGACAAAGCAATTCTGGAGAACACCCATATCCTTCTCTCTGTATCCATCAGCAGAAGTGAAGAGGGAGCCCCAAAGTTCCACTTAAAGTGTACAACTTATGGCTTTTAGGTCATTCACGGAGTTGTGCAACCATCACCACCATCAATTTTAGAACATTTTCATCACCTCAAAGAGGAATCCCTTGTCCTTTTGTAGTTATGGCCATCCCTGGAAGAGTACTTTTTTTTTTTTTTTCAACTGAAGCACCCAGAGCTCTTGGGTTCCCTCTTAACTGCTTTCTGTGGAAGTATAGAGGGCCATGTGAGGGAAGCCGTTATCCAGAGTACATGACTGCTAGAAAATGGAGTTTGGGGCTCCTTCTTCACTTCTGCTGATAGAAGCATAATGGCTAGGGGATGGGTAGTCTCACCAGAGAATGTGGAGCTTTCAGACTCTCCTTATATATGATAAAAAGGATTTTTCATTGTAGTGGGGAAAAGGTGGTTTGATCAAATGGCATTGGGAAACTTAGCTCACTGGAAAAACAGATCTGTACCTTTCACACTAATGAAATGCCTGAGAGATTAAAGGTCTAAATGTAAAATTAAAGTACATGAAAAACAGAATAATATATATGTACCCTTGGTTTGAAATAGACTTTAAGCACTAATGCATAACCCCAAAGCTGACATTAGGCTTTTATATGGTGGAAAACATCATAGTCAATAGATAAATGAGAGACTGACACAAAGTGTTTGCAACAGATATAATAAAGGACTGTAATTCGTGATATTCAAAGTACTATTACAAACCAATAATAATCTGCAACTTAGAAAAATGGACTAATGTCCCATTCACAAAAGATGCAATAAAAGCAGTTAATGAAAATTATCCAATATCACTAGAAATCAAGAAATGCAAATTAAAGTGATTATCTACTTTTTCCCCAAAAGACTGACTAATCGAGTGATAACATTCAGTATTGGTGAATGTGTGGAAACAAGGGAATTCCATTGTTGATTACATATCTATTGCTTTATGTATATACCCTTTGAATTAATATTCCTTGGAAACCAACATATACAAAGGTAGATAAATGTATTAGTGGCAAAAAAATTAATGGTAAACTATTAAAACAACAAGTGTCCATCAGGGTAATAAATAAATTAATTATGGTATATATCCATTCAATAGGAATTATGCAGCTGTTGAAAAAAATATCAATGTGTGTAGTCATAGAAAGATAGCTGTGCTATACTAAATGAAAAATTGCAGACCTGTATTGTAGTATAGGCCCATAATTGTGATATCAAAAAGAAAAATCAAAATATATATTATAGTAGGCATTTGTTTTTCTCTGCCCAGTTTCCCTTGCCTCCTCCTTTTGGCTGCACTATCTCATCTTTTCCTTTTGAGTAACTGGCCATACCCTACCATATGTTTCTGATGGACGTGGCCAATAAAATTGTCTCTGAATTTCAAAAGGCATTTGGATCTGTGTCATCCAATGGCAACTCCCTAAAAGCTGATGCAGTTATTCTTTTGATTGGTCCTTGGAACCACCCTGGTTTTTGTACTTTCCAAGTCTGTGATTCCTCAAACTACCCATTGTCTTTCCGGTACTTGATTTTTGCCTCCTGTTGGTCAGTTGCTTGCAAGTAAAGAAACAATCATACAGAATTTGGTACGAAGATTGGGTAATGGGCATTAGAATCTTTGGAAAAATCAGGTATTGGGAGTTGCTTTTTGGATGAGATGGGGCAAATAAGACTTATATTCTAGACTGGAAAGCATCTCATGGTGTGCAATGAGCAAACACCTGATTATTCATTATAGTCACCTGGGATGAATAGAGGTCTAGGGTTCTGGATAATGATAATTTAAAGAGGATGGAGAATGCTGAATCCAAAAGGTATATGTAATACTGGTATCTAGCTGCTTTGAATAACTTAAAGTTTAGCTCTTGAATTTCTAGCATTAAGGCAAAAAAAATTCAACTAAGGGATTTTGTATGATATTGTTGAAAGATGTCTTACATTGTTTAAAGTCATAGGGTTAAGATGGCTCATAACCAAATTTAGAGACTATTTTTATGCATTGTTAAAGTGGAATGCTGGTTAAATTTTATACTTTATTCACAAGAGTCACTGTGAATTGAATTGTGAATTCAGTTCTGAATTGTGTTCCCACCAGCACCACCAAATGCTGGCCTCTACCACCACCAAATTTACTTGTTGAAGTCCTAAACCCCAACATGACTGTATTTGGACATAAGACCTTTAAGAAACTAAGGTTAAGTTAGGCCATAAGAGTGAGGCCCTAATCCCATAGGACTAGTGTCCTTATAAGAGGAAGAGACACCAGAGGTTTGTCTCTCCACATGTGCACAGAGGAAATGCTGTGTAAGGACACAACAAGAATGCTGCCATCTGCAAGCCAGGAGAAGAGACCTCACCAGGAACCAGCCCTGCCAGCACCTTGATCTTGGACTTTTAATCTCCAGGACTGTGAGAAAATAAATGTTGGTTGTTTAAGCCACCCAGTCTGTGGTATATTGTTACGGCAGCCTGAACTGATTAATGCAATTACCATATAATTTATTGTTCAAACTGGGACATTTTTGAGAGTGAAAGGAGTAGCTAACTGCACAGGGCACTTGACAACAGGTGTTCATATCCTCAGCAAAGCAGGATATATGGTCATACTTCTTGTGTAACAGAATATTGAACAGAAAAAAATATAGCTCTACTATTGGAAAGGTGATATTGGAGATGATCCAAAGGATTGGAATATACTGAACTTCCGGATTCGTGTGATATACCACCTGTTAACATCTGTTTGCATAGGTACATACGGCTGTTCTGAAGAGACAGCTAACAGTTCATCTTATTCCCCCATTCCATTGTTGCTCACATGGAATAACAAAGTGAATTTAACATGACCATAACATTAAATGCAAAAATCAGGCTGAGCACAGTGGCTCATGCCTGTAATCCTAGCACTTTGGGAGGCCCAGGCAGGAGGATCATTTGAGACCAGAAGTTTGAGACCAGCCTGGGCAATGTAGCATGACCCTATCCCATATCTAAAAAAAAATTAAATTTTCCAGTCATGGTGGCACCTAGCTACTCGGGAGGCTGAGGTGGGAGGATTGCTTGAGCCCAGGAGTTCGAGGGTGCAGTGAGCCATGATCACACCATTGCAATCCAGCTTGGGTGACAAAGCCAGACCTTGTTTGAAAAATAGATAAATAAAATCATACATATGTACAAAATTAAAATAGGGCAAAGAGTAACTGTATCTTAGAAGAATTTTCGGCAGTTAGTTTACTAGTGTAGATTAAGAAAAATCTAGGGCATTTGTGGAAGTGAAATTTGAGGAGGCTGAATATATTGACAAAGTAGCTTGAGTAGCCTGCCGTGGTTCTAAGAATTTGTTGAACTCATCCATGTACCAAATGCTGGCCGCTAATAAATTACATTATAAGGCCAGAAATCTCTTAACATAATGTAAAGGATGTTGTTCAGACTTCAAAAGGCAGGAATGCTGGATTGGTTCTTGTGTTGCAACATCAGGTCTCCTGACAAGAGTCCAGAAACCTATACATTCATTCTTCCCGTGAGAAAAACACCATTTGTCTAATGGATTTTAAAACCATTACACCAACTCTCTGGCAGATCAAGAATGCTATGTAGAGAGGTTGTAACTGAAGGAGCATCTCTGATCAAAAGACTAATTGAAATGGGAATGACACCAAACTGCCCCACCAGGTGAGCCTCCTCTGGGACTAATGTGACTTCAGAGAGAGCCTTTAACTCAGCATGGCCTGAGAGTCCTTGGGCAGATTGGGGCCTTGGGGAGGCTTTTTGGGGCTCCTGGTGGCAGAAGCAAAGAACAATTTAAAAATAAGGTTTAAAAAATTCTACCTACAATAGCATCAAAAGGAATTAAATACTTAGGAATCAACAAAAGTACAAAAGTTAGATTCTGAAAACTATAAAATATTGTCGAAAGAAAATCCCATATTTATGCATTGGAAGGCTTAATATTATTAAGATGGCAGTGCTTCCCAACATTATCTACATGTTCAATGCAATCTAATTTCCTTTTTGTGGGAATTGATAAGCTGATCCTAAAATTCATATGGAAGCACAACGGACTCAGAATAGCCAAAACAATATTTAAAAAGCAAAACAAAGCTGGAGACTCACACTTTCCAATTTTAAATCAAAACTGTAGTGACCAAGACTATGCAATACTGGCATAAGGATAGTTATAGAGATCAATGGAATAGAAATTAAGGTCCAGAAATAAACCCATACATTTATGCTCAATTGGTTTTCAACAAGGATGTCAAAACAATTTAATGTGGGATAAGAAGAGTTGTTTCAGCCGGGCGCGGTGACTCACGCCTGTGATCCTAGAACTTTGGGAGGCTGAGGCAGGTGGATTGCCTGAGCTCAGGAGTTTGAGACCAGCCTGGAGAATATGGTGAAACCCAGTCTCTACTAAAAATGCAAAAAATTAGCCGGCTGTGGTGGCGTGCACCTGTAATCCCAGCTACTCGGGAGGCTGAGACAGGAGAATTGCTTGAACTCGGGAGGCAGAGGTTGCAGTGAGCCGAGATCGCGCCATTGCACTCCAGCCTGGGTGACAGAGTGAAACTCTGTCTCAAAAAAAAAAAAAAAAAAGAAAAGTCATTTCAACAAATAATGGTGGGATTACTGGATATCTACTTGCAAAAGAATGAATTTGGGGCTGGGCGCAGTGGCTTACGCCTGTAATCCCAGCACTTTGAGAGGCCATGGCGGGCGGATCATGAGGTCAGATTGAGACCATCCTGGCTAACACAATGAAATTCTGTCTCTACTAAAAATACAAAAAATTAGCTGGGTGTAGTGGTGCGTGCCTGTAATACCAGCTACTCGGGAGGCTGAGGCAGGAGAATGGCATGAACCTGGGAGGCAGAGCTTGCAGTGAGCCAAGATTGTGCCGCCGCATTCCAGCCTGGGCGACAGAGCAAGACTGTCTCAAAAAAAAAAAAAAAAAGAAAGAAAGATTGAATTTGGACCCCTACCTCACACTATATATGAAAATGAATGCAAATAGATCAAGTATCTAAATGCAATAACCGAAATCGTAAAACTCTTAGAAGAAACATAGTGGTATATATTCATGACCTTGGATTTGGAAATAGTTTCATAGATATAACTGTCAAAGTACAAGCAACAAAAGCAAAACAAGTTGGACTATTATCAAAATTAAAAACATCTATGCTTCAAGGCTGGGCATGGTACCTCATGCCTGTAATCCCAGGACTTTGGGAGGCTATGGTGAGAGGATCACTTGAGGAAAAGTTTGAGACTAGCCTGGGCAACATAGTGAGATCTAGTCTCTACAAGAAAAAAAAAAATTAATAGATGAGTTGGTGCATGCCTGTAATCCCAGCTACTCGAGAGGCTGAGGTGAGAAGATTGCTTGAGCCTGGGAGATCAAGGCTTCAGTGAGCTGTGATTGCACCACCACACATCAGCCCAGGTGACAGAGCAAGACACTGTCTTAAAAACAAAAAAACAAAAAAATCTATGCTTCAGAAGACACCATCGAGAAAGTGAAACAATTCACAAAATGAGAGAAGTTATTTGCAAATCATTTATCTGTAAAGGACATGAATCCAGAATTACAACTTAACAATAACAAGACAAATAACCCAATTAAAAATAGGCAAAAGGTTTGAATAGACATTTATCCAAAGAAAATATATGAATGAAAAACAAGTATATGAAAAGATGCTCAACATCACTCGCCATTAGGGAAATGTGTATCAAAACCACAATGATCTGCCCCCTGAAAGGGCCAGACAGGGGAAGGAATGCTGCGGTGGGGTTTTGTCATCCTGAGGATGGATAGGTGACAGAGCCTTCCCAATGTTCTCACTCTCCAATGACAGCTGGAAATGTGGTGTTTTGTTTTGTGAAAATGAAGGCAGATGAGTCATGAGAAGAATGGGCTAAAAATCCTGTAACGTGTGCACACATATTTATTCCATCTTTATTTTGTTCTAACAAAACACCTTGCATAAAGGAACCAGCCACGTATTCCTTTGTTCCCACTGAAAGAGTTTTTTCTTTATTAAAAAGAAGTGCACACATATTGATCTACTTTAAGCACACACACATTGATCTTTACATTCAATGTAATTCAAAAAAAATCAAAGTAAGATTTTTAATTGACGATTGTAGACTGATTCTGTTACCACAACTGGACTGGGAGTTCTTTGGCTCTCATGTAAGTAGGAATTAACATCAGGCCAAACAGAAATTTTCTCAGGCAAGGTTTAAGAGGCTTGAAGCTCAAGCTATGCAAAGTCACTTCCACATTTTTGGGTATCTTTTCAGCAGCACCCCACTCTACTGGTACCAATTTACTGTATTAGTCTGTTTTCATGCTGCTGATAAAGGCATACCCAAGACTGGGGAGAAAAAGAGGTTTAATTAGATTTACAGTACCACATGGCTGAGGAGACCTCAGAATCATGGTGGGAGGTGAAAGGCACTTCTTACATGGTGGCGGCAAGAGAAAATGTGAAAGAAGCAAAAGCGGAACCCCCGATAAACCCATCAGTTCTTGTGAGACTTATTCACTATCACGAGAATAGCATGGGAAAGACCATGCCCCATGATTCAGTTACTTCCCTCTGGGTCCTTCCCACAACACGTGGGAATCCTGGGAGGTACAATTCAAGTTGAGCTTTGGGTGGGGACACAGCCAAACCATATCACTATCCTTTGGGAAACATAAAGTTAGGTTGCCAACTTTATAGCACTTCCCAGTTTAAATTGTAGGAGGACAAGTTCCCTTTTTTTTTTTTTGAGATGGAGTCTCGCTCTGTCACCCAGGCTGGAGTGCAGTGGCGCGATCTCAGCTCACTGCAAGCCCCACCTCCCGGGTTCACGCCATTCTCCTGGCTCAGCCTTCCGAGTAGCTGGGACTACAGGCACCCACCACCATGCCCGGCTAATTTTTTGTATTTTTAGTAGAGATGGGGTTTCACTGTGTAAGCCAGGATGGTCTCCATCTCCTTGCCTTGTGATCCACCCACCTCGCCCTCCCAAAGTGCTGGGATTACAGGCGTGAGCCACCAGACCTGGCCGACAAGTTCCCATTTCTTACTAAAGAGAAGTCTTGGCAATAACTGAACAATGTCTCTGGCAGTTTACCCCAGAAGGACAAACTTTGACTTTTACAGGAAGCTGGCCAGGAGTGACATAGGAGCCATCTGATAAGTTGAAGGAATTGACATTTCTAGATCACAGTGGAAAAACTCCCACCACCCACCCAATGTGGCCTTCACACTGACATGTTTGTTGTGTTCCTTGTATCCAAGGAGCCTGGAACTCAGAATGCATGTACCTCATGGAACATTAAGGAACAGTCTTCATAAGGGCATAAGGGCTGCTGTTCTTGTGACTAAGCACTATTAATACAGTGCCCAAACAGGGACAGTCTGAGTTACACACAATTTAGAGTCACTCAAATTGATTCCTCGGTTTTTGATTAATAGCATATTGGTGTTTTAAATAAAGTATTTTCAGAAGAGTACAAAGGGCTTTAATTAAATCTGAGTAATTTTAAAGGAAATATATTATCAAAAAAGAGGAAAAATGTGCCTCAAAATAGACATAAATGGCTTAAATGAATGCTAAAACTGAAAATCAAAATAATTTAGAATGCACATACTAATTTGGAAACAGGTAAAACAGACATAAGGGTTTTATTTGTAGGGGGAGGGTCTGTAAAGTTAATTATGTGAACTTCTGAGTTGTAACTATGTATTTTTACAATCTACTTTTTGACTATTTCCTTTTTGGGGAACAATGATTTAGATATCCTGAAAATGCCACATCAGTAAGTTGAACAAGAAGAACAGGAGCTTTAAGAACAAGATTCAACATGAAACAACACAAGTGTTGAATATTTTATAAATAGCTAAAGGCAGAAAAAGTTGCCAATTATCTCAGACTTCCAGAAAGTGAACACAAACAAACAAACAAACTAAAGTCTTAATTGAAAAGAAGAAAGAAAGACATGAAGAAAGAAATAGAGAATGCATGTTGAGAGTGGGGACAGGTAAGTACCAGCTGGACTCTTACCCTGGGCTGTTGGTCCTGAGGATGCGGTATAGGTTCAGCCTAGGCACTGGCTCCACCCCTTGAAATAGTTTGGATATTTGTCCCTGCCCAAAATCTCATGTTAGATTGTAATCCCCAGTGCTGGAGATGGGGCCTGGTGGGAGGTGTTTGGATCATGGGGCAGGTCCCTCATGGCACGGTGCTGTCTTCTCGATAATGAGTGAGTTCTTGTGAGATTAGGTCCTTTAAAAATGTGTGGCACATTTCGCCCCTTCTGTCTTGCTCATGTGTTTTTGCCATGTGATGTGCGGCTCCCCTTTCACCTTTTGCCATGATTGTAAGCCTCCTGTGGCCTCCCCAGAAGTCAAGCAAATGCCAATGCCATGTTTGCTGTACAGCCTGCAGAACTGTGAGCCAATTAAACCTCTTTTCCTTATAAATTACCAGGTATTTCTTTACAGTAATGCAAGAATGGCCTAATACACATCTCAAGGACCTCATCTCTGAGAGATCACACAGTTCTTAAAATCAGAGGGGCAGTTCGTTGCTGAATCCAGGAAGACAGGCCCCAGGTCCAGGTTTTGGAATGAGTCCTGGAGGCAGTAAAGGGTCTGCTTGCCTGGTGGGGAATATTCAGAGGGCATCACTGAGGAGGGGGCCCACTCTCTGAGCAGGTGAGGACCAGCAGCCAGAGCTCCCACCAGCCCACAGGGGCAAGGAGGGAGGCCACCTTGGGCAAAGGAGATGAAGGAAAAGGAGGTGAGGGTGCTGAATGAAGGCTGCGGTCCTGTCCTCTGCCTCACCCCCAAAACCCAGAGGTCAGCCTCCAGCCCCTCACACTCCACAGAGAGGCCTTGGGAGGCTTGATGGAAACCCACTGAGTTCTGAGCTCCAGGTCCCAGGAGAGCTTATAGCCACCCCCAAGTCACCACCACCTGCTGCTCTGGTAGGGGCCCTGGCTTCTGCCTCCAGGAACCCCTAACAAGCTTCCTCAAGGCCCCCAACAACCTGTGCAAGGACTCTCGGGAAATGCTGAGTTAAAGGCTCTCTGAGGTCACACTAGTCCCAGAGGAGGCTCACCTGGCAGGGGAGGTTGGTGCCATGGTCTGGAGGCTCTGGGTTGAGGATGAGCATTGGAGTTGTGGGGCCCAGGGAGGCCAGGCAAGCCCCCATTCAGGAGGAGGTAGAGACTGAACCCCCCTCACAGACCCAGGAAACAAAGACCACCATCCTTGGGTGTCCAAGTTCCGGGATCTCTGGATCACGGACATTCAGCTGCTGGCTCAGAGGCGGGAGGAGAGAGGGGCAGAGACCAGAACTCAGAGAGGACTTCAGGGGATCCCCCAAGACTGCCCCCTTTTCAAATCTGAGCCTGCTCCTGCCCGCTCACTGGGAGAGGTGAGAGGGTCCCATTCCAGCTCAGCTCGTGGAGTGAGAGGCCCACTCTCCATCCCTTGTGCCCTCCCTAGAACCAATTCCGTACCTGGCACATGCACTGACACCCCGTTAATTCAGTCACATTATCTGACAGTAGGTCCTCTCTTTACCTGAACGTAGCACCTCCCTGTATCCCCCATCTAGGCATCTCTGATGCTCAGGGAGCAGTTATAGGTTTGGGGGTGCCCCAGGAAGGCAAATGGGCTCTGGGTCTCCTCCTACATTTTGTGGGGAGGGTCATTGTGGCCACTGGATCATTCAAATTAAAAACGTGGACTCGACACCCCTGAGCTGGAAAAACGTCAGACAGGACATTCTGGGGGAGGTTAGAGGCACAGGGCACCAGGACACACAGGCCCTCCTGCACCTACACTGAATTCCTTCACTCACAGCTGGAATCGTGGATCCTGAGCCAGGCACTCTGGAAGAAACATCTGGGGAGGAATAGCTGTGGTTGGTTCCAAAGGACCAACAACCTGGGACCCCAACAACCCCTCCCTTCTGAACCTCCCTTGGGATCACTCACACTCCCTGCATCCCCACACACACATAAAGCAGAGGCCGCAGCAGCAGCTCAGTGGCATCTCTATGCTGGAGAACCAGGCCCACCCCCATACCATCCAGTTCCTCTTTTGGGGAAGAAAGAGGAAAAGCCCCACTGGAAGCCACTGGGAAGGGTCAGGATGGCGATTGAACCCAGAAGGGAAACTTCAGATACACAGTCCTTGGAAATCAAAGAAGATCTAAATAAATTGAGAGAGATTCCATGTTCATGGGTAGGATGACTTGGTATTGTTCAGATGTCAGTGCTTCCTAACTAATCTATAGACTCAACCAATCCCAATCAAAATCCCAGCAAGTTATTTTGTGGATATTGAGAAAGTGATTATAAAGTTTATATGAAAAGACAAACATGCTCAGAATAGCCAACACAATACTAGAGAAGAACAGAGTTGGAGAGCGGATACTACTCGACTTCAAGACAGAGCTATTGTAATCAAGACAGTGTAGTGTTGCCTAAAGAATAGAGAAGGAGCAATGGACCAGAATAGAGATCCCAGAAATAGAACCACATGAATATAGTCAGCTGATCTTTGTCAAAGAAGCAAAGGCAACTTAATGGGGAAAGAACAGTCTTTTCAACAAACAGTGCTGGAACAATGGGATGTCTGCATGGAAAAAACAGACACATTTTTCACAAAATTAACTTAAAATGGATCATAGACTTAAATATAAAAATGCAAAATTATAAAACTCCTAGAAAGTAACAGGAGAAAATCTAGGTGACCTTTGGTTTAGCAATGAGTTTTTAAATACAAGATTGAAAAGCACAATCCAAAATAATTTAAAAAAAGAAAAAAAAAAAGCACAATACATGAAAGAAAAAATTTATAAGTTGTTCATTAATATTAAAAACTACTCTGTGGGCCGGGTGCAGTGGCTCACACCTCTAGTCCCAGAACTTTGGGAGGCTGGAGGCGGGGGGATTACCTGAGGCCAGGAGTTCGAGACCAGCCTGGCCAACATGGTGAAACCCTGTCTCTACTAAAAATACAAAAAATTAGCCAGGTGTGGTAGCAGGTGCCTATAATCCCAGCTACTCGGGAGGCTGAGGTGAAAGAATCGCTTGAACCCGGGAGGTGGAGGTTGCAGTGAGTTGAGATCGTGCCACTGCACTTCAGCCTGAGCGACAGAGGGCGACTCTGTCTCAAAACACAACAAAACAAAAAACAAACAAAAAAACTTCTCTGTGAAAAAATACTGTTAGACTTAAAAGACAAACCACCATTGGGAGGACATGTTTTCAAAACACATAGCTGCTAAAGGACTTACATACAAAATATACAAAGATCTCATAAAACTCAACAATAAGAAAACAATGCACTTGAAAAATGGGCAAAAGATCTAACAAAAACTGCAAAGAGGATATACAGATGGTAAATAAGCATGGAAAAAGATGCTTACCATCATATTACCATCATATGTCATTAGGGAATTGCAAATTCAAGCAACAAGAAGATGCGACTACACACTTATTAGAATGACTAAAATCCAAAAAGAACTTTCAATATCAAATGGTGGCAAGATTGTGGACAGCAGTTCTCATTCATTGCTGTGGGTATGCACTTTGGAAAACAGTTTGGTGATTTCTTACAAAGCTAAACATACCCTTGCCATATGATCTAGCAATCACACTCCTGGGTATCTGGCTAGGATTTGGAAAAACTGCTCTCATAAATTGATGCCAGGAATGTAAAATGGTATAGCCACTCTGGAAAACAGTTTGACAGTTTGTTAAGAAAAAAACTAAACATACTATACGACCTAGTAATTACATTACTGAGCATTTATCCCAGAGAAATGAAGAGTTATGTTCACACAAAATCCTGTAATAAAACAATTAACAGTGGGAAGAGGCAGCTTACTAATTGGGAGGAAATATTTGCAAACCGTCTATCTGATAAGGGGTTAATATTCAAAATATATAAGGAACTCCTTCAGCTCAATTACACTAAAAAACAAATTACCCGATTTAAAAATGGGCAAATGACTTAAGTAGACATTTTCCCAAAGAAGACATATAGATAGCCAACAAGCATATGAAATGATGCTCAGCATCACTGATTATCAGGGAAATGCAAATCAAAACCACAGCAAGATATTACTTCACCCCAGTTACAATGGCTATTCTCAAAAAAAAAACGTAACGTGTTAGGCTGTGGAGAAATTGGAACCCTTGTTTACTGTTGGTGGGAATGCAAAGTAGTGGTGCTTCTTGGAAAACAGTTTGGAGATTCCTCAAGAAATTAAAAGTAGAACTACCATATATTCCTGCAATCCCCATCTGGGTATATGGCCAGGGAATTGAAACTAGGATCTCAAGGAGATCTCCAGGAGGTTGCAATGAATAATGCACTTCCATGTTCATTACAGCATTATTTACAATAGCCAAGAGATGAAGACAATGTACATGTCCATTGACAGATGGACAGATAAAAAAAGTGACACATACACAGACACATATACACACAATGGCATATTTTTAAGCCCTAGAAAAAGAAATCCTGTCATATGCGACAACATGGATAAACTTTGAGTACATTATGCTAAGTGAAAGAAGCCAGTCACAGGACAAATGCTTTATGATTCCACTTACATGTGGAATCTAAAATAGTCAACCTCATAGAAACAGAAATTAGAATGGTGGTTTCCAGGGGCTGGGGGAGGTGAGAAGATGTTACTCAACGAGTATAAAGTTTCTGTTATGCAAGAGAATTAAGTTCTCTCTATACAGCAACTTGAATATATCTCCAGAGAATTGTGCTGAATGAAAAAAGCCAATCCCACCATTCACATACTGTATGATTCCATTTGTATAACATTCTTGAAATGACACAATTGTATATATGGAGGATAGACTAATGATTGAGTCTGGAGGAAAGTGAGTGTGGCTATAAAAGGGCAAGATGAAGGATCCTTGTGGAAATATCGGAAGAGATCCTTGTGATGGAAATGTTCTGTCTCTTGAATGGACCTACGTCAGTATCCTACTTGTGATATTGCAAGATGTTGCCCTTGGGTGAAATTACCTAAGAGACATAGGGCTCTCTGTATGATTTCTATATTATGTTTTACAACCTGACGTGAATAAATCCACATTTATCTCAGAATAAAATATTTCATTTAAATACATCATTAATCACCACCTAAGGCTAGCTGCTGTTGATGGTTTTGTGGCCACTTGGACGTTCAGCAAATGTTTTTAAACTTGGCTTTGTGGTTTACTATAGAAAAGGGTCTCAGCCAGGCACCTGGTTCCTACCTTTCCTCTTGTGTAAGCTCCCCTGTCTGTATTACCCAACTAATCTGGAAAGTAGCTTGGCTGTGAAGATTGTTTATAAATCATAAAATGTGGAGACCAGGGGTCAGAACAAAGGAAACTCACAACAAGGATTAATGCTTTTTTTCTTATATCTAAAGATATAGGGAATTGACATTTAAAGATCTAGTTGTTTTTTATTTGCAATTCTAGAATCCAGCCACACCTCCTTCTATAAAATAGAACTAGTGTTCTGGTGATCCAAGCAGAGGAATATGGCTTCATACACAGAAACGGGCTGAGGAAAGCAGAAACAGAGAACAAGAGTGGATAGGTCATTTCAAAGTTACTTTCCCTATCAAGGTTAAAGCAAAGGGGATTTCTTTTATCATGCCTGCTAAACTGGCCTGTTTGGGACTTGGCTATTATCTCTCTCTTTCTCTCCTGAGAGGAGGTCAGATAACAACTTAGTTGGAGTTGGTGGCCTGGAACTTCAGCATGAGTAGCTCCATTTCGATTTGATCTGTTGGGCCTAGTGCAGGAACTCAGTCCAAACCGATGGTCTCCTATACATTTTATTCTACACCTATGCTCATTTTCTTCTTTGCACATCTGTATGCTTTAAAAATGTTCTTTAAAGATAAGCATGATTATCAGGTTTAAAGTTGCCTGGGATGGTCCCTCAGGCCAGTCCATTGGCTGGACTGCAGAAATGTCTGCAGCAGATGTGACACGCCTCTTTTATTCCCCTCATTTCTCTGCCTCCACCCATCCCTTGTCCTTTTCTGTTTTCCCTCCTCCCTCCTCCCTCTCCTTACCCATTCTTTCCTCTCTTCAGCCTGTCCTGCCCTCCCCAACTCCACTTTCTCTTTCTTTCCTCCTTTTCCCACCCTTTTCTTCTTCCTTATAGTTCTTTCCACCTTCTCTTCCCCCTTTCCACCCTTTCTTCTTTCCTCCTCCTTGCCGTCTCCATTCTCTTCCTTTCCTGCCTCCCTGCCCCTCCCTCCTCCCACCCCGCTCCCTCTTCTTTCTGTTGGTTCCTCTCCTCTCTGACCTGTTCTTTTCCCTTAGTCTCTCCCCAGCCCTTCCTCCTTCCCCGCCATCCTTCTTCCAACCCCTCCTCCTTCTCCATCTCTTCTTCTTCCTCCCCAGCTCTCCTCCCCAAGTCCCTCTCCATCCTATCTCTTCTCCCCGCTCCTCCCCATCCCTCCTCCCCTTCCATCCTTCTTCCCACCTCTCCTACTTCTTTTCTCCCTCCTCCCCTCTTCCCTCCTGTCCCTCCTCCTCGCCCCTCCTTTCCCTCCATCTTTCTTTCCACCCTTCCTCCCTCCGTCTCTTCTCTCTCTTTCCCTTTCCCTGCCTCCTCCCCCTCAATCCTCCCTCTCGCCCCCGCCTCCTTGGCCGCGGAGGCCTCTGTGAGATGGAGGAGCTCAGTTGGCTCCGCTCGGCTCCGCTCGGCTGGGCTCGGCTGAAAAAACCCGGGGGGAGGTGGCGCGCGCGGGTTTCTGGGAAGCGTAGTCCGGCGCAGTCCGCGCAGGCGCACTGCGGTCGGGCGGGTCTAGCGGGCGCGGTCATTGTCCTGGCAGAGCGGCGAGCCGGTGAGTGTGGCTGCGGGGTCCCGCCCACCCTCTACCTGTGCCGGGGGCCGGGGGCCGGAACCTGGCCCCGGGGAGGGCGCGGCCTCGGGGAGACGGCGTGCAGGCCCAGGTACGGGGAGTGCAGGGCTGGGTGCAGGTCCAGGGCGTGCGGGCGCAGGAGAGGGCGTGCAGGCTAGACCGAGGTGCGCCTGGAGAGGCTGAGCGGCCGAGGAGAGGCTGAGGGGAAGCTGAGGGGCTAAGGAGAGGCTGACTGGAGGCTGAGGGGCTGAGGAGAGGCCGGGGCCAGGGAGGGAGAGGCGTGAGTGGGTTGGAGGTAGGAAAGTTGCATGAACACCAGGGCCACCCTGGGGGGAAGGTGGCCTGTGTGAGAGACAGGCAGTGCATATCATCCTGAGGATGAGGCTGTGTCTTTGTGGGTATTGTGAATGTGTCTGTGTGTGTGTCTGTGTGGGTCTGTATGTGTGTGTGAGACAGATTGTGTCGTCCTGAGGGTATGGCTGTGTCTCTGGATATTGTGATTGTGTGTGTGTGTTTGTTCGTGTGTGTGTGTGTGTATGAGACAGAGAGAGAAACTGCGTGTCGTCCAGAGGCTGGGTCTGTGAATGAATGTGAATGTGTCCATGTGTGTCCGTGTGGGTCATGTGTGGTAGCGTGTGTGTGTGTGTGTCCCACTTCTTCAGAGTCTTGGTCTCTCTGTGGAGCTGTGTCTCTCCAGGTCTCTGCTTATGCATGTGTGGTGATATCTCTGAGTGACTGCCTGTGTCCTTGTCTTTGGTGTTGTGGGTGTGTCAGCCTTGATCTCTGTCCATGAGTGTCTCTGTGGGAGGGTGCCCTCTGGGTGTCCACTATGTCTGCTCTTTCCATGCATGTCTCTTGGCACGAGTGTAGGGCTGCGTCTCTCCAGGGGCCAGTCCTGTCTGGATCTTCCCTATCTCTGTGTGTCCACCTGTGTCTAGAGTATTTCTTGATGTTTGCGTGTGACTCTGCAGGGGTGGGTGCGTCTGGGTGTGCCTCTTCCAAAGACTATATACCTGGACAAGGGAGCCTAGCAGAGCCACTACTTTCTCACCCTACACTTCTCCTAGTCTGCCCGCCCACAGTTCCCTGGCTTTTTCCTGCCCATAGAAGGCTCTGGAGGCGTAGGGGCCTGGGAGTGACAGGGGCCGGGTGGAGGAGGGGAAAAGGAAGGCTGTTTCTTCTGCCTTCCACAGGATCTTCTTAAAGTGGGATCAGACTCCCAAAGGGTCTCTGTGCCCTACTCTGTTCTGACCAAGGAGAGGTTGATTTGTTCAGGGAATGTGTATGCAGCCAGTGCTGGCCGTTTATAGGTGTCCCAGTAACTCTGAGGTAGAGACCATCATCATCCTTATCTTACAGATGGGGAAACTGAGTCTCAGACTAAGTACTCACCCAAGGCTACCTCAGGCATCCAGGTTCCAGAGCCCCCACAATTAACCACCAGACAAATGGGAGATCCCTTTTTTCCCTTTCCGCTCAGCTGACACAAGGTTGCAGGATTTTCCCCAAGGGAATCCCCGCTTGGAAACAATGGAAATGGAAGAAAGGAAGGAAATGCCAAAAAGCTCAGAGGAAGAAGAATCCAGATCTAAGGCCAAACTAGGTTCAACAGCCACTGGCCATACTCTTGGGCAAATCACTTCCAGGGCCGCTGCATGATTTTTAAGGGTACTTTGCCTTCATGGGCCCCTTGCTCCATTGTTTTTTTAAAGCACTAAAAATTACATTTTGTTATTTCATTAATAGGAAGACAAATGTAATCTAGGCTGGATTCGATATTTTCTTATGATTTTAAAAGAAATTAAGACCTTCCTATGGGCCCCTAAAGGTTTCATGGGCCCCATGCTCTGTGCCTACTGGGTAAGTGGGCTCTGGTCACTGCTGTGATCTGGCAAAATGGGCCAGTGTTCTTGACCTCATAGGACAGGGGTGAAAGTCAGAGACCACTATCTGCAAGGAATATGTTTTTTTTTAAATTAAATTGCGTTTCAAAAATGTTGATGGTAATATGAAGTTTCTACACCCAGGGAAACAATTCAAAGGAAGAGAAAGAAAAAATAATGAATAACCCCTACCCCCTTCTCATTCCCACTCCATGCCCTCCAGACACCAACCCAGCCTCATTCCACAGCCTTCCCCAGGCTGGAAAATGCTGTACAGATGTGTCCACATCCACATGTTTTGGTTTGTTTTTTTCACAAAGGGGCTAAAGGTATGCATAAAACTGGGTAACTTGCTTTTCTCACTTAGTGAAACCACAGACATGTCAACAGATGCAGAACTAACTCTGCTTCGCAGAGGCGACTTGATACTTCATACTATGGAGACCCTACCCTTGATTTGATTCCTTTAGTAATGTTTATTAATTTTGTTTTCAGGGTTTTTTTTGCCTCTAGAAACAATGCTGCCATAAATATCTTTTTTTCCTATATGTAACTTTTACACGGCGCTTTTATTGGTGTGGGCAGATTCCCAGGAACAGGGTTGCTGGGTTATGGGATTTGTGTATTGCCAGCTCACTTTCCAGAAAAATGTTGAGCGACTCACATTCCCTCACCAGTGTGTGAGAGGGCCTGTTCCTTTGAATCCTGGCCAGCACTAGAAGTTAGCTCATCTGTTCATTCAGCTTGATGTCTAAGTGCCTCCTGTGTGTTAGACATTGTCCTAGATGTCGGAAATACAATCTAAAAGTGATCATCCCTGCTCCCTGGGGGCTTCTGTTCTCATGGAGGGAAGACAGATGACAAACTTGAAAACAACTATTTTTAAAAAGACAGTTGTCAATAGTGGTTTGTAGTGCAAGAAAATAGAGGGGGAGAGAGTTGCTGCTTGAGGTCAGGTGATTGGGGGTAGAGGACTTCTCCAAGGAGGTGACGTTAGAGCTGACCAGGAAGCAGGGGTAGTCATGGGAAGAGCATTCCCTCCAGAGGGAACAGCAGATGCAAAGGCCAGGGGGCCTGGGGCCAAGCATGGGAGAGGGGAGTAGAGGAGATGGAAGGGGAGAGGCCATCAGGGGCACATCATAAGGGCTGTGTGGGCAGCAGTGAAGACTTTGAGTGATTTCTAATGGTGGAGGAAGCCAACGAAGAGTTTTGAAGAGTTTTAGCCCAGAGGACATTTTCACTGAGTGATTACAGTTGGCCAGGTGTGGTGCCTGTGTACAGGCATTAAGTGGTAGGAACCCCCAGCCCATACCTTTGTGATCCTTTTGTTCTACAACAGGGCTTCTCAACCTCCACACTACTGACCTTTGGGCCTGATCATTCTTTGTTGTGGGGCCTGTCCCGTGCATTGTACAGTGTTTAGCAGCATCCCCAGGCTCTACCAACTAAACGCCCATAGTACCCCCTGCCAAATTATGACAGTTTGGCAAATGTCTCTAGACGTTGACAAATGTCTCCGGGGCAAAATTGTTCCCGATTGAGTTCCAAAGGCTTCTGCCAACTTGCCTTATATATATGCCCCCCCTACAATTAAAATTACTTTTCACTTGTGGAAGTTGGGACCATTTGGCCTAAGAAAGGCTCTTCTTTGTCTTAGTGGTTCTTACGCTTTAAGACGTGTCAGAATCACCTGGGAAACTTGTTTAGAAATACCGATTCAGGGGCCCTACCCAGGTAGTTTGATTCAGAGGATCTGAGGTGGGGGGCAGGAATATATATTCTGAGTGAGATTTTAATAAGCATCCCCAGTGATTCTGGTACTTTGAGAATTGGTGCACCAGCTAAAAGAGCATTGTGTTAGAGAGGATTGAGGCTTTTCTGGGTGATCCTGAAGGGTTGGAGATGTAGAGAGGCATGCTTCTGTTTATAGCAGAAGAAAAACTCATTTCCAGTCAGAGGTGTTGGTGGCACAGGTAGTGAGCCCCCCATCACGGGAGAAGCCAGGACTGAGCCAGCATGTCTCAGACTCCAAGAATTTGTCCTCATCTGTGTCATGGATCCTATTTTTTTTACTTTGCCATTTACTTGATTTGGCTCACTGATTTTTTTTGTTTTTAATTTAAATCAACTTAGTTTAAAAGGGTATTCTGTGTGACTGCTGTAAAAGAAGCTGAGTTTTGCTGTAAGAAGGGAAACAAACTTTAAAACAAATTGAAGTAAAGCCAGGCAGTTCTAATGAGATATTATGGTCACCCTAAGTTTAGGGCCTGAACCCTGCTTTTCTTTTTAATTTTAATTTTTAATTTTTGTGGGTGTGTAGTGGATTTATATATTTATGGAGTACATGAGATATTTTGATACAGGCATACAATGTGTAATAATCACATCAGGATAAATGGGGTATCTGTCACCTCAAGGATTTATCCTTTGTGTTACAAACAATCTGATGACATTTTTAGTGTTTTTTTTTTTTTTTTTTTTTTGGGACGGAGTCTCGCTCTGTCACCCAGGCTGGAGTGCAGTGTTGCCATCTCAGCTCACTGCAAGCTCCGCCTCCCGGGTTCACGCCATTCTCCTTCCTCAGCCTCCCGAGTAGCTGGGATTACAGGCACCTGCCACCACACCTGGCTAATTTTTTGTATTTTTGGTAGAGACGGGGTTTCACCGTGGTCTTGATCTCCTGACCTCGTGATCCGCCCGCCTCGGCCTCCCAAAGTGCTGGGATTACAGGCGTGAGCCACCGCGCCCGGCCAGTTATTTTTAAATGTATCATTAAATTATTATTGATCATAGTCACCCTGTTGTGCTGTCAAATAGTAGGTCTTATTCATTCTTTGTGTGTGTGTTTTTTTGTTTTTTTGGGGTTTTTTTTTTTTTTTTGAGATGGAGTCTCGCTCTGTTGCCAGGCTGGAGTGCAGTGGTGCAATCTTGGCTCACTGCAACCCTCTGTATTTTTTTAATACCCATTAGCCATCCCCACATTCCCCCCACCCTTCCACTACCCTTCCCAGCCTCAGGTTTCTTCATCATTCTAGTCTCTATCTCCATGAGTTTGTTTTAATTTTTAGCTCACACAAGTGAGAACTTGCAAAGTTTGTCTTTCTATGCCTGGCTTATTTCACTTAACATAATGACCTCCAGTTTTATCCATGTTGTTGCAAATCACAGGATCTTATTCTCCTGCTTTTCTTTTGTTTCAAGGGGCGAGTGATGGGTTGCAGGGATGTTAAGATATCTCTTCACTTGAGACTTTGTCCTGAGCTTGTCAGGAGAACTGGAGGAGAATTGAATCAAGATGCATTTCTCTAGGCGAATCTGGCTCTGAGAGCCCCTGGGTGGAAGTTCCTTACACTCATATCTGCTAGTTGAACCTCATGGTAACCCCATGAAGTCTGGGGGAAGTGCCCAAAGAGGCCACAGGTGGTTCTGGGGCATCTCAGGGGGCCTCAGTCCAGCACTCACACTCAAGGAGGGATCCGGGCAGGGCCATTGGGAGAAGGCAGGGTGTCCGGTGGCCCTCAGCAGCCTGCGGGAATGTGTGTGAGTGTATGTGTGTTAACCGTATCTGTAGGAGTGCACATGGGAGTGCGTCTGTGAGGCATTGTAGCCTGGAGGCTAAGCATGTGGACCCAGACATACTCTGCCTGACTCCAGTCCCAGCTTTGTAATCTTGAGCAAGTGGTTTAATCTCCTCGGGCCTCAGTCTCCTCATCTGTGAAATGGGAAGGTAGAAGTAGTACCTCCCTTCCAGGATGGTTGGAAGATCAAGTGATATACATTCAAGTTCCCTACATGCAGTAAGCCCTCTAAATACTCACTGTTGATGTATGTGTATGTGTGTCTGTCTGTCTGTCTCTGCTTGTCTCTCAGTGGGTGTGTGTCTGTCCTGTCTACATTTGTGAGGCCAGCCTAGGCCTGGTCTCTCAGCATGCCTCCCTCTTTTTTCTCCCTACAGCACTGTTGGCCACCGCAGGCCTGTCTTCCTATTCACCGTGGGCAGCAGAGGGATGGCTGCTCAGCTGCTGACTGATGAGGCACTGGTGAGTCATGTTGCCCTGTCACTCTCCTTTCCAAAGGCTGAATCCTGCCTTGGGTGAGCCTCTGCTGCTCGAACCCTCTCCAAGGCCCCGAGTCCCATCTTCTGGGGCTGTGTCTGCCCTGATGAAGAGGGCTGTGCTTACAGATGATGCTGACCCTGGCTGTGGGGTCAGTTGTAGGGGACAGGGAAGCTTTGGAATGGCCAAACTAGCTCTCTGGACTCTTAGGAGACACAGGTGGGCACCTGTGGGAAGTGGTGGTTTAGACATGTGACATTGAGTGAAAACTTGCGCAGGACCATGCTGGATGTGTGACCTTTAAAATGGGCAAACGCACTAAATGCTCCTTGTGAATGCCCACATGTGTGATGAAAGTACAAAAGCTTATGGGAATGAGGCCCACAAATTCACCCATGATTTTACCCCAAAAGATAATCACTCTGGAATGTTTGAATCTGGCTAAGCAATTTTAATGTTAAAGATTGCTTTTTCATCAGAGATTTCATCCTGAGCATTTCTCCACATCATTAAAAACTCCTTTGTAACGTCCATCTTAATGACCCCATAAAAGTGTTGTTCAGTGGCCATACCCTGGTTTACTTAATGGTTCCTCTGTTGTTGGACCTTTATTGGTTTCCAAGTATTCTTTTTTTGGTTATAAACAGTGTCTTGAGGGACACTGGGCACAAATCTTTCCTTGTGTCTTATGTGATTTCTTTAGGAGTGATTCCTTGAAGAGGAAGATTGGGTTGGGTGTTTTTGAGGTATTTTGATATTACTTTCCTAATCAGTTATGGCGGTATGTATTCCCACCAGCATGTCTGAGTGGGTCTCCGATGATTTATATGGCTGTTGTCAGGCATTTATTCTGCATGTTGGATATATTTAGATTGGTGCAATATTGCACCATGATAATAAATGATAAATGGATATAAATGACAAATGATATAAACCATGATGAGCCTGATAGGGGACAAGTGGTGCCACGTGATTTATTTCTGAGTAGCATTGTTTGTATTATTAGTGAAGTTCAAGTCTTAGAAAATGTTTACTAGCCATTTCTGTGGGCAGGGAAATGATCTATCTTGTGCTTTAGCAGTCTACAGGAATCTGAGTATGCTTTAAAGACTTTACAGAAGGAAATGTGTGTGTGTAAATATTTGTGGCAAATATTCTTCCCAGATTTGCTTTTTGTTTATTTTACTTTATTTTTTCTGTATAAAAGCATTTCATATTTTTAAAATCAAATCTGTTGGTTTCTCCCACTGTGGTGTCTTTCTTCATCTTTAAGCTGTGAAAGGGTTTCTCCATCCACAGGTCACATAGCAGCTATATTTTCTTCCTTTTCACCATTTGTCATTTGAATGTTAACAATGAACTTTTGAATCTACCTGTAATTGATTTTGCTATATAAATGTGTCAGTAGACTTATTTGGGAGCTTTGGTTTACTCTGTCTTCATTTTTTTGGTACCTTTGTTGAGGTACACATCACGTATCACAAAGTGTACAATTCACTGATTTTGGGTACATTCATAGAGTCGCGTTAACCATCACCACAGTCCATTTCAGAATATTTTCATCATCCTGAAAAGGAGCCGAGTACCCATTGGCACTCATTTCCATTTTCCCCCATCAGTCCGCGGCCCCTGGCAACCAGTAATCAGCTTTCTGTCTCTACGAATTTGACTATTCTGGACATTTCAAATAAATGGAATCATACATGGTGTGGTCTTTTGTGACTGGCTTGTTTCACTCAGCATAATATTTGCAAGGTTCAACCATGTGGTAGCACATATAGAGCTTCATTCCTTTTTTTGACTGAATAATATTCCAGTGTGTGTTTCTACATATTTTATTTATCCTTTCATCAGTTGATGGACATTTGGGTTGTTTCCACTTTTTGGCTATTATGAATTATGAATAATGCTGCTATGAATATTCATGTATAAGTCTTTGAACATATGTTCTCAGTTCTCTTAGGTGTGTACCTGGAAGTGGAATGTTGGGTCATTTGGTTAACTCTGTTGAACCAGTAAAGGAACCACCAACCAGACTGTTTTCCTAAGCGATTGCACCATGATGCCTTCATTTTTGTCTCATCTGTGATTCTTTCCTTGAATTCTTCTTTTACCTACATTACTTAGAAAGATTTGTTGATTGTTTTTATTTCAACAGGGTTGGGAGTTTTGGTTTAAGTTTTTTTTTTTTTTAATTACTACTAGTGTAATTACATTCGATTTTTTTAAAAAATTGAGCCTGTCTGGTTTCAGCTCTTTAGAGTTTTCCCTGTGGTGAAATGGTTTGTGTCATTAGACAGGAAACCGAAAAAGATGGAGTACTAGAAAAAGGGGCCTTGGACACGTACGTGCAGAGAACTCAGAGGCCCTTTGTTAGCACTTCTGTCCCAACACGATGGGCTCCCAGACCTGGAAGGCTGTGTTCTGTGTCTCAGCACAACCCTGGTGCCAGTCTGGGCTTGGTGCCTGGAGACTGCTCAGTGAATAGTTATTGAGTGAATTAGGTGGGTGTACTTAGGGAAGACTTCCAGAAGGAATTGTTATATTACAATTTTGTAAAATAAATAAATATAGGGGTGAGAGGGAACTTTTGGAGGTAATGGATCCGTTTATGGCCTTGATGGTGGTGATGGTTTCACGGGTGTATATGCATCTGCAAACTCATCAAGTTATGTACATTATTAAATATGTACAACTTTTTATATATCAGTCACACCTCAATCAAGTAGTTTAAATTTTTAGAAAAGGAGGAATTATTAGCTGGGCTGGCTGAAAGATACATTGGGCCAAAAGGTCAAATAATATCATATAAGGATCTATAGTTGTACATAAGATATATATTAAATATCAACATTAAATAATAGCAAGAGTTGACATTTACTGAGAGCTTCCTCCATCACACGAGGCACCGTGCTTGGACCATATTTGTACACATTTAACCTCACAACCCTGTGGAGGGGGACATTGTTATCAGGAAGCCTGCCTCTCATATGAGGCTCAGAAAGAGAAAGACAGTTGTCCAAGGAAACACAGCTCATGAGGGGCAGAGCCAGGATTCCGTTGCAGAGCGTGGTTCCTGAGCCCACACTCTGAACCACCAGCCCAACTGCTTTCTATCAAAGGTGACCCCTCAGGCAGAGGAGGCTATCTTGAGCCCAAGCCCCGAAGGGCACCCTAGGACCACAGAGGGACTAGCCAGCGGGGGTGAGGCCTCCCCTTGGGATTCAGTTGGTGGTGGGGAGACTCAGTATGCTGGAGAGAGCCAGTGAGCTCTGAGTGTCAGTAACAATAGCTGGCACTTATTGAGTGCCTGCTGTATGCTATGCATTACCATTCTGAGTGTCTTACATAAATAAGTGGGCAGGTGGGGCCTGTAGCAAATTGGAGCTTTCTTGCCCCATCAAAGGGCCAGCCACCACTCAGCTCCAGCCTAGAGTGGCCAGATATTCTGGTGTTTAAAGAGAAACTAGAAATTCATTTTCTTGGTAAATTGTGGATGTGTTTTTCATGTGAGTAACAATTAAAAACAATTTTGAAACCCCCATAGGAGCAAAATAGAAATGTGTACAGCTGGCTTCAGGCCCAGGTACATCTCATATGCGCTGTGTGCTCAGAGCTCCCGTTCGTTCCTTGTGCCTTGGGGGTTGTACCACTGAATCAGTTCAGAACAGCAGGTCCCTCTGTAGGACACAATAGGTCTCTCATTACTCACATGCCATGCTGTGAGGAAGCCCAAGCAGCCACAAGGAAAAGCAATGTGGAGAAAAAGAGATGCCCACCAAGGCCTCAGTTATGCCATCCATACCAGCTCAAGAGACAGACTTGTAAACAAAGAAGCTAGCAGACTACTCTAGCCCAGCTGCCATCCAACTGCCACCACACAAGAGATGCCAGGCACGAACTGCCCAGCTGAGCCCATCAACCCCAAAATAGTAATAAATTGTAGTTTTTGAGCCATTAAGTTCTGAGATGGCTGCTACCCAGCAAAATATAACTGGATCAGAAATTTAATCTGTGGCCGTGGCTCAAGATCTTCATGTGGCAGAGTCATGCATGGATGATGTGATCAGCCAGCAATAATGTGAGACGTGCAGGCCTTCATCACACTAGGGAGGAGGTCGACTGTCAAGCACCATTTCTGGAAGTGGCTTCAGGATCGCTTGTGATCTGTCTGGAAGAGAAGCGCCAGCTGGGACACTCTGTGATATTTATCCAACTGTCTTCTTTATAGGCAAAAGACGTGCCATCCATCTCAGGGTCTGATCCAAACTAAACTGCTCCTTGGCTGTGATGCCAGCTAGATTGGTATTATACGTGGATGAGGCCATCTAATGTTGGGGCTGAGAGTTGAGCTGACTGGGTTTAAAATGCTGCCACTCCCATCTGTGTGACCTCTTGTGCCTCAGTCTCCCCTTTTGTAAAAGAGATGAGCTGATAAAAGTGCCTACATAGTAGGGTTCTTTTGAAGATTAAGTGAGATGATGTGTGCAGTGGGCTTAGAACAATACCTGGCATGTAGTATGTGCTTAATGAACATTAGTTATTTTTATCATTATTTGCTAATGAATTAGTATGGAAGAAACCTGGTGCCAATACCATGTCTGTCTTATTCACAGTTGTATGCCCAGTGCCTGGTGCATGGCAGGCACTTAATAAATATAGGTCAAATGAATACATGAAAGGGTGAAGTATCACTCTGTGTGTTTCCAGGAACCATCAATGAACATATTTAGAATATGTCAGAATATGTATTAGATACCATTGATCTAGAATTCCTGTTTAGGGGGTAAAAATTCAACCATACTTTTCTGGTAGCCCGGAAAATTATAAGTTAATCAGTTAAATTTCCAATCCAGTTATATTTTGCTGGGTAGTAACCATCTCAGAACTTAATGGCTCAAAAACTACAATTTATTACTATTTTGGGGTTGATGGGCTCAGCTGGGCAGTTCGTGCCTGGCATCCCTTGTGTGGTGGCTGTTGGATGGCAGCTGGGCTAGAGTAGTCTGCTGGCTTCTTTGCTCACATGTCTGTCTCTTGCTGTGGTATGGATGGCACTGCTGAGGCCTTAGTGGGCATCTTTTTTTTTCCACATGGATTTTCCTTGTGGCTGCTTGGGCTTCCTCACAGCATGGCATGTGAGTAATGAGACATAATGAGACACCTGTTGTGATGACTGGCTTCTCCCAGAGCAAGTGTTCCAGGAGGCTGAGGCAGGAGCTGGAAGTCTTCTGTGATCTAGCCTGAGAGTCCCAGAACATTACCTCTGCCAGATTCTATTGGTCAAGCAGGTCCCTAAGGCCAGCCCACATTCAAGGATAGGGGAACTAGACTCCACTAGTGAAGGATTTGAGGCCATTTTCAACAAGTCTACCCACTTATATTGTCTACCAAAGCTGACTTATATTGAAAGAGACAGTGAAAATGGGTAATTTGATCCAGCAAAATATAACTGGATCAGAAATTTAACTGGTGTTTTAATTTACAATTTTCTGGGCTACCAGAAAAGCATGGTTGAATTTTTAAACCCTAAACAGGAATTCTAGATCAATGGTATCTAATACGTATTCTGATATATTCTAAATATGTTCATTGATGGTTCTTGGAAAGGTACCTGCATTTTCCTTGCTTGGGCAGCAGGACTGGGCATTTCTGATTCACAGCCCTGAGAGTATGATAATTGAGAGTATGAGAGTTGTATGCTCATTTTGGGCAAATACTCAAAGCAGGTAGCTTTTTATGTGTCTTCCTATCACATACGATTGCTTTCTTGGGCCTGTTCAAGGTACCATGTAAGAAATTTAAGGATTCAGTCATTTGCTGTACAAACATTTATTGAGTACCTACTAAGTGCCAGGCGCTGTTCTAGGGCCTGAGGATTCTGTGGTGGCTCAGGCAGACACAACTTCACAACCCCCCATGAAGTAGATGCTGTTATCCCCTTTTAACAGAGGAGGAAACTGAAGCCTGCAGAGGTTAGGTAATTGAAGATGTTCACTTTCATACATTCACATAGCTAGAAAATGGCCAAGCCAGGGTTTGATAACAGGTCTTTGTACTTCTCAGACATGCCCTTAAGACACTGCACTGTCTTTCAAAACACAAACAAACAAACAAAAACACTCACCCCCCTGTATTACTTGTGGCTGCGTAACAAGTTACCCCCAAACTCAGTTGCTTAAAGCAACAACTATTTACTATTTTACACAGTTTCTGAGGGTCAGGAGTGGGGCAGTGGCATGGCTGTGGCTCAAGATCTTCAGTCTTCTCAGGGCTTCCCAGGCTGGAGAATCCCTTCTGAGAGGCTCACACAGTGGTTGGTGGTGGGATGCCTTAACTCCTTACTGACATTGGTGGGAGGCTTCAGCTGCTGGTCAGATGGGCCTCTCCAAAGGACTCTACAGGGCAGCTGGCTTCCTCCAAAGTGAGTAATCCAAGGGAAAAAGAGGGAGTGTGCCCAGGACCAAAACTGTGATCTTTATAACCTTTTTGTCTTTTTTTCCCCCCTAAATTTCTTATTGTGCTAAAATACACATAACATAAAATTTGCCATCTTAACCGTTTTTAAGTGTACAGTTGAGTGGCATTAAATGTATTCCTAATGTGCAGCGCCACCACCATCCATCTCCAGAACTCTTTGATCTTGTAAAACTGAAACTCTGCAGCCATTAAACAAACACTTTCCATCCCCCTCCCCTCCGCCCCTGGCAGCCACCATTCCACAAGTCTCTATAAATTTGACTTGATACTTCATTTAAATCATGGAATCGTGCAGTAGTTTTACTTCTGTGTCTGGCTTATTTCGCTGAGCATAATGTCCCCAAGGTTCACCCTTGTAGCATGTGTCAGAATTTTTTTTTTAAAGGCGGAATAATATTCCATTGTATGCACAGACTGCATTTTGCTTATCCACTCATGTGCTTACGTACACTTGGGTTGCTTCCACCTTTTGGCGATTGTGAATAGTGAGTGTGCATATAACCTTTCCTTGGAAGTGACACCACACTAACCTCTGCTGTATGTTGTTGATCACACAGAATCACCCTGGCACAGTGAAGGGGCTACATAAGGCTGTGGATACCAGGAATTGGGGATCATTCGGGGCTGTCTTGGAGGCTGCCAACACACACACACACACACATACACATAAAACATGAAAATATTCACAGTGTCACTCCTCTGATACAGCTGCTGTTCACATTTTGAAACATTTCCTTCCGTCTTTTTCCTGTGTATTGTTTTCATGTGGTTGAGATAAAATGGTTATTTAGAATTCTGGAAACCCAGAAGCAACTCTACATGGAAAAGCTCTGCATAATTTTGTAATGAAAATAGCTATATAATTGGCCATGAGGGTAGGCTATTATTTAATGAATCCCATGCCATGGATGTTATGGTTGTCCAAAGGCTTGCCCATATAAATAAAATGGAGTGGACATCTTTGTGCATGAAGCTTTGCCCAATTTTTGGATTATCTTGTTGGGATAGATTTCCAGAAGTAAAATGTCTGAACATTTTAAAGACATAAAATGTGTAATATTAACCTTTTAATTGAAGAAACAATAGGTAAAACGCACCTATTTGAAAATTAGTAAACTGGGAAAATGAATTCTCCCACTTCCCCTCCCCATCCTGAAACTACTGGCATCACCTGCTCTTACCAGATTCTATTTTGGTTAAGAGCTTTATTGAGATATAATTCACGTATCGTAAAATCCATCCATATAAAGTAGACACATTAATATCCAGTGCTTTTTAGTTTATTTACAGTTATGCAACCATCACCACAATATTTTAGAAAATTTTTACCACTCCAAAAAGAAACCCCATACCCATTGGCAGTCACTCCCCATTTCTCTCCAACCCACCCTCACCCCTAGGCAACCACATATCTACCTTCATTCTATTTTGCCTATTCCGGACATTGTATATAAATGAGGCATACGATATGGATTTTGCCTGTCCCGGACATTGTGTATAAATGAGGCATACGATACAGATTTTGCCTATTCCGGACATTGTCCATAAATGAGGCATATGATATGGATTTTGCCTGTCCCGGACATTGTACATAAATGAGGCATAAGATATGGATTCTGCCTGTCCCGGACGTTGCATATAAATGAGGCATCCGATATGGATTTTGCCTATTCCGGACATTGTACATAAATGAGGCATACGGTATGGATTTTGCCTGTTCTGGACATTGTACATAAATGAGGCATACGATATGGATTTTGCCTGTTCCAGACATTGTGTATAAATGAGGCATACGATATGGTCTTCTGTGTCCGGCATCTTTCACTTGGTGTCATGTTTTCCAGGTTCCTTCATGTTGCAGCGTGTGTCAGAGCTGTCGTGTGGACGAACCACATTATTTATCCATTCATCAGGAGATGGACATTTGAGTCGTTTCCACTTTGGGACTATTGCGAATAGCATTGCTATGAGCATCAGTGTATAGTTTTTGTGTGGCACTCTGTTTTCATTTTTCTTAGATATCTACCAAGAATGAAAGTGCTAGGTCATAAGGTAACTCTGTGTTTATTCACTTGAGGAAATGCCAGACTGTCTTCCAAAGCAGCTGAACCATTTTACATCCCCACCAGCTGTGCATTCTTACCAGTTTCTTGCATTCACTTCCATAAAGAGGTCTGCGCCTGTATAAGCACATATGTGTAAATTTCCCTTTATTATTTCCTCTTATGGAAATGTTAACAAACTAGACACACTGTTCTGGGCATTGATCTGTTTTTTCATGTAACAGTATATTCGGGAGATCATTCTGCACCTGCAGCTAAGGGGCTGCCCCCTTTTTTTTGTTATGGTTGTGTGTATTCCACTGTGGTGGATTCACTGACCTGATTTATCCAAACCCTTACTGATGGCCATTTGGGATGTGTTCAGTCTTTTTACTTCTTCATCTGATACTGTAATAAATATCCTTACACATCTATGTTTTTGCATGTGTGTTAATATATCTGAATTAGTCTAAAGTGTTCAAAAGAATTTGAATATTAGTTTTGATAGATTTTGCTAAATGCCACTCCATAGACATTGTCCCAGTCTGTTCTCCTATCAGGAGTGTCAGAGAGGAATGTTTCAGTATTTGAGTTGGAGAGAGTATTTCCTTTAGAGAGGAATGTTGTTGCAGTATTTGTCCTTTTGTGACTGGCATATTTCATGGAGCAGAATGTCCTCAAGGTTCACCCATGTTGTAGCATGTGTCAGAATTTCTTTCCTTATTAAGTCTGAATGAGGTTTCATTGTATATAGAGACCACATTTTCTTCTTCTTTTTGTCTGTTAGTGTACACTTGTTGCTTCCACCTTTTGTCTATTGTGAATAGTGCTGTTAGGAACATGGGTGTGCAAATACAGAGTGCACCTGTAAAATTCTAAATTAGATTCTGTCCCTCTCCTGCTCAGACCTTCCAAAGAATGAATAAGAAGGAGCCAGCTTAGGCCAGACCTGAAGGAAGAGCATTTTGGGCAGAGGAAACAGCTAGTGCAAGTGCCCTGGGGGATATTCGAGGAGAGAAGGCAGGCTGGCAGGGCTGGAGCAGAGCACAAGGGGCGGAGCAGGTGTGGGGACAGGGTGGGGGTCAGAGGTCAGAGTCAGGACTACATGTATGGGCACCACAAGTTTTCATTACCTGCCACTCTGGGTGGTTCGTGAGAGGCAGCAGCCTGCAAGGATGAGGACTCGGGCTCTGGAGACAGCCCATGAGGTTCAAAGCCTGGCTGTCCCACGCAGTAGCTGTGTGCTTTGGTCCAGGAACCTACCCTGTCTGTGCCTTGGTTTCTTTTATCTCTACCTTCCAGCCTCCCTCCAGTGCCCTCTATTGACAGAGCTTCACAGGGAGTAGCTGCTAAGGCAGAAACATCACGGGATCGCAGAGTCAAAGCCCGCAGTTCTCTGTGCAGAGTGTGGAAGGGGGGCTTTTGGGGATGAAAGACAATCACTTAATCACTTTTAAACAGGCATACTATATTATAATGTTAGCACCTGACTCGTAGGTCTGTTTTAAGTTAATAATGACTGAATCAATATGTGCCAGCATGGTATCTATTTCTCAAGGCTGCTGTAAATAAGTACCACAGACTGTGCAGCTTAAACAAAGGACATTTATTCTGTCACAGTTCTGGAGGCTGGAAGTCCCTGATCAAAGTATCCACAGGACCACGCTCCCTCTGAAGGCTCAAGGGAAGGCTCTGTTCCAGGCCTGTCTCCCACTTGCTGGCAAGTTCCCTGGCTTGTGGCAGCATAACTCCATTCTTCACACAGCCTTGTCCCTGTGTACATGTCTGTCTCTGTCCACGTTTTTCCTTTCTGAAATGCAAATTAAAACCACAGCATCACCTTACCCCAGCCAGGATTGCCATTATTAAAAAGTCAAAAAACAATAGATTGGCGTGGATGTGGTGAAAAGGGAATGCTTATACACTGCTGCTGGGAATATAAATTAGTACAACTTCTTTGGAAAACAGTATTGAGGTTTCTCAAAGAACTAAAAGTAGATCTCCCATTTGATCCAGCAGTCTCACTACTTGGTGTCAACCCAAAGGAAAATAAGTAATTATATCAAAAAGACACCTGCACATGTATGTTTATTGCGGCATGATTCACAATTGCAAAGATATGCAGTCAATCTAAGTGCCCATCAACCAATGAATAAGGAAAGTGCCCATCAACCCATAGATAAAGAAAATGTGATACACACACATATAATATATATGTATATCACATTTATACACATACACACATACATACACACACATACCATGGAATACTACTCAGCCATAAAAAATAATGAAATAATGTCTTTTACAGCAACTTAGATGGAACTAGAGGCCATTATCGTAAGTTAAGTAACTCAGGAATGGAAAACCAAATGCTGTGTGTTCTCACTTATGAGTGGGAGCTAAGCGATGGATATACAGAGGCATACTGAGTGGTATAATAGACTTTGGAAACTCAGAAGCGGGCAAGGTGGCGGGGGGGTGAGGGATGAAAAACTACATATTGGGTATAATGTACACTATTCAGGTGATGGGTGCACTAAAATCCCAGACTTTACCACTGTACATTTCATCCCTGTAACCAAAAATTACCTGTACCCCTAAAGCTATTGAGATTTAAAAAATTGAAAAACAAATTTCCCTTTTCTATAAGGACACCAGTCCTGTTGGATTAGGGCCCCCTACCCCCACTCCAGGATGACCTCATTTTAACTAATTACATCTGCAGCAGCCCTGTTTCCAAATAAGGTCATGTTCTTGAGACCTTGAAGGTTGGGACATCAGCATATGAATTGGAGGGGCTCATAATTCAACCCATACCAACCACTTAGAGTAGTACCTGGCACATAGCAGCTGCTGCATATATGACTGGTGTTGCCTACCTCATCATCACCATCCACCCTGCTCCGCCAGGTTCTTTCAGTCCACAGGCTTGTGACATCTACCACAAAGCTTGTGACATCTACCACAAAGTGCTGCTCCTTCCACGTGGACTTCTCTCCACTCCCCAGCAGTCTCATCTGCCTTTTCACCTTCGGGTCTTGATCCAAGCTCTCTTCCCTACCCAGAATCTCCCACTAAAGACCCAACCACCAGTTCTCTTCACAGACTACTCAAAGTCTTCCTGGGCACCCCCCACAGCTGGCATTACTCAGGCACCTGAAGACCTTTGTTCATACCTTCATGATTGATTGCGTTTACCAAATTACGTGTCTTTGTCTGCCTCTGCCATGAGGAACTAGTTCTTGAACCTTTTGTGTCTGTATCCCAGCACTGGGCTTGCTGCCTGGTGCTTAGTAGGGGCTCAGAAAAGTTAGCTGTGCCCCTGGATTCCATCTGGGGCTCTGCCTCTGCTGTGCTCCTAATGCATTTGTTGATTCACGGGGTTAGACTCACTTTGCCTTCAGTTCCTTTCCATCTGGTTCTCAGATCTGTGACCTTCTGTTCCAGAATGTTTCATATGGGATTTATTTCTCTGTCAGAGTGCCAACCCAATATAACTAGACACAGAGAAAACTGTGAGTGATCCCTTTAGAACTCTGCATCTTATTGAAATCACTTCCGCTACATCCCATCTGCCTCCCCTAAATCCTCTTGGCTTTTCTGGCCATTCCTCCACGCCTCTGTAAGGAGGGCCCTGCGATGAGCGGATGTGGGTTTCCTCTTACAGGAATCAGTGACGTTCAGGGATGTGACTGTGGACTTCACCCAGGAGGAGTGGCAGCAGCTGGAGCCTGCCCAGAAGGACCTGTACAGGGATGTCATGCTGGAGAACTACAGGAACCTGGTCTCACTGGGTAAGGGGCAGCTTCGTTGAGTTACTCGTCATTGGCCCATAACTTCAGGACCACAAATAAATTAAAAAAAAAAAAAGATCAACAGATCTGACTACATGGAAAGTTTTAAAATTTGCTCTACTTGAAGCTAAAAATAAAGTTGATCATGATGGTATGGGAAATAATATTTCTCACGTGTTTTACATTCAAAGGGTCATAATTATGTAAGCAGCTCCTGGGAATAAGAAAAAGACTAAGCGAATGATAGAATGGACCAAACTTATGAGCTGGTGATTCATAGATTTAGAAATACACAAACTTACACTTTATAAAAGTTTTTTAAACCTTACTACTGGAGACACACAAATTGAGGTACTAGCAGTTTTTGCCCATGAAGTGCACAAAGATCAAAAAAGAATAATAGCCCATATTATGCGGCTGTAGAGGAAAGGACTCTCATTTTAGGAGTATAAAGTTGGGACAGCTCTTTTGGAGGATAGCTTGGCCTTATCAGTCAAATAGTGAAGGATTCCATTTTTAGAGATCTGTCCTTTAGAAATTCTCACGTAAGTATGCAAAGTTTTCCATGGGAAGAAGAATCAAGGAAAACGACCTAAATGCCCAGCTGTCTAAGACTGACTGAACGTATCAAGGCCTATCGATATGTTGGAAACCAGGCAGCTCTTCAAAGCTGAGGACTGTTTGTAGGCACTGACATGAAAAGATGTCCCACAACATACTGTTAGGTGAAAACACTCACTTTTGGAATCAGAGTGTGGTCCTATTTCTTTAACAGCTTTTCTGGAGGTATTATTGACCTGTAATTAACCACGCATATATAAAGTGAAGAGTTTGATGCATTTTGACATAGTGCATACCCAGGAAACCATCACCATGATCAAGATAAAGGACATATCCATCATCCCCAAGAGTTTCCTCATCTTCCTTTATTACCCCTCTCTCCCCTTCCTCAACCCCCATCCCCAGGGATCCCCTGGTCTGCTTTATGTCACTGTGGTTGAGTTTACATGCTCTCCAGTTTTATATACATGGAATCATACAGTATGTACCCTTTTTTTTTTGGTCTGGCTTTTTTTGGTTTGACTTGCCATTATTTTGAGATTCACCCATGTCATTGCATGTCTCATAGTTCATTTATTTTTATCTCTGTGTATTATTCCACTCTATGAGTATGCCACTATTTGTTTAGCCATTCGCCTGGTGATCAACATTTGGGTCATTTCCAGTTCTGGGCTATTACAAATAAAGCTGCTGTGAACATTTGTGAACAGTTCTTTGTGTAGACATTTGCTTTTCCTTCTGTTGAGTGGAAAGTCTGGATCATGTGCTACATGTATATTTAACTTGTTTAAGAAACTGCCAACCTGTTTTCCAAAGTGATTGTACTATTTCACATTTCCACCAGCAGCACACAAGCTTCATTCTAATTGCTTTATCTTTTAAATTTAGCCTCCCTTGTAGGTGTGTGGTCTCATCACTGTGCTTTTCATTTGATACTGACACTTGTAGGTGTGTGGTCTCATCACTGCGCTTTTCATTTGATACTGATAATCTTTTCCTGTGCTTATTTGATGTTTGTATATTCTCTTTGGTAAAGTATCTGTTCAAGTGTTTTTCCTGTTTTTTTTTTCTGTCGGGTTATTATTGAATTTTGAAAGTTCACTATGTATTCTTTAACTATCTAGAAGTCCAATGCGCTATCCATTGCGTCACAGAGCCAGACCACTATGTATTCTTGATACAAGATTTTTTTTAGATATATGCCGTGCAAATATTACCTCCCATTCTGTGGATTGTGTTTTCACTTTCTTGATGGCATCATTTCTGACTCTAAAGTTTTTAATTTTGATGTAGTGCGATGTATCTATTTTTTGTTGTTCTCCTTGCCTGTATTTTTGGTGGTATATCTAAACAATCTAACTCAAAGCCACGAAGATTTATTCCTGTGTTTTATTCTAAGGTTTTAGTGGTTTAGCTCTTCACTGAGGTCTTTGATCCATTTTGAATTAATTTTTGTGAGTGATGTAAGAACGGGGCTCAACATCATTCCTTTGCATGTGAATATCCAGGTGCCCCGGTGCAATTTGTTGAAGAGCAGCAGTTTTTAATTCAATGAAGTCCAGTTTATCAATTTTTTGGTTTTGGTGTCATTTGTAAGAAATCTTGGCCTATCCCAAGGCCTCAGAGGTTTTCTTCTGTAAGTTATATAGTTTTAGGTTTTACATTTTGTTCTTTGATCCATTTAGAGTTGAATTCTTAATATGATGTATTAATTCAAGTTTATTGGGGTATGTTGGGGGGACAAATGTATGTCCAGTTGTCCAACACCATTTGTTGAAAAGACCACTTTCTCCAATCGCCTTTGCATTTTTATCAAAAATCACTTGTCCATACAAGTGTGGGTCCAATTCTGAATCCTGTTCTGTCCATCTGTTTGTGTGCCTTTGCACCAATACCAAGCAATGTCATCCTTTCAGATCTTGCTTTTATGACTTGTGCCCAGTCTAGAATGACATTCTCCTCAAGATCATTCGGGGTTTTCTACCCAAAGCCCCATGAATGACAAGGTTTTACAGTCTGATTGGTAGGAAAAGGCACTGTTCCCAGCCCTGTGTCAGCTCCGGTCACTGTTTTCAAATCCTTTCAGATGTTTTTTTCCTGTGTTGGGTAGTTTCCTGACATGCACGTTTTGACCAATAGTCTGCTAAATACTGGAGGGAGTTCCTTGCAGGTCTTCAGAACACCGTGCAGCTCATTCCTCTCTCATCTGTCCTGGGAACTCTATCTGCCTTGGTCTCTCAGCTCTGTCTCCTCAACTTGGGGAGTTGGCCAGACTGTACCTCAATTTACCTTTCCTTTGTCAGAGCCTGGAAACTTCCCAGGCAGTTAGCTGGGGCAGTTGTAGGACCCACCTTGTTTGATTTTCTTCTCTCAGGGATTTTGCCCTTCATTGCCTGATATTCAATGTCTTCACAACCATTGTTTTATATATTTTGTTTTAGGCTCAAGGGAATCTTATCCTTTATACTCTGTCTTGGACAAAAGCCCCATTTGGGGGAAAAATGTGTGTGTGCATGTACAGGCGTTGGAGGGGAGTCTAAAATATAAACCAAACTGTTAACTCTGGTGAGTAAGATTACAGGAGACTTCCATTTTCTTTTGTTTTTGTTTTTTTTGAGACAATCTTGCTCTGTTGCCCAAGCTGGAGTGCAGTGGCATGATCAGAGCTCACTGCAACCTCCGCCTCCCTGGTTAAAGTGATTCTCCTGCCTCAGCCTCCTAAGTAGCTAGGATTACAGGTGCCTGCCACCACACCCAGCTAATTCTTGTATTTTTAGTAGACATAGGGTTTCACCATGTTGGCCAGGCTGGTCTCAAACTCCTGACCAAGTGATCTGCCTGATTCAGCCTCCCAATATGCTGAGATTACAGAGACTTCCATTTTCTCCATTACTGTTTTGGTGTTTGATGTTTTAAAAACAAGTGTGAATTACTTTCTAATCAGAAACAAGCATAGAAAGACAGAAAACTGAAAAACTGTGAAGGACAAGAGATTTAGCAATGTGAAAAAAGAATGCACCTACATTTGTATCAAAAGGAATGAATAGCGTTTTGCACATTAACGGCTTTTGGCGAAAGTGCCCTCTGCAGAAGCTTTGGATGTCTCCCATGACAGTGGCCATGCCGTCAGACTTCCTGCTCTTTTGCTGACCTGACTAGAGAAAAGGTGTGATCGGGTAGTTTTAATCTGGGTGGTGTGGAACTGTGTTATCACAGCTGTCGTGGTTAAGCGCTGAGTGTTTGCTGTTTGCAGATGATCTCTACTGCAGGGTTTTAGCCTGAGAAAGGGAGGTGGCTTCCTCCCCGCTGTCCCTCTGCTGGTATTCTGCCCCCAGCTCTCCTGATTTCTCCAGGTCATGTTCACTCCAGGAGACTTCCAGCTATATTCACAACCAAGACTCCTGGTCCTCTCTGATCGCTGCCAGCTCATATTCCAGAGCATCTCAGACTCCATCGGCCCCAAACAAAATTCACCATCACCCCTGGAGACAGTCTTCTCTCCACCGAGTCTACACCCCACACTACCATCTGTGCCAGCATCTGGACATTGTGCCACACCCTGACTAGGGTCTCTAAACCACAATCATTCTCCTGCATGAAGTATTTCTCAGTTCTTTTCCTCTGAGATGGGAAAAGTGATGCATGGTAATATAGCCACTCCTCAGGAGCCACAGCTCGGGGGCCACACTGCCAAGGCTTGAATCCTGCTGTGCCTCAGGTGTATTGTGCCCTCGAGTACATCTCTGACTCCATTCTTGTATCTCCGTTTCCTCATCAGCAAAATGAGGATGGTCATAACTATCTACTACTGTATGTAACTCAAGTATGATTGTGAGGGTCTCCAGAGATCCGTGCAAATTGTTCAGCATTGTGCCAGGCGTGTTGCCAGTGCTCCATACTCGCTTATCTGGTACCTTCTGTGTGCAGGCTGTGTGGGGAGCTGGGGGGTGAGCAAGGCCCTTGCCTCTAGTGGAGCTGACTCCTGCTGGGGGCCAATAATAATCAGATCAAGGGACAGGCAGAGAAAAATTGCCACAGGTCACTGAGTGTTCATAAAGAAGTGGGCAGGAGGACCTTCCTTCCTTACGTAGGGTGGATTGGGAAGGCTCCCGTGGGGTTGTGGGGAAACAGGCCTGAAGGATAAGGACGTCCACGGCAGGTCCACAGGACAGTGGGTGCAGAGGCCCTGAGGCAGGAAGAACACACGGACAAGAGGGAGAGCATGGTGATGAGAAACTGGGAGGGAGGGTGGGCAGGGGACGATTCAGGCAGGCCTGCTGGGTGCTGAGGTCCCTGAGGCTGCTGGAGGTCCTGGCATCATTCTCAGTACCGTAGGGAGGTCACGGGAGGGTTGATCTGACTCCTCAGAAGACCGCACTCCCGGAGGAGTGGAGGACGCATTGCAGGGGTGAGAATGGGGTGGGGAGGACAGAGAGGAGCTGCTGTCGCATTTCAGGCAAGGACCCGTGGTGGCCAGCTGGCTTTTTGTCAGTGGGGACTGGGAGATTTGGTCTGATTCAGGCTGTTTGCGCACAGCGATGCTTGCCAGCAGTCAGGACAGTGGGAGGGAAAGGGCAAGTCAGGGTGTCTGCTAAGTCTCTCTAAAACAATTTTTAAAATTTTATATTTAAAACTGTGAAAAATATATAGAGAACATAAAATGTACCATTTTAACCACTTTTAGGAGTACAGTTCAGTGGCCTTAAGGACATTGATGTTGTTGTGCAGCCATCACCGCCATCCATCCCCACAGCTCTTTTCATCTCCCGCAAATGAAACCCTATCCCCATTAAACACCAACTCCCACCCACTCCTCAGCCCCCGGCATCCTCTGTTCTACCGTCTGTCTCTGGGAATCCGACCTCCAGGTACCGCAGATGAGTGGAATCACATGGCATCCATCCTTTCATGTCTGATTTATTTTACTAAGTCTCTTTGATGGGCTTTGCTTTTTTAAAAAATGTTTTTCATGGGGAAAGTCTGAAATCCCAAGTTTCGTATTGGATGTGTTAGGCTTGGGCTATCCAGTTGAGATGCTGGGCTTTTTTGAACAGTTTGGACATAGCCCAGAAAGCAGGTCTGGGCTGAAGGTGTATGTTTGAGCAGCATCAGCCTGTGGATAACGTTTAGATCCAGACTCACTTCGTGTGGCTTTGAAGGTCCAGTGTGATTCAGGAGAGTGGTCTCAAACTCAGGTGGCCTCAGGAACTACCAGGTGGATCATTTATGTGGAGGAGGGGGACAGCTGCTGCCCCGTGCAATGTCTTGTTGCCCATAAGAATGAGGCTCCACGTGGCCATATCTTCATGTTTTTTATGAGCTAGCAGCCACATGGACAGCAACTTTTAAATGCTGGGAATGAGTCCCCTGATGCAGAGTCTAGACTCCACCTAGGCTAGAAATCGAGGTTTAGAAATGAACAGGATACACGTGGAAGGTGATTGAAGCTGTGGGCACAGAGGTATTTAGCCAGGGAGGGTGGATGAGCAGAGAAGAGGGTCTGAACCCAAGCTCCACGGAATGCCTGCCACCCAAGAACTAGGCAGCGTGTGACGGAGCAACAGAAGCAATTGTGAGACCCCAAGTCATGTGATTATTGTGGGCTCAAGCGAGCGGTCCTGTGTGTATGAACACTTAGTGCTGAGGCTGATGAGAGGGCCGGGGTGCGGGAGGGCTGGGGCCAGCCAGGGCAGGTGCGTGATGAGCTAGCGGGAGCCGGAGCCCCAGCCAGGGGAGGGGATCTTGCAGCCAGCAACCCCGGGGCAGCCACACCAGAGAAGTGGCAAAGGGGCAGGAGAAATGCCCGATTTTTCTCTCATTTCACTTCCGGTTTCCTGCCTTTGGCCAAACACACAGGAAGCCAGTGGGCAAAGTCAGCATCCTGAGCACAGGGCAGGTCAGAGAAGGGTGGAGAATAGAAAGTGGGTCGAAGGAGTAGAGAATAACCAACACATGCCATATAAATGCTAGCTATTTATTATTTCTTTATTCTTTTTCTTCTTTTTTCAATATTTATTTATTTATTTATTTATTTATTTATTTTTTAAGAGACAGGGTCTCACCCTGTCACCCATGCTGGAGTGCAGTGACGTGATCATAGCTCACTGCAACCTCGAATTCCTGGGCTCAAGTGATCCTCCCACCTCAGCCTCTCAAGTAGCTGGGACAATAGGCATGTGCCACCATGCCTGGCTAATTTTTAAAAAAAAATTTAGTAGAGGCGGGGGTGGAGGGTCTCACTATGTTGCCCAGGCTGGTCTCAAGCAATCCTTGCCTCAGCCTCCCAAAGTGTTGGGATTACAGGCATGAGCCACTGTGCCTGGCCATCTTATTATTTCTGATAAAAACTGTTGCTTGAGGAGCACGACTGGTTGTGGATCTGCAGGATGAAGTGAGGAGGCCCTGCAAGTCAGGAGCCGGCTGCAATCATTCCTACTCAGGTTTGCGGAGCCTGCCCTTTGCTCCCTGCAAGCCCAGCTCACTACTGCAGTTTCTCTCCAGGAGTGCCTGTCATCCCTCTTCTGAAGGGACATTTGCTCTCCCTGTTCACCTCCTGTGTTGACTCTGCTTCATAAACCACATTGGCCTCAGTTCCATGCCTCCCTCCTCCCTCCCTCTCTGATCCAAGATTCTTCTTTGCTAACTCGCTCTGTGTCTTGGGCCTCATTAGGGTCGGTTTCATTTGCTCCTTCCTGCTGTGGAGCTTCCTCACTCCCAGCATCTTTAACTACATGTATTTGCATCTTCTGTTTTTGTTTTTTTCAGACTGGGAGACTAGACCTGAAATGAAAGAGTTGGATCCAAAGAATGACATTTCGGAAGACAAGCTCTCCGTTGTTGGGGTGGCCACGGGGGGACCCACGAGGAATGGTGCCAGGGGTCCTGGCTCAGAAGGAGTGTGGGAACCAGGCAGCTGGCCAGAGAGGCCGCGGGGAGATGCAGGTGCAGAGTGGGAGCCATTGGGAATTCCCCAGGGGAACAAACTCTTAGGGGGCTCAGTACCCGCATGTCATGAACTGAAGGCATTTGCCAACCAAAGCTGTGTCCTGGTCCCACCACGGCTGGACGACCCCACAGAAAAGGGGGCCTGTCCACCCATAAGGCGTGGCAAGAACTTCTCCAGCACTTCAGACCTCAGTAAGCCCCCCATGCCCTGCGAGGAGAAGAAAACCTACGACTGCAGCGAGTGTGGCAAGGCCTTTAGCCGAAGCTCGTCCCTGATAAAGCACCAAAGGATCCACACGGGAGAAAAGCCGTTTGAGTGTGACACCTGTGGGAAGCACTTCATCGAGCGCTCGTCCCTCACCATCCACCAGCGGGTGCACACGGGCGAGAAGCCCTATGCCTGCGGGGACTGCGGCAAGGCCTTCAGCCAGCGCATGAACCTCACTGTGCACCAGCGCACGCACACGGGCGAGAAGCCGTATGTGTGCGACGTGTGTGGCAAGGCCTTCCGGAAGACCTCCTCTCTCACCCAGCACGAGCGCATCCACACGGGGGAGAAGCCCTACGCGTGCGGGGACTGCGGCAAGGCCTTCAGCCAGAACATGCACCTCATCGTGCACCAGCGCACGCACACCGGGGAGAAGCCGTACGTGTGCCCCGAGTGCGGGCGAGCCTTCAGCCAGAACATGCACCTGACCGAGCACCAGCGCACGCACACCGGGGAGAAGCCGTACGCCTGCAAGGAGTGCGGCAAGGCCTTCAACAAGAGCTCCTCGCTCACCCTGCACCAGAGGAACCACACCGGCGAGAAGCCCTACGTGTGCGGCGAGTGCGGCAAGGCCTTCAGCCAGAGCTCCTACCTCATCCAGCACCAGCGCTTCCACATCGGCGTGAAGCCGTTCGAGTGCAGCGAGTGCGGCAAGGCCTTCAGCAAGAACTCCTCGCTCACGCAGCACCAGCGCATCCACACCGGCGAGAAGCCCTACGAGTGCTACATCTGCAAGAAGCACTTCACGGGGCGCTCGTCCCTCATCGTGCACCAGATCGTGCACACCGGGGAGAAGCCCTACGTGTGCGGCGAGTGCGGCAAGGCCTTCAGCCAGAGCGCCTACCTCATCGAGCACCAGCGGATCCACACCGGCGAGAAGCCGTACAGGTGCGGCCAGTGCGGGAAGTCCTTCATCAAGAACTCCTCCCTCACTGTGCACCAGCGGATCCACACGGGCGAGAAGCCCTACCGATGCGGCGAGTGCGGGAAGACCTTCAGCCGCAACACGAACCTGACGCGCCACCTGCGGATTCACACCTGAGCGCCCCTGCGCAGGGCTCTCACTGGCGGTGCCCAGGACGGACACCAGATGGCTGCGCGCTTTGTCAGCAGTGCTGTGAGAAGTTCTCCCCTGGGGTGGGGACTCGGGGTCAGGGGAGCTCAGGAATGTGGGGTTGTGGAGGGGCTGGCTGATCACACATGCCCCCTCCTTACTGAGCCTCAGAAAGCAAGCCCCTCGGTGTCTGACGTATCTGGGGACACTTCAAGGTTCACTGTAGCTGAGCCATGGCCGCTGGTAACAGACATCAGGGTTCCAGACTAGCCCTCTTGAGTAACTGTCCTACGAGCTGGGACAGGTCACGCCTGCCTCCACATCTGTTTCTTCAGCGGGAAAGTGGAGCTGGTGGAGGGGAGGGAGGAGACATCTCCCTCTTTGTCAGATACATCCTGGAGTCCAGATGCAGCTTGTCACCATCTGCATTTTCTCGGTGGGTTGGGAGCGTGAGGGCCTTCCTATCCCTCCACCCACCGTTTCCCTGCAGTGCGCGCTGGCAGCCACCAAGCTAGGAAGTGGCAGGAGTTTGCCGGTTGTTTGTGAGGGGAAAAAATTTTTTTTCAGAGTTAGCAAATAACAGTAACTACTGCTTTGAATGCCAAAGTTTCTTAGAGTGGTCTGTTACGTTTTTTAAAAATAAAACTTTTAATTAAGGGAGACTATGTTATTTTAAACAGTCTTCTGTTTTGGCCAGTTGTCTGGTCAAAGTCGGCTTCAGTGATTGTGGGAGGGGCAAGAGGGAAAAGAAACAGCAGCAGGTTTGATATTCAGAAAGAAATATGCATGGATTCAATAAGTATATACATCTGAGCACAGATTATTTTTATAGTGATTTTTGCAGCTAAATGTGAAGGCAACTGTCTTAAGTCCCTTCCTGCTGCTGTAACAAAAGACCTTAGACTGGGTAATTTATAAACAATAGAAATTTGTCACTCATGGTTCTGGATGCTGGGAAGTCCAAGATCAAGGCTCTGGCAGATTTGGTGTCTGATGGGGTATGTTCTTCATAGGTAGTGCTTGTGTCTTGATGTGTGTCTTCACGTGGTTGTAAACGGCAGACTTCCTCAGGCCCCTTATAAGGGTACTAATCCCAGTCACAAGGGCCCTGACCTCATGACCTCCCAAAGGTCCTCCCTCTTCATACTGTTACATTGGGGATCAAGTTTCCAATATGTGAATACAGGGAAGCACCAACAGACCATATCAGTAACTTCGAGTGAGTTTCCTAAGGCCGACTGAAGCTCTGTTTACACATGAGTGTTCCCCAAAGTGCACTTTCTCTGGGGCCTTTTAGGCCATACTTTTTATTTTGTAATTTGATACTACTGGTTGCTAATGTTCTGGCATTTCCAGTTGTTCCACACTCCCTGACACTGGTGTACACAAATAAATAATACAGAAAAAAAATTATATCAGCAAGCACATTCTGCAAATAAGAAAAACAGCCACTCGGGCACGTATAAACAAGGTGGACCGTTTTTCAAATTCTGGCAGTCAAGTGGGCCTCAGGGTGGGTTTGATTCAGGCTCTCATCATTGGAGCCATAGCTGTGGTTCTCTGTGATGCTCTGGCTCTCCCTTCGTACTTCTTAACATCATCCTCGGGCTGGCTTCCCACGTGGGATTGTGGTGGTTTCCAGCAGCGAGTCTTGATCAGACATTGCTTTAGTTGCATCTGTTGTGGGAATAAATGAGAATATGTATGCACTGCAGAGAATGGAGTGTTAAAACAGTCAACAAATGTTAGCTAATATGTACACAAGATTTTACTACTCTTTAGCGGCAAAATGGAGGGGAAGACCTTCTAAGGCCCTTTGGAGAGATGAAATGGCTCATTTAACCCTCACAAGATCCTTGAGGTAGGGATTCATGTGCATGTCGTATAGATAAGGAATCTGAGGTTCAGTGAGGCAAGGTAAGCTTCCTGAGGGCACACAGCATGGAAGTGGAGGGGACAGGGTGTGAGCTGGGGTCCACCTGGGCTCCGAGGTCCGTGCTCCTTGCCTACACTGGACTACTTCTAGAGATGGACATATTGAATTCCTCAGGACTTGACTCCTGGCCTTGGTTTCCTGGACTCCCCAGTGTGTGAAGCAGAGACGGGATCGAGGCTGCACCACCACCATCCCCCTCTCCCATCCAGAGAACCAGCCAGGCCACCTCTCAGGTCCCTCCTGTTTCTTTTCTCTGCAACCCAAGCTGATGTGGAGGGCATTGAGGCTCCTCTGGGGGGATGCTGTGGTACCAGGTGGGTCTCACATCCCTGGTCTCCCGCCTCCTGGGCAAGCTCCCCACTCAGGGCTCCACGTTTCCCCAAGAGGAACCCTGAGGCGGCTGGAATAATGGCCACATTGACGGAGTCACTTGTCCAACTCTGAGGGGGCGCTTTCATCACCTCCACTCTACAGATGGGGAAACAGGCTCGCAGAGGTTCAGGCACCTGCCCAAGGTCACACAGCTGCTGGATTCAAACCCATTCTGACTCCAGAAGCTGGACTGCAGTCCACGGCACCACTCTACCCCCCAGTTCCTCAGTCAGGTACTTACTGAAGCCAAATTAAATTTACCCCCCTGAAAATGTGGGTTTGGCAAGGATCAAGCAGGTCAGGAACCTGCTTTTTAACAAGTCTTCTATCCCATACATCTGTCCAAGGCACTATTTGGGGTTATGTGCTGGCCTTCGAGTTCACCCTCACTGGGCCCTGTGTCCCTGTGTCCCCAGGCCTGACCCAAGCCTGGCCTTGAGGTAGAGGTCATGGGTGCTGGGTGGGGTCTGAATGACCCCTTTATCACTTGGAGTAAATGCCAAACTCCTCACAAACCCCTGTGTGACGCAGCCTCTCCCAGCTCCTGTCCCGCTCCCCCTGCTCACTCTGCTTCAGCCACACTGTGCTTTCGTTCAGTCCCAGCGCTGGCCCAGCCCACTCCCACCGCAGGGGCCTCTCCCTTCCTGGCCCGGCACCCACGCTGAGCTTCCTCAGGTCCCTGATGCTCAAGTTTCACGTGTCGGCCTGGCTGGGCTCCAGTGCCCAGCAGGCCCATCGCAGTGAGTCCCGGTGGTGCTGAGAAGACACTTTATAGATGTGGATGCCACCCATGTCAGCTGGGCCTCATCTAATCAGTTGAAGGCCTTAAGAGCAAAACCAGTTTCTTGGAGAGTAAGAAACTCTGCCTCAGGATTACAGTGCCAACTCCGGCCTGAGTTTCCAGCCTACCAGCCTACCTTATGGATTTGGGACTTGCCAGCTCCCACAGTAGCATGAGCCGGTTATTTAAATTAAATCTATTTATATATAAAAGTATACATATGCCATATGTATAACAAGAAATATGAGGTATATAAAAGGATATGTATAAGATATATATAGGGTAGGGCATGGTGACCCACACCTGTAATCCCAGCACTTTGGGAGGCCAAGGTGGGAGGATTACTTGAGACCAGGAGTTTGAGACCAGCCTAGGCAACATAGCAAGACCTCATCTTTACAAAACGTTAGAAAAATTAGCCAGGTGTGGTGGCGTGTGCCTGTGGTCCCAGCTACTCAAGAGACGGAGGTGGGAGGATTGCCCGAGTCCAGGAATTAGAGGTTGCAGTGAGGTATGATCATGCCATTGCACTCCAGCCTGGGTGACAAGGGAAGACTCTCTCTCTCTTAAAAAAAAGAAAAAAAAAGGTCAGTCAGTCAAGGTGGCTCATGCCTGTAATTCCAGCACTTTGGTAGGCCGAGGCAGACAGATCACCTGAGGTCAGGAGTTTGAGACCAGCGTGGCCAACATGGTGAAACCCCATCTCTACTAAAAATACAAAATTAGCCGGGCATGGTGGCAGGTGCCTGTAATCTCAGCTGCTTGGGAGACTGAGACAGGAGAATCACTTGAACCCAGGAGACGGAGGTTGCAGTGAGCTGAGATCATGCCACTGCACTCCAGCCTGGCCGATGGAGTGAGACTCTGTCTCAAAAAAAAAAAATCTATATGAGATATATAATGTATATATAATAAATGCATAATATATATAATACCATATATATGATATATCTATATGGGATATATATGATCTAAATAAAGCAATCTATATGATAGGACATATATAAATATATTAAGTTGTATCACTACTGCCTCTCTGGAGAACCCTAACTGATAACGAGGCCCTCCCTGATCACCCTTCTTCCCCTGCTTCGTATTCCCCATCACACGCACTGCAGTCTGTATTGATACTTGTTTTCTTTCTTTACCATCCATCTCCATCACGGGCATTCAGGTAGAGATCTGGATGTTGCTGGTTCTGCTCACTGTTGTTTTCCCCAGCACTTGGCACGGCACAGTCACAGGCACATAGTAGGTGCTCAGTAAATGTCCATTGAATGAAAGAGTTAATGGTAGGTGCTCAATAAATGCTTCCTGGCTGAATCACGAATAAGCAAGTGAGTTTTCTGAGGCAGCAGCCCATTCCACCCTGGACCTAACATAGTCCCTGGAGACCTGGATCTGACTTGGATTCCTCAGCCTTTTGTCCACTGCCCCTGTCTGATTTAAAATGTAGGTTTTATTCTTATTCTGAGAAGGTGAGGCCCATAGGTCAGGAGACACCAGGGATTGAAAAGAGAGTTGCTACAGTTCCTGAGAGGCGAGGGCAGTGCCAGGCCACACAGGGAAGCCCAGGGCAGGTCAGGAGGTGGAGGGGCTGGGGGAAGACGGGGGCAGGAGCTTCTCTGTCGCTTCCACAGCAAGGAGCAGGATTGGCTTCTCTGAGTAATTTAGCGGTTCTGGGGCACAAGGGCTGCCCTTGTTGTCTGGTTCTCAGCCCTGGATGAGGGCAGGTGCACAGAGCCCCTGAGTGTGGGAGCCCAGTTGGGGAGGTGCTGGGTGTGGGCTCTGGGTTGGGTGGTTTGCTTGTGAAAGGCACGCTCTCAAGGGGATTCTTTGCTGTCTCTAGGAATCACCCGGATCTGGGAGTGACAGTCCCTCCAAGGTCGGCAAGGCTTCAAAATGTCAAAGCATCAGAAAATAAAAGGCATGGTTCATACAATCTTTGCTCTAGCCAGAGATAATCCCCTGCATTTGGCCTTAGCATGGGCAGCCGGAGAAGGCTCTGGGCCCAGGTCTTGGCTGAGGGGCAGCCTCAGGAGACCCAGGCTGCAGAGGGAAGGCCCTTCTGCTCCTCCCTGCCTGGACACCATGTTATTGTAGGAATCCCAGTCAGTACCCGGGAACCCAGTGTGCCTGCCCCAGAGCATGATGAAGGGGCCTCCTGGGTGGACTGATGCCCCTGGCAGCCGCAGATTCCTGGCCTGAGAATGGTCCAACTGAGAGGCTGGGCCTCAGCTCACAGCCTCAGATATGGGGGAGAGGAGGAAGGTCTTCCTGCAGAATCCCAGCGTGGTGGCAGTTTCCAAATTACATGAGATGAGCTAGGGATCCTCTCCAAGATCACAGACTTTTCTGTGACCCCTGACAGGCCAGGCATAGGGCCATGAACATGAGTGATTTGAGTCAAGCAGGTGCACTATCCAACACACACCTTACAGCCCTAATAATATTTTATTATACATACTATTATTTATTAATAGAAAGTTTATGTTTGTAATAGAGTCTTAAATATTTATATAAAAGAGCTATACACATTAACAGGGCTTACATCATTAATATAAGGTAATACTATTCTCACTTTCAATTGAGGAAACAGGCTCAGAACACTAATAATTAGTTCGAGATCATGGAGCTGAAAAGCCAGACTTTATATGCAATGTTTCTGATTTCTAAATGGCAAAAATTTACATATTTATTAAGAAACGCTATTTTGGGTCAGGCGTGGTGATGTGTGCCTGTCCTCCCAGCCACTCTGGAGGCCAAGGTGGGAGGATTACTTGAGGCCAGAAGTTGGAGGCTGCAGTGAGCCATGATTGTACCACTGCACTCCAGTCGGGACAGGAGAGTGAAAGACTGTCTCAAAACAAACAAAAAATATATGCTCTTTGGGCCTGGACTGGACAGGCCACACAAAATACCCCTGGGGAAGAAGGAGATTTGACTCCTGGCTTGCAGCCTGTGTAGGGCCACCAAGTGATCAGGTGGGGTCTGGGGTCAGGGAATCCTGGGCCCAGCTGCTAGTTCCATCACTTACAAGCTGGTGCTTGCTGAGCTCACTTGGTACCTGGGGATGGTCCTAGCATCTTATGCACGGGTTAGGCTCCGGGTGAGGTTGCAGATCTTGTGCTGGTTGGCATGGACTGGATGCATCAACAAGCCCCAGAGACCAGGAGATATCCCACGCTGGAAAGTATTCCCCATGCATCAAGTCTGATTCTGCTGCTCTCCCTCAGCAGGAGGATCTACTCCATGGGGTGACTCAGGGATCCAAGCTCCCTCCACCGTAATTTCTCAAGTAGACATCTAGGCAGCAGACAGGGGAGGGCAAAGCCATTTCTGGACACATAGCTCTCCTCTCCTTCCACTGGTGAGCAGTGTTCCTTGCACCCTCCTGCACACAAAGGGTCATGGGAAGTGCAGTCTCTGGTAGGGGGTCAGCCAATTCCCAGGACCAACTCCACACCCTGGAAGAAAGGTGCAATGGTCTGAATTTGTGTGTCTCCCCAAAATTTACATGTTGAAACCCTAACCCCCAAGGTGATGGTATTAGGAGATAGGGCCTTTGGGAGGTGATGAGGTCATGAGGGTGGGGCCTCATCAATAGGATTAGTGCCCTTATGAAAGGGACCCCAGAGAGCTCCCTCACTCCTTCCTCCATGTGTGGGCACAGCAAGAGGGCTCCCTCTATGAACTGGGAATGGGCCTTCACCACGCACTGAGTCTGCTGGCACCTTGACCTTAGCCTTACCAGGCTCCAGAACTGTGAGCAATGAATGTCTGTTGTGTATAAGCCACCCAGTCTGTGATATTGTTACAGCAGCCCAAAAAGAAAACAAGAGTTTGAGCGGAGGCTGGCCCTCCTGCTACCCAAAGCCCAGGGTGGTACCAGCACATGTAGACATCAGGTACAGGTATAAAAGGTTAAATTCCCAGTGTTTGGGGGGGCATTTCTGAGCCATGACAGTAACAGAATAAATTGCCACCCCTGCCTGGTCCCAGCGATGCTCACCCCTTGCTGGGATGATTGCAGAGGTCTCCCCGCCTCACTCTTGCTCCATCCTCCCTGCCCCGAGCCTGTTTGCCACGCAGAAGCCCTTCACGTCCCTCCTCTGACCATAACCCTCCATGGCCAAATTATATTCAAAGACATACAGACTGTGTTGGAATAAATTATATTGAAAGACATACAGACTGTGCCTATTTGAACCAGATGAAGTTCTAAGGGCTGGAGAAACAGCTATGAACAAGACTTACAAAACCCCTGCCCTTGTGGGGTTGATGTTCTTCTGGGAAGTGACAATTTTTTTTAAAGCTGTGGAGAAAAAAATCTCAGAAAGAGGAGGGTACTATGCAGAGGGTCAGGGCAGGTTCCAGATTTAAGAAGGTGGAGTGGGGAGACCCGCTGAGGAGGAGACAGGAAAGCAGAAACTCAGAGGCAGGACAAGGCGGGTGAGGATGTGGGGGAAAGTGTTTCAGGAAGAAGGAACAGCCAGGGCAGAGGCCTGGGGTTTTGCCCACGCCTGAGGCAGAGTGACAAGAGGACAGAGAACAGATGGGGGCTGGATCAGGAGGGGCGCTGGCTGGCGGGGTGAAGACTGCAGCTTGATGGGTGAGGTAGGAGTCATGGAGGGTTATGGGCAGAGGAGGGACGTGATGGGCTTCTGTGTGGAGAACAGGCTGGGGGCAGGGAGAATGGAGCAGGGGTGAAGCGGGGAGACCCCTGCAATTGTCCCAGTGAGGGGTGAGCGTGGCTGGGACCAGGCAGGGGTGGTGAGAACGTGATGGATTCTGGGTAGGTTTTGAAGGTAAATCCGTGATACAATGGACTTTGGGGACTTGGGGGTAAGCGTGGGATGGGGAGGCGAGGTTTAGATAAAAGACAACATACATGGTGCAGTGTGATGGGTGCACCAGAATCTCACAAATCACCACTAAAGAACTTATTCGTGTAACCAAATTCCACCTGTACCCCAATAACTTATGGAAAAATAAAATAATAATAATAAAAAGAAAGTTAAGCCAACAGGATTTATGATCCAACACAGCATCCAACTCCACTGTATAAATCTTGGGTCTCCAATAGGAAAGCACAGCTCCGAAGGGGTCTGGGCTGGTGAGTGTTGCAGGCTGAATTGTGCCCCCCACCAAATTGATGTCCTAACCCCAGTACTTCCCAATACGGTGACTGTATTGGGAGATGGGGCCTTTAACCAGGTGGTCAAGGTCAAATGAGGTCACAAGAGCCAGCCCTAATCCAATCTGCTGGTGTAATTACAAGGAGATTAGGACTCAGACATGTACAGAGGGTCGACCATCCACAAGCCAAGGAGGGAGGCCTCCGGGAAACCAACCCTGCCAACAAATGATGGTGTGTCCCTTCGGAGGCTAAACCCCAAGAGGCCTCTGTGCTCTCTCTTCCTCTCAGGTCCCTGCTCAGCCATGTGCACTGGCTTGAGCTAGCTTGCTGGAGGTTGACAGGCCCATGGGGGAAGTCATCCTGGTCAAAGGTATTCTAGGCCAGCCAGCACAACCCCCAGCCCACAGTCCAAGCTGTGGACAGATACAGGAGCAAGTCCAGCCAAGATCAGCCAAATTCAGATCAGCAGAACTGTCTAGCTGGTTCATAACTTCATGAACTATAATAAATAATGGTTGTTTCTGTTTTAAGCTTCTAAATGTTGCCGTGGTTGGTTATACAGCAATAACTAACTGATAGACCTTCCCAGAGCAATGTCTTTATTGGTACTCCCACCACCAATGTATAAGAACACTTATCTCAGTTACTCCCTGACCCATCCTGAGGAATAACTGCAAACTTCTGATTTTTTAGATCTTCAAGGGTCCAGAGTGGGTGTGTAGAGACTGCTTATTGTTCCCCAACATCTAGTCTCTCCTTCTTCCATAGTACTAGAACCCTTACATTTTAGCTGCATTTCCCAGTCTCCCTTGCAGCTAGGTGTGGCCATGTGACTAGGTTCCAACCAATGAGGTATAAGTAGCAACATCATATTGCCACTTCCAGGAGATGGACTACTGCATTCAGATTCTGGTTTTGCCACTTCTCTGTTGAGGAACTTTGGAAAGGTGACTTAGTTTCTCTGGTGCATCAGTTTCCTCATCTGTAGAGTGGGGATAACGATAGTATCTGCCTTATAGTGTTGTCAAGAAGTGAAGTAACACAATGATGCATTTAGAACATGCTTATGGCTGAATGTGGTAGCTAACAGCCAGATGTGGTGGCTAACGCTTGCAATCCGAGCACTTTGGGAGGCCAAGGTGGGCAGATCACTTGAGGTCAGGAGCTTGAGACCAGCCTGGGCAACATGGTGAAACCCTGTTTCTACTAAAAATACAAAAATTAGCTGGGTGTGCTGGTGCACACCTGTAGTTCCTGCTGCTCAGGAGGCTGAGGCATGAGAATCACTTGAACCCAGAAGATAAAGGTTGCAGTGAGCCGATATTGTGCCACTGCAATCCAGCCTAAGCAGCAGAGTGAGACTCTGTCTCAAAAAAAAAAAAAAAAAAAAAAGAACAGTACTTACACATGGGAAGTTTTGTTATGTGTTGTTATCATTATCAGTATAATAATACTTTCATTTTATTTTTTGAGAATGGGTCTTGCTGTATCCCACGGCTGGAGTGCAATGGCGTGATCATGGCTCACTGCAGCCTCAACCTTCTGGGCTCAAGTGATCCTCCCACCTCAGCCTCCTCAGTAGGTGGGACTACAGGTGTGTGCCACCACATCTGGCTATTTTTTTTTAGAGTTTTTTGTAGAGATGGGATCTCTCTATGTTTCTGAGGCTGGTCTCAAACTCCTGGGCTCAAGCAATCCTCCCACCTCAGCCTCCCAAAGCATTGGGGTAACAGGTGTTAGCCACCACACCCAGCCAATAATACTTTTATTATCAGCTCCTAAGGTTGATGTAAGGTTTAAATATGACCAAGCTCCATGTCTATTATCAGAACAAGTTTCCCTGATGCTTATTTGTCTACCAAGACCAGGAAGAAATATTAGGAATTATATCCATCCATCTACTCCCTCCTCCCCAGCACCACCCCATGAGGCTCAATAGATTTTCCATTTCCTTTGTGATACGTACTCATTTGCCCAATAAATCTTTTTCAAGGCATGAAAATTCATAGGGGGATCTTTTTGGCCCAAATTTCTTGTAAGAGATGCCTACAGGGAGGTAAATGTTCATTTATAGCTTATCACCTGTTTTACAGAGAGGTTGAGAGGTGGAAAGAAATGGAGGGAAGGAAGAGGTAGGTGTGAAGTTGGCATTTTTCATTGTTGATCCAATGTAGCACAGAGACGTTGGTGTGAGCAGATGCATGTGGAAAGGAGGAGGAGAAATTTGGGTCAGGAAGGAACCTGAGCTATTTTTTTCTCTCAGTGGTGGGTGAGTAGCTGTTTTAAGGAAAAAGAAAGTGGAAAAAAGGAAATAAGAGAGTGAACGCCTAATATATAAATACTCAGAACTTCTGCACCCTCTGATAAGTAGGAACCCCAAGAAACAAGAAGCCTTGGGGGTGAATGGGGTGTCGTGCCTTCAATAAACATCTGAGCACCTATTCTGTGCCAGGCACTGTTGCAGGGTCTGGGAACCAAGCAATGAACAAACCAAAGTCTTTTACCATATGGAACCACCACTCCTAATTTCTGGGCATGATCAGAGAATGGGATGAAATGGAGAGTGAAGGGGAGGCTGCCTCAACTTCAGTGGTCAGAGAGGGCCACTCTAAGAAGGTAACATTTGAGCAGAGACCCACTTGGCAAAGAGAAGACAGTTACATAGGTATCTAAGGAAGGCATTCTCCTTTCATCCAAGTGTTCACTGATGCTTTGCTTAGAAGAATTGACAACACCCAAGAGTCCATCCTTAGAAGACTGGCTAAATGTATCAGGATTCAACTGGGTGAGAAATGAGTTGAATATTTGAATATGGTAGGAGTTCTGAATTACAGAATTAAATGAAAACAAACAGAACAATCGATGACAGCATATATGTGTACTCTCATTTGTGTTTTCTTTAAGTGAGGGGGCTTCAGGGGCTTTCACTCAGCAGCTATTTACCTACTTTCACAGAAACATTTCAATAAGCAACCTATATAGAAGTAGTAGTGCTCTGCTAATTATCAGTTGTGTATATAAAGTGTATCAGTCAGTTTTGCTGTGTAACAAACCACTCCAAAACTTAGTGACTTAAAATAACAAGCATTATTAGCTCATGAATGTGGCCACAGGGGCTAAGTTAAACTGGATAGTTCTGGCCTCAGCTGACCTCATGTGTTCAACTGTGGTCAGCTGTGGGCTGCCTGGTCCAGAATAACCTTGTCCAAGATGACTCGCCTCTCCTCCTTGGGCATCTCATCCTCCAGCAAGCCAGCTCAAGCCAGTGCACATGACTGAGCAGGGATTTGAGAGGAAAAGGAGCATAGAATTCTTTTGAGGTGTGTGTGTGTATGCATTGATCCTCAGCCTCACTTTTCCTATACATAGAATGAACCTGGTTATTATTACTCATTCCATAATAACAATGCCAGATGCCTATCAGCCACAAACTATGAGATATGCACTGTTGTTATTGGATAAGTTGTGATAAGTAAATTTTTTTTTTTTTTGAGACAGAGTTTTGCTGTTGATGCCCAGGCTGGAGTGCAATGGCACAATCTTGGCTCACTGCAACCTCTGTCTCCCGGGTTCAAGCAATTCTCCTGCCTCAGCCTCCCAAGTAGCTGGAATTACAGGCACCCACCACCACGCCAGCTTTTTTGTGTGTGTGTGTTTAGTAGAGACGGGGTTTTGCCATGTTGGCCAGGCTGCTCTCGAACTTCTGACCTTGGCTGATCCGCCCACCTCGGCCTCCCAAAGTGTTGGGATTACAGGCTTGAGCCACCGCGCCCGGCCAGTAAATAATATTTTATTGATGCTGAGTTGTTAGTTATTTACATTTTAATATTTCTCACATTGAAATATGTCTTACAATTGTTCATATCTTTGGCTTTTCTTTTTTTTTCTTTACAAAGTTCTTAACTTCTTTATTTTATAAGCAATACATCTGAAAGGAAAATCATCACATTCATGGCATATCATAGTCAGGAAGAAAAATTAGGTTGCATCCTGAGGTTGACCAAACATACCAGATTCACCCTGTTAAGTCCTGGTCCCCAAATAAAACATTGAGCACTTCCTGTAAGCCGGACTCCTTAGCAAAAAAAAAAAAAAAAAAAAAAAAAAAAATATATATATATATATATATATATATATAAAATGATTACCACATCCAGAAAGTTTGTGAACTCTCTTCAAATCTCAGCATGGCAAAACTCAGTTATATATATATATAAATATTATATATAAAAATATAATATATAATAAAATATAATATATTATATATAATATATAATATATATTATATAATATATAATATAAATAATATATAATATAATATATAATATAAATAATATACAATATATAATATAAATATAAATATCTATCTATCTATCTATCTGAGTTTTGCCATGCTGAGATTTGAAGAGAGTTCACAAACTTTCTGGATGTGGTAATCATTTAATATTATTACCGCTTTTTTTTTTATCATGAAAGAACAAATGTAATGTTGGTAAGCCTGGTAATCTTGTGATTTTTTTTTCTTTTAAATACCTTTTGTGTTTTTAACTTGAGAAGACTTTATAGACATATCTATGTGCCCACAGAAAATATCGACATTGTTTTATGTGTTGTTGGGTTTTCACGTCATTCATGTCAGACTGCATCTGTAGATTTGCAACTTGCTTCCCCCATCCTCCCATGAAATGATGTGTCTTGGAGACCTTTTCATATCCATCCACGATGATCTATTTTGTTCTGTAAAATGAGTATAATAACAACACTCAACCAACATGATCTTGATGAGGACACATTAAGCTCTCAATAAATGTTACTTGATTTATAATGATTCTGTCTTTGGAATCATTTTTCTAGCTAGACTGCAGAAAAGCCCTTTGGGCTGGAAGTGGCTAGGAGAACCTGTTTCTCTAAGCAGACTTGACAGCTCGCTGCCCTTGTATGATTTACCCCATACACCCCTAAGTGATTGTATCCTTCTAGGTTTTAAATAACAAGGTGAGTTTTCCCATTTCAATCATACTTCTTCCCCTTGCCATCCCACCTTAAATAAATGGAAAATTTTTTAGTAGTAGTGAAACAAGAAGGTCTTTGGGGACATATCGCTCTGGGTTTAATCCTGGATATGCCATTTCCAAGCTGACCTGCCCCAGGGGGTCCGAGGCTCCCAAATGATCACAGTTTGGAGATGGCCACGTACACTAGATACATCCACACAATGTGATTAATTCCCTGCAGTTGCCAAAAAGCATGAAATAGATTCCTCTCCTTGTGGGATGGTCCCTACTGATAGGATTCCCTGCTTGGTGCCACAGAACCCTGCCTTATGGGCCACAGCAGATGTACCAGAGGATAGAACAACAGGTCACTGGCCCATGAAGTGGTCTTATGGCAAAGTCTTACTCAACAGGGGTCTGTGATCTTGGATGTCTCAACCTGGCAGATCATAGACTTCATCCTGCCAACTGATGAGCACAGTTCAGGTCACGTCACTCATTTTCCTTGTAATTTAATGAATTACCATCATTAAAACATTGAGATAGTTTACATTTACAAACACTGTCTTTCATTCATTCGACTGTTTCAAAACAACATTCATGGGCCATCTGGTATGTGCCAAGACACGTTCCAGGTTCTGGAGGCTCAGAGGTAAATTAGAAACACACAGCCCCTACCATCATGGGTCTGTACCATTTTAGAAACAAGGCAGACAGTAAGCAAAAAGAAATATTCATAAAGTAATGAGCTCCAGCTTATTTTGAGAAATTGAAATATCAAAACTCACTGGGCCAGCAACTCCATTAGAGGACATAACAGAAAGATAGTGAAGAGCCATATCACAGTGGTTCTAGGTAAACAAAGAGCTCAAAGTCAGAGCCTCAAAGCTCTCTGGCCCTTGAAGAGTTGTGAATATCATCCTATTAGGCATACAGAATATGCTTCAGGCATACTGGGTGTCACCTGCAATGTCCAGCACATAGTGAGTGCTTTATGAATGTCTGTCTCTTGAGTGATTGTGGAAGCTGTGCCTTTTCTGGTGACCAGATCATTGGGAAGAACACTTATTCATCCATTCAACAATTCCAGAGAGGTTTGATTTTGTGAAGGACTCACTCTTGCAGAGGGTGTACAATTCAAAACCCACCTAATTCAAGACTAACCCTGACAAAAAGATGGTGGGTGTGTCTATTCACCAGCCAAAGCAACACTAAAATAACAGTCACAGTTTACAATGTATGTGATTGGTTGTATTTGGAAGCATGAGAAATTGTAGCCATGCTGCATTTCTGTAAATCTACAATAACATCCCTCTTGTGACCCCAGCTTGCAACATAAAAAATAGGGCTTTGCCGGCTGGGCGCGGTGGCTTACGCGTGTAATCCCAGCACTTTGGGAGGCCGAGACGGGCGCATCACGAGGTCAGGAGATCGAGAACATCCTGGCTAAGACGGTGAAAACCCGTCTTTACTAAAAATACAAAAAAAAAAAGAAAAAAATAATTAGCCGGGCGTGGTGGCGGGTGCCAGTAGTCCCAGCTACTCGGGAGGCCGAGGAAGGAGAATGGCGTGAACCCGCGAGGCGGAGCTTGCAGTGAGCCGAGATCGCGCCACTGCACTCCAGTCTGGGCGACTGAGCGAGACTCCATCTCAAAAAAAAAAAAAAAAAAAAAAATAGGGCTTTGCCAATAACTCGCATATACTTATATAGCCCTCTCCTCCCCACTCCACGGCTTCTCCCAACCCAGAATAACCAACAGCCTGAATCCGGGGCATACCTTTCTCTGAATTTCCTTTCTGTACTTTCCCCCTCTTCAGAGCTTTTTGGGAAACTTCATGTTAATAATTTCAATCCGGTTCAGCCAGGCCCTGCTGTCCTAGGAACAAAAGCTGTCACTTAAAAATGACTTTGCAGTTGTTGCCCTCATCTGCTTTCATCCCATGATCTCTACAGCCCAGAGATCTTTGTTTCCAGGAAACAGCAGGGCTTTCCCCAGGCGGATGGGTTCTTTGAAGGAGGGGGAAAAAAAAAGTCTTCTCCAGCTATTCTGTGTAGAGCGTCAGCACCACCGAACGCTAATGCTTGAATGGTTTAGAACTGCGGACAGCTCATGCCAGACAGATTCAGCACCACGGACAGCCCCCAAGGCAGCTCGTGATGTGAATGGTTCAGCACCGCAGACAGCTCAAGCCTCGCCGGGCAGCCTTGCTGGAAGTGGTTCAGCTAGCCCTGCTAATATCCATCAGAACCCCGGGCGGCTCAGGCCAGAATGGTTCAGCACCACAGGCAGCCCCCCAGCCTCGCAGGACAGTTCCCCCCAGCCTCGCAGGGTAGCCTGTGCTGGGACTATTCCGGTATCACGAAGAGCCCTGCTGGACTGGTTCTGCAACATGGATAGGAACAAGTGTCATTTCGCCATCACCTGTGCTAGATGTAGACGCTCTTCTGAGCTGATTCCTGAGCCCCCTCTGCAACTTTCACCTCTGGAGACTCTGATGGGGCTATCTGGGTAATCCAGGCTCTTCTGGAGTTGACCTCAGAAATGCAGGCATCCAACAGTTAATATGCCCAAAAGGGAACTCTGGATTTTCCCCACAAAATAAACTTGATCTCACTTAGTGCACGTCAGGGCACTCAGTTGCTCAGGCCCAAAGCCCAGAAGTCTCCCTTGATTCGTCTCTTTCTGTCACACCTCGCACTCCACCCATTAGTGAGTCCTCTCAGCTCCACCTGTAGAGCAAATCCTGAATCTACCCACTGCTCTCCATCCCCATTGCCACTGCCTTACTCCAGGCCACCGTCGCTTCTCACCTGGTTTACTGCAAGAGCCTCCTAAGTGATCCTCCTACTTTACTGCCCCTTCTAGTGCATTCCCCACACAGCAGTTTCAGTGAGCCTTGGAAAATGTAAACCAGAGTCTATCATACCATTCCTCAGTACCTGCCACTATCTCCAATACACCTATAATAAAATTCAAAGATCTTCCTGTGGCTTTCATGACTCTGGATGCCTCTCTATCTTTTTTTTTTCCTTTTGAGGTGGAGTCTCACTCTGTCGCCCAGGCTGGATACAATGGCGTAATCTCGGCTGCAACCTCTGCCTCCCGGGTTCAAGCGATTCCCCTTCCTCAGGCTCCTGAATAGCTGGGACTACAGGCGCGTGCCACCACGCCCATCTAATTTTTGTATTTTTGGTAGAGACGGGGTTTCACCATGTTGGTCAGGATGGTCTTGATCTCTTGACCTCGTGATCTGCCCACCTCAACCTCCCAAAGTGCTGGGATTACAGGCGTGAGCCACCGCGCCCGGGCGCCTCTCTATCTTACATCCCATGACACTCTCGCTTTCCTGGTCACACTGGCCACACCACCTCCCTGTTGGTTCCTCAGGGCCTTTGCCTCTGGTGTGCTCTGTCCATGGTGCTGAACGCATTCACGTGTGGATTCAACTATAACTGTCTCCTTTCCACCATTTGGTCCTTAGCTCAAAATATGACCTTTTCTAAAAGGCCTTCCCTGACCATCCCCATCTAAAGTGGCTTCAAAGTTACTATCACAGTGATTTATTTCACAGAATTTAGTACTTCACAGAATTTAGCACAAACTATATTTCATTTTGCATTTATTGGTTTACTTGACACTGTCTGTTTTCATCATTAGAATGTAAGCTCCATTAGGCTACAGACATCAGTTGCCTTAGCTACCCGGAACAGCATCTTCACATGGCAGTTGTTTAATAAATATTAGTTGTATGAGTGAATGAATGAATGAGTGGATGAATTCTCAGCCCTGCATTAATTTTTCTTTTCCTGGCTAGTCATGGAGCCCCAAAAAGATGTCAACAGCACTTACCTCCTGGTAAAATTGTGGTCCAGGGTTTGTGTTGGGGTCCCCAAGATCATCCGCAGGTTTTATGATTTCCTGGGAGGAGGACTCAAGAGAGACTCAGCACATAGTCATACTCACGGCTATGATTTACTACAGTGAAAGTATACAAAGCACAATCAACAAAGGGAAAAGGCCCATGGGCATAACACATCTGTACTCCAGCTCTTGGCTTGCTATGAGGCTATGGCAAGACAGAGAATGTGTTATGTTACAGTAGGATAATGAAGAATTGGAACCAATAATTCAATCTACCACACGTAGTGGTGGCATGTAGCTATAATTTTTTAATCGTGATTTTATTTCCCTTTTAGGTTATGGCATTTGAAACTGGCTTTCCATTTATAGGAGTGCTGTAAAGTTTCCATTTAAAGGTACTTCTTAAATGGTTTTAGAAAACAAATTCATTTTAAATAAAAATATTAAGTAAATAGGAATGCAGGAATGTTGTGTGTAAACGAAAGCAGTCATGAAGATGTTACTCATTGCTGCAGAAACAGGGCAAACATTGAAAAAGGATGTTTGAGAGGTTGAAGTTTGAGAAACATTAAAGACATAAAACAGGATTCCAGACACTTTCCCTTCATTGTTTTCTTCTGTTTAGGGAAGAAATCACCTCTAAGGGGTCACTCAGTAACATTCCTTTCGGCCAGGCACTGTGGCTCACGCCTGTCATCCCAACACTTTGGGTGGCCGAGGCAGGTGGACGACCTGAGGTCAGGAGACCAGCCTGACCAACATGGAGAAACCCCATCTCTACTAAAAATGCAAAAATTAGCTGCGCATGGTGGTGCAAGCCTGTAATCCCAGCTACTCGGGAGGCTGAGGCAGGAGAATCGCTTCAACCCGAGAGACGGAGGTTGCGGTGAGCCGAGATTGTGCCACTGCACTCCAGTGTGGACAACAAGAACAAAATTCCGTCTCAAAGAAAAAAAAATTTGTTCCCTCAGAATTCCGGGGAAGCCCCTCAAACTTGAGTCCATTTTGAAACAACCATAATTCATCTGGACTATCAGGATCATAACTGGAGATTTTTACCCGATATTGAGGACCTGCTGTTCAATAATTATAATGATAATACCAGTGACATTTACTGAGCACTCAAAATTAGGAGGCATATGTATTAACCTGTATGATGTTCACACTAACCGTATGAGGTAGAAAATATTATTGTCCCCATTTTGCAGGTAAGGAAACTGAGACCGAGTTAATTCACTTCCCAAAGTTATACAGCTAGTACATTGTTAGATCTGCATCTGGACGCCCAGTTCCTAACCCTCTCAAGACTCTGTGACCTGGGGCAGCTCACCTGGTCTCCTGCACTAAATGTCTTGTTATCAAAGGAGGTGATGAGGATTGGATGAAATGTCTAATTCTTGACACTTCATCTCTCTTCTCTGCACACTCTGAACTATCTTTGGAATGGCAGGAAACTCATCTCCTAAACATAGAAATGAAGAAAGTTTCCCATCCCAATTACATAACCTATCTGAAAACTCGTAGGCAAACCCAATCTCAGTCCTTCCATAATCTTGCTGTGTGTCCTTTGTACAACTCATTTAACTCCTTTGTGCCTCAGTTCTCTTCTCTGTTAAATGGGGATAATAATACTACCAATTTGGGCTGTTGGAATTAAATGAGATAATATTAATGAGATGCCTTTCCTTGTAGTATTTTTTTTGATAAATGACAGTTATTTTTGTTTTTCTGAATAACCAGGGTAATTCAGTTTTCTATCCATTAGGAAAAGGAGGTTAAATCCTTACCTCATACCATTCAAAAAAACTCCAGAAGGTTCAAACAAAATAAATATATAAAATAAGACTGTAAAATATAAGATTATACAGGAAAATGTGTTTATGAGAGTAAGGGGAGGTCAGGAGAAGTGATTCATGCCTGTAATCCTACACTTTGAAAGGCTGAACCGGGAAGATCAGTTGAGGCCAGGAGTTTGAGACCAGCCTGGGCAACATAGTGAGACCCTGTTTCTACAAAAAATTTAAAAATTAGCCAGGTGTGGTGGCATATGCCTGCAGTCCCAGCTGCTCAGGAGGCTGAGGCAAGAGCATCACTTGAGGCCAGGAATTCAAGGCTGCTGTGAGCTATGATCACACTACTGCACTCCAGCCTGGGTGACAGAGTAAGACCTTGTCTCAAAGAGACAAGGAGGGGGAGGAGGGGCGGGGAAGAGAGGGAGAGACAAGGCTGAGGAAGGGCATCTTAAGACCCTAAAAGCAAAAAATACGTAAATAAATAAAAAGGATATCTTGTATTTTTATTAAAATTCAAAACTTCAGGCACTGTGTAAACACAATAAAAACATAAGGGAGGAGCCAGGAGAAAATATTTGCCACAGATAGAGTAACAGGCAAAGGATTAATGTGCAGAATATAGAAAGAATGTCTATTAATCAGTAAGTAAAAGCTATATAAACAAATAGAGCAATGCGGAGAGGAGGAGATAAACGGGTAATTCACAGAAGAGAGAATAAGCCTGTTCAAAAACATGTGTTTAATTCTCCTCACTAGTAATCAGGGAAATGTAGCTAAGATGATGCAGGGACACCGTTTTCCCCCTACCTATGGCTTTGCTGAAAATTTTAAAAATTTAATGTAGCCTCCATGAGAGCAACTTGGCTGTAGTCACTGCTTTGTAAATTTGAACAACAATGGTCATTGATAATAATAGCAGCTATTAGGCACTGTTGTAAGAACTGTACGTGTATTACTTATTATTGTTATTATTGTTTTACTTTCACAGAAATCCTGGGACTTGGTAACCATAATTATTCCCACTTAACAGCATGGGCAACCGAGGCGCGGAAATGTTAAGTAACACACCCGAGGACTCACTAGTAACAAATGGCAAAGCCAGCCGCTGCCCCAGGCGGTCGGGCCTCAGGGTCCCCGGGCTGCCACCCCCTGCCCCAGCTCCTTCTCCCTTCCGCCCACCCCGGACTCCCGGTTTGCAGACTGGAGAACCACGGGGGGCGTACGCAAAGCCGCTGGCCTTGGGGCGTCTGTCGCAGGGTACCTCGAACATAACCTACGTGCTCATCAGCTAGGGATGGACCAGCTCGGTACCACACCCCCCTGCAACCACGCCGCGGGTACCCCGCCTCTGCGGCCCATCCACTCCCTTCCCCACGCCCCTCCAGGTGCAGGCTTCCCGGGGGTGGAGGAGGGGAGGAGGACGCCCACGCTCCCCAATTCCCCCACCTCCCACCTCCCACCTCCCCCCACCCCCCCGCAGCCTCCGCGTCTGCGCAGCCGCAGTCAGTGCGGCGCCAGCTCTGCAGAGCCCAGACAGGGTCCGGTTGGGGAGGGTGAGTCCTTCGAGGGACCCCCGCGGGCGGGAAGGAGGCGGAGAAAAGGGGCTGGGGGCGCGGGCGGCGATCCGGGGATGCGCGCGCGAGTAGGGATGCGCAGAGGGTGTGTGCCTGGGCGAGGGTGAGGGGCAGAACCGCTCCAGGGATAGGGTCCGGGGAGAGGGCGTCTCCAAGCCCGTCCGGTGGGAGAGGACCGGGGTCTGTCGGGGTCGGGTCTGTTTCTCCGCAGCGGCGGTCTGTGTCCTGGCTTGGGGGTTGCAGGTGAATTCCAGCCTCCTCGTGAGGAGGGGAGCACAGACCTGTGTACCCTCGTGGGGCGGCACGGGCACGTGCGCTCGTCTCGCTGGGGCTTGGTGTCGATGTTCGCTCCCCCTGGGGTGTTCAGCGCACCTGCCCGAGTGTGCACCTGTGCGTGTTCGCGTTGTGTGTCCGCCTGGGCCCCTGGGGACCACCCTGCAACGGTGGGAGCTCAGGCTCTCAGCAAACAGGTGCAGCAGCCCCGCCCCCACTCTTCTGAGCTGTGTGGCTTTGATCAGAGGACTTCCCCGTCTGTTAAATGGAAACCTAATAGTATCTGTAGCGAGAAGTATGGCCACCTTTATGTGAGAAAAGGGATTCGCAGGGCTCAGCAGGGCTGGGCACAAGGAGAGTTCTGGGCTCCGGGAAACACTGCCGGTATTTTTATTGCTTTTACTGTGGTTGCTGGTTGTCGTTGTTGTGACTGCGTTTCCATTCTCTCAGGGGATGACTTGTTTGCTATTTCACCATGAACACTGAGGCTGTGGGGTGTGAATCTCCTCCCCCCACCATACCTCTGTCTCATCCCCTTTCCTTCTTCCTCCTCCATTCACTGCGGATCCAGCTTCTCCTGACCTTGACCTGATGGCTGTCGTCTTTCCCATCTGTCACCCCGCTTGCCTGCATTTTCTCCTTTCTCATGCCTTCCCCTCCCCTCAACCTAGATCCATGATTAATTATGTCTCATATTAAAAACAAAGCCAAGCAAAACCCCAAAGCAATAAACAAGTCAGAACTCCCTAATGGTACTCTCTAACACTCTTTCCCACGAAGGTCCCATAGGAATTTTCTTGCCCTGAAAGATGTCTAGGCAGCCTCCTCTCCTCACTCCCAACAGACTCCCCGGCCCACACTGAGGTTGCAAATGGGCAACCCCAGGGTCTAATTCAGCCCCACAACTTGTGCTATTTGACTAAAGGTGTCTTCCTGTTAAACACTGGAAATAATTATTGACATCATGAAATGTAGAAAATGCCATCTGAAAATATAGATTTCCAGTCTTCTTTTGAGAAATCACAGGATGGGCGACACCAGTCCCATGCGTTTGCTCTGCAGACATTAGCTGAGTTGCATGGTGCAGCTTCTTCAGACAGGAGACCTCATCTCTCTTGCCCCACTGCCTCCGTCGTCTCTCCTCATGCCATATATCCACTGCCGTTTGTTCATGTGCTCCTTACAATAGAGAAGTATTTCTCTGGACCTATATTTAATTTTCATTTGTAGAAAAGTGACAGTAAAAGAGTCCTCTTGATTGACTCATTGATTGATTTTTGAGAGAGTCTTTCTCTCTTACCCAGGCTGGAGTGCAGTGGCACGATCCTAGCTCACTGAAGCCTTGAACTCCCAGGTTCAAAGGATCCTTCCAATATCTGAGACTACAGGCTCGTGACACCACACCTGGCTAATTTTTAAACATTTTTGTAAAGACTGGGTCTCACTCAGGCTGGCCTCAAACTCCTGGGCTCAAGCAACCCTCCCACCTTGGTCTCCCAAAGTGCTAGGATTACAGGTGTGAGCCACCTCGCCTGGCTGATTTATTTATTAATTCATGTCGTTTCCTATCCCATTTGTTATATACAAATGTGCAGACTGGAGAACCATGTGTGGCTGTAGGTGTGTATATGAGTATGTGAGTGCGTATGTGTGTGAGTATGAATGTGAGTGTGTGTGACTGTGTGTATGAGTGTGTGTGTGTTAGTCTATGTGAGTGTGTGTGAATGTGGATGTGTGTGTGTTTGTGTTTGTGTTGGTGTGTGTGTATGTGACTGTGTGTCTATGTGTGTGTATGTGTGGATGTGTTTATGTTTGTATGTGTGTATATGGGAGTATGTGAGTGTGTGTGTCTGCATGTGCCTGCCCATGACAATCACTCCCTTTCCAGCTTTGTCTCCAGAGCACCCTCTACCGTTGGACCTGCTGTGTGCTTTATTTGTTCCCTGCCTGTCTCTTTGTCTCCCTACTAGAATGTAAGCCCCAGGAGGGCAGGAATCTCCACTTGATTACTGCTGTATTTCTAATGCTTACAGTCGTGCCTAGCCCCTGCTGGCCCTCTGTAATGATTCACTGAATGATGAAATGTCCATCAGTCCTCAGGTTCTGAATCTTGTGCCTGGAGAACCAGAGAGGACCCTGGAGCAGGAGGAGAAAGAGAAGCTTGTCTCAGAAGCTCCACCTCCTCCTGGGGCAATGCAGAGTCTCAGGCCTGAGCAGACACGGGGGCTGCTGGAGCCTGAGAGGACCAAGACTCTGCTGCCTCGGGAGAGCCGGGCCTGGGAGAAGCCTCCTCATCCCGCCTGCACCAAAGACTGGGAGGCTGTGGAGGTTGGGGCCTCCAGCCATGACAGTGATGAGAAAGGTGAGAGGCAGGGGTCCTTTGGGAGGTGAGTGGGTGGAGAGGAAGGAATTGGCAGAGCCTAGGGAAAGACTAAACATTCACTCCTTCACTCATCCATTCAACAGCTATTCATGGAGCACTGTGTCAGTCAGCTTTTGCTGTGTAACAAGTCATCCCCAAACTTAGGGGCTTAAAGCAACAATCACTTATCAGCTCATGATTCTGTGGGTCAGAAGTTTGACCTGGCTTCAGGGGACACTTTTCCTGCCTGTGCTTGTCTGTGCAGCCTCAGATAGCTGGTGAGGCCACTGGTCGATCTCAGACGGCTTTACCCCCATGTCTGCTGGTGCTGGCTGTTGGCTGGCTTGGTGGTGCTGAGGACAGGCCATGTGTCTCCAGCAGGATTTTTCAGGGTTATCCTCATGGGGGTGCTTGCAGGGTTCTCAGGGATGGCAAGAGAGGGAATTCCCCAATTTTCAAGCACTGGAAGATTTGAAGAGGAAAAACACATGATCTCATTTGCATTTCAAAAATATTCCTCTAACTCAGTGGATTTCAACTGGGCGTGGTCTTATACCCCACTTCTCCTCCCCAGACGATTTTTGGCAGTGTCTGGAAACATTTAGGATTATCCTAACTGTGGAGATGCTGCTGTTATCTGGTGGGGAGAAGCCAGTAGTGATGCTGATAAACGTCCTACCATGCACAGGACGGACCCTCCCCCCACAGAAAGAATGGTGCAGCTCCAAATGCCGATAGTGCCAAGTTTGAGAAACCCTGAGTCTCACTGCATGTGAGAATGGATTGTAGGGCTAGGAAGTCAAGAATGGAAGGTGGGAGGCCAGTTAGGAGATTCCTGCAACGGTCCAAGACAGAGGTGAGGTAAGTGGAGAGATTTGGGACATCTTTGGGAGAAGGAATCAGTTCTTGCTGATGGATGTGGAGAAGGGGAGGAAAGGAGAGGTATCATGATGACTTTTAGGGTTTTGGCCCAAACAGATGGATAAAGGGTGGTGCCATTTGCCGACATCTCAATGGCACCCCATAGCAGAAAGGGGCTGAACCTTATACCAACTACTAGGCACTGTCTTTTTCCTCAGGGGATGAGCAGGGCTGGGACAGAAGGAGTGGATAACAGAGGCCAGCTCTGCTAGTGAGGCTTGGAGCTCCTGGCTGGGGCTAAGGTGCAGAAAGAGTGGAAAATGCCAGGATTTGCCCAGTCTATTCAGCTTAGGGATGAGAAGGACGCTAAGGTTCTGACTATGGGGACGTGTCCCCACTAGTGTCTGTTCTTTGGAAGCTGGGGAAGCCTCCATCATCCTGGTTTACTTCTGTGGCTTTTTCTTCTGCTCCTTCACTCAGTTTCTGCCGGGGGCCTGTAGAGAAGGAACTCTTTTATCTACTGGACAGGTAAGGGACTGAAGACTCAAGTGGCAGGGCACATCAGGTGACCCAGTTGAAGTTTTCTAGGTAGTTATAGAACAGAATTCAGGTCTTTCATTCTCTCAGCCCCATCTGAATCATCACATAGGCATATGTGTGTTTGTGTGTGTGGGGGGTTGTGTGTTTGTGTGTGTGTGTGTGAGAGAGAGAGAGAGAGAGAAGGAGGGTGAGAGAGAGAGAAAGAGAGAGAGAGAGAGAGAGAAAGAGGAGGCTATTACTAGAAAAGGGACAAGATGCCAGTGGGAAGCGCCCACTCCTGCCATCTGGCCACTCACTCATGGCTCCTTTTTCCTCCACTCCCACCCTCACCCAGACCTGTCTTCTCAAGAGACTGGGCTTTCCCAGGAGTGGAGCTCGGTGGAGGAAGATGACGAATCAGAGGGCTCCCAGGTACACTGGGGGGTTTGTTCTTTTTCCACAAATGTCCCACTCTGTAGATCTCAGCACTTTGTCACATTTGCATTCTCAGCTTGGAATTTACCTGCCCCATAAAAATCTCAAGAGATCTCTTGTGTCTGATCTCTATGGTGATCAGACACAGACTGGAGGGTCTCCATGTGGTGTGTGTAACTCAGTTCACATGTACCCTCCAACACTTCCTTCATAAATCCATCTACCCATGCATCCACCTCTGTACTTCATCTTCTGTCCACTTATTCATCAACCCTCCCTTCCATCCACCCTCTTACCTTTCCAATCACTCATCCATTCATTCATCCACCTCTCAAACATCTACTAGCCATTCACTCATCTGTCCACTCATTCATCCACCTAAACTTTTATTCACCTACTCACTTGTATACCCATTCCATCCATCCATCCATCCATCCATCCATCCATCCATCCATCCATCCATCCCTATACTTCATCTGTTTATCCACTTATCCATCCATCCATCCATCCATCCATCCATCCATCCATCCATGCATCAACCCATCCCTATACCTCAGCTGTCTATCCACTTTTCCATCCACCCATAAACCCTCCCTTCCACCCACCCTCTCACCTTTCCATTCACCTGACCATTCATTCATCTACCCATTGAACATCCACCAACTATTCATCTGTCCACTCATTCATTTACCCAACCTTTCATCCCTTATGCATCCATATACCCATGCCATCCATCCATCCATCCATCCACCCATTCCTCCATCCATATATCCAGTTATCCATATACATACTCATTCACCCTTTTATTCAGATGCCATCAATCCATCTGTTCAGTCCACCCACCTACATATCCATCCCCTATCCACTCAACTGTCCACCCACCTATTCATTCCTCTACTACCTGTTGGCTGTGGTGAGGATATGGCTAGTATGCATCCACCCATATGCCCACACATTCATTCATCCATCTGTATCTATTCACACACCCAGTCATAAGACCACCTACCAATCCATTCACCCATCCACCCACTATTCCATTTATCCATCCACTAATCATCTACTGAGTTTTAATCCAGATACTACAAGTAAAACCAAAGACAATTATCAAACACATTTCTTTCACTCAAAAACCTAATGTTTTCTTTTTTGAGGAATAAGATATCAATATAAGAAAACCAGTGGTTCTTTCATTTATACATTCATCTCATACATGAGAAAAATCACATAATCACTCTCAGTGAGCACATGAGAGTCCCATCCATCTCCCAATCATGTCAGGAATGTAACTCTGGCTGCCTCAAGCCAGAAAATGGATTTATTGGCTCGTGGTGCAGGGATGAGGGCGAGGGAAACAAACTGGCCAACAAACCATGATAGTGCAGAAATAAGTGCTGGGCACAGTGGAGTGGCCCAAAGGAAGAAGTTAACTGCATGCCAGGAGGTTTATTCTTGGATATCCCAGAGAGGAGGACACACCACACCTGGGGTTTTTGGAATAGTAAGAATTCCATAGGCATAGCAGGGAAGGGAACAACATGTGCACAGGCAAGTTGGTATAGCAAGGTACGTTTCAGGGACACTGAAGTTAAGGGCAGAGCAGTGGGAGGTTTGGGTAAAAATATGGCTGGGATGACATCATTCAATCATTGCACGTGTATTTCTTGAGCACCTACTCAGTGCCAAGCAGTGTTCAATGTACAGAGTGTACAATAGTGAGACAGAAATTGTCCCTGCCTTCATGGAGCTCACAGTCACCGAGGTAGACAGATGACAATTGAAATAAGCAGCTAAAATATGAATTGGGCTGAGTGGTGATAGCTGCTATGGAGAAAAATGAAGCAGGAAGGGGGTTTGGGAGTAGGAGTTGGGGCTTGGGGTTGCTGTTTTAAGAAGCGTGTCTAGGAAAGTCCCCACTGAGAGGGAGCTATTGAGTGAGGACCTGAAGGAGGTGGGGAGTGAGACTGGCAGATGTCTAGGGAGAGTGGGCTCTATGCAGAGGACACAGCAAGTGCAAAGGCCCTGAGGTACAGATGTGCCTGGTACATTTGGGGAACACCAAGAGGCGTGGTGGTCAGTGTGGCTGGAGGGTGGGAGGGAGGACTAGGAGGTGAGGTCATGGGGGCGATGGGGTGGATGATGTAGCGTCTCATGGGCCATGGTGAAATGTGAGTTTTACTCTGAGTGGGGTGGGAGCCATAGGCGAGTTCTGGACAGAGGAGGGTCACGTTCTGATTTGGCCTTTAGCAGGACTCCTCTCACTGCTAAGTCCCACACCGAGGAGGTTGGATGTGTTTTGCAGGCAGTGGGAGCCATCGAAGGGGTTCGGGGACTTACAAAATCACTCTGGGAGCCCATGTGGAAGGAAGGTGGGTTGGATGTGGCTGGGGTTAGAGTTTAGAGGGGCAAAGGAGCAAGTCAGAAATGTGTAGTTAGGGAAAAAAAGGTAGAAATGAAACAGAGAAGAGTTGCCACTTTCCTTGTGCATGTTACAAGCTTCATGCTATTCTTTTTATTTTTTATTTTTTTGAGACGGAATCTCGCTCTGTCACCAGGCTGGAGTGCAGTGGCACTATCTTGGCTCACTGCTCACTGCAACCTCTGCCTCCTCTGTTCAAGTGATTCTCCTGCCTCAGCCTCCTGAGTAGCTAGGACTACAGGCGCACACCACCATGCCCAGCTAATTCTTGTATTTTTAGTAGAAATGGGGTTCCACCATGTTGGCCAAGATGGTCTTGATCTCTTGACCTCGTGATCTGCCCACCTCGGCCTCCGAAAGTGCTGGGATTACAGGCATGAGCCACGACGCCCAGCCAGCTTGATGCTATTCTAAGCTCATCTTATTATAACACATCTAGTAACTGAACACTCATTAACTCTCATAACTCATGAGCCTTGTGAGATTGTTAGCATGGTTTCCTCCTCTACAGATGAGGAAACTGAGGCAGAGAGGAACCAAATGGCTTCCTTCAGGTCCCACAATGAGTGGGTAGCAGAGCTAGCTAGAGTTTGGGCTTGGAGGGGAGGATAGGAGCGAATGGGACCCAGGACGTGTTGAGTTGGGGACCTGATGACATTTCCAGACCTGTGGGACGTGAAAGGTGAAGGAAAGGGACAAGCCCAGGGGCAACACGTGAATTCTGATGTGGGGACAGGGTAGAGGGAGGTTCTAGCCTCCAGCATAGGGATCAAGGAGGCAGTTTGGAAGAAATGACAAGGTCGATTTTAGACATGCTGCTTGGGAGAGGCCTCTGTAACATCATTCATTCACTTGCTCATTAGCCCAGTTGTAATTCCTTGAGCCAGCATTGATGGAGCACACACCAGGGGGCTGATAGGGGAGGGCCTCTCATTGGCAGGCCCTGGGCCAGTTTTCTGCATGGACAGACCCTCCTTCCTGCAGACAACCACCCTCTTTCAAAAAAGAAAGAGGAGCGGGCTGTCTGGAACCAGAGACCTTTGATGACAGTTACAGCCTCATTATGGGCCAGGAGCTGGACTTTGTGCTCTACTTACCTTAATTTACTTGGTCCTCTTATCAGTCCTTGATGTAGGACCTGTTATCCCATTTTACAGATGGGAAAACTAAGGCACAGAGAGGTTATGTGACTTTCCCTTGTCATGCAACGTGTAAATGGCAGAGCTAGGATTTGTACCCAGCATGTCTCTTAACCACTAGGTGTCCTGCCTGTTTGGGGCTTGGGGCAGAGATGAAGGCCTCTCTCTCCCTGTTCTCCTAGTCACTATACCTCCTGTGGAGAGGAGTGAGTGAAGAAGTGGAAGAAAGAAAAAGAGTTACTTTCCGGGAGGGCAGAAGTTCCCAGTCTGTGGGCCCAAAAGAAAGCAAGCAGGGGAAAATGGTCCCATCATTACCGTTCCATAAAATGCAAGCATATGTAACAGCTGCAAATCTTATCTAAGTGCATGAGATTTTAAAAAGATCAATGCCCAGAAATAACTCCTGGTAAAAGTTGCTGTAACAGGCCAAATTCATCCATAGTGTGAGAAGTTGGGGTAGTGGTTACCTTTGAGGTGGGGGGATTTCGGGGTTGATAATGATCTGCTTCCTGTTTGGGGTGCTAGTTACATGGTGTGTTCACCTTCTGAAGGTGCCTCAGGCTGTACACCTAGGATGTGTGCAATCTCCCCTTTCTACATTCCACTTCAACAGAATGTTTTACGCTGGCTGGGCGCAGTGGCTCACGTCTGTAATCGCAGCACTTTGGGAGGCAGAGTCAGGTGGATCGCTTAAGGTCATGAGTTCGAGATCAGCCTGCATAACATGGCAAAACCCCATTTCTACTAAAAATACAAATAGCTGGGCATGGTGGCGCATGCCTGTAATCCCAGCTACTCAGGAGACTGAGGCAGGAGAATCGCTTGAACCTGGGAAGCAGAGGTTGCAATGAGCTGAGATTGTGCCACTGCACTCCAGCCTGGGAGAGAGAGTGAGACTCTGCCAAAAAAAAAAAAAAAAAAAAAGTTGCTGTATATATCCTTGTATATATCCTGCCAGACATGTTTCCCTATATACTGAGACTGAATTGAGATTTGTGTGCCAGTGCTTGATTGAGGGTTGTGCTCTCAGGTGAAGCCCAGCGGGGAGTGAGGGAAGCTGGAGAGGGGAGGAGAGGGAGCCAGGCAAATATACTGGTAGAACTGAAGTCCAGCCTCCGTCTTATCGCAAGGGAACCCTGGAATGTGAATAGAGAGTTGTCCTCCTCTGGGCTGGGTGCAGTGGCTCACACCCGTAATCCTAGCACTTTGGGAGGCTGAGGTGGGTGGATTACGGGGTCAGGAGTTCAAGACCAGCCTGGCCAAGACGGTGAAACCCCGTCTGTACTAAAAATACGAAAATTAGCTGGGCATGGGGGCGGATGCCTGTAATCCCAGCTACTCGGGAGGCTGAGGCAGAGAATTGCTTGAACCCGGGAGGCAGAGGTTGCAGTGAGCTGAGATTGCACCACTGCCCTCCAGCCTGGGCGATACAGCGAGACTCTCCTTCTCAAAAAAAGAAAAAAAAAAAAAAAGAGAGAGAGAGAGAGTTATCCTCCTCTGAGTCAGTGGAGTGGCCTTTTGTATCCCATATGAGTTATTGTTGGCTGTGGACTGCCCTGGGGGGCGAATTAACCTCCTGGGTAATCCTCTAGGAAGGAGGATCTCATTAGCAAAGGGCATTTGTCAGAAGAGAAGGAGCAACTACAAACTGTAAACCATACAAGTAGCGGCCAATACCCCTAGCCTCCAGGGGAGAGCTGCACCAGCCTGAAAAACAGAAATAAAGAGAAATTAGGTGAGGCATCTATGGGTCTATTATGTGTGATGTGTGTAAAATTATTGGATTTCAGATTACCTGTATTTATTACATTTTCTTAACTTTATATTCTGCTTTTCAAAATTGAAGTATAATTATTTCCAATAAAATGCACTAACCAGAGAGTGTTTACACATGTACATCTGTGTAACCAACACCCCAATCAAGATATTGAGTGCTGTCATAATTCTAGAACATTCTCTTATTTTCCCTTCTGGTCCATCTCACTCCCCAGCCCTGGAAGCAACTACAGTTCTTGATTTCCACTTGCATGGATTAGTTTTGCTTGTTGTTGAATTTTATCTAAATACTGTCATGTAGTAAACTACATATATATTTTTTAATTCCAAAAAAGGAAATTATGGCAAAATTGTTATTCTTCCAGTTGGCATTTTCACTTAATACATGCTGGACAGTTTTCCATTTAATATATATTGATTATCTTCATTGTATTTCAAAGTTACTTTTTCCTGCTGCCAAATATTCTCTAGCTCAGTTGTGTCAGACCCATTTCCTTGGGTGATGAATTGCTAGGCTCCCATTGCTGTCACTGTTACAGAAGGCAATGCTACAATGAGCGTTTGTTCAGTCGGCCCAATTTTATGCATGGATTATGAGGAACTTTATAAAAATTCACATTCTCTGGTTCTCCTCAGATACACTGAACCAGAAAATCCAAAGGGGATCCCAAGATATTCGAAAAACTCTCCCAACAACTTTTGGTGCTCTACCAGGTTTGGGAACTGCTTAAGTGGGTCATTGTCCCTAGGTATCTGGTTGTAAAGGAAGATTTGAAATAAGGTGTCATCCAGAGGGAATCAGCAGGCTAAAGGGAGGAATTTGTTTCAAAGATTAGAAATGTGAATTCCATCAATGATTTATAATATACTTTAATAATTCATAGTCTGTGTCCTTCCATTTTTCTTCTTTCACAGGATTTTTTTCAGTGTTCACCATTGCCTAACTTTCCAGATAATCCATTATGTCTTGTACATTCACCAAACTTCCTTGATATTTTAATAGCAATTGCACTAAATTCATCATTAATTTGGAAAATTGTCATCGTTAAACATTTTGTCTTCTCATCTCTTATCATGGTATGTTTTTTCATTTATGAACTCATTCAACAAATATTTACAGAGTTCATACCCTGTTCCAGGCACTGGGAATACAGTAGCAAACAAAGCAAAGGTTTGCCCTCTTGGTGCTTACAGTGTCATTGGAGGAAGAGACAATAAACATACATAGCATGTCAGGTGGTGATAGGAGCATGGAGAAAAAGACAAGGGGCATGCATAGTGCAGGGTTAAGGGTATCTGGAGGAAGGGCATTCCAGGAAGAAGAACTCGTAACTACAAAGGCTTGGAAGTGACTGTGGCTGGAACAGAGTGAGAAAGGCAAGCAATGACGTCAGCGTTAGAAGGAGCACTCTGACTGGCCCATGGGCAAGAAATTGGGTGGGATTATCAAGATAAGAAACAAAATTCTGTATCAAGAGTACAAGATAGATGACAGTGGCTTTAGCCAGGGTGGTGGTAGTGAAGGGAAGGGAAATGGTCAGATTCTGAATGTTTTGAAGATAAAGCCAACAGTACTTGCTGATGTCTTGAATGTGGGTGGTGTCAGAAAGAGAGTCAAGGATACAACAATTGGAGGTCTGGAGGGGCCTGAAGGGGTAATGGGAGGAAAACTGCATGAGGAGCTTTTTTTTTGTGGGGGACATTACAATATTTGTTTGGGGACATGTGAAGTTTAAGATGTCCATCAGATATCCAACTGGAGATGGCAAATAGGCAGTGAGATATATAGTTGGGTCAACAAATACACATACATATGCAAGCACACACATATCTCTTGAGGGGGTGGGGTCATTAGAGCATAGATGGTATGTTAAAACTGAGATTTAATATACCAGTGAGATTTTGAAATTGTCATCCCATTATTCGAACATTTCCTCTGAGAGAGTATAGTTATGTTACATTCTTTTGTTTATCTTATATCTACTCAGTTGTACCGTTTTAAATTCAAACAGCTTTTCTCTTGATATGACATTTCATTTCTGATCATATAAGTCTATTTTCCTGCAAGTAACAATGGTGGCCCCTTCCTTTCCAATATTTATCCTTTTCCTTTTTTTCTGTTTCAGGGCTTTGTGGAGTGGTCAAAAGCTCCACAACAAACAACCATAGTCTTGGTAGTGTGCGTGCTTTTTTTGTTCCTGGTTTTAACGGGGATGCCTATGATGTTTCACATTTAACTATAATGGTGGCTGTTGTTTTAAAAGTTTAATTTAATGAAATAGATGCCCTATGTCATGTTAAGGAATTGTGCTAGTTAAAAATCAGGAATAGGTGTTGAATATTTTCAAATGCCTTTCAAACATCCTTTGAGATGATTTAAAAAAAATTTTTGGTGTGAGTTTGCACACACTTTATTTCCATGAAATGAAGACATCATTGATTGTAAAACATTATTTTGTATACCACGGAGAAAGAAAAGTGCTAATTAATCATTAAGATGCCAGTTAAGATGCCACCAACTGGAAGATATCTCCTGACTTTGAGAAGATGAAAAAATGTGCAACTGAAGATCAATGAAATCTGGTACATTTCCTAACATCAAACCAACTTTGCATTCTTAAGGATTTGGTGCACCAGTCTTTTCATACACTAGATTATATTTATTGATATTTTATGTAGGATTCTTGCCTCTATCTTCACATGTGAGATTGGTGCTATCTTTGTGAAGTTTTGGTATCATGGTTAAGCTTGCATCATAGAAAGACTTGGGTAACTTTTACCCTTTCTATGCTTTTAAATAGTTTCTGTAGCTTAGGAAGTATCAGTCCCTTGACACTTTAAATGAATTCATTGTTATAACCAGGTCATAGAGTCATGGAGAGAACGTTTCAGCTAATTCTTGGGCAGCTTTCTTAGTTCTTTACAATGTTATCAGTTTATTAATACTTTTTACCTCTTGCATTTATTTTGGAGAATTACAGAGGTTTTTTTTTTTTTTTTTTTTTTTTTTTTTTGAGACCAAGTCTCACTCTGTCACCCAGTCTGGAGTGCAGTGGCACAATCTCGACTCACTGTAAGCAGAGGGTTCATGCCATTCTCCTGCCTCAGCCTCCCAAGTAGCTGGGACTACAGGCGCCCACCACCATGCCCAGCTAATTTTTTGTATTTTTAGTAGAGACGGGGTTTCACCGTGTTAGCCAGGATGGTCTCGATCTCCTGACCTCGTGATCCGCCCGCCTTGGCCTCCCAAAGTGCTGGGATTACAGGTGTGAGCCACCGTGCCCAGCCCAGAGTTCTTTTATCCTCTAGAAAATTCTTCATTCCATAGAGCTTTTTCATATTATTAGCTTAATTATGCATAATGTTTTATAATTAAAAATTTCTCTTTATTTTGTTCTATCCCCTGTATCCTGTAAACTGCTGTTTGTGGTTTACTCATTATTAGATTTGTCAAAGGTTTATCTAGCTTACTATTGTTTTTCCAAAGAACCAGCATTAGGATTCATTTATATCCATTATTTCTTTTATTTGTAATTTGTTTTTCTTTGATATGTATTGCATTTATTTTTTATTGTTTTTCTTCTTTGTCTCAGTTTTTATACTGAATACTTGATTTATATTCTCTTTATATTTTCTATAATAGCATACTTATTAACACAAATGTACTTCTGGATATAGCGTTGGCCACATCTTAACATTTGATTATTCATTTTTGTTTACGTTGTCTAAAAATTACATTGTAGTGTGTCTAAATATTACATTGTAGTGTTTCTAAAGAGTGCTTTGAAACTCAGTGATTTGGTTTATTTTTTGTTTAAAAATAGTTTTGTTTTCTTGTTTTACTGCACTGTGAACACAGAATGTGGCCTATAACACATCTGCTTCCAAAACTTTTTAAAAAGCTTTTAGTGTGGCCTAGAACATGTCCATTTTTTGTAATTGTTTCACGAACATTTAAGATGAAGATATCTTCTCTGTCTGTAGAACTGAAAACTTTATGTGCCTGTTAGTTAACTCAGTATCGTCAATTATATTGTTCAGATTCATGTGTTATCTAATTTTGGCCTATTATATTCATTAAAAACCAATAAGGTTATGTGAAACTTTGTTAGTACAATTGTTTTTGCTAATAAATTTTTATAATCTTTGCTTTATGTACTCAACAGCTGTGTAATTCGAGGCATATAAGTGCAGCATTGTTATGTCCTTGTTAATTAAATAATATATGTAAAACACCATATGACAATGGCTGGCAGATAGTAGGCACTCAATAAATGTTAATTAAAACCTGATTCTGAATCCTTTGTTAAATATAAAATGATTGTTTTCAGTCAATTTAATCCGTTGCCTTAAATTTTACCTTGTCTAATACTGGTTGATATTATCATCCTGCGCTCTTCTATGTATATGAGGTTCTTTAGAGAAATTAACAGGGAAAAGTATGGATTATCTCTCCATTCCTCTCTCAGGCTGATTGCCTGCAACAAGCAACCAGCCCTTAAAAGAAAGGAAAACAGGCCTTAACTATTACATTTTTTGAGATTCTACTGGAAATAAGAGAAGCTCAATTCAAATGAGCTTAAGCAAAATAATAATAATAATTATTATTATTATTCGTTCATGTTACACCAAAGTTTAGGATAAAATTGGCTTTATTTACAGCTGGTTCTGGGGGACCTAAAAATATCACTGGGGCTTTTCCTCTCCTCACCTCCCTCTCTTCCTTCTACATGGCTGGAGACAGCTATCATGGACCCTGTGATCATCTCTTCCACACGGCAAGGTGGGAGACCTGGCAGATTCCCATCACGCACACCTGCAACTCGCATCCTTGTTCTGCCTTGGGGACAAGAGTCCTGAAATTAGGGGAGAGAGAGCAGCAACTGCAAAGGCCCTGAGACATAAACCGACTGCCCAAGTAAAGGATGGAGAATGGACTGCAGCAGGTCAAAGGCGGAAGCAGGGAGATAAGTGTGGAGACTGTCTTAGGTGTCCAGTCAACAGGGGATGGGCCGGGCATGGTAGCTCATGCCTGTAATCCCAGGAGGGAGGCCAAGGCAGGAAGATCACTTGAGGTTAGGAGTTTGAGACCAGCCTGGGCAACACAGTCAGACCCTGTCTCTACAAAAAATAATAGTAATAAAAATTGTCAGGCATGGTGGCATGCACCTGTAGTCCCAGCTACTCAGGGAAACTGAGGCAAGAGGACTGCTTGAGCCCAGGAGGCTGAGACTGCAGACAGCCATGATCGGGCCACTGCACTCCAGCCTGGGTGAAAGAGTGAGACCTTGTCTCAAAAAAAAAAAAAAAAGCACCCAAAAACGAAAAGTAGGGGATGATGATGTTGGGGGGCTAACTGGGCTCTGATTAGCTCAGACAGTGCCACAGGTCTTGATTGATTTTGTGGAATATTGAAAATAATCATGGCCGGGCATGGTGGCTCACACCTATAATCCCAACACTTTGGGAAGCCAAGGTGGGCAGCTCACTTGAGGTCAGGAGTGCGAGACCAGCCTGGCCAGCATAGTGAAACCCTGTCTCTACTAAAATACAAAGAAATTAGCTAGGTGTGGTGGGCACCTGTAATCCCAGCTACTTAGGAGGCTGATGCAGAAGAATCACCTGAACCCGGGAGGTCGGGAGGTGGAGGTTGCAGTGAGCAGCAGAGATTGTGCCATACCACTGCACTCCAGCCTGGTCAACAGAGCAAGACTGTCTCAAAAAAAAAAAAAAAAAAAAAAAAAAAAAAAAAAAAAAAAGAAAGAAGAAAGAAAGAAAGAAAAAAGAAAAGAAAAGAAGAAAGAATCATGATACTATCAGTAATATAAATCACATTAGCAATGGTCTGCTAATTAGCTCTACAGTATGCCAGGGACCTAATTTCATTGATGACAGAAGTATCCACTCAAGCCACTGACGTTCCATTCTCTACCCGACAGCTGGATAGATCCCATTAAAACATAATCAACCAGATTGGGCAACATAGTGAGACCCTGTCTCTACAAAAATAAAAATAAAAATAAAAATATTAGCCAGGCATAGTTGTGTGCCCCTGTAGTCCCAGCTACTGTGGAGGCTGAGGCAAAAGGGTCGCTTGGGCCCAGAAGTTCGAGGTTACTGTGAGCTACAACTGTGTCACTGCACTCCAGTCTGCACAACAGAGAGAGACCTTGTTTCTAAAACAACAACAACAACAACAACAATAATAATAACAATAACACAATTAGGACCATTCATAATCCTCCCATTTCAGGTAAAGCCAAAGTCTTCACAATGCCATCCAGCCCTATTCCAAGTGGCTTCTCTTCCCTCCTCCTTCCCTCCCACGCAGCCACACTGGCCTCCTTGCTGTTTCTCAAACTCGCCTATCATGCATACTTCAGGACTTTTGCACTGTTCCTGCTCCGCGGAATGCTCTTTCCCCAGAAGCTCCCATGGCTCCCTCATCTCCTTCAGGTCTCAAATGTCACTTCCTCACAGAAGCCTTCCCCGACCACCCTCAAGTAGCACCTCTCTGCGCAGGTCCCGCTCTACTCGTCTTCACAGATTGTATCATGACCTGACAAGTAATGGGTCAATGCAGTTCCAGTCTAGCGTCCTCAATGGCCATTCCTGCCCCTTGGGTGGTTCTCCCTGGAGGAACTGTGAAGATGGAATGGGGGGAGGAGAGGGCTGTGGAGTTCAGGTTGTGCCTCCCCGGAACTCCTCACACATCCGTACCAGCTTGTGGCACCTCCACACGACCCCACCCCCATGCTCTTGAAGCTCCTCCGTCTCTTCCTGGCTTTTTTTTTTTTTTTTTTTTTTTTTTGAGACAGCATCTCGCTCTGTCGCCCAGGCTGGAGTACAGTGGCGCGATCTCGGCTCACTGCAAGCTCCGCCTCCTGGGTTCTCGCCATTCTCCTGCCTCAGCCTCCTGAATAGCTGGGACTATAGGCACCCGTCACCACGCCCGGCTAATTTTTTGTATTTTTAGTAGACACGGGGTTTCACCGTGTTAGCCAGGATGATCTCGATCTCCTGACCTTGTGATCTGCCCACCTCAGCCTCCCAAAGTGCTGGGATTATAGGCGTGAGCCACCGCGCCTGGCCACTCTGTCTCTTCCTTTAACAGGGCAGGTTGGACCAGGGTGGTATTTGAATATAGTATCTAGGGAACACTGCGTAGGGGGAAATAAGTACTAGAAGTTGGTAAATACGGCAAAATCTAAAATCACAGGGATTAGGCCGGGCGCAGTGGCTCACGTCTGTAATCCCAGAACTTTGGGAGGCCGAGGCAGGTGGATCACCTGAGGTCAGGTGTTCGAGACCAGCCTGGCCAACATGGGGAAACCCCGTCTCTACTAAAAATACAAAATTAGCCAGGCGTGGTGGCGTGTGCCTGTAATGCCAGCTACTCGGGAGGCTGAGGCAGGAGAATCACTTGAATCCGGGAGGCAGTGAGCTGAGATCGAGCCAGTGCACTCCAGCCTGGGCAGAAAGAGTGAAACTTCATCTCAAATAAATAAATAAAATAAAGTAAAATCACAGGGATTAAGTGGACCACCCCTTGGGCCAGTCATGTGGCCTGTGGTTAGTAATTCTCATAGTGAAATAGCCCGATTACCCGCGAGAAGGTTTGGGAGGGATTAATGAGAAGGCTGCACGCTGCCACCAGAGGGCAGCTTCGGCATCCAGTGCTGTGAGGGTTCACAGAATCCTAGGTCCATTTCCTCTTTACCTTATCTGTCAATCCTTACATTTCAGAAGCTCAGAAATATTTTGGATAATTTTTCCTCCACGGACTCAGAGGACTCTAACCTCCCGGGTGCTTTTCTCTTTCTACAGCAGGAGGGGTTCATGGCAAATTCTCATCACCCCTCCCTATTGCTGCTCTGCCACTGAACAGGCGCTCACGGCAGACCAATCTGCCCACACCCAAGACACTTTCCAGCGGCGCCGCCCATGGGCGTCCCTGCTCCGCGGGAAACTCTCTCACCGGCGGATGCAGCCAGACGCCTGCGCACTGGAGAGGCGCCAAGCCCCCTGCACCTGCGCACTCCGACTGGGCGGGGTCTCCTCGACGTCCTGGCGGAAGGGTTCGGAGGACCGACGCCGACCATGCCCACTACCACGCCCGCAGCCCTGCCAGTTCCCCACAGAGCAGGTTTGACCCAGCTCTTTCTGCTGCTCTCTTGGGTGATAAACTGTGCCCCATGTCTGTAAACTAGGGTAGCATTTCACGCATTCATCCTTTCACCCGGCACTGTCTGAGCCCGTACTGTGTGTCGAGGCCTGGACTGGGCGAAGTTCGGGTCTCTGTGGTCCCTGATTCTGAATGGCTCTAGGGCTGGTGCTGGGATGTTCAACTTACTCATTCGGTCACTCAGCTTTTCTTGAGGACCTACTGTGTGCTGAGACCAGGGCTGAGCAAAGTTTGGGTCACAGGAAGAAACCAGAATGCATGGTCCCTGAACCTGTGGGCTCCAGGGCTGGTGCTGAGGATGTTCACCTGTTCATCCATTTACTTGGCCTCTCCTGAGGACCTACTGTGTGCTCGGCCTGGGCTGGGGGATGTCGGGGGTGAGGGGGATAAGGAGAAACTAAATGTGTGGTCCTTGTCCCTGAATGACTCCGGGGCTGGTGCTGGGGATGTATAACTCTTCATACTGTCACTGACAATTCTTGAGGACCTACTGTGTGCTGAGGCCTGGGTGGTCAGTCAGGAGCCAAGGGAAGAACCAACTGCTTGGTCCCTGGCCCTAAAGAGCCTGGGCAACAGAGCAAGACTCCGTCTCAAAAAAAAAAAAAAGAAGAAAATTCTGCATATCATATGCTACCATTTGTGAAGAAAGGTGTACTATATATCTTTCCAGAATATTCTATGCATATAAATATTCATATATATGCTTACATATAGTAAGCATTTGCTTCTAGTGAGGGGGACTTGGTAGCTGGGAGACACAGGAGTAAGAACAGTTTTTTTATTTAACTTTATAAATTGTGGACTACATGAGTGTATTCCACCATAAAATAATTTTCCAATGATTATAGTCATGTGAAGTTATGAGATTATAACTTTAATTCAACATTGTAGTAGGTGGATTACATTCATAACTCCTACTTTTCACCCTTCCCTGGGATCACAGGCTTAGGAAGGCTCTTCCTGTGCTGATCCTAGGCTTGGCTAGGAGGCTTGCTTTGGCCTGTGGGACTAGATGCAAATGTGACAATATCAGAGACTTGAAAGCATGCCTGTGTGTCCACTCCCTCTCAGACTCCTGCCACCTCCCTGAGAACACACCCAGGTGAGATGTGAGTCAGGAGAAGAAGATCAAATTGGCCCAGCTGAGCCTTCCTGGTCCAGGTCCAGACCAACAGAACCAGCAGCTGACCTCCAGATGCATGAGAAATAGTAAATGGATAAATGAGGGCTGGATGGTTTGTTACACAGCAAGAGCTGACTGATACAAGCATTAAAGTCAGGTCTTTGAGTTAGGGGGAAAAATGGTGGAGATGGGTAGGTGTTTCCTCATACTGAAAAAAAGACTAGGCCCACTCTAAAAATCTTTTGTAGAGGAGAAGCACTCCCTTCTTCTAGAATAACTTTCAGCTCTAGATTTCTCCTGCTCATTTTCTCTAAGCACTATTTCTATCTTAGTGAATCCAGATTTCTTCTTCAGACTCTGCTCCTTTAGTAAATATGCCAACTTGGCCAAAGAAACCAAACCTTTTATTCACTTTAATTCAATTAAATTTACTGAGCAAGGGCTTACTCAATAAAATCAACAATGAAAAGGCCAGCTGGCCAGGCACCGTATCTCAGGCCTGTAGTCCCAGCACTTTGGGATGCCAAGGCAGGCAGATCGCCTGATGTTAGGAGTTCGAGACAGCCTGGCCAACATGGTGAAACCCTGCCTCTACTAAAAATACAAAAATTAGGCTGGGCGCGGTGGCTCATGCCTGTAATCCCAGCACTTTGGGAGGCCGAGGCGGGTGGATAACGAAGTCAGGAGATCGAGACCATCCTAGCCAACATGGTGAAACCCCGCCTCTACTAAAATACAAAAAAAAACTAGTCCGGGTGTGGTGGCCGGGCGCCTATAGTCCCAGCTACTCGGGAGGCTGAGGTAGGGGAATCACTTGAACCCGGGAGGCGGAGGTTGCAGTGAGCCGGGATTGCATCACTGCACTCCAGCCTGGGCGACAGAGCAAGACTCCGTCTCAGGAAAAAAAAAAAAAAAAAAAAAAAAAAAAAAAAAAAAAAATTAGCCAGGCTCCTGTAATTTCAACTACTCGGGAGGTTGAGGCAGGAGAATCACTTGTACCCGGGAGGCAGAAGTTTCAGTGAGCCGAGATCGCTCCACTGCACTCTAGCCTGGGTGACAGAGAGAGACACTGTCTCAAAGAAAGAAAGAAAGAAATTAAAGGCCAGCCATAGGTGTTTCTGCAGGTCTACTTGCCCGTGCCCCATTTATAATTTTGCACCAGGAAGACCGCAGGGGAGTCTGGCAGATGTGAGGTACAGTCCTAGCCCTGTGTCTTCCCCACTGTGTGCCCTCAGGCAAGTTAACAAGCTTCTCTGAGCCTCGGTTTCCTCACAGGAAGCGTCGGGGATAACACAGTATCTCCCCCATAGCACTGTGAGGTTGGAAAGGAGGCCCTCAGCTCTTAATCTTCTGCTGGTCCACGCGGGGTTCTGCCAGGGCACCCCTGTTGACAGGTTTCTCCTCCCTGTGAGAGCCCAGGTGTTGAGTCAGGCGTGGGAGCTGGGCAAAGGCGTCCCGAACTGTCTGCATGCGTCCTCTGGTGTCGGATGAGCGCGGAGGAGAAGCTGAAGGCCTTCCCGCAGCCGCTGCACTCGTAGGGCTTCTCCCCGGTGTGCACGATGTGGTGCTGGATCAGGTAGGAGCGGTTGCTGAAGGCCTTGCCGCACTCGGGGCAGGTGTAGGGCCGCTCGCCCGTGTGCGTGCGCTGGTGCAGGGCGAGCGAGGAGCCCTGGCTGAAAGCCTTGCCGCACTCGCCGCACTTGTAGGGCCGCTCTCCGGTGTGGATCTTCTGGTGCTCTATAAGCGAGGACACGTGGCTGAAGGCGGCCCCGCATTGCAGGCACCTGTAGGGCCGCTCACCGGTGTGCACGAGGCGGTGCTGGAGGAGGTGGGAGCGGTTGCTGAAGCGCTTGCCGCAGTCGTGGCAGGGGTAGGGCCGCTCTCCGGTGTGCGTGCGCTGGTGCTGCGTCAGGTGCGACACCTGGGTGAAGGCCTTGGCGCACTGGCCGCACGCGTAGGGCTTCTCGCCTGTGTGGATGCGCCGGTGCTCGGCCAGAGAGGCGCTCTGGCTGAAGAGCGCGCCGCAGTCCTGGCACGTGTAGGGCTTCTCGCCCGTGTGCACGCGCCGGTGCTGGGTCAGGTGCGCGATCTGCGCGAAGGCCTTGGCGCACTGGCCGCAGCGGTAGGGCCTCTCCTCCGTGTGGATGCGCTGGTGGCGGATGAGCGCTGAGGAGAAGCGGAAGGCCTTGGCGCACGCGGAGCACTCGTAGGGCTTCTCACCGGTGTGGATGCGCTGGTGCTCTATCAGGGACGAGCGGTTGCGGAACGCCTTGGCGCACTGGGCGCACGCGTAGGGCCGCTCGCCCGTGTGCACGCGCCGGTGCTGGGTCAGGTGCGTGACGCGCGTGAAGGCCTTGCCGCAGTCGGCGCAGCGGTGCGGCTTCTCGCCCGTGTGCGTGCGCCAGTGGGACGCCAGGTACGAGCCCTGGCTGAAGGCCTTGCCGCACTCGTGGCAGGCGTAGGGCTTCTCGCCCGTGTGCGTGCGCTGGTGCAGGGTCAGGTGCACGCTCTGGCTGAAGGCCTTGCCGCACTCGGGGCACGCAAATGGCTTCTCCCCGGTGTGGATTCTCTGGTGTAAGATGAACGCGGAACAGTAGCTGAAGGCCTTCCCGCAGTCCCCGCATTTCCACGGCTTCTTGGGGCCTCCACCTCTCTCCCGCTGGCGGCTGTCAGGATGCCTCTCCTTCGGGCTCTCCCCAGGCGCGCTGCACCTCCGGGAACTGCTGTCGTCGGGGACACTGGCTTGGGTAGCAGCAGGGCTCGATATGGTTCTTGGGATTCGGCTGAATTCATCGCGTTCCTGCATGCTGTCCCCAGCAGGGTCTCCCTTGCAGGCCACGGCCTCTGGCTCTGGACAGCTTTCCTGGTTTTCCTGCAGGTCCTCAACCTGGCCCTCGTGTTTCCAGTTTCCTTCCAACTCTGCGCCCTGGAGGGCGACCCTCAAGAGTCCCTCCATCCTCGATCCCTGGGCTGCTGTCTTGATCTCACATCTTTTCTCTGGGTCTGAAAAGAAAAAGATAGAAAAAAAAATTAAATGTTGCCACTTGTCCTGAGCTGGAAAAATGGCTAACAGCTGAACTGGTAAGAACTTAGCATGGGGTCCCTGGACCTCTGTGCCAATGACATTTTGGGTACAGTAATTTGGTGTGGCGGGACCCATCCTGTGTGTTGTGAGATGTTGAGCAGCGTCCCTGGTCTCTCCACACTGGATGCCAGGGACACTACCCCTCAACCCCTGAGTTGTAACAATGAAAAATGTCTCCAGGCCGGACGTGGTGGCTCATGCCTGCAATCCCAGCACTTTGGGAGGCCAGGGCAGGTGGTTGCTTGAGCCCAGGAGTTTGAGACCAGCAAACTGTCTGCTGCCTGGGCAACACAGCAAGATCTCATTTCTACAAATGAAAAAAAAAATTAGCCAGGCATGATGTCGTGCACCTGTGGTCCCAGCTACTCAGGAGGCTGAGGCAAGAGGATCACCTGAGCTCAGAAGGTTGAAGCTGCAGTGAATAGTGATCACACTACTGCACTCTAGCCTGGGTGACAGTGTGAGACCCTGTCTGAATTTTTTTTAAAAAGTCTCCAGACACTGCCAGGTGTCCCCTCCCCTGGGGACAAAATTGCCCCCAGTTGGGAATCACTGATTTAATGGAACTAAAAACAAATTTAAAAGATCCCTGAAAAAGAAAAAAAAAAGCATGTATCTGTCAGCTCTTAAAATATGGCCCTGTAATCTGGTGCTGTGAACTGAATTGTGCCCCCTCAAAATTTATACATGGAAGCCCTAACTCCCAAGGTGATGCTTTGTGGAGATGGAGCCTTTGGGAGGTGATTAGCTTTAGAGGGGGTCATGAGGGTGGGGCCCCCACAATGGGACTGGTTTTTTTTTTTTGACATGGAGTCTTGCTCTGTTGCCCAGGCTGGAGTACAGTCTTGGCTCACTGCAACCTCCACCTCCCGGGTTCAAGCAATTCTTCTGCCTCAGCCTCCTGAGTAGTTGGGACTTCAGGTGCACGCCACCATGCCCGGCTAATTTTTGTATTTTTAGTAGAGACGGGGTTTCACCATATTGGCCAGGCTGGTCTCAAACTCCTGACCTCAGGTGATCCACCCACCTTGGCCTCCCAAAGTGCTGGGATTACAGGCGTGAGCCACCGCGCTTGGCTGGGACTAATGTTTTGATAAGAAGAGGAAGCGACACCAGAGCTCGCTGTCTGTCAGGTGAACACATGGCAAGAAGGCAGCCGTCTGCAAGCCAGGAAGTGAGTCCTCAGTGTGGTCTGACCATGCTGGCACTCTGATCTCAGACCCCCAGCCTCTAGCACTGTGAAGAAATAAGTGTTTGTTGCTTCAGCCACCTAATCTGTGATTTTTTTGTAAGCTGGAGCTAAGATAACTGGAAAGACAGTTTTCTTTTCTGGGGAAAAATCAGTTGAAACTTTAATTCCCAGTGTGACAGTGTTTGATGTGGGGCCTTTGGAGGATGATTAGGTCATGAGGGCACCCTCCTTAATAGGATTAGCGTCCTTATAAGAGGAGACACCAGGGGGCTCAGTTACTCTTTGCTCTCTCTGTCCTCTCTGCGTGTGAGGACACAGGGAGAAGGTGGCCATCTGTAAACCAGGAAGAGAGCCCTCACCAGACAGAATCAGCCAACAGTGATCCCAGATTTCACATTGTGGGGACACTATTCAACTCACTATGCTCCCCTTCTACAGGGCTCCATCAGTGAAGGAGCTGCCCAGGGTCTCCCAGGCTCAGAGGTTCATGCTGGCTTGTGGGCCCAGGGTCCTCGTTAGAGATGGTGATCTCAAGCTATTGCAGGTTACCCTGTCTGCTTTCCACATTTTCAGTGGAAAGCAGGGATCTGTTTTTATATGAGCCCAGGAAGTCACTGTTTTTTAGAAAGCCATAACAGAAGCCATACACTTAGTTACTTCTAGTGGGGCTGTGATGCTGAAGGATTTATACCAATTGCCTGGTGTACACTGGACCTGCACGCTGGCGAGAAACTCACCACTGACTTCTGATGCTTTAGTTCTAACAGAATGGGAAGACAGATGGACAAATAACCTCCTGGTGCTGAGGGAGGGAAGGAGGCAGCTGCCTGTGGATCCACTGTGCTGGGGCTAGCCCCAGAGGAGGGGGCTCACACTGCTGGGAGGTCCTTTCCAGGCTGTGTGGCTGCAGGTAAGTGGCTACCTGCTCTGAGGCTCTGCCTGGTTTTCTCTCTCTAAACAGGGCTCCAGCCTCCCCTTCTCCCGAGGGACATGGCAGGTCTCTCAGCAAGCTTGGCCTCATGTTATGTGTGGGCTCAGCCCCTCACACACAGGCATTCCCTGAACCAACTAGTAGGCTGTGTGCATACAGCAGAGAGTGCTCGGCCTTTGGCTCCTCCGGGTACACTCCTGCTGCTGCTGGACAGGCTACGTCTGAAGCTTGTCCTCCCCACTTCCTGTTTGAGATCCTAACCCTTTGTGGTGGTCCTAGGAGGTGGGGCCTCTGGGAGGTGATGATGACATGAGGCTGGAGCCCTCAGGCGTTGGATTCCTGCCCTTATAAAAGAGGACCCAGAAGGCTCCCTTGCCCCTTCCTCCAAATGAAGACACAACAAGAGGGCCCGGTCTATGAACTAGGAAGCAGCCCTCACCAGACACCAAACCTGCCGGCACCTTGACCTTGGACTTCCAGCCCCTAGAACTGTGTGGAAATAAATGCTGTTTCTTTCTTTCTTTTTTTTTTTTTTTTTTTTTTGTTTGTTTTGTTTTGTTTTTGAGATAAGAGTTTCGCTCTTGGTGCCCAGGCTGGAGTGCAGTGGCACAATGTTGGCTCACTGCAACCTTCACCTTCCGGGTTCAAGCGATTCTCCTGCCTCAGCCTCCTGCATAGCTGGGAATACAGGCATGCGCTACCATGTTCAGCTAATTTTTTGTATTTAGTAGAGATGAGGTTTCACCATATTAGTCAGGCTGGTCTCAAACTCCTGTCCTCAGATGATCCACCCACCTTGGCCTCCCAAAGTGCTGGGATTACAGGCATGTGCCACCGTGCCCGGCCAATAAATGCTGTTTCTAAGCCACCAGAGTATGGCATTCTGTCACACCCCAAAGGACCTAAAATAGGGCTTTTTTTTTTTTTTTTTTTTTTGAGACAGGGTCTTGCTCTGTTGCTCAGGCTGGAGTGCAGTGTTGCAATCATAGCTCGCTGCAGCCTGGGAATCCTGGCTCAAGTGATCCTCTCACCTCAGCCTCCCAAAGGGCTTGGATCACAGGCAGGCACCACCAACCACACCTGGTCAAGACAGGGCTTTTGTGTGGGCTATTCTTTCTGCCTGACATGCTCTTCCCGCAGCGTGTGCCTCAGCAAGAGGACAAGAGGAGACCCTGAGGGAGTGATGATGTTTGTGTTCAGGGTGGAGAACACAGCAAGTGCAAAGGTCCCAGGGCAGGATGGTGACAAGGGTGGTAGAGGAAAAGTAAAGGGGGTGTGGGGCTGGACAGAGCAACTGAGGTGCAAGGCAGGGGAGATGCGGTAGAGTGGGGTGGGGGTCAGCTCACACAGGAAGTCACGTGTGCTGGTAAGAACTTGCTGGTGGGGGCCAGGCTGGGTCGGCTCAGGTGCCACGTCCACCGGCATCCCCGGAGTGTGCAGGGGTACCCACCTCGTGTTTGGGGGGAGGGCAGGTGGGTTCACAGCAGGGTTGGGTAAACCTGGGTGTTGTGCACACACAAAGGAGCCCAAGGGGAGACACAGGCTTGCTCGGGGGCAGTAGAAGAAAGCTGTCTACTCCCAGCACTTCTGACACGTGGGCTTTCTCCACACCAACAACCAAGTCTCCAATCTGCTCTGGCTGGGAGGCACAGGCAGCTACCAGCCATAAAACTGCCTCAACCCCTCCTTGGGTTTGGTGATTTGCTCACATAGCTCATTGAACTCAGGGACATGCTTTATTTACGGTTACTGGTTTCCAATAAAGGATACAACTCAGGAACAGCCAGATGGAAGACACACAGGGTAAGGTATAAGGAGGAGCTCAGAGCACCATGCCCTCTCTGGGTGCTTGACAACCCCAGAGCTCGGCAAACCCTAAGTTTAGGGTGGTTATGGGGGTTCCATGACACAGGCGTGACTGACATAGGTGTGATGACACTGGCCATCGGTGATGAACTCAACTTCCAGCCCTCTCCCCTCCCAGGAGGTAGGGGCTGGCTGAAGGCTGGAATGCTCATCAGGGCTAGCTCCCGTGGCAACCAGCCCATCCTAGGGGCCTATCAGGAGTCCTCCATTAGCATAAATGTACTTGGGGGTCTACCAGGAGTCCTCCATTAGCATAAACACAGGTGTGGTTGCAAGGGGCTTATTAAGAGTTGCAAAAGACACTCCTTTTACCCCTGTCACTCAGGAAATTCCAAGGGTTTTAGGGGCTCTGGTACCAGGAGCTGGGGATAAAGAGTAAACATATATTTCTTATTATATCACAAGATCACAGGTAGACACATGCATTACATCACACTCTGACACACACAGGGTCATACACAATCATACCTGCCCAGACACACACAGACATGCAGAGACACCCAAACCCATATCCAGGGACACACAGTCGCCCTCCTAACCCCCATGCAAGGAGGCAGGTGGGAAGCCATCACCTGCAGCCACACTCACACATGCACACAGGGTCCCAGGCACACGTAGCTACACACACACCCAGCCCCACACGTAGCTCCCTGTGTGAGGAGGTGCACAGAGACGCACAAGGTCACACATGCCACCTGCTCCACACAGGCAGGCCATTACTGGGACATACCCACAGGGGATGGCTGGACACATGTGCAGTCACACTCGGTGGATAGAGCTCCAGCATAGCCAAAGCCCACATGTGCAGCGTCTCCATCATGTGCAGATGCACACACTTCAGACAGCACGGCACTCTACAGGCTCGAACAGCCAGGTCACCCATCATTGTGCTGGCAGGCACATGGGCCGAGCCAGCCTACACGGTGGCACACCCAGACATGCACACGTGGGGTCACACACCTCACATCCAGGAGAACTTTCAGACTTGCCCAAAGTCAGTCACACGTGTATGTGACATGCTGTGATATGCAGACACTGCTTCACATGAACGAGCACATAACACACCGATAAAGTGTTACATGCCTTTACATGCAGTCACATAACACCTGCCTGGACTGGCACCACTGAGTGAGCAGGTGCAGACACAGTGACACTCGAGGACGGGCTCACAGGCAGTCACACACCTGCAAGGCCTGGCACCGCCGAGTGAGCAGGTACAGACACAGTGACGGGCTGGCACCGCCAAGTGAGCAGGGGCAGACGCTGTGACACTCAGGGACGGGCTCACAGTCACACATCTGCACCTGCTGGTACCGTCAAGTGAGCAGGTGCAGACGCTGTGACACTCAGGGATGGGCTCACAGGCAGTCACACACCTGCACGGCCTGGCACCGCCGAGTGAGCAGGTGCAGACACAGTGACGGGCTGGCACCGCCAAGTGAGCAGGGGCAGACGCTGTGACACTCAGGGATGGGCTCACAGGCAGTCACACACCTGCACATGCTGGTACCGTCGAGTGAGCAGGTGCAGACGCTGTGACACTCAGGGATGGGCTCACAGGCAGTCACACACCTGCACGGCCTGGCACCGCCGAGTGAGCAGGTGCAGACACAGTGAGGGGCTGGCACCGCCGAGTGAGCAGGTGCAGACGCTGTGACACTCAGGGACGGGCTCACAGCCAGTCACACACCTGCACGGCCTGGCACCGCCAAGTGAGCAGATACAGACACAGTGACGGGCTGGCACCGCCGAGTAAGCAGGTGCAGATGCAGTGACAGGCTCACAGGCAGTCACACACCTGCACCTGCTGGTACCGTCGAGTGAGCAGGTGCAGACGCTGTGTTACTCAGGGACGGGCTCACAAGCAGTCACACACCTGTACGGGCTGACACCGCTAAGTGAACAGGTGCAGACACAATGGCACTCGGGGACGGGCTCACACGCGGTCACACACCTGCAGGAACACGCGCACACTACACACCGTTGCTCTCGCCTCCCGGTATCACCTTCGAACGCGCTGGCCGGCCCCCTCCTAGCCTGGTGGAGTCGGCTCCGCTTCTACTCAGTCTCGGGTCCTCCTGGGCCTACGCAGACCCTGGTGCCTCCTTCCTTAGACGAGCGAAGGTCAAGACTTCTGCTGCTGCGGAGGAGCCCGCGCACCAGGCCTGGGTGGACTGCGCCTGCGCATCGGGCCCGCCTGGTTCTTAGGAACTACGACTCCCAGGGGGCGCTGCGCGCTCGCCGGCACCGCGACTAAAGCTTGCAAAGCCTGGGTCATCGAAACTACAACTCCCAGAAGGCTAAGCGTCTGCACACGCTAGGTCCGCAGGGCGCTGACCCCTGGGGGCCCGAGGAGCGCCGGGCTGCTGCCCCGAGCTGCTGCCCCGAGCCCCGCCCACTACAGCCTCAGTGCATGGCGGTGGGAGCAGCCAGTAACTCAGGGGTGGGATTTTTTCTTGCTCAGGGGATGAGGCCGAGCCCACAGGCTTAGAAAGAAGGAACCTGAGTCCGGGCACCTGTCATCCCAGCGCTTAGGGAGGCCGAGGCGGGTGGATCACCTGAGGTGAGGAGTTCGAGACCAGCCTGGCCAATATGGCGAAACCCCCGTCTCTACTAAAAATACAAATATTAGCCGAGCGTGGTGGCACGCACTTCCAGCTACTTGGAAGGCTGAGGCGGGAGAATGGCTTGAACCTGGGAGGCGAGGGTTGCAGTGAGCTGAGATCGCACCACTGCACTCCAGCCTGGGTGACAGAGCGAGACTTCGTCTCAAAAAAAAAAGAAGAAAGAAGGAAGCTGAGGTTCAGACAGGCTAAGTCCCTACTGCAGGCTGCGGAATCTAAAAAGGTAGGTGCCAGGGTTTACAACCCACACTTTTATTTTGGTCTCAGGTAGCTGATGTCATTCCAGTCTATGGCAAAGAAGGTGGCAAATCCATTAACATAGATGAAGAATTTCATTTTACTTTTTAGTTTTATTTATTTGTTTTTATTATGTATCATGCTTTTAATACAAACTTAAAAAAATCTGGAACAATAGAAACTGTACAGATTTGATCAATCTTTTTGTTTTGTTTTTAAACTAAAATCTCTAAACACACCAATGTCCTATTCCAAAATATTGCACAACATTCTGAATACAAAACCCTTCATTGTATTCCTCCTTCACTGAAGAAAAAAGTTCATGACCCTGCTCCCCAGGCTCCTCTCCAGGCTTGCGTCAATGCCCCCTTCCCATCCCTAGGGAGAAAACTAGAGAATCTATAACTCACTGCATTGAGAAAAAGACATCATTCTGGACTAACAGTTTCCATTCTTCAGAAAATAATCCACCTTTTGATTTGTTCCTGGGAAAGAGGGACAGATAGAGGATGGGGAAAGGGGAGAAAAGGTTTTATTTCTCCTCTTTTTTTTTTAAAGTTTGTTTTTCCTGAAAAAATATGTTTCTCTCATCTTTTTAAGAAAAAATCTTGAAAAGAAAAAAATTATGTTTTTTACATTAGAAATATACATATATTATATATACCTCTTACATTTTACAAATGTAGCAAATTATTCAATACAAACGGACACCAAAAAATGTAAAAAATAAAAAAAAGTTTTCCTAAGAACCAGGTAAATTAGTGCAGATTTCTGTTTTTGTTTTCTTAAAAAAAATAAAATTGAAGCAAAAGTGCCTAGATTTGAGACAAGACAGACTGAACTGGGCCCAAGAGCCCAGCACTGGAGTCATGCTCCTGAACACACATTTTTCTTCCTATTTCAAAAGACACAAAGGGGTTGGTCTCCCCCTCTCTCCCTACATGTGAGAAACAAGCAGACCTGGTGTGGGTGGGTGCCTGTGTGTGTGGATGGGAGGAGAGATAGAAGGGGATGTAAGGCAGCATCCAACCTTTCCCAGAGAGAAGCTATCTGCTGGGCCTGTCACCTGTGTGGGAGCCGAGGATGAGGGAGAGGGTGGCCCAGACTGGCCCCTGAGAAGTCTAGGGGAACGGATGGTGCTGGGCTGAGAAGCCAGGACATTGCCTGCCGGGGGAGGTAGAGCTGGTGCCTACTGCAGGGAGAGGAGGCTGGCAGTGCTGGCCTGGGCTGGACCCACTGCCATAGCAGTTGCCTACTTGGGGTCCCTGGGTAGGATGGAGTGGGTGGGGTGCCAGGGGCTTTGGTGCTTTCTGGTGATGGGACCCTGATGCCAAGTGCCCACTTTGCAAAGACGAAAAAGTTCATGACCCTGCTCCCTTGGCTCCTGTCCATGCTTGCCTGGCCTCCTGGGGTTGGAGGAACAAGCCCTCTCCTGGCAGAGGCAGGAGAGAGTTTTATTTTTTAGAAACAGTTTTGCTTTGTTGCACAGGCTGGAGTGCAGTGGTACAATCACGGCTCACTGCAACCTCGACCTCCCCAACTCTAGTGATCCTCCCGTCTTAGCCTCCTGAGTAGCTGAGATTGCAGGCATGTGCCACCACACTGGCTAATTTTTTTTAACTTTTATTTTTTGTAGAGATGAGGTGTCGCTATGTTGCCCTGGCTAGTCTCGAACTCCAATCCTTCCACCTCGGCCTTAAATAATTTTAATAGTTGACATGCACATGGCATTTACTATTGGCCAACATTATTTTAAGGTGCCTGCTCTGAAGGAATTCTGTTAGCCTTCCTAAATTATTCCCTTGGCCATTGGAAACATAGGCATGAGATCATTTTTAGATAATTGGAAAAGCAGAGAAATCTGTGAAGATAGAATGGGAAAAAAATGCATTTCACTAAACCAACATGCCATTGATTGTGAGATACCACATTACTTTATGTAGCCCCAAGGCTGCCCTTAAACCATGACACATGCTTTATTTACAGTTCATATTTTACTTATTTGTAGACCTCAAGAGGCATTCTGTGCTTCCCTCTTCCTTCTGAAAGCTTCATGAGAAGGGACACTTTCCTCAAAGGATGGACAACAGAAACAACTCAAATATTCATTTCCTTTAAATATGGTTTTTAAGACAATTTTCTTTAGAAAGCCACATTTACCTGTTGGGGGTTGATTTATGCTCACCCCCCTCCCAAATATATGTTGGAATGCTAACCCCCTATTCCTCAGAATGTGACTTTATTTGGAGACAGGTTCTTTACAGAGGTAATAAAGTTAAAATGAGTAAATAGGGTGGGCCATAACCCAAAATGACAGCTGTCCTTATAAAAAGGGTGCATTTGCACGCAGAGACACGCATAGAGAGAACATGATGTGTAGAGGCACAGGGAGAAGGCCGCCATCTGCAAACCAAGGAGAGAGGCCTGGAGCAAATTCTTCTTCATGGCTCTTAGAAGGAACCATCCCTGCCTACACCCTGATTTCAGATTTCCAGCCTCCAGAAGCGTGAGGCGATAAATGTCTGTTGCTGCAGCCACAGGTTGGCGGTGCTTTGCTACAGTAGCCTTAGCACCTGATAGATGGTCTGTTTACATGTCAAGCACATTGCAGCGCACATTTGACACACAGGGAGATGGAAGCTCCTGGAGGATAAGTGTTTTGTCTGTGATTTTGAAGGTTGCAAGTGGAGGAACTGGGATTCGAACCCCTCTCTGTGTGATGCCTATGCCTCCTCTGTGTTAACATTTATTTTTACTTATTTTTATTTTTTAGTTTTTGTAGAGATGAGGGTCTCACTATATTGCCCAGGCTGGTCTTGAACTCCTGGGCCCAAACGATCCTCCTGCCTTGGCCTCCTGGTCTTGGGATTACAAGCATAAGCCACTGTGCCAGGCCTACACTTCCTCTTTAAAGCCCTTTGCCTCTTTCATTTCCTAGCCTGGAGAAAATGTACTTCTGTGGTCACTAAGAAAACACCTTCACAATCAGGCAAAAATGTCCCCAGAAAATGCTGGCTTGGGCTGCTGAGGAAATGCACCATCAAATCAGGCCACACAACGTTTCAGAGACCCTGAGGCAGGGACTCCATGTCCCAGCTATGTTTGTCACACACCAGTAGGCAGCCTCTACCCAGGGGTGGAAGATTCTAGACCCAGCTATAGGCTCTGGCAACCAGGGCAGGCAGCTCCTTCCAGGAACCGGTTTCTGTGGTTTTCTTTGGTCACTTCCATTAAGTCTTAAACACCCCCTGGAAGAAAATGAAAGTGTGATGTTGAGGAACGTGAGATCAGATGGCGGAGTAGTTTTCTAGAGCCACCATAACAAAGCACCACAGACCAGGGTCTTAAACAGTGGAAACTTATTTCTTCACAGTTCTCAAGAATGGAAGTTCACGATCAAGGTATGGCCAAGGTTGGTTTCCCCTGAGGCCTCTCTCCTTGGCTGACAGACGACGGTCTTCCCCATATCTTCATATGGTCTTCCCTCTGTGTGTGTCTGTGTCCTAATCTCTCCCACCCCCCTTTTTTTTTTTTTTTTTTTAATAATGTCAGCCATGGGCCGGGTGTGGTGGCCCACACTTGTAATCCCAGCACCTTGGGAGGCTGAGGCGGGTGGATCACCTGAGGTCAGGAGTTCCAGACCAGCCTGGTCAACATGGCGAAACACCGTCTCTACTAAAAAAAATAGAAAAATTAGCCAGGCGTGGTGGCAAATGCCTGTAGTTCCAGCTACTCAGGAGGCTGAGGCAGCAGAATAGCTTGAACCCGGGAGGTGGAGGTTGCAGTGAGTGGAGATCACGCCACTGCACTCCAGCCTGGGTGAGAGACTGAGACTCCATCTCAAACAAAAAACAAACAAACAAAAAAACCAAAAAACAATGTCAGTCATATTGGACTTGGGACCCATGCTAATGACCTCATTTTATCTTAATTCCCTTTCTCCATCTCCAAGTACAGTCACATTCCAAGGAATGGGGGGTTAGGACGTCAACATAAAATTTGGTGGTGGGGCACAATTTGGCTCATCACAATGGGTAAAATGGGGCATTAAGCTCACATCCTGAATCTAAAACCCACAAGAGGCTGGAGTACTTTGCTTTCCCTGGTTCATGATCACCGTGCTAACTGGAGTGTGGTCACCTTGAAATTGGCTTAGAGGAAGATTTATGATATCCTCCCAAGTCAAGGGCTCAGGCTCTAAACACCGGCTTAAATAAGAGCTGAGTGAAAGTCCACAAATCTTGTTACATCAACTTCTGCTGGATTTTGTTGGACAGATGCTGAAGTCCTCTGTGGAGAAACACCTTAGCAAGTTGTCCAAGTAGTTCATTTCTAGAGATCTCATGACCAATGAGCAATTATTCCAGATTCCCTGTGGGTTGAAATATTCTGAATTTTATGCTACATTATCATTATAACTGGCTTATCTCTGGCTTAGCATCACGTTTGTGACCTCCTGGCTTCTAAATGTTTAGTGCCCACCTGGCCTCTACCACCAAAAGATCCTATTATTCCCACCAAGCTCATGGAATCCAATTTCCTCGTGGCATTTTCTCCATCCTACAATGGACAGCAGCCACAGGGCTCTTCGCCGATCCAGAAGCCTCTTCACCTTACAGTGTTGGTGAGGCAAGTCTCCCATGGGTCCTCCGGGAGTGTGTTTAAGGGTAGCTGGGCAGTTTGCCTGCATAGACCGATGTCTACATTCACGTTTCCTTAAGCTTCCAGACTCCCCCCTTTACCGTGTACTAGGAAATGGCTGGGATTTTGACCTCAGGGGGGTTGCCAGTCCATTCCAGCTGCTATCACAAGACAGCATAAACAGGGCAGCTTATAACGAGCAGAACAGGTGATGTATTTATTTATTTAAACAGAGATGAGGTCTCCCTGTGTTGCCCATTCTGGTCGCAAACTCCTGGGCTCAAGTGGTCCTCTTTCCTCGGCATCCCAAAGCGCTGGGATTACAGGCATGAGCCACTGTGCCTGGCCTTGAAAAGAATCATTCTGAAGGCTAGAAAGCCTAAGATGAAAGTGCCAGGAGATTCGGTGTCTGGTGAGAACCCAATTCCTTGTTTGTAGATGGCACCTTCTTGCTGGCTGTGTCCTCACAGGGTGGAAGGGAGAAAAGAGCTTTCTTGGGCCTCTTAGAATTATGCTAATCCCATTCATGAGGGCTCTGCCTTCGTAACCAAATCACCTCCTCAAAACCTCACCTCCCAACACCATCACCTTGGTGATTAACTTTCAACATAAAAGTTTTTGGGGGGTGACACACACATTCAGGCCTACAGAGGTGGAGTGATCTGCAGACCACGGTTGATTCAGGCGTCACCGCTCCAACATTGGAGACTCTTTTTTTTTTTTTTTTTTTTTTTTTTTTGAGACAGATTCTTGCTGTCTGGAGTACAGTGGCACGATCTCAGCTCACTGCAACCTCCACCTCAAGCAGTTCTCCTGCCTCAGCCTCCTGCGTAGCTGGGACTACAGGCGTGTGCTACCACGCCTGGCTAATTTTTGTATTTTTAGTAGAGACAGGGTTTCGCCATGTTGGCCAGGCTGGTCTCAAACTCCTGACCTCAGGTGATCCACCCTGCTCAGCCTCCCAAAGTGCTGGGATTACAGGCCTGAGCCACTGCTTCCGGCCCTGGCCCCTTGATCTAGGATTTCAGCCTCCAGAACTGGGAGAGAATAAGTTTCTGTTGTTTAGGTGACCCCGTCTGTGGCACTTTGTTATGGCAGCCCAAGCTCTCTGATATAGAGGCTAAACAACTGCCATGCTTCATTTACTTAATCAGCTGTGGGTCGGCACTGTGGGTTGGGTTTAGCCAACTAGTTCTTCTGTCTTGGCTGGGCCCACTCGTTCATCTGTGCTGAGCTGGGTTGAGCAGCGGCTGGCCCATCTGTAGCCTCTCATCCTCTGCCAGGACAGCCTAGGGTCATTTCCATGGCAGCCTGGCAGGGTTCCGAGAGAGTTAGTAGGAACCGTGAAGCCCGTTGAGCACAAGGCTCTGTACTGACAGCTTTGCACTTCCACTGCAGGCTACTGGCCAAAGCAAACCACAGGTGCAGCCCAGATTTGAGGGATGGGAAAATGGCCACAGGACAAACGGCATGGGTTCAAGGAGGGGTGGAATACTAGGATGAGTTTTGCAATCTGTCATATGCACATACACACATGTGGTGAGTTGGATACAGCCTGGTGTGTGTAATTACAAACACCCCTCTAATAAAAATGCGCAAAGATCTTTCAATTACTCAAGTGATGTTATTTCCAAACCTTTCCTATCAGAGTCAACCCCCTTTAGATACGATTATTCTCATGCTGGCTGGACATGGTGGCTCACACGTGTAATCCCAGCACTTTGGAAGGTTGAGGTGGGCGGATCACCTGAGGTCGGGAGTTTGAGACCAGCCTGATCAACATGGAGAAACCCTGTCTCTACTAAAAATACAAAATTAGCTGGGCATGGTGGCTCATGCCTGTAATCCCAGCTACTCAGGAGGCTGAGGCAGGAGAATTGCTTGAACCCGGGAGGTGGAGGTTGCAGTGAGCCAAGATGGTGCCACCGCACTCCAGCCTGGGCAACAAGAGCAAAACTCCGTCTCAAAACAACAACAAAAATTATCCTCATGCTAAAATGTATTCCCAACTATGACTTGAATTTCTCTATTCTTTATTGGTAAAAGAAAAATTCAGCCAAGCGCAGTGGCTCACACCTGTAATCCCAGCACTCTGGGAGGCCAAGGCGAGAGGATCATGAGGTCAGGAGATCGAGACCATCCTGGCTAATGTGGTGAAACCCCGTCTCTACTAAAAAATACAAAAAATTAGCTGGGCGTGGTGGCGGCCGCCTGTAGTCCCAGCTGCTCGGGAGGCTGAGGCAGGAGAATGGCGTGAACCTGGGAGGCGGAGCTTGCAGTGAGCTGAGATTGCGCCACTGCACTCCAGCCTGGGCAACAGAGCATGACTCCGTCTCAAAAAAAAAAAAAAAAAAAGAAAAGAAAAAAAAAGGAAAAATTCAGAGGTGGCATGTGCAAAACTTGCACCGTACATTTATATAGCTGATACTCAATTGAAGAACATGTATGTGATTTTCAGATTCTTGCTGTGATAAATGATGTTTCTGTGAACATGGTTTTTACCAGTTTTTAAAAATGGGTGATATAATAAATAGAATGTGAAGCTGTATCAGTCAGGGTTCAGAAACAGAATCAATAGGAGATACTATGTACCTATCCACATATATATTATAGATGTATATATTAATAGATACAAATTGATCATGTGAGCCAATTCCTTAAAATCTTTCTCTTATCTCTCTCTGTGTTGTCTATATGTATACATATATAATAGAGATTCTGGTGGAAGGCTCTGAGATCAAGGGGGAAGGGAGGCAGGCCATGAAAAAGTCACTCCAAGCCAGACTGGGGTCCTCAGCTCTGCAGACCCAGGAAATTCAGATATATGTGTGTATATATACCTGTCCCTATCTATCTATCTGTCTGTCTGTCTGTCTGTCTGTCTGTCTGTCTGTCTGCCTGCCTGCCTGCCTGCCTGCCTGCCTGTCTGTCTATCTATCATCTAATGTATGCAGAGATTGAGATTTATTTTAAGGAATTGTCTCACACAGTTGTGGGAGTTGGTTTGTAGGGCCAGCCAGCAGGTGGGAAACTCAAGCAGACATTGATGCTGAAATCTTGAGGCAGGATTTCCTCTTCTCTGGGAAACCCTGAGTTTTACTCAGAAGGCCTTCAACTGATTAGATGAAGTCCACTTACATTACCGAGGGCAACCTTTTCTTAAACTGGTTGTAGATGATAACCACATCTACAAAATAACCTTCACAGCCACGCCTGGATTAGCATGTGATTGGATTACCAGGCACTGGACCCCAACCAGGTTGGCCCATAAAACTCACCGTTAGCAGGAGTGTTATGGGGAGTGGGCAGGAAGGGGTATGTAGAAAGAAATGACTGAGGAAGACTGATGAGATAAATATTGGTTCTAAGTACAATTAGGAAAGATCACCAAGTCCTACTTTACCAAAAAAAAAAAAAAAAAAAAAGAAGAAGAAGAAAGTAGGCCAAATGTAAACCATGATACATGTTATTTTGTTATTTATTTATGTTTTTTTGAGACGGAGTCTCGCTCTGTCGCCCAGGCTGGAGTGCAGTGGCGCGATCTCGGCTCACTGCAACCTCCACCTCCCGGGTTCACGCCATTCTCCTGCCTCAGCCTCCCAAGTAGCTGGGACAGGCGCCCACCACCATGCCCGGCTAATTTTGTCTTTGTATTTTTAGTAGAGACGGGGTTTCACCGTGTTAGCCAGGATGGTCTCGATCTCCTGACCTCGTGATCTGCCCGCCTTGGCCTCCCAAAGTGTTGGGATTACAGGCGTGAGCCACCGCACCCAGCCCACTGCTTTCCATTTTTAAGGTCTTTATCTAGAATTAGAATTGCTGGATCACATGATAATTTTGTTTTTAATTTTTTTTGGAAACCTTCAGACCATTTTCCAGAATGACTGCATCATACCACATTCCCATCAGCGGTGCAGAAGGGTTCCAATTTCTCCAAATCCTGCCAATATTTCTTACATTGTGGTTTATGGATAGTAGCCATGTTAATGAAAGTGAGGTGGTTTCTTATTGCAAAGATAATGATTTTTTAAATTTTTTCAGTCGTAATTGCTTAATAATAGAATGTGTGGCCGGACACGGTGGCTCACGTCTGTAATCCCAGCACTTTGGGAGGCCCAGGCGGGCATATCATGAGGTCAGGAGATCGAGACCATCCTGGCTAGCACGGTGAAACCCCGTCTCTGCTAAAAATACAAAACAAAGAAAAAAAAAATTAGCCGGGCGTGGTGGCAGGCGCCTGTAGTCCCAGCTACTTGGGAGGCTGAGGCCGGAGAATGGTGTAACCCGGGAGGTGGAGCTTGCAGTGAGCCGAGATCGCGCCACTGCACTCCAGCCTGGAGGACAGAGCGAGACTCTGTCTCAAAATAAGTAAATAAATAAATAAATAAATAAATAAATAAATAATAATATAGTAGAATGTGTGTGCCTGCTGGGCATTCTATACCTTCTCAAACATTGGCATCAGACTGGACTATGCCACCCGCACTTCCTCATCCTTGTTGATTTTCATGTGTTTGATTCACAGCAAACACTGCCAACCCAGCATCACAAAGCATGATGTTATCAAAGGAAGTGTAGAGAGATCTTAGGCTGAAACTGTGGAACCCTGGAGGTGGAGGTTCATGTGTGTCAGATGTCTAATACTGCTACGCTTCTCTAAAATGGAAAGAATCAGAGTACCTGGGCTGACAGTTGCAGCTGTGGGGATAGAGAGGCAGAAAAGCAGGAGGTGTTCATTGGAGGGGGAGAGAACGGAAGAGCTCCCCTGGTCGCCTAGCAACGCGGAGACGCCCCACAGGGGACTCTGGTGAGAACAGGCAGTGGCAGAGGGGCTATTCTGCCTCAGCCAAATGTAGCTGCAGAGACTCAGGAAAGTAATGTAGATGTAGAAATTAGAAATTAATTAATTTCTTTAATTAATAACCCTCAGTTGTATATTGAGACGGTCTCCACTGATTTTTTCACGTCTACCGTTTGCATAGTTTTAGGTCAGTAGTTCCCAAAATGTAGTTTAATGACTCCTGGGGGAATCAAGACCCTTTCTGGGGGTCCATAATTCCCAACATTTTCCTAAGAAGATTAAGAATTTACTTGCCTACCGACTTTTCAATTTATCTGCATGATGTAATACTGCAAATGTTTAAGTGGCAGATTTGAGAACCTAGCTGTCTTGTAGTAAGGTGAACATTAAAGAAATTTGCAAACATGTAAGACAATGCTAATTTTCTTACTAATTCTTTGGAAAATACTGTATAATTGCCTATAAAAATTGTGAAATGTTAATATATAATAAGATTATTATTTTGCAGTTTTAAATGTATAATTTTCTCAGCTTCAATATGTAATTGTATGTAAATATAGATCATACAAAGAAAAAATTTTAGGGGTTCTCAATATATTTAAAAAATATAAAATTGGCCTGAGATGAAAAACTTTAAGAATTACTGTCTTAGGTTAAGTTTTTAGATATCAGCTGGCTGGGTGGAAGGAATGTGCACACTCCGTGCTTTTCATACACGGTGTCAAATTCCCATGAAGCTATCCAGTTGTTTCCGTGGCTCTAAATTCTCATGGGAAATGTAACCCAGATCTGTCTCGCTGTTATCAATTTTTCACGCTGCCTACCATAATTAACCCAGTGAAGAATTTCAGTGAAAGGTAGATTGAGCTATTTGTACCTGGCCTTCCAGAGAATTCCCTTTATATAGGATAAGTTTAAATTCTTTTTGGGGGGCCGGCGGGGGTGGGGGTGGTGGTGTCTGGAAAGGAGGATCATAGGATAAGTTTAACATTCTTAGATGAGAAAGTCAAATGTAGATTCCTGAGTTCACAAACCCCAGCCCCAACATTCATGATGTGGGTGATCCTGGGGAAGACATCTGTCCTTCTGAGCCCACCTCCTTCACCTAGAAATGGGCACTGGGGGTGGGGAAGGATTGGACCTGGTGCCCCCCAAGACATTGTAAGAATCAAGAAATAGTAGCTAGGTGGGGGTTTTTGGGCATTTCTACCATAAATATGAAATATAATTTTATTTTAATAATGTGACAAATAAGATAAAGAGTCATCTTCTTATTTATTATTATTATTATTTTTTGAGATGGAGTCTTGCTCTTGTTGCCCAGGCTGGAGTACAGTGGCTCGATCTCGGCTCACTGCAACCTCCGCCTCCCAAGTTCAAGCAATTCTCCTGCCTCAGCCTCCCCAGTAGCTGGGATTACAGGCGCCCACCACCAAACCTGGCTATTTTTTTGTATTTTTAGTAAAGACGGGGTTTCGCCATGTTGGCCAGGCTGGTCTTGAACTCCTGACCTCAGGTGATCTACACACCTTGGCCTCCCAAAGTGCTGGGATTACAGGTGTGAGCCACCTTGCCTGGCCGAGAATCATCTTCTTTGTGAATTTTTCCCCAACCACTGTATCGATAATCGTTAAAACAAATTCCTCCTCAATGCTGTCATAAGAGGTATGCTGGTTCTCTTGTTCCCCATCCCTCATGGGGATATAACTGACTGTTTACCTGTTTCCCCCACCAGGTCATGAACTCTGAGAGTTTGAGCTGAGCCTCTAAAAGCTGTATCAATAGCACCTTGCACTGTTGAAGCAGGTAAGTGTTTTCCTTGTTACTTCTTAAGTTCAGTTGGAAACCCAACATAGCAAATCCTCTGGAATGCAGCTGAAGCAGTACTAAGGCTGGGTGTGGTGGCTCATGCCTATAATCCTGTAGGGAGGCAAAATCGGGAGGATTGCTGGAGCCCAGGAGTTCAAGACCAGCCTGGGCAACACGGCAAGACCTGGTTCTCCACAAAAAGGAAAAAAAAAAATGCTAAGAGGCAAGTATATAGCAATAAACTCCTACATCAAAAAAGTAGAAACATTTCAAATAAGAGATTGGGGGCAGTGGCTCATGCCTGTAATCCTAGCACTTTTGGAGGCCGAGGTGGGTAGATTGCTTGAGACCAGGAGTTCGAGACCAGCATGGGCAACATAGCGAGACCCCGTCTCTACAAAAAATCAGAAAATTAGCCAGGCATGGTGGTGCAAGCCTGTAGCCCCAGCTACTCGGGAGGCTAGGGTGGGAGGATTGATTGAGCCTTTGAGGTAGAGGTTGCAGTGAGCTGAGATTGTGCCATTGCATTCCAGCCTGGGTGACAGAGCTAGACCCTGTCTCAAAAAAAGAAAGAGAGAAAGAGAAATAAATAAATAAAGAGAGAAAGAAAGAAAAGAAAGAAAACAAGGAAGGAAGGAAGAAAGAAAAAGAAAGAAAGAGAAAGAAAGAAAGAAAAAGAAAAAGAAAGAAAGACAGACTTCAGTAATCTAAGGATGCACCTCAAGAATCTATGAAAACGAGAACAAACCAAACCCAAAAATTAGTAGAAGAAAGTAAATAAAGCATAGAGCAGAAACAAATAAGATTGAGACCAAAAAAATACATAAAAGATCAATGAAAAAAAAAATTGCTTTTACATCATGGTCTTGACCTTGCAGGGATGGCCCCTCCCAGTTTTAGCCAATTTCTCAAGTGATAAATAACTTGCTTGAGAGCATGCCTTTTAGATATAAACCACCAATCCAGAGCCCACACCCCACCCACTCTCTAACAGGGCGCTATACTCACCCCAGGGCCAGGTATCACACCACTAAGAACAGCCCTTTTCCCCAGATCCCACTGAGGTTATCCAAAGTGACCAGCCCTAACCTATGAAATCTGCCTCACTTCTTCCTTTCCACAGAAACTATAGCAAAGTCTTGTCCACATCCACATTTCACTCACCTCCTTCTGCCTCCTGGCAGACCCTGGCGCTTTCCCCATGGGGCTGCCTGAGCTGAGACGGGCTCTCTTCTCCTGGAAACTGAGTAACACAATTTATTTCAATGACAGTCACTTCCTCATCTGTTGGCCTCAGCATACCTCCAATTTTCCATTACACAATAAATTGAAAATAATATAGGCCGGATGTGGTGGCTCACGCCTGTAATCCCAGCACTTTGGGAGGCCGAGGTGGGTGGATCACCTGAGGTCAGGAGTTTGAGACCAGCCTGACCAGCATGGCGAAACCCCATCTCTACTAAAAATAGAAAAATTAGCTGAGCTTCGTGGCTGGAGCCTGTAGTCCCAGATACTTGGGAGGCTGAGCCAGGAGAATTGCTTGAACTCAGAAGGCAGAGGTTGCAGTGAGCCGAGATCATGCCGCTGCACTCTAGCCTGGGAGACAGAGCGAGACTCCATCTCAGAAAAAAAAAAAAAAAAAGAAAATTGAATTGGGCCAGCCCCTCCACACCTGTGGGTATTTCTCATCAGGTGGGACGAGAGACTGAGAAAAGAAATGACACAGAGACAAAGTATAGAGAAAGAACAGTGGGCCCAGGGGACCGGCGCTCAGCATACAGAGGACCCGCACTGGCGCCAGCCTCTGAGTTCCCTCAGTATTTATTGATCATTATTTTTACTGTCCTAGTGAGGGGAATGTGGCTGGGCAACAGGTTGGGGGAAGGTCAGCAGAGAAACGTGAGCGAAGGAATCTGTATCATGAATAAGTTCAAGGAAAGGTACTGTGTCTGGATGTGCACGTAGGCTAGATTTATGTTTCTCTTCACCCAAACATCTCAGTGTAGCAAAGAGTCACAGAGCAGTATTGCTGCCAGCATATCTCGCCTCCAGCCACAGGGCGGTTTTCTCCTATCTCAGAATAGAACGAATGGGAATGATCAGCTTTACACCTAGACATTCCATTCCCAGGGACGAGCAGGAGACAGAAGCCTTCCTCTTATCTCAACTGCAAAGAGCCCTCCCTCTTTCACTCCTCCTCCTCAGCACAGACTCTTTATGGGTGTCCGGCTGGGGGATGTAAGGTCTTTCCTTTCCCATGAGGCCACATCTCAGGCTGTCTCAGTGGGGGAAACCTTGGACAATACCCAGGCTTTCTCAGGCAGAGGTCCCTGCAGCTTTCCGCAGTGCATTGTGTCCCTGGTTAATCGAGACTGGAGAATGGCGATGACTTTTACCAAGCATACTGCCTGCAAACATATTGTTAACAAGGCACGTGCTGCACAGCCCTAAATCCATTAAACCTTGATTCAATACAGCACATGTTTCTGTGAGCACAGGGTTGGGGCTAAAGTTACAGGTTAACAGCATCTCAGAGTAGAAACCATTTTTTTTGGTACAGGTCAAAATGGAGTTTCTTATGTCTTCCTTTTCTACATAGACACAGTAACAATCTGATCTCTCTTTCTTTTCCCTACAGAAAATAATATGGAGATGACAGTGTCTTGTACAACTGTGTGATGGCTTGTCTCCCCATGTCTGTGTGATTGTGTGTCCTTGAGTGTGTTGGATGGAGTGTCCTTCTGTGTGTGTGTGTCTGTGTTTCTCTCTGACTCTGTGCGGTTGAGGGCGTGTGGTCTCTCACGTATGATTGGATGTGACTGCAGATCTCCATGTGTGATTATGAGTCACGCTTCACCGGAAAGTTTCTATCTCAGCCTGGATGAGCCACAGGAATGTGTGTGTTCAGGTTTGCTGTGTGTCTGTGTCTGTTTGACCTGGGCTGTTGTGTGTGCATCTTAGTCTGCTGTGTTACATCATGCGCCGTTGTGTGTGACTCTCTCTAGGACAGCCCGAGTGTGACTGTGATCATAGAGGGGAGGAAGCCCCCTGTGTGTGGGTTTGTGACTGTGAGTGTGTGCTCCAGTTAGGAGGGTTTTGAGCGCTCATGTGAGTGTGTGGGAAGGTTGTGGATTAATTTGCTATGGCTGCTGTAACAAAACACCACAGACTGGGTGGCCTGGGCAGACTGGGTGGCTTAACCTAGTACTAATAGAAGCTTGTTTTCTCCCCGTCCTGGAGCCTGGAGCCCAAGATCACGGTGTCGAAGGAGCCAGTGCTCAGGAGGCCTCTCTCCTTGGCTTCTTGGCGGCCGTATTCTGTCGGCGTCCACGCTAGGTCTTTTTTTTTGTATGCATCCCTGGTGTCACTGTGTGTGTCTAACTCCCTCCTCTATAAGGATGCCAGTCAAATGGGAGTAGGGCCAGTCCAAAAGCCTCATTTAATCCCCTCTTAAAGGCCTTGACCCCAGATAGTCACATCCTGAGGTTCTGGAGTTTAGGGAATCACCAAATAAGTTTTCAGGAGAAAACAGTGAGCCCATAACAGTGTGTTTGTGTGTGGATGTGTGGTCATGGGAGATGCTGTGAAGGTTGCCATTGCGTCCACATGACTGTGCGTGAAACAGTGATTCGTGCAATTATGAAACCCATGTTGTGTGAGTTCCACAAGACCCAGGCACCTTTCATCCACTAAATGTGCACGTGTGTGTGTGTGTGTGTGTGTGAGTTCAAGACCCAGGCACCTTTCATCCACTAAATGTGCACGTGTGTGTGTGTGTGTGAGTCCCACAAAACTCAGGCATCTTTCATCCACTACATGTGCGTGTGTGTGTGTGTGTGTCTGAGTTCCACAAGACCCAGGCACCTTTCATCGTGTGTGTGTGTGTGTGTGTGTGTGTGTGTGAGTCCCACAAGACCCAGACACCTTTCATCCACTAAATGTGCGTGTGTGTGTGTGTGTGTGTCTGAGTTCCACAAGACCCAGGCACCTTTCATCGTGTGTGTGTGTGTGATTGAAGGAGATACTATTTGTGGATAAATAAATTGAAACCTCAGGCCACTTTCCTGTCTTATATCAACCTTATTAGGATCCTGCCCACCCCAAATGCGCAATTCCAAAGGTAGAGCAAGATAGGTCCTAGGATCCGTCTGGGAAGTGCCCAGGATGCCCTTCCTAGGATGCTTGGAGACAGGATTGGAGCAGGTGATGGAAGCATGGGCTCAGGGCCAGGCAGTCTGGAGACCTCTCCTCTCTGAGCCCAGTGTTGTCTGTAAAATGCAGACACTCCTAGGACCTCACTCACAGCCAGGGGTGCGGGAGATGGCCATGCATATTGTACTGTGCACTTCGGCTCCTGTTCAAAAGGATACGTGGGATGTGAAACCCAGCCTGCACTCTCTCCACAGCTGTGTCCATGCCAGGGCCAGAATTCCCACTGGAGTACGACATCGGTCCATCCAAAGTCCCAGAGCCTACCGTGGCCATGTGCACCATTGTCACTTGGGGAAAAAATCTTCTTAAACAGATAAACAAACATGTGAAAATGCACATCTTGTTTTTAAGCCTGGGCAACATGGTGAGACCCCTTCTCTACAAAAAACAATTAGCTCGGCGTGGTGGTACAAGCCTGTAGTCCCCACTACTCGGGGACTGAGGTGGGAGGATCGCTTGAGCCTGGGAGGTCGAGGCTGCAGTGAGCTGAGGTCGCGCCACTGAACAGAGTGAGACCCTGTGTAAAAAGAAGAAACAAGACAAAACAAAAACCAAAAACCAAATCTTAACTTTTGTCCGCTAATTTGAAGGAACACCTATGAAATCATCATTGCTGTCACTAGATGGCACTCTTGCACCATGAAAAAAATAGGCTCTAATTATTATTTTTTTACTTTTCAATTTTCAATTGTGGCAAAATACATATTACACAAAATTTACCATCTTAAGCATTTTGTGACTAATATGTGAAAGATATATTACTAATATCATAAGCCTGTGATATATGCCTTTTTTATTTTTTTAAACTATGGTATTTATCATTTTAAATATAGTCATGAATCGACAACAGGGATACATTCTGAGAATTTTGTGGTTAGGCAATTTTGACATTGTGTGAACATCTTAGAGTGAACTTACAAACACCTAGATGGTGCAGCCTACTACACACCTAGGCTCTGTGGTATAGTCTGCTGCTCCTAGGACACAAACCTGCGTGGCACGTTGCTGTACTAAATACTGTAGGTACCTGGAACACAGTGGTATTTGTGTATCTAAACATAGAAAAGGTACAGTACAAATTTGGTACTATGATCTTATGGGACCGCTATAATATATGAGACCTATCATTGACTGAAATGTTACTATGCACCTCGTGACTGTATTTTTTTTTTTTTTTTTTTTTTTTTTGAGACGGAGTCTCGCTCTGTCACCCAGGCTGGAGTGCAGTGGTGCCATATCAGCTCACTGCAAGCTCCGCCTCCCGGGTTCACGCCATTCTTCTGCCTCAGCCTCCCGAGTAGCTGGGACTACAGGCGCCCACCACCACGCCCGGCTAATTTTTTGTATTTTGGTAGAGACGGGGTTTCACCATGTTGGCCAGGATGGTCTTGATCTCCTGACCTTGTGATCCACCCTCCTTGGCCTCCCAAAGTGCTGGGATTACAGGCGTGAGCCACCATGCCCGGCCATGACTGTATTTTGAGTGTGCATCACTATTAAGTACATTCACTTGTTCTGCCACAATCTGCACCATTCCTCTTCAGAGCGCCTTTCATCTTGGAAAACAAGAACTCTGTGCCTATTAAGCAATAACTCTCCATTTCTCCCCCTTCCAGCCTCTGGAAACCACCCTTTTTATTTTCCATTCAGGAATTCTGACTCTTCTAAGTACCTCGTATACCTGGAATCATACAGTATTTTGTCCGGTTGTGATGGGCTTATTTCAATGAACATTGTTCCTCAAAGTTCATCCAAGTCATAGCATGGGTCAGAATTTCCTTTCTTTTTAGGCCCGAATAATATGCCATTGTCTGTACCCCATCTTGCTTATCCATTCACCAATCGATGGAGACTTGAGTTGCTTCCACTTTGACTGTTATGAATAATGCTGCCATGCACGCGGGTGCACAAACGTCTCTTTGAGTCTCTGCTTTCAAAACTTGTGGGTAAGATTCAGAGGTAAATTGCTGGTTCATGGGTAATTTTATTTCTGTTTTTTCAGAACAGTCGGATGGTTTCCCACCACAGCTGCATCACATCACAATCGCACCAACGGTGCAGGTGTTTCAGCCTCTCCAAATCCTGTCAGTGTTGTTATATTCTGTTTAACAGATAGTGACCACGGAAACGGCAGTGAGGTAGTTCCTTATTTCTTTGCCAGGGAAAATATTGCTTTCATTTTTAATACTTATTACTTAATCATGGTATATGTCTTTGGTTATACCGTGGCAATGGCTACTGAAGAGTATCCTGACACATGGATGGGGGTCAGGTCTTGACCTCTGGGGTGCTTTATTGTTAGGGCTGTTGTTAGAGTTGGCAGCAGTTGGATGAATAATGGAATATGATGAGGTGGAAGTTGTAATTGATTTTTTTTTTGAAACAGAGTCGTTATCTGTCGCCCAGGCTGGAGTGCAGTGGCATGATCTCAGCTCACTGCAATCTCTGCCTGCCAGGTTCAAGCAATTCTCCTGCCTCAGCCTCCCGAGTAGATGGGACTACAGGCGCCCGCCATCATGCCTGGGTAATTTTTCTACTTTTAGTAGAGATGGGGTTTCACCATGTTTGCCAGGCTGGTCTCGAACTCCTGACTTCAGGTGATCCACCTGCCTTGGCCTGCCAAAGTACTGGGATTACAGGTGTGAGCCACCTCACCTGCCCAACTGATTTTTATATTATGGTATATTATGGAAAATTGTGTAATTTTTGAGGGCGAGGAGGTAGGATTATTGTGTGAAGATTCTTTAGGTGAGGCAGCCTTGTATAGTTACAGATGCTGATTGGTGGTGGTTGCTGGTTGATCTGTATTTGTGAGCATTTATCTTGCAATTGAGCGTACTCAGGGGAACAGGTTAGATAACTAAAAATAGAGTTAGAAGAGACAGGATAAGGAAAGAGAAGAAGTAGAGTTTAATTAGGCCTTTTTGGGCGGATATGAAAGTGGAGGCTGAAGTTTGGATTTGGACAATGTTTTTTGGTATTGATTTCTTTAGTCAGATTAGTCTAGTAGAAGAGACACTAAACATTGACTTGTGTCTAGATTTGTGTGCGGGGTTGTATGGTGTACTGTGATTGGATAAAAACCTAGTGTAGGCCGGGTGTGGTGGCTCATGCCTGTAATCCCAGCACTTTGGGAGGCCGAGGAGGGTGGATCACCTGAGGTCAGGAGTTTGAGAATCAGCCTGACCAACATGGAGAAACCCCATTTCTACTAAAAATACAAAAATTAGCTGCACGTGGTGGTGCACGCCTATAATCCCAGCTACTTGGGGAGGCTGAGGCAGGAGAATCGCATGAACCCAGGAGGTGGAGGTTGCCGTGAGCCAAGATTGCGCCACTGCACTCCAGCCTCGGTGACAGAGCAAGACTCCGTCTCAAAAACAAAAAACAAACAAACAAACAACAACAACAACAAAAACCTAGTATATTTGAGAACTTGAACGTTTGTGATGGGTATTCAAGTTTAAAGTCATTGGTTATGAGATTAAGATCTGTTGCTACTGAGAAGCCCGTTGGGAATTGCACAGCTTCTCAAACCTTGGACCCAGATTGGCCCACGCCACCCTCACTCCTCATCCATGTTGATTTCAGTTGGTTATTGCTGTTCTTCATGGTGACCACTGACACTCCAGCACCACAAAGATGTCAGCAAAGGAAATGTAGAAGGATCTAAGGTGGAGACTGTGAACCCCTGGAGCCTTTAGTTCATGTGGTGTCAGGAGATATTGAATATTGCCGTTCTTCCCTTAAATTTCAAGCATAGAGGTAACTCTGCAGACACTTGCAGCTGTGAGGATGGAGCAGAAGGAATGCTGTACGTGTTCATTGGAGGGGGAGAGAATGGAGGCGCTAATCTGGTTGCCAGGCAATGCTCAGTGTCCTTGGAGATGACTCATGGTGGAATTAGAATGAGAACACGCAGTGGGGGAGGGACTCTTCTGCACCAGCAAAATGCAGCTGTAGAGACTAATAAACTGTATGGAAGTCCCACAGTCTTCCAAATGGATAATCTGTCATTTGTATATTCAGATAATCTCCATTTATATTTTCAGGTCTCTTATTTGTATATCTCTCAGGCCACTAGTTCTCAAAATATTGTTCAAAACCTCATGGCAGAATCAAGATCCTTTCAAAAGGCACACAATTCCAAACTATTTTCCTAGGAACATTAAGATTTTATTTGCCTTTTCTCTTCTTAGCTTTTTCTGCAAGATATAATGTTCCAGGTGTTTGAATTCAGAAGATGATTGGAGGGGATTAAAGGGAGTCGTAAAATGTTAGACAAGGCTGGGTGCGGTGGCTCACGCCTGTAATCCCAGCACTTTGGGAGGCTGAGGCAGACAGATCACCTGAGGTCAGGAGTTCAAGACCAGCCTGGTTAACATGGTGAAACCCCGTCTCTACAAAAATCCAAAAAATACAACAATAGACAGGCATGATGGTGGGTGCCTGTAATCCCAGCTACTCGGGAGGCTGAGGCAAGAGAGTCGCTTGAACCTGGGAGATGGAGGAGCCGAGATGGCGCCACTGCATTCCAGCCTGGGAGATAGAGCGAGACTCCCTCTCCAAAAAAAAAAAAAAAAAAGAATCCCACAGCCCCACCATTGACGATGACCTGTCCATGGTGTTGAAGGACCTATTGGGTCTATGAACTCTTACACAGGTAAGGGAGGTAGTTGATGCCTACTGACTTATGCAATGGTGACTTCAAAGTATATTTCTAAAATAAATTGAAACCAAGATTCCTTGTTTGATAACCAAGAAAAGAAGACCCCAATTGGGTCGTGTTCTGCCCACATCTTCACATAAAGACTGATTATGCATTTATCTCATCACTCAGCATTAGGGTAGTAAGTGCCATGTGTTAGCCTCCTCCTGTTGGGATCTGAGGGCCACAAATTATCTTTTCAGTGACAGCTGTTTTCTGATTGATTGGTATCACCTTACTTCATATTTTCTATGAAGGATCCATCTTTTACGTCAATGTGGAGGTGAAAGTTTCCTGAGCGACGGATTGATAGCCCATCTCCCTATGTCTCTGTGACTGTGTGTCGTTGACTGTGTTAACTGTGTGTCCCTCTGTGAGTGTGCGTTACCTTGTTTGTGGTTGTATTTCTCTATGATTCTGTGTGGTTGAGAATGTCTTGTCTTGAACGGATGATTGGATATAACTGTGTGTGTGTGTGTGTGTCTGTATTTGTATTTGAGTTCAAATAAGCCTGCAGCACATTGTGTGTTTGTGTCTTTCTGTGTGAATGTGTCTATGTTTGATCAGGAAATGCTGGTGATTCTTCATCTTGGGTGGTTGTGTTTTATCGTCTGTCATTGTGTGTGACTCTAAGAACTGTCCACATGTGATTGTACTTGCATGAGGGATGAAGCTCCCTGTGTGTGAGTTAGTCACGGAGTTTGTGCACTGGTTAGGTAAGTTTGCATCTTGGGTGTGTGTGAAAGTGTATATACTAATTTGTTAGGGCTGCCAAAACAAAACGCCACATCCCGGGCAGCTTGAACAACAGACATGTATCTACTTACCTTTCTGGAGGCTGAATTTTGAGATTAAGATGTCAGCAGGGCTGGTTTCTCTTGAGGCTGCCTCTGTAGATTGTGACCAATGCTTTCTTGCTGTCTCTAACAGTCTTTCCTGTGTGTGTCCATCTCTGATGTCTCTTTGTGTCCATATTGCTGCTTCTATAAGAAGAAATTGGATTAGAGCCCACCCTAAGGACCTCATTTAACTTAATCATCTCTTTAAAAACCATATCACCAAATACAGCCACAATATGAGGTACTGTGTTTGGGAAGAGGAGGCAGTATTCAGACCATAACAGTGTGTTTGCGTGTAGATGTGTGCATGCTTAAGAAGTGGTTTGAAGACCATTTATTCTGCATGGCCTTGCGTGAAAACATGTGATTCATACTATTACAATCTCCTGCATATAAGCTAGGCTAGCTCAGTGTGTGTGTGTGTGTGTGTGTGTGTGTGTGTGTCTGTGACTTTATTGGAGTTTTGGAGAATACTTCAGGGACATACAAATTGGGTTCTATTTCCACTCTCCCTGCCTTATACCTACTTCACTAGGACCCTGCACACTTCAAAAGCCCCATCCAGAGGTTGAGGAACAGTTTCAGATCTGGACTCTCTTCTCTGGGAAGTGCCCAGAATACCTCTCCTTAGATGCTCAGAGACAAGATGGGAGCAAGTGATGGAGGCATGGGTCCAGGGCCAGACAGCCTGGAGACCTCCCCTCTCTGAGCCCAGCATCCTCCACTGTAAAATGCAGACGCTCCTAGGACCTTACTCACAGCCAGGGCTACTGGGGGTGGCGGGATGGCTGTGCATACTGTAGACTGCACTGAGGCTCTGATCCAAGGAGATGACCTGGATGTGAACTCCAGCCTGTATTCTCTCCATAAACTGTGTCCAAGCCGGGGATTCAGGCTTCCTACCATAGCGTAGCATTGATCTCTCCAAAGCCAGGAAGCCTACCATGCCCATGTGTGCAGTTATTGTCATTTTGGGGAAAAACCTTATTAAACAGAAAAGCAGACTTATAAAAACATACCCTTAGCCGGGCATGGTGGTGTATGCCTGTAATCCCAGCTATTTGGGAGGCTGAGGCAGGAGAATTGCTTGAACCCAGGAGGCGGAGGTTGTGGTGAGCCAAGATTGTGCCATTGCACTCCAGCCTGGGCAACAAGAGCGAAACTCCATCTCAAACAAACAAACAAACACAAACAAAAAAATACCCATTTTGGCCGGGCACGGTAGCTCACGCCTGTAATCCCAGCACTTTGGGAGGCCGAGGTGGGTGGATCACCTGAGGCTGGGAGTTGGAGACCAGCCTGGCCAACATGGTGAAACCCCCTCTCTGCTAAAAATACAAAGATTAACAGGCGTGGTGGCACACGCCTGTAATCCCAACTACTTGGGAGACTGAGGCAGGAGAATCGCTTGAACCCAGGAGGTGGAGGTTGCAGTGAGCTGAGATCGCGAAACTGCACTCCAGCCTGGGTGACAGAGTGAGACTCTGTCTCAAAACAAAAAATAAAAAACAAAAAACAAAACAAAAAAATACCGTCTTAATAATATGTTTTTGTTTTCTCCTTTCTTCCCATTTGAAGGAATGTCTGGGAAATTTTCAAATGCCTTTGCTTACGCTAGATGGCAATCTGGCATCATGGTAAAATTGGCTTTTATTTAACTTTTTTATTTTTACTTTTCAATTTTTAATTGTAGCAAAATATGTATTATACAAATAAGCCATCTTAAGCATTTTGTTACTAATATGTCAATAATATGTTACCCATAGAATAAGCTTATTATTTTAATTTTTTTTTATATTCTTAAACCGTGGTAAAATAGTACAATTGAATATTCACCTTTTTACCTAGAGTCAGGACTCACCTAAGGGCAGAGATGTGTTCTGAGGATTGTGTTTTTAGGTGATATTGTCATTGTGTGAACATCCTAGAGTGTACTTACACAAACCTTGGTGGTAGAGCCTGCTGCTCCTAAGCTACAAGCCTTTTCGAGATGCTACCATACTGAATTCCGTGGGGGACTTTAACACAATGGTAAGCATTTGTGTAACTGAACATGTCTAAACACAGAAAAGATACAGTAAAAATTTGCTGCTAAAATCTTATGAGACCACTGTTCTGTATATAATATAATGTCATTGACCGAAATGTTGGTATGTGGCTCATAACTGTATGTATATATGTATATATATATACTTTTTGGAGACAGAGTCTCGCTCTATCCCCTAGGATGGAGTGCAGTGGTGCGATCTTGGCTCACTGCAGCCTCTGCCTCCTGGGTTCAAGTGATTCTCATGCCTCAGCCTCCCGAGTAGCTGGGATTACAGGCGCGCCACCACGCCTGGCTAATTTTTGTATTTTTCGTAGAGATGGGGTTTCGCCATGTTGGCCAGGCTGGTCTCGAACTCCTGACCTCAGGTGATCCACCTGCCTTGGCCACCCAAAGTGCTGGCATTACAGTAGTGAGGCACCGCACTCAGCATATATATATATGTGTATATATATACACACATATGTATGTGTGTATATATATATGTATATATATGTGTGTGTGTATATATATAGTTTGTTTTCGTTTGTTTGTTTTTGAGACAGAGTCTTGCTCTGTCACTCAGGCTGGAGTGCAGTGGTGTGATCTTGGCTCACTGCAACCTCCGCCTCCCGGGTTCAAGCGATTCTCCTGCCTCAGCCTCCCGAGTAGCTGGAACTACAGCATAACTATATTTTTAAGTGTAAAGTTCAGCAATTAAGTACATTTACTTGTTGTATCCTAATCTGTCCCATACATCTTCAGAACTCCTTTAGTCTGGGAAAACCACGACTCTGTACCCATTAAGGAATAACTCTCCACTTCCCTTTTCCAGCCCCTGGCAATCACCATTTTATTTTCTATTTCTATGAATTTGACTCTTCTAAGTACCTCGTATACCTAGAATCATATATTATTTGTCCTTTTGGTGTGGATTTATTTCAATTGACAGCATTCTTCAGGCTTCATCCAGATTGTAGCACCTGTCAGGATTTCCTTTACTTTTGTTCAATTTTTATTTTGGAATCATGGGATACATGTGCAGGTTTGTTGCAAAGGCATACTGCCTGATGCTGAGGTTTAGGATATGACTGAACCCATCACTCAGATAGTAGGCCTGGTACCTGATAGGTAGTTTTTCAACCTGTGTCCTTCCTCTCTCCCTTCTTTGGTTGTCCACAGTGCCTATTGTTTCCATTTTTATGTCCATGTACACCCAATATTTAGCTCCTGCTTATAAGTGAGAACATGTGGTATTTAATTTTCTGTTTTGAGGTAATTTGCTTAAGAAAATGGTCTCCAGCTGCATCCATGTCGCTGCAAAAGACATGGTTTCATTCCTTTTTTTTTTTTTGAGGTGGAGTTTCGCTCTTGTTGCCCAGGCTGCAGTGCAATGGCGCGATCTTGGCCCACTGCAACCTCCACCTCCCGGGTTCAAGTGATTCTCCTGCCTCAGCCTCCCAAGTAGCTGGGATTACAGGCGCATGCCACCATGCCAGGCTAATTTTGTATTTTTAGTAAGAGATGGGGCTTCTTCATGTTGATCAGGCTGGTCTCGAACCCCTGATCCCATGTGATCTGCACACCTTGGCCTCCCAAAGTGCTGGGATTACAGGCATGAGCCACCAAGCCTGGCTGGTTTTATTCCTTTTTATGGCTGCATAGTATTGCACAGTGTACGTGTGCAACACTTTCTTTATCCAATCCACTGTTGATGGGTACATAGGTTCATTCCATGTCTTTGTTGTGAATAGAATGGTAATGAGCATACAGGTTCATGTGACTGTTTAGCAGAATGATTCATTTTCCTTTGGGCATATACCCAGTAATAGGATTGCTGGGTTGAATAGCAGCTCAATGCTTAGTTCTTTGAGAAATCTCCAAACTGCTCTCCACAGTGGCTGGACTAATTTACACTAATTTGCATTTTCACCAGAGTATGTAAGCGTCCCCCATTCTCTACAGCCTTGCTGATATATTTTTTTTTTTTTTACTTTTTAACCAAAACTTGGTTAACGAGCAACTTGGGTTGCTTCCACTTTTTTTTTTTTTTTTTTTTGAGATGGAGTCTCGCTCTGTCGCCCAGGCTGGAGTGCTGTGGCGCCATCTCGGCTCACTGCAAGCTCCGCCTCCCAGGTTCATGCCATTCTCCTGCCTCAGCCTCCCAAGTAGCTGGGACTACAGGCACCCGCCACCACGCCCGGCTAATTTTTTTGTATTTTTATTAGAGACGGGGTTTCACCATGTTAGCCAGGATGGTCTCGAACTCCTGACCTCATGATCTGCCCGCCTTGGCCTCCCAAAGTGCTGGGATGCTTCCACTTTTGACTCTCATGAGTAATGCTGCTATGCCCACGGGTGTACAAATATCTCTTTAATTTTCTGCTTCCATTACTTCTGGGTAATATCCAGAGGTAGAAAGATAATTTTATTTTTATTCTTTTCAGAACTGTTGTAATTTTTTTTTTTCACAGAATCTGCATCTCATCACAATTGCACCGAGAGTGCAGATGTGCCAACTTCTCCAAGCCCTGTGGGTGGTTGTTATCGTCTGTCTTATGGATAGTGGCCATGGACATGGGAATGAAGTGGTTCATTATCTCTTTGCCAAAGAAAAAAATATTTCTTTCACTTTTCAATAGTAATTACTTAATAATGGGATGTATTTGTTGGTTCCTGCACAACTTCTCAAATGTCGGAATCAGACTAGACTGTGTCATCCTGATGTCCTCATCCTCATTGATTTTCATGTGGTTATTGTTTTTTTCATAGATACCACTGATAACCCAGCATCACAAAGATATGATGACTGCAAAAAATAAAAATAAAAAAATGAGAGAACCAATGTAGAAACCATGAATCCCTGCAGCTTATACTTAATGACTTAATGTGGTGACAGAAGATATGAAATATCACCATACTTCCCTTAAAACTAAACTGTAGGGTTACCTCTTTAGACAGATGTGGCTATAAGGTTATAATAGCGGGAATGCAATGCGTGTTCATCGGATCAGGGAGAGAATGGAGAAGGTGACCTGGTTGCTGAGCAACCCTCAGTATCCTTGGAGATGAGTCACCATGGAAACAGCAATAACTCTTCATTTCCTTTTTTCCAGCCCCGACACTCACCATTTTATTTTCCATTGCTATGAATTTGACTCTTCTAAGTACCTCATGTACCAATAATCAGGTACCTAAGTACCTCATATACCTGGACAGTGGTGGGGGATGGCGGGGAAGAAGTTCCTCCTCAGCCAAGGGAGCTGTGGAGACTAAGGAAAGTGATTGGATGTTCCACAGTTTCTTTCATGGACAACCTCTTGTTTACTCAAATGATCTCCACTTATAATCTCCTGTATATCATTTGTATATCTCTTAGATCACTTTTTCCCAAAAATGTAGTTCCAGGACTCCAGGGGGAATCAAGATTTGGAATCCACAATTCCAAATAATTGTCCTAAACACATGAAAAGTTTATTTGCATTTTCCCTCATTTTCTCTGGATGACATAATATTGCACATGTTTGATTTAAGTAGACAATTTGATCGTAGCCATCTAGTGGTAAGGAAAACATTAAAGATATTTGCAGAAATGAAAAGCAACACCACCTTTATTGCGAAGTTTGTTTGGAAAATGCAAGCGTACATTTTTCTGTTGTGCTTCGTTTCACTGCGCTTCACAGATACTGAGTATTTTTGAATGGAAGGTTTGTGCAAGTCTGCATTGGCAAGTCTGAGAGTGCCATTTTCCTAAAGTATGTGCTAGAGAGAAGTCAGTGCCTGGCTTCAAGGCTTCAAAGGACAGGCCGACTCTCTTCTTAGGAACTAATGCAGCTGGTAATGTTCAGTTAGATCCAATGCTTTTTTTTACTATTCCAAAAGTCCTAGGACTCTTTATTTATTTATTTATTTTGTGAGGCAGAGTCTTGCTCTGTTGCCCAGGCTGGAGTGCAGTGGCACAGTCTTGCCTCACTGCAACCTCCACCTCCCGACTTCGAGTGATTTTCCTGCCTCAGCCTCCTGAGTAGCTGCGATTACAGGTTGCACCACCATGCCCGGATAAGTTTTGTATTTTTAGTAGGACAGGGTTTTGCCTTGTTGGCCGGTCTGGTCTCAAACTCCTGACCGCAAGTGATTTTGCTGGTTTTGGCCTCCCAAAGTGCTGGGATTACAGGCGTGAGCCACCATGCATGGCCTAAAAATTCTAGGACTCTTCAGGATTGTGCAAAACCTACTCTACCTGTGCTCTATAAATGGAACAAGGTCAAAATATCATCAATAGGAGTTTGAAAGAAGTTGATTCCAACTCCTATTTGATGACTTTGTGGGGTTCAAGAGTTCAATGGAGGAAGTCACTGCAGATGTGGTAGAAAGAGCAAGAACACTGGAATTAGAATTAGAGCCTAAAGATCTGACTGGATTCTGTAATCTCATAAGAAAGTTTTAGATGAGGAGTTGAGGAGTTGCTTTTTTTTTTTTTTTTTTTGAGAGACAGAGTCTCGCTCTCACTCTGTCGCCCAGTCTGGAGTGCAGTGGCACAATCTTGCCTCACTGCAACCTCCACCTCCTGGGTTCAGGCGATTCTCCTGCCTCAGCCTTCCGAGTAGCTGGGACTACAGGCACGTGCCACTATGCCTGGCTTTTTTTTTTTTTTTTTTTGTATTTTTAGTAGCTACAGGGTTTCACTGTGTTAGCCAGGATGGTCTGAATCTCCTGACCTTGTGATCCACCCACCTCAGCCTCCCAAAGTGCTGGGATTACAGGAGTTGCTTCTTTTGAACGAGCAAAGTAAGTGGTTTCTTGAGATGGAAACTACTCCTTGAGAAGATGCTGTGAACATTGTAGAAATGACAACAAAGAATTTAGAATTTAGATTATATTCTCCAGTTCACAATATCCCCACCTTAATGTAAAATATATTATTGCTAGAAAATTATAAGAATCACCTGACCCTTCAATGAGTCATAACCATTTTTCTGGTGGAGGGTCTTGCCTCAATGTTGATGACTGCAGACTGATCACGGTGGTGGTTGTTCAAGGTTGAGGTGGCCGTGGCAATTTCTTAAAGTATTTCTCTGTAGCATGTGATGCTGTTTGGTAGCATTTTACACACAGAACTTCTTTTAAAATTGAAATCCATCCTGTCAAAACCTGCTGCTGCTTTATCAATTAATTTTATAGTTTATTTTTTATCTTCCAGTTTACAAACACCAGCCCCAACATTCATTATGTGGGTGATCATGAAGAAGCTACCTGTCCGTTCTGATCCTCACAATACATTGTAAACAATCAATAAATAATAGCTTGTTTTTTTGCATTTCTAGTGTAAATATGGAATACAATTCTATTGTAATGATACAGCAAAAAAAGTGTTAGAAAGAAGAGTCACTTTCTTTGTGAGTTTTTCCCCAACCACGGTATCCACAATTGTTAAAGCAATTTCCTCCTCAATATTGTCATAAAAGATGTGCTAGTTTTTTTCTTCCCCATCTCTCATGGTGAAATAACAGATAGTTTACCTGTTTTCCCCTCCAGGCCATGAACTCTGAGAATTTGGGCTGCATTTTTAAAGCTGTATCACTGGCAGTTTGTACTCAAAAAGCAGGTAAATATTTCCCTGGTTACCCCTTGATTTAAGAAGGAAACACAATACACCTAAACCTATAGGATAGAGCAAAAGCAGTACTAAGAGAGAGGCTTATAGCAAAAAACTCATACTTTGAGAAGTAGAAAGACTTTCAAATAAATATGTTAATCATCCACCTAGAAAACCTAGAAATGCAAGAACAAATCAAACCTAAAATTAGTAAAGAAAAGAAATAAGGAGCAGGGCAGAAATAAATGAAATTGAAGCTAAAAACAATTACCAAAGATCAATCAGACAAAAAGTTCATTTTTGGAAAAGATAAACAAAATTGAGAAATCTTTAGCAGACTATGAGAAAAAGAAGGGAAAAGATCCAAATAAGTAAATCAGAGACAAAAAGCAAATATTAAACTGCTACCAGATAAATATGAGGGATTATTAGTGGCTATTTTTAACAACTATTTTCTAATAAATCGGAAAATCTTGATTCTTCCTACCCATGAGCATGGGATGTTCTTCCATTTGTTTGTGTCCTCTTTTATTTCATTGAGCAGTGGTTTGTAGTTCTCCTTGAAGAGGTCTTTCACATCCCTTGTAAGTTGGATTCCTAGGTATTTCTTTCTCTTGGAAGCAGTTGTGAATGGGAGTTCACTCATGATTTGGTTCTCTGTTTGTCTGTTGTTGGTGTATAAGAATGCTTGTGATTTTTGCACATTGATTTTGTATCCTGAGACTTTGCTGAAGTTGCTTATCAGCTTAAGGAGATTTTGGGCTGAGACGATGGGGTTTTCTAGATATACAGTCATGTCATCTGCAAACAGGGACAATTTGACTTCCTCTTTTCCTAATTGAATACCCTTTATTTCTTTCTCTTGTCTGATTGCCCTGGCCAGAACTTCCAACACTATGTTGAATAGGAGTGGTGAGAGAGGGCATCCCTGTCTTGTGCCAGTTTTCAAAGGGAATGCTTCCAGTTTTTGCCCATTCAGTATGATATTGGCTGTGGGTTTGTCATAAATAATCTTGAAAAAAATGAATAAATTATTGGGCACATTAAACCTACCGAGATTGAAACATGAAGAAATAAACAGCTTTAATAGACCAATAACAAATGACTATATAGAAACAGTTTAAAAAAAGTGTTCCATGAAATAAGAGCCCAGGACATGATGGTTTTACTGCTGAATTCTAGCAAACATTTAGATGAGAACTAACGCCAAATCTACTCAAACTCTTCCAAAATATTGAAGAGAAGAGAATACTTTCACACTCATTCTAGGAGCACAGAATTATCCTGATACTAACATCAGAAAAAGATACAACAAAAAAGGAAAACTATGAGCCAATATTCCTGATGAACATAGAAGCAAAAATCCTCAAGAAAATGGTAGGAAACTGAATTCAACACGTAAAAAGATCATTCATCATGATCAAGTAGAATTCATCCCAGGGATGCCAAAGAGGTTTAACATATGCAAATAAGTAAACACATTAGCAAAATCACAGACAAAAACCATATCATTGTTTTAATAGATGCTGAAAAAGCATTTAATAAAACTCAATATCCCTTCATGAAAAAAACTGTTAAACAGGGTATGAAAGGAACGTGCCCCCAGATAGTAAAAGCCATGTGTGACAAACCCACTGCTAACATCACAATAAATGGAGACAAATAAGCAGGCTTTCCTTTAAGATCTAGTATAAAGGAATGAGGCCCAATTTCACCACTTTTATTCAGCACAGTTCTAGAAGTCCTAGCCAAAGCAGTTAGACAAGAGAAAAAAGTAAAGGGCGTCCAAACTGGAAAGAAAGAAGCCAAATTGTCCTTGTTTGCAGATAACATAATCTTATACTTAGAAAACCTAAATATCCCACCAAAGAAGACTGTTAAAATTGACGAATGAATTCAAGAAAGTTGTATGATACAAAATCAAAATGTAATAGATGGTAGATTTTTATATGCCATCAGTAAACAATCTGAAAAGGAAATCAAGAAAGCAATCCCATTTGCAATAGCTACAAAAAATTACCTAGAAATAAATTTAAAGAAGCAAAAGATCTCTACAATGAAAACTATCAAACAGTGATGAAAAATATTAAAGAAGTCACAGAAAAATGGAAAGATATCCCATTGTGATGGGTTGAAAGAATTAATATTGTTAAAATTTTCATACTACTGCAGCAATCTACAGATTCAATGCAATCCCTATCAAAACACCAGTGACATTTTCCACAAAAATAGAAAAAATATCCTAAAATTTGTATGGAACCATAAAAGACCCTGAATACTGAGCAAAGAGAACAAAGCTGGAGACATTACACTACCAGACTTCAAAATATGCTGCAAAGCTATAGTAACAAAAACAACATGGTACTGGCATTAAAAAACAGGTACATAGGCTGGGCACAGTCATTCACACCTGTAATCCCAGCACTTTGGGAGGCCAAGGCTGGTGAATCACCTGAGGTCAGGAGTTTGAGACCAGCCTGGCCAACATGGTGAAACCCCATCTCTACTAAAAATATGAAAAAACTTAGCTGGGTGTGGTGGCAGATATCTGTAATCCCAGCTACTCAGGAGGCTGAGGGAGGAGAATCACTTGAACCCTGGAGGCGGAGGTTGCAGTGAGCTGAGATCACACCATTGCACTCCAGCCTGGGTGACAAGAGTGAAACTCCATCTCAAAAAAAAAAAAGAAATCCGAAAAAACAAAATAAAACAAAAAACATGTAAATATATCAATTAAACAGAATAGAGAATAAAGAAATAAATCCATGCATTTTCAACCAACCCATTTTCAATAAAGGCACCAAGAACATACACCAGAAAAAGGTGGTCTGTTACATAAACAGTGCTGGGAAAACTGGATATTCTTATGCAGAAAGAAACTAGACCCCTATCTCTGACCACATAAAAAATCGATCAAAATAGATTAAAGAGATAGATGTGAAACTATGCAACTGCTAGAAGAAAGCATTTGGGAAGTGCTTCAGGACATTGGTCTGGGCAAATACATTTTGAGTTGATCTCCAAAGGACAGGCAACTAAAGCAAAAATGGGACTACATCAAGCTAAAAAGCTTATACACAGTAGAGGAAAAAATAGCAAAATTAAGAGAAATCTACAAAAGAGATACCTGCACTGTCATGTGTATTGCAGCGCAGTTGAGAAAAAGCCAAGTTATGGAATCAACCTATGTGTCCACCAATGAATGAGTGTGAAAGGAAATGTGGTAAATATATATATGTATATGTATATATACATATACATATATATATAATGGAATATTAGCCATAAAAAAGAATGAAATCCTGTTCTATGTGGCAAAATAAATAGAACTGGAGGACGTTATGTTAAGTGAAATAAGCCAGGCACAGAAAGACAAATATGACATATTCTGACTCATATGTGGTTGAAATAAAATTGATCTCATGGAGGTAGTGAATAGAATGCTGGTTACCAGAGGCTGGGAAGGATAGGGGGAGAGAGGGATGAAGAGAGTTCGGATAATGGGCACAAAAATACAATGAGATAAAATGAATAAGATCTAGTGTTCAATAACACAGTAGGGTAACGAAAGTTATCAAGATTATATAGGGTATTTCAAACAGCTAGAAGAGAAGGTTTGGAATGTTCCCACACAAATAAATGAAAAATGTTTGAGGTGATGAACATCCTAGTTACCCTGACTTGCTCATTATTCATTGTGTGCATGTATTAATTTATCACATGTATCCCATAAATATTGCAAAAATTATGTATCAATTAAAAAATCACCACCATTGACTAAGGCCTGTCCATGGTGCTGAAGTGCATGTCAGGTCTGTGAAGAGACCTGATGCTACCTAATGTAGGCAAGGCTGACCTCAAAGTATGTTTATAGAATAAATGGCAGCCAAGCTTTGTGTATTATAAGTGAAAAAGGAGACCCCAAGTGGGTCATGCCCTGCCCACTGCCCCACATAAGGACTGGTTATATATTTATTTTATCACTCAATCATCACTTAGCATATGACACATGTTAGGGACAATGCTGGTAACAGAGGAAACAGAAATAGTGCATATGTGGTCATAGCGTTCCACATTCCTCACAGTCTGTGGGTTTTCTGAAGGCACAAAGCTGACAATTGCTGTTTATATTTTGTTTCCCCAATGGTTTAGAGCAGTGCCTGAACATAAAATGTATTGATTGCTAAATAAATGGGATTTCTGGAGATCCTGGCAAAATCAGAGCATATTGAAGGATGAATCAGAAAAAAAAGAAGCAAGGGGAAAATATGGGAGAAAGGCAGAAAAGATTGGAAGAAGGAGGGAGAGAACATCAAAGAGAGGCAGAGTCCATTCACACAGAAGGAGATTCTAGGAGAGAAACAGAGAAAGGCAGACAGTCTGGCTCCAGCCACATTGGCGTTTCACCTTCCCTGTATTGAATAACGTTCAGGACCTTTGCAGGTGCAGCTCCCTCCACACCCTGAGTCTGTCTTCATGTGGCTCCATCTTGTCTCCAACCAGTGCTCTGAACAGAGTTCACCACCCAAGGGAGCCCTCTCTGACTGCTGTCCCCCGAGCACCTGCTTTGTTCCCTTCTTGAGGCTGGTGCTTCCTTTATTCGCTTTCTGTTTACCGCTTTCTCTCCATTGGAATATAAATTCCTTAGAGTATGATAAAAAAGATGGACCTAAAGTTGTGAGATTTTATTGGTCCTAGGTTTCTTACTGGAGGTTAGATAGGTCCAAAGGACAACAATAACAACCACTTCTCACTTTCCTGTGTATCATTATTAAAAGTATTATCTTCCTGCTTCTACTCTTACTTGGGAAATAAGAATAAAATGATAATGGGGTAAGAGAGTTGGAGGATACAGGATAGAAATGCAGTTATGCAGTAAGAATTCATTTGAAGGGAGAGAAGGAAGGAGGTAATTTTCCAGGCACTGCTCAGCATCCTTGGAGAGGCATCATCATGAAATTACAGACAGAACAGGCAGTGGAGAAGGAGCTGTTTCTCCCCAGCCACATGCATCTGCAAGAGTGAGGAGTGGAACAGGCAGAGTCAGAGAACAGCAGGGTTGAGGTTTTCCAAGGAGGTACATGCAGCAGAATATGCAAGAGATTCGAGTGTGTCCAGAGGAATTTATTCTAACAATTGACCATGGAAGGTGACCAGATGGGTGTGAAGGTCAGTGAAAAATGGTTAAATAAAGACAGTGTTCGTCTCCAAAGAATAACGGGATGTAGTCCTTAGGTGAGAAAGAGGAGTCACTTGGAAAGTAGGACGTGATGTTGGAGATGGGATGCTAGAACTGAGGGCTTGGAATGATTTTAGGCTAATGGGAGTGGATGGCTAAGGGCATTTGGACAATAGCCATGGAGGAGAGAGGGTCCCTATATAGCTAGTCAGGAGTGTCAGGAGAATTATCTCCATTAGGGATTATCTACCCTGACATTATTGAAAATATGATCTAGATAGTTATTTGTGTTGCAGGGAAGGCTGCATTCTGCATTGTACATTGTTGTGTGTGGAATATGGTCTAGATAGTTATTTGTGTTGCCGGGAGGGCTGCTTTGTGCATTGTGCACTGTTGTGTGTGAAATATGGTCTAGATAGTTATTTGTGTTGCGGGGAGGGCTGCTTTGTGCATTGTGCACTGTTGTGTGTGAAATATGGTCTAGATAGTTATTTGTGTTGCGGGGAGGGCTGCTTTGTGCATTGTGCACTGTTGTGTGTGAAATATGGTCTAGATATTTGTGTTTTGGGGGGAGGGCTGCTTTGTGCATTGTGCATTGTTGTGTGTGAAATATGGTCTAGATAGTTATTTGTGTTGCGGGGAGGGCTGCTTTGTGCATTGTGCACTGTTGTGTGTGAAATATGGTCTAGATAGTTATTTGTGTTGCGGGGAGGGCTGCTTTGTGCATTGTGCACTGTTGTGTGTGAAATATGGTCTAGATAGTTATTTGTGTTGCGGGGAGGGCTGCTTTGTGCATTGTGCATTGTTGTGTGTGAAATATGGTCTAGATATTTGTGTTTTGGGGGGAGGGCTGCTTTGTGCATTGTGCATTGTTGTGTGTGAAATATGGTCTAGATAGTTATTTGTGTTGCGGGGAGGGCTGCTTTGTGCATTGTGCATTGTTGTGTGTGAAATATGGTCTAGATAGTTATTTTTATTTGTGTTGTGGGGAGGGCTGCTTTGTGCATTGTGCATTGTTGTGTGTGAAATATGGTCTAGATAGTTATTTGTGTTGTGGGGAGGGCTACTTTGTGCGTTGTACATTGTTGTGTGTGGAGCAGCACTCTCGCTTCTACCCAGAGGATGTCAGTAATTCTCCTCTACTTGTGTCCAGACCTCGCCAACTGTCTCTTGGGGGCAAAGTCACTCCTAGAATAAAAATACTAATATTATATATTAGTATTTAACATTTTCAGCTGTTATAATCTTTTAAAAATTTCAACCTTTGTTTCAGATACAGAGGGTGCAAGTGCAGGTTTGTGACAGGAGAATACTGCACCCAGATATTGGGCATAGTACCCAATAGGTAGTTTTTCACCCCACACCACCATCCCCTGTCTACGAGTCCCCAGTGTCTATTGTTCCCAAGTTTATGTTCATGTGTGCTCAACGTTTAACTCTTGCTTATAAGTGAGAACATGTGGTATTTGTTTTTCTATTCCGGCATTAGTTTGCTTAGGATTATGGCTTCTGGCTCCACCCACGTTGCTGCAAAGGACATGATTTTATTCTTTTTTATGGCTGCATAATATTCTGTGATGTCTATGTACCATATTTTCTTTCTTTCTTTCTTTCTTTCTTTCTTTCTTTCTTTCTTTCTTTCTCTTTCTTTCTTTCTTTCTTTCTTTCTTTCTTTCTTTCTTTCTTTCTTTCTTTCTCTTTCTTTCTTTATCTCTCTTTCTTTCTTTCTCTCTCTCTCTCTTTCTCTCTTTCGATGGAGTTTTGCTCTCGTTGCCCAGGCTGGAGTGCAATGGCACAATCTCGGCTCACTGCAACCTCTGCCTCCCAGGTTCAAGCAATTTTGCCTCAGCCTCCTGAGTAGCTGGGAATACAGGCACACGCCACCACACCTGGATAATTTTTGTATTTTTAGTAGAGTTGGGGTTTCTCCATGTTGGTCAGGCTGGTCTTGAACTCCCGACCTCAGGTGATCCACCCGCCTTGGCCTCCCAAAGTGCTGGGATTACAGGCATGAGCCACCACACCTGGCTCACATTTTCTTTATTGAATCCACCATTGATGGGCACCTAAGCTGATTCTATGTCTTTGCTATTGTGAATAACATGACAATGAACATATGAGTTCATGTGTCTTTTTGGTATAGTAACCCATTTTCTTTTGGGTATGTACCCAATAACAGGATTGCTGGGTTGAATAGTAGCTCCATTTTAAGTTCTTTTAGAAATCTCCACACTGCTTTCTACAGTCACTGAACTAATTTGTATTCCTCTCAACAGTGTATAAGTAAGTGTTCCCTTTTCTCCGCAGCCTCACCAGCATCTATTGTTTTTTGACTTTTAATAGTAGACATTCTGACTGGTGTGAGATGGTATCTCATTGTGGTTTTGATTTGAATTTCTCTGATGATTAATGATAAAGAGCGTTTTCTCATGTTTGTTGAACGCTTGTGTGTCTTCTTTTAAGGAGTGTCTGTTCGTGTCCTTTGTCCATTTTTTCATTGGGTTATTTGGTTTTTGCTCGTTAATTTAAGTTTCTTATAGATTCTGGATATTAGACCTTTGTCAGATGCATAGTTTGCAAATATTTTCTCCCATTCTGTAGGTTGTTTGCTCTATTCGGTTTCCCTGGCTGCGCAGAAGCTCTTTAGTCTAGTAGGCCCCACTTGTCACATTTTCTTTTTGTTTCAAGTATTTAATATTTATTTTCTTTCTTTTTCAGATAGTGTCTTGCAATGTCGCCCAGGCTGGAGTGCAGTGGTGCCCCTCCTGTTGTGAAGGTGAGTAACAAACCATCTTTTCAATGGCAGTCTTCTGCTGACCTGTCTACCTGTTGTGTGTGAAGCTGTGTGATTCAAATCAGCTTGAATTACATTTTTGTGACTTCTGGAAAACCCAGACACCATCTGTTCTTGTGTGTGAGTGTGTGTGTGTGTGTCCGTGGTTGAGGAAGTTTGGAAGACACCCCATGGTCAAACAAGGTGGAGTCTAGGGCCACTTTCCCTGCCACATGGCTATCTTATTAGAACCCTGCCCACCACAAATGACCAATCCCAAGGGTAAGGCAAGACAGCAGCCCTGGAATCCCTCCTTTGGACGGTTCCAGGACCCTTCTCCTTGGATGCTCAGAGATGGGATGAAGAGCAGGTAAGGGAGGCATGGGCTCAGGGCCAGAAAGCCTGGCAACCTCCCCTTCCTGAGTCCTGTGTCCTCCTCTGTAAAATGCAGACACTCCTGGGATGTCACTCACAGCCAGGGCTGCTGGGCTTATTGTACTCTGCAGTTAGGCTCCTGTCTGAGGAGATGAAAGGATGTGAAATCCAGCCTGTACCATTTTCACAAGCTGTATCCATGCCTGGGCTGCAGGATTTCAACCACAGCATAGCATTGACCTGTCCAAAAGCCCCAAAGCCTATCATGGCCATGTATGCAGTTATTGCTACTTGGGAAAAATTCTTATTAAACAGAAAACAAGCATAGGTGAAGATACCCATTTTGAAACAATCTTATTTTTTATCTTTTAATTTGAGGTGATGCTCATTGTCTTATAAGGGGCCTTTGCCATCACTAGATGGCATTCTTGCATCATGGAAAACTACACAGGAACTCCTTTAAAAATCAATTTTGAACTGTGGCAAAATACACATCACATAAAATTTACCATGTTAAAATTGTACCAAGTAAAATTTTAAAACGAATATTGACCATGACCATAGGTTTATAATTTTAAAAATTATTTATGTTTTCAGTTATTTTTCAACTTTTTATTTTTTAACTTGCATTTTAAGTCCAGGGGTACAAGTGCAGGTTTGGTATATAGGTAAACTGGTGTCATGGGGGTTTGTTGTACAGATGATTTCATTACCCAGGTATTAAGTCTAGTACCCATTCGTTGTTTTTCACGATCCTCTCCCTCCTCCCACCCTTCACCCTCCAATGGGCCCCAGTGTGTGTTGTTCCCCTCTGTGTTTTCATGTGTTCTCATCATTTAGCTCCCACTTGTGGGAAACAACAGGTTGTATTTGGTTTCTGTTCCTGTGTTAGTTTGCTAAGGATAATGGCCTCCAGCTTCATCCATGTCCCTGCAAAGGACATGATCTCCTTCTTTTTTTATGGCTGCATAGTATTCTGTGGTGTACATGTACCACATTTTCTTTATCCAGTCTATCTTTTATGGGCATTTAGGTTGATTTGCCTTTTCGAAATATGCTAACAGGCATATAAGGTAACTGATCACTATAATTATTTTTACTTGTATAGTCCACTGGTGTGAAGGGCATTCACATTGTTCTGCCACAGTCTCCACAAACTATGTCCCATATTTTGTTAATCTTGCAATCCTGAAACTCTGTGTCCATTAAACCATAACTCCCCATTTCCCCTCCCCCATCCCCTGGCAACCTCCATTCCACTTTCTGTTCCTGTGAATTTGACTATTCTACGTCAAATCTATTATACATCTAATATACAAGTGAAATCATACAGTTTCTGTCCTTTTGTGGCTGGCTTGTTTCACTTAGTGTAATGTCTCAAGGTTAACTCATGTTGTAGCATGTGTCAGAATTTCCTTTGTTTTTAAGGCTAAGTAATAGTTCGTTGTATGGGCAGACCACACTTAATGTCCCTCTTTATTCTTTGATAGATGCCAGGCTTTGCTGCCACCTTGACTATTATAAGTCATGTTGCTATGAACTTGGGCATGCAAATATCTCTTCAAGACCCTGCTTTTTTTTTTTTTTTTTTTTTTTAAGACGGAGTCTTGCTCTGTCACCCAGGCTGGAGTGCAGTGGCATAATCTCGGCTCACTGCAACCTCCGCCTCCCAGGTTCAAGCAATTCTCCTGCCTCACCCTCCCCAGTAGCTGGGACTATAGGCACATGCCACCACGTCTGGCTAATTTTTTGTATTTCAGTAGAGACAGGGTTTCACTATGTTGCCCAGGCTGGTCACCAACTGAGCTCAGGCAATCCGCCCACCTCGGCCTCTCAACGTGCTGGGATTACAGGCATGAGCCACCGCACCCGGCCGAAGACCCTGCTTTTAATGCTTTGGGCTCATATACCCAGAAACAGAGTTGCTAGATCATATAGGAATTTTATTTTTACTTTTTTCAGAAACTTTTATGTAGTTTTCCGTAGTGGCTGCCTTATATCACACCCTAAGAACAGCACAAAAGTTTTCCAATTTCTCCAAAACCTGCCAATACTTCTTATGCTCTGTCTTGTGGATAGCAGCCATATTATTGAGAGTAACATGATTTCTTTTCTCTTTGGAAAAAACATACTATTTATTTCACTTTTCAATATAGCTTAATAATAGGAGCTATGTGCCTGTTGGGCACTGCACAGCTTCTCACACTTTGGAATCAGCCTGGAAAATGTCATCCTCAGTTCCTTGTCTTTGCTGACTTTTAGGTGATACTTGCTGTTCTTCACAGCGACCACTGACAACCCAGCATCACAAATATGTGATGTGAGCAAAAGGAAATGTAGAGGGATCTAATGTGGAGACTGTGAGCCTCTGGAGCTGGTAGTTTGTGTGATGCATGATGATATAGAATATTGCTGTGGTTCCTTTCCATCGAAAATATAGCTATTCCTCTGCCGACATTTGCAGCTGTGAGAACAGAACGGCAGGAATGCAGTAGGTGTTCATTGGAGGGGTCGAGTGGAGGAGCTCATCTGGTTGCCAGGCATTGCTCAGTGTCCTTGGAGATGAGTTGCCATGGAAACAGTGAGGGGCAGAGAGGAGGGGCCGTTCCTTTCTAGCCAAGTGAGCTGCAGAGACGAAGGAAAGTGAGGCAGACATCCCACAATGTCTTAAAAATCCTCTCCCATTGACACATTCAGATGGCCTCCATTTATAATTTCATGTATATCTGTTCTGCCTGTGGTTTCCAAAAAGCAGTTCAAGGCCTGCTAGGGGAATCAAGACCCTTTCAGTGTTCCAAACTATGTTTCTAAGAACAGGGAAATTGTATTTGCTTTTTTCCTTCTCATTTCCTCTGCATGATGTAATAATATTGCAGGTGTTTGAATTAAGTAGTCTATCCAGCCAGCAGTTTTTTCATGGGGAAAAAAAACCAGAACAGAATTAAAAAATCAGAGCATGTGGCTTAGAGTAAGTGCCATTCCTTTAAACTTTCACTTCAGTTACACAGACATTTACTCACAGACACACACACTTGCATGTGCACTGGATCAACATGGAGAAGGTGTGGGTTCCTGGGGCCTGCAGTGACCAATTTTTTTTTTCTTTTTTGAGACAGAGTTTTGCTCTTGTTGCCCAGACTGGAGAGCAATGGCGTGATCTTGGCTCACCGCAACCTCTGCCTCCCGGGTTCAAGCAAATCTCCTGCCTCAGTCTCCCGAGTAGCTGGGATTACAGGCATCCCAGCCACTATGCCTGGCTAATTTTGTATTTTTAGTAGAGACGGGGTTTCTCCATGTTAGTCAGGCTGGTCTCAAACTCCTGATCTTAGGCGATCTATCTGCCTTGGCCTCCCAAAGTGCTGGGATTACAGGCGTGAGCCACCACGCCCGGCCTTGCAGTGACCAAATTTTCAATGGTGCTGGTGTGAGCCAAGCTTCCAATTTTCACAGACACGGACTCAGGGGTGATGCTGCAGCTGCAGTAGTTGATAGCCCAGGGCCCATAACCAAGGGGATCTTTTCCTCCCTGCTTTTTATTATGGAAATTCTCAAAAATACACAAAAGTAGACAGAATAATGTGTACCCACTGTGAAAGCATTCAGCTATCTTCTCCTTTTTTTCCTTCGAGTATAAGTAAAGTAAATCCCAGAAATAATATAATTTTACCTACAAATACCTCAGTACGTATGTCTATCAGATCATAATTTAACATAATATATTAAAGGAATTTGCAAAAATGTAAAATAATGCCACCTGTATTACTATTTTTTTTTGTTTGGAATATGCAGTGTAATTATTGTTCAAAAAAGTGTGTTATGATAATACACAATAGATTTATTGCAAAATTTATTATTTTATTTTATTCATCTATTTTGAGATGGAGGCTTGCTCTGTCACCGAGGCTGGAGTGCATTGGCGTGATCTTAACTCACTGCAACCTCCACCTCCCAGGTTCAAACGATTCTCCTGCCTCAGCCTCCTGAGTAGCTGGGATTACAGGCACCCGCCACCATGCCCAGCTAATTTTTGTATTTTTAGTAAAGATGGGGTTTCACTATGTTGGTCAGGCTGGTCTCGAACTCCTGACCTCAAGTGATCTGCCCGCTTCAGCCTCCCAAAGTGCTGGGGTTACAGGCGTGAGCCACCGTACCACAATTTTTATAATTTTAAACTTAATATTTTCAAATGTCAATGTATAATATGGCAAATATACATAGATACAAATTGTAACCAACAAAATTAATCATAATTCCTTATTTATCATTTAATATCTAGTCCTACATTTCTGGGGAACTTTATAACCTTTTCTAAAAATTTAAGCAATGCAAATAAATTAGATCAATGCAAAAATATTTAACTTTGTTCAAGTTGAAATCACGGGCACCTAGTGGGGCAACCTGAGGCAGAGGCAGCAGACGCTGGGATCCACAACTGAGTTAAGACCACAAGGCAACTTCCTCAGGCTGCAAATCCCAATCCGAGCCGACATGAAAATGCTCACAACTGAGAATGATGCTTCCCAGCTTCATCCGTGTCCCTACAAAGGACATACACATGTATACATACGTAACAAACCTGCACGGTGTGCACATGTACCCTAGAACTTAAAGTATAATAAAAAATACATATATAAAATAAAAATAAAAATAAGGGCCGGGCGCAGTGGCTCACTCCTGTAATCCCAGCACTTTGGGAGGCCGAGGCGGGCGGATCACAAGGTCAGGAGATCGAGACCATCCTGGCTAACACGGTGAAACCCCGTCTCTACTAAAAATACAAAAAAAAAAAAAAAAAAATTAGGCGGACACAGTGGTGGGCGCCTGTAGTCCCAGCTACTTGGGAGGCTGAGGCAGGAGAATGGCGTGAAGCTGGGAGGTGGGGCTTGCAGTGAGCCGAGATTGCGCCACTGCATTCCAGCCTGGGCGGCCGAGCGAGACTCTGTCTCAAAATAAATAAATAAATAAATAAAAATTTTAAGAAAAGCTTGAAACCTAAAAAAAAAATTAAAAAAAAAAAAAAGAAGATATGCTAACACCCCCCCCCCCCAAAAATGCTCACAACTCCATTTAAGCGTACATCTGAGTTTCTTACGGAAGGGAATTACATCTCGAGGGGATAGTGGCACAGTGCGGGGGACTGGGTCTATTTCGTAGGTAGGAGCCTTATTCTCCAAACTCCAAATCAGGACTTGCAGGCTGAAAACTACCGTTTACCCTGCAGACATCAGGGCAGGAGAGCAGCCCCCAGCTGGTCACCTCTACACCCCAGGCCCCCGCCTCTGGCGGCCAGTGGACTTCTCTGTCAATGTGCTCATTGCTTCAGGTGAAACCAGCACCGATTCATGTCCCCGTCGGCTCCTCAAGGCCCTCAGCTCTTCCTCAATGGAGACCAAAAACTATCTGAGTCTGGTCTCAATCACTTGAGAAGTTTATTGGCCGGGCCTGGTGGCTCACACCTGTAATCCCAGCACTTTGGGAGGCCGAGGCGGGTGGATCACCTGAGGTCAGGAGTTCAAGGCCAGCCTGGCCAGGATACACACTGCCACATTGCTACAATGCTATTGTTCTGGCTGAGAAAACAATACTCCAGAAGCAACCTCAGTAACAACCTCAGACACAAACGTTTTTCCTTGACCATCTCCTATCCTCCTGTCATTCAGCCCCATTCTTCCCTTGGGCTAGCCATAGAAACTAGAATCCCTCCTTTAAGGTGGGCGATAGAAACCAGAATGCCTTTTCCCCAAAGCCAGTTATAAAATCCAAAAATATTACTTTAATTTTCCATCCATCCTTCTGTTGAAAAACTGGCCATAAAGAAACGTGGCTGGGCAGCGGTGGCTCATGCCTGTAATCTCAGGATTTGGGGAGGCCGAGGCAGGCAGATCACTTGAGGCCAGCAGTTTGAGACCAACCTGGTCAACATGGTGAAACCCCGTCTCTACTAAAAATACAAAAATTAGCCAGATGTGGTGGCTCATGCCTGTAACCCCAACTACTCAGGAGGCTGACACACGAGAATCCCTTGAGCCTGGGAGACAGAGGTTACAGCAAATGCTGCGATTGCGCCACTGTACTCCAGCCCAGGAGACAGAGCAAGACTCAGTCTCAAAAAAAATAAAAATAAAAAAATAAAAATAAAAAAAAGTCTGATCTACCTTGTCTGACTGTAGGTTACAAGACCCTCATTCCAGAGAGTGTCCCTGCACAAAGAGGCCAAGGAGAATCTAAGCAGACAAACCTCTTGGGTTTCCCCACTCAGTCCATTAGCATTAAACCAGACCCTTAGCATCCAATATTTCTACGTGGCTCTCCACACTTTGTTGAACCTAAGATAAAAATGGGCAATTTCTCCCGTATCTTTGGGTGTTCATTCTTAAAGTTCCCATGCGTACATTTGTTTTGTTTTTTTTTTTTTTTTGAGGCAGGGTCTCGCTCTGTTGCCCAGGCTGGAGTGCAGTGGTGTGATCTCAGCTCACTGCAAACTCCACCTCCTGGGTTCAAGAAATTCTCCTGCCTCAGCCTCCCAAGTAGCTGGGATTACAGGCGCACACCACCACACCCATCTAAGTTTTGTATTTTTAGTAGAGATGGGGTTTTAGCATGTTGGCCAGGCTGGTCTCAAACTCCTGACCTCAGGTGATCTGCCCACCTTGGCCTCCCAAAGTGCTGGGATTACAAGGTTGAGCCACTGCGCCTGGCCTCCATATGTACGTGTTAAGTAAGCTTGTTATACCTTTTCTCCTATTAACCAATCTGCTTTATGTCACTGATTTTCAGTGAACCATCAGGAGGGCAAGGGCCTTGGCCCCTACACCATCCCATTGTTCCTATGGCTTTGAATTCTCATGGGAAATGTAATCCAGGCCTGTCTGATTCCTTGATTTGCCAGGCTGCCTACCCTGATTAACCCAGTGAAGGAATTTCAATGGCAAGTGTGCTTGGACTCCAGTGACCCAGGCTTGTCAAGATCGCCTCTAGCATAGGATCAGTTTAGAATTCTCAGAAGAGAAGGTAATATGTAGATTCCCAAGATTACAAATCCTAACTTTCATTATGTGGGTGATCATGGGCTAGACACCTCCCTTTTCTGAACCTCATTTTCTTTTCTTCTTTTTTCTTTGTTTGTTGTTGTTGTTGTTGTGAGGCAGGGTTTCACTCTGTCACCCAGGCTAGACTGTAGTGGTGTGATCATGGCTCACTGCAGTCTTGACCTGCTGGGCTCAGGTGGTCCTCCCACCTCAGCCTCCTGAGTAGCTGGGACTACAGGTGAGTGCCACCATGCCAAGCTAATTTTTGTATTTTCTTGTAGATAGGGGGTTTTGCTATGTTGCTCAGGCTGGTCTTGAACTCCTGGGCCCAAGTGATCTACCCACCTCAGCCTTGCAAAGGGCTGGGATTACAAGTGTGAGCCAATGCGCCCAGACCCTCTGAGCCTCATTTGTTTTTACCTGTCAATGAGTGATAGACATGGGTACAATTTTGACACAATGCCCAATACATTGTAAGCAATCAATAAATATTAGTTGGGTGTTTTTGTATTTCTAACATAATATAAAATACAATTTTAATTTAATAATATGAGCCAGTGAGTGTTAGAAATGGTAGTTACCTTCTTTGTGATGTTTTCTCCATCCGCTGCTTCCAGAATTGTTACAAGTTCCACCTCAACACTGTCATAATAATAGTGCTAGTAGGCCGGGTGCGGTGGGTCACGCCTGTAATCCCAGCACTTTGGGAGGCCAAGGCGGGTGGATCACAAGGTCAGGAGTTCGAGACCAGCCTGGCCAATATGGTGAAACCCCGTCTGTACTAAAAAAATATAGAAATTAGCCAGGCGTGGTGGCAGGCGTCTGTAGTCCCAGCTACTAAGGAGGCTGAGGCAGGAGAATCGCTTGAACCCGGGAGGTGGAGGTTGCAGTGAGCCGAGATTGTGCCACTGCACTCCAGCCTGGGTAACAGAATGAGAATCTGTCTAATAATAATAATAATAATAATAATAATAGTGCTAGTACTCTTGTCCACATCTCTCATGGTGATGTAACTGACTGCCTGTTTCCCACACCACTCCATCAGAATTTGGGCTGTGTCCCTAAAACCTGTATTACCAGCATTTTGCACTTGTAAACCAGGTAAATAGTTCCCTGGTTAAGCACCTGATTTAAAAATCAGCACAGCCCAGCCATTGACCACGACCTGTCCATGGTTCTGAAAGGCACGTTGAGTCTGTGGACTCACCAACTGGCAACGGAGATTGTTGATGCTAACTTGTGCAAAGGTGACCTCAAAGTATATTTCTGTAGGGTCCAGCCCCACAGGGTCGGTGGGTCTCTCCCTGTGTGTGGAGACGAGAGAGTGTAGAAATAAAGACACAAGACAAAGAGATAAAAGAAAAGGCAGCTGGGCCAGGGGGACCACTACCACCAAGTCGTGGAGACTGGTAGAGGCCCTGAATGCCAGGCTGCACTGATAGTTATTGGATACAAGACAAAGGGGCAGGATAAGGAGAGTGAGCCATCTCCAATGATAGGTAAGGCCATGTGGGTCATGTATCCACTGGACAGTGGGCCCTTCCCTGCCTGGCAGCCAAGGCAGAGAAAGAGAGGAGACAAAGAGAAAGACAGCTTACACCATTATTTCTGCATATCAGGGACTATTAGTACTTTCACTAATTTACTACTGCTATCTAGAAGGCAGAGCCAGGTGTACAGGATGGAACATGAAGGCGGACTAGGAGCGTGACCACTGAAGCACAGCATCACAGGGAGACGGTTAGGCCTCCGGATAACTGTGGGTGAGCCTGACTAATGTCAGGCCCTCCACAAGAGGTGGAGGAGTAGAGTCTTCTCTAAACTCCCCTGGGGAAAGGGAGACTCCCTTTCCCGGTCTGCTAAGTAGCGGGTGTTTTTCCTTGACACTTACGCTACCGCTAGACCACGGTCCGCCTGGCAACGGGCGTCTTCCCAGACGCTGGCGTCACCGCTAGACCAAGGAGCCCTCTGGTGGCCCTGTCTGGGCATAACAGAAGGCTCACACTCTTGTCTTCTGGTCACTTCTCACTATGTCCCCTCAGCTCCTATCTCTGTATGGCCTGGTTTTTCCTAGGTTATGATTATAGAGCGAGGATTATTATAATATTGGAATAAAGAGTAATTGCTACCAACTGATGATTAATGATATTCATATATAATCATATCTAAGATCTATATCTGGTATAACTATTCTTGTTTTATATTTTATTATACTGGAATGGCTGGTGTCCTCAGTCTCTTGCCTTGGCACCTGGGTGGCTTGCCACCCACATATTTCAGGAATAAATAAAAGCCAAATTTTGTTGTGTTGTAACCAAGAAGAGAAAGCCCCAATTTGGTCATGTCCTGCCCACAGCCCCACATAAAGATGGGTTGGGTGTGTGTTTCTCCCATCAACAGCCCCTTAGCATGTGCCATGTGTTATGGATACTGCTGGGATGGAGGAAAGATGGCAGAAATAGTGCATATATAATCCCGCATTCAAAACTCCTCACAGTCTGTGTGATAGAAAGAATGAATGTCAGGGTGCTGTGGCTCATGCCTGTAATCCCAGCACTTTGGGAGGCTGAGGTGGGGGATCACTTGAGGTCAGGAGTTCGAGACCAACCTGGCCAACATGGTGAAACCCCATCTCTACTAAAAATACAAAAATTAGCCGGGCTTGGTGGTGGGTGCCTGTAGTCCCAGCTATTCAGGAGGCTGAGGCAGGAGAATCGCTTGAATCCGAGAGGTGCAGGTTGCAGTGAACCGAGATGGCGCCACTGCAATCCAGCCTGGGTGACAGAGCAAGACTCTGTCTCAAAAGAAAGAAAAGAAGAGAAAAGGAAAAGAAGAGGAAGAAAACAAAAGAAAAGAAAGGAAAGAAAAGGAAAGGAAAGAAAAAGAAAGGAAAGAAAAGAAAAGGAAAGAAAAGGAAGGAAAGAAAAGGAAAGGAAAGAAAAGAACCCAAAATAATGGGCTTCTGAGGTTCCAGGTTGTTAATGGGGATTGAATAGGTCCAAAAAACCCACCAAAACAACTATATCTTCTTTCCTGTTGAACATTTAAAAATATTCTTTTAACATTTCTACTTTTGTATGGGAAATAGAAATCTGATGACAATGGGGAGAGAGTGTTGGAGGCTTCAGGATAGAAAGCCTGCAGTGGACTATGTATTCATTGGAGAAGAGAATGGAGGAGCTGGCCTGGTTGCCAAGCAACGCTCGGTGCCCCTGAGATTGGAGATGACTCACCAGGAAATTAGAGTGAGCGCAGGCAGTGAGGAAGAGGCTGTTGTGCCCCATCAAGAGCAGCTTCAGGACAAAGAAAAGTCATGTGAATGTCCTGCAGTTTCTCTAAAAAAATAGCCTGTTTGTTGTACATTCAGATGATCTCCATTTATAACTTTATGTCCATTACTTTTATATATCTTAGCCCACTAGTTCCAAAAATGTAGTTTAAAAACTTCTGGTGGGGCGGGGGCGGGAATCAAGTTCCTTTTAAAGGGTCCAGAATTCCAAACTATTGTGCTAAGAACGTTAAGATTTTATTTGCCTATTTCCATCTCATTTTCTTCATGATGTAGTATTGTGAGTATTTGACTTACTGAATTTGAGAATCTGTCTTGTATTAAAGGGTTTTATTGCAAAAATATGAAGCAATGCTACCTATATTACTGTGTTTTGTTTGGAAAATATAATCTTTGTTCATAAAAAACATGTTTGTTAACAAATAATAGGTTTGTTACATTTTAGAGTTTTAAGTTTAGAATTTTCTGAGCTCCAATTTATAATATGGTAACTGGGTAAAAAATACAAATTATGCAAATAAAAATTATTTGAGGATCCCCAGTTACTTTGAAAAATATAAAAGTGGACTGAGATTTAAAAGTTTCATAATTGCTCTCTTAGGTTAAGTACCTAGGTATCATCTGATTGGGTGGAGTAAAGCACACCTTTAATGTTTTTGACACGTGAATTCTCATTGCTGAAGTGATAGACAGCTGTTCCTCTAGCTCCAAATTCTCACGGGAAATGTAATCTAGGTCTGTCTGACTTTAATTAATTTGTCAAGTTATAAAATCAACCTAAGTGACCATCAACAGATGAAAAACGTGGTATATATATATGTACATATATATATATATATACATACAATGGTTTATTATTCAGCCATGAAAAGAGTGAAATCTTGTCATTTGCAGCAGTGTGGATGGAACTGGAGGACATTATGTTAAGTGAAATGAGCCAGGCACAGGAAGGCAAACATCGCATCTTCTCACTCATACATGGGCGCTGAAAAAGTAGATCTAATGGAGGTAGAAAGTAGAGTGGTGGTTTCCAGAGACTGAGAAGCAGGGAAGATTGGGCAATGGGTAAAAATGGTTAAACAGAAGGAATAATGTCTAGTGTTTCATAGCACAGTAGGGTGGCTATAGTTCCTAAGTATTTATAGTATATTTCAAAATACCTAGAAGAGAAGATGTGGAATGTTCCCAAGAAAAATAAATGAGAAATGTTTGGGTGATGGATAGCCTACTCACCCTGATTTGATCGTTACACATTGTATGAATGTATCAAAGTATCACATGTACCCTATCAATATGTACAACTATTATGTGTCAATTAAAAAAATCAGTGCAGTCCCATCACCGATAAGACCTGTCCATGGTGCTAAAAGGCACCTTGAGTCTTGAACTGATGGCATATGCCAAGTGTTTGGAACCATACTGGATACAGAGGAATGAATGCCTGTATGATCCATGCATTTAAACTTTTTTACAATACATGAGTATTCTGAAGGTACTAAGCTGGCTATTACAAGGTTCATATTCTTATTTTTCCAATGGTCTAGAGCATTACCTGTACATAACATGTGCTGATTGCTAATTAAATAGGATTCTGGAGACCCCAACAATATTAGACTATGTTGAAGGAAGGATAAAACAAAAATAAGAAAGAGAGGGGAAAATAGGGAGGGAGTAAAATGGAAGAAGGATGAAGATAACATCAAAGAGACAGAGCAGAGTCCATGCAGACAGAAGGTTTTCTAGGAGAGAAATAGGGAGAGGTAAACAGTTTGGCTCCAGCCACGTGGGCCACTCTCTTTTCTTGGAATGAATCATCCTCAGGACCTTTGCACATGCAGTTCCTTCCATGGCTCTGGGTCTTCATGTGGCTCCTTCCTGTCTCCATTCAGGATTCTGAGCAGAGTTCACCACCCAGGGGAGTCCTCACTGATTGCCACCCCGAAGCACTTGCTTTGGTTCCATTATGAGGCTGACACTTCCTTTTTAAAAAAAATACAGTCTCACTCTGTCACCCAGGCTGGAGTGCAGTGGCACGATCATAGCTCACTGCAGCCTCAAATTCCTGGGGTCAAGCAATCCTCCCAAGTAACTGAGACCACAGGTGCACACCACCACAGCCAGCTGATTTTTTCTTTAAGACAGAGTCTACTCACTCTGATGCCCAGGCTGGAGTGCAGTGCCACAATCTCAGCTCACTGCAACCTCTGCCTCCTGGGTTCAAGTGATTCTCTTGCTTCAGCCTCCCAAGTAGCTGGGATTACAGGCATGTGCCATGAGGCTTGGCTAATTTTTGTATTCTTAGTAGAGATGGGGTTTTGATATATTGATCAAACTGCTCTCGAACTCCTGGCCCCAAGTGATCTGCCTTCCTCGGCCTCCCAAAGTGCTGGGAATTACAGGCATGAGCCATTGCACTCAGCCCCAGCTGATTTTTTCTATTTTTAGAGATGGGGTTTTGCTATGTTGCCCAGGCTGGTCTCAAACTCCCGACCTCAAGCAATCCTCCTGTCTCAGCCTCCCAAAGCATGGGGATTACAGGCATGAGCCACTGCACCTAAACTGATGCTTCTTTTCCTTGCTTACTGCTTGTGCTCTTCCTTGCCTGGAATGTAAGCTCAGAGTGTGGTAGAAAAATATACCGAAAGTTGCAAGTATCTCAGGTTTTAGGTTTGTTACTGGAGATAGAAGAGTTTCAAAGGGCAAAAGTAAGAACTGTATCTCATTTCCTTTTGGACATCATTAAAAATATTATCTTAATCTTGTTACTTTTGTTTGGGAAATAGGAATAAGGTGGCAATGGGAATGAAAGAGTTGAAGTCTTAAGATCAGAAAAGTCTGCCGGGGGCAGTGGCTCACGCCTGTAATCTCAGCACTTTGGGAGGCTGAGGCAGGCAGATCACTTGAAGTCAGAAGTTCGAGACCAGCCTGGCCAACACGGTGAAACCCTGCCTCCACTAAAAATACAAAAAAATTAGCCAGGCGTGGTGGCGCGCACCTGTAATCCCAGCTACTCTGGAGGCTGAGGCAGGAGAATCCCTTGAACCTGGAAGGTGGAGGCTGCAGTGAGCCGAGATGGTGCCATTGTACTCCAGCCTGGGTGACAAGAGTGAAAAACTCTGTCAAAAAAAAAAAAGCCATTATGCAGTGGTCATGCATTGAAGTAGTGGTGTGCATAGAGGAGCTGGTCCTGCTTCCAGGCTGTGCTCAGAATCCTTGGAGGTGAGTCACCATGAAGTGAGGGTGAGAACAGCAATGGGGTAGCAGCTGTTCCTTTCTAGCCACCAGGAGTGAGGAGTAAGGGGGAGGGCAAGGGGAGTCAGAGCCCAACAGGGATGGGGTTTTCCAAGAGAATCACATGAAACAGACTATGAGAGTGGAGTGTGTGCGGAAAGAATCCATTTCACAGATTGACCCTAGAAGGTGACTTGGATGTGGGAGTGAAGACTTGATAAAAATGGTGGAATCAATGGAGCATTGGTCCTTAAAGGATAAAAGAATTTGGTATCAGGAGAGGAGGATAAGTCATCTGTTAGGTAGGATGTGATGTTGGAGATGGGAATGGGATGCTGGAAATGAGGGGAATGAGTGATCTTGGTTATTGATAAGTCATCTGTTAGGTAGGATGTGATGTTGGAGATGGGAATGGGATGCTGGAAATGAGGGGAATGAGTGATCTTGGTTATTGATAAGTCATCTGTTAGGCAGGATGTGATGTTAGAGATGGGAATGGGATGCTGGAAATGAGGGGAATGAGCGATCTTGGTTATTGATAAGTCATCTGTTAGGCAGGATGTGATGTTAGAGATGGGAATGGGATGCTGGAAATGAGGGGAATGAGCGATCTTGGTTATTGATAAGTCATCTGTTAGGCAGGATGTGATGTTAGAGATGGGAATGGGATGCTGGAAATGAGGGGAATGAGCGATCTTGGTTATTGATAAATCATCTGTTAGGCAGGATGTGATGTTGGAGATGGGAATGGGATGCTGGAAATGAGGGGATTGAGTGATCTTGGTTATTGATAAGTCATCTGTTAGGCAGGATGTGATGTTAGAGATGGGAATGGGATGCTGGAAGTGAGGGGAATGAGTGATCTTGGTTATTGATAAGTCATCTGTTAGGCAGGATGTGATGTTGGAGATGGGAATGGGATGCTGGAAATGAGGGGATTGAGTGATCTTGGTTATTGATAAGTCATCTGTTAGGTAGGATGTGATCTTGGAGATGGGAATGGGATGCTGGAAGTGAGGGGAATGAGTGATCTTGGTTATTGATAAGTCATCTGTTAGGCAGGATGTGATGTTAGAGATGGGAATGGGATGCTGGAAATGAGGGGAATGAGCGATCTTGGTTATTGATAAGTCATCTGTTAGGCAGGATGTGATGTTAGAGATGGGAATGGGATGCTGGAAATGAGGGGAATGAGCGATCTTGGTTATTGATAAATCATCTGTTAGGCAGGATGTGATGTTGGAGATGGGAATGGGATGCTGGAAATGAGGGGATTGAGTGATCTTGGTTATTGATAAGTCATCTGTTAGGCAGGATGTGATGTTAGAGATGGGAATGGGATGCTGGAAGTGAGGGGAATGAGTGATCTTGGTTATTGATAAGTCATCTGTTAGGCAGGATGTGATGTTGGAGATGGGAATGGGATGCTGGAAATGAGGGGATTGAGTGATCTTGGTTATTGATAAGTCATCTGTTAGGTAGGATGTGATCTTGGAGATGGGAATGGGATGCTGGAAGTGAGGGGAATGAGTGATCTTGGTTATTGATAAGTCATCTGTTAGGCAGGATGTGATGTTAGAGATGGGAATGGGATTCTGGAAGTGAGGGGATTGAGTGATCTTGGTTATTGATAAGTCATCTGTTAGGCAGGATGTGATGTTGGAGATGGGAATGAGATACTGGAAATGAGGGGATTGAGTGATCTTGGTTATTGATAAATCATCTGTTAGGTAGGATGTGATGTTGGAGATGGGAATGGGATGCTGGAAATGAGGGGATTGAGTGATCTTGGTTATTGATAATGACAAGGCAGGTAGGAGCGGGTGGCTTAGGGAGATTGAACGAAAGCCTTGGAGGAGAGGAGGTCAATATGTTGATGGTCAAACATGTTGGGAGGATCATCTGTATCATGTATTCTCTTCCAGGGTAACACTGAAAAGTTGGTAGGATATTCTTTGTTGTGGCGGGGAGGGTTGTGCTAGGCAGTGTGGATTGCTCAGGGGCATTCCTGGATTCTCAGCAGCTCTCCACTCCTGTGATGACTAAAAACTCCTTCAGACACTGCCAACTATCTCCTAGGGGCATGAGGGCTAGCCCAAGCCTGAGGGTGGAACAACACAGAAGCCCTGGAAACCTTCTCTAGGAGGTGCCAGACCCCTCTCCTTGGATGTCCCGAGACAGGCTGGAGGAGCAGGTGATGGGGGTGTGGGCTCAGGAACAGGCAGCCTGGAGACCTTCCATCTCTGAGCCCAGTGCTTTCTGTAAAATATGGACACTCCTAGGAACTTGCTCACAGCCAAGGCTGCTGGGGATGGTTGTGTGTATTTTCCCCTGCAGTTAGATTCCTGTCCATAGAGCTGACCAGAATTTGAAATCCAGCCTGCACTCTCTCTACAGTTATGCCCACGCCAGAGCTGAAGAATCTCACCAGAGCCATACCACTGAAACTGTCTTTGCAAAAATTACAACAGCAAAAATTATGACAGTGAAAGAGATCTGATCTAACCGATCCCCATCTTGCCTTTAACCTCCAAAGTGCCTAGATCAGTGCTGAGTTTAGGCCAAGTTAATCTGGGGAGATGTTTTAATTCATAATTTAAGTGATAGTAGCCCTTCCCCCCAAAAACTGAAACTGCCTTTGTAAAGCTAAAGAAAGGCCACCAGGTTAGGAGGATGAGGAGCCTGAATTCTGCTCAGGTGTAGACTTAAATGGTAACCAGGAGTCTGGAGGTCACAAGATTTGCCACTTCCACAATTACCTCTGCAGATAACATCGCTCTTGTAGAACCTAAGATTGGCCTTTTGAAATGTCTTTTCAGGTGTTTGCATTTCCGATGGCCAATGGCTCCATTCGAATCTGTCAACCCACCAACTGGTCCTTTAGCCCCACCCAGAAGTGGAGTCCCTGGCCCACCAAACTAGCCTTGAAAAACCCTAACCTTTGAATTTTCAAGAAGATTGATTTGAGTAATAACTGTCTCCCACGCTGCGTGGCCAGCCTCATATCAATAAACTCTGTTGCAGTGTCCTGGCCTCAGTGAATTGTTTTTTGCTTGTTTGTTTTGTTTTTTCGTTTTCATTTTTGTTTTTGAGATGGAGTCTTGCTTTGTCGCCGAGGCTGAAGTGCAATGGTGCGATTTCGGCTGACTGCAACCTCCGCCTCCTGGGTTCAAGCGATTCTCCTGCCTCAGCCTCTTGAGTAGATGGGATTAGAGGCACCCACCACCATGCCTGGCTAAGTTTGTATTTTTAGTAGAGATGGCGTTTCACCACATTGGTCACCTGCTCTCAAACTCCTGACCTCAGGTGATCCGCCTGCCTCAGCCTCCCAAAGCGCTAGGATTACAGGCATGAGCCACCGTGGCTGGTGTCTCGGTGAATTGCTTTTTTCTGTGCAGTGAGCAGGAAGAACCAGCCCATCAGGAGGTTACACCATTGCAGATCAATCCAAAGTCCTACAGCCTTCCGCGGCCATGTGCTCATTAATAAAATTTGGGGCACAAATTCTTTTCAAAGAACAAACAAGAAAGTGACACAGCAATTTTTAGGGTCTCATTTTTTTCTCTTTCTTCTCATTTGAGGCAATGCGTATGATTTTATCAAATGCTATCAAGCCCATTTGCCACAGCTAGATGGCACTGTGGAAGCATTCGAAAGTAAATAGGCATTCCTAGTTAAAAATCTGGCAAACTACACAGGATATAAAATTTACCATATACTCCATATTTTGCTAATATTAATTCATAAGCAAAGACTTTCAAGTTTGTTTTAAAATTTTAAATAAAAATGGGTTAAATTATTACATAATTCAATATTTATATTTTAATCATTTTTAAGTGTGTAATTCAGTGTCATTAATTGCGTTCACATTATTCACAAACATCACCACCTTCCATACCCAGAGTAGTTTTCATATTGCAAAACCGGGATTCTGTACTCATGAAACACTAACTCTCCGTTCCTTCTCTCTTCGCCCCTGGGAACCGCCATTGTACTTTCTGTCTTTATAAATTAGACTAGTTTGGGTACCTTATGGAAGTGGAATCATAGAGAGTTGTCGCTTTGGGACTGGCTTATTCCCCTTGGCATCGTGCCCTAAAGTTCTTCCGTGTTGTAGCATGTGCCAGGGTTTTATTTCTTTGTAAGTCTCAGTAATATTCCATCGCATGCAAAAACCACAGTTTTTTTTTTTGACAGAGTCCTGCTCTTGTCGCCCAGGCACGACCTCGGTGTGGCATGATCATTCAGTGGCACATTCTCAGCTCACTGCAACCTCGAGATCGCTCAGTGGCACGAACTCGGCTCACTGCAGCCTCCGCCTCCCGGGTTCAAACGATTCTCCTGCCTCAGCCTCCCGAGTAGCTGGGATTACAGGCGCCCGCCATCATGCCCGGCTAATTTTTGTATTTTTAGTAGAGACGGGGTTTCACCGTGTTGGCCAGGCTGGTCTCGAACTCCTGACCTCAGGTGATCCACCCCCCTCAGCCTCCCGAAGTGAAAAACCACAGTTTGCTTACCCATTATCCAATCCTCCCTTGATGGACACTTCAGTTTCTCTACTTTTGACTATTATGAATAAAGCTGCTATAAACACGAGAGTACAAATATCTGTTTAAAACACTGTTTTCAATTTTTGGGGGTATATACCCAGATGAGGACACAGGTGGATCATCTGGTAACTTTATTATGAATTTAACGGAAACCATCTCACTTCCAAAGCCCCTGCACCACGTCACATTCCCAACAACAGGGCGGAAGCCTTCTTATTTTTCCATAGGTTATATTCTGTTTTATGGATAATAGCCATGTTAATAATGTGTGGTGGTTCCTTCTTTCTCTCAAAATCTATTTTTTCGATTTTTCAATAATGACGATTATTGAATAATGGGATATGTGTGTCTACTGGGCACCGTGCAATTTCTCGAACTTTCGAATCAGACGGGGCCATGCCTCCCTCACTCCTCATTCTCACTGATTTTCACTGGGGGATTGCTTTTCTTCACAGCAAGCACTGACACCTCAGCTTCACAGAGACATTGTGTCAGCCCAGGAAATGTAGAGAGACCAAATGCAGAATCTGAGAACCATTGGAGCTGGTAGTTTCTGTGGCATCGGATGCGGAATGTTGCTTTCTTCCCTCAATTTTAATGTATCCAGGGTTCCTCTGCAGACAATTGCAGGTATGAGGATAGAAGAGTAGGAAGGCAGTAGGTCTTCATTGCAGGGGGAGAGAATGGAGGAGCTGGTCTGGTTGCCAAGCAACGCTCAGTGTCTTTGGACATGAGTCACCATGGAAACTGAGTGACAACTGGCAGTGGGGGAAGGGCTGTTCTGCCCCAGCCAAATGCAGCTGCACAGAATTTAAAAAGTGATGTGGATATTTCACAGTTTCTTGAATCAATAACCTCTCATTTGTACACTCTGATGGTCTCCATTTGTAATTTCTTGTTCATTATTTGTGTATCTCTTAGGCCAGTAATTTCCAAATGTAGTAAATCAAGATCTTTGTAAGGGTTCCACAACTTCAAACTATTTTTCTAAAAACATTAATTTTATTTTATTTTATTGATTTTTTTGAGACAAGGTCTTACTCTGTTGCCCAGGCAGGAATGCAGTGGTGCCGTCACAGCTTACTGCAACCGCGATCTCCTAGGCTCAAGTGATGCTCCCACTTCAGCTTCCTAAGTAGCTGGGACTATAGGCACACACCTCCATGCCCACCTGGTTTTTAATTTTTTAATTTTTAGTATTTTTTATTTTTAGTAGAGGTCTTGCTACATTGCCCAGGCTGGTCTCGAACTCCTGAGCTCAAGTGATCTGCCCTCCTTGGCCTCCCAAAGTGCTGGGATTAGAGGTGTGAGCCACTATGCCCAACCAGAACATTAATATTTTATTTGGCTTTTTTCCTTCTCATTTTCTCTGCATGATATAATTTTATGAGTAGATTGAGGAAATCTATCTCTCTTCTATTTAGGAGGAAATTAAAGGGATTTGCAAAAATGTAAAACAATACCACCTTTACCTTTACTAAGATTTTATTTGAAAAATATTAATGTTGTTCATAAAATGTGGGTTCTTTTAACATATAATAGATTTGTTGCTGTTTTTAAGTTTAAAATTGAACAATTTCTCTGCTTTTATTTATAACATGACTAATATAGGAGATATAAACTGTAGAAAGAAACATTCTTCGGAGATTTCTCAATAATATTTAAGAGTATTGGGATTCTGTCGATGACACAAATGGAGGGAAAATCATTCCATGCGCAAGGATTGGAAGAATCAATATCATTAAAATGGCTATACCACACAAAGTAAACTACAGATTCAACGTTATTCCTATCAAATGACCAATGTAATTCTTCACATAATTGGAAAAAACAATCTGAAGCAGCAAGAACAAAGTTGGAGGTATCACATTACCCAACTTCAAACTGTAAGACTACAGTCGCCAAAACAGCAGGGTACTGGTACAAAAACACACGTAGACCAATGAAACAGAACAGAGAACCCAGAAATAAAGCTACTCACCTACAGCCATCTAATCTTTGACAAAGTTGACCAAAAAAAGCAATCCAAAAGGACTCTCTATTCAATAAATTGTGCTGGGATCACTGGCTAGCCATATGCAGAAGAATAAAACTGGACCCCTACATTTCACCATATACAAAAATTAACTCAAGGTGGAATAAAGATTTAAACGTAACACCTCAAGCTATACAAATCCTAGAAGAAAATCTAGAAAACACCATTCTGAACTTGGGCCTTGGGAAATAATTTATGACTAAATTCTCAAAAGCTATTGCAACAAAAACAAAAATTGACAAGTGGGACCTAATTAAACTAAAGAGCTTCTGCGCAAGAAAAAAACTTTCAACAGAGTAAACAGGCAACCTACAGAATGGGAGAAAATATTCACAAACTGCATCTGAAAAAGGTCTAATGTCAAAAAAATCTGTAAGGAACTTAAACAACCAAACAAGGAAAAACCAAATAACCCCATTAAAAATTGGCAAAAGATATGAACAGACGCTTCTGAAAAGATGATATATAAGCAGCCAACAAATATATGAAAAAATGCTTATAATCGCTAATCATCAGAGTAATGCAAGTCAAAACCACAATGAGACATCATCTCACACGAATAAGAATGGCTATTAATAAAAAGTCAAAAAACAGTAATCGCTGGTGATGCTGTGGAGAAATGGAAACACTTACACACTGTTGGCAGGAATGTCAATTAGTTCAGTCACTGTGGAGAGCAGTTTAGAGATTTCTCAAAGAACTTCGAACAGAACTACCGTTTGACCCAGCAATCCCATTACTGGGTATATACCCGGGCATGGTGGCTCACACCTGTAATCCCAGCACTGCGGAAGGCTAAGGCTAGTGGATCACCTGAAGTCAGGAGCTCAAGACCAGCCTGGCCAACATGGTGAAACACCGCCTCTACTAAAAATACAAAAATTATCCAGGTGTGGCGGCGGGTGCCTGTAATCCCAGCTACTCGGGAGGCTGAGGCTGGAGAATCACTTGAACCCAGGAGGCAGAGGTTGCAGTGCAGATTGCGCCACTGCACTCCAGCCTGGGCAAGAAGAGTGAAACTCTGTCTCAAAAAGAAAAAGGAAATTGAGAATACAATGACTAAAATTTGAAATAGATAATGTAACCAACTTTTCTGTTATGTTTGGGGTCATTGCTATGGCAACAATAAAAGGGTTCCCTATTTCCCATCAGTCTTAAGCAAGATCTAGTGGCAACCTGACACTGCTGGCACTTAAAAAGCAAAGGCTAGGCCTGGTGGTGTATGCCTGTAATCCCAGCACTTTGGGAGGCTGAGGTGGGAGGATCACTTGAGCTCAGGAGTTTGAGACCAGCCTGAGCAATATAGCGAGACTAGATCCCTACAAAAGTTTTAAAAGTTCACTGTGCGTGGTGGCAAGGATCTGTGATTCCAGCTCCCACTCAGGAAGCTGAGATGGGAGGATCCCATTAGCCCAGGAGGTCAAGACTGCAGGGAGTCATGATCACACCACTGCATTCCAGCCTTAATGACAAGAGTGAGACCCTGTCTCAAAAACAAACAAACAAAAGCCAAAACAGCATGCTAAAAATATTTTCATAGAAGAAAACAGTCGGCCAGGCGCGGTGGCTCATGCCTGTAATCCCAGCACTTTCGAGGTGGGCGGACAACAAGGTCAGGAGATCGTGACCAGCCTGGCCAACATGGTGAAACCCCATCTCTACTAAAAATACAAAAATTAGCCAGGCGTGGTGGTGCACACCTGTAGCTCCAGCTACTTGGGAGGCTGAGGCAGAATAATCGCTTGAACCCAGAAGGCAGAGGTTGCAGTGAGCCGAGATTGCACCACAGCACTCCAGCCTGGGTGACAGAGTGAGACTCTGTTAAAAAAAAAAAAAAAAAAAAAAAAGAAAGAAAAAGAAAAAAAAAGAAAGTCGAAATTATTTGAGGTGTATAATTGTTTTCTTAGCCAGTATGCATGTTTTAAATTTAGGACAATTTATCATTAACTATAGAAATTATAAAGGTGATTAAACCCATATTACTCATGTTCTGAACCAAGAAAGCAGCATATTTGGCATTCTAAATAGTTACAAAACATAAAAGACTGCTAGAGCAACAAGTCAGCCTTGTAATTAAATATGAAAAATCAACTTTTGGTTGTTGATAAGTCGTATCTCACGCTTACTTTCTGTTTCACTGATTTCTATTTTTAACTTTATTATTTCCTTCCATTCTTCCTCTTTCTTTCCTTTTTCTGAGACAGGGTCTCGCTCTGTTACTCAGGCTAGAATGCAGTGGTGCAATCTCGGCTCACTGCAGCCTCTGCCTCCTGGGCTCAAGCGATCCTTCCACCTCAGTCTCCTGAGTAGCTGGGACTACAGGTGCATGCCACCATGCCCTTTTTGTAGAGATGGGGTCTCACTATGTTGCCCATGCTGGTCTCGAACTTCTGAGCTCAACTGATCCACCCACCTCAGCCTCCCAAAGTGCTGGGATTACAGGTGTGAGCTACTGCGTCTGACCTTCCTTCCTTCTTCTTTCTTTAGACTCAATTTTGTTTATTTTTCACCTTTTTGAAATGGATGATTAGATAATCAATTTTCAGCTTTTCTTGTTTTCTATTATACGTATTTAAGGCTGTACATTTCTATCTAAGCACAGCTTTATGTAAGTATCATAAGTTTTGATAAATAATGTTTTCATTATTTTGCAGTCCAGATTTTTAAAATTTTTATTTTTTGACTGATGCATTATTTAGAAATATATTGCTTAATTTTCTAATATATGGATGTTTTTGAGTTTTCTTTTTGTTTTTGTTTGTAGTTAATTTATACCATGATCAGAAACCATACTCCGATTCAGTTCTTTGAAATTTATTGAGAATTGCTTTGTGTTCTGTATTTGGTTAATTCATGGGTACTTTATATGATTGTCTCTTCTAGTTATTGGGTGCAGTGTTTTATGTACACCAGTTGGGCCAGGTTTGTAATCACGATGTTTAAATATTCTTGTTTAAAAATTCACAATGTTTAAAAATTCTTGTTTCTTGTCTATTTCGTTTTTCAGTTACTGAGGGAATTACGTTAAACTCTCCTACTAAGAATATGAATTCATTTATTTCTATTTCCAAAAAGAGCATGAGTGTTCTAAAATAGAAGGTTTGAGGATTACTCTCCTAGAATAAATTTCTAGATACAGTTTCACTGAATAGAAGGAAATACACCATTTGTGGTTCTGATACATGATGTCAAATTGCGACAATGCTTTTCAGTAGTGTTCCTGGGCCCCGAATTCTCATGGGGAATGTAATCCAGCCTGTATGACTTTTCCCCATTTGCCAGCCTGCCTCCCATAATAGACCCAGTGATGGAATGTCTATGGGAAGCATGCTTGGGCTCCTGTTACCTGGACTTCAAAAGATATCTTCTAATATAAAAACTTTTAGAGTTGTCAAAAGAGATGGTAGATTGCATATACCTGGGTTTACCAACCACGGCCCCAACATTCATTACATGGATGATTATGAGCCAGACACGTGCCCTTTCTGAGCCTTGCTTCTTGCACCTGGAAATACTGGATGAGGTTGGTAAGAACTTGACAAAATACATTCTAGGTGCTTAAAAAATCATTGCTGGGATTTGTTTTTTTGTGTTTTCACAATAAATATGAAAACAGTTTTAATTTAATGATTATGAACAAAAAAGGATGAAAACCAATAGTCAGTTTCTTTGTAAAATTTTCCCCAGCCAGTCTATCATCAAGTCTTTAAATAATTCACTCCTTACAACTGTTGGAGTAGGTGTCACATCTCTTGATTTCCATAACTTCTGGTGCTGTAACTGGCTGTTTGCTGTTTTCCCTATCAGGCCATAAACTTCTTGAGAGTTTGTACTGTGTCTTGACAACCTGTATCACTAGTGCTTTGCATCCAAGAAGCAGGTGAATATTTTTCTGGTGAAGCCCTTGATTAATCAGTACAGCCCCACCATTGGCTGAGATCTGTCCGTGGTCCTGAAGGTCACACTTGAGACTATCAACTCATTCACAGGAAAGGGAGGCAGCTGATTCTAGCTGACTTGTGCAAAGGTGATCTCCACATACATTCGTGGAATAAAGTGAGGACAAGCTTTATTGTTTAGTGAAAAAGGAAGGCCACAAATGAGTTCATGGCATGTCCACAATCCCACATAAAGTCTGGTTTTACGTTTATTCCATCACTCAACAGTCACTTAGCAAATGCTGTGTTAGGGAAAGTGTGGGGGCGGGGTGGAGGCAGAGGAAAAAAAACAGAAATAATGCATATGTGATTCCTGCATTCAAAATTTCTCACAGTCTCTTGGTATTCTGAAAGTACTAACCTGACTATACATGTTCATATTCTTTTTATTTTTTGAGACAGAGTCTCACTCTGTCACCCAAGCTGGAGTGCAGTGGCACAATTTCGGTTAACTGCAACCTCCACCTCCCGGGTTCAAGTGATTCTCCTGCCTCAGCCTCCTGAGTAGCTGAGATTATAGGCACGCACCACCATGCCCAGCTAATCTTTGTATTTTTAGTAGAGACGGGGTTTCACCATGTTAGCCAGGCTGGTCTTGAACACCTGTCCTCTAGTGATCCACCTGCCTCAGCCTCCCAAAGTGCTGGGATTACAGGCGTGAGTCACCGCGCCCGGCCTTGTTCATATTCTTGTTTCTCCAATTGTCTGTAGCAATGCCTGTACATAAAATGTGTTGACTGCTAAGTAATTGTGCTATCAGGAGACCCTGAAGAAATAAGACTATATTGAAGAATAGATAAGAAGAAATAGAAAAATATAAGAGAAAGAAAAAATATAGGGAGGTTGTAATATGAGAGAAAGGATGAGAAAGTGAAAGAGAGGAAGAAGAGCATATTCAGATAGAAGGAAATTCTAGGAGAGAAATGGAGGTGAATTATTTCTCTCTAGGAGAGAAATGGAGGTGAATTATTTCTCTCTAGGAGAGAAATGGAGGTGAATTATTTCTCTCTAGGAGAGAAATGGAGGTGAATTATTTCTCTCTAGGAGAGAAATGGAGGTGAATTATTTCTCTCTAGGAGAGAAATGGAGGTGAATTATTTCTCTCTAGGAGAGAAATGGAGGTGAATTATTTCTCTCTAGGAGAGAAATGGAGGTGAATTATTTCTCTCTAGGAGAGAAATGGAGGTGAATTATTTCTCTCTAGGAGAGAAATGGAGGTGAATTATTTCTCTCTAGGAGAGAAATGGAGGTGAATTATTTCTCTCTAGGAGAGAAATGGAGGTGAATTATTTCTCTCTAGGAGAGAAATGGAGGTGAATTATTTCTCTCTAGGAGAGAAATGGAGGTGAATTATTTCTCTCTAGGAGAGAAATGGAGGTGAATTATTTCTCTCTAGGAGAGAAATAGAGGTGACATGAGCCTCTGTGTGGGCCTTGAATGAGCCACCCCCAGGACCTTTGCACGTGCTGTTCCCACTGCCACCCTGGTCTTCACAAGATTCTTCCTGTCTTCACACAGGGCTCTGATCAGAGGTCACCTCTCATGGAAGCGGTCCCTGACTGCTGTCCCCAAAAGCCCTTCAAGCACCTCCTGCATTCCACTCATCATGAGGCTGACTTTTATTTCTCCCTGTTTCTGCCTGTACTTACAGTGGAATATAAACTCAATGAACAATGGTAGAAATAAGAAACTCCTGTTTTGAGATTCTTCTGGTGCCAGGAGATTGTTACTGGAGATGGAAAAGGCCAGAAGAACAAAAATAAAACTATACCTGATTTCCTGTTAATCATCATTCAAAATGTTCACTTCCTGGTGTGGCGTATGTGAAGGAATGAGGAATAAAATGTCAACGGGCAAAGGAGAGTTGGAGGTCTGAGCATAGAAAAGCAGGAGATCAGTGGGTATTCCTGGCAGGGAGAGTGAACAGAGGGGCTGGTCTTGTTTCCAGGCAGTGCTCAGCGTCCTTGGAGAGGGGCCACCGTGAAGTTAGGGTGAGAGCAGGCAGGATGAGGGCAAGGCTGTTCCTCCCCAGCCACCTGCAGCTGGAGGACTGAGGGATGGAGAAGGTAGTGTCAGAGCTCCGTGGGGATGGAGCTTTCCAAGGGAACCACATGAAGCAGAATATAAAAAGAGATTCAATTGTGTGCATAAAGTACTGATTCTACTGATTGACCATGAAAGGTGACCTAGAGGTAAGGTCAAGATCAGTGGAAGATGGTTGTATGAATGGAGTGTTGGTCCCCAAGAGATGAATGGATGTTGGCATCAGATGGGAAGGAGGGGTCCCCTGGAAGGCAGGAGGTGATGCTCCAGATGGGATGCTTGAACGGAGGGGATGGTGTGATACTCTTTTTGTTTGTTTGTTTGTTTGTTTTGTTTTAAAAGTCTAAGTTTATTATGGGTCAACTTGATTCTTTTTTATTATTATTATACTTTAAGTTTTAGGTACATGTGCACAATGTGAAGGTTTGTTACATATGTATACATGTGCCATGTTGGTGTGCTGCACCCATTAACTCGACATTTTGCATTAAGTATATCTCCTAATGCTATCCCTCCCCCTCCCCCCACTCCACAACAGTCCCCAGTGTGTGATGTTCCCCTTCCTGTGTCCATGTGTTCTCATTGTTCAATTCCACCTATGAGTGAGAACATGCGGTGTTTGGTTTTTTGTCCTTGCGATAGTTTGCTGAGAATGATGGTTTCCAGCTTCATCCATGTGCCTACAAAGGACATGAACTCATCATTTTTTATGGCTGCATAGTATTCCATGGTGTATATGTGCCACATTTTCTTAATCAGTCTATCATTGTTTATTGGTAATGACAAGGTTGATGGGAAGTGGAAGGTTAAGGAAGTTTGGACAGGAAATTTGGGAGAGAGGAAATCAATGTGGAGATAGTGAAAAGTGGTGGGAGGATCACCTGTGTTAGTGTTCTTCCACCTCAGCATCATAGAAAATTTGGGCTGGAACGTTCTTTTATGCAGGATGGAGGAGGCCGTCCTGATTTTCTAGGGCATTTGTCAGCATCCCTGCCTGCTACCCAGGGGATGTCAATAGTTCTCTTCAGTTGTGACCCCAAATGTTTATCCAAACTTGCCAAATGTCTCCTATGGGCAAAATACCCCTGGTTGGGAACCACAGATTACAATACACATAACATTCACCTGTAAATTAGCGGGAAGTAATATTGGTGAGGATGACAGTTCACACCCACAGAGGACTAAGATCACAAAGAGTAAGGGTTTCGTGAGGATCTATGCACCAACCCTGTCTGTCATTTTCTGTAATTCTGATCCACGACATCTGGGACCTTGCTGACTCCACAGGGATGATCTTGCCAGGTCTTGCCTATTCCGAAAGACAGCAGTCAGTTTCCTTGAGAGGGAGCCTTTCACGTGGAAATGAATCCAGAGCCCACACCCCAACCAGCTTCTATGGAGCTGTCACACTCAGGGCCACTGTGACCTGCCCTGTCACCCAGGGCCATAACCATGGACAGCCATGGGCTCTGCCCAGAGCCACTGAAATTATTCCAGGTAGTCAATCCTCAGCCTGCTCGTTTTGTCTCCCTTGTTTTTTCCTTCAGAAACCATAAGGAAGGCTCTTTGCCCACATGCTCGCCCATGAGCTTCTGCCTCTTGACGGACACTGGGGCTTCCCCTGCGGCCCCTCTTGGCTTGGTGTGCCCCCTCCTCTTGTGAATGTCACAAGCTATTTTTGTTTTAGTGACAGTCATTTCCTACTCTTTTTTTATTTTGTTTTGAGATGGAGGGAGTCTTGCTCTGTCGCCCAGGCTGGAGTGCAATGGCGCGATCTCGGCTCGCAACCTCCGCCTCCTGAGTTCGAACAATTCTCCTGCCTCAGCCTCCCAAGGAGCTGATATTACAGGCGGCCACCACCACACTAGCTAATTTTTTTGTATTTTTAGTAGAGATAGGGTTTCACCATGTTGGCCAGGCTAGTCTTGAATTCCTGACCTCAAGCGATGTGCCCGCCTCAGCCTCCCAAAGTGCTGGGATTACAGGTGTGAGTCACTGCGCCTGGCCCTCCTGTTCTCTTTAATTGTTTTGTGTGAAACTTTGTGATGCAGGGAATTGCTTCCTGCAAGAATTCCTAAATTCCATTTTGTGAGAGTCCTTCAAAACCCAGAGGCATTTTCTCATACTACGTGTGTGTGTATGTGTGTGTGTGTGTGTGTGATTGAAGGGGAATTGGGAGATGACTCTTGAGTCTCAGGTCATTTACTTGCCCCATATTTACCTTATTGGGACCCTCCCTAAACCCAAACACCTAATCTCAAGGCTACAGCAAGGCAGCAGCCCTGAAATCTCTCCTCTGGGAGGTACCAGCACCCAGCCGCTTGGATGCTCAGAGGCAGGATGGGAGCAGGTGATGGGGTTGTGGGCTTGGGACCAGACAGCCTGGAGACCTCCCCTCTGTGAGCCCACTGTCCTCCTTTGTAAAATGCAGACACTCCTAGGACCTCGCTCACAGCCAGGGCTGCTGGGGATGGCTGTTTATGTTGTACCCTGCACTTAGGGTCCTGTCCAAGGCAAGGGGCAAAATGTGAAACCCAGCCTGCTCTCCGCAGCTGTGTCCATGCAGAGCTGAGGGATTGTTTTCAGGCATCCCACTCATCTATCCCACTTCCCACAGCCCACCCTGTACATAGGCACAGCCAGTGTAATTTGGGAAAAACTCATTTTAAACAAACAAAAAAATGTCCCAGCCTATACAACATACCCCTTTAAAAAGTACATTATTGTGTGTTTCTTTTCATTTGAAGCAATGTCTATGACATTGCAACATATATATAACTTAATATTTAACATTTTAACCATATTTAATTGTACAGTTCCCATATTAGGTGCATTCACATTGTTTTACTATGATCTCCGTTGTTCATCTCCAATATTCTTTTCATCTTGAAAAACTGAAACTCTGTACCCACAAACATCTCCCTACTTCTCCCTCACACCTGTCCCTAACATCCACTTTCTTTCTTCTTTCTTTCTCTCTCTCTCCCTTCCTTCCTTCCTTCCTTCCTCCCTCCCTCCCTCCCTCCCTCCCTCCTTTCTTTCTTTCTTCTTTCTTTCTTTCTTTCTTTCTTTCTTTCTTTCTTTCTTTCTTTCTTTCTTTCTTTCTTTCGAGATGGAGTCTGGCTCTGTCGCCTAGGCTGGAGTGCAGTGACACGATCTCTGCTCACTGCAACCTCCGCCTCCTGGGTTCAAGTGATTCTCTGCCTCAACCTCCCGCGTAGCTGGGATTAAGGCTCCCACCACCATGCCTGACTAATCTTTGTATTTTTTTTAGTAGAGACAGGATTTCACCATGTTGGCCAGGCTGGTCTCAAACTCCTGACCTCAGGAGATCCACCCGCTTCGGCCTCCCAAAGTGCTGGGATTACAGGCATGAGCCACTGCGCCCGGCCCACTTTCTACTTTCTGCTCTATTAGCTGGACAGCATTAGAGACACTTCTTATTGGAGTCATAGGGTACGTCTTCTTTTGTGCCTGGCTTGTTTCACTGAGCATAATGTCTCAGGGTTCATACAGACTGTAGCATGTGGCAGGATTTCCTTCCTTCATAAGGATGAATAATATCCCATGGTATTGATAGAGGATATTGTGTTTATTCATTCATACTTTGATGGACCTTTGGGTTGCTTCTACTTCTTGCTGTCGTGAATGCTGCTATGAACACGGGTGGACACATATCTGCTCGAGTTCCTGCTTTCGATTATTCTGGGTCTATATCTCGAAGTGGCGTTGATGCATCATATTGTTAGGGAAACAGGAGCATAGGAGAACCAGGGCGACACCATTTTAAAATCTGTCCAAAAAAACTAGCAAGGCACATTCCTTGCCAGCCCTCCTCCATGGCCATTAAGATGTGTATAGCTGAGGAAACAGCTCAATCAAGCCTGCAAGGACAAGCTCCTATGAGAGCAAGATGTCTAGATACCCCAATATGGCATTATATGCTTTTAAGAAGATTATAGTTATGCTTTGATGCATTTATGCACCAAAATGCCAAGGATAGCTTTCTTTAAATCAACAAAATAACAAATTTTGTCATGCTGCCAGCCCACCTGCACATACACATAACTTTGCTTAGCTATTACATAGATAAGACTCCCACATAAGTAAAACTTAAAACAAAGATGAGGCATTCCTCCTTTTGCTTTCTGAGGACACCCTACTCTGTATCCGAGTCACTTTCAGTAAATGATCTCTTCTTACTGCACTCTGCAGCTCACCCGGGAGCCCCTCCTGCAAGAGATCCAAGGACCCTCTCTTGGGGTCTGAATTGATAACTGTTTTCTGGCAACAATATGGTAATTCTACTTTTATTTGTCCAGAAACTATTGCACTGTTTTACAAGGCAGCTGTACCATGTGTCCATCCCACTGTCGAAAACCAAAATTTCCACCAGCTTATTTCCACTGTAATCAGATTCAGGATCAGCTGCTTGACGCTCGAAAGCCAGGCACGGGAGACAAGGGTTGGCAGAAGGAAAGACAGGTTCAATCAGAGAGCCAGAAAACCGAGAAGGCGGTGAACTAGCATTCTAAAGCACCATCTTCAATTTTAGAATTCACCATGGGGGTTTTAAAGGGAAGCTTGGTATGGGAGACACGTGGAGTGTGCAGGGTGCAGGTCTGTGTCTGTTCTGATGGCTATCATGGGTTCAACTGGAGAGCCAGAAAACCGAGATGGTGGCGAGCTAGCATTCTAAAGCACCATCTTCAATTTTAGAATTCACCATGGGGGTTTCAAAAGGAAATTTGCTGTGGGAGACATGTGGAGTGTGCAGGGTGCAGGTCTGTGCCTTTGTTCTGGTGGCTATCATGGGTATCACCCACCCTGAGACCTGGCTGGCATTATCCTGACTTCAGAGGAAGAGATAAAGGGGTCAGATGGGAGGGAAAGGAAGTGGGTGATTAAAATATATTTTAAAAACGGAGGTCCCTGGCCTCACAATGATTGAATTGGTATTTGTTAGCGATTTATGGATCGGGCTGCATCCCATCTAGAAATACAAAGGCATTTTTGCCCTCATGGCAGAACAGTTGGCGCACTTTTTTGTCTTTTGTTTTTCTTTTGAAACGGATTCTCACTCGGTCACCCAAGATGGAGCGCAGTGCTGTGATCTCAGCTCACTGCAACCTCTGCCTCCCGGGTTCTAGCAATTCTCCTGCCTCAGCCTCCTGAGTAGCTGGGATTACAGGCGCCCACCACCACGCCCGCCTAATTTTTTGTATTTTAGTTGAGACGGGGTTTCACCGTGTTGCCCAGGCTTGTCTCAAACTCCTGAGCTCAGGCAATCCACCTGCCTCGGCCTCCCAAAGTGCTGGGATTACAGGCGTGAGCCACCGCACCCGGCCAACAGTTGGCTTTTGTAGGGCTTCTTGAGCAGGAACAAAGAAACAGCACCATACAAAAAGGTGGCTCTTTTAACGTCTGGTTATTTTAGGTTACTTTCCTTTTAAGGGTTAAAGCAGAGGGGCTTCCTTCTCTTGGCAGCTCACGTTACTTGGGTCCTTTTAGATCAGATGCTGTGGATCTCTTGTGTTTTGAAAAAACTGGCCTGTTTAGGGATTTTCCTGTTTTTCCAAGTTTCAGTTTGACGACATGCACTTAACCTGAAAGACTCCATTTTTATTTGGTTTGTGAAGGGCTAGAGAAGGAGCTCCGTCCACAACAACGGTCTCCTATCAACTTCATTTAACCACTAAGTGCAGAAGGGTTCCAGTTTCCCCAAAGCCTACCACCATCCTTTATTTTTCATTTTATGGAGAGTAGCCATGTTAATAATGTGTGCTGGTTCTTTTTTTTCTTTTCAGTGGAAAAAATCATATTTATTTCATTTTTCAATAGTAATTATTTATTAATGGTATGTGCATGTCCGTTGGGCACTGCACAATTTCTCAAACCTTGGGATCAGACGGGACCATGCCACCTGACTTTTGAAACCTTGCTGATTTTCATGTGGTAATTGCCCTTCTTCACAGCAACCACGGATGCCCCAGCATCACAAAGACATGATGTCAGCAAAGGAAATGTAGAGAGACCGAATGTGAAATCTGTGAGCCACTGGAGCTGGTGGTTCACATGGTGTCAGAGGTGGAATGCTGCTGTGCTTCCCCTAATTTTAACATATCCAGGGTCCCTCTGTGGACAGCTGAAGCTGTGAGGATAGAACAGCAGGAATGCCATAGGAATTAGTTGGAGGGGGCAGGTAATGGAAGAGCTGATCTGGTTGCTAAGCAGCTCAGAATCTCTGGAGATGAATCATAATGGAATTAGAGTAAGAGCAGACAGTGCGGAAGGGGCTACTCTGCTCCAGCCAAATGCAGCTGCAGAGAATAAGAAAAGTGATGTGGATGTTCCACAGTCTCCCCTTTCCTTTCCTCTCCCTTCCCCTCCCCTCCCCTCCCCTCCCCTGCCCTGCCTTTCCTTTCCCTTTCCCTTTCCCTTCCTTTCATTTCCTTTCCTTTCCTTCTTTTATTTTCTTTCTTTCTTTCTTTCTTTTTTTTGAGACAGAGTCTTGCTCTGTTGACCAGGCTGGAGTGCAGTGGCACGATCTTGGCTCACTGCGACCTCCGCCTCCAGGCTCAAGTGATTCTTCTGCCTCAGCCTCCTGAGTAGCTGGGACTACAGGCACCCGCCACCATGCCCGGCTAATTTTTGTATTTTTAGTAGAGACGGGGTTTCGCCATATTGGCCAGGCTGGTCTCAAACTCCTGACCTCAAATGATCCGCCTGCCTTGGCCTCCCAAAGTGCTGGGATAACAGGCCTGAGCCACCGTATCCAGCCCCAAGTTTCTTAATAAGTTCTCGTTTGTTTATTCTGATGGTCTTCATTTGTAATTGTATGTCCATTGCCTGTATGTATATTTGGCCAGCAATCCCCTAATGCAGTTCAGGATTTGTGGGAAAAATCAAGACATTTCCAGGGGGTCCACAATTTCTAGACTATTTTTTTAAAGAACATTAATATTTTATTTGCTTATTTTCTTCTCTTTTTCTCTGCATGATGTGATATTATAAATATTTGAAGTAAGAAGCAGATTGGAGAATCCATTTCTCTTCCATTAAGGAGGAAATTAAAGGAGTTTGCAAAAACTTCTAACAATATCACCTTTATTACTAAGTTTTTGTTTGGAAAATATAACTATTGTTCACAAAATATGAGCTATGTGAATATACAATAGATCTGTTGTTGTCGTTAAGCTTAAAAAGTAACGTTTTCTCTGACTTTATTTATAACATGATCTACATGAGATCATGTTATGTTTTATTTATATCTTATACCAAGAAACATCCTTTGGGAGTTTCCCAATAATTTTAAGAGGGTAAAAGAGTTTGAGATGACAAACTTTGAGAATTACTGTCCTGGGTTAAATTCCTGGGTTCCGTTTTGCTGGATTGAAAGACACACACACTTAATGTTTCTGAGACATGATGCCACATTGCTATGATGTTCCACAGCTGTTTCTCTGGCTCTATTTTCTCACGGGAAATGTAACCCAGGTCTGTCGGACTCTTACCAATTTTCCAGTCTGCCTCCTCTCATAAATTCAGTGAAGGAACTTCTTTCTCTTTCTCTTCCTCTTTCTTTCTTTCTTTCTTTCTTTCTTTCTTTCTTTCTTTCTTTCTTTCTTTCTTTCTTTCTTTCTGCCTTTCTTTCTCTTTCTTTTTTTTCTTTCTTTCTTTCTCTTTTTCCTTCCTTCCTTCCTTCTTTCTTTCTTCTTTGTTTCTTTTTCTTTTTTTTTTTCGTCTTTTTCAGAATCTCGCTCTGTTGCCCAGGCTGGAGTGCGGTGGCGCGATCTCGGCTCACTGCAATCTCCGCCTCCCGGGTTCATGCCATTCTCCTGCCTCAGCCTCCTGAGTAGCTGGGACTACAGGGCCCCACCACCACGTCTGGCTAATTTTTGTATTTTTAGTAGAGACGGGGTTTCACCGTGTTAGCCAGGGTGGTCTCAACCTCCTGACTTCGTGATCTGCGCGCCTCAGCTTCCCAAGGTGCTGGGATTATAGGCATGAGCCTCGTGCCTGGCCCAGTGAAGGAATTTCTATGGGAAGCGCACGTGGCCTCCAGTTACATGGATGTTCAGAGATCTCCCCTCATGTGGGGTAAGATTAGATATCTCAGAAGATAATGTTCAAGGTATAGTCTTCAGTTTATAAACCCCAGTCCCGACATGGGGTGTCGTGGGTGATCGTGGGCCAGACATGTGCCCCTTCTGAACCTCATTTCCTTTACCTGTAAGTGGAGGATGGGCTGGGTAAAAACTCAACAAAATGGCCAACACATTATAGGCATTTAATACGTTATAACTAGGTTTTTCTGAATTTTTACACTAAATAGGAATAAGAGTTTTAATAATTATGAGCAAAAGAGGATGAGAACAAACACAGAGTCAGTGTCTGTAAAATTTCTCTCAATAGGCCAGGTGCGGTGGCTCACACCTGTAATCCCAGCGACTTGGGAGGCTGAGGCAGGAGAATCACTGCAACTCGAGAGAAGGAGGTTGCAGTGAGCCGAGGTCACGCCACTGCACTCCAGCCTGGGTAACAGAGAGAGATTCCGTCTCAAAGAAAGAAAAAAAAAAAAAAAAAAGGAATGGATATAGAAGAAAAGGAAAAAAGAAAAAATATAGAAGAAAAAGAACATAGGGAAACTCATAATTTGGGATAATAAGTATAATAAAGTCAAACTCAGGAAGAAGAATATGATTCTAGGAGACAGAGAGAGAGGCAAATTATTTGGCACCAGGCCTCTGTATTTCCCTTAAATGAGCCACCCCAGGCCCTTTGCACATATTGCTCCTTCTGCCATCACTGGGTCTTCATGTGGTGCCTTCCTGTCTCCATTCAGGACTCTGACCAGAGGTCACCTCTCAGGGATGCCTTCTTTGATTCCTGTCCCCAGAAGCTTGTCATGCACCTCTGCCTTCCAACCATCATGGGGTTGATTTTTTTTATTTCTTCCATATGTATAAAAAAACAGGATACATGTGCAGAATGTGCCGGTTTGTTACATAGGTATCCATATGCCATGGTGGTTTGCTGCACCTATTGACCTGTCCTCTAAACTCCCTCCCCTCACCGCCTACCCCCCAACAGGCTCTGGTGTGTGTTGTTCCCCTCTCTGTGTCCATGTGTGCTCACTGCTGAACTCCCACTTATGAGTGAGAATATGTGGTGTTTGGTTTTCTGTTCCTGTGTTAGTTTGCTGAGGATGATGGCTTCCAGCTTCATCCATGTCCCTGCAAAGGACATGATTTCATTCCTTTTTTTGGCTGCACAGTAGTCCATGATGTATATGTACCACATTTTCTTTATCTAGTCTATCATTGATGGGCATTTGGGTTGGTTCCATGCCTTTGCTATTGTAAATAGTACTGTGATAAACATACATGTGCATGTGTCTTTATAGCAGAATGATTTATATTCCTTTGGGTACATACCCAGTAATGGGATTGCTGGGTCAAATGGTATTTCTGGTTCTAGATTCTTGAGGAATCACCATACCGAATCACCATACCATCTTCCACAGTGGTTGAACTAATTTACATTCCCACCAACAGTGTAAAAGCATTCCCATTTCTCCACAGCCTCACCAGCATCTATTGTTTCCTGACTTTTTAATAATTGCCATTCATACAGAATCAAAGAAGACTTCGTATAGCCAAGACAATCCTAAGCAAAAAGAATAAAGCTGGAGGCATCACGCTACCCGACTTCAAACTATACTACAAGGCTACAGTAACCAAAGCAGCATGGTACTGGTACCAAGACAGATATATAGACCAATGGAGCAGAACAGAGACCTCACAAATAACACTACACATCTACAACCATCTGATCTTTGACAAACCTACCAAAAACAAGCAATGGGGAAAGGATCTCCTATTCAGTAAATGGTACTTGGAAAACTGGCTAGCCATATGCAGAAAACTGAAACTGGATCCCTTCCTTACACCTTGTACAAAAATTAACTCAAGGTGGATTAAAGACTTAATTGTGAAACTGAAAACCATAAAAACCGTAGAAGAAAACCTAGGCAATACCATTCAGGACATAGGCATGGACAAAGACTTCATGACAAAAATGCCAAAAGCAATGGCAACAAAGGCCAAAATTGACAAATGGGATCTAATTAAACTAAAGAGCTTCTGCACAGCAAAAGAAACTATCATCAGAGTGAACAGGCGACCCACAGAATGGGAGGAAATTTTTGCAAGCCAAAGAAACTATCATCAGAGTGAACAGGCGACCCACAGAATGGGAGGAAATTTTTGCAATCTACCCATCTGACAAAGGTCTGATATCTAGAATTTACAAGGAACTTAAGCAAATTTACAAGAAAAAAAACAAACAACCCCATCAAAAATTGGGCAAAGGATATGAACAGACACTTCTCAAAAGAAGACATGTACGCGGCCAACAAACATATGAAAAAAAGCTCAATATCACTGATCATCAGAGAAATGCAAATCAAAACCACAATGAGATACCATCTCACGCCAGTCAGAGAGGCTGACTTTTTTGGTTTACTTCCTGTTTTGTAAGATATTGATCAATAGGATGCTGTCTGCTACCCAGCTGATGCCTTATATTCTCCCTCTAGTGGAATATAAGCTCCTTCGAGGATGGTAGAAATAATGAACCCCTGGTTTCCATTACTGATTGTGCCAGAAGATTGCTACTGTGAATGAAAAGCTCCGAAGGACAAAAATAGATCCATACCTGATTTCCTGCTCATTATCATGAAAAATATTCATTTCTCAATGCTGCTTATACCAAGGAAATAGGAATAAAGTAACAATGCACACAAAAGAGTTGGAGGTTTGAGTATAGAAAAGCAGTCATGCAGTAGTACTGGACACAAAGTGAATGGAGAAGCTGGTCCTATTTCCAGGCAGTGCTCAGTGTCCTTAGGGATGAGTCACCACGAGGTTAGAGTGAGAATAGGCAGTGGGGCAGGGGCTGTTCCTCCCCAGCCACGTGTACCTGCAGGAGTGAGGATGAGGAATGACATGGAGGGAGTCATGGCTCATCAGGGTTGAGGGTTTCCAAGAGAATCACATGAAGCAGAGTATGAAAAGGAGATTTGAGTTTGTGCAGAAGAAACTGGTTCTAACAATCGACCATAGACAGTGACCTGAAGGTGGGATGAAGATTAGCAGGAAATGGGTGAATCAATACTATGTTTTTCCTAAAGAAAAGGAAAATTGGCATCAGGTGAGCAGAAGTCACCTGGAAGATAGGCAGTGATGTTGCAGATGGGAGGCTTGAGCTGAGGAGATGGGCTGACAGCCTCTATTGGTAACAAGGCTGATGGCAATCGATGGCTAAAGGAGTTTAGATAGGAAATTTGGGAGAGAGGAGATCAATTTTCAGATAGTGAAGTGTTGGGAGGGGCAGCTATGTTAGTGTTCCTCCACATCAGCACTATTGAAAATTTGGGCTTGAAAGTTCTTTGTTTGCAGGGTGGGGAAGCCTGTCCTGTTTTTGTAAGATATTGATCAATAGGATGCTGTCTGCTACACAGCTGATGCCTACAGCCCTCCTCCAGTTGTGACAGCCAAACATGTTTCCAAAAATTGGCAGATGTCTCCTCATGGCAAAATCTTCCCTGGTGGAGAACCACAGATATTAACGTGTAGGATATTCCCCAGGATTATAGAGGAAAGTGATGTTGGTGAGGACAACAGTCCACATCCACAGAGAATTGAGATCACACAGAAATCGGGGCTTTTCATGAGGCTATGTGTCCCAACCTTGCCTGTTATTTTCTGTAATTCTGATGGGCCACATCTTGGACCTTGCTGACCCTGGAGGGATGATCCTGCTGGGTCTTGTCAATTCCTGGAGATAGTAAACAGCTCCCTTGAAAGGCAGCCTTTCATGTGGAAACCAATCCAGATCCCACTCCCCAATCATCTCCTCTATGGAGCATTCACACTGACGGCCACGAATCACTCAGCTGCCCTAATCACCCCAGGACCAGGCATCAGACAGCTCGGGGACAACCCCTATGCCCAGAGCCACTGAAATTCTTCAGAGAAGCCAATCTTGTTTACCTGCTCGTTTACCCCCACTTGTTCTTTCCCTTGGAAACCATAATTAAGGCTCTTCACTCACAAGTCCTTCCATCCCCTTCCTCTTGCCAGATATTTGTCCTTCCTGTGTGACTACCTGATGTGGTGTGCCCCTCCTCTTGGGAATGTGAGCAAACAGCTATATTTGCAGTAACAACTTGTCCCTCAGTCTGTTTTACCGTTGTGTGTGAAACTTGGTAATTTCTGGTCTTGATTCATGCAATTATGAGCCTCATTTTGTGGGAGTCCCTCGAGTACCCTGATGCATCTCCCCGTCGTGTGTGTGTGTGTGCGAGCACGCACCTGTGTGTAGTTGAAGGGGAGTTTGGGAGACACGCCATTCTCAAGCAAATTGGAGATGCAGACCACTTTCCCTGCCTCTTATCTACATTATTAGAATATTGCCCAACCCTAAATGCCCAGTCCCAAAGATGGAGCAAGACAGGGGCCCTGGACTCCCTCTTCTGGGAGGGGCCAGGGCACTTTTCTTTGGATGCTCAGACATGGGATGGGAGCCGGTGATAGAGGCGTGGGCTCAGGGCCAGAGAGCTTGGAGACTTCCCTCTCTGAGCCCAGTATTTTCCGCCATAAAATGCAGGCACTTGTAGGTCTCACTCACAACCAGGGCTGTGGGGATGGCCATGTGTATGTTCCTCAGCATTGAGGCTTCTGTCCAAGAAGCTGAGGGGAGGTGAAATCCAGCCTGCACTCTTTCCAAGTTGTGCTTAGTTCGAGGATGAATAATCCCACCAGCGCCACTCCCTCATTGATCTCTGCAAAGCCCCTTAGCCCACCGTGGCCTTGGGTTCACTCATGAAATTTGAGAAACAAATTAGTTCAAGGAACAAGAGAGCAAATAAATAGTGACACAGCCATTTTCAGGATCTCATTTTTTTCCTGTTTCTTCTCACATGAGGCAATGGTAATGCTACTGTAAAGTGCCTTTGCCATCACTAGGTGGCACTCTTGAAGCAATAGAAAGTATACAAACGTTTAACACTTTTTATCTTTTCATTTTTAATTGTGGCAAAATACACAGAACATAAACTTTACCGTATAATCCATTTTTTACTAATATTAATTGAAAAACAAAGGCTGGCAAGTTTAATTTTTTTTTTTTTTGAGACCAAGTTTCGCTTTGTTGCCCAGGCTGGAGTGCAGTGGCGTGATCTCGGCTCACTGCAAGCTCCACCCCCCGGGTTCAAGTGATTCTCCTGCTTCAGCCTCCTGAGTAGCTGAGATTACAGGCCTGCACTATCACACCCGGCTAATTTTTGTATTTTTAGTAGAGACGGGGTTTTACCATGTTGACCAGGCTGGTCTCGAACTGTTGACCTCAGGTGATCACCTGCCTCAGCCTCCCGAGGGCTGAAATTACAGACGTGATCCACCGCGCCCATCCTCTAATTTTTTTTTTTTTTTGAGACGGAGTCTCGCTCTGTCTCTCAGGCTGGAGTGCAGTGGCACGATCTCGGCTCACTACAAGCTCCGCCTCCCGGGTTCACCCCATTCTCCTGCCTCAGCCTCCACAGTAGCTGGGACTACAGGCGCCCATCATGCCCGGCTAATTTTTTGTGTTTTTAGTAGAGACGGGGTTTCACCGTGTTAGTCAGGATGGTCTCGATCTCCTGACCTCATGATCTGCCCGCCTCCGCCTCCCAAAGTGCTGGGATTACAGGCATGAGCTACCACGCCCGACCTAAAAATTTTTTTAATTGTAAAAAATGATGTAGGCCAGGCACAGTGGCTCACGCTTGTAATCCCAGCACTTTGGGAGGCTGAGGTAGGAGCATCTTGTGAGACCAGGAATTCGAGACCAACCTGGGCAACAAGGCAAAACCCTGTCTCTACAAAAAATAAAAATAAATTAGCTGGGCATGGTGGTGCAGGCCTGTAATCCCAGCTACTCAGGAGGCTGAGGTGGGAGGATGGCCTGAGGTCTGCAGTGAGCTGTGATCGTGCTGCTGCACTCCAACCTGGGTGACAGAGCAAGATCTTTTCTTTAAAAATGGTGTAAATTATTACATAGTGTAACGTTGATATTTTCATCATCTTTTAAGTGTGCAGTTTGTTGGCTTCCATTACATTCGGGTTATTTGCAAACATCACTACCTTCCACGCCCAGAACAGTCTTCATCTTGCAAAACTGGAATTCTGAGCTGATTGTACATGAGCTCTGCATTTCTCCTCTCTAAGCCCCCATGAACCACCATTCTACTTTCTGGGTCTATGAATTAGGCTAGTCTGGGGCCTGACCTAAGTGGAATCATGCAACAGTGTCCCTCTGGGGCTGACTTATTCCACTCGGCATAACGTCCTCAGGGTTCCTCCGTGTTGTAGCATGTGTCTGGGTTTCCTTTCTTTGTAAGACTCAGTAATATTCCATTATATGTGAACACTACAGCTTGTTTACCAATATCCACTCATCCTTTGATGGACACTTTCGGTTTTCCACCTTTGACTATTATGAATAATGCATCGTGTCACATTTCCAGCACCAAGGCAGAAGTTTCTTACTTTTCCAAAGCCTGCCAGCACTTGTTATTTTCAGGCTGGGCGTGGTGGCTCATGCCTGTAATCCCAGAACTTTGGGAGGCTGAGGTGGGCAGATAACCTGAGGTCAGGAGTTCGAGAGCAGCCTGGCCAACATGGTGAAAACATGTCTCTACTAAAAATTCAAAAATTAGCCAGAAATCTCTTGAACCCTGGAGGTGGAGGTTGCAGTGAGCCGAGATCATGCCACTGCACTCCAGCCTGGGCAACAGAGTGAGACTCCGTCTCCAAACAAACAAACAAAAAACCACTTGTTATTTTCTGTTTTATGGATCATAGCAATGTTAATAAATGTGTGGTGGTTTCTTCTTTCTCTTAAAAATAATTTTTCTTTTCAAACAAAAACTATTTTATTTAGAAAAGCCATGTTGAATCATGGCCCAGCTTGGAAAGTTATTTATTAAAATTAATTAATTTTTATTAAAACTTTTTAAAAATGTAGATACAGGCTTGTTACAAGGACATCTTGCCTGATGTGGAGTTTGGCTTTTAATGGCCCCGTGGCCCGCATAGTGAACCTGGAGTGAGACAGGCGGTACCTTCCCTTCTGCTGTTGACAGTGTCTACTGTTCTCATATCCTTGTGCCTGTGTACCCAATGACAGGCGGTACCTTCCCTTCCGGTGTTGACAGTGTCTACTGTTCTCATATCCTTGTGCCTGTGTACCCAATGACAGGCGGTACCTTCCCTTCCGCTGTTGACAGTGTCTACTGTTCTCATATCCGTGTGCCTGTGTACCCAATGATGGGCGGTACCTTCCCTTCCACTGTTGACAGTGTCTACTGTTCTCATATCCGTGTGCCTGTGTACCCAATGTTTAGCTCCCACTTATAATGGAGAATGCATGGTAAAAATCATTCTTTATTCTTCAATCATGGCAATTCCTTCATGATGGGATGCACGTGCCTGTTGGGGACTGCAAACCTCTTATCCCTTGGCATCAGCCTGGACTGCACCACTCTCATTTCCTTATCTATGTTAATTTTTGGGTGGTGATTGCTTCTCTTCACAGCAGCCACTGACACCCCCGCATCACAGAGATGTGATGTCAGCAAAGGAAATGTTGAAACTGTGAACCCCTGGAGCTGGCAGGTTCTGTGGTGTCAGATTTCGAATACAGCTGTATCCGATGCCTTCAATGTTAAAGTACCTAGGATCTCTCTGCAGAGATCGTCATAGCGGTGAGGATAGACCAGCAGGAATGCAGTCGGTGTTCACTGCAGGGGAGAGAATGGAGGAGCTGGCCTGATTGGCAGGCAATGCTCAGTGTCCTTGGAGAGAGTCACCATGGAAACAGAGTGGGAACAGGCAGTGGGGGAGGGGCTGTTCCTCCCCAGCCAAATGCAGCTGCAGAGAAGAAGGAAAGTGATGTGGGGCCAGTGCAGTGGCTCAGGCCTGTAATCCCAGCACTTTGGGAGGCTGAGGCGGGTGGATCACTTGAGGTCAAGAGTTCGAGACCAGCCTGGCCAACATGGTGAAACCCCGTCTCTACTAAAAGTACAAAATTATACAAAATACAAAAATACAAAAAATACAAAAATTAGCTGGGCAGGGTGATGCACACCTGTAATCCCAGCTACTTGGAGGCTGAGGCAGGAGAATCACTTGAACCCGAGAGGTGGAGGTTGCAGTGAGCCGAGATAGTGCCATTGCACTCCAGCTTGGGTAATTCAAAGTGAACCTCCATCTCAAAAAAAAAAAAAAAAAAAGAGAAAGAAAGAAAAAAAGGAAAGTGATGTGAATGTCCTGTAGTTTCTTTCATGGATAACCTCTCATTTGTATGTTCAGATGATCTTATAATTTCATATCCACTATTTGAATATATCTTATATCAATGTTGTCCCAAAAGGTAGTTCAAGGACCTTGTGAAAATCAAGACCATTTGAAAGAGTTCACAAGTTCTATATGTTCTTAAGAACACTGTTTTATTTGCCTTTTTCCTTCCCATTTTCTCTTCACGATGTAATATTGTATGTTTGAATTAATTAGCTGAAATGAGAATTCGGCTGCTTTGTATTAAGAAAAGGTTTCTTTTTGTAGAGACAAAGTCTTGCCTTTGTCGCCCAGGCTAGAGTACAGTGGTGCAATCATAGCTCACTGAAACTTCAAACTCCTTGGCTCCAGGAATTCTCCCACCATAGCTTCCAGAGTAGCTAGGACTACAGGCACATGCCATTCAACTGGACTAATTTAAAAAAATTTTTTTTTTTGTAGAGGGGGAGTCTCACTATGTTGACCACGCTGGTCTTGAACTCCTGGCCTCAAGCAGTCCTTCTGCCTTGGCCTCCCAGCATGCTTTGATGACAGGCATGAACCATAGCACCTGGTTATTAAGAAGAGTATTGGCTGGGAGGAGTGGCTCCTGCCTGTAATCCCAGCACTTTGGAAGGCCGAGGCGTGCGGATCACAAGGTCAAGAGATCAAGACCCTCCTGGCCAACATGGTGAAACTCCGTCTCTACTAAAATTACAAAAATTAGCTGGATGTGGTCACGCACACCCGTAATCCCAGCTACTTGGGAGGCTGAGGCAGGAAAATTGCTTGAACCTGGGAGGTGGAGGTTGCAGTGAGCCAAGATCACGCCACTGCCCTCCAGCCTGGGTGACAGAGTGAGACTCTGTCTCAAAAAAAAAAAAAAAAAAAAAAAAAAGAGTATTAAAGGGATTTATAAAAAAGTGAAACAGTGCTCCCTTTATAACTAATTTTTTGTTTGGAAAAAGTAATTATTGTTGATAAAATGTGGGTTCTGTTAATATGTGATAGGGTTGTTACTTTTTTATGTTTTAAATTTAAAAATTTATCAGCTTCAATTTATAATATGGTAAATACTCCTAGATATAAACCATGCAAAGAAAAATTCTTTAGAGATTCTCAATTATCTTGACAAGTATACGGGCCTTCTGACTTAAAAGTTTGAGAAATACTATTTTAGGCTAAATTTCTAGGTATAATTTTGTGGGGTTGAAGAAGACACATGCTTAATGTGTCTGATCCACAATGCCCTATACTTTCAGAGTAAGCGAAAGAAAGTATAGAGCTGTTTTCTGGCTCTGAAAGTATAGAGCTGTTTTCTGGCTCTAAATTCTCATGGGAGTGTGATTTATATGTGTCAGGCTTATTGATTTGCCAAGCCGCCTACCATTATAAACCCAGTGGGGAGATTTCTCCAGGAAGCATGCTGTGACTCCCATTACCCAGGCTTTCAGAGATCTCTCTTATATAAGTTTAGAATTCCCAGAAGAGAAGGTAGAATGTATATTCTCAAGTTTATAAATCCCAGGCCAACATTCATTACTGGGTGATCATGGGCCAGACACCTGCCTCTTTTGAGCCTCACTGCCTTTGCCCGTAAATGAGGATTGGGGGTGTATAAGGATTTGGCACAATGCCCAATACATTGTACAAATTCAATAAATAATAGTGGTACATTTTGCATTTCTACCATAAATAAGAAATACAGTAGTAATTTAATGATGTGAGCATATGATGGTTAGAAAGAATAGAGAGGCATTTTCTTTGTGAAAGTTTCTCCAATGACTGTATCCACAATGGTTAAAGCTCTTCTCTCCCCAATACTGTTATGATAGGTGTGCCACTTCTCCTGTTCCTTGTCTCTCTTGGTGATATAACTGTTTACCCATTTCCTTCACTGGGCCATGAACTCTTAGTGTTCGGGTCGTGTCTCTAAAACCTGTATCAATAGCACTTTGAACTTAGAAAGCAGGTAAATAGTTTCCTGGCTTAGCTCTTGATTTAAGAATCAGGACAGAGGCCAGGCACGATGGCTCACGGCTGTAATATCGGCACTTTGGGAGGCCGAGGCAGGCGGATCACGAGGTCAAGAGATGGAGACTAGCCTGGCCAACATGGTGAAACCCCGTCTCTACTAAAAATACCAAATACCGGGCATGGTGGCGCACACCTGCAATCCCAGCTACTCGGGAGGCTGAGGCAGGAGAATCGCTTGAACCCGGGAGGCGGAGGTTGCAGTGAGCCAAGATCGTGCTACTGCACTCCAGCCTTGATGACAGAGTGAGACTCCATCTCAAAAAAAAAAAAAAAAAAAAAAAAGAAAGAAAAAAAAGAAAAAGAAAAAAGAAAAGAAAGAATCAGAACAGTACCATCAATGACTAAAAGCTATCCTTGGGGCTGAAGGACAATGAGACTATGGACTCATTGATAAGGGAAGTAGTTGATGCTAACCAACTTATTCAAAGGTGACCTCAAAGTATATTTGTGGGATAAATTGAAAATTTATTATTTTACAAATAAGAAGACAGGGCCCCAATTGGGTCTTCTTCTGCCTACAGCTCCACATAAAGACTGGTTATGTGTTTATTTCATTATTCAACAGTCACCAGCACATGCCATGTGTTAGGCACAGTGCTAGGGACAGAGGGAACAGTAGTGCATATATGATACCAGCATTCAAATTCTTCACAGTCTATGGGTTCACTGAAGGTCCTACGTAACCATTCCAATGTTTGTATTCTTATTTCTCTAATAATCTAGAGCAATACCCATACGTGAAATATGTTGACTGGTGAATAAGTAGGCTTTCTGGAGAACCTGAAAAAAAAAATCAAACTATAGTCCGGCGTGGTGGCTTATGCCTGTAATCCCAGCACTTTGAGAGGTCAGGAGTTCAAGACCAACCTGGCCAACACAGTGAAACCCCATCTCTAATAAAAATACAAAAATAAAATAAAATACACCAGGCATAGTGGCACAGGCTTGTGGTCCAAGCTACTCAGGAGGCTGAGGCAGGAGGATCTCTTGAATCCAGGGGGTGGAGGTCACGGTAAGCGAAGATGACACCACTGCACTCCAGCCTGGGTGATAGGGTGAGACTCCATCTTAAAAAAAAAAAAGAAATCAAACTGTATTGAAGGATGGGTAAGAAGAAAGAGGAAAGGGGAAAATGAAGGAGAAAGGGGAAAATGAAAGAGAAAGAGAGAAAATAGGTAGTTTGCGATATGGAAACATGAAGAGAAAGCAGAGAGGGAAGAGAGAGCATTCAGACCAAAGGAGATTCTAAGGGAGAAATAGAGGCAAAATGTTTAGCTCCAGCCACATGGTTATATCTTATACCCTGGAATTAATCAGCCTCAGGACCTTTTCCTGTGCAGCTCTTTCCATCACCCTAGGTCTTAATGTTGCCTTTCTCTGACTCCAGTTAAGGTTCTGATAAAAGTTAACCATCCAAGAAAGCCCCCCCTATATTTCTATTTCCTTAATAGAAAGCAGCCGAATTCTCATTTCAGCTAATTAATTCAAACATACAATATTACATCTATTTCCTTCTTTCTTTCTTTCCTTCCTTCCTTCCTTCCTTCCTTTCTTTCTCTCTCTCTCTCTCTTTCTTTCTCTTTTTTTTTCGGAGTCTTGCTCTGTCACCAGGCTGGAGTGCAGTGGTGCAATCTCAGCTCACTGCAACCTCCACCTCCTGGGTTCAAGTGATTCTCCTGCCTCAGCCTCCTGAGTAGCTGGGATTACAGGCGCGCACCACCACGCCCGGCTAACTTTTTTTTGTATTTTAGTAGAGACAGGGTTTCACCATGTTGGCCAGGCTGGTCTCGAACTCCTGACCTTGTGATCCACCCGCCTCAGCCTCCCAAAGTGCTGGGATTGCAGACGTGAGCCACCGCGCCCGGCTGCAGATGCTTCTTTTATTTGCTTGCTGTTCACTGCTTTCGATCCACTGGAATGTAAACTCCATGGATAATGGTTGAAAATGAACCTAGCGTTGTGAGTTTCTGCTAGTTTCAGGTTTATTACTGGGAATAGAATAAGTCCAATGAGCAACAATAGTAACTATATCTCATTTTCTTTGAGACATCATGAAAATATTCACTCTGTGATGCTACTTATATTTGGGAAATATAAATCAAGTGAAAATGGGGATGACAGGCTTGGAAGTTGAAGGATAGAAAAGCTGGCATGCAGCAAGCATTCATGGGAGGGGGATTAAATGGAGAAAGTGGTCTGGTGTTGAGGAAGCCCTCGGCCTTCTTGGCAGCGAGTCTCCATGAAAGCAGAGTGAGAACAGGCGGTGGCCGAGGGTCTGTTACTCCTCAGCCATGTCCAGCTGCATGAGTGAAGGACAGAGCAGGCAGATTCATAGTCCAGCAAGCATTTATTTTTCTAAGAGACTAACAAAAAGTAGAATATGAAAAATTGCTTCATATGTGTGCATAAAAATTTTGTTTTAACCAGAGATCATAGAAGGTGACCTTGAGGTGAAAGTTAAGATCAATGAAAAATGGGCAAGTCAATGGAGCATTGGTCCCCAATGAATGAAGTGATGTTGGCATCTTGTGAGAAGTTACCTGAAATGTAGGAAGTAATGTTGGAGATGGGGTGCTTTAGGTAAATGGATGGGAGGGGTTTGGGTTATTGGTAATGAGAAGCCTAATGGGAATGGATTGCTAAGAGGCATTGGACAGAAGCACTGAAGAAGAGGAAGTCAATATATTGATAGTCAAGAGGTTGGGAGAACCATCCATGTTAGGTATTATCTACCTTAGCAACGTAGAAAATTTGAGCTGGATAATTCTTTATGTCAGGGGGCTTCTGTTCTGACATTATAGGATGAGGAACAGCATCCCTGACTACTATCCACCAAAAAGCTCACTCATCATAATCAATTGGGTTACTCCAGGGATGCAAGGATGTTTCATCATATGTAAGTCAATAAATGTGATACATCATATCAATAGAATGAAGGACAAAAATCATATCATAATTTCAACAGACGCAAAAAAAGCATTTCACAAAATTTAATATCCTTTCAGAGTAAAAATTCTCAGCAAACTAGGTGTGGAAAGAATGTACTCAATATAATAAAGACCATATATGGCAAACCCACAGCTAATGTCATGCTTAATGAGAAAATGTTGAAAGCCTTTTCTCTAAGATCTGGGACAAGAACAAGTATGCCTATTCCCACCACTTCTATTGAGTATAGTACTGCACATTCTATCCAGAGTAATTAGGCAAGAGAAAGAAATGAAGGCATCCAAGTTGGAAAGAAAGAAGTTAAATTGTACTTGTTTAGAGTGACTTGACCTTACATATAGAAAATCTTAAAGGTTCCATTAAAAAGTGTTATAACTAATAAACAAATTCAGTAAAGTTGTAAGATACAAAATCAACATGTAAAAAGTAGTAGCATCTCGATACACTAATGGCAAAATATCTGAAAAGGAAATTAAGAAAGCAGTTTCATTTACAATAAGCTTCAATAAAATAAAATTCTTAGGAATGAATTAAACCTAGATGGTGAAAGATCACTACACTGAAAACTATACAACCCTGAGGAAAGAAATTGAAGAAGATACAAGTAAATGGAAAAATATCTTGTGTTTATAGATCAGGATAATGAATATAGTGTTAAAATGTCCATACTATGCAAAGTGGTTCAATGCAACCTCTCTAAAATCACAAATGGCATTCTTCATAGAAATAGAAAACAATCCTGAAATTCATATGAAACCATAAAAGACCCAGAGTAGCCAAAGCAATCTTAAGCAAAAAGAATAAAGCTGGAGGTCTTACACTACCTGACTTCAAAATATACCACAAAGCTATAGGAACTAAAACAGGGTGATTCTGTCATAAAAACACACACATAGACCACTGTAACAGAATAAAAATCCCAGAAATAAATCCACACATTCACAGCCAACTGTTTTTTACTTTTGACAAAGATACCAAGAACACATAATAAGGAAAGGACAATCTCTTCAACATATTGTGTTGGGAAAACTGGATATCTATATGCAAAGGAATGAAGTTAGACCCTTATCTCACCTTACATACAAACATCAACTCGAAATGAATTAAAGACATAGAGGGAAGCCTCAAAACTATAAAACTAATAGACGAATACATAAGGGAATATCCCCATGAAATATAAAGGAAAAGTCATTCGCCTGGGCAATGACTTTTTGGATATAACCTCAAAAGTACTGGCAAGAAAAGCAAAAATAGCCAAATGGGATTGCATCAAACTAAAATGATTCTGCACAGCAAAGAAAACAATCAACAGAGTGAAGAGACACTGCACAATGAGAGAAAATATTTGCAAACTATATATATCTGATGAGGGGCCAACTCACACTCACACTCCTCATCCACGCTGATTTCAGGTGGTGATCTCTTCTCTTCACAGCAACCACTGCCAATCCAGTATCACAAAGGTAGGATGTTAGCAAAAGTAATGTAGAGAGAGCTAATGTTGAGTCTGTGAACTGCTGGAGCTGGTAGTTCATGGTGTGTCAGATGTGGAAAATCGCTGTTCTTCCCTTAAGTTTAAAGCATGGGGATACCCCAGCAGACAGTTGCAGCTGTGAGGACAGAAAAGCAGGAAGGCAGTAGGTTTTCACTGCAGTGGGAGAGAATGAAGGAGCGGGTCCTGTTTCCAGGCAGCTGTCAGCATCCTTGGAGATGAGTTGCCATGAGATTAGAGGGAAAACAGGCAGTGGGAGAGGAGCTTTTTCTCCCCAGCCACGTGCAGCCACAGGAGTGAGGGGCAGAGCAGAAAAGGGTCAGAGTCCAGCAGGGATGGGATATTCCACAAGAATTGCATGAAGAATATAAAAAAGAGATTTGCGTGTGTGCAGAAGGAATTGATTCTGAGGATTAGCCATGGAAGGTGGCCGGGTGTGAAGGTGAATCTCAGTGTAAAATGGTAGAATTCCTGGAGTGCTGGTCACCAAGGAACGGGGGGACATTGGTGTCAGGTGGGGAAGGGGTCGCCTGGAAGTCAGGGAGCTGATGCAGGAGATGGGATGCTGATCTGATGGGATAAAGTGATTTTGGTTATTGGTAATGAGAAGTTCAGTGGGAGTGGAAGGCTGAGGGAGGATTGGAGAAGAGGTCAATATGTGGATCGTCAAGAGGGTTTGGAGGATCATTATAATGGGTTTTTCCACCTTGGTGGTGTGGAATATTTGGATTGGATAATGTGTCGTGTGGGGACAGGGACTTCCTGTGCATTGGAGGATGTTGAACTGTATTCCTGGCTTCACAGGACCCTTTCAGAGGTGAAAATTAAAAATTTCTCTAGATATTGACAAGTGTCCCCAGTGGGCAAAATCACCCTGGCTCAGAACTACTGATCTAAGTGGGTTATAATAATCAACCACAGTGTGGATCGAAGTATTTTGGGGTCGTCACTCCACATCCACAGAGAACTCAGAATAACAGGAAGTGGGGAGTTCCCTGAGGATGCGGGCACCAAACCATCTTTAACTTCCTGTATTCTGATGCTTTGACATCTGGGACTGGCTGACCCTGGAGACATTTCCCCTCTCAGCTGTCTTCAACTGCTGGAGATAGTCACAACTTTCCTGCAAGTGTGCCTTTCATGGGTAAACCAACCAGTCCTAGCTTACACTCCCAGCCACACCTTATGGAGCTCTGAGCCACAATCCACATGCACACCCAAGGTCAGGTATCAGAAACAACGAAGGACGTCCCATAACCCACAGCTACTAAAATGACCTAAATGAGCCTGTCGTCAGCCTGCTTATCTCGCATGACCTGTTTCTTCCAAAGGGAACTTCATTGGCTTTGTCCACATTTCCTCCTGCATCTCTCTGGGTTTTTGCTGACCAGGTGATTCCCCGTGTAGCTCCCCTGGCTGTGCTGTGCCCTCGACTTGTGATTATGAGCAACAAACTTTCCTTTTAATGGCAGGTATCTCCTGATCTGTTTAACTCCTGTGTGTGAAACTTTGTGATTCATGCAATGAGAACCAGGCTTTACGTGAACAGACCAGAGCCCAGGTGCAGGGCGGGCATTCCAGAGCCCAGGTGCAGCAGGTGCAGGGCGGGCATTCCAGAGCCCAGGTGTAGCAGGTGCAGGGCGGGCATTCCAGAGCCCAGGTGTAGCAGGTGCAGGGCGGTCATTCCAGAGCCCAGGTGCAGCAGGTGCAGGGCGGTCATTCCAGAGCCCAGGTGCAGCAGGTGCAGGGCGGGCATTCCAGAGCCCAGGTGCAGCAGGTGCAGGGCGGTCATTCTGCCCACACAGGTATGTGTTGGGGGAGGGCAAGTTGAAACAGAGCCTGAGAGATGAATTCATTAACGAACAAATTTGAGCCCCAAGCCACATTTCCTCCTTTACAGCCACCTTGGTAGGACCCTACCCAAGCCCCAAATGCCAAGCCAGAGTGCAGAGCAAGACAGCAGCCCTCAAATCCCCGCTCTGGGAGGTGCCAGGACTCCCCTCCTTGGATGCTCAGAGACAGGATGGGAGCAGGTGACGGAGGCGTGGGTTCAGGGCCAGGCAGCCTGGAGACCTCCCCTCCCTGCACCCAGTGCCCTCCTCTGTAAAATGCAGACACTCCTAAGACCTCACGCACAGCCAGGGCCGCTGGGGATGGCCATGCGTATTCTACCCCGCTCTTAGGCTCCTGTCTGAGGAGATGAGAGGATGTGAAATGCAGCCTGCACTCTCTCCACAGCTGTGTCCATGCCAGGGCTCAAGATCCCACACCTCAGCCTAGCATTGCTCTGTCCAAAGGCAGACAGCCTGGTACAGCCATGTGTGCAGTTATTTTCACTTCAAAAAAACCTTATTAAACAAAAACCAAATATATGTAAACACACCAGTTTTTTAAGTATCTCATTTTTTTTTTCTAATTTGAGGCAATGCCTATTGTTGTCAAGTATCTTTGCTGTCATTAGACGGAACTCTTGAAGAATGGAAAAGTAAATAGGTATTCTTTCTTAATATTTAGTTGTAACAAGATACACATAATACAAAATTTGCAGCCACACACGGTGGCTCATGCCTGTAATCCCAGCACTTTGCGAGGCCGAAGTGGGAGGATCACCTGAAGTCAGGAGTTCAAGAGCAGCCTGGCCAACATGGTGAAACTTCATCTCTACTGAAAATAGAAAAAAATTAGCCAGGCTAATTTGATTCATGTCTGGCTCCCCCGCTCAACTGACAGCAGGCCCCAGGACAGCCAGTGGCTGTGTCATCATGATCTGCTTTGCCCTCACCGTCCTCTCTTACATCCGCATCTTGGCCACAGTGGTTCAGATCCGTTCAGTAGCCAGCCGCCGGCAGGCCTTCTCCACCTGTTCTTCCCACCTGGGCATGGTGCTCCTGTTCTATGGCACCAGCAGCTCCACCTACATGCGACCCACCACCCGCTACTCCCTGCTGGAAGGGCGCTTGGCTGTTGTCTTCTACTCCATCCTCATACCCACCCTGAATCCGCTCATCTACAGCCTGAGGAACCAGGACATGAAGAGAGCCCTGTGGAAGCTCTATCTCCAGGTGCCATCCTAGGGTCTGCCATCTGGATGCGGGAGGGACCCAAAAATCCACCTTCCCAAGATTTTCCTTGTGGTCGTGGTGGAAGTGTTAGTGCCTCCAGAGACCCCCAGGAACACACCTATTCGCCAAAGTTGTCAACAAAGTTGAATTGCAATGAATCATGCAGGAGAACCCTGATGGATGTCTGGATAAAATGGAGACAAATCCAATGTGCATTTAATTTAGGCAAATAGTATTAAATATTCACAGGGGAGGAGAGAAAGAGGAGGAGCAAATAATTTAAATAGGGTGGGTGATTCCACCCAAGAGCTCACTCAATAAATTTATGACCTGGACTACGAATCCAATAGGAGACTGTCTCAGCCTGCCTCGGTTTCCATGCACTTCCCCATGTGGACATGTTTTATCCTGCTCAATGTGGTTCTAATGTTTAGTGGTACACATTTTTTCATCTAGTGTTTGTCCTAAATGCAAGCCAAAGCCTTCATCACAAGCAGCAGCATCTATTCCAGAAGAAAAATAGGCCATATTGGACGTGCAGAGAAATGGTTGGTAGTCTTCACGCGGCTGCTTCCTAAGGGAAAGTCAAGGGTACCTTTATCTTTCTGCAATGTTTCTCTGATAGCAAACCCTGTATTTGTTGTATTTCTGGTTCAGCTGCTTTAACAGAAACAAAATAACAGCAACTTAAGTCATACAGAAGGCTTGTTTCTCTTTTGTGTAATCATTTCTGCTTGGAGGTGACCCTGGGTGTCTCTATGCCACAGTCATCCTGAGGCCAGGTTCCTTCTATCTCGTTGCTCTACCATCCCTGAAGGTTTCCTTATTCCTATGGTGGGAGTTGGATCACTAGCACCTCATTCACAATCCAGCTGCTGGAAGAGGGACAGAGGAAATGGAGGGCAAGCTACATGGTTTTAAGATGTGACCCAGAAGTTATACGCTTCACTTCTGCTAACATCTTATTGGCTGGTGTTTAGCCACATGGTCACACTGACCGCAAAGGAGGCTGGGAAATGTTGTCTCCAGCTGAGAGCCCAGATAAAACTCATGAAAGGAGAGAATGTTATTTACTAATTTGTAATCAGTCCCTCACATCTGATCTCTTGATGAGCCACCATTTATCTTCTTACTCAATCCTACCATTATGCTTCCAATGGCCACCTGTACTAATGTTTAGTGGCACTAAAACTTTACATACATTGTCACTTTTATGTACATTATCTCTAATATTCAAAACACCTCTGTGAGGTAGTTGTAATTTTCCTCATTTTTCAGATAAGCAAAATAAAATTCTGATAAGTTAGGCAGTTTACCCGGAGTTAAGAAGGTTGAGAAAGGCTTGATATTTTTAGATTGATATTTTTAGGTTTGATATTTCAGAATCACTCAGGATTCTTTTTTTTTTTTTTTTGAGATAGGGTCTTGCTCTATTGCCCAGACATGAGTACAGTGGCATGATCATAGCTCACTGTAGCCTCAACCTCCTGGGCTCAAGTGATCCTCCAACCTCAGCCTCCCAAATAGCTGGGACTACAGGCATGCACCACCACACCCTGCTAACATTTAATTTTTTTTTTTTTTTTTGTAGAGATGGGAGTCTCATTGTGTTGCCTAGGCTGGTCTCGAACTCCTGGGCTCAAGCGATCCTCCCACCTAGGCCTTCCAAAGCGCTGGGATTACAGGCATGAGCTACCATGCCCAGCCTCTACTTCTTTTAATGATAGAGGTTGAATTATATGTGTCTAGGGCTTTAAAAAATCTTACCTTACAGAGGCATCTCTCAGAAGTTTTAGGAGTCAGTTGCAGTCCTACCAACGTATCCCTGAGGATTGAACAATTCTGCTCTACCTGGGACCACCCTTTGATCAAAGACATAACCCTTAGGAGAGACATAAATTGGCCAAAGAGAGAGAAAATGGGTAGGTGACCAGCCAGCTTGATCCAGTCTCTGGTGACTACTGGGGCATGGCAGATGCACACAAAGGTGACCACCAATTAGTCACTTTCTTGTATAAACCCTTCCCCTTGAGTGTGGTAGGAACCTGGGATTTGCCTTCAGCCAATAGAATATGGCAAAGGTAAGGGTTGGTCACTTCCACAGTTATATGAGAGCTCCTCTCTGAGGTGAAAAACACCTCATTCTGTTTTATTATCTCCATTACATTTACCACCCTTATGAAATTATCTAAATTATTGAGTGTGTTTGTTCTACCCCAACCACCCCATTCCTCTGAATATAATATCCATGAAGGCAGGGTCTTGTTTTCTTCAATGCTGTATCCCCTGTGCATAGCATAGTACCTGACACATATTAGGTGTTAAATATGTATTTTTATGAACAAATAAATGTGAAGCAGAACAACAAAAAACAAAAACCAGAGCTGTTCTTGTGTAAACGAGGGTGAGAGGGCTGGGATCCTTGTCTATTTGGTGTTTTCCCAACCCCTCAGCACAGTCATTTCTGCAACACCTACAAGGGATCTTTGAGCTCCACAAACCTGGCTCAGACACCTCTTCTCTAATCAGATTAATACATGCTATTGAATCGAAACCACCATTGATTGTAAGATACTCCACTATCTTGCATTCCATTAAGAAAGAAAAAGACACTGCCAATCAAATTGTGACACTCCATCAATAAAACATCTTGATTTTCCATGCTAAAATGTGCTCCTCAGCCTTCAGATCACAGCTGAAATGTCACTTCCTGATCACCCCTGCTGGCCAACCTGTGTCATTTCTCCTTCTATACTCTCAGCGAACACACACTGCAATTTTAATTAATTATGTAATTATTTGTTTAAAATGTCTTCTGACGCAAAAATGAAAACAGAATGAAGGTTAGAATTATGTCTGCTTGCATACTATTATCCAGTGGTATGTTGATAAACTTGCTCTCTCAAAAAAAATTATAAATAGCATTTGACAGTTTCTATGGGGTAAATATTCTCACCACAGCTGATGTCAAGCTATCAATAGTTCAACAACTTATTTCCAACATTCCTGAATATTTATAATTGGCTCTTGTGAGCTGACACCAGCTTGCTCCAGCACAGTTCACCCAGGACCAAACACTGTATCTGTACATAATAATGGCTTAATAAATGATTGGTTAGTGAATGAATAAATGGTTGTGAGTCACACTGAATGAATATGTAGCAGGTATTTCAAAGTTAACATTTCAAAATACAGCCCTTTATGTCTCTTTCATACCTGTGGTTTTTCCGTTTTCACCTCAGTTAGCAGCACTGACATCTGCTGGTTACTCAGGGCAAAAACCTCTAGGCATATTGATTTCTCTCTCTCCCTCACCTCTTCCCAGCACTCTTCTCATTATGTCCATGAGTCCTGTCAATTCTATCCTCAATGTGTATTCTATTCTGTTCCAAACCCATCCCTCACACCATCCCCATGGCCACCATGCTAACCCAGCACATCATGGCCTGTCCACAACAGCCTCCTGCCTGGATTCCCTCCCTTCAGTCTTACCTTTCAAAGCTCATCCTCCCTCCACCTTCACTCCCCACACCCTGCCTATGCAAAAGCCACAGGGTGTTGCTGAAAAGATAAGTCAGGTCCCATCATCCTCTCGCTGCGGCCCTCCAGGTCCTCCACGATCGGACCCCACCCAGCCTGCAGCCTCCTCTATCACGCTCTCGCCTGCAGCTTTTATTCCCAGCTATGCTGGCCTTAGCTCAGTTCTTCAAGCAAACCATTCTTCTCCCTACCTCGGGGCTCTGCACTTGCTCTTCCGTCAGCTGAAATACCCTTCCCCAAATCTGAGCATCACCGCCTCTGCATATCTGAGCTTCATTCTAAACGTCGTCTCTTTGGAAAGACCTCTCCTAACCACTTCTTTAAGTGGCATCATCCCCTCCCCCTCTCGCACATCCCCCCATTTTATTGCTTTCTGAGCCCTTATCACTGTTGGAAATCACCGTGTTGCATAACTTTGCAGAGCCTGAGACAAGGACTTGGGAAGGGTGGTTTATGCCTGGGAAAAGGCAGGCCGGGTGCCGGGATGTAGTGCGCCTGCGCGCCGTCTCCAGACTACAACTCCCAGAATGCGCGGCGCCCCGAGCGTATTTCCGCTTCCGGTGGCGTTTTAGCGGGAGATCCGAGCGTCTCGGCTGGTGGAAGGGGCGAGGAGCTTTGCAGTTGTGTGCGACTGTGTACAGGTGAGTTTGTCCGTACGCGTGATTAAGTGTGTGCGTGTGATCAAGTGTGGGGGCGAGTGTTGCGTGAGCAAACCTGTGAGAGGGTGAGAGTCCGTCCGTGTAGGTGAGGGAGCTAGCAAGAGTGTGAGCGAGTGCGAATGTCCCTGCAAGTGTGGGCGCGATGTGTTTGAAGGTGTGTTTGTTCGAGAGGGTGTGTGTTGGGGTCAACGAGGGTGCATGTGTGTGAGTGAGGAAGCGTGAGTGTGTGGTGTGTGCGCGAGCCAGCAAGCTGGAATGGCTCTCGCGTGCTTGTAGATCGTGAGCATGACTTGGTGGCTTTCTGTGATGGTATTGGGTGTGTATGGCTTTTTGCTGTCCATGCATGATTGTGTTAGCTTGACTCGTGTTAGTGTTGTTTATGTGGGAATGTGAGGGATTTAGTTCATGAGATTACGTGTGTGTTGCTCTGCAGTCTCAAGCTTGCTGGGTTAGCTGTTTCTGAATAGGATTTGACCCAAGTTCAGTGTCAGCTTTTCAAACAGCCTAAAAACTCTGGCCTTGGGCATTGAGAAATCAGAAAGTTTTTTTTTTCTCTCTGTCTCTCTGACTATAACAGTTGTGGAAGAATTAGACAATTCTAAGAAAGAAAGTTTCCTGAATTAGCATTAGGAAAACTAGACACAAAAATCCCACTTTCTGAAAAAATGAGAAACTTCCTAATTGTAACTAAAATGATCAGTAAACAAGCCACTTGCTGGTTTGGAAGAAAGGAAACACACCTATGTGTTCTCTTTCTGCCAACACTTGAATTCTCTGGTCCAACTGTTACGCCTTCTACATGACTTCCATTAAGAACAAGCAGCACCCTTAAATGCATCTCAAGTGTTGTATGTCGCTAAAGGCCATGACTGGTTCTTGGTTTTCCTTATCTCCAAGCTAAGCCTCAGTTTCTGCATGCACAAAATTAGGAAGATAATATCCACCCATCTACAACTCAGTGCATTGAGTCACATGAAAGTTTTGTAGACAGGAAAAGTTCTGTGGCACTCGGCCTGATCAAGTCAGCTTTCCTGGGTGTTGCTGAGTTAACTGTAAGGATTATATGGAAGGACCATCCCTAGACTAATTCTAGACCTGGCTCCTAATGTGCAGGTCAGCAGTTCTTTCCGTGACTGGCAAGTCTGAGGTCATTTGCAAGTTAAGGAAGATAAATGTACTGATATCTGACTTGGTTTGCGCCAGAGATGATTTTTTCAAAAGATGTATTAACTGGGTTGGATGCAGTGGCTCACCCCTGTAATACCAACACTTTGGGAGGCTAAGGCAGGAGGATCGCTTGACCCCGGAGTTCAAGACCAGATTGGGCAACATATCAAGACCCTATCTCTACAAAAATAAATAAAAAATTAGCTGGGCATGGTGGCACTTGCCTGTAGTCCTAGCTGCTTGAGAAGATGAAGTGTGAGGATTGCTTGGGCCCAGGAGCTCGAGGGTGCAGTGAGATGTGATCACATCACTGCACTCCAGCCTGGGCAACCGAGCAAGAACCTGGCTCTTAAAACAAAAATTTATTAACTGGAAAATTAGGCTTCTTCAACAGTTATTTCCAACTTAAGAGCCGGATGCCCCCACATAATATTAAAGCTGATTTTCAAGGATCTCTTTTCTCAATGTAAGAATGAGTCCCAAAAGTGAGAAAGGATCTGTGAAGGCTGTGGTGGAGCAGTGAAAAGCATTGTAATTTTCTTGACTCTTTGGGCCAAACATACAGGAGGGACTTCTTTCCAGTAAACAGGAGTGAGGAAAAGACAAGGAATTTAAATATATCTATGTATGATCTGCAAAATACACGAGCTGTGGCATATAAGTTAGAAAGATCCAGCCATCTTTCATGGTTTACAGCAGTAGATGGACACAGCTTTGCAGAATTGCAGAACTTGGGTGATTGAGATACCTAAACCTGGAGTTTTGAATCCCAGCTTTGTCATTACTAGTTGTGTGGCCTTAAACAAGTCACATCACCTCCCTGTGCCTTAGTGTCTCTGTATGCAAGATGGGGCATTGTTACCCATCTCACAGTGATGGTGTGAGTGACCGATGTGAATCTCCCAGCATCCAGAAAGGCCCTCCAGTCTAGGAGGGGCCCTGAGACTATCAACAGTAGCCAGTTAGGACAAACCAAACTGAAAATAGCAATTATCAAGCCTTTATTCACTGACTTCAATAGCATAAACAGAGGCCAAAAAGAAAAAAGTGCCAGCTTCTCTGTTCTTCTTCCCACGTAGCAGCACCGGGCGAGGGTCAGATGAATCTATACAGGAGGTAGGGCTCATCTCCCTGCCAGGGAACCCTGAACAAAGGGCCCCAGATCAGACTTCTCAAGTCGGGATGATTTTACCTCCCAGATAAAATGTCGAATGACATTTTTGCTTGTCACAATTGGAGAAGCGGGTGCTCCTGGCATCCACTGAACAGAGGCCAGGGATGCTACTAAACACCCTACAGTGCACTGGATGGTCCACAGGAGTTGCCCAACACCAAATGTCAACTGCACCAGTGGAGAAATCAATCCTGGTGCTGCTCCCACATCTGATCCTATCACTCTCCCTCTCACTCGCAACTCTTCTACTGTCTCCTCCACCAACATACAAAGCTATTTTCTGACCAAAGAGCTTTGCTCATGCTGTTTCCTCTGCCCGGACACTCTCTTCTCCAGGGTCCCAGGCTGACTTCTCATCTGATGGTCTTTGCTTAAAGGCCATCTCTTCAGAGAGCCTTTTTTGGACCAACCTGTCTTAAATTAGCCCTCCCACTTCCATGGTAACGCTCTACCCTCTTTCCTGGTTTTATTTTTCTTCATAGCATTTACCACCTTACTTTGCTTATTGCCTGTCTCCCCCATATTGCACATTAAAGTTTGAGAAATACTGGTTTCAAGAAAGGATTGAAAACTGAGGATCCTACAGGGGCCAGCAGAGATGATCTTGGGTGACTTTAATAAAGCAGCCAAATGTAGTTAGTCTGGTTCTACAATTTCAGAATTCCTTGGCAATGCTGAAGTGACCCTATTCTTGAGATGCTGGCTTTTTACAAGAAATGTAAGAAAAACTCTATAGAAGAAAACTCACAACTGCAAAAACATGCAGAAATAACTAAGGAAAACTTGTGACATTTTGATAAGAAAACTATAAAGCTTTACTGATTGATACAAAAGCCTGAATGAATGAAAACACAGTATCATATTCCTGGATGTTAAGATTAAATGTAACAATGTTAATCCTTCCTAATTTATAAGTTCATTGCAATAATAATCAAAAGGTTGGTTTTTGATTACTAAAGATAAATTTTAATCTGGAATAACGGAAACTTACATATATAACTTCACATAAATTTATGCATACATGTACATATGCTTTTTAAAGGCACAATGATGGAAAACATTAAATATAGCCATAAAAATTAAGAAGAATATAGATCTAGGATAAAACAGGGCAACAAGCCAATAAAAGCAAGTAGATGGTCCAAATATAGAACCTACATTATAAAATATAACAATTTATAATTTACTAATAATGTTGGGGCAATTAACAATGAGGAAGAATAAATTTAATTCTCTTTTCATACAATATGCCCAAGTAAATTCAAGAATCACTAAAGCATATTTTTAAAACTCCAGAATAAAACACTAATGTTTACAGAGGGTTAGATTTTGTAGGGTTGGAAGAAAATAGAAGGATTGAAATATATAAAAATTGAAACATTTTCAAAAAATAAAGAAAATACCAAAGAGGGAAAATCATTTGCAGCCAAGATGACAACAAAGAATTAATATCTTTATTATGCAAAGAGATGGTTCAAACTGATAGGAAGCTATTAAAGTCACATAGACAAATGATTAAAAGACAGACAATGTGAAGAGAGGAAACAATGGCTTAAGAAGCTTACAGGAGAAAGTTCAACATCCTTAAAAATCAAAGACAATTAAAATGAGATGCCCTTTCCCCTATTAGCAAAGTTGCTACTAAACACCCTACAATGAAAAGTGCTGTTATTACATAATGCCAGCTGGGCGGGAGGTGTGGGGGGTAGTGGGTGTGTGTGAGGAACACGTATCCCCAAGCATTACTAGCAGTAGCAGCAGTGCAAACTGATGTAATGTTTCCAAAAGGAACTTGGATATATCAAAAATCTTAAAAGCAATTATACACCTTCTGATGCAGCAATTCCTCTTTAGCAAATATGTATCGTAAAGAAATTTTACATTTGGAAAAAGGTTTAAGCACCGAAATGTTGATTATAGTATGTTCATAACTATGAAAAATTGAAACTGAATTTTACCTCCTAACAACAGAGGAGGAGCCATCCACAGAAAGCACTGGGTTTGCTGTGCCACTGTTAAGGAGGTGATAACCACAGACGAGTGAGTGATGACAGCAGTTTTGTAAGGTATAAGATTGGGTAGAAAAACAAGATATACTATCGCACACATGGAATAGTCACAGCTATATGACAACTATCTATAAATACCTTAAGAATAGGTAATACAGGGTTGGGTGCAGTGGCTCACACCTGTAATCCTAGCACTTTGGGAGGCCAAGGCAGGCAGATCACCTGAGGTTAGGAGTTCCAGACCAGCCTGGCCAACATGGCAAAACCCCATCTCTACTAAAAATAGAAAAAAAAAAAAGCCGGGCAGGGTGGTGCATGCCTGTAGTCCCAGCTACTTGGGAGGCTGAGGCAGGAGAACTGCTTGAACCTGGAAGGCAGAAGCTGCAGTGAGCCACGATCGTGCCCCTGCACTGCAGCCTGGGCAACAGAGCGTAATACAGTCACGAGGGTAACAAAGTGGACAGGTATAGACCATGAAAATGAGATCTTTACTTCAGCCACTCCCCAGAGGCAACTACCTTCATAAATCTAGTCATTAATTTTAAGTTACAAGAAAACAGACTAAAAATGTTAGTGGTGTTCATAGTGTATTTTTCTGTTTCGTGGCAAAGGGAGGGAGAGAGATCTACATTTCTATAAAGTAGTTGCCTTTAATGAGTCAAATATTGCTTTAAAAAGAAAAATAAACATTAATCCATCAGAAATGTGTACTTAAAAGGAAACTGAGTTCACACAAATTAGTAAGAAAAAGCATAAAGACAAAAAAGCTAAAGAGGTAAAGGGCCTAGGTTATACATAAAGAAGTTTTTAAAACTTATTTGGAAAAAATGCATAATAATGCAAAAATGGATTAATTATTGTTAATAATAATCTTTTTTTGGTTTACCAAATAGGTGAAGATTTTTTGGTTGTTAAGTGAATAAATACCCAGTGCAGGCAAAGTTATTTAAAGGGAGTATTTATTTGGTACCAGGGTGACAAAGGCAGTTCTTTGCACATACAAAAACTGCTTAGTGTGTCTTGTTTGCCTTGGGTGCTGTGCTGAGAAAGATCCAACCCTGTCCTCAGGTTCACTGGAACCAGAGAGTGCATAACTGGTTAACAACGCCTGCCAGGGACTCAAGAGGGAGGATGGTAAGTTCACCACCTATTTCATACCTCTGGCCCTCCCTATGCTGAGGGCTACAAATGGCAGAGCCCCTCCACAAACAAATCCAGCAGGATCTTTCGAGAGCCTTAGAAATGTTCATCACATGTCATCTAGTGAAACCACTTTTTGGAAATCGATTCTAAACTGTAAATACAGTAATTTATGCTTTGTTAATCAGACTTTTATATAAATTAAAAATTGTCACAAAATCAGAAAAGAACTTTAAACTTGTAATGCTATTTTTAAAAACCTACACATAGAAAAAAATATTTGTAGAAAAAATACTAAAATATGATAAAACGTGGTTGCGTTTTGATGTGTTAACTGTGGTTTACAACTCTAGTTTATTGCTGCTAATAAAACATTTTAAAAAATAAATTTTAGGCCGGGTGCAGTGGCTCACGCCTGTAATCCCAGCACTTTGGGAGGCTGAGGTGGGCACATCACGAGGTCAGGAGTTTGAGACCAGCCTGACCAACATGAGGAAACCCTGTCTCTACTAAAAATACAAAAATTAGCCGAGTGTGATAGCACGCACCTATAATCCCAGCTACTCAGGAGGCTGAGGCAGGAGAATCGCTTGAACCCTAGAGGCAGAGGTTGCAGTGAGCCGAGATCATACCACTGCACTCCAGCCTGGGTGACAGAGTGAGACTCCATCTCAAAAAAAATAAAAATAAAATAAAATAAAATTTAAAATACTCCCTAATTGCAACTACTTGTTACTGAGTGCCTTCTAAATACCAGGCACTATTAGGCTCTTTTCTATAGATGAACTCTAGGCCTTTTAATGGTTCTCCCAGGGGAGGATCCCCATTTCCTAAGAAAACGAGGTATAATCAGCCTCTAAGGAGGACCTTGAAATTTGACCTCAGCTCTCCCTGGCTCCAAAGCCCACCCTCTCTCTTCTCTGCCAAGGGTCTCTTCTACTTGTGAATATAACTACCTCCCTGGACTTGTACTAGTTGCATACCTAGAACTATTAGGAAGTTTATTAGCCTTCTCTGTTTTGCAAAATTTTCTTTAATATGCTCAATATTATTTGTATAGTGAGGAAACAATACCTAATAAAACTATGTTAAAAATCATAGTTCAGGCCAGGCACGGTGGCTCCACACCTGCAATCCCAGCACTTTGGGAGGCCGAGGTGGGGTGGGTCACAAGGTCAGGAGATCAAGACCATCCTGGCTAACACAGTGAAACTCCATCTGTACTAAAAATACAAAAAAAAAAAAAAAAAAAATTTGCCAGGCATGGTGACGGGTGCCTGTAGTCCCAGCTACTTGGGAGGCTGAGGCAGGAGAATGGCATGAACCCGGAAGGCGGAGCTTGCAGTGAGCTGAGATTGCGCCACTGCACTCCAGCCTGGGTGACAGAGTGAGACTCTGCCTCAAAAAAAAAAAAAAAAAAAAAAAAAAAATTCAAACAAAAGACTTCAATTCATCTGTGGCTCTTTTGAGGCCTGACTTAAATCCTGTCATATCCTAATATGGGTTCATCATGCAAATTCTTCAAGGAGAAGAGGGTTGTGGAGGAGAGGTAAGTGGTTTATAATCCTTCCCTAGAGAAAAAAAATCAACACAACTTTTAAACCCTGCTAGAATGAGGCTAGGGGTGTTTCTAAAACCTTCAAGATACAGACATTTTGGCTCAGGAATTCCACTGCTGAGAATTTCCCCTTAGGAAACAAGACCAGATGCAAAGACGTTAGAGCAAATCAATAAGGAAAAATGCCAAAACCCCAAAACCCAAGGGCTAAAGGGGTGGAAGCATAACTATAGCAGCAATGTGTATATGAGATAAATTGGCCGGGCACGGTGGCTCACAGCTGTAATCCCAGCACTTTGGGAGGCTGAGGTGGGTGAATCATGAGGTCAGGAGATCGAGACCATCCTGGCTAACATGGTGAAACCCCATCTCTACTAGAAATACAAAAAAATTAGCTGGGCGTGGTGGCGGGCGCCTGTAGTCCCAGATACTCGGGAGGCTGAGGCAGGAGAATGGTGTGAACCCGGGAGGTGGAGCTTGCAGTGAGCCAAGATTGCACTACTGCACTCCAGCCTGGGTGACAGAGTGAGACTCCATCTGAAAAAAAAAAAAAAGAGAGAAATTATAAGCAACCCCAGTTTCCAACCATGAAAGGCCAGATGAAATAAATTAAGACACATCCATGCAACCAAGTACTAAAAGGAAATTTAGGAATGTATTTCTGTATATGGAAAGATGTTCATAATATATGAGAATGAAAATGCTAGCCCTCAAAACAGTGTTTATGGTAGTATATTTCATTTCATAAAAATATAACTTTTTTTTTCTGAGATGGAGTCTCATTCTGTTGTCCAGGCTGGAGTGCAATGGTGCAATCTCAGCTCAGTGTAACCTCTGCCTCCCAGGTTCAAGCGATTCTTGTGCTTCAGCCTCCCAGGTAGCTGGGACTATAGGCGAGCGCCACCATGCCCGGCTATTTTTTCATATTTTTAGTAGAGACGGGATTTCATCATTTTGGCCAGGCTGGTCTCAAACTCCTGACCTCAGGTGATCTGCCTGCCTCGGACTCCCAAAGTGCCAGGATTACAGGCATGAGCCACCATACCCAGCCTAAAAATATAATTTTTAAAAGCTATACAGGTTTATGCATAAGAAAAAATGGGCATAAACTTTTAGCAGCAAGTATATTTGGGAGGGGGAAATACAAATATTCAAAGAAAAAACAAACATTTTCTAGTTTTCTTCAGGGAATGTATATTACTTGCATCACCACTAAAAAACTTAAAACATGAGTGTTTCTAAATTTATAGGCACGAGCCACCGTGCCCGGCCTACAATGTGAATATACTTAACATTACTGAACTGCATGCTTAAAAACGGTTAAGACACTAAGCTTTATGTGGTTTTTACCACAATGAAATATAAGAATTTTTAAATGAGTTCTTCTAAATTTAAAAATGTAAACATGAAGAGGAGTCTCTAAACTGTTAGACATATCACGAACTGGGTAGGAACAGGAGGGAAGTTCTATATTAACCTCAGGGTTGCACAGGCCTTAAAAACGTGAGAGGGGATTGCTTTAGATTAAGAGACTTAAGAGATTAAACAACCAAATGCAATCTGTGGACCACATTTAGATCCAGATTGAAACAAGCCAACTGTTAAAGGACATCTTGGAGATAATCAGGGAAGTCTGGTTATCGTGTGAGTAAAACCCTTTGTCTGAGGTGATTTAAAAATTTCCTTTTTAAGTAGAGGTACTGAAGTTTAAAAAACATAAATGAGTCCATTAAAAATATGTCAAGTAAATAACAGTTCAAGCAGAATACAGATTTAGCAAAAACTGCAACAGGAGAAGTGAAATAAAAGACTGATCAGGCTATGAGCCTTCTGACCATGAGGAAAGAAGCAGATTTCATGAGAGTGAATGAGGTAGAAACTACCTTAAAGACATGATAGGGTTTTCCTGGAGGTGAAGGGAGAAAAATTATGGAAGATATAGAAAGGAAGTGGTTCCTGAAAAGGATGGGAGCTTATTGAAAAGGCACAGGAGCCGACTGAAAGAGCTCCCGATGGCCAAAGCTGTAGCCATTTGAACAACAAAATCAATGACAGTACTGAATTACAGCCCGTAGAATACATATCCACGAATCCAATCTGATATAAAGGAGGGCAATCCTCCCTCACGATGAGTATCACTGAAAAAGGCAAAATCTATTAGCTACTTTCCTATGCAACAAAAATATTCTTTGTAAGCTTTTCACCTGTGTGACGTGAGGAATTCCCCTCTTCGAAAAATTGCAACTTTTTTTTTTTTACCACACTTTGATGAATGTTCAAGTTGTTAACAAGCTGGGGCTAGTGAAAGGCCTTCTCACACTCACAACACTCTAGGAGGAAGCCAACAATGTTGAGAAAAGTGTGTGCTGTGACTGAAGGTTTCTCAACAGTGATCGCACTCAACAGTTTTCTCTTGAGAATGGAGTTGATAATGTTGAGTGAGGTATGAGGGTCGGCCGAAACATTTCCCACATAGCTGACACTGGTAAGGCCTGTCTTGAGTGTGAGTTCTATAATGCTGAATGAGATATGAATTCCGACTGAAGACTCTGCCACAGTCACAACACTGGCAGGCTCTCTCTCCAACGTAGTCATGTTTCCGCTGATAACGAATTAAGTATGTCTTGCTGTGGGACAACCCAGGAGGAAGGACTCTTGCTGCCTCATGGGCTTTGAGATGTTGAAGAAGATGCACATTCTGGAGAAAAGCTTTGCCGCACTGAAAACATTCAAAGTAGTCCTCCTGACTATGAATTCTTACACGTTCACAGAGATTCGCACACTGGATGGAAGGCTTTCTACCTTCATTGCAGCCAGAAGTCTTCCTACCAGCATGGGTCTTCTGATGTCTTTTGAGGTGTGGCATGAGATAGAAGGCTTCACCACACTGTTTACATTCATAGGGTTTCTTCCCAGTATGGATCCGTTCGTGTCTCCTAAGGGCTACTTGAGTACTAAAGGTTCGTTTGCAAAATTCACATCTGTTGTGTTTGTTCTCTTGGGATGCTGACTGGGGACTTGTACATATTCCAGGAGCAGTGCCTTCCTGGGGATCCTTTCCTAGAGGATCCTTTGATTGTTTACTAAGATTAGAGCTTCTCTCAAATTCATCACTGCCATAGCTTCTTTCCGGAGTGAGGGTCTTGGGGTCATTCATTGTTATAGGAGTCAGAAGTTTCTCTTGGTTGCCCTGGTGTGGTTCCAATGGATCATCATGAGACTCTCCTGCAGAGACAATGCCAGAAGTTACCTACCGCCAAATTATCCAATCCTGCCCCCCAATAAATGATATTTCTATAGGCAGGCTTTGCCCTGGAGTTAGTGCTTTGGTTTCAGGTCTCTTTTCCTAATCTGAAAAAAAAAAAGTAAAAATTCCTCTATTCTTTTTACTCAGAGAGACATAGCAATATAATAGAAATAAAGAGACCAAGGATAACAAACAGATCTTATGGAGGTTGAGAGAGTTTTCTGAAAACCTAAAGAGAAAATGGAAAAAGGATAGAAAGGACAGTAAGTGGCCGGGCACAGTGGCTCATACCTGTAATCCCAGCACCTTGGGAGGCCGAGATGGGCGGATCACAAGGTCAAGAGATTGAGATCATCCTGGCCAACATGGTGAAACCCTGTCTCTACTAAAAATACAAAAAATTAACTGGGCATGGTGGCGCGTGCCTGTAGTCCCAACTACTCAGGAGGCTGAGGCAGGAGAATCGCTTGAACCCGGGAGGTGGAGGTTGCAGTGAGCAGAGATCGCACCACTGCACTGCAGCCTGGATGACAGAGTGAGACTCTGTCTCAAAAAAAAAAAAAAAAAAAAAAGGAAAAGACAGTAAGCAAGGAAGAGTGAGGAAGAAACAGAAAAAATATCATCTAGGCGGATGGCGTGTCAAAAAGATGCCACAATTGTACAGAGTAGAATGAGCAGAAATCAGAGAAAGAGCTGGGGTTGGGGTTTGTCAGCATTTTCCAAACCATGTTTGGCAGATCGCTAATATTCTCAAAAACAAATAGCTGTTACCATGAAGGGGGCTCCACTGTCAAGTTAATTTGGGAAATGTTGTATGACACAAATCAAGCAGGTTTCATTCCTGTAGGATTCAGAACTTTTAATATGCACCTTGAACCCTAAAGAGGGAAGGTACAGAATGTGGCATTTCTTAAAGTGATCTTGCTATGAAACATTTTTTTTAGAACATCTATTACTGTGGTTCTTCAGGACTACTGAGGAAACACTGGAGCAAACAGGTCAACAACCTCTTGTTCAGAATTAAACAAAGATTCTCCTTTCTTAGCTTTGAATCTCTTGTTTTACCCCAATCTACACTGCCAACCAATCCTCTTTAATTCAATATTTATTAAATGCCTGTTTTGTGCAAGGCATTATCTAACCAGATGGGTCAGAGGTCTGTAAAAGGGACTCTAATCAGACTGTAAGTGACGACAGGAGCAGAGATGGGGGAACTGACTCCACTTAGGAACAGGAAATGATTAGTGGAGGGGACAGCATTTGGCGTCAGTAAACGGGGAAGGGGGGCGAGTTTATATAAAACAGCCTGAGTTAAGCTATAGAACTGTGAAAATATACAGTCCTGGGGAGCTAGAAACACAGGATCTTAGTTGCAAGATCTGTAGATGAGGCTGGGATGCAAATTTCAGGCCAGAATGGGAGGAACTTCAGTGTTTTGCTAAAAGTTTGAATTTTATCTTGACGGAGGTAAGAAGCTGATAAAAAATCTGTGCTTTATAAAGGCAACTCTCTGGTTGGAAAAATACTGAAGCCAAGGAAGTCAAGTATAAGACTGTGGTTTGGAAGAGAGGTGATGAACACAGTGGTTGCATCCTGGCAGACACTTGAAGTATGTGAACAGAGTACAGGTAAAACAGCAGAGCCAGAACATGGCTTAGGAAGTCATCAGGAAAAGAGGGATAGCTGGGCCCATCACAATGGATTGACTCTTTTAGGAAGTGGTCTTTGAAGAGAACACTCAAGAATGGAAGAGTAAGAGAACACCTAGTCCTCACTGGCTCTTCTGTTTTCCTTACCCTGCTGTATATCCAATATTTCAGCATGTTCTGTCAGTTCTCCTTTCAGGGAATACCTCCAACCTGACCCCTCTACAACCACAGCCTCAGCCTCCATCATCTTTAGCCTGGTGGACTTCAATGGCCTCTTGAACTGGTTTCTCTGGCTTTTCCTCTTAAAGCCCGTTCTCCATAGGACAGCCAGATGGATCTTTCTAGAATAGCACTGCCCAGTAGAACTCCCAGTGATGATGGAAATGGTCTACATTTTTGCTGTCCAGCACAGTAGCCATTAGCCACATGTTGCTATCAAATACTTGCAATGTGGCTTGTGTGACTGAGGAACTAAATTTTTAATTTTATGTAATTCTTACTAGTGTAAATGTAAGTAGCCACATGTGCCTACTGTCTAGCATATTGGACAGCAAAGTTCTAAAATATCAATAACACTACTTCATGCCCCTGCTCAAAACTTCCCACCATCTTTGCATCTCACTTATAATAAAATTCTTCAACATATTCCTAAGCGGGCTGGCCCTTGACTATCTCTGTGATCTCATCTTCTATCTTCCACTTAACTCAGACCATATTGCCCTTCTTACTGTTTTTGGAACACCCAAGCTCATTCCAATCTCAGGGCCCTTGCACTTGCTGTTCGCTCTGCCTGTAACACTCTTCCTCAAGATTTCTACATTGGTCAGCCCCCCATCTCATTCAAGTCTTCCACAGTGAGGCCTTCTCTGACTATTCCATCTCAAGCAACCTCCCATATCTCATTCTCTATCCACTTTACGCTCCGTTATTATTTGTCTATTTTTTAAAACTACTGCCCCCATTAGAATGCAAGCTCTATGAAGGAAGAGATTTGTCTGTCTTATTCATTATTGTATCCACAGATACTAGGACAGTATCTGGCCCACCACAGAAGCCTGATAAATATCTATGAGATGACTGAATAATGAAGAAACCAGAGTAGGGAAAGAAAAGAAGACAATGAAAGAAACAGAGAGGAGTCTTCCTGGTAACTTCTTGAATTTTGTTTGGACATCCACTTTTCCACTCACACAGACAAACGTGGAGGAGGGCTGTGTCAATCAGCACTGTACTGGACACAGCTGCTAGTTCAGGAAAGGGATATAACCCGATATGGAACAATGAAAAATCAGGAGAGCTGGAAAAGATGCTTCCTCTCTCTTGAGAATGCTTCTTGGACACACCAGCTCTTTCTTGCTCCTTTTTTGTACAGGAACAAAAAAATGCATCTAGGATTTATTGTCAGAGTCGAAGGCAGAGTAGAAGGAGAAAATGAAACTAGGTCTTCGATGACTTCACTGGGTCCCTGAATACAGCCCAGCTGATCAGTATTATAGGCTAATAATCCCTCTATGACTTTAGCCAGTTTGGGTGTGGGTTTTCCGTTAACTACAACTGAAGGACAACAGTGATCCAGCTGCTGCACATGGTGACCCAATTCAAAGAAGGGGATTTCATGAAGATGGTAAGCGTTATTAGACTGTAGCCATAGAGTTTGGAGGAGGTGAAGTCTATGGTTCCAGAACTATAAGGATGCTAGTGGGAACCTTTTGTGGAAGTTTCAGAAAAGAGCGTATATGTGTGTCTGAGTTGGCAGAAGTAGGGGGATGGAAACCAGAGGGTGGGGATTAAGAAGAAAAGGGAAGGGAGCGTCTAGGTGTCAACAAGTCTGAGGAGCTGATGTGAGGGAAAGTGGGAGGGCAGTGAGAAAGACAAGTGGTATCAGGCCAGGATTTTTTGTTTGTCTCAGTTAAAGAGGAGAGATCTATGATTTTTAGCTGCAAGGAGAAAGGCATGAGTGAATGGAAGGGCTGGAACACAAGGGTAAAAGGACACTGGCCTCCCTGGAGCTAAGCAGGAGAGGAACTCATGTTGCATGAAGAGATGGGCTTCAGAAAGGAGATGAAGGGGAGTACTGAGGAAAAGAGCACCTACCAGACTTCTCCTGGCCCAGGGGACTTTGAGGAAAGCTCTCTGACTAGCATTTACTGGTTCCCCCCTCCTACACCCCAGGCTTCCCCCTCACTACTCACCTGGACAAATCACTGTATGTCTGCTGTCTGTCTCCATTGCATGTGATTCCTCCTCTTCCAGGCGTGAGATAACATCAGGTTTAGAGAATTGGTGCCCTGTTGGAGAGGAAGATTCAGAACTCAGGGTTTCAGTAACTCCCAACCTTAGGTCCCAAAGACTCTGGAATAATAAGGAAGGAACAAACTCTCGCAGGAGTAAAATGAAGCCTGTTTCCAGCCTATAGAGATTTTACCCCCTAAGGGACATCTAAAATGTATGGAGATATCTTTGGTTGTCATAACTGTGGGAGCAGAGGGAGGGGTTCCTAGTGTCTAGTATGGCTGGAGGCAGGGACACTGCTCAACATTCTGCAAGACAGCCCCACAACCCGGGACGATCTGGTTCCATGTCAAGAGTGCCAAGGTTGAACAACCCTGCTATGAAGACTAAAAAGGGGGCATGAGGGCAGTGTGCTGAGCTCTACACTTCAGCACCAAGAATCTGACATAGCTGCTCAAAAAGTCAACATTATCGTTCTTTTCCCTCCTGGGATAACGTCCACTGCCCCTTTGTCTTGAAGTGCTGCTCCTCCCCCTCCCTTAGTTCCTTGTTTCCCAAACTTCTATCATTTGCATACCAAATTATTATCCATTTGTTTACTGTCTGACTCCACTCAAATGTAACATCCATGAGAAGGGGAAATGTCATCTATTTTGTAACCAAAATGCCTATACCAGGCCTTGTATGTCTGAATTCACTGACGAGTTAATGAATGACCCTTGCATTTTGGCATTTCTATGTGCCATTTATAGTCCTATTCAGTATTTAATGTTTTTCTTTAGATCACCTTTCTTTTTAACTTAGATATGCTTATTTTCTTTTTTCTTTTTTTTTTTGAGACAGAGTCTCACTCTGTCTCCCAGGCTAGAGTGCAGTGGCACGATCTTGGCTTACTGCAGCCTCTGCCTCCCAGATGCAAGTGATTCTTCTGCCTCAGCCTCCTGAGTAGCTGGGAATACAGGCGCCCGCCACCACACCCAGCTAATTTTTCGTATTTTTAGTAGAGACGGGGTTTCACCATGTTGGCCAGGCTGGTCTCAAACTCCTGACCTCAAATGAACCACCTGCCTCAGCCTCCCAAAGTGCTGGGATTACAGGCGTGAGCCACTGCGCCTGGCCAATACGCTTATTTTCAATGGAAGCTTTATATCAACCCTATAAATGGAAACCAATGTCACTCACACACACACACAAAAATGGAAGGTAACATCATGATAAATATAACAGAAACTAAGGTTATTGAGTGCTAGCTAGCTTCTGTTGCCTATCTAACATTCAGGGTTTGATGTCTACTCTCTCTTTACTAAAATAGAAGAATAACAAGATAGACATGCTAACACCAAACTGATATTCTCTACTTGATACCATCAGAAGGCTTAAAGGAAAATTGAAGAACTTCTTTTTCACCAACAGATTGAAGGATTATGTCATGCTGTCCATGTACTGCCTAAAATAATCTTCTATTTAGCCCACTGTACTCATTCCACACTTAGGAAGACAATGTCCCAGGTGATATATAAGATCTCTATTAACACAAAACCTTCAGTGTTAAAGAAGCCAAGGGCTCACAAGATAGAAATGCTCCAGGTCACTGCATGAGAGCTGGAATGATACAATTAATTTATTTCCTCTATTTTGATACTATTCCCTCTATTTTAAGTCATAAAATGTGGTAAGCTAGAGAAGAGTGTAAAATATGCTGGAAAATGTACTTCCTTGTAACCGATAAGAACCAGAGTTAAACATATGCATCCCTGTGCTAGGTTTGGGGTAGGATGTGTGTTTTCCCACTAGGTGTCTGACTTCACCAAGTTACTGCCAGTGGAACAGTGTTTGTTTTGGATTCTGTTTTTCAGGAGACCTCAAGCCCCCAAAAAAGCCACTGAAAAAGGAGCTTGGCACTGGCAACGTAAACTTTTCACTTTTCACTTTCAACTTTACCTGTGAGAACAGGTAAAACAATTTTGCCTCCGCATGTAAAGAGAGATTGGCAATCTCTGATTCTTCAAACTCAAGCCAGTAGAAGTCTTTGGAGCTCCTGGAATTTTTAGCAATTCCTTCGCTCATTCAGTAAACATCATTTTGAGCCTTCCATTGTGCTGAGAACTGGTGGAGCAAACCCCTGTCTGGTAGCACATCAGAGTTTAAAAGAGCAGATTCTGGAGTCTGCTTGGGGTTAAATCCCAGCTTTCGACAAGTACTTTAGCCTTTCAATGACTCAGGTTCCTTAACGTTAAAAATGTCAATAATAACAACAACAATAAGTATACCTCCCCCTCACAGGCCTAGTGTGAGGATTAAAGGAGTTGAAATATGCTAAACACTTACTTACACAAGTGCCTGACACATATGTCGTGCTCAAGAAATGTTAGCTATTTTATAATTAACAGTGAATTTGATATTCAAATATTAAAATATTGCCTCTGACCTGGGTTGAGACTCACTGACATGGTGAACCACCATTACTGATGAGAGGACACGAAGGAGTTGAGAGCTACTGCCCTAGTGGGAAGAAACCAAGTCCTGTGGAGAAGGCATACTTACCCAGGGAGACCAGGTTCCGGTAATTCTCCAGCATCACCTCCCTGTAGAGGTTTCTCTGAGCAGCACTAAGGGAGCTAAGTTCCTCTGGGCTGAAGTCCACAAGCACATCCTCGAAGGTCACCAACTCCTCAAACACCAGAAATGTTCCTAAGTGTTTGAAGTCCAGGAACTATCCCAGAGAGAGGAGAAGGGACGTGATTAGAGAGGACTGAACATGATGCAGGCATTCAGACCAGCAGAGAGCTTCCACGTGCTCTAATCCAGAGCCACAGGCACCTGGCATTGCATCTTTCTTTGTCTTATCGAGTCTGAGAGAAGTGGGAACATTACTGAAACAGTTCCTATTGCTAATTACTACAGATTTGGGTTGAGGGGGAAATATCCTTTTAAGCCACTTTATAAAGACAGAATGCAAGCATGCAAATACTTAAAAGCTCAGCAGTATACCTCAGCCTCAGGAATCAGAGTCCTGGCTCTGGTTCTTTGTGAGTTTGGGTAGGTTAAGCCTCAGGGTCCCACCTGTAAAACAAAGTGCTCATAACATGAAGAAATATTCAATCTTGTTAATAAACAAGGAGATGAAAATCAAAATGACAAAATACCATTTTATACCCATTCAATTAAGTATTGGGTAAAAATTAAGTAATTGAGTGAAAATTAAGAAGTGGGACAATACCAACTATTATATAAAACATGGATCCACTGGAGATGCTAAGGGAAATGTAAATTAGAAAACCACTTTTGATCCAGAAATTCTTTTTTTAATTTTTAAAAATTTTTGTGGGTACATAGTACTTGTATATACTTACGGGGTACATGAGATGCTTTGATATAGGCAGGCAATGTGGAATAAGCACATCGTGGGGAATGGGGTATCCATCCCCTTAGGCATTTATCCTTTGAGTTACAAAGGATAATAAAGAGTTACACTCTTTATTTTAAAATGTACAATTAAGTTATTATTGACTATAGACTCCCTATTGTGCTATCAATAGTAGGTCTTATTCATTCTTTCTACTTTTTTTTGTACTCACTAACCATCTCCACCTCCCTCCAGCCCCCCAACTACCCTTCCCAGCCTCTGAGAACCACCCTTCTAATCTCTATTTGACCCCAAAATTCTATTCCTAGGTATATTTACTCATGTGTACTTAAAGACATGGATGGGCATGTTTACTATAGCATGTTTGGAACATCCAAAATCTGGAAATAACCCAAACATTCATTAACAGTAGAAGAGATAAATATAGTATAGCCATACAATGAAATAGTATTCTAGCAATAGAAATCAATTAACTACAGTTATATACAACAATCTTAGTAGCCTAAGGTTGAATTTAAAAGGCAGATACCATATACCCAAAGGAAAATAAGCTGTCCTACCAAAAAGACACATGCACTCATATGTTCATCACAGCACTGTTCACAGAAGCAAAGACATGGAATCAACCCAAGTGCCCATCTACAGTGAACTGGATAAAGAAAATGAGGTGTGTATACACCATTGAATACTATGCAGCCAAAAAAAGAACAAAATCGTGTCCTCTGCAGCAACCGGAATGCAACCGGAAACCTCAGATGCAACGGGAAACCATTATCCTAAGCGAACTAACGCAGAAACAGAAAACCAAATACCACGTGTTCTCACTTATTAGTGGGAGCTAAACACTGGGTATACATGGTCATTAAAATGGGACAACAGACACTAGGGAATACAAGAGGAGGCAGGGAGGGAGGAGAATAAGGGTTGGAAAAGGCCATTTATTGGGTACTATGCTTACTATCTGAGGTGACATACTCATTCATGCTCCAAATCTTAGCATTGTGCAATACACCTTTGTAACAAACCTGCACATGTGTGCCCTGATTCTAAAATAAAAATGAAAAAAAAAGATAGACTGACCTCTTCAAATCTAACATTATCCTGAGGCAATAGGATACTTACCTTCCTTAGCAAATCTGAATATAGAAAATTGTAACACGTGTAAGAAAATGCATAGGATCTCCCCACTCAAATATGCTAATCCAATAAGTCTTTATAAACAGTTAATGACAAAAATTGAAAATTAAAACTTACTAGCCATTTTGCTCAAAATGTTGTAGCAGTTAATGATCTTTCTGTTTGTTTCCAGTCATACTTTGGCAATAAAAAAAATGATTCAAAACCAAAGGTACATTGTTGTTAGGCTGAGGTCTTAACCTGGCAATCACGGATTCTTAAGGCTGAGCTTTGTAGTGCATGTGCACCTTTCTGGAAGATAAAAATTCCGTTTCTCAAAGGAGTCTGTGACTCAAAATATTTAGCATAGAAAGCAATCTCAGTTTTTCATAACCTTTTTTCTTGTGCTTTATTTTACTTAATACAGTTAATATGCTACAATACCTTGAATATAATGGATAATCAATATTATTATATTAAAAAAAGATTGTTAAAAGAGAAATGTTACCTGATTCAGTATAAGAAAATTGAATTTAGTTGTAGAAAAGGTATCTATTTCAAGTAAGAATCACTGTATGGTAGGTCATGATTTCTCAGTCACAGTGTCATATTTAAACGATGGTGGTCATGTGGTAGTCAGAGCATTTTTAAGACTGCTATCTTACTGTTCCCAAATGTTTTCCTACTGTAAACTGTCCATTGACCCTCCTTTCTTTTTTCCATCTCATCCTCTGTAACTATTAGAGAAAATCATGGGAACAAACCTATACTGGAATAAGGAGTTTTGAGTTCTGCTATTAGCTAGTTGTAAGGTATGGGTTAATTAATCTTTGATTCTCATTGTCTCATCTTTAAAATAAAGAGATCCATTACATTATCTCTAAAGTCATTTACACTCTAAAATTTTATAATAAAACACATAAAATCCCTTGATACTATAAAAATAAAAAGGCAGATACCAGAACATTACATAAGACTCTGATATCCATTTTATTAATATACATCTTTTGTGTTTTAAGTGAAACTTTCTAAAACTTTTTATGCAAATCAACAAACACTGGATTAAATTAGGGATCATATACTGGCTGCCCAGCTCCTTCAGATGGGTTTATTTGGCTCACATGGTCCTTCTATTCTTTTTTAAAAATTTGTATTAGCTGCCAATACAAAAAAAAAATTAGGAAATGTCATTATTAACTGGTTTTGTGGCTTCTGATTAAAAGCATTAGAAAATCTGGGGACTGGGTCCACATTCTCACATGGCACCATCAGCAAAAGCTGAGTCACAGCTGCCCCTATATATGGGACAGGCACTCCCCCTGTTTCTCATAATCCACCCAGACCAATTCCTTATTTATATTCCCTTGGTAGTCCCTCCGGGGCATCTTCGCTTGGAATCCCTGGCACAGACAAGGTAGGGACAGAGGGCTACTCTCAGGAGCAGATATTCTAGAACAGTGTTTCTCAACCTTTTTTCCTTATCTCACTCCCCCCACCCCAGTAATCTTTATACGTCATTTTTTCTAATCACAACCCCCATGAATTTTTTTCTGGTTCTAAAGAAAGCAGAGTATATTAATTTCATTATTGTCTTTTAGGTTTCTAAAACATGACTTAACAAGAACACTGGAGAACATTTTTGAAACAAAAAATCAGAAAACCTCATAACAGTATCATGTCCCTATAAGAGCTGCCATTTGTTAAAGGCCTACAATAAGCCACACCCTTTGTGTGGGTAGAAGGGGTTGTCTTCATTTACACTATTTTCATTTTTGCAAAGTACATTCCAGCCCTTGACATGGATATACTTTTTCAAACAATTATAAATTAGCATTGATTCACATACACAGGTATTGGATGCTTCCAATTTTAAGGTGCACACAAATCACCTGGGGATCTTGTTAAACACAGATTCTAATTCAGTTGGTGGAAGTGGGGCCACAGATGCTGTATGTCTATTTTTTTAAATAACAGCTTTATTGAGATTTAATTTACGTATTATAAAAGTCACCTATTTAAAGTATACAATTTAATGGGTTTTTAAGCATATTCACAGAGTTGTGCAACCATCACCCCAATAAATTTCAGAACATTTCATCGCCCCAAAAGAAACCCTGCACCTTCTAGCAGTCACTCTCCATTTCCCTCCAACATCTTCCCACGCCCTACCCCAAGCCCTAAGCAACCACTAACATACTTTATGTCTCCATGGATTTGCTGATTCTGGATATTTCATAAAAATGGAATCGCACGGTACCCCATACATTTTAATATCGCAAATATACTGTGTATGTACTGTATGTATGTCTGTGCTGTACACATAAGAAGAATAGTATGTGTTCACCCTCAAGAACCAATTTTCTTCCCCTTGAAGGCAATATCCTCCTTAAGAATGCGTGTTCTAGGACACGATTTTCAAGGAAAAGGCCCTTTTCAATTGCTCTGTGACTTTTTGGCACCCCCATATGGTTCTAAGAACACTTTTTTCCCTCAAACAGAGCCTGACACCGGTAGACATTGGTGAATAAACAAACAGATGATGACACTACCAGAATCATTTGTATAATCTTGTACAACGTGAAAAAAGTTTTATGTTTGATGATTTCATTAAACTATTATTCATTATTTTGGAGGAAATACATGGTAGGACATAACTACCTTTCCTTTTTTTAAAATTCTGGACTATTCTAGCCTATCCATGCTTCCCAGTGGACCCCATTGTCTCAAATCCCCAAATCCAAAAATTTAGTTGAAATAGGACGGCCAGATAAAATTCAGCATGCCCAGTTAAATTTGAATTTCAGTAAGTTTTAAGGGGCTGAGTTTTTTTAAATCTTTGACAATTTCATTCATGGATAATGTGTTGGGTGGGAAGAGCACTGGGCTGGCAGTTCAGAGACCTGGGTTCAAGTACTGTACTGTTTTATTGTTTTTTGTTTTGTTTTGTTTTTCTTGTTTGTTTTTTGAGATAGAGTCTCACTCTGTTGCCCAGGCTGCAGTGCAGTGGTGCAATCTCAGCTCCCTGCAACCTCCACCTCCTGGGTTCAAGCAATTCTCGTGCCTCAGCCTCCCAAGTAGCTGGGATTACAGGTGTGTGTCACCACGCCCAGCTCATTTTTGTATTTTTAGTAGAGATGCGGTTTCGCATGTTGGCCAGGCTGGTCTTCAACTCCTGACCTAAGGTGATCCGCCTGCCTTGGCCTCCCAAAGTGCTGGGGTTACAGGTATGAGCCACTGCACCCGGTCTGTACTGTTATTTAATTTCATTGGACAAGACAGGTAACATCTCTGATCTGGACCTTGATCTATAAATGGTCATTGTACTTTTTGTATCATAGGGTTTTGTGAAGAATAAATTTTGTTATGTGTCTATTAAAAATCTTTTTTGGTTTTGTTTTTGTTTTTTGAGATGGAGTCTCACTCTCACTCAGGCTGGAGTGCAGCGACATGATCTTGGCTCACTGCAACCTCTGCCTCCCAGGTTCAAGTGAGTCTCCCACCTCAGCCTCCCAAGTAGCTGGGATTACAGGCATGTGCCACCACGCCCAGCTAATTTTTGTATTTTTAGTAGAGACGGGGTTTCACCATGTTGGTCAGGCTGGTCTCGAACTCCTGACCTCAAGTGATCCTCCCACCTTGGGAGGGATATTGGCCTGAAATTTTCTTTTTTTGTTGTCTCTGCCAGGTTTTGCTATCAGGATGATGCTGGCCTCATAAAATGAGCCTCTTTTTCTATTGTTGGGAATAGTTTCAGAAGGAATGGTACAAGCTCCTCTTTGTACCTCTGGTAGAATTCGGCTGTCAATCTGTCTGGTCCTGGGTTTTTTTTTTTTTTTGGTTGGTAGGCTATTAATTACTGCCTCAATTTCAGAACTTGTTATTGGTCTATTCAGGGATTCGACTTCTTCCTGGTTTAGTCTTGGGAGGGTGTATGTGTCCAGGAATTTATCCATTTCTTCTAGATTTTCTAGTTTATTTGCATAGAGGTGTTTATAGTATTCTCTCATGGTAGTTTGTATTTCTGTGGGATCAGTGGTGATATCTCTTTATCATTTTTTGTTGTGTCTATTTGATTCTTCTCTCCTTTCTTCTTTATTAGTCTGGTAAGCAGTCTATCTGTTTTGCTGATCTTTTCAAAAAACCAGCTCCTGGAGTCATTGATTTTTTTTGAAGGGTTTTTTTTTTTTGTCTGTATCTCCTTCAGTTCTGCTCTGATCTTAGTTATTTCTTGTCTTCTGTTAACTTTTGAATTTGTTTGCTCTTGCTTCTCTAGTTATTTTAATTGTGATGTTAGGGCGTCAATTTTAGATCTTTCCTGCTTTCTCCTGTGGGCATTTAGTGCTATAAATTTCCCTGTAAACACTGCTTTAGCTGTGTCCCAGAGATTCTGGTACGTTGTGTCTTTGTTCTCATTGGTTTCAAAGAATTTATTTATTTCTGCCTTAATTTCGTTATTTACTGAGTCATTCGGGAGCAGGTTGTTCAGTTTCCATATAATCGTGCGGTTTTGAGTGAGTTTCTTAATCCTGAGTTCTAAATTCTTTTCCTTAAGAATGTTGATATTGACCTCCACTCTCTTCTGGCTTGTAGGGTTTCTGCAGAGAGATCTGCTGTTAGTCTGATGGGCTTCCCTTTGTGGGTAACCCGACCTTTCTCTCTGACTGCACTTAACATTTTTTCCTTCATTTTAACCTTGGTGAATCTGATGATTATATGTGTCTTGGAGTTGCTCTTCTCGAGGAGTATTTTTGTGGTGGTCTCTGTTATTTCCTGAATTTGCATGTTGGCCTGTCTTGCTAGGTTGGGGAAGTTCTCCTGGATAATATCCTGAAGAGTGTTTTCCAACTTGTTTTATTCTCCCCGTCACTTTCAGGTACACCAATCAAACGTAGGTTTTGGTCTTTTCACATAGTCCCATATTTCTTGGAGGCTTTGTTCATTTCTTTTCATTCTTTTCTCTCTAATCTTGTTTTCATGCTTTATTTCATTAAATTGATCTCCAGTCTCTGATATCCTTTATTCTGCTTGATCGATTCGCTATTGATACTTATGTATGCTTCATGAAGTTCTCGTGCTGTGTTTTTCAGCTCCATCAGGTCATTTATGTTCGTCTCTAAACTGGTTATTCTAGTTAGCAATTCCTCTAACCTTTTTTCAAGGTTCTTAGTTTCCTTGCATTGGGTTAAAACATGCTCCTTTAGCTTGGAAGAGTTTGGATAAACAACAGTTTTTTACATAAGTATGTCTTAAATATGAAACATTGCATCCTTATGCAAAAAATTGTCTATCTGAAATTCAAACTTCATAGTTATGCTAAAAATTTATTTATACTTATGCTAAAAATTTATTTGTAGTTTATCTAAAATTCAAATTTAATTTGGATGTTGTGTATATTTACTTGCTAAATCTGGCCAGCCGAAGTTGGAGTAACTGCACTACCTTAGGCAGCAATAACTAAGTGGTTATGAATGTGGACTCTAAAGCCAGACTGCCTGGGTTCATATCTCAATCGTATTATTTAACAGCTGTGTTACCCTTCAGCATATTATTTAGTCTTTCTGCCTCCACTCCCTCATATATAAAAAGGGGAACAATAATAATGCAAACCACATAAGGGTTTTTCTGAATAAAATAGAATACTAAAAAAAAAGTAAACAATTAATTCAAAAGACAGAAAAAAAGGAAAAATATTAAATATATAGTATGTGGGATGGTGATAAGTACAACAGAGAAAAGTAAAGCACGGAAGGAGGATAAAAGAGTCAGAAGGATTTTTCTTGGAGAAATAAGAAAAAAAAGAATCATAAGCAAATGTCAGATTAGTCAGAAAAAAGGCTCAGTAAAGTGATATTTATATAAAAACTTAATGGAAATGAGGATGTGGTTTAATTAAATAAGGAAGTCCACAAATTAGGAAGATAAGATCCCCATATTTGATAACCGTGTCAGAGGAAAGCCTGACTCACCTGGGACCCAGCAGATGGCAGATTGTCTAACATCTCTGTGTTCCTCTTTTCTGCAGGGACAGAGTCCTGAGCAAGGAAACCTAGAAGGCAGAGAGGAATAACCATGGAATTGAGTCCTGTCTGGTAGCACTGACAGACACAGTGGCCAGCCACCCTCATGCCACCCTGTCCTGCCATGGGAAGGAACAGCAGCTCTAGAGTTCCTATGGTGAGAAAGTCAGATATCATTTCTCAACTCAAAATAACAAGTTCCAAAAGAGAGCTCTGGTTATTTCCCAGCTCTAAATGCTTCAATGGCTCCCACTGCCTTCCAAATAAAGTGAAAGTTCCCTCCATATCAGTCATTTCGGGCCTCGCTGTCCAGTCAAGATCACCACAGAACCTCTGTTTCTCAACTGTAAAGCAGAAATAATGACAATACCTATACAGTAGTCCCCACTTATCTGAGGTTTTGTTTTCTGCAGTTTCAGTTACCCATGGTCAATTGGGGGTCAAAAATATTTAATGGAAAATTCCGGAAATAAATAATTCATATGTTATAAATTGTGTGCCATTCTGGTGATGAAATCTCACACTTTCCTGCTCTGTCCCACCTGGGACATGAATCATCCCTTTGTCCAGTGTGTCCACTCTGTATACACTACCCCTTAGTCACTTATTAGCTGTCTTGGTCATCAGATCAACTGTCACAGTATCACAGTGCTTGTGTTCATGTAGACCTTATTTTACTTAATAATGCCCCCAAAGCACATGAGTAGTGATGCTAACCTACTGTTATAATTGTTCCATTTTATAACTAGTTGTTAATATCATACTGTGCCTAATTAATAAACTTCGTCACAGGTATGTATGTAGAGGAAAAGACATAGTATATATAGGGTTTGATAATATCCACACTTTCAAGTGTGTTAGAATGTATGCCCCTCAGATAAGGGGAGTATACTATACCTCTAAGGGCTCTTGTGAGAATTAAACATTACATATGTAAGGCACACAGTAGGTATTTTTTTGGTAAATGGCAGCTCTTATGATTAAGCCTTTCCTACATATTTTTCACTCGTTGATCTAAAAGACAACCACCCCTTTCCCTCCAGGAGCCTTAACCTTGATGGCCTTCCTTGCCTATAAATTCTCTTTTCTGGGTAAACCCTTCATTAATCTGTTGTTTCTTTCTGGTACCCTAGGGAACTCTCTTTCCTTCTCACTGAACTCTAGCTTCATCAATAACTCAGTGCCTCTGGCCAAGTTTTTAGCCTCTGGGACAACATCCACTATATCCATATGAGGCACTCATGTAACACGGTGATTAAGAGTACAGATGCTGGAGCCAGCAGCCTAAGTCTGAATCCTGACTGCCAATTATTAATTTAAGTTGTGGAACCATGGTCAAGTTACTCAACCTCTTTATGCCTCTGTCTCCTGGTCTACGAAATGAAGGTAATACCTATTTCACAGAGCTATTAATAGAAGAAAATGAATTAACATGAAAAAACACCTATGATAATACATTAAAACATTCTAAGTGCTCAAGTGTTCACTATTAGCATTTTAAAAATTCTTTTAAGTAATGTGGGAGCACAGAATGGGATTAATCATAATCCTTAGTTCATGATATGCTATCTTTATTGAGCCATGCATGGCTCTCATGGTTATTTTAAATTCATTTGTTTATATTTTTAAGTATAATTAAGGCCTGTGAATGTACTATCCAACCCAAAAGTAGAACATTCCCAATAACTTACATCTGCCTGTGTGCTTCTTTCATGTCCATACTCCAGCCTTCCCTCTAGAGATAAGTATGCCCTGAGGTCTGGTGTTAGTATTCATTGTTCCCTTGCTATATATATGCCCCAAACAATACTTTGCTTTTAGTTAGTATTATTTGTTTCAAAGGACTATAAGGACCCAGTGGCTTTCTTCTCTCATTCTTGAAATGCCTCCTTAGCTCTAATCTAATAACTTGAGTTTCTAAGATACCAGTCAAATTTTGGCAGAAGTTGAAATTCCAGCCTTTGTATCTCCCACATTTTATGCCCCCTTGCATCTAAAATTTAGCTAATCATTCTTGTTCTTGAATAGAAAGACTAAATAATGTAAAGACCAATTTTCCCAAATTTACACTTAATATATTAATGCCACAAGCAATCCCAGGAGATTTTTTTTTTTTTTTGTAGTGTGTGTGTCTTGTTTTATGTTGAAACTAAGGTTTACACTGGATAAGAAATGTGAGGCAAGGTGAACAAAGCTGATACACTCAGAGAAATAGTATATGTTAAAAGCAAAAGCCAAACCCACATAGGCATCAAAAGGAATGAAATCATGTCCTCTGCAGCAACATGGATGCAGCTGAAGCCATTAACCTAAGCAAATTAACACAGAATCTGCGGTGGCTCTTGTCTATAATTCCAGCATTTTGGGAGGCTGAGGTGGGTGGATCACAAGGTCAGGAGTTCGAGACCAGCCCTACCAACATGGTGAAACCCCGTCTTTACTAAAAATACAAAAATTAGCCAGGCGTGGTGGTGGGCCCCTGTAATTCTAGCTACTCGGGAGGCTGAGGCAGGAGAATTGCTTGAACCTGGGAGGTGGAGGTTGCAGTGAGCCGAGATCATGCCACTGCACTCTACCCTGGGTGACAGAGCAAGACTCTATCTCAAAAAAAAAAAAAAAAGAGAGAAAACCAAATACTACATGTTTCCGCTTTTAAGTGGGAGCTAAACACTGGGTATACATGGACTCTAAGATGGGAACAATAAACACGGAAAATTCCAAAAGGGGGTAATGAGGAAGGAGGGCAAAGGTTGAAAAACTGCCTATCCAGTACTATGTTCACTACTTGGGTGACAGAATCATTAGAAGCCCAAACTTCAGCAGCATCCAATATACCCATGTAATAAACTTGCAAATGCACCCCTGAACTTAAAATAAAAATTTTAAAATAACCCAAACCCCAAATTTCTTTCATCTCACATGAGATTAGGCAGATCAGACTGAATGTATAAAATGCATTCTTTCATTCATTCACTCAACAAAATTTCTATTTAGTTCCTATTACGTGCCAGGCATACAGCAGATATTCAATAAACAGAAGCAGCCAGTTGCTTCCTCCTTCTCACCTTCCTTCTCACATGCCTGAATAAAGTTTGCCACCATGGTTCCTGCCTCTTTGCTGTTCTTGGGCTGTTTCGACCTCACCCATGTCTGAATCTCCTCTGGCAGGGTGCTCAGAAACTGTGTCAGCACTAGTTGCTCTATCATCTGCTCCTTGGTGAGGATCTCTGGCTGCAGCCATTGCAAACAGAGCTCCTGGATTTGGCTCACAGCTTGATGAGGCCCATTCACTGACAGGTACTGAAAATCCCCAAACTTTTGATGAGAAACTTTCAGTGTCTCTGTTTCTAGTTTCTTCTCTTGACCACACACACAAAAGATGTAGGGATTCCTCAAGATATCTGAAACCCCTGTCACATCCAGCATCTCTACACCTTGGCCCTTTACAGGACAGAGCTACTCTTAAAGGCAGGCTGCTCCAGTACACAATGTTGTGGAAGATGGTAGGCGGCGCTGTATCAGCTGAAAGGATACAGAAACCTCAGGACCTGCAGAAATTACGTACAGACTTACAACTAGCCTGCATAGTTATGACTGGACAGTGGAGTGAAGGTGATCTGAACAAGTATTACACAAAAGATGACAGCTATAAATAGCCAATCAACATAAAACAAGGCTAAACTTCATTAGTTATCAGAGATATAGGAATTAAAACCCCAATAGGATAACACTATGCACCCTCCAAAATGTCCAAAATGAAAAAGTCAGACAATACCAAGTGTTGACAAGGAGAATAGAGCCACAGTAGGATGATATATTTGTATACTGGAATGCTAAACAGAAAATATGAATGTTAAGTTGCTGTTGAATGAAAGAAACCAGGCTCAAAAAAAAGGTCTGTATTATATGATTCCATTTATATAAAGGTCAAAAACAGGCAAAATAAACCTAAAGTGTTAGAAGTCAGAATAGTGGCTGCTGTTGAGGGGAAGGGTGGTAATGACTGGAACCAGGCATTAGGGCTTCTGGAAAGCTAGGAATGATGTGGACACAGTGTATTCACTTTCTGAAAACTGAGCTACACATTTGTGGTTTGTGCCCTTTTCCATATGTATATTTTGCTAAACATTTTTCAGCTGTATTATAGTTGTAGGAAAACATCTAGTCATAATATCAAGCGGAAAAAGGAAACCTGTACATAACAATATATGCTCACCCATATAAAGCAGAGAAAAGGTGGTAAACCAAAATACTGTGCCAGTGGGTTAAGTACGAACGGTAATATTATAAGTGATTTTTATAGGTGATTTTGTACTTTCTCCCTCAAAACTATTTTCTAGCTTCAAGATGTTCTACAACAAACCTTCATTTCTTCTGTAATCACAGAAATAAAACATACCTTCCATAAAGGCTACACTCACTCTAAGAAACCATGAACAAAGATGCCACTTGGGGAAAACATTTTTTTCTTTTCTTATCCCCACTAAAACTTACGCCTTTTATTTCTATAATTTAACAGTTTTTCCATTTGAAAGCATTTATTTTTGTTTTCCATTAGAAATCATAACGTAATGAACATCACTGAAACTAAGTATTTGCTCCCAAATTACATAGACAAAAGGGATAAACTGTTTTTAAAAGTTCTTGACACAATCTGCCAAATTTTCCTTTCAACGGCTACCAACTTCTTCTTCCAAACTCAATGTATAAGATTACATGTCTCACTCAGTCCACCTTACAAGCCAATAGTGCCATCTTCATGGGCTTGTAATCAGGGCAGTCACAAGAGCCCCATTCTCATAAAGCCCACAGGCCTAGTTTAATGCTTTACTGTCACTCTCTTGAAATTTTTCACAATTTTTTGGACAAGGAGCCCCACATTTTCATTTTGCCCTAGGCCCTGCAAATTATGTAACTGGTTCTGCCAATCAAGAGCATTATCATCCCTCAAAATCTGTTGTCAATTAGACAGATTTAAAAATATATCATTTTATTCTTTAATTTTACATTTCTTTTGATTAATAATACGGCTTTCTCTTTGTTTCAGATTTACAAGCCAATTATAAATTGTTCACGCCCGTTGTGCTTCTTTCCATTGGGGTGTTTCTTTTTTTTCTTTTCTTTTTTTTCTTTTTTTGAGGCAGAGTCTCGCTCAGTCGCCCAGGCTGGAGTGCAGTGGCGCAATCTTGGCTCACTGCAACCCCTGCCTCCTGGGCTCAAGTGATTCTCAAGCCTCAGCCTCCGGCCTTGGGGTGGGCTCCAGGCCCACCAGCGCAGAGCCGTCCTGGGTCCCTCCCTGCAGGGGCACCGATTTTAGGGCAGTCAGACGCAGCCTCGCCTCTGGGGTGGCTTTTCCACCACAAGGCCCCAGTAGGGCCCGCCGCGGAGTCTTCCTCACGAAGCCGCGCGCTGCCCCGCGCTGGATGCCTCTTGCGCCCTCAAGTCCACTGGGGCCCCAGCCCCGCCCAGGCCCCTGGCTGGGCTACCCGCGCGCCGGCCGCTATCCTACCCCGGGCCCAGCGAACTCACCTCGCACGCCTCACGCCCTGGCCTGGCTGAACGACTCCACGCCGTGACCAAAACCAGCAGCGCATGCGCCGTGGCTGGCTTGCGCGTGCGCTCTGCGGTGGACGGGCTGAGGAACCACAGCCGCTCCTGGCCAAGTGCCCCGTGAGACACGAGGATAGGGTTGGTACGGCGAGGAGAAGGGCGGCGACGTAGGAGGGCGCTCCTGTGACCTTCCTTCTTAAAACTAACGCCTTCTGTTGGTGGTGGGCGCCTATAACCCCAGCTACTCGAGAGGCTGAGGCAGGAGAATTGCTTGAACCTGGGAGGCAGAGGTTACAGTGAGCCGAGATCGCGCCACTGCACTCCAGCCTGGGCGACAGAGCGAGACTCCATCTCAAAAAAACAAAAACAAAACAAAACAACAAAAAAACTAATGCCTTATGTTAAGTTTTGGAGAGTTAATATATTACTTAGAACTTGAGGATAAGTGGTAAAAATAAAAAATAACAAACTAATTTCAAAAATTTGAAAATAAGCGGTAGTCAGTGAAAACCCTTCCTCACACCACGTGTGCACCATTCACCAAAATTTTACCCCCAAAACATACGTAACCACTGTAACTGATCTGAAGTGCCCCACCAATGTTTCTTTATACTTGTAGAAGAAATGTATATGTATATGTGTGTAAGGCTTCCCTCAGTATTCCTGGGGGATTTGTTTTAGGACCCCCCAGGGTATCAAATTTTGTGGACGCCGAAGCCTCATGTAAAATGGCATAGTATTTGCATATAATCTATGCACATGCTTAGGCATACTTTAAATCATCTCTAGATTACTTACATTACCTAGTACAGTACCTACACATCATTCTTGCGGATTTGACAGTACGCAGCACACATGGCAAATTTAAGTTGTGGTTTTTGGAACTTGGTGGAATTTTCTTCCAAATTTTTCTTTTTCTTTTTTTTTTAACTTTGTTAGAGATGATGTCTCACTCTGTCACCCAGGCTAGAGTGACAGAACAGTGGCATCCTGGAAGCTGGATGCCACTGCTGCAGGTTGGCTCCACTCATGCCCGAACCTCTAAGCTGGAGGCTGATCCCCACTGGAGAGTGGGTCAGTCGTCTAGGCCCAGGAATGACCAAGCAAAGCTTACCCTCTGGCTGCTCACCCATGGACAACTGGGGTGAGCTTGCTCAGTGAGTCCACTAAAGGTCCCCCAGGCAGTGGGGGGCGGGGAGGCTGACCATATGCCCAGAATGAGTGGGACAAAGAGCAGGCAAATGAAAGCGTTGCCAGAAAAGGGTCTTGATCCAAACCCCAAAAGAGGGTTCTTGGATCTCGCACAGGAAGGAATTCAAGGCAAGTCACAGAGCATGGTGAAAAAGGCAAGTTTATTAGAAGCTATTCCATTACAGAGCAGGGTGTCGTCAGAAAGCAAGCAGACAAACACACCATCTTTGTTTTAAGTTTTTAGGGGTCTTGTCTACGTAAAGACTAAACTAAGCTGTGACTACGTGAGGGTGAGCTGAAAGCATGACAAAATTTATTATTCTATTGATTTAAAGAGGCCAGGCACGGTGGCTCGGCCAGGCATGGTGGTTCACACCTGTAATCCCAGCACTTTGGGAGGCTGAGGCAGGCAGATGACCTGAGGTCAAGAGTTTGAGACCAGCCTAATCAACATGGTGAGACCCCCTCTCTACTAAAAATATTTAAAAAAAATAGCTGGGTGTGGTGGTGCACACTTGTAGTCCTAGCTACTCAGGAGGCTGAGGCATGAGAATGGCTTGAACTCGTGAAGTGCAGTGAGTTGCCCACTGCACTCCAGCCTGGGCAACAGAGTGAGACTATGTCTCAAATAAATAAATAAACAAATAAATAAATAAATAAGCTGTGACTATGTGAGGGTGAGCTGAAAGCATGACAAAATTTATTATTATATTGATGTAAAGAAAACCATCCTTAGAAAGGTGAGAGAGGAATTGAAGGGTTGACAGTGTAGACTACAGAACCAGGAAATGACCTACCAGCAAGTCTTTTATGTGTGTGTGTTCTTTTCTATTTCTTTCTGTTTATTCCTGTTAGTGTTTGTTCTTATGCCTGTGAAAACCTCCTGCATGCCAATTTCCATGCACTGGAGGAACTTGGATTTCTCCCCGTCTTAAAAGTACCTCTTTCTTCTTCTCCTCCTTCTTCCCCTCCTCCTCCTCCTCTTCCTCCTCCCTGAGGCCCTAAAAACAAGGTGGCCTTGGCTGCTCTACCAAAAGGAGGATGATTCAGAGGCTGTGAGTTTAAGGGACCACTTTTGGGGGATTGGAAGAAATCTCCATTATGAGGTTAAGGTACCTGTGGGAGACTACCTGAGACAGGGTGCCAGTGATGCCCACTAGCCTCAATAAGACACCAGGGATGCCTGAGTGCAATGGTCAATATCGGTTTTGTGCACAGTAAGGAAAATTTAGAGCTTAAATGGTTAATCTGCTGATACAGAGTTAAGTAGAGTCCTCTAAAGCTCCATATCTTCCTTTCTTTTCTTCTCTGCCAGCTTTGAATCTGCTGTTATTAAGTTGCTGGTGCTGAAATAACACTTATTATTTATGGTCTAACTGAAATGGGAACACTGGAAACTTCTTTGAAACTGAAGAAAAAAATGAAAAAAGTTTTTACAATCAAAACTGCCATGAAGACTGCTTTACCCAAAATTTTGGTCCACAGCTTTCATTGAATTACTTATCAGGGCAAACAAAGTTTAGCCACGTGAACACGTTCCAATTTTGTTAGAAATAATTTGGATCCAGCTATCTTTATACAATGGTGAGTTCGTATTGCATCTCATGGCTAAAATACTGAGGTAAAGGCTTTTGGATCTTTGTGTGTGTGTGTGTGCATGTGACAAAAACAAGCAATGGGGAAAGGAGTCCCTATTTAATAAACGGTGTTGGGAGAACTGGCTAGCCATATGCAGAAAGTTGAAACTGGAGCCCCTCCTTATACCATATACAAAAATCAACTCAAGATGAATTAAAGACTTAAATGTAAAAACCCAGACTATAAAAACCCTAGAAGAAAATCTAGGCAATACCATTCAGGACATGGACACAGGCAAATATTTCATGACAAAGATGCCAAAAGCAGTAGCAACAAAAGCAAAAATTGACAAATGGAATCTAATTAAACTAAAGAGCTTCTGTACAGCAAAGAAATTATCATCAGAGTGAACAGACAACTTACAGCATGGGAGAAAATTTTTGCAATATATCCATCTGACAAAGGTCTAATATCCAGCATCTACAAGGAACTTAAACAAATTTACAAGAAAAAAAAACAACGCCATTAAAAAATGGGCAAAGGACGTGGACAGACACTTCTCAAAAGAAGAAATTTATGTGGGCAATGAACATTTTTTTAAAAAAAGCTCAACACCACTGATGATTAGAGAAATGCACATGAAAACCACAATGAGATACCATCTCACACCAGTCAGAATGGCTATTACTTAAAGGTCAAAAAACAACAGATGATAGCAAGGTTGTGAAGAAAAATGAATACTTTTATACGTTGGTTGGAGTATAAATTAGTTCTACGCTTGTCGAAGACAGTGTGGTGATTCCTCAAAGACCTAGGGGAAGAAATATCATTTGACCCAGCAATCTCATTACTGGGTATATACCTAGAGGAATATAAATCATTCTATTATAAAGATACATGTGCATGTTCATTGCAAAATAGCAAAAACATGGAATCAACCTAAATGCTCATCAATGACAGACTTGATAAAGGAAATATGGTATGTATACACCAAGGAATACCATGCAGCCATAAAAAGGAACAAGATAATGTCTTTTGCAGGGACCTGGATGGAACCAGAAGCCATTATCCTCAGCAAATTAATGCAGGAAGAGAAAAGCAAATACCACATGTTCTCACTTGTAAGTGGAAGCTGAATGATGAGAACACATGGACACATGGTGGGGAACAATACACACTGGGGCCTGTTGCAGGGTGCGGAGTGGGAGGGAGAGCATCGGGAAGAATAGCTAATGCATGCTGGGCTTAATACCTAGGGGATGGAATGATCTGTGCAGCAAACCACTATGGCACACATTTACCTATGTAACAAACCTACACATCCTGCACATGTACCCCTGACCTTAAAATAAAAGTTGGAAATAAAAAAAAACCCTAAACATACACCTACTACCTGATCCAGTGATTTCATTTTTAACTATTTACCCAAGAGAAATAAAAACATATGGCCACACATGCAAAAGAAATACTTGTACATGAATGTTCTTAGCAGCTATATTCATAATAGCCAAAAATCTGGAAACAGGCCAGGTGTCAATCAATAGTAGAATAAATAACCAAAGTATGCTAGGTTCATGCGATGGAATACTACACTCAGCAAAAAAGGAACAAACTGCCTATACATGCTATAAAATGGATGAATATAGAAAAACATGCTGAGTGAAAGAAGAGTTACACAACGAATGCATGCTGTGTCATTCCATTCATGCTAATTCTACAACAAGCAAAACTAATGTGTGGTGAAAATAAATTGGTGGTTGCCCCTAAGGAGACAGAGTTGGAGACTGATTGATGAGGAGCAAGAGGGAATTTTGGGATTGACAATATTGTTTTGTATATTAATAGAGATTTGAGTTACACAGGTGTACATATTTTCCAAAACTCATTGAATAATATCCTTAAGATCTGTATGTTTTGATGTATGTAAATTTGACCTCACAATAGAAAAAAAAGAATCCTTAAAAAAATGAAAGAACTAAGTACATATAAATGGGAAAAATGCTTGTAGACAGACTTTTCATGTAATTTAAAATCTTATAATTATCTTGAATAATAAATACTCATTAGATGTTGGGTGTTTTCCAATTAAAAATGGGTTATAATATGAAAAAACCATGTTTCTAAAAATTACAGAATGGTTTCAGCTATAAAATGCTAACATCTGATAAACAGTTCAAGATTTATTGCTTCCTGAGTTTTCACTAAAATTTAAGGTTACTAAAAGTAAGAATTGCAATAATATATAACTCTGTAAGTTGTATTCTTATTGAGAAAACAATAATTTTATGTAGTTTAGAGGTTATTTAAAAGTTATTTATTTAAAAAGGTAGAAAGGAACCAGTAAGTAAGAGAGAGAAAGAGAGAAAAGATTTTTAGACATAAAGATGTATTTTTGGTAAGAAAAGAAATAATTTTATATAAGAAAAGGATTTCATGTGGTAAAGTTTTGTCCTAAAATAAAATGACCGATTATTTTAAAAGAGGTATTATAGAACAAATCAAAAGGTCCAAGCATGTCATAGATGGTCTGTGTAAGTTCATGATCAAGTCTGTGGAAGAAAATTTATAAAAGGAATTTTGTATATGATTAAGTTGGCTATAATTAATAAGAAATTATTCATAATAGTCTTTCTGAGATTGGTCCCCTATGTTAAAACAAGGTTTCTTGATGGTATTACTTTTTTTTTTTTTTTTTTTTTGAGACAGAGTCTTGCTCTGTCACCCAGGCTGGAGTGCAGTGGCACGATCTTGGCTCACTGCAACCTCCGCCTCCCAGGTTCAAGCAATTCTCTGCCTCAGCCTCCCGAGTAGCTGGGATTACAGGTGCCCACCACCATGCCCGGCTAATTTTTTGTGTTTTTAGTAGAGACAGGGCATTCATCATGTTGGCCAGGCTGGTCTTGAACTCCTGACCTCGTGATCCACCTGCCTCGCCCTCCCAAAGTGCTGGGATTACAGGTGTGAGCCACCTCTCCCGGTCTCTTTATGGTATTAATTTACTATTAATGAGATTGTAAGAGGTTTTGATTTTTAATTCTATAATCTTCGACCTATAGCTCCCTTATCCTCAGTGGCCTCTGCAGGCAACACACTCCCTCCTTACCAATCCCCTTCAGACTCCGCTGAGGGACTCAGCCCAGCCACTACCTGGAGCAGGACATTTACCAGCCTTACTCTATGATGTCCCTTCCAGCAGGTCCCCAGTGCGGAAAGAGAGATGTTTGCTGTACATTTTCCCTTCACAACTTCAGAGCTTTATAACGGAAAGTCTCATTCTAAAGGACTAAGGGAAGATCCTGAGGGGTTTCAAAACCTCATTCAGAATAGTTTCAGACCCATGACCTCAACTGGGCAGATGTCCAGTCCCTTTTAATATTCTCCTCAGTGAAACAGAAAAATACCTCTGCTCTCAAAAGGGCAAGGGAGGAAGTGGACCAATCCCATAGAGAAGAGACAAACAATCCTATTGTAGCTCTCAGAGCACAGCAGACATTAGACATAAACTCCAAAAAGTAAAATTAGAGCTTGATGCTCTCATCTCAAGACTAGTAGACCTGGCCAATAAGGTGTCCAACAACCGGGATAGGGATGAAGAACATAAAGAAGACAGAGAGGACAAATGGCAAGCCCACCTACTGGCTGTTGCCCTCAAGTGCCAGCTGGATAACTCACAGGATACCTATCCATAAAGTACCACAGCTGAAGAGAGTGATCCCTGGTCCCCTAACAGAAAGGATCCTAAAGACCTAAGGGACTAGGACCAAACCAACATGCCCTCTATAAGGGGGAGGATCACTGGAAAAGGGACTGTCTCCTTCATGTCTGAAGGGAGGGGGAAGAGGGTAGGTTCCACCAGGTACCTCACAGAGGCAGATGGTCCAAGTAGTAAAAATGACAGGTCCTGGGGACTCCTCAATTGGCCCTCCAGGTGTCCATCCCCCAGGAGCCCAGGCTGACACTGGGCATGAGGAACAAGCCTGTTGACTTCTTGGTCAACACAGGGGGCCACCTACTTGGTTTTGAATACCCCCAAGGATAAAATTACCCACCAAAATTGACTATGGAAACGTGAGGGAAGGCAAAAGATAGCCCCTTTATTGAGCTCCTAAAATATAAACTAGATCAAACGAGATGCACTAAAAGGGATGACCCCAATGATTAAAAAGCTTAGAAAACAGGGACTTCTGAGGGCCTGTCAATCCCCTTGCAGTACTCCTATCCTCCGTGTTAAGAAATCAAATGGAAAATACCAATTAGTGTAAGATTTAAGGACAATTAATGAGGTCACAGAAAACAGAAACCCAGGGTACCTAATCCTTATACTCTATGGTCCACTCTGCCTCCAAGTTGTACATGGTACTCAGTCCTGGATCTAAAAGATGACTTTTTCTGCATTCCACTGGCCACAGACTCTCAGCCTCTCTTCACTTTCAAATGGCAGGATCCTCAGACAGGCAGGAAACAGCAACTGACATTTACTGTGTTGACCCAGGTGTTCAAAAAACTTCCCCAAAATATCTGGAGAGGCCCTAGCCATGAAGCTGGAGGATCTGACCATTTCGAATGGATGGGAGAATGTGACCAAGCATTCCAAAAGCTGAAAACCCAGCTCACAAGGGACCCAGAATTAGCCCTACCTGATTTAAGCAAACCTTCCCATGTTTATGTTCATGAGAGGGGAAGAATTGCCCTAGGAATACATATTCAAAGCTTGGACCCACTGACCTGGGTAATGATCTACTTTTCCAAGCAGCTGGACTCAGTTGCTAAAGGATGGCCACCTTGCCTTTGGTTGGGGATGGCCATGGCCACTCTTTCAAAAGAGACAAAAAAGTTAACTGTCTGGACTCCCCACCATACCCAGACCCTCATAAAAGAAAGGGGGCAGAAGGGCTGTCCCCAGGCAAGGCTATCCAGTTACAGGTAATGCTTATTGATGACCCCCACATAACTTTGAAGGTGTGTAACAGCTTGAACCCTGCCACCCTCTTTCCATCTGAAGATGGTTACCTATCTCACAACTGCTTAGAGGTGATGGTGAAGTGTACTCCAGTAGCCCAGACCTTAAAAGTGAACCTACTGAAAATGTGGAAGTCCAATGGTTCACTGGTAGGAGCAGCTATCTGCAAGAGGAACAGAGGAGGGCAGATGTGCTATGTTCTCTCCCACTGAAGTTACACAAGCCAGCGCTCTCTTTCCAGGATGCTCTTCACAGAAAGCAGAGCTTGTTGCTCTAACCCAGGCATTAGAGTTTGGGGAAGGGAAGGTCCTCACCGTATACACTGATTCCAGGCACGTGTATTCCATCTTACACCCACATGGGGCTATTTGGAAGGAAAGGGGCAGGTTAAACTCTTAAACGTTAGTGCCATCATTTTAAGATTATTGGAAGCTGGAAGAAAACCAGCCCACATGGCAATAGTTTGTTGCTGAAGCCACCAGAAGTGGGACATTGAGGTAATTAAAGAGAATAATAAAGCCAACCTAGGGTCAAAACAGGCAGCTTCAGGGAAGGTCACATTCCAAATGCCACTTTTGCCTTTCCTCCTGGGTCCTGCTCTTTTAACCCTAGTTTTCTCTCAAAAGGAATGGAAAAAGGCCACCAAATGGGGTTATACCAAAAATCCTGACCATCCAGGATGGCTAATAAACCCTCGTGGACAATTTCTTTTCCTAAAAACAGTTGCACTGCAGGCCATTAAAAAGGCTCACTCTAACACCCACTTTGGTGAAGAAATCCTTTATAACTGATTTTGTGAAAGCATGACTGTCCCAAACTTCAGGGAGTCAATCAAAAAGGTGGCTGGGACTCATCCCACCTACTATGTTAATAACCCCTGATACCCACCCCACGTGGGGATAGCGGGGGTGAGAGGAACTCAGAGAGGGCTCCTCAGCTGGTCCAGTTCCAAGGTAGATGTCCAGGGGAAGATGAGAAAGTTGATTTCATAGTTATGCCCAGAGGCTTGGGAAACTTTAAATACCTCCTGATCTTCACTGACACCTTTTCAGGGTGGATAGAAGCCTTTGCCACCTGCACTGACACTGCACATCAGGTGGCAAAGGTGCTATTAAAGAAAGTTGTCCCAAGAATTGGGCTGCCTCAGTCAATCTAACTGAGGGACCAGCATTCATATCTTCCATTACTGAAGCTACTTCTCAAAGCCTAGAAACAAGATAGCACCCACATGCTACCTGGAGACTGCAGTCTTCAGGTAAGCAACGAGTAGGTGTAGCGATTTCTGTCAAGACTATTATTCCTACCTAATGGTTGAGTATTTCCTCTTCTACATGCTTGACGTACTATGATCTCATGTAACCCTCACAAGGTAGCCTCTGTTGTTATTTCTCCATTTTACAGAAGAGGAAACTGAGACAAGAAAGCTTCAGTAACTTGTCCCACTCAGTATGATTAGAATGGGACAGGCAGAGGGTTAGGATTAGAAGTGTGCATCTAACCTTCTTCAAGGGTGGAAATTTCCAATCAGTTATGTTACAAACATTTGTAAAATAGGCATGTTCCAAGAATGGTACAAGTAATGCACTCACTTAAACCTTATAGTAACCCTGTAACGGGGGTACTAACACCAGCCCCATTTTACAGATGAGGAAACTGAGGCACAGAATAGTTAAGGAAATAACCCAAGATTGACAGCTGTTAGTGGCAGAGGCAATATTTGTGACCAGGCAGTTAGACCCCAGAGTCTGGGCTTTCAGCTTCACCAGGCTGGCATTTTCAGCTGCGAGGCATCAGAGTAGACTGGAGGGTTGGGTCTCTGCTCTGTCCCCCTTCCTTTGCAGAACCATCCTTCCTCTGCTCCAGGGTTTTTCAGCCTTGGCTCTACTGACATTTTGGGTCGGTTCATTCTGTGTCCTGGGGGTGGGGACACTGTCGTGTGCATTATAGGGTATTGAGCAGCTTCCACCCATGAGATGCTGGTAGCATCACCCCTTCAGTTGTGACAACCAGAAATGTTTCCAGACATTGCCACATGTCCCCTGGAGGGCAAATCGTTCAATCCCATTTGAGAACCACAGACTTACTCCACAATTTCATTGTTTAACTTTAGGGAGAGTCTGGGACCTTCCACTGGGAAGGGCCAGGCACGCAACTCAGGCTGGGCCAATGAGAGTCCTACATCCCCCAGTTGTGGATTGGTTCTGCAGTAGACATGTGACCCATCATGGACCAATCAAAATATTCCCCAATCCTTCCTTACTTGCTTTATCTAAGTGTCTCCCACTGATTGTTTATTAGTTGCAAGGAGGGAAACCAGAAAGTATTCAGTGGGTAAATCAGGCAAACACCTTGACTGGGTGGATCAAAACTAGCATCACCAGTGATGGCATATGGATCTCTTGTAGGTTAAAACGTGAGGTCCTGAGAGGACACAGAATCACTTATGTGGTATTCCAGGAACGACTGCATAACCTGAATCTAATTCATAGGAAAATGGCCCCCCAAACCCCAAAGTGTGTCAGAGTGTGACTTAGAAACCAAAGAAAGGCTGAGGAGGTTTTCCAGATTAAAGGAGGCTACTTTACAACTGCTAAACACAGGCCTGGTCCTAGCCCTAGAAAGGATACTGTACTGGAGAAAAAAAGAATATTTAAATGGAGGGTATTTAGCAAGTTGATAAAATTGGAATATTGACAGATTTGATAAAAGCACTGTGTCAATATTAAATGTGCAAAGGTTATAATAGTACCTCAGTTATGTAAGAGAAAATTCTTATTCTTAGGTGACACAGACTGAAGTATTCAGAGGTGAGCTTTGTGATGTGTGAAATCTATGCCCAGTGGTTATAAAAAGAATGTATTAGGTATATATATAATAGAGTGTGCAAATGACAAAACAAATAGGAGAAATGTTACCAATCAGTGAAGATGGGTGATCTTTGTACTATTCTTGCAACTTTCCCATGAGTTTTAAATTATTTCCCAATATTTGTTTCATTCCTGTAATGAAGAGCCCCCAATTAATAGATGCTTAAATATGACAGATGTTTATTTCTCACGTAAAAGCCTGGATAGGTAGTCAAGAATCATCAGACATAAGCTCTTATCTCATTACTCTGACATCTTCAATACATGGCTTCCCTTTTTTGATCCAAGATGGTTGCTCCAGTTCCTACCATCATTTCTACATTCCAGCCTGTGGGGAAGGGGGAGGAGAGAGTAGAAGGCTGGTTGTGACCTGGAAATCACACATACCTTTACTGTGCTCATCCCACAGACCAGACATTAGTCACATGCCTACTTCTAGCTGCAAGGGAAGCTGAGAAAATATTTACTTCTTCTAAATAGCCACATAACCAGTCAACATTTAGCAAGAACAGGAGAATGTATATTGGGAGATATATTGTTACTGCCTTCCTCCCCGTACATACTGCTGTGGTCTGAATGTTTGTGTCCCCACAAAACTCATATGTTGATGTTCAAACCCCAATCCAACAGTACTAAGAGGTGGGGCCTTTAGGAGGTGATTAGGTCATGAGGGCTAAGCCCTCATGAATGGGATTAGTGCCCTTATAAAAGATGTGCAAGGGAGCTACCTAGCCTCTTTTGCCATGTGAGGATGCAGCAAGAAGTCATCATCTTTGAAGCAGAAAGCAAGCCCTCATCAGACTCCATATTTGCTGGCACCTTGATCTTGGACTTCCCAGCCTCCAGAACTGTGAGCAGTAAATTTCTGTTGTTTATAAATTCCCCAGTCTAAGATATTTTGTTATGGCAGCCCAAATATACACATACTCTTGGTTCCATGAGGGCAGGGACCATGTCTGATTTGTCCCCCACAGAATGCCAAATGCCCCAAACAGTACCTGACACTTACAAATGGCCCATCAATTATTGAATGAATTAAGGTGGCTTGGGAGTTCAGAGTCAGAGAAATTTTAAGAAGACTTTGCATGGAGATGAGACCTCATGGTTCTTGAATAAAAGGCAAAACGTGGTTATAAACCAAAATGAAAATTGACTGCTTTCCCAGTGATCCCTGAAGACTAATTCAAGATGACAGGCAAATGACCAACGTATCCCTTTATGCGCTTCCTCATGATGGGATGAGGGAAAAAACAGAATAAAGAACTTAAATCAGAATTTTTTGAGAAAGTGAGTTCCCATTTGTATCATGTTATGATTATACAGACAGAAACTTTCCATATGTTCAGCTGTGATAGGATAGATTCCCTTGAAAATAAGTCTTCTTGAGTTTGGAATGGTCATCAATATCTGTGACAGGGCAACAACAACAAAAAAACATGTCTAGGCCAGGCACAGTGGCTCACGCCTGTAATCCCAGGATTTTGGGAGGCCAAGGCAAGAGGGTCACTTGAGCCCTGGGCACCATATTGAGATCCTGTCTCTACAAAAAATTAAAAAATTGGCTGGGTGTGGTGGCACCTGCCTGTGATCCCAGCTACACAAGAAGATGAGGCCAGAGGATCACTCGAGCCCAGGAGGTTGAGGCTGCAGTGAGCTGTGTTTGTGCCACTGCACTTCAGGCTGGGCAACAGAGTGAGACCTTGTCTCAAAAAAGAAAGAAAATTAAAAAGAAAACACATTTGTGCTAGAATTCTCTGCTTGCAAGTAACTTAAATTCATTCAGGTTAATTTAAGGGGGAAACTGGATCTTACTGGAATAATATTGTGTAGCTTAAAATAGTGAGTAAAGAGTTATCAGTCCTTCTAGTAGGACAGCAATCAAAGAAGACTTGTTAATCTCATTAGGGGGAAATAATAGACTCTCTTTTCTCAGTGTGGCCATAAGAATGACTGGGCTTTGAACACCTTCAATCTATGTATTGCTCTGCTGAAAATTCAAATTCTTGGGTGAGGAAGTCTGACTGGTCTACCCCAAACCACGTAATTAGTCCTTCACTGGCATGAGGGAGGGGCAGGGATGGTGATCAGAAGGAATGGGGTCAGGATAGTCCACCAAAACCATGCAGTGTGCTGTTATTTAACGGATGCTGGGCATACAGAAGAGCTATCCTGGACAATTCACCTTTTGGCTTTGTGGAAGAAACCATGCAATTATCACGGGGAACCTTCTTGAACTACTTTGGTTTGAGAGTAGTCTCCCCAGATTTTTTCTGTACTCCTTGCTGCTGCATATGGTATATAAGTGGTACGAGGCATGCAGTAAGTCAGCAGACATTCCTGAGAGGCTGGTGGGCAGGAAAAGTCAAGTCTAAGCCCAGAATGAATCTCTATTCCATGAGGCTACAAAACTGCCCTTTCTGTGGTTAAAAGGGCTTGGTATGATCAATCAATCTGCTGTCTGGCTGGTGGGGAGATATGGTACCAGTCCTGGCTTCTTCATCACTCCTGCCTTTCTAGGGGAGGAGTGACTTAAACTCGAGAGCTGGCTAGCCTGCAGACAGCGTATGTTCATTGCTCTTCACCCTGCAATGTTCTGATCCCCAACAATTAGTGTTTAGATTCAACATCCACTAATCCTTGAGAGGTTTGTCAAAAAATGGATTAACCATGTAAAAGAAACCCAAGGGCAGGCAGTTCAGCCAGACTCCACAAGGCACTGGGGTGGATGAGGCACCAGGAACCAGGATTCCCTATGGCTTTATGGCCTATTTCCTTCTAGGCCTGTTTGTTCACAAGTATACCCAGCCCCAACCCATATGACCACCTAGGTAGCCCTCACTCTGAGTCTGACTGGACACGGTGAACCTATGGGCATCAATCAACTGACACCAGGGAGAGGTCAAGTCTAACAGAATAAGCATAGCAGTAGGGAAGTTAGTTACCCCTTCAACTGGGTTGTGGGGTGGAGGAAGGAATTGCCCAAGAGTATAAGGATTGGTCAAACAACCCCTAATGACACCCACTTCATTCCCTTCCTTTACAGCCTCTTGTAACACATTATTTAGGAAATCCATCCTTAAAAAGTCCCAACCCTCCCACCCTGACCTATGCTGATGCCCCTTGTCACAGAATGACCATGGAAGCTGTGACCAAATAGTCAGATGCCACAAGATATAAAGTTCTAAGAACATGAAAGAATGCAGGACTCTGTCAAATCCTAGTTAGAATTAGTGGCAAGTACACTTTTATATCTTAAGAACAAAATCCAATCATGTGACATGAAGGATATTAGACAGGCATGAAGTACACAATCATCTCCTCCTCCGACTTATGGAATCAGGGACACAGCAGCCGCAAATTGGGTATGGTGCTATCCACTGTGGTCGCCAACAGGGTTCCAGTTAGCAAGCTGGTTGAAAAGCTCTGATCATTATGGAATCACAGGCATGTTTAAAAATTACTCTCAGGGATGACAATCTGCTGAATTGCATGGGATGTTTCTGGTGGGGAAGTCAGGTTAAAGTATGGTTAATGAACTTGGGGGAAAAAACAGTACAGAGATGACCCACTCAGGATAATTACCTTTTAACCTCAGGCAAGAGTCAGGAATAAACACTTGAGATTCTATAACATAGTATCAACACTTTTATGTTAAGGGTTTATTATTGTCTGTGATTTTTTATGTTTGAGACAATCTCACATTTCCAATTAAAAATGCCCACTCAAGTAACTAAGATGTACTTGCGGTCATTATCAACTTTAAAAAAATTGTTGGAACATATGTTTTAGTTTCATAAGGGCAGTTACAAATGTGAAATCAAACAGTATTTAAAAATCCCTTAGAAGTAATTGTTGAAATACATAATACTTAAAAATAGAGTAAGATTTGCAAACCAAACTTTTTAGGCTAAAGGAGGAACTAAGCTTTTGGATTTATAACTCTAACAAAATAACATATTTAAAGCCCCAAAAACAAAACAGACAGAGAAATATTTATTTTTAACTTTATTTTTATTGTTGACACTATTACAGATAGAATGACCACAACCATATTAACAAACCAAAAACCTGTGCACAGAAACAAGATGAAGAAAATATATCAAGATGTTAACCACACTCTTTGGATGGTGAAAACATGGGTGAGTTTCTCTTCTACATTTCTGTAACTTCAAAGTTTCTATAATGAACACATTTCATATATAATGGAAATATATGTAGTAAAGGTGGACTACCAAAACACTAGAATGATGACCTTTCAAGGAAACCGAAACAAAATAACCATAATCCCACAACAACCACACAACTATTTCTTGTTTTCCATCTTTCTTCCCATCTTTGACATTTATGCATACTTATCACTAACACCCTAATAATCACAGACTAGTGCACAGATCAAGATGTTAACAGTTAATTGTTGTTGGGTGTTGGGAATATGTGTGAATTTTCTTTACTGAATTTCCAAAGTTTTGTATGAGTATGTATTATATTTGTAATGGAAAATACATACATAAAATTTATTACCAAAACACCAAAGATTATTTAAGGAATTTGAGACAAAATATTTAACCAAATTCCCACAATGACAACACTATTTTAGTTATTTTCCACATCTTTTCATTTAAGACTTTATGCACACATATTTAACACTGTTATCACAAGCGTGTGCACTGAAACAAGATAGAGGAAACAGATCAAGATGTTAGCAGTAGTTGTTGGGTGTTGGGAATATAGGTAATTTTTTTAAATAATTTACTTTATTTTCTAATTTTTCCTCTGGGTATGTATTATGCACACCAATGGAGACATACATAATACACTGTTATCAGGACATTATTATAGGGAACATTTGAAAAAATTAAAGTGAAAGTATTTAACCATAATTCCACAAAGGTAACGTAACAGCTATTTTGAATATACATTTTGACACAGTTATAATCATAAACCTGTGCACAGAAACAAGAATGAACAAGATAGAGGAGAGTATATGTCTTTGGATGGTGGGGATATGATTTTTTTTCCTCCACTTTTCTGTATTTTCCAAGTGTGTGATAATGAGTTCAAATTATGTTCACAATGAAAATGTGATCATAAACTTTTTAGTAACACTACCATAAAGAACATTCAAGAAATTTAAGAAAATAATGCTCAACTATAAGCCTACAACAACAACACCACAACAGCTTTTGACTATAAGCATATATATTTTTAAACAGTTATAACTGTAGTATAAATATACTTTCGTGTCCTGCTTTCTCCACTTAATGTTCTGTAAATATATTTCCACGTTGCTGCATAACTCGTGATTATCATTTTTAAACAGTTGCATTAAGTGTCCACAGATAGGTTTAAACAATCATTCTCTTGTTTACCATTTGTTACTACCTTTTCACTAGCTGAAGGTTGGAACGGACACCCTGACTTACAGCAAGTTGCTTTCCGAAAAGGGGCTACCACTGCCAACAATGTTAACACCAAGTAATGTACCCACAAAGTTCACCCCGACATCAACACTGATTCTCGTTTCAAGAGTCCTTTTCCCATGTAGTAAACCTCACTGCCCCTCAGCTTTCCTGATGTCCGTTCCAACCTCAGGCCTTCCTATGCAGCCAGCCCTCACCTACACCATACCATCAAAAACTCCTTTTCCAAACTGCTCAGGACACCCCACTCAATTCATTCTCAGAAACCTGGCCTTCTACAGTTCTTGCCTCTGGTGTTTTCTTCTGTCTGTCTCCTCTCCCCTACTAGATCTGGTGATATATTAGGACTCCCTTCTTTGACTCACTCATTTCTGCTTCTTGCTCTCAGCTCTACAATCTTCCTAAACTTTGACACTCCCTGCATCTTTGACATACTTTCAAGCCCTAATCCTGCAGATCCAGAAGAGTAAGATTCAGACACATTTCCCCCAGTGGGTACTTTAATTTTGCTTGTTCAAATGATCTACACTTACATTTTGCAAATCTTTTTTTTTTAATTTTTTAAATTTTATATTTTTTTTCCAGCCAACTCAAGGCCAAAAAAAATTTCTTAATATAGTTATTATGCGAGGGGAGGGGAAGCAAAGGAGCACAGGTAGTCCACAGAATAGGACACAAGAAACCTCAAGCTGTGAGGTCAATTTGTAATTAAAAGAATACTAAGATTAGATGAACACAACACTCAGAAATACTCTAGGAGAGCTGAAAAAGAAGGAACAGATGTTAACAAAACAAATTAAGGCTGCTGGGGAACCTGAGTCCATGTTAAGCTTGGGTTGACTGTAAAGAATTTTTTTTTTTTTTAATGCAAGTTAGACATGGAGTTAGAGGGTCAGATAAATAACGAAGAGAATTAAGTTAGCGATAGAAAGATCTAAGGATACTAGCTCCTGGGCACCTAGGGTGCAAACTGACTTGTGGCAGCATAAGCTGATGCTGCACAGGGGACCCAAGCCATGTTGCTACTTGTCACTTAAGGCAGGAAGCGCACAAAGGAAGTGATGAAAGGTTATTAGCCTGCAACATTATTTACAGCATGAGAGCCTCTCCTACGGTTCTCAACCTTCATTAGGCACTACTGTGATCTAGTGATGGTTGTAACCCATTCTTTAAAGGCAAAGATGTAAGATTTACAGGGAAAAGCTTCGGGTTTTATCAATTCACTATCATCAAACACATATTGAGTTGGTTAAAAAAAAAAAAACCCCAGAACACAATGAGAACCACTTCAACAAACATAACATGTGGCAACCAATCAATCTGGGTCACAAAAAGCCAATCCGTATATTGTAAAGCCTTACAGAGTATTAGGTTCCAAAGTGTTGGTGCAGATGAAATGGCTGCAGAAAGAAGCTAAAGTACTTATCTTTTCAAACAGTAAGGAGTAAAAGCCATGTTATCTATCATGCCTACAGCTTCACAAGACTATTTAAGGGTAAGAAACAAAACAATTACTCAAAAAGATATTGACAGGGTTCAAATAATGCACAATAAATCTTTCTCAGGATCTAAGACACTTAAAAATATAATCAAATTTGTTGCTCTCTTCCTCCTCCAAAAAAAAAAAAATCAAAGAATACCAGGTAAGGTACCTCTGCAGAGTAAACTGTAACTGTATATCATATTAAATCCAAATATATGTGATCACTGTTCTGTCATAATTTGCTATTTTATATACACCTCATGAAACACTATATATACGTTACACAAGTGTCATTTACAGTTGATTTGGGCAAACTTTGTAGTCTGGAATACTCATAGGGTTTTCTCAATCTGATTACTTGGAAAGGTAAGATGTGTGCTATGGCTTTCCCACATGCAGACACTGACATCTGAAGGGGAAAGCTTAAGACTGTGGAATCTGCACATTCGGTCTCTTTTCAATCTGAGTTTAGAGATGTTAAGTCAGGTGTGTAACACACTAAGGTTAAGTCTCCTACTGACATTATCATGGATTGGTTTGAATTCTCTGTGGTTTGGTAAGGGTCAAGTCCTAGGTGAAGGTTTTCTAACCTTTACCCCATGCCCTCAGCCAGTGTGGGTATTCTGGTGTCTGGCGAGGGACAGGCGGTCATTGAAGAGCTGCCCACAGACGTCACATTTGAAGTACTTCTCATCAGCTTGATTGGCACCACCTGTGCTGGTGCTGGCACGTTCGATGTAGCCTGAGCACTCCCCAAAGGCATTTGCAGGCTCAAATATGATCATGCTGGCATGAGTTTTCAGGTGTTCACCGAATGCTGTGCTGGAAGTGAAGGTTTCTGTGCATTCATGGCAGTCATAGTATGGTTCTTCTACCTGAATCTCTTGATCTTCACCTTCTTCTGGGTCTTCAATTCCCACACCGTCAGGCTCGTCGGCATCTCCCTCTGGCTCTTCAGCTTTTCCCTCTGGCTCTTCAGCTCTTTCTTCTGGGTCTTCAATACCTGCACCATCTGGCTCATCAGCATCCCCATTTGGCTGCTCGGCCTCTCCATTTGGCTGTCCAGCCTCTCCAATGGGCTCTGCAGCCTCTCCATCTGGCCCTTCAGCCTCTCCGTTTGGCTCAGCAGCCTCCACTTCTGGCTCAGCAGCCTCCACTTCTGGCTCGGCAGCCTCCACTTCTGGCTCAGCAGCCTCTACGTTTGAGCCCTGAATCCTCAGAACTACTTGTGGAACATGGACATTGGCTTCAACTTCCTGGGCTGCTGCTGCTGCAGCTGCTGCTGCTTCATCTTCTTCTTCTTCTTCCAGATGAAGCTCCTTATGTTTAGTGAGGACTGTGCTATGAATAAAGGACTTACCACAATCCTTGCATTCATAGAATGGTATAGCTCCTTTGAGGGGCTCAGTAAGAAATGAGGTGTGAGTATAGGAGGACCCGTACACATAGGGCTCATTCTTATGAACAGTTACGTGATCTGCAAGTTCTGCTGGGTTGATGAAAGATTCTCCACAGACTGCACATTCAAAGAGTCTCTCTTCGGTCTGACTTCTCTGAAACTCAGTGAGGGCTAAGCCTGGAATGATAGCTTCCTCAGCCATCTGGCTCTGCTCCAGTAAATCATCTTCCCTATGAAGTCTCATATGCTCATTAAGGGCAGAGCTATGAATGAAGCCTTGTCCACACAAAAGGCATCGAATGGCTGACCCAGCAAGAGCAGGATTCCTCTCTGCAGCACGATTCCTCCGTGGCTTCATGGGCAAGAGGGCAATAAAACCATCATCACACCCCTTCATGGAATACAACTGGTCTTGTTCATGGATTCTCTGATGCTCGAAAAGGAATGAGCTATGAATAAAAGATTCCCCACACTTTGGACATTCATACAGCTGCTCTCCAGTGTAATCTCTCTGATACTCGCTGATGGAATGGGTGTGAATTACAGAATGTGTGTACTCCCGACTGTCAACCAGGCACTTCCTGCTGTGGACTTTCTGATGGTCTGTGAGGTCTGTGAGATCCACAAAGCCCAGGCCACAGTCCTCACATTCATAGATTTTGTCATCAGGGTCATCCTTCTGAGGGTCTTCCATGTCTGAGCCTTGAATGACAGGGTCTTCAATTGTCTCCTGACCATGGGTCTCCTCGCTGTGGGTCTCCTCCCCATCAGTATTCTCGCCTTGAGACTCCTCGCCATGAGACTTCTCTTGGTCATAGATTTTCTGGTTTGTGTTGAGGTCTTCGCTGGTAGCAAAAAATTGTCTGAACTCCTTACATTTGTTCCACGCTTGCTCTTTAGCATACTGCTCTTGGGCGTAACTTGTTTGAGGGTCAGTAGGGGCCAAGCTGCGAATGACAGACCATTCATAGTTTCTGCTTCCAGAGGGCTTCTCTCTATCATGAATCTTCTGGTGCTCAGTGAGGTCAGAGCTATGAGCAAAGCACTCCCCACACTCCTGACATTCATAGAGCATCCCTCGAGGGCGAAATGTTTGTTCACCAAAAGGCAGAGAGTGAATTACAGAGGTCTCATTGCTCCTATGCTCAATGTATTTCTTTTTAGCACGAGCCTTCTGGTATTCACGGACATTTGAGCTGGGAACAGAGAATTCGCCATCCTTCTTAAACTCACCAGATCCCTCTCCAGGAACACTTTTCTGAGGTTTGGCACGGGATACACTCTGTATGACAGAGTCTTCATAGTTGCGATTCTTACTGCCCCCTTCACAAGGGTTCTCTCTGGCAGGAATCTTCTGTCGCTTATCATTAAGGTCTGAGATATAGATGGAGGATTCTCCCTTCTCATTAGATTCCACCAATTCATTTCCATTGTGACTTCTTGGAGGTTTGGAAGCCACTAAGCTATGGATAACAGACCTACTGTATTCCCTTCCTTCAGAGGTGTTCCCTCCAGCACGAACTCTCTGATGGTTGATAGCATCGAAGCTCTGAATGGTAGACTCTGCCATTACTTTTGGTTTACTGGGCCCTGCTACACTGTGACTTTTCTGAGCTTCCACAGAGGCTAAGCTATGAATAACAGACCTCTCATATGATTTTGCCTCATAGACATTTTCCTTAGTGGGAATCTTCTGGTTTTCATAGGGGTTAGAGCTAATGGTGAACGCCTTTTCGTCCTCATCACTTTCAAGAGGTCTTGTTATAGTATGACTCTTCTGAGATTCAGTGAATGGCCCACTATGAATGACAGATTTCTCATACCCTCTGCCTTCAAAGAGGTTCTTTCGAGAATGAATTTTCTGATGCTCACTGAGCTCTGAGCTTTGCATGAAGGCATCCCGGCCATCTGTAAAGTCATAGAGCTTCTCCTTATTGTAAGTTTTCTGACGCTTTTTAAGGGACTGACCAGGAATAAAGGTTTCCTCACACACTTTACCCTTGTTTTCAAATGGGTTCCCTCTAGTATGGATTTTCTGATGTTCTTTCAGGGATGAGCTATGAAGGAAAGTCTCCCCACACACCTTACATTCGTACATTTTCTCTTTACCATACATTTTCTGAAACTCATTAAGGGCTGGGCTGGGCCTAAAGGTTTCCCCACGCTCACGTTCACGTTCATGTTCACGCTCATTATCTTTGTCATCCCCAAAGTGGATTTTCTGGTGCTCAATCAGGGCAGAACTATGAAGGAAGGTTTCCTTACACACCCTGCACTCGTAGAATTTGTCTTTGCCATATATTTTCTGAAGCTCGCTAAAGGTGGGGCTAGGCATGAAGGCTTCCTCACATTCCTGATTCTTACATTCCACAAGATAACCTCTAGCATGAATCTTCCGATGTTCAGCCAAGGCGGCACTCTTATTGAAGGTCTCTCCACAGTCCTTACATTCAAAACGTTTCCCTCCAACCTGACTTTTCTGAACTTCACTGACAGCCACACTGTGAATAAAGGACTCACCATACTCATAGAGGTTCTCTCTAGTATGCATGATCTGGTGCTCAACAAATTCTGAGATGACACTGAACGACCTCCCACACTCATCACATACATATGGCATTGCCCCAAAATCAATTGGCTGTGACTCGGTAAAGGAGGGGGAGCTGAGGCTGCTCAGGCTGCTCATGCTCATGGCTTTTCTCATCTCACTACCACATTCAAAGGGCTTCTTCCTGGGACAGGCTTTTTGATCGTGAATCGAGCCCTTCCCATCTGTGTCAAAATGATAGCGCCTCTTTCTTTCAAGAACTCTCTTTCTGGAAACAAGGGTTGAATTAAACCTAAAGCCTCCCCTAAATGCATTCCCTTCATAAACCCGCTGCTGGATCACTGACTCCCTCTTGTTCAATGAAATGTCCTTCCAGTTATCATCTGACATTCTGGGGAATCTCTGTGACCGGTCGCTTGACTCCCTTGCTCTTCCCGATTTGGAACTGCGTGACACATCCTTGATGAATTTTTCCATTATCACTCCGTGGGAAGATTCATCTTCACAAATCCCCCGCCGGTGGGTTGATTTTTTGGCTTCAGGCATAGTTTTTAGACCTGGAAAGAAACCCCAAATGTAAATACTCCCTAGTCCCCATAAGAAGGACAGTGGGACTTGGAGGGGTGCACCCTTCTGTGATGTTTAGGAATGCAAAGTGTAGAAGTTCCTTGATAGCATCTCACTGGTTGTGTGGCTCCTCTGTGGGATGTGCCTCCTGCTTACCTCGACTGGTGCTTGGGTAGGCACTTCTCTTGGATCTTGATGAGTGGCCCTGCGTCATGTGGGAGTGGCCATCGTCTTCAGCAAGCTGCACTCCTGGTCACAAGGACAATATGATGCCTCAAATTCAAGTTGAGGACCAAGATTCATCACCATAAATTGATCTTCATCTTTCACTGAGCCACTAAATATGAGGTGGCCCACATCTGATTCCTTGGATGTCAGAAGACATTTGCTGTCTCATTTCCCGACTATCTATTCCCTAATCCATTCTAATCTACATGTAATTCTTCTGACTCCACTCAGAAATGTGTACAAAGACCCCACATGTCCCTGAAATCAGTGCATTGTCTTTTAGTCTTCACCTTCTTGTAACCACTTTTTAAGTCCTCTTTTCCACTGGCCTTCTTCCTCTTACCTCGCGACTGCTCTTCCTCCACCCAGTCCCTTGAGGCCCCATGGCCTTACAGACCTGCAGCACAGCCAACTGCCCACTACCAACTTGGGCTAGATGTCTTCCAGGAAAGTCCACATGGGAACTCAGGATCCCATCCTGAATGTCTACTTAAAAACCTCCAGTGCTACCACTCTGGAAAAAAGTATCAACTCTTGTGGCAAGAAGCATCTCCCTGCTTGTCCCCACCCTGTACAATGTATCTTTACCCAAAGCCAGAGGCATTTCTTAAAAACACAAATTTTATCATTTACTCCCTCATTTGAAATCTTTCAAAGATTTCTTATTACCCTTGAAGTCCAAATATATTAATGTGGACTCTAACATCCAGCTTAAAAAGGAGCAAGATGACAAAATGCTCCAATGACTGGACTGGGAGTGACTGAGAGAAGCAGCTGCTTACCGAGGGAGAGCAGCTTCCTGTAGTTTTCCATGTTGTCCTGGATTGTGTTGTGAGGTTTCCTGTCCTCAGCGAGGTCCACCACATTTTGGTATGATTCAGCATCCTAAAACAGCAAACACAGACCTCTCAATGGAGTCTGTCCCCACCGATGTTCAAAGACAGAATAACGCTGGCGACATGGGAGTTACATATATGAAGTTATATAGGAAGTGCTCACGGTATTGGGGTTCTGAGTGATCCAAGTCAAGTGTTACTAGGGACCTACGTCGTACCTACCTTGGTGCTACACTCTGAGGCAGATCCCAAAGACGCATGACACATATTCCTTGCCCTCATGCAGCTTATAATTTGGTTGGAGAGAAAAGACTCATGAAACAATTAGAGAACAATAAACAATAAATTGGGGTACAGATAGTAAGTGCTAAACGGGTTTTGTAGAGGGACAGTTCAGGGTGGGCCTGAACAGTGTGCAAAGGTTTGTGGAGGGCAGGTGGGGCCTTAAGTGGTGGGTGAGATTATGACACATATAGAAAGGGATTGGTGGGAAAACTTAGACTAAATATCAAACAGGCACGGAATACTCAGGAAACAGAAAGAAGACACACACATTCAGGAAGACATCTGGTCAGGATGTGACTTAAACCTCCCTCCCGGTTTCTCCATGGCATAGCATGGCTACATTGAGGGAGTCTCCAGTTCGCACAATTCCCAAATCACCCAGGAATAACTGTAAGCCCTGAAGGCATTTTTATAATTGCCTTTTCTGTCTTAATGGATATTTACCTAAAAAGGAATTTTAAAATTCCTCACATTACTGAGGAGAACCTTCTACCAGGATTCTAAAGGACCTTTGCTTATTGCCAGAGGGCTGACTAGAACTGTTTTCAGGGAGTCATGGTCCCAGGAAGAATGGCACTGAGGCTGGAGAGAGACTTGAGGAGGGAGATGGTGCTGTGGGAAGCCCACAGGCTTTGGAGCTGGACAGAGATCTGGGTCAAAGGAGGATTGCACCAATTATGAGCTATGCAGCCTTGGGAACGGAAGTCTTTTTGAACCTTTCTTTCAGGTTCTTCACCTGTAAAATGGGGAGAAGAGTATCTATCTGCTTTACAATACTGTGGGTGAGGATTTTCTGCAGTGTGATGTCTTGCTTAAATATTAAGAAAATTATGTAAAGGAAATACAAATGTCTTGATATTAAATCTACCATAGTTCTATTGCTGGGAAGAGGAATGGAGCAACATGAAAAATGTAGCAAAAAAAAGAGGACTTGCTGAATAAGCAAAGACAAAGAGGTACGGGTATCTGGGTTTAAGAGGGAAGCCTTATCCATGCACTGCCTGTGTCCTGCCACAAAAAAGCAGAAACAACAACAAAAACTAAGTAGGGCAAGGAAACACAGCAGAGCTTCACAGATAAAATTCTTTTTTCACATGAAAGAAAAAGCACGCTTTGATTGAAAATTAAAATCTAGGCCAGTGGGCAGCCCTAAATTGGTTGTTCGCTTTGTGTTTGTAATCAACAATGACATCTTAATGCATACAAACTGCAATCAAGTTCAATGGAAGAGATGCTGTTCTGAAAACAATGCTAGTATGGCTCAATGTAGTTTTCACAACATGATCTATACATGTGAACAATTAAGAAATTTACACATGAAGCTAAAAGATGAGAGAATTTTCTGTTGTGTACACCTTCAAAATGTAATTTGTGTCATTTGCTGCTGGTGTTACCACCATACTGAGTCAGTAGGAATCAGTAGCTTCCAGACTTTTAATTATGCAGACATGGGGCTCGGATGCCAATTCTTCACACATTGTCAAGGAAGGGCATTTAAAAAGCAAAACAAGACAAAGCCCAACTACCAGGACACCAGTGGCCAGGCCCACACATGCCTCCAGCCTTCTTCCTATATCCCAGCCACCTGGCCCTTGGTTTGGTTCCTATCCCACAACTTTAGCTGAGCTCTCCCTAATGCCTGGGGTCCCCTCCCCCAACACCTGACCCGGCGTGCTCCTGGCTCTAAATGGCAACTGTTAATGCCTCCAAGACATTTCCCTTCAATCCAAATCAAGGCCCTTGTTACAATTTCTTGTTAACTCTCTATTTTTCCTTGAGGACACTGAGAATGATGAGCAGTTATATACAACATTTGTGTCAATACTTATTTGTGCAACTGTCAAAAGCTTCTCAGGGCAGGGCCCCTCTCTGTGTTGCTCACTGCTGTGCCCCCCAGGGCCTAGGCCTGCTTTCTGACATGGGATGGGTACTGATATGTGAAGGAAAGGAAGGCTCAGCCCAATGGCTTCTCCCTTCTTTGAGTCCAGTCAGTGCTGGGGTCCTCCTCCACACTCCACCATGTATAAGTGACCCCTCTCCTCCTTCCTAAAAAACAAGCTCAAGTTCCACATTTTTTTTCCCTTCATGAATCTCCCTGGCACATGCTGCCTCTTAAACCACAACTGCCATAATTGTTAACATTTAACGGTGTGCCTACCATGTGCCAGGTACTTTATGTATGTGTGTGAGTGACTTTTCACAGCAGCCCTGGGAGCAATCACCATATTCATTTTACAGATGAGGAAACTTAAATTCAGCTTATGAGTAAATGGCCCAAGGCCACACAGCTAGCAAGTGGCAGAGCCAGGCTTTAAACCCAGCTCCTGTCAGCTCCAGAGCCTTTGTGCTCCCTGGCCAGTCTACTCTGCAGACCCACAGCTTTCCTGGCTCCCTCCTGAGGACCAGAAACATCTCCAGAGTCACTCTGCTTCCCTGGCCCTGTAGGGAACGGCCAATGTGACCAACCTACCAAGTGACACACATGCTGAGAGGGCAGGAGCTCCTCTGACCCCACATGAACGACACAGAAACAGCCAGCAGCAACCTGGGCTACTTGTCACCTAAGGGATGGGCCTGGGCTCCTCCTGGAGTGCTGGGACTCTCACCCCAGCTGGACTCTAGGGGGCAGATAAACACATCATCTGGGGAAAGAAAGGCGTCTCTGCCATGAAATGAAGATGGCCTTTCTAGAAAGAGAGGAAACCTGAGCATACCTGAGATCGGGACTCATAAGCCCTGGAGTCCCTGTCGTCATCTCTGTCCATTTCAAAGCTTGTTTTCGCCACCACAGGAAGGGAAAGATCCCGCTGAGGCATCCCTGGGAAGAAAAAAGGCATCAACAAGAAGCAGGGCCCAGTCCATCCTGCAGGTCCCAGGTTTGTCCCACTCAACTATGAAGCCAGCTGGGGTGTGAGTGTATGAGAGCAAGTGCCTTTCTCTTCTCTGCATTCTGTGGCAGCCTCTGAGGAGTCCCATAAAACCAGTGGCCCTACAACAACCCAGACCCAGGGCAGGGCCAGGGGCCCTGCCTCATCCTTCTGCTCCCAGTCTCGGAGGTGGTTCAGATTGTGCCCAAGCTGTGTGGGTCCAGGTACAGTGCCCACTAGCCTCATCCTTTGGGCACAATCTCTGGGTCTCCCCAGCTGCAATGTGTGACAGGGAGATGGCATCAGAGACCGTCCCACAGGGTCATGGCTCTGAACAATGCCTAATGTGTTGTGAACCGTCACTAAATGTCACTCACTCCTGATATCCTTCTCCTGATCAATTTTAGGGTGCCCTGCTGCCCACAGCAGTGTTCTCCAAGTCCAGGAAGAAGAGGAAATGATTTCCAGCAGTATGGACACCAACAATACACTGGTGTGATGATTGATTCCCTTCCAAATCTCAGGCCTGGTGCTCAGATGTGGCACTTCCCTAACACTGCAGGAAGTCATGGCAGACATTCCTAGTTAACAATATTGTTACAATGTGTTTTTCATTCTCGCCTTCTGCCTATGGCACTTCATACTAGTTTTCAATTTTTGCAGTGGCATAGTCTTTCATACAGAAACTTCCAGTTTTTTTTTTTAATGCACCAGCTTAAGAATACTGAGCAAATAGTTTAGGTGGCAACAGGTCTATGTGGTGAAACCTGTGCTGGTGGTACCGAGTGGAACTTCAAAAATACGAGCCTTGGACTAAACTTTTGGGGAAGCGGAATATACTCCAAATGGAGCAGCAGAAACTTCGAGGCCCTGGCACTTTCCCCTTGAACCTGTGCACAGCACATGCTCTATATCTCCTACTGGGAAAGAAAGTGGTTAAGACTCACTGCTTCTTGGGTTCCTGGTGTGGGACCAGCGGTCTCGTGGCTCCATGTCTCTGCTTCTGCCCCTCCGGTCCCAGTCCCGGTCACCTAAGCAGGTGAGACATTCCAGTGGTTAACAAAGCTCTTCGACACACCTGTTTTCCCTGCATGTGCACAAACACCCCTCTGGAAAGAGATGCTACCCTCTTCCCCAAGGAGATGGATCCAAAACAGAGAGCTCCAGGTTCCCAGGCTCATCTGGCCCCTTCTTTATCATATACCCGCAACATGGTTTCTGCAGGCTTTGCCCAAGTGGGGCTTGCTTCCAAGCAAGTTCCAAAGCTCAGTCCAGTAGCTAACCCCCACTTCAGACTCTTTGCTGGCTTCCCAGTTCCTAAGGGGCTGAGTCCACATTCAGGAGAATGGACTGCAGACCCTCTACTGTCTGGCAGCCGATCTTAAAGTACATGTTATTCTACTACAAAAAAAAACAAAACCCAAGAAAACAACACACACACCCTCCCTGAAAGCAGTGCTCCCTATAAAAGCTCACTGAAGCATCTTTAATGAACCTTCCTGAGGAGGCTGGGGGTACAGCTGGAAGCAGCCTGTTGCAAATTCCAAATAGCTTTATATACTTTATCGTTGAATAAAACGGTATTAAGTATTTAAGGTGTCTGTTTAGATATAAAAATGTCTCATTATGACATCAATTAATTTACCCTCTCCTCAGATCTCTGAGTGAAGCTGACCACTCGGGGATGGCGGGTCATCTTCATGGAGGCCCCAACCCACTGTGTCTCCATCTGGAAGCATCTGGCAGCGCCTGCCCATGGGTGACCAGTGGGGATGGGTACTCACCACTGAAAGAATGGACTGAGTGAGGTGGTGAGGACTCTCTTCTGTTCCGGGTCATGTCGTCGTCGCTGGTCACGTCACTGTTGTTGTCGTCTAAGAGGACACCGGTCGCCAAGTTACCATCTCTGGCCCACATTCTCACAATAGTTCCCCCCAATCCCTGAGCCGCATCTCCCTGTCACAGACACACATGGTTGGAATGACCTGATCTTGACATTTCTGAGCTCAAAACCCTTCAGTGGCTTCCAACCACTCCTGACATACTAAAAACTGGGTGGGGGGAGCATGGTGGCTGTGACCACCCCGACCTCACCCCCAGACACAAACAGCCAGAAGGCAACCTCCTAGCACACCACACCAAAAGGCAGGAGCCATAGGAGGTTTTCTCCCTTCTACAGAAGTGTCTCCTTTCCCTCTCCTGACTCAGGATGGTGGTTCTGCACTAGGGAGGTTTTGGCGACCAGGGGATACCTGGGCATGTGTGGAGACACTTTTGGTGGTCACACCCAGAAAATCATGATGCAGCTCAATATCCCACAGTACACAGGACATCCCCACTGCTGCCCAGGACAGAGAGTGATCCAGTCCAGACCATGTCAGAAGTGTGGAGGCTGAGAGCCCCAGGGAACACCTGAGGCCTGCACTGACCTCCAACACCCCGTGGAGACTCTCACCTTCTGGTTGGTACATCTCCTTGTAATTCTCCAGCAGAGTGACGAGCTTCTCACAGTTCTCTGGCTTTTTTGCTCGCACCCAAGGCTTGAGCTTTTCAGGGATGATGGTCAGGTACTGCTCAAGGACCAAGAGCTCGATGATCTCCTCCTTGGTGTGAGTCTCCGGCTGCAACCAATCGAGGCAGAGGTTTCGGAGTTTGATCAGGGTCTTCCGAGGCCCAACAAATTCCACATAGATTAGGTTCCGAAACCTCTGATGAAAAAACTCAGAGTCAGTTGGACCTTCTCCTATGATGACATCCGGCTCCTTAGTCAAGTCACTGTCTAGCTCATACAGATTTGGGGCCCAGGACTTCTTAGGTTTGGTGGCAGACAAGTGCTTTGGAGGCAGCATTTCTCTAAGTAAAATTTTCACTGGAGGAACCAAACATGAGTCAACAGGAAAGACGCGGCAGCCTGTGACCGTCAGTACTCAGGGACCTGTAGATCGTAAGGAGATATACACATGTCCCAGAAGTTGAAGACCAGGCAGCAGTGGAGGCCACCTTACCAGAGGCATCGACAATGCTTTTGGGATATGGGAGTCCCCAGTAAATAGGCAAACAACCGCACAAAGTTGGCCTCAGCACAGCAGTTACAAGCATGACCCCTGGGCTTCACAGAGACCTACTTAAGGAGTTAGCTCGGCTACTAACTTGGGCTAACTTGGGACTGTGGGCAACTTGTCTAATGCCCTAGAAGTCTCTCTGTAATCTGAGAGATGAGAATAACAGCACCTCCATCCCTTTCAGAATTGTGAAGCTTAAATAAACTAAGATACCTAAAAAGACTTAACTGCCCAATGCAAGGCACAAGAGAAATGTTCAAGGCCCTAGCCAGTACTAAAATCAGATGTCAGCATGTTTATTAGCAAAAATGAAAAGGGGAAGTAGGAGTTGGGGCAAATCCTCCCCTAACATTTCTTCCCTTAACACAATTATTAAAACACAGTATACAACATGTAAAAAATGGAAGACCACTCGAAAATATTAAAAGTACTCAACTCTAGGTAATATGACATTATTCCCTCAGACAGTGAGAAGTGACCATTGAGCCTCTTGATGCTACTGCACGTTCTTTTGCCTTCATCAATCTTGACAAAGGTCTAATCTGTCTAAAAGAACCGGCTTTCTGTTTTGACATTCCTTTCTTACTGTTTCTTTACCTAGTTCATTTATTTCCTTCTCTTTATTTTATTATCTGCCCCCTTCCATTTTTTAAACTTTTGAGATTGGACATAAATGTAAAGATTTTCAATCTCTCCTCTTTTTTATGTAACCAAGTAAAGCTATACATTTCCTTAAAGCATTTTTGCTATTATTTGCGTTTTATTGCGTATTTTAATGACTGGTCAGCACATCTGGTGCAACTAAGTAAGGCAATATGGGAAAGAAATCTAGGTCTGGGAGCATAAACTACCTACTGGCTTTACTTCCAGAGAAGAAAAAAAACCATATGCAACGAAAATTTTCTCCCTTTGTTTTAAAAGGAAAGCAAGTTTAAATTTTTTAATTTGGAAAAAGTCTAAAGGAAAACTGAAGGTGTTTCCATTATTCAGAGTCTCTCATTAGACATTATCACTTGGAAATCAATGTGGTAATCACGGTAAACTCATGTTTACTCGTCTCAGTGATGGGCTCCCACTTTCCTCCCTATGCAAACTGCCCTCCCACGCTCTCTCCTGCATATTATCATCCCATGGAGCTTGGGCACCATCCAATGCAAATGCCTCGATCCTGAAGACCTTAGCGACTGGACTATTTCCTTGCTGCCTTCCTTCACAGGACTGAGAAACCACAGAGAGCACAACATAGATAATGCTCTGCTGGGCAGAAGAATCCCAAAGCAAGGGAAGGCAACAGATCAGAGAGTCCAGGCTCCAGATGATTGGTGTGACATTTCAGACATGGTCACTCTAACCCAGGACAGGGCAAGAGCAGAGGTCTGTGCCTGTGAGGGAGACAGGCAAGGGCAGACGGCCCAACTCTGTTATGTGGCAGACAGACTCAGGAGAACACTCTGGTACCTGAAATGATACTAGCCCTCATCCTCAGGCAACAAGATACCCTCAGATATGTAATCACCTGTCTGGGAACAGGATCTTTTCGGGAACTTCAGACCAAGCAGCTATCCACAGGAACAGAGTCAAAACACAGGTACCTGCAGAAGTTTTAAAGGAAGAAATACATAGACTAAGAATATGAAAGACATGTAGAAGGAGTGTCAGAGAATTAACTCCCCAAACAACTGGGGACTCAAATAGCACTGGGGTGATGCCTTCTATACCTTCGGGGAAAGGCCATTCCCATGCTATATAAACCATGCCAGACAGGAGAAATAAAAAGCTTTCAAACTGTCTTTATGAAACCAGAACAAGTCAAAAACGCAAGACAAAGATATCACTAAGAAACCACGAACCAAAACTCATGAAAGCAGAAATAAAAGTCTTAATGCTGCTATTATTGAACATTATTCTATGCAGTTCTACTCAATTACAATAAGACAAGAAAAACACATCTGAGGCACAGAGAAATAAAACTAACGTTCCCTTATGTAAGATCTATATACATATATATGCTTCTATTCTGTGAATTTCTCTCCCTAACAGACATGAATTGAAGCATAAAGTACCCTAGGTGAAAGCTATATATCAGAATGGTAGGCTTATAGAGTTCAATAGGAAACCAATAATTTTTTTTAAAGAAAATACAAATAGCCCAACCTGACTCAAGAAGCGAGAAAAATATGACCACTAGGGAAGAAATCTAAAAAGCTGAAATAATGTAAAGAGCAACTTCCCAAGTAAACTTTCTGTGAATAAAATATTTACCGTGTTATAAAAACCATTCCAGAGCACAGAAAAGAGATGGAGGACTTCCTACAATTAATTTTGTGACCACTTGAATGCCCATATGTATCTTGTCACAAGGTGGATGCCAACTTCTGTGCCAAAAAAAATAAAACACATTGCTTTTCCTCAAGAAATTCAGGATTAAACATACACAATCTTCCCTTAACATGCTCAAGATTTTCTGACCAGGCCAATAGAACTTGGCCCTTGGTCAATAGAAGCCATTGAAAAATGGAAGTTATTTTTTTAACAGAAAAATCTTAAAAAAAAAAAATCAGACCTGAGCTACTTCCCACCATGGCAGAGGAAACTCATTTGGGAGTAAAGAAAGGCTCTGGAAACAAAACAATCAATCATAAAGCCGGGCAACATGTTTGTATGCACGGGAAGAAACAAGTACACTCATATACTGCCTGTGGCAATGCAAATTTTATCAAAATTAAAAGTGCACATATCCTCCTCTCCTACAAATTCTACTTCTATGAATTTACCTCAGAGATATGTAATGACCTATGTGCAAGAATATATTCATTGAAGTGTTGTTAATAGACAAGATATGTTATGTTTGTATAATGAATTACTATGAAACCCTTTAAAATAAGGCAACTCTAAATAAATGAGTATGAGATGATCTCCAAGATAGTTAAGTGCAAAACCGGACACAGCACTGTATACAGCATTCTAAGAAACTAAAAACAGATGTGCTTAGACAGATGATTTCTAGAAGGATATATAAGAGACTATTAATGATGACTAATCGTAATTGCCTCTGGGGAAGGGAACTAGGGGCCAGGAAAGGGAGGGCAACTTACTTTTTCATTGTATATTCTCCTTTTGTTTTTTGTTTTTATTTTTATTTTACCATGAGCATGTATTACCTAGTCAAAAAAATAAATTCAAAGTTAAAACAAAACAATAAACAAAACTACCAGTAGAGGCCTTTAGAGGTTGTGCTACTCACAGAGCGGGTGCAGGCAGCCGTAACATCTTTACACTGATGCTGAGCCCAGGCTCTCCCCCGCTCGCCTCCCTATCACCATCCACAGTTTGAATCCATGGTCATACCCTAACCTGGCCATTAGCAGGTACATGAAAGTCAATTTAGAAAACCCTAAAGAATCAACTTTGAAACCTGTTAGACCCAATAAATACTTATGATATTGCAGTTGCAATCTGAATATACCCCTCAATTACACCCAACAACTGTCAGTACATAAATACAATGCCATCCCCTATCTTGGCAATTCCACTTCTGAAATCTAACTCACAGACCCATCTGCCCATGTGCACAAAGATATACAGTTCAAAAGTGTGTTCACAAAAGCACTGTTTACAACAGCAGAGAACAGGGACAGTCAGGCAAATGCTCAAGCATAATTCCAATGGCAGAGACCACTGAAAGGCCACCACGTGGGAGACAGGAAAATAAAGATGGGCCCAACTTTTCTGCACTATAAAAACCAACCAAAATAAAAACCAAGCAAAAAGGGAGGGGGAAAAGTATTTTGTAACACAGATGACAGTTAATGTTTGAAATGTAAAAGGCTTTTGGCATTAGGAAAAATAGCCCAATATGAAAATAAACAACACTAATACACAGAGTTCCTAAAATTAGTGATAATAAAGGCCGGTTACTTAACATCAAAAATCAAAGAAATGTAAAATATTACAATAAACTTTTTTTGACCTGTCGAATGGGCAAATGTTTAAAAGATGAAAATTGATGCTAGTGAGGGTGTAGAGAAGCTAGCTGGTGCAGGCATGAACCACATTTCTGGATCCCATTTTGGCCACTGTTTAAAGATACTAAAAAAAACACCTACTTCTTTTGAACCAGCAATTCTCCATTTAAGAACAAATATAGCCAAGTAGATAAAATGATAATAAGAAAAAAAAGCTAAAAAGTCAGCTGCAGCTGGGCGCAGTGGCTCACGCCTGTAATCCCAGCACTTTGGGAGGCCGAGGCGGGTAGATTACCTGAGGTCAGGAGTTCGAGACCAGCCTGGCCAACATGGTGAAACTCCATCTCTACTAAAAATACAAAAATTAGCTGGGCGTGGTGGCAGTAATCCCAGCTACTCGGGAGGCTGAGGCAGGAGAATCACTTGGACCCAGGAGGCAGAGGTTGCAGTGAGCCAAAATCGCACCACTGCACTCCAGCCTGGGCAACAGAGCGAGACTACATCTCAAAAAAAAAAAAAAAAAAGTCAGCTGCACACTATGGTTTAACCTTTGTATGTACAGCTAATTTCTGGTTTGTAAAAGGTAAAACCTTGAGCACAAAATAATGGCAGGTAACACATTTTACACATGGAATGGTGGGAAGGGACGAGCACCACTGACAGGGAAACGTGTTCTGTTGTGTTATTGCTACGTAACCACAGTCCTAACACAAGTCACATTAGAGCAACCCAGAGCCAAAGGCAGAAGAGGAAGTGCTGGTCAACCTTCTCCTGCAGGGCTACCTGACACAAGGTGGGCCATATGCAATGAGGTTAGCTGCCTTCCTGGCCGAGTGGCCCAACCCTTAGCCTTGGATTCACCCCGTCCTCTACTTGCTGCCCAAAGGGCAACTAGCAGTGGGGTGAGATGCTGAAATTTGCACCTGCCAGGGCCACATACTTACCTCACCCTGACTGGGGAAGACCAGATCCCACGTGACCTTCTGTGACAGCGAGTCTGGCCAATCAAAAGCATAACTGCTCTACCCACTTGGCCCCCACTTCCCCAGGCCAGCTTCTCCATGGCAACAGCCACGCCTACCACTGAAGAAAACAGAAGATACGTGTTTGCAGGTGCTGAGAGGAAGAAAGGTCTAAAGGCTTGCCTGATGCTATCAAATGAAATATTAAAGCTGAGGAGTTAGTCTGCCTGAGGATGGCCTAAACGGGCCATCAATAAAAACGTAGCTTATTAATTAGAGCTGTGCTTGAAGATGTATGAATCCAACAGAACAACAGAGCACCTGTATTTATACCCTACCGCAAGGCCCCATGGGCAAAGACTCTGTTACCTTTTTCATCTCTATATTTTTATAGGTGTTCAATAAACATTATTTGCATATAGATGCAAAAACATTTAATAAACCCAATCTAACAAAGTCCAAATAATAGCCCATGATCTTGAAAGGCTATTCCAGGAATACAAGGAGGATGTCCCATCAGGGTAAACTGTTACATAAAGGATGAAAGGGGAAGAGGAGCCCACGAGCAGTATTTCAAGTTAAAAAACATTTGCAAACTTCAACAGCCTTTCCTCATAAATTCTTAGCAGAGTAAAAGCAGGAGACCATCTAAGCATTATAAAGACTTATCTCAAATAAATGCAAACAAGCATGTTATTAAACACTAAAGATGTTCCTCTGGAAGTGGGGACAAGGAAGGGACAGCTATACCAAAACTACAATTTAACATGACCCTGGAAGTCCTAGCTAGTGCAACTGAAGAAAAAGAAAAGTATAAATATGGGGCAAGCATTATTTTGAACTACAAAACCTTATGAGTAAATACAGCAAGAGAAATAATTCCCGTTAATAGCAAAACAAACAAATAAATCTCCATAAATAAATTTAACAAAGTTACCTGCAACTTCAAACAAAATTTCAAAACTTTACAGAAGGAACACAAAAATTAGCCGGGTGTGGTGGCATGCGCCTGTAATCCAAACTACTCAAGAGGCTGATGCAGGGGGGCCCTGGGAGGTGGAGGGGGCAGTGGGCTAAGATCATGCCCCTGCATTCCAGCCTGGGTGACAGAACTAGACTGAATCACCAAAAAAATAAAAAACAATAAAAAATAAAATAAAATAAAATAAATGACAGAAGGGCAATAAGTCTGAAATAAATACATAAAGACACATGTATCACATTTAAAAAGCTCCTTTTTATTTTGAGGTGGGGAGTTTTGACAAACTGATAATCCAGTTCTTCTGGAAGAATAAATGTACAAGAATATCAAGACAACCCTGCATAAGGTCTATTTGGAGTGGGAGGTGGTTTGTCTGTAAAATGACTCCAACACACAAAAATAAAGTGTTTTTTCCAATATAAGGATATAAACACTAGGACAAATATACCACTGGGACATAACAGAGTCCAGGATTCAACTGTGTAAAAGTCTATAGACACATGGGGACTTAATTTATAATAAAGGACTGGAAATGGATTCCTTATTTAAATATAAACTAGGAACTTTCTTACAGCTAAATGGCAAAGGATAACTTTAACAAAAAGGCCATGACAGGACCGCTTATACCTCAGTGTTTGGTTACTCAAGCATGCATTTCTAGAATTAGGATTGGCCTTTGACGTTAGGAAAGGCCAATATAACCACTGCTGGCATGGAGCCTCCCCTAAGAAATTAGGTATTTCAGCTACACATCTCTGGAAGGCTAAGGCCACTAGGGCCAGTGACAAACATACTTTGTTCTAAGTAAGTTACTGCATCCAAAAATCAGCATCTCTCCTGAGTTTTCATTAAACAAGGAATGAAAACAAAGTATTTAGCAAAATGTTACATAACCATTAAGTCGTGTTGTCAAGGAATGTTACAGCTTTATTTTCTGATTATAAAAATAAAACACAGCACTACATGCAGGTATTGCAAAACATTCACCATAGAAACTGCAAGCCACACCCACTGGTTAACTTTGTTGCTATTAATAAATCTTAAAATCTATACATATGTTGTTCTTACTGCAAATATTCCCATTTACGTGTACATAGAGAATGAGAATGTCCACACAATGGAATATAATGCAGTTTTCAGAAAGCAAAGCTATAGATGGAGACCTTGAGTGTGAACTGTTTAATAAATGGCATGATCTCATGTATGTAAAAAATAATCAAACATATGGCAGTACATACCAACTAAACTGGAAGAAAACTCACATAAACTTGTATTAAGACTATTCATAAAATAGAGGAAATCTATCAGAATAAATGATTAATAATAACAAGTCTCTGTTTCTTTTTCCATCTCTATTTAAAATGTTATTTTAACTTCACAATCAGGAAAAAAACTGAATATAAAAATGTAAGTAAATGCAATTACTGTTTCCTAGCGTGTTTGTTTTCCTTCCTGCCCAGCTTGTTACAGCACATCAGGCCCTGCCCTTTCTCTGCTGGGGTCCCCATAATACAACCTCCCTCTGACCCTTAAGCACTCCCACTGACAGTACCCTGTGGTCACCATCTGTACCTCCCCTCTCCAGTGACTGTACCACAGAGGGGGCTAACACGCATCAAGCTCCACACCCAAATCCTCACTTCATTGACAGCTGTCTAGCCGTCATATGGCTCAAGACTGAACTCTGGCCCACAGGGCAAACCCATATCCTTCCTGGCTTGAAGGTGGGCTCCCACACACCCCTCATTACTAAAGCTTCCACATCTCCCTCTGCTCTCTCTTCAGAGCAGGACTCAGTGTTAAGTAGTAGCCAACAGCAGTTAGGGGCACACAAGGGCTAGCTGACTCTGGGCCAGGGGACAAAGAAAGGTCACCAACTTCAAGGGGAGGGAGGAGAGGCGCCAAGTGATGGGGCCACTAATAAAGGATCCCTCTACACAGCCAGGCAGGAAGGGTGCTTCTGGGAGTCTGGCGTTCTTTGATCTCCAAAGGATGTTTTCTTTACACTAGATGTCTAAACATGAAACCTCTCTGTATACAGAACAAGCCTGGCACTGCCTGCTGCATGACAGCATTGCCATTGAAGTCTGGATGGTGGTACTGATGCCATTCTTTGGATATTTTATGACACTTTACTTCTATTCCATTAAAATGAGTAGGAAATAAAAGCATGGATCTCACAATTAATATAACACATAATAAAGATGAAACTCATCAGGCATCCTTGCCAGAAGTCAGGGAAGATCCATGGCTTTAATCAGAGAAATGATGGGTCAGTGTTCAACTGAGCAGGGAAGAACTTAATGAAAGAACACATCATGCACTAGAAAGCATCTGGGACCATGTGTGAGAAGAAATCCTGTGACTCCGGTTTGGCCTCAGGCTCCCACATCCCATCTGATGCAGGAGAAAATCCACTGAGTCTCCTTCAGTCCCATTTCTATTTACTTACTTTGGTTCCTCACCACGGTGCACCTAGATTCAGCCCCCTAACTCGTTCTACCTACCTCATTAAAAGGGGGCTGGAATTGAGAACTTTAAAGTCAGGAACCGAGGAGGTTACTCTCTTCGTCTCCCAGGGACAGCGTGGTGTGTGGTCTCGTCTCTCTTCTTGTTTGCTCCATTCTCCTGCCTCTCTCTGCAGACCGACATTCTCTACTTCAGCACGCACATGGAGTAAGATGCTGTCCCAGCCCAGGCCTACGTCACCTCCCAGTTTAAATGCCCGACACTCAGTGTCCCTTCATCCAAATTCTCAGTATGAAAGTGCATGCTACAGCCTGATTCCTTCTAGGGCAGTGGTTCTCAAACTCAGACGTGCAGAAGAGTTGCCTAGGGTGCTTATGAAATACGGAGCTACCTTTCCAGGTGGGATGACTCAGGAGGTCTGTGGTTCCCCAGGAAAGAAGCATTCCTACAATCACTCCAGGAGCTGTTCTTTGAGAACCACTGCTCTAAGGTATCCAGTCTGGTCCAATCACCTATGAATAAGGTACATATGGGACATAGGGACTTTAGAGGGAACAATTTTATATAGGAGCAAGGAGTAAATGACCACCAACTCCATCTCACAGGCCACAACCTCCACCCTCTGGTCTGTTGGCTGGCTTCTCTCAGATAATCTCAACATCCTGGGCTTATTTCTACCACATTAAGCTTAGCACTTACCACACTGCAGCAAAATCTCCTTGTTGTTGTCCATCCTTGAGAGATTTCCCCAAAAGTTTAGAAAGAGAGGAAATAATATCTAAGAGTTCAGTCTTATGACCAGCACAAAATGGTTCAAGACAAATAAAGCTACTTTAAAGAGACAAAATGTCTTCCAGAACAGTATGAGTTATTTGACTATATTCTAATAACAATAATTGGCTCATCTGACTTTTTTAAGGGGAGGGAGTACTAAAATGTAGGCCACAAAGCTTGGTCCATCCAACCATCTACAGGATAGTGAACAACTCTCATCAGACCTAACTTGAATGGAGTTTGGGAAGGACAAGGGTGTTAGATAAGGGGCTTCCGATATCTTGGTAACCCTAAGCAAGGGTTTCACTGTGACAACATGGCTGTACCAGGCTATGTGACAAACCAGCGCTATTAAAGCTCACCCACATCCTCTTGGTTCTGATTCCATACTCACCAAGCAACCTTCTCATTATGGTTGTGTTTCCCATGTAGGTCTGCCTACAGGGAGAGAATTTGCTGATCATACACACTGCTGAGTACTTGGGTCCCTGCTACTGTACTCCTACCATGAATTAATAAACCAGAATTGTGGGAACAGGAACATCCTATTTCAAGTCACATGTCAGTACGGTTTTAAGTCTCCTGAGCTTAGTTAAATGTGGATCTACCAACATGAGCCCTCCGGCAAAGGAGGTTTCCAAGTCTCCACAGGGTTAAGCAACATAATGCATATCTTGAGCACTGAGGCCAGGAATACACCAACCCATCCCAAGGGCTCACCTGGTCATGTTAGCTTCTCCCTAAGCAGTATTCCACCACCACCATAGCCACCTATCTTGGTAAACACATTCTTACTCTTCTTGTGATGGGAGTCTCCATTCAGTAGACACTGAGGCCAGGGATTATGACATTCACTTCTGGAGACTCTAAGCCTGGCATGATCCTGTCCTGGATCAGGCCCAGTATCAATGCTTGCTGACAAATGAACAAACAGACAACCTCTAGCTATGTGCTTGCTTCCCCACATCATGTGACTCACTGTGCCTTCTCTGAATCAGTCAGCAGGCCATGAACAGAGAAAGTGAGGAGTCTCCCTCCTCAACACCTCTCAAATAATCTACCCACTTCACTCCTCCCTGTGATATGACCACAAACCAAGCCACCATCTCTCACCCAGGCCCAAGTTGGTCTCCCCACACCCACTGCGTCCACACTCCCCTTCTGCACCCTGAAACCAGATGATCTTTTTAAAACCACAAATCTGATTATCATGATACTCCCATGGTTAAAAGCACTTCCCACTGCACTTCAGGTCAAGCCCAGTTACTCACCACAGATTACAAGTCTTTTCACAATGAAACCACAACTTACCTTCTTCCTACCTCAATCAGATGCCACTCAACAATTCCCTTGCTCTAGGAATCCTGGATTTTCAGCTCCTCTCTCTGCATCTCTCAACAACAACCCTATCCCCTCTGCTGAGACTACTCTCCCCATGACACACACCATTCACACTCCTTCAGGGCTCAGCTTTAATGTTCTTGACCATCTCAGGGAGGCCCCTATGTGGCCTCTCTAAGATTAAGTCGGCTGTTGCTAGCAGATGTTCTCTTGCAAAAGTATAAATCAAACAATTATGTTTTCCACAGCTTTAATTCCCAAATAGACTAAAAACTCTTTGAAAACACTTCCTTTCCCCCACTGGGGCTATGTCCCAGTACCTGGCACAAAGTACACACTTGATCAATATTCGCAAATGAGTGGATGAATCTCTCATGCTTCTTTAATCACCAGGCAAGAGAAAAAGAGTAGCCCTGAAGGAGTAGCTGAGTATGAGAAAAAGAGGGAGGATACTGAAATGGATGGTGTGAGGCCAAGGAGAATTTTTAGAGAATACACAATCCACCAGAAGAGTCTGGGTGTTCTCAGAGGGCACAAATGGTGCTGGGGTGGCTATGTGGAACACATATGCAGTAGGAAAGTGTCAGAGTAAGGAAGTGCGGTGGTCACTCCAAAGATGAATGTGGCACTGTGAGGAGGAAATTCAACTCACCTGGACCCAGCCACCTAGCGTTTGGACCTAGTCCCTCTTCCTCTCGCCAGTCGTCTCCAAGAAGGACGGAAGATCAAGAAGGCAAAGCTGTAGAGAAAAAGAAAATGTGAGACGCCAAGTTTATTTTGCAGTTACTGGGTTCCTCAGGGGGGAACAATACCACAACAGTTCCACATTTATCTTCTATGATGGCACAGGTCAAATGAGACCATGAAGAGCATCCCATCCAGGATGAATGGCCATGGGTATAGCTCCCTTAGACCACGTCACACCCTGGGATGTACTCGTAGACTTTCTCCAACAAGGTTACATCAAAGGCATTCAAGTCAATTTCTGGGGTGTCTTACAACCTTCTCTGGGGCTCTAGATTAAGGAATCAATTCAAGAACCCCATTTTTGGCGCTGGCCGTCCCCATATTAGGACCGCTATCCTATCGTTATTATTAGGTAATAGTACCCTTTATCACGTAAAATATTTTAGGGTTTATCAACATGTTCTCAGTGGACTAATAGGACATAGTCCAAGTCCCACTGCACCTCAGAGTATGTGTTCAATCAATTAGAGGTCCCTGGGGGAAGGACCTTCATGATTATGAGACTGGTTTATATTCCAAGAGTCAGGTGGGCATATTTTGGTGAGGTTAAAGAGCTTATTAAAAACTATTCAAAGGATGGGCGCAGTGACTCGCGCCTGTAATCCCAGCACTTTGGGAGGCCAAGGCGGGCAGATCGCCTGAGGTCAGGAGTTCGAGACCACCCTGGACAAAATGGCGAAACCCCTGGTCTACTAAAAATATAAAATTAGATGGGCATGGTGGCGCGCGCCTGTATTCCCAGCTACTCTGAAGAGGCTGGGGTGGGAGAATCACTTGAACCCGGGAGGCAGAGGCTGCAGTGAGCCAAGATCACGCCACCACACTCCAGCCTGGGTGAGAGGGCCAGACTCTGTCTCAAAAAAAAAAAAAAAATTATGACAGGCTAGGAAGGAAGCGTCATATGTGTCACTTTCCCTACCTCAAACAAAACCAAAGGGCTGACTTAAGATCTCCTTGGGTGGAGCCAGGGCTAGGTAAGTGAGCTCTACGACTCCGTAGGAGAGCTAGGGCTGGGAGGGCCACACCCAAACGAACTAAGCTTTGGAAGCTGGGCAGCCCTCTAGCGGCTCTGCTCATGAACAGTTTCTTCAGAGGCCCCACCCTACCTATGGGGCAGCCCCTTTAAACACACCCCCACCTGCCCAGGGCAGCCTCCTAGTTCCCATGCACTGCCCCTCTCAGGACCACCCGCAGCCCTGAATTTTTCCACCTCCAGCTGTACGATTTTGAGTGAAAATCCTTCACCAAGAGAGTCTCCAAATCACCTAGACCCCAAATCTTACACCCACAGCCCACTTCCTCCATTTTCTCACTTAAAATCCCACCTTTCCCCAAATCTCTTAAAACGTCTGAGTTTGGCCTTGGATTCCACTTTTCTCCTCGCTGACCCAAGGCTGCACAGCTGAACCCGCCCGCTTCCCGAGGCCTGGCTTTGGCGCCCCCTGGAGGAAGTAAGGCGCCACCAGCCATGAAGGCACGCTGCCCAAGATAGCGGGTAGGGCTCAGCTGGCACGCCAGTGCAGCCCGCGGTCACTCAGGAAGGCTCCAGTGCAGGCCCCACCCATGAACCGGCAAAGATGGCACAGAATGAATGAACACGGCCCTACGGCCCCGCCTACCTTGAAATCCCCTCAGCCCCCTCCAACAGCCCTGCTGTCACTCAAGATGGCGCCTGCGCAGTACACCTCTGCTGCCCCCCGCCACCGGCCAACACACGTGGTACTAGGATGGACGGGGCTCACGCCCACTCCTACAGCGCAGCTGTCATTCAGTAATGGTGCCTCCGCAGTGCACCCGCCACACTGAATGCCGGCTGCTCTATCAGACAAGACACACATGCTATGGCCCCCCTCAGTCACTCAAGACAAAGCAGACCCTCCCTCAGAACCGCACCTGCAGCCAGCCCAGCTGTCATTCAGGATGGCACCTGCACAGTACACCTTGGCTGCCACCTAATGGCCAGCAAAGATGATGCCACAGAGTGGGCGGGGCCATGCAGCCCCCGTCAGTCACTCAGTCCTCTGCACCCGGCCCTACAGCCAACCCAGCAGTCATTCAAACCAGTGCCTGTGTGACTGCCCTCAAGTGCCTCACTACAGCCAAAGATTGCACCACAGTGTACCAGGCTCGGCAGCCCCTAGTCACTGAGACAGCCCTCCCTCATGCCCGCCCCTGGGGCCGACCCAGGTGTCACTCAAGATGGCGCCTGCGCAATCAACCTCGGGCGCCACCCTGTGGCTAGCACAGACAGTACCGTGGAGGCGGTGGGGGGCAGTGGAGGTGAGGGTGCTCTCAGCGCTATCAGTCCCGAGGAACGGTCCCGGGCCCCAGCCCTTAGCCCCGCCAGCAGGGCGCCTGCACAACCCGCCTCGCAGCTCCCCCACTAAGCCGCCCCCATACACAAGATGGAACCGCACGCATCCTGTGGTGAACAAAGTCTCGGTCAGGCAACAACAGGGGAAGGGGTGAGCCTCTGCCACCGTTAGCCAAAAACACAGCGAGCGCGCTGATAACCCGTCACCCTGTCCTTAAGGATAAATGGCTCCGCGGCCGCTAAGGCAAACTCTTTAGGCACGTCTCCCGGCTCCCCCAGATGCGGGGACTGAGCCAGTCCCACTGGCAAAACAGCCTGGCGACCAGCACACACAGCCCAAGGAGCGCGGCACTCCACAGCTTTCCATCACCGCAAGGCAGGCAGGCACAGCAACCGTGGCCCCGCCCCTCCCTGTGGACAACCCCACACCTCTGCGGCAAACCGCAGCCGCCCCGATCAAAGATGGCACCCAGGTGGGCGGGGCTTGAACAGACCGTCCCGCCCATGCCACCCGCAGCCACTTCAGCCTTGCCCCGCCACATCTGCCGCCAACCAATCCGGGCAACGCCTGCGCGGCAAACCTCAGCTGCCCCCATCAAAGATGGCGCCCAGGCGGGCGGGCCTTGTCTCGCCCAACCAACTAGGACAGCGCCTGCGCAGCAAATCTCAAGCACTTTCATTAAAGATGGCGCCCAGGTGGGTGGGGCTTGAACAAACCACTAGGTCCAATGCCACCCTGTCACTTCAGCCTTGCCCCGCCCCATCTGCCACCAACCAACCAGGACAGCACCTGCGCAGCAAACTCCAGCAGCCCCCATCAAACATGGCATCTAGGTGGGCGGGGCCTGAGCAGATCGTCATATCCAATGCTACACAGTCACTTCAGCCTTGCCCCGCCCCCTCTGCTACCAACCAACCAGGGCAGCACCTGCATAGCAAACCTCAGCAGCCCCCATCAAACATGGCGTCCAAGCGGGCAGGGCCTGAACAGATCGTCACATCTAATGCCACCCAGTCACTTCAGCCTTGCCCCGCCCCATATGCCACCAACCAATCAGGGCAGCACCTGCGCAGCAAACCTCAGCATCCCCCATCAAACATGGCGTCAAAGTGGGCGGGGCCTGAGTGGATCGTTACCCAATCACTTCAGCCTTGCCCCGCCCCACTTGCCGCCAATCAACTAGAACAGCGCCTACTCGGCAAACCTCAGCCACCCTCATAAAAGATGGCACCCAATGGGTGGGGCTGGAACAGACCATTACATCCAATGCAACCCACAGTCATTCAGCTTTGCCTCGCCCCATCTGCCACCAATCAACCAGAACAGCGCCTGCGCGGCAAACCTCAGCCACCCTCATAAAAGATGGCACCCAGTGGGTGGGGCTTGAGCAGACGATTACGTCCAATGCCACCCAGTCACTTGAGCCTTGCCCCGCCCCATCTGCCGCCAACCAACCAAGGCAGCTCCTGCACAGCAAGCCTCAGCCGCCCTCATTTAAGATACCGCCCGAGAGGGCGGGGAAAGAAAACCCCTACAGGCAGGACAGCCCTTCGCCCCTCCCACCACCACTGCGGCAAACAAGCCCCGCCCCCAGAGGGTAGCCGGGCACGCCGGCGCCGCGAGGCCGATGGCACCCCGCAGGAAGGGGCATTTTCGCAGCCCCCAGACCCAGCCCAGGAGGCCCAGGGCTCCCGAGAGCCGCATTCCACCGTGGCAACAGGGATAGCATTGGTGTCGACCTTGCTGGACTTGCCGTGGCAGAGCCCCCGGCTGTCTGCCCTAATGCCCCCGGTTTGCTGCGGTGGCCCCCGGCCAGTCAGAAAGGCGCGGAGACCCCGCAGCAGCCCCTCAGACCCCGGCCCGCAAGATGGCGGCACCAACGCAGCAGCCCGGGCTGCACCCACCCCTGCCCCAAAAAGGCACCAACCATCCACAGCCTGGCCGCCACTGTGCCCACTCTCGGACTGGGCAGCGGGCGGCCAAGTACCATGTCCGCCAGCCCGCCCTGCCACAAGGGTCGCTGGCTTGCCGCGGGGTCTTGGGCTTGCGGCAAGACGGCCACTCTGGCCCAGAGCCGTCGTGACACCAAGGTCCCGCGGGCAGGAGGCGCGCGGGGCGGCCGAAGGCGCACTCACCTCACCTCAGTGCTGCGCAGCCTCGTGCACGAACAGCCGCCTAGCGCACCCTCATGGCGCCCGGCGCCCGGCGGCGCCACCAGCCCAGGGTAGACATCTCCCGCGCCTCCCAAACCTCTTCTCCCGCAGCTGCCCAGACTTCTGCACCGAGGTGCAGCTCGACGCCTCCTTGTCAGGGCTTCTCCGCAGAGGCGGGGCTTCTGTGCTAGCCAATCAGCAGCCTCGCCGCCCTCTCCGGGCCCCCTCACCACAGCCCTGTGACGTGCCAATCAGGCTGCGGTTGCCACAGCAACAGTTTGGCGCGAAGGCTGGGGGCTGACGTCAGGGAGTGGCCGTGAGGGACCCCAAAGCCAGGTCTGGAAAAGGGGGGTGGGTTGGGTGGTGGGGGTGCAGCCCCCAAAGAAATGGGGGTCGAAATGGAGGAAACCCCACTGAGATGCTCAAATGTAAAACCGCTGAAGAATAAAGGGACAAATGTACACATCTGTCTAAATGAAAAAAATGAAAATCCTGGCCGCAAAAACACATACATTGACGTCTAAAGACCTGCAGGGAAGACAAGACTTTTCCGCCTGGGACACATGAAAGACATCGAGCTAATTTCCTTAATAAATGAAGAGCTCTTGGAAACCAACGAGATAAAGACCAAACCAAGACAGAAAAATGGGCAAAAGGGATAAAACTGGCAATTCGCAAGAAAATGCAAACGGCTGGCCGACCTGCGAAGGAAACATCACGACCTATTTGCATAAAGAAATGCAAACCTGAAACACCGGGCACGTGCGGTTTAGGGGAGCGGGCAGTCTCACACACTACTGAGTTGTTTCCCACCAGCCGTCAGTACAGACCTTCCACTGCGTAAGCCCACTGCATTGCCATTTAATAAAACAGCAAGAAAATGAGAGAGAAAAATAATGAGGTAGAATTGTATGGGATTATTAAGGATTGAATTCTCGGTAGATTTAGTGAAATATACAAGTTACTGAAGTTTGTAGAAACGAACTGGTAAGTAAGTGTTTTCTCATTTATTTGTTTTTTAAGGATAAACCCAAATATAGGTAAAACTGTTGGAAAGGTAGGCAAGAAATTGTTGATGAGTTACTTCTAGGGACAAGGAATGTGGGGTGGAAGAGGGATTTTTCCCTTCTGCCATCCATACTGTGAATTTCCTTGGCAGAAATACGTATTTCTTCTCTGGCAGTAAAATCAATGAATTACTAAAAGTTCACTAATGTACTCTTTGGTCCAACTATTCCACTCTCAAGGAACTAAAAAAGCAAAGGAAATACAGGGATATACAGAAGATTCTATACAGGGATATTCACGGAGCATCATTTTTATCACCAAAAATGTGCTCCATAGAAAAGAATTAAACTGTATTCTGGTAAATTTACACAGCGCGATTTTAACTGACTAATAAAAATGCTGTATGATTTTAACTTTAAAGGAAAAAATCTGTAAGATGTGGTTAATTACCAAAAGGTGTTTACCTAAGGAGCACACAGACTTTAATACCCCAAATTAAACTTTATATTATACTCAAGGAGTTATCAGTGGTTGCTTGCTACACTGAGAAGCTGCTTTATGTGTTTTAGACTCCCTAGACCATCAACAGTCTCTTTTTGCCCAGCAGTGCCACATAAACATAATATACGAATGAAAACACTGTGCTTCTTATGAAAATACACGTTCAAAACAAGTTCCCCAGCAGGAAGATTGAAGGTGAATGTGGTAGTACCCTGACTTAGGTTACAGATTTTCAAATCTGGCTACTCATTAGGCTCACCTGGAGAGCTGTTAAACAATGCAGATTCCCAGTGTCCCACAGAGATCTTTGTTTTTCAGGTTCCCAAGGGATCCTAATGTCTGGTTAAGGTTTTGTAGGTGATTTTAATATATTTTAAAGACTCCATCATCCCCCTGTCTCCTCAAAGGCCTCTATCTGCAATACCAGTTTCTCTCCGGATCCTGAATCATTAATTTCCACAAGACACCACATGCTCTCAGAGCTCCTGCAGTTACCACCCCCTTGCTCAGCACCTCTTGGCCCTGAAAATGCCTCTTGATAGAGCAGTCTACTGTCACTAACTCAATGGTTTTACCATACATTCTCTCCTGCTAACATATATGCCCCACAGGCTTCCATCCCTTCCAAACCCACTGAAATTGCTTGACAATTTCAGCAATTCCTTATGTGGCCAAGAAACTTGCTCTTAATCTCACTTTATCTCTCAGTAATATTCAACATCCTCATTAAAACAAGCAAACAAAAACAAAATCCCATGCTATCTTATTTTTGGTGACAATTACATGGTCCTGGTTTCCGCTCCCCCCGCCATCAGTGGTCTCTTCTCAGTCATAAATGGCTTCTGCTCTGCTTGCCATCTACACGCTGGAGGGTCTTGCCTCAGAACTTAGTCACTAGTCTTCTCCATCAATGTCCACTCCCTAGGTAACAACCCTTCCCTCCTCACCTAGTCACATAATTTAAATGTCACCTACATGCCAATGGCTCCCAAATTCCAATCCTCTGCCACAGGACTGTCCACAAAAGCGCAGTCTTTTGCTTAGAAACTGACTGCTCCCCTTGGATGTCTATCAGGCAACTCAAAGCATTTAAAACAAATATTAATTTCCCTTTTCCCCATTTCTATAAACAGTAGCAGTTGCTGAAGCCAAAAAACAAAAACAAAAGACGACAAAAAAACCCCTCACGATTGTTCTCGTTCCTTTTTTCCTTGCCACCAACATCCAATTTATCAGCAAGTCTTGCTGACCCTATCTAAGGCAAATCCCAAATTTGTCCCATGATTTCCCTTTCCATGGTAGTCCTAAGAAACATTATCTTCCTACAAAAACCCTTCTTCCATTCCAAACCCTTCCTCCAGTATTCTCCACACAGTATTAAGGGTGATCTTGCAAAGCAAAAAAGATGTCAATGTTCCAGCTTGAATGACCTCCTGCCCCCCATCCCAATTGCATTTAAAGTCCAAAAGCCCAAAATTAGAAGAGCCAACATAATCTTTTGTCTTAGAGGACAATTAAATATAGGTGTTGTAAAATTTCACAATCTTTTCCTTCAATGCCTAATTTAAGAAATTCTTCCCCACACGGATGTCATAAAGATATTCAAATAGCCTGTGCATTTTAGTTTTCTTTATGGTTATTTTTGCCTATGTTCTGTGTTAGGGATCTAATTTTCCCCTGACTTTGTATCATATTTCTGTATATGAGCAAGTCTGTGCTTGAACTCTCTTGTTGGTCCCCTGATCCATTTCTGTATCTCTGTGCATTAAGGCACCATATTATTACAGCTTTACAGTATCTTGGTATTTGAAAGGGCGACTGCCCTACCTTGTTTTTCAAAAGTGTCTGGCCCTACCTTGTCTTTCAAAATTATCTGACTCTTAGCCCACCATCTTTCAAATAATTTTTAGAAGCAGCTTTTAAAGTATGATGAACTATCCTATTGAGATTCTGACATTTTATTAAATCCACACAGCAATTTAGAGAAATTGAAAACATTATATCAAGATCTCTCATCTTTGACCATTGTCTATATCTCTTACGGCTGTCAATGATACACTGCAATTTTTTTTTTCCCTATAAAGGCCTTATTTGACTTTAGGAGGTCCTTTTTTTCCCCCATTAATTGTATAATTGGTTATTTAATAGTTTCATAATTACAAAAAAGTTGCAAAGATAGTACAAAACTTCCCCACCCTGTTTTCCCTGATGTTAATACCTTACGTAACCTTGCTACTTTGTCAAAAAGAAGAGATAATATTAACGTTAAACAAACTACAGACTTTGTTTTGATTTCACCCATTTTTCCATTACTATCTTGCTTCTGTTCCAGGATCTCATCCCAGACACAGCATTACATTTAGTGATTACATCTCCTTAGGCTCCCCAAGGCTGTGACAGCTTCTCAGTATTTTGTAGAATACTCAGTTTGTTTGATATTTTCTCACAACTTGATTTGGGTTATGAATTTTTGAGAAGAGTATCTGCTATTGCCTTTTTTTTTTTTTTTTTTTTTGAGACAGAGTCCGGCTGTGTCGCCCAGGCTGGCGATGCAATGGCTCAATCTCAGCTCACTGCAACCTCCACCTCCCGGGTTCAAGCAATTCTCCTCCCTCAGCCTCCTGGGTAGCTGGGATTACAATCATTTGCCATCATGCCCAGCTAATTTTTGTATTTTTAGTAGCGATGGAGTTTTACCATGTTGGCCAGGCTGGTCTCGAACTCCTGACCTTGTGATCAGCATACCCTGGTCTCCCAAAGTGCTGGGATTACACCGCACCCAGCCTGCTATTGCTTTTTATATGCTGACTTTGGATCCAGTGAACTTGTTGACTTTTTTTTCTACACAAATTTTTAAAATATTAACATGCTAATTAATGACTTCATTTTTACTTTCGGAGTTTCACCATGTTGGCCAGGCTGGTCTCGAACTCCTGACCTTGTGATCAGCATACCCTGGTCTCCCAAAGTGCTGGGATTACACTGCACCCGGCCTGCTATTGCTTTTTATACGCTGACTTTGGATCCAGTGAACTTGTTGACTTTTTTTTCTACAGAAAAAAATGTTCCTGTATTTTTAAAATATTAACATGCTAATTAATGACTTCATTTTTACTCTCATTGACAATCATACCTCACTTCATTAACATAATGCATTGGCTAGGACTTCTGGGGTGATATTGAACAAGTCTTGTCCTATATTTGAAAGGGGATACTCTTATCTTTACTATGAAGTAAAAACATTCACTGCAGGCTTGTTTTGTACAGCCTCTTTATTGGGGGTTAAGGAAATTCCCTTAAGTTCTAGTTTTTTAAAAAAATTTATCATAAGTTTAATTTTATATAATGACTTCTCTGCATTCATTGGGAAGATTGTATTATTTAACATCATCTGATGATTGGTGAATAAAGCAGGTTTTATGTTGAAAACTGTATTCCTAAACCCTGCTTGATCATGATTATGAGTATCTGATTCATATACACATGCAGCTGGGTACTACTGAGTTATACTTTTTTATTACACTATCCTTGTCTGGTTTTGCTACCAAGGTTATAACAGCCTTATAGAATGATTTGGATTGTTATCTCACTTCTTATATTCTCTACCATAGTTTATAAACTCCTCTCCATTGGAAATTATGTCCCTTTTTCTATTACTAATATTATTAATCTCTCCATAGTTTCTCCATCAGTTTTGCCAAAGATTTGACAGTTTTGTCTTTTTAAAATGACTTGATTTTGTTGACCATATTCTTCCTTCTTTTCCATGTAATTAATTTCTGTTCTTTTTGTAGTTCTTTCTTGTTCAGTTCTGTATTTCATTGTTTCCATTAGATTTCCTCTTTGCGACATGAAGAAACGTCTTTAGGGGTCAAAGATCTTGGGGAAAAAAACTATCTTTTGAATACAGATTTCCAAATTAATTGCATTATACTCATATAGCATGGCCCATATGCTACTATTTCACATTTGTCAAAGCATCCTTGGTGATCTTAAGATATGGTTAATTTTAATTCTTCAATATATTAGAAAAGAATGAGTATTGTCTAATTGTTAGGTATCAATTTCTATTTATGTTCATAGAATCAACTTGTTAACTGTGTTCAGATTTTTAGTATTCTTGGTAATTTTTTGTCTGCCTGATCTATCTGTTCTAGATATAATAAAATCTCCCAATATTCCTATGGTTTTATCCACCACTCCTTAAAATTAATAGTTTTTGCTTTATATATATATTTCAAGGCTATGTTTTTAGGTGCAAACAAGGCCATGACTCTTTGTTGAGAAACACAGGGAAGTTAATCTGTTTACATCTTTAATTATTGATGTATTTGTTTAATATGCTTTTTGTCATTTATTTTCTCCTTTCCTGCCTTCTACTAAATTGATCAAGTTTTCTTTAGTCCCCTTTTTTCCTTCTGCTTATTTGGGAGGTTTCAATTATATTTATTACTTCACTGTCTATCTTTAAGTTCCTAATTTCTACACAAGCATATATTTTTTTAACAGACTATAAAGTACTAAAGCAAACATGTTGGCACACGTTAGCAATTCACTGGATTTCCCATTCCCACCTTCATTAATATTGTCTAGAATTTTAATTATACCTGTTTTAAACAAATGAAAACATTTTTACAGTCAATGATTAATTATATTTACTGGTATTTCAAGAATTTATTCACTCATTCTTGTTTCTTGAATCTCACTCCTTGTCCCTCGAGGTTTACTTTTTCTCATTGCAATAAATCCTTAAATGGGTCTTTAAATAAGTGTATAAGGTAGTCTATTTGTATTTCTAAAAATGTCTTTATAAGACATTTTTGAATGACATTTTAGCCAGGTATGGAATTCTTAGGTAACCTTTATCTTCTCTCCTTATTTTGAAGATATTATTCCATTGTCTTCTAACAAACCTGATGAGGAGGTCTGCATCAGCGTAATGTTCCTTTCTAATAACGTCTAGTTTTTCCCGCGGTAGCTTTCAGAATAGATGTTATGTATAGATTTTTGTTTATCCTGCTCAGGATTGATGTGACCAATGAAGGTCTTTCTTCCATTCTGGAGAATTCTTGGGCCAGTGTTTCTTTAAATATAACTTTTCTGCCATTCCATTTCTACTCTTTTCAACCTATAAAGTATAATGACCCGTCTTAATCCATCCTCCATTTGTCTCAATCTTTCTGTTTTTCATACTGTTTTCTGTGTTTTCTGAGTAACTTCTCTTTTTAACTGCATCTGGTAATAGCATTTCCCTAGATGTTTTAAATACAGTAACTATGTTTTCTGTTCTATGATCTCCAATTGGTACTTTTTTTATATCTACCTTTCTCAAATGGATGAACATTTTATGGACACTATTCTTTATTTCTTCAAAAATCGTAAAGTCACACTAACACTATTTGAATTGCATTTTGAAAGGACTGAATTCATGTCTTGATTGCTGGTTTTGCTGTCTTGTTCATTTTAAGATTTCCTAACTTTAACCCAGTGCTTTGCAAGTTTAGTTTCTAAGTGTTTTTCCTATGGGTTATCTTTTCCCCTCCTCTCTGAACTTTTCTTCCCTCCATGTCTTTTTGGCTGTCTCTACCTCACCCATGAGAAGCACAGTCCAGAGACAATCTTGTATTGTCAACTGGGGATTTTGTGCCATGTGAAAAAAGGGGTGTATTAGTCACTGAGCAAGATTAAAGCTTAGGCTGGGTCCTCTCTCCACGGCTCTGTTTTTTCACCCCCTGCCACCACTCGTAAGTAAAAAACCTGGGTAACCATCACTGTTTTTGTTGTTGTTGTTTTTCCAGGCTCCTTTTATGTCAGGAGAGTCCAAATCCAGTACCTGTTTGCCACAATGAGCCTGGGACCTCAACATGCATGGAGTGCTTCTGGACCTCATTACCCAAGAGCAGTCAGATTCTTAATTTCCTCTGCCTTTTTCAAGATCATTACTTCAGAAGGTTTATGTTTTCAATTCCACATATCCTTGCATTTTTCTTTCAAGTTTTGACCCATATGGATATCTTAAATATTCCTATTATTGCAAGTTTATATTAAAAGGAGGTTAAATTGTGAACTCACAAACTCATAGCATCATAGCACCATCTCAATCAAAAGTATTATCTTCTGTGAACTGCAACAGTTTTCACTTCTTTCGCAAGTGTGGAGTGACGTTTGCCTGAGGCTGTATGACCTGTGATATCATGACAAATTGAAGGCCAAAGCAGATGCGAATCCAGCTGTTTTCTATTAAGTCAAATGCCAAGGAGATTTACAAAGATGTAAAACAATGCGCCTCTTCTCAATAACCTTTGGTTTTGAAAATTGTTATTTTTCATAAAAAATGTTGCTTCCATTAACCTGTAATAGGTTTACTACCATTATTTTAAATAAAATACACATTTTAAATGACTTAATTTTTTCTTAAGATATAATTGATAAGTAAAAATTGTATATATAGTGTACAACATGGTGTTTCAATATACATATACATTGTAAAAGGATATCAAGCTAATTAACATATCTATCACCTCACTATTTTTGTGTGTGAAGAACACTTAAGATCTACTCTGTTAGCAATTTTCAAGTATAAACTATAGTCACCATACTGTGCAACAGATCACCAGGACTTTTTAATCCCATCTAACCGAAATTTTGCACCCTTTGGCCAACATCAGCTCATCTCCTCTGACCCCTGACAACCACCATTCTACTCTCTACTTGTATAAGTTCAACTTTTTTAGATTCCACATATAAATGAGATCATGCAGTGTTTGTCTTACCATAATGTCCTCCAGGTTTATCCATGTTGTCATAAGTGACAGCATTTCCTTCTTTTTAAAGGCTGAAAAAGTATGCCATTGTACATATATTCATTTTATTTATCCATTCATCAATCCATGGACAATTAGGTTGATTCCACATCTTGGCTAATGTGAATAATGCTGCAATGAACATAGAAGTGTATACTGATTTTGTTTAGATATGTAGCCAGAAGTGAGATTGCTGGGTCATACGGTAGTTTTACTTTTTTTAAATGAATTTCCATACTGTTTTCCATAATGGCTATATTAATTTACATTCCCACCAACAATGTACACAGGTTCCCTTTCTCCATATCTTTGCCAACACTTGAAGCTTTTTAGTTTGATTCAATCCCTTTTGTCTATTTTTGCTTTTTCTGCCTGTGCTTTTAAAGTCTTATCCAAAAATCATTGGTCAGACCAATGACAAGAAGTTTCTTCCGTTACGTTTTCTCCCAGTAGTTTTACAGTTTCAGCTCTTAAGTCTTTAATCCATTTTGAGTTGATTTTGTAATATGGTGTGTCTAATTTCATTCCTTTATATATGGATATCTAGTTTTCCCCACCCACTTATTTAAAAAAAAGTCCTTTCCCTGTTGTGTGTTCTTGACACTTTTGTCAAAGATTGACTGACTATAAATTATGGATCTATTTCTGGGCTATTTTGTTCTATTGGTCTCTATGTCTGTTTTTATGCCAGTATCATGCTGTTTTTATTACTGTAGCTTTATACTCAATTTTGAAATCAGGTAGTGTGATGCCTTTCCAGCTTTGTTCTTTTTGCTGAAAGTTTCTTTGGTTATTTGGGGTATTCTGTGGTTTCATAAGAGTTTTAGGAGTATTTTTCTATTTCTGTGAAAAATGACACTGGAATTTTTTTATGGAAATTGCGCTGAATCTACACATCACTTTGGGTAGTATGGAGATTTTAACAATAGTTTCTAATCCATGAACACCAGATATTTTTCTGTTTGTGTCTTCAACTTCTTTCATCAAAGTCTTATAGTTTTCAGTGAACAGGTCTTTCATCTTTCTGGTTAAATTTATTCCTAAATAATTTGATGGTACTGTAAATGGAATTGTTTTCTTGATTTCTTTTTCACATTTTTCAGATGGTAGTAGTACCTGGAAACAATATTGGTTTTTACTGCAACTTTACTGAATTTGTTTATTAGTTTAACAAGTTTTTGGTGGCATCTTTAGGGTCTTCTATATATAAGACCACATCATCAGCAGAGACAATTTCACTTCTTCTGTTCGAATTTGTATGCCTTTCGTTTTTCCTTATCTTGCTCCTGATCTTAAAGGAAAACCTTTCTGTCTTCTACCACTGATAGTGATGTTAGCTGTGGGCCTGTCATATATGACCTTTAATATTTCGAGGTATGTTCCTTCTATACATAATTTGCTGAGTTTTTATCATGAAAGGAAGTTAAATTTTGTCAGATGCTTTTTCTGCATCAATTGAAATTATCACATTTTCTATGCTTAATTTTGTTAATGTGATGTATCACATTTACTTATTTGTGTATGTTGAACCATCCTTACATCCCAGTGATTAATCTCACTTAATCATAGCATATGATCCTTTCAATGAGCTGTTGAATTTAGTTTGCTAGTTATTTTGTTAAGGATTTTTGCGTGTATGTTCATCAGAGATATTGGCCTGTAATTTTCTATTTTTGTAGTGTCTTTGCCTGGCTGTGGTATCAGGGTAATGCTGACCTCATAAAATGAGTTTAAAAGTTTTCCCTCCTCTTTAATTTTTGGAAGAGTTTGAGATGGCTGGGTGTTAATTCTTCCTTAAATATTTGGTAGAATTCACCAGTGAAGCAATCAGGTACCAGGCTTTTCTTTGTTGGGAGGTTTTTGATTATAGATTCAATCTCCTTACTCTTTATTGATCTGCTCAGAACTTCTATTTCTTCATGATTCAGTTTTGGTAGCTTGTATGTTTCTAATAATTTGTTCACTTCTAGGTTATCCAATTTGTTGGTGCATACTTGTTCATAGTAGTATCTTATGATCCTTTGCATTTCTGTGCTATGTCTCCTCTTCCATTTATAATTTTATAATTTATAATTTATTTTATAATTTATAATTTTATAATTTTGAGTTTTTTCTTAGCCTAGCTAAAGGTTTGTCAATTTTATCTTTTCAAAAAACCAGATTTCACTATTATGATCATAGTTTCGTTGATTTTTTCTATCGTTTTTCTATTCTCTATTTCATTTATTTTTGCTCTGATCTTTATCTTTCCCTCTTTCTCTAGATTTTGGGCTTAATTTGTTCATCTTTTTCTAGTTTCTTGAGGTGTAAAGTTAGGTTCTTTGAGATCTTTGTTTTTCTTAATATAGAATTTAACACTATAAACTTCCCTTTTAGAATTGCTTTCTCTGCATCCCACGTTCTGGCATGTTGTGTTTCCATTTTCATTTGTCTCAAGATATTTTTTATTTCCCTTATGATTTTTTCTTTGACCTACTGGTTGTTCAGGAGTGAGTGTGTTAATTTCCACATGTTGTTTTCCAATTTTCCTCATTATTGATTTCTAGTTTCATACCATTATAGTCAGAAAAGATACTTCATATAGATATCAATCTTCTTAAATTTGTTAAGGCTTGTTTTGTGGCCTAACATATGATTTGTCCTGGAGAATGTTCCTTGTGTGCTTGAAAAGAATGTATATTCTTCTGCAGTTAGATGGAATGTTCTGTATATGTGTGAGGTCCATTTGGCCTACAGTATTGTTCAAATCTTATTGTTTTCTGCTTACTCTATACATTACTAAAAGTGAGGTACTGATGTGGTTTCGCTCTGTGTCCCCATCCAAATCACATCTTGTGGCTCCCACAATTCCCAAGTGCTGTGGGAGGGACCCAGTGGGAGATAGCTGAATCTTGGGGGCAGGTCTTTCCCATGCTGTTCTCATGATGGTAAATAAGTCTCACAAGATCTGATGGTTTTGAAAATGGTAGTTTCTCTGCACAAGTTCTCTTTGCCTGCCACCATCCACATAAGACTTGACTTGTTCCTCCTTGCCTTCTGACATGATTGTGAGGCCTCCCCAGCCATGTGGAAATGTAAGTCCATTAAACCTCTTTTTCTTCCCAGTCTTGGGTATGTCTTTATCAGCAGCTTGAAAACAGACTAATACAATAAATTATACCAGTAGAGTGGGGCGCTGAAGAGATACCCAAAGATGTGAAAGCAACTTTGGAACTAGGTTAACAGGCAGAGGTTGGAATAGTTTGGAGGGATCAGAAGAAGACAGGAAAATGTGGGAAAGTTTGGAACTTCCTAGAGACTTGTTGAATGGCTTTGACAAAAATGCTGGTAAGTGATATGAACAATAAGGTCCAGGCTGAGGTGGTCTCAGATGAAGATGAGGAACATGTTGACAACTGGAGCAAAGGTGACTCTTCTTATGTTTTAGCAAAGAGACTGGCAGAATTTTGTCCCTGCCCCAGAGACCTGTAGAACTTTGAACTTGAAAGAGATGATTTAGGGCATCTGGCGGAAGAATTTTCTAAGCAGCAAAGCATTCAAGAGGCGACTTGGGTGCTGTTAAAGGCATTCAGTTTTATAAGGGAAGCAGAGCATAGGGAATGCTTCCAGTTTTTGCCCATTCAGTATGATATTGGCTGTGGGTTTGTCATAGATAGCTCTTACTATTTTGAGATATGTCCCATCAATACCTAATTTATTGAGAGCTTTTTAGCATGAAGGTTGTTGAATTTTGTCAAAGGCCTTTTCTGCATCTATTGAGATAATCATATGGTTTTTGTCGTTGGTTCTGTTTATATGCTGGATTATGTTTATTGATTTGCATATGTTGAACCAGCCTTGCATCCCAGGGATGAAGCACACTTGATCATGGTGGATAAGCTTCTTGATGTGCTGCTGGATTTGGTTTGCTAGTATTTTATTAAGGATTTTTGCATCAATATTCATCAGGGATATTGGTCTAAAATTCTCTTTTTTTGTTGTGTCTCTGCCAGGCTTTGGTATCAGGATGATGCTGGCCTCATAAAATGAGTTAGGGAGGATTCCCTCTTTTTCTATTGATTGGAATAGTTTCAGAAGGAATGGTACCAGCTCCTCCTTGTACCTCTGGTAGAATTCGGCTGTGAATCTGTCTGGTCCTGGACTTTTTTTGGTTGGTAAGCTATTAATTATTGCCTCAATTTCAGAGCCTGTTATTGGTCTATTCAGAGATTCAACTTCTTCCTGGTTTAATCTTGGGAGGGTGTATGTGTTGAGGAATTTATCTATTTCTTCTAGATTTTCTAGTTTATTTGTGTAGAGGTGTTTATAGTATTCTCTGATGGTAGCTAGTATTTCTTTGGGATCGGGGGTGATATCCCCATTATCATTTTTTATTGCATCTATTTGATTCTTCTCTCTTTTCTTCTTTATTAGTCTTGCTAGTGGTCTATCAATTTTGTTGATCTTTTCAAAAAACCAGCTCCTGGATAAAAGTTCGAAAAATTTGCAGCCTGACAATGCGATAGAAAAGAAAATCCCATTTTCTGAGGAGAAATTCAAGCCTGCTGCAGAAATGTGCATAAGTAAGGAGGAGCCAAATTTTAATCCTCAAGACAATGGGGAAAATGTCTCCAGGGCACATCAGAGGTCTTCACAGCAGCCCCTCCCATCACAGGCCTGGAGGCATAGGAAGAAAAAATGGTTTTGGGGGCTGCGCCCAGGGTCCCCGTGCTGTGTGCAGCCTAGGGACTTGGTGTCCTGCATCCCAGCTGCTCTAGCCATGACTAAAAAGGGCCAAGATACAGCTTGGCCCATGGCTTCAGAGAGTACAAGTCCCAAGCCTTGGCAGCTTCCACGTAGTGTTGAGCCTGCGGGTGCACAGAAGTCAAGAATTGAGGTTTGGGAACCTCCACCTAGATTTCAGAGGATGTATGGAAACACCTGAATGTCCAGGCAGAAGTCTGCTGCAGGGGTGGGGCTCTCATGGAGAACCTCTGCTAGGGCAGTGCAGATGGGAAATGTGGGGTCAGAGCCCCCAAACAGAGTCCCTACTGGGGCACTGCCTAGTGGAGCTGTGAGAAGAGGGCCACCATCCTCCAGACCCTAGAATGGTAGATCCACCTACAGCTTGCACTGGGCACCTGGCAAAGCTGCAGACACTCAATGCCAGCCCATGAAAGCAGCCTGGAGGGAGGATGTACCCTGGCAAAGCCACAGGGGCAGAGCTGCCCAAGACCATGGGAACCCACCTCTTACATCACCATGACCTGGATGTGAGACATGGAGCCAAAGAAGATCATTTTGGAACTTTAAGATTTGATTGCCCAGCTGGATTTTGGACTTGCATGGGCCCTGTAGCCCCTTCGTTTTGGCCAATTTCTCCCATTTGGAACAGCTATATTTACCCAATACCTGTACCCCCATTGTGTCTAAGAAGTAACTAACTTGCTTTTTACAGGCTCATAGGCAGAAGGGACTTGCCTTGTCTCATAAGAGACTTTGGACTGTGGACTTCTGAGTTAATCCTGATATGAGTGAAGACTTTAGGGGACTGTTTGGATGGCATGATTGGTTTTAAAATGTGAAAACATGAGATTTGGGAGGGGCCAGGGGAGGAATGATGTGGTTTGGCTCTGTGTCCCCATCCAAATTTCATCCTGTGGCTCCCATAATTCCCACGTGCTGTGGGAGGGACTCAGTGGGAGATAGCTGAATCATGGGGGTGGGTCTTTCCTGTGCTGTTCTCATGATGGTGTATAAGTCTCATGAGATCTGATGGTTTTGAAAATGGTAGTTTCCTTGCACAAGCTCTCTCTTTGTTTGGTGCCATCCATGTAAGACTTGACTTGCTCCTCCTTGCCTTCTGCCATGACTGTGAGGCCCCCCAGCCATGTGGAACAGTAAGTCCATTAAACCTCTTTTTCTTCCCAGTCTTGGGTATGTCTTTATCAGCAGTGTGAAATTGGACTAATACAGGTACTGAAATCCTCTGACTTTATTTCTAGGTGTTTGTTTGTTTTTGAGACAGAGTCTCGCTCTGTAGCACAGGCTGGAGTGTAGTAGCATGATCTTGGCTCACTGCAACCTCTGCCTCCCGGATCCCGGTTAAGCAATTCTCCTGCCTCAGCCTCCTGAGTAGCTGGGATTACAGGCGCGTGCTGGAGATGGCATGGTGGGGTTCCACCATGTTGGAACCCCATGAGACTTTGGACTGTGGACTTCTGAGTTAATCCTGATATGAGTGAAGACTTTAGAGGACTGTTTGGATGGCACGATTGGTTTTAAAATGTGAAAACATGAGATTTGGGAGGGGCCAGGGGAGGAATGATGTGGTTTGGCTCTGTGTCCCCATCCAAATTTCATCCTGATGGGGTTCCACCACGTTGGCCAGGCTGGTCTTGAACTCCTGACCTAGTTATCCACCCACCTCAGCCTCCCAAAGTGCTGGGATTACAGGCATGAGCCACCACACCCGGCCATATTTCTAGTTTTTAAAATACCGAAAACTATACATATTGATAGGTATAAGCCACATAAGCAAAAGTTCTTTAGGGTCCTCATTTTCATGAGTGTAAATGGGTTTTGAGACCAAAAAGCTTGAGAATCTCTGGTCTACAGTAAATCTGTAACAGTCTGGGTTATTTGAGCAGATTGGATGGAAATCTGTCTTTTTCACTATTATGATCTCAAGGCCTAGCACAAAGCTTAATACACAGAAGTCTCTCGATAAGTGCTTATTCAGCTATTGTTTCAGCAAATATTTGAGTATTTACTATCTTATTAGGTTGGTGCAAAAGCAATAGTGGTTTTTGCAATTACTTTTAATATAAGACCCAATGCTAGGTCAACTTCATGGTTCATTGTAAATCAAATTGAAATGGCCCCTGCCATAACTTATTTATTTAATATGTCTTCAGAGTTTCAGTCCAGCTGGGAAGAGACATTCAATAAACCTTTAAAGATTATGGTAAATGCTTTAAACAAACAAACAAACAAAAAACCCAGGATGCCGAAATGAGGATGGTTGTGTTTGTATGGTAGATACAGAATAGTCAGGGATCTCTGAGGAAGAGAAACTAAGACTAAATTTTGAAAAAGCCAGCCTGGGGAAGAAGAAGGGAAGAACATTTCAAAAAGACAAAACAGGCAGGGCGTGGTGACTCACGCCTGTAATCCCAGCACTTTGGGAGGCTGAGGCGGGGGATCACTCGAGGTCAGGAGCTTGAGACCAGCCTGGCCAACATGGTGAAACCCCGTCTCTACTAAATATACATTAATTAGCCAGGCATGGTAGTGCATACCTGTAATCCCAGCTACTACTCGGGAGGCTGAGGTGGGGGAATCGCTTGAACCCAGGAGGCAGAGGTTGCAGTGAGCCAAGATCGCACCACTTAACTCCAGCCTGAGCAACAGAGCGAGACTCCATCTCAAAAAATAAAAAAATAAAAAAATAAAAAGAACAAAACAGCAATATACAAAGATAATAAAGGAAAAAAAACAGAAAAGACATCAGAGTGGCTAGAGGATAATGAGGGGTGTAAAATGAGGTTGTACAGGTATTCAAAAGCCAGCTCTTTTGGAACTGTAGATTAAGAGGAAGATCTTGAACTTAATCCTAAATGTAATGGAGGCCATTAAAGATTTTTAAATAAGGCCTGACACAGTGCATTTTAAGATGATTCATGTTGCTCTGTGGAGAACTAGGGGACTAGAGATACTTAACAGAGGAAGCAGGAAGACCAGTTAAGGGGCAGCAAAGGATGGCAGGGCTCCAAACTAGTATGGTGGCAGTAGAGATACGGAGAAGTGAACAGATACAAGATGTACTTTGGAAACAATATAGAGAAATCTTGCTGATGATTTGTGTATGTGTGGCAAAGAAAAAAGAATCAGAAATGAGTTCCACATTTCTGGTTTGGACAACTGGGTGCACAGAAGTGTTATTTGGTGAGTATCTGAGACACAGGTTTCAGGGTAAGAGCATAACATCAAAAGCTATGTGGGACATGTAATATTTAAAATGCTTACACTAAAGCAAGTGGAGACACTGAGCAGGGATTCTGGAGAGGTCTCTGCCAGGGCTCTGAAGTCCTCCACACATAGCTGATTTGTTGCATGGTCAGATTAAAATAAACACTACTTTACAAGATAAATAAAGAAACCAGTTCTTAAGTATTTCGAATTCATGTGTATATATTCAGTGCTGCTGGATAAATATCTTCAGATACAAATTTGTACACCGTTCCTCAGTAGTGCAAATCTAACAAATTTTCCTTAAGGAAAACTTTTATTTTTTAACTTTCTCAAGTAGGAGTTTCAGGACAGTATAAAGCCAAACATTCATATTAAAGTAACCAACCCTTTCACAAAAAGTACCACTAAGTCCAAATATTAAAAGAACAGTTCCCAAAAGCAATTAATTACATACAGGATTAAAGACAGGCAAAAGACCACCTCCATCATGAATCAGATATTATAAAAGGAAAATATGTCAAGTCTGGCAGACAGTGTTAAGGTTCAGAACTAAAGTTCAGCTTATATGTCCCTGTCCAAAAGGGCACTGGACACCATTTCTCATGAGAAGCTAAAACATTCAGAAGTCAAGCTATAACATGGTAACCAAAGTAGTATATGTAGAAAATGCAGGGTTACTCATCCACTTTTTGCTCAAGTTGGCTTACCAGCCAGAAAGTTCTAACCCTGAACTGGCAAAATGGTAGATGTTCATTTATCCAACCATCTAATAAACAGGTAATGCGTATCAACTACATTCAGACACTAGAGACACAGTGATAAACAATGGAGACACAGTCTCTGCCTTCATGGGGCTTATAGCTCACTGATGAAGCCAAACAATCAAATAAGCATATAAATAACATAAGTAACAAGCAATAAATGTGATGAAAGAAATATTGTACTATAACACATATATCAGAGAGCCTGACCCAGACTAGGTAGTAAAGAAAGACATTCTATGCCTAGTTAACGGTGTGCACAAGGCTTATGAGGCTGGAGGAGTACAGAAACCTGTGTAGCTAGAATACAGAATGGCATAAGATAAAGGTTACAGAAGCACAGAAGAGTCAGACCTTGCAAGACCTGTAGGCCATTTAACGACTGGAGATCCCACACAACCCGCAACTGTAGCACACTACAAGAATTTCTCCCAGGTGAGATCGGCACTCACATCTCAAGCAGGTCCCCTGAAAAACAGCATGATTTCCACACATACTCACATGTCAATGCCTAAGAACATGACCAGAATGATAAGGAGAGCTACTCTGGCTTCCACAATGCAGATCATCATGCAGGTAGAGAAAATGCATTTTTATCTGGTTCGTTTTAAAGGCCCATCATGAGATAAACCTAAGAAGAATGGAGAAAAAGGCAATAATTGATATAAAAGTAAAACATGAATCAGAAAGCAGAAAAACATCTGGAGCTAAGAGATACAGATTTAACAAAGTCTAACAATAAGTAAAATGTTCACAAAGAGGAGACTGGATGAATAAATTATGGCACATACATTTAATAGAAAAATCTACAATGATAAAAAAGCATGCAAAAACTCTTATGGAACAATCGCCAAGATACATTGTTAAATGAAAAGCCAAGGTGTTGAACAGTAAACACAGTATACTTCATTTATTAAATAAAAAGAGAAACACACTGTATACATATTTGCTTCTATATGCATGGAATAACACTGGAAAGATATTCACAAAACTATTGACATTGGTTATCTTTTTTTTTTTTTCTTTTTCTGACTCAAACACATCTTCTGAGACACTGGTTATCTATAGAGAGGGAAAGATGGGAGGAGGAATTTTCTCCTTTTTGAATTTCAAACCACACAAATATATTACCTATTAAAAGTTTAAAAAAGTTAATATTCAATACGATTTTAGATGAGTACATATGAAAATTTTAATGAAAAGGAACATTTTCAAGGAAAATAAAAATTAGCAAACTGACTGCCAAATGGGGGGGGAAAAAAGGTAAGAAAAGCCTTCTTACAAAGAATCCTGTATGTTAAAACTTTCTGGTACATTTTAATAATCTAGCCCCCACAGGCTCCATGAGATAAAACTAATATTTATTGAATATTTCCCGTGTGCTATATACTGCATCAAGCATTACATGTATTTGCAGCTCATCCTCACAATTCCTGAGATAGGTGTTCTCATCACCTCTATTTTACATATAAGGAAACTGAAGCATATCCAGTAAGTAACTCCAGAGGTCAGACTCTGCAACCACTATCCTACATTAATTCTGTATTAATAAACTGGAAAACCTTAAAGAAATGCATAATTTTCTAGGGAAACAAAATTACTTGAAATCTGTTTGACTGTAAGTGTTCTTCCAATGCCTAAGGAACAAATTATTCTTAGTCTGCACAGATAGTTCCCAGGACATTAAGAAGAAAAAGACGAGGGCTTGCCAATTCATTGAACTAAATTAGAAGAGTGGCTTTCAAGAACATATTTCCTACAATGAAAATGTGTTACAAGAATAGCTATCTTGTATGGGACACTTACCCTGTGCCAGGCACTGGAGTAAGTGCTTTATAAAAGATCTGGGTGCCACTTGGAAAACAATCTGGCAGTTCTTCAAAACGTTAAACATAGAGTTACCACATGACCCAGTAATTCTACTGGTAGGTAAAATTAAAACACATGTTCACACAAAAACTTGCACATCAATGTTCTTAACAGCATTATTCATAACATAGCCAAAAAGGGGAAAAAACCCAAATGGCCATTAGCTGATGAACGGATAAATAATGTATAGCCAAACAACAGAATATTATTTGGCAATAGAAAAGAACAACGTTCTAATACATGCTACAGCATAGATGAACTTTGAAAACAGTAGGCTAAGTAAAAAAAGGCAGTCACAAAAGCTCACACCTTGTATGATTCCATTTATATGAAATGTCCAGAATAGGCAAATCTATAGACAGAAAATAGGTGAATGGTTCCCTACGGTTGGAGGAAGAGGGGAATGAGGAGTGAAGAGTTTTTTTTAGGGTAATTAAAATGTTCTCAGATTGAGGGCAGTGATGGCCATACAACTCTGAATATTACTAAACACCACTGAACTGTACACACTGTAAATAGGTGAATTGTATGGCAGACGAATTATATCTTGGTAAGGCTGTTATTAAAAATACGTATCTAGGTGTATTTTCCTAACAACCTTAATGAAACTGAAACTAATATACTTATTTTGTAGACGAGAAATCTGCAGCTCAGAGGGGACACTATCTACTCATGGTAATAATCTAAATAGTTGAGAAAGCCAGAATTCAAATACGAGTTTTTCTGTCTATACTGCTTACTATCTCCCAACACAATCCTAAGCAAATGCACTGAAAATCTTCAAGAAATGGCCTTTTTTCTTAGAAAACAAACTTATGGGTTGGGCGTGGTGGCTCACGCTTGTAATCCCAGCACTTTGGCAGGCCGAGGTGGGCGGATCACCTGAGGTCAGGAGTTCGAGACCAGCCTGACCAACATGGAGAAACCCCATGTCTACTAAAAATACAAAAAAAAAAAAATTAGCCAGGCGTGATGGTGCATGCCTGTAATCCCAGCTACTAGGGAGGCTGAGGTGAGAGAATTGCTTGAACCTGGGAGGCAGAGGTTGCGGTGAGCCGAGATTGCGCCATTGTGCTCCAGCCTGGGCAACAAGAGCAAAAGTCCGTCTCAAAAAAAAAAAAAAAAAAAAGAAAACAAACTTATGACTAACAGGTTCATGAAGGCAGCCTCCTAAGAACAAATAATTCATATACAGTTGAAAATCCCAAATCCAAAAAAATCAGAAATCCAAAACACTTCTAGTGTCAAGCATTTCAGATAAGGAATACTCAACCTATAATGCTATTAAGCATTTCAAACCTACAATAAGAGGGAAGCTGTCCATTTAAGAAGCTAGCAGATGGCTTCCAAGTGCATCTTAATTCAAGAGTGCCCTGGAGAATAATAAAAATAATAGCTATAATTTATCAAACTTTTACAATGGGTAAGGCCTGGCACCAAGCACCTTATGTGAATGATTATGTTTAATTATCATAACAACTTAATAAGGTAGATGCCATTATTACCCAGGTTTTACAGATGAGAGGCAAGCCTTAAGAGGTATCTTTTCCCAGGTTACAAGCTAAAGGGTGGCAGAGCTAGAAATCAAACTCAAATCTGTTAGATTCCTGAGCCTCAGCCCTCAACCACCACTCAGTACATTCTTAGGCTATTAAATTTGAAAGCCATAATGAAATGGAACGTTCTTGAAAGGAAGGGAGATAATAAAAACTTGGCAGATGTCAGGGGAGTACTTTCCTCAAAAAGTTCTCCAAGCCTTTGCCATTTATAGGCAACTTTCTTCACATTTCCAAAGAACAAATAATTCTTATGCTTTATAAATTGTGTAAATTTCAGCAAAAAGAGACAAAAGTGTTTCATTTGAAGAAAGCACATGGATTTTCAACCCCAAATATACCTTATTTTGACATAATAAGAATGTGTATGTACCAGGAATGTGTCTGAGCACTTTATAATTGTTAGCTTCTCAAATCTTCATGACAACTATCTAAGGTAGGTACTATTAATAATCCCTATTTTACAGATGAGGAAGGGGAGGCACAGAGAGGGTAGATGACTGGCACAAAGTCACATGGCTAGAAAGTGGCTAGGATTAAAAACCAAGTCATCTAGCTCTACCCTCCAGCACTTAGTCTACTCAACCAACTCTCAAAAAAGAATATGCTATAGCTAATATATGATTCACTGGACTCCTAGCACTGTGGATTATCACACTGACTCCCTTCACATGTATTATCCCAACTGACAACCAAGAAGGTAGGTAAGTTTACTGCCTATTGCAAGATGAAGACCATGAGGCTGAGTGATGTGCTAATTTGCCCAAATACACCCAATTAACACATATCCGAACCAAAATTTTATTAAACCCACGTCTTTCTGACTCTACATCACACCACTAGTCACTGTGTCATGAAATACTATGGTAGGGGTCAGCAAACTACAGCAAGCAGGCCAAGTCCAGTCTGCTGTGTTTTTATACAGTTCACACAGCCAAAATACAAAAATTCGGTTGAATCAAAAATAGATGGGCCAGGCACAGTGGCTCACGCCTGTAATCCCAGCATGTTGGCAGGCCGAGGTGGGTGGATCACGAGGTCAGGAGATCGAGACCATCCTGACTAACAAGGTGAAACTCCGTCTCTACTAAAAATACAAAAAATTAGCCAGGCGTGGTGGCACGCACCTGTAGTCCCAGCTACTCAGGAGGGTGAGGCAGGAGAATCGCATGAACCTGGGAGGCGGAGGTTGCAGTGAGCCGAGATCGCACCACTGCACTCCAGCCTGGGCGACAGAGCAGGACTCCGTCTCAAACAAAACAAAACAAAACAAAAAAAACTTGATGGTTGAAAAAAAAAAATATTTCATGAGAAAATTAAATGAAACCTAAATTTCAATGTTCATAAATAACATTGGCTGTGTTTTACTGGACCCAGACACACCCATTTATTTACAGCTGCTTTCACACTACAAGGACAGAACTGAGTAATTTTGACAAGACATCGGTATATCGAACAAAGCCTGAAATATTCTCTGTTTGGCCCTTTACAGAAAAGATTTGCTGACCCTCTTTGTTATTATATTTAAAACTCTTATTAAAATGGAGGAGTAGTGCACAAAAAGTACCCCCCAACCCCCGAAAAAAGGAAGAAAAAGCATGGCCTCAAAAGGTGACTGGAGTAGGAATGGAAACTAACCTCCAACTTTCAAGGAACAAATAATGTCTCTGTTCCATAAAGTGTTCCAAGGCCTAGAAAACAGTGGAGGGCTTCCCAGTTCATTTTAATTAACTGGTTCACAGAGGTTTACAATCCCTAAGCTGTTTTAATTGGAAAGAACTCTGCAGAATGGAAATAACAACAGCTGGCAGTTATGGAACTTTCCCTGTGCTGCCAGGTGCTGTGGTTAAATAGAAGATTTCCATTTAATCTTCCTGACAACCAGGAAGGTAGGGTGCCATTGTTATCCAATTCCACGGATGAACCTGGGTCCTCGGGATGTTAAACAAATTGCCCTATGTTCCACATAGAGCTCAGCACTCTAACCCTCATTTCTGCCCTCCAGAGATTAGTCTTAACACCACACCATTTACTTTTATTAATAAATCTGCAAACATAAGGAAATACATAATTTCCTGAAAAAATATAACGTACCAAAAGTAACTATCAAAATAATCTTGGTGAGCTGTATAAATTTCCTACCAACTCCCAGGAAGCAAATAAGTATGTGCCACAAATTGATCTGGGTCATAAGAAAACAGACAAGTTTTAATACCCTAGCTCACTGGGTTGCAATAGCACTCATCTCTAACTCATCACCACTAAAAAAAAAAAAAAGCACAATTAAAAAAAAAACCATGCAAGATAATGATAGCTAACATTTTTAGCTGAACTATGTGCCAGACACTAAACACTCCCCATGCAATAACTCATTTAAACTAGGAATAAGTATCCCCTGCAGACTAAGACATAAGGAGGTTAAATGGTTGTCCAAAATCACACAAGCGAGAGGGCCTGGATCCAAATCCAAGCCAGCAAGTGAACAAACCCGGCATCCTTAACAGACTTTCAGCTAATAAGTCTGAGAATCCTAATTATACATGCTCAATCCAGGGAAAAAAGAAATTGACAAAACTGAGCCAAACTTAAGGGCATAAAGGGGTGCGTGGTATACCTACAGCTTTCAAGCAATGTCAACAGTCTCTACGATTCACTCAGCAAAGCAGTTCTGAACCAAAACTATCTTCCTCTAAAAGAGACCAAACTCCACATAAACGTTACAATATGGATGAACTTCAAAAGTGTTCTGCTAAAGGTAAGAAGAAAACATCATAAATTGTACAATTCAGTTTTCATGGAACGTCCAGAAAAGGGAAATCTCAAGAGCCATAAAGTGGATTAGTGCTTGCCTGGGGCTGATCCTCAAATGGGCTCGAGGGAACTGGGGATGGTGGGATTGGTTGACGTAAACATTCTAAAAGCGGGTTGCGGTGATGGCTGTACAACTCATACATTTACCAAAAAATATTCAGTTGTACACTGGGTACATTTTGACGTAATCTGCATCTCCACAGAACTGTCTAAAAGAGGCTGAGTACCCCAGCAACTGCTTCTTGTCGAAAGCCATTTCCTATCCTCCGTGCTAGGCGTCTCACAGGTTTCTTCCCCAGTCAAATCAATGCTAATAATCGGAAATAGCAAGTTCTGAGAAACGCTGGCGTAGAATGGGCGCACTAGGGGTAAGGGGATGGGCCCCAGACTTCAGCAGCCGTTCTGGGAAGTTGCTCGCCTTTTTCGAAGACTCTAGCTGCAAAACTGGAAGCCGTCGGTGGGGCAAGGCAGAGAAGAGACCACGTCTGGCGGATGAGTCCTGTGATTATCAGGTCACCTGGGTAACGCCCAACCACGACGGGCTGGGTCTCCGCGCGAGGCCTGCAGCCCGGCGCGGACTGGAATCCCCAGCACTGCCGTCTGGAGGACATCCGCGGTATCTCCCCAAGAGACGGGAAGTCTGTGTGTCGAAGAGGCGCGGGACGCAAGCCCACCAACCTGGCTGACCCCAGGGAAAGGCCGAGCGTCCAGCCCGCGGGGGCCCAAGATGGTGCCAGAGTTCGAGGCCCTCTGTGCATGCACCCCGCCCGCCTTCGAATCTAGCCTGTTCGCCGTTGTGGTTTGTCCTCCCGGTTCCTCTGAAGGAGTTGGTCAGTAGAACCATGGCCTCCATTGACTACGTCCTCAGAGTCGCAGCTCTCTTCAGTCGAGCTCCAGTCACAGAGGACGGTTGTGGTGAGACCCAGGCAGAAGTATTTCCGGTCAACGAGGTCGCGGGTAGTGCGCATGCGCTTCGTGCAGGGCCCCGAGCAAGGGCGCCTGGGAAACCTTGCGTGAAGTGACACACGCCCTGTCCTCAGGGAGCCCACGGCCGACTGGGAAACAGGAGAACGGGTCAAACGTGGGACGCCCGTCAGCTATACCCAAAGGTCTCTGATAGAGCTTGGAGAAATGTGCATTTGGACACATTATTTTTACATTGTGATCTAGACAGTGAGGTAATCTTTTAAAAAATAAGTTTTAGAATTCTATTAAATTTCAGTTTTAGAATTATATTTAATTATATTTTGAATATTTTGAAATATTTTGAAATTTCATACGGTTTTTTTGTTTTTCCGGTTTTTTTGAGACAGGGTCTCGCTCTATCACCCAGGCTGGAGTGTAGTGATGTGATCACAGCTCACTTCACCTCAACTTCCCAGGCTCAAGTGATCCTCCCTCCTCAGCCTCCTGAGTAGCTGGGACTACAGGCACGCACCATTACACACAGCTAATTTTTTTTTTTTTTTTTTTTTGGTATTTTTGTAGAAATGGGGTTTCACCACGTTGCCCAGACTGATCTCGAAATTCTGGGCTCAAGAGATCCGCCTGCCTCGGCCTCCCAAGATTTCGTTATGTTGTGGGGAAAAGATGTATGATTCTATGATCAGAATGAAAGCTCTGAGAGGGCAGCCACTGATGAGTGTAGGTGCAGTATCCTCTGCACCTTGCATGGTACTTGGCATGGAATGGATGCTCCTTGAGTATTTCTCAAATGACTGACTGGAGTCTTTGAAAAAGGCACCCTGAGTTACTGTTAACAGACAGATTCGCTAATAATTAGCTACTGTTAATCGAATAGATTAGCTAATAACACCAACTTTTGATTTGTCTCAGAGTGACCTAGTGTGAAAAGTAGGGTTGCAGATTTAGTAAATAAAAAATGTAGGATAACCCTGTCAAATGTGATTTTCAGATAAACTAAGCAAATAATTTGTTAGCATAAGTATGTCCCGTTTGGATATGCTGGGTGTCCTATATTTTATCTAGCAACTTAGAAGACATGTTAAGGTGGGGGGGAAAAATGATTGTGTTCCAATTAGAAAAAGAACTGGAGGAGAAAAGAAAACGGTATCCGGAATTTGTAAATAAGTACTTCCAAACAATTCTAAAGCAGGTCAGAAAACTACACTTGAGAAACTGTGATTTATAAAGTTTGTGGTAAGTGTTGTATTTATATCATCTCAATTGAAACCTCTTACACAGTAGAACGATTATTTTTATTTTATAAGTGCAAAAAGAAGCTCAGAGATAGGAGGTTACTTGTCCAAGTTCTAATATTTTCACTGTCACCCCAAAAAATATGTATTGAGGCCTCTCGGTGGCTCATGCCTGTAATCCTAGCACTTTGGGAGACTGAGGCAGGCAGATTGCCTGAGCTCAGGAGTTCGAGACCAGCCTGGCCAACATGGTGAAACCCTGCCACTACTAAAAGTACAAAACATTAGCCAGGTGTGGTGGCGCTACCCTGTAGTCCCAGCTACTTGGGAAGCTGAGGCAGGAGGATCGCTTGAACCCAGGAGGGGGTGGTTACAGGGAGCAGAGATCACACCACTTCACTCCAGCCTGGGAGACAGAGTGAGACTCCATGTCAAAAATAAATAAATAAATAAATAAAATAATAATTATTATTTATTGAGAGCTGACTGTGTGCTGCTGGTCTCGGATTTCTATTCCACATAATCTGCCTCCAGAGCTGGAAAATTCCAGTGTCTGACCATTCCTCAGCCTCCCTCCCCTTCCCCACTCCAGCTGCAGTTTCCATGGTAACAAACTGAACCTGCTTCTGTAGCTAACAAGAGCTAAGAGTTTTTGAAAGGGAATAAGCCAGAACAACTGACGTCAGCGTACCCTGGCTGGGGGATGGGAAGGACTGCTTGAAGCCCTAAAGCCTTCTATTCCTCCATCAATGGTTTATGCAAGAATTTTGTATGTGTCAACATCTGTCCTTGGATGGAGTCTCTGCAAAAGAACAAAAGTTGTCTATGTAAACCTCTGCAGACCCCATGAATTCATAAGTTTTCACTTCAGGAATTGCTTCAAACACTGGTGACATAAACTTTATGCATCCTTACCATATTAAAATGTATTTAGTCATTATTCAACCAATAATGATGGGGGGCACTTCTACATATCAAACAGTGCTAGATCCCAAGGATATAATTACTATCAAAACAGACACAGTCTCTATTTTCCTGTTTCTTAGAGTTCAGTGGAAGAGACATTTGTTTATTCTTCAGTGTATTCTAAGGACCCTTATGTGTGAGACATGTATTAGGGACTGGGAGATACACAGATGAGTTCAAAACAAATCGTTGAGCTGCATGGAAATGATCCTGGTGGGATTGGGGTCAGACATTAAATAGATAATCACAAAACAGCAGATATTTACTGAGCAGCTACTGTGGTGCCAGGCACTGTTTTAGGCAAGGGGAACAAAATAGACTTGGTGTCTGTTCTCATGGAACTTACATTCTGATGGAGAGGGAAAATATATAAATGAATTCATTTGCTTTTAGTTAGAAGAAAAAGGATATTAAACTCAAATTGACTTAAATAAAAAGGAGAATTTATTGGCCCAAGTAACTGAAAATGCCAGAGATAGAACTGATCTCATCAGTATTCATGAACATAATTTATGTTGTTGCAGATCTCTGTAGTTTTTCTGCCCAACACTCCTTCCCCAGGCTTCCTGCCACAGAAGCCTTCTTTCCTATGGAGAACTGGTTAGCATCTGACCTAGGCCTGGTCACTTCATGCTGTTGCTATGCCCACAGTGATTGGTTCAGGAATGGGCACATGACTCCAATGGGCCAGTCAGAGACTTACTTACCTGGGACTTTTCCTTGGGAATTATGAGAAATATCGTTCCCTTTGCTGTGATGCTAAACTGGTCTGAAGTGTGCCTGGCCTATAGCCATCTTTTTTGCCTATCTGAATAAGTCAAGAAAGAGCATCCCACTGTGTGTTTTTAAGCTTCTACTAGATAATGCATGTAATGTGCTTAACACAGAGTAAATTCTCAATAAATGTTAGCCAGTGTTGTTAGTGATTTACAAAGGAATGAGTGAGAAGAAATTATTTGCAGGAACTGAAAGATTGTGGGTTTGTTAACTGCTTCAAAATGAAGGTAAATCAGGAGGGTTTTTGGAGTGCATGGAATGAAAACATGGAGGTCCACAGTATAGAGCAATGTTTCCTCTGAGCCATGATGAGGTTTTATGAGCTGTCCAGGGTTCACTGAAGAATATACTTGCCTGGATTCAAAATGCTTGGACCAACCCATTCAGACATTCACTGACCCCTTCCCTGGGTAAGATTCTGTAAAAGAGAAGATGCACAAGGCATGATCATAGCCATTGAGGACCTTATACTCAACTGGAGTAGCAGGGAAGTGAACAACCAGTAACAGTAAGGCCAGAGGAGTACGGGGCAAGCTTCAGCTCCACATTCATTCACATAAGAAATACACAGGAACATATCTAACATGCCAGCCATGGTGCGAGGTGTAAGAGATATTGTATTGAACCAAACTGATGCCTTTTTTATTGGAATTTATAATCAAGTGCAGTGGTTAGCAAAACTTCAGGAACAGACCAGACAATAACTATTTTAGGCTTGTGGGCTGTACAGTCTCTGTTGTAACTATGCAACTCTACCATTTTGTGTAAAATCTGCCATGGACAATATGTACGTGAATGAACATGGCTATGTTCCACATTATTTTGGGACACTGAAATTTGAATTTCAGATGATTTTGTCACATCAAAACTACTCTTCTTTGGATTTGTTTTCAACCATTTAAAAATACTGAAACCATTCTTAGCTCATGAGCCATACGAAAACAGGCAGTGGGGCCAGTTGTAGTTGCTCATGCCTATAATCCCAGGACTTTAGGAGGCCAAAGCAGGAGGATCGCTTGAGCCCAGGAGTTCCAGACTAGCCTGGGCAACATAGAGAGACCCTATCTCTACTAAAAATAGAAAAATTAGCTAGGCATGGTGGCACATGTCTGTAATCCTAGCACTTTGGGAGGCCAAGGAGGTAGGATCGCTTTAGCCCAGGAGTTCAAGATCAGCTTGTGCAATGTATCAAAACTTCACCTCTACATAAATATTAAGGCTTAAACAGCAGAAATGTGTTGTCTCACAGTTCTGAAGGCCAGAAACCCAGCAGGGCTGGTTCCTTCTGACAACAGGGAAGAAGGATCTGTTCCAGGCCTCTCCCCTAGCTGCTGGGGGTTTGCTGGCAGTCATTGGCCATCGTTGGCCTCCATTGGCCATTGCCCTGATCTCTGTCCTCATCTTCACATTGTCTTCTCCTGTGTACACATCTGTGTCCAAATTCCTCCTTTTCACAAGGACCCCAGTCGTACTGGATTAGGGCCTGTCGTACTCCAGTGTGACCTCGTCTTAATGTCTTACATCTGCAACAACCCTATTTCTACATAAGGCCACATCCTTAGGTAGTCTGGGGGCTCAGACTTTAACATATGAATTTCTGGGGTGGGGTTGGGGATCCCACAGCAGCAAGTGTGCCAGCCTCTTTGCTGGTCTCCCTGCTTCCACTTTTTCCCACTTCCTTTCATTTCCCCAGCCTAGGCAAGGGTGACCTTTCTAAAATGCAGACAGGACCAGGAGCCTGCTGTGAGTCATGGGGCTCACTGAGGCCTGGTTTTTTGGTTTTTTGCTTTTTGGGATTTTTGTTTGTTTGTTTGTTATCGAGACAGAGTTTCGCTCTTATTGCCCAGGCTGGAGTGCAGTGACGAGGTCTCAGCTCAGGAATCAAGGGAGGATTCCTAGGTGTCGTGGGCCAGCGTCCCCTCTGCACATTCAGCCCATGTGGATGTTTTGAAGCTTCCTCTCCTCGGGGGGCACAAGCTTCAGCCAGAAAATTCATCCCATTTGTCTCAAAATTTCTGTAACTCTCCAAAGAAATTTGATCATCTCCCACTATCAGCACTGTCAGTTGGGGTCTGTCCCCAGGACTCCATCCATGTTGCCACCATCTCTCCCTGGGCATCTGCTGTGGCCTCCTAAACGTTCTTCCTTTTCTATCTAGTCACCTTCCACCCGTTCCACACACACACAGTGGCCAAAAAGAAAGCCTCACTGTGTAATCTCCTGCCCCTGCTCCAGGTACCCCAGGGCTGCCTGCCCATCAGGGTAAAGTCCAAGTGGCCAACGTGATGCCTCGGGCCCTCCATACCCAGCCTTGCCAGCTGGCCCAGCTTCACCTCTCTCTGCTCCCATCCTGGGTCTCCATGCTGTGGCAGTAATGACAATCTTCCAGTTCCCTGCGGAGGCCACGTGCCCTCTGAGGAGCTGGCTGTACTCACTGTCCCCACAGACTCATTTCTCCCCTCCCATTTTCTCCTCAGTTCACTCCAACCAGGATTTGCTGCCACTCTACAAAATCTTCTCAAGATCAACAATACCCTCTGCCTGACCAACATGGTGAAACCCCGTCTCTACAAAATACAAAAAATTAGCTGGGCCTGGTGGCTCTTGCCTGTAATTCCAGCTACTTGGGAGGCTGAGGCAGGAGAATCGCTTGAACCTGGGAGGCAGAGGTTGCAGTGAGCCGAGATTGCGCCCCTGCACTCCAGCCTGGACGACACAGCGAGATTCCGTCTCAAAAAAAAAAAAAAAAGAAAAAGAAAAAAGAAAACACACACACACAAGAAAACAAAAAACAAACAAAAACTACATCAGACACTTTCTAAGGATTAGGAATGTATTGGTTAAAAATCAGGTGAGGCAGTTGTCTCTGGAGATGATGTCTTAAAATTAAAACATGAATGGAAACCCAATATGGTCAACCCATACAATGGAATATTGTTCAGCCTTAAAAAGCAAGGAAACGCGGGCACTTCTTACAACATCGATGAACATTATGACATTATGTTAGATGGAAGAAGCCAGTCACAAAAGGACAAATACTGTATGATTCCACATGAGGCACTTAGAGTAGTCAAATTCATAGAGATAGAAAGTAGAATGGTAAGTGCCAGGGGCTGAGCCACAGGAAATGGGGAGCTGTTGTTTAATGGGTACAAAGTTTCAGTTTTTCAAGTAGAAAAGAGTTCTGGGGCTGGATGGTGGTGATGGTTGCACAAAGATGTGAATGTATTTAATGTCACTGAACTTGAGGATTAAGCTCTAATTTTTTTATCTTGCCCAAATTCCTATGTAAGGGGTCTGGGAAGTCATGCCCTACAAACCATAAATTCTCATCAGATAGGTTTTGTTTAACCCTATATATTGTAACTTACTTTCTCATCTGACTCCAGCATAACGTTACGTGATGAAGAAGAAAGTCAGAATATTTTACCCCAAACATGTTTCTTTGCCACGTTTTGAAATGGCCATTGAAAGCTGTCCTTTGTGGGGGAAAATTCGCATCTGTAAAGAATCTCTATAAACATAGCTAGATCTTTTTCTTCTAGGCCTTCCCAATCCTGAGGAGATTAACTAAGAGTCTAGCACCTTTTAAAGGTCTGAATATGAAACATTTGTCATCTATTGTCTCTAAGAGCAGCCACTATAAGACTTCAAAAGAACCCTGGGGCCAGGCGCGGTGTCTCACACCTGTAATCCCAACACTTTGGGAGGCTGAGGCAGGCAGATCACCTGAGGTCGGGAGTTCGAGACCAGCCTGACCAACATGGAAAAACCCCATCTTTACTAAAAATACAAAAATTAGCTGAGCGTGGTGGCGTGTGCCTATAATCCCAGCTACTTGAGGGGCTGAGGCAGGAGAATCGCTTGAATCCGGGAGGCAGAGGTTGCAGTGAGCCAAGATCATGCCATTGCATTCCAGCCTGGGCAACAAGAGCCAAACTCCATCACAAAACAAACAAACAAAAAAAACCTTGTCCACAATCTTTTATCTTAACCTGAACATTTTCTTTCTGTAGATTCCAACTATTTAGACAAACTCAACCAATTGTCAACCGGAAAATATTTAAATTTACCTATAGCCTGGAAGCACCGCCCCTGTCTCATGCCTCCCTAAAATGTATAAAACCAAGCTGTACCCCAACCGCCTGGGGCACATGTTCTCAGGATCTCCTGAGGGCTGTGTCACGGGCCATAGTCACTCGTATTTGGCTCAGAATAAATCTCTTCAAATATTTTACAGCATTGGACTCTTTTTGTTGACAAACTGTACACTTAAAAATGGTTAAGACAGGGCCAGGTGTGGTGGCTCATGCCTGGAATCCCACCACTTTGAGAGGCTGCAGCAGGAGGATCACTGGAGCCCAGGAGTTCAAGACCAGCCTGGGCAGCATAGTGAGGCCCCATCTCTACAGCAAATTGAAACCTGAGACAGGCATGATGGTGTGTGCCTCTGTAGTCCCAGCTACACTCAGAGGCAGCGAGAAGATTGCTTGAGCACAGGAGTTTGAGGCTACAGTGAGCTGTGATCACACCACTGAACTCCAGCCTGAGTAACGAGCGAGATCCTGTCTCCAACACTTTTTAAAAGCAAGGGTTAAGATGGTAAATTTTATGTTATATATCTTTTTTTTTTTTTTTTTTTGAGACAGAGTCTTGCTCTGTCACCCAGGCTGGAGTGTGGTGGAGTGCAGTGGCGCAATCTCAGCTCACTGCAACCTCCCCTTCCCGGGTTCAAGCAATTCTCCTGTCTCAGCCTCCCAAGTAGCTGGAATTACAGGCACGTGCCACCACGCCCAGCTAATTTTTGTATTTTTAGCAGAGATGGGGTTTCACCATGTTGGCCAGGCTGGTCTTGAACTCCTGAGCTCAGGTGATCTGCCCACCTCAGCCTCCCAAAATGCTGGGATTATAGGCATGAGCCACTGTACCCAGCCTGTGTTATATATCTTTTGCCACAATTAAAAATAATTTTTAAAAATTAACACATAAATAGGCCGGGCACGATGGCTCATGCCTGTAATCCCAGCACTTTGGGAGGTCGAGGCAGGTGGATCACCTGAAGTCAGGAGTTCGAGACCAGCCCGTCCAACATGGTGAAACCCCATCTCTACTAAAAACACAAAAAATTAGACAGGTATGGTGGTGGGTGCCTGTAGTCTCAGCTACTTGGGAGGCTGAGACAGGAAAATCGCTTGAACCTGGGAGGCGGAGGTTGCAGTGAGCTGAGATCGCGCCATTGCACTCTGGCTTGGGCAACAAGAGCAAAACTCTGTCTCAAAACAAAAAACAAAAAAAAACAGAAAAAAAACACGTAAATAAATGACACCTACCTTGTAAGCTCATCCTCCATGCTGGGAACACGTTTTTGCCTCTTGGCTTGGCTTCCCAAAGAGTATATTACCCCAGAGTTTCAGAGATACACACGTTCTAGTCCTCACCTAAGCTAATTCCATTCCAGTCCAACTCTTCCACTTTTAAATGGCCCCCTTGTAGGAACATCCACATCACTCATCTGGGAATAGCATCATTTGGCAATTTAATGATCTCTAGGCAAAGACACAGTAGAGATTTTACCCACTGGTGTGGCTTGGAATGCTGCCTGTGGTGGCTCAGTGCTGTGCTCAACTTGGCAGAACCAGAGTGATGTTTCACAGAGTCCACTTTCTGTTATGGTTCTCGGCTGGGCTTGGCCACCAGAGGTGTTTGCCTGGGATGGAGAACGCATGGGTGGAGTGGCAGCTGTGTGTGCTCTGTGTGTGCGTGTGTGTGTGTGTGTGTAGAGGTTACAGTTGGGCCAGGTGCTATGCAGCTCATGCACGTCCCTGCCAGCTGCTGGCTCACCTTGTGTGTGTGTGTGTGTGTGTCTGTGTGTGTTTAGAGGTTACAGTTGGACCAGGTGCTATGTGTGTGTGTATGTGTGTGTGTTTAGAGGTTACAGTTGGACTAGGTGCTGTGTGTGTGTGTGTGTGTGTGTGTTTACAGTTACAGTTGGACCAGGTGCCGTTTGTGTGTGTATGTGTGTGTGTTTAGAGGTTACAGTTGGACCAGGTGCTGTGTGTGTGTGTGTGTGTGTGTGTTTAGAGGTTACAGTTGGGCCAGGTGCTATGCAGCTCATGCATGTCCCTGCCAGCTGCCACCTCACCTTGTGGCCCATGGGGGCATTCCCAGCTCCCACTGAAACCACCTTTGCAAAAATTATATCAGTGAGAAAATGTTGGCATGGAGGAGAGCTGATCTAGCCAATCTTCCTCTTGCCTTTAGCTTTCAAGTTACCTTAATTATCACTGGGCTTAGGCTGAGCTAACTTTGAGAGATATTTAGGTTGTAGTTTAAGTAATAACATCCCTTCCCCAAAACTCAACTGCCTTTGGAAAGCCAATAAGAGACCACCAGAGTAAGGGAGTGGGGAAGACTGAATTCTGCTAAGGTGTAGACTTAAAGATTGCCAGCCGTTATTCTGGAGGTCCTGCAGGTAACATCGCTATTGTGGACTGGCCTTTTGAGATATGTTTTCAGGTTTTTTGCATGTCTGACACCCATGGCTCCACCTGGACCCAACCACGATGGCTCCTGTGGCCCTACCCAGAACCAACTCAACATAAGAGGATGGTTTCAACTCCCTATAATTTCACCTCTGACCCAACCAATCAGCAGCAACCATTGCATAACCACCCCTGCCCCTTATCCCAAACTACTTTTGAAAAACCCCCAACCTACAAGCCTTTGATGAGACTGATTTGAGTAATAACTCCATCTTTTGTATGGCGTGGCTGGCCTCACATCAATTAAATTGTTTCTTTACTGCCATAACATGGTCTTTATTTGTGCAGCAGACAGGAAGAAACTTTTGGGTGGTTACACCACTAGCTTCTCCTGGGCTGTTTGCCCTCACACTGAAGGGCTCCAGGGTCTCCTGCAAAATGCCCCATCCTCACAGGCCATGAGAGACTGATGGAGGTTCCAATTCATCTCCGTGGGTGCTGGCAAGACCTCCCAGATCCATTTGCACTTGTTCTTCTTCACTGTCCTTTCTCAATGGCAGCACCAGCACCAAACACAGGTTCCAGGGCTAAGCTCGACTGTCGAGCCACCTCCACGGTTGCAGAAGGTCAAGTCCCTATTTTAAAACAAAAGCAGAAGAAATCCTCATGCCACATCACTCCTAGTGATTCCAACACCTTGGATTGGACCCTGTGCCAGATCCGCCATCTTTTTCTCAATGTCTCCTGTACATCCAGTCCGGGTCTCTGGTCACGCATGAATCCCGCTTTCACTGGACATTTCCACTTCGGTCTGGTTCCAGTTGGTCTCAGTCCCTTGACTCCAAATTCTGAATTGTTTCTTTTTCAGTGTTAATCAGATGTGCTCGGGATGCCAACACCCACCCACTCACCAAGTCAGAAGGCTGGGACGTCTTGGGTCCTTCTGCCCCCCTCAAATCCATCACTTGCATCTCCAACAGAAACCTTGGTTTGTCCACACCTGTCTCCCACTGCCTCCATCCCCACGCCACCCTCCTTAGCTGCCGAGCTTCTGTTATCTCTTCCCTGTTCAAGAATGACCATTTCCTTGTTGTATCTGCTTCCTCACTGCCCCTTTCCCATACATTCATCACATACAGCCAAGGTCACCTTTCCAAAAAACATACTGGCCATGAGTACATTGGGCTGCCTGGGAAGAGCCAGACCCCAGCAGGAAGCTGCAGAAACTGTCAAGGCAGGCAAGACACAGACCTCCTCTGTCCCCACTCTGAGTAGGAGCAAGGAGGGAGGCCACAGAAGGTGAGTCGGGGTGTTGCCAGGGGAGGCTGCATCTGCTTGTCCCCCTCTCTCTCCTCTGTCTGCCTCTCTAAAGACCTCACCCTTCTCAGGGAGTAGGTGTGGCAAGGGGAGAAGGCCCCTGAGATGCTCGTGACCCTGACCTGCTGGGTCAGCCTTTTTTCCCTCTCTGGAATTGCCTTTTTTCTTCTCAGAGGGTGGAGGCCCTTGGCTTTGCCTGAAATTCTTTGCTTAGTCACTGAACACATAAACCTGTTCCCTGTCAGTCACCCCAGGCAGAGACAAAGCTGTAGTTCTTAAGTGCTCCTGTCTGCCCCAAGTTCAGCCAATCAGCTTCCTATCACTGCCAATTTTACCTCATTTTTCTTTTTTCTTTATTTTATTATTATTATTGTTTTTTGCAATGGAGTCTCACTCTGTCACCCAGGCTGGAGTGCAATGGCCCAGTCTCAGCTCACTGCAACCTCCGCCTCCCCGGTTCAAATGATTCTCTGGCCTCAGCCTCCTGAGTAGCTGGGACTACACGCGCCCACCACCATGCCCAGCTAATTTTTGTATTTTTAGTAGAGATGGGGTTTCACTTTGTTGGCCAGGGTGGTCTCAAACTCCTGACTTTGTGATCTGCCCACCTCGGCATCCCAAAGTGCTGAGATTACAGGCATGAGCCACTGCGCCCAGGCTGTTTTTCTTTTTTGTGATGAGAAGCTTTATTTATAATAACCGCAAACTGACAACAACCCAAATGTTCATCAGTTGATTAAAGAAGTTGTTTTGTATTTTTACAATCAATATTCCTCAACAATAAAAAGTAAACTATTGGCAGATGCATCATTATGCTTAAATCCCCAAAAGCTGGGTGTGGTGGCTCACATCTACCATCCCAGCACTTTGGGAGGCTGAAGTGGGAGGATCACTTGAGCCCAGGGGTTTGAGACCAGCCTGGGCAACATAGGGAGACCCCATCTCTACAAAAATATTTAAAAATTAGCTGGGTGTGGTGGAGCATGCCTGTAGTCCCAGCCACTTGGGAGGCTGAGGTGAGAGGATGGTGTGAGCCCAGGAGATTAAGGCTGCAGTGAGCCATGATTGCTCCACTGCACTCCAGCCTGGGTGACAGAGCAAGACTCCATGTCAAAAGAAAAAAAAACACAAAACATTAAAATGAGGTCATTATGGTGGGTGCTGGTCCAATAGGACTGCTGTTCTTATTAGAAGAAGAGGTTAGGGCGTGAAAAGATCACATTCTTTCACCACTTTCTTCTAAACAGGCTTCCTCCCTCCCACCCATGACACAGCTGTGCTCAAAATCTACTATGTTGTCAGATCCAACAGTCACTCCTCTGTCCTCAGGTTATGTGGCTTCACTGTGGCAATCAACAGAGTTGACCTCTTCCTCCTTCTCAAAAACGCTTTCTTCTTGTGCCTTCATAGACCCTCTATCCTGATTGTCCTGGCCCCACCTTCTTGCAGCTCTCCTTCTTCTGCTTGTAGGTGCTAAAGCTGAAAGCGTGCACACCCTCTGACCCCGCCATTCTTATTCAGGGAGCCCAGATGACCACTCCCCAAATGTGCACTGAGCGCGGAGTAATAATAATTGCCAATATGCATCGAGTGCCCACATTAGGCCAGTCACGTGCCCTGTCCAGGAATGCATTTAGACGAACAATTTATATCTCCTTCACGTTTCACAGAGCTGACAGTCTCGTGGGGCCCCAATTGTCAAAAAAGTTGAGAATAAGCAAGTTCTCACAAGCTTGGGAAAAGATGGATTAGTCAGCAGCCAGGGAAACGGAGCTATCAGAATCAGTTTTAAAGTCGTACAACTGACCCGTGGCAGCCTGCCTTAGTGAACGCGCCTTTGCATGCCAAACAATCATTTGGTTAGGAAGGACTCACTCTGATACACACGTCTCTGAGTGCCAACCAATCCACAAGGGTCCCAGTTGAGAAATCACGGTCCTGCAGATGATGACAGCCCCTTGATGTCTATGAAAGCCCCACAACCTCTGAACTCCACATTGCCCCGAAACCCTCCATAAAACCAGACCGTTCTGCACAGAGAGACTGTCTGGTTAGCAGAGCTCTCTCTCCTTTATTATGGTAAGAAATCAATTCAGCATTGTTCTTTTATTTCAGATATTGAATTGTGTTAGCTTGGGCTGCCATGACAAAGTACCACAGACCGAGTAGCTTAAACAACAGAAATGTATTTTCTGACAGTTCTGGAGGCAAAAAGTATAAGGTCCGGGTGTTGCTGGGGTTGGCTCCTTCTGAGGCCTCTCTTTGGCTGATATCTGGCTGCCTTTCCCCCATGTCCTTACAGGGTTGTCCCTCTGTGTGTGTGTCTGTGTCCTGGCCTCCTCTTCTTAAAAGGATAGCAGCATATGGATTAGGACTCACCCTAATGACCACATTTTATTTACCTCTTTAAAGATCCTATCTCTGGCCAGGCACAGTGGCTCACACCTGTAATCCCAGCACTTTGGGAGGCTGAGGCGGGCGGATCACAATGTCAGGAGTTCGAGACCAGCCTGGCCAATATGTTTGAAACCCCGTCTCTACTAAAAATACAAAAATTAGCCAGGCGTGGTGGCGGGTGCCTGTAATCCCAGCTACCCGGGAGGCTGAGGCAGGAGAACCGCTTGAACCCAGGAGGCGGAGGTTGCGGTGAGCCGAGATCGTGCCACTGCACTCCAGCCTGGTGACAGAGCGAGACTCCATCTCAAAAAAAAAACAAAAACAAAAAAACAAAACCCACAAATACCACTGGGTGACAGTTGTCTACAGTATTCAGAACAATAGCATCCTATCCAGGTGTGTGGTCTGGGAGCAACTGGCTGCCCTATAGAGGCTGGGTGTGCAGTAGACTCTACCAACTAGGAGTGTGTAAGTGCAATCTAGGATGTTCACACAATGACGAAATTGTCTAACAGCGCACTTCTAAGCACGTTTAGGGATGCACGGCTGTGTAGAGTTCTTGGCAGGTGTCAAGTAAGTAGAATCCTTCCCAGGAAATTTTTCTTTTTCTTCTTTTTCTGAGACAGGGTCTCACTCTGTCACCCAGGCTGGAGTGCAGTGGCACAATCACAGCTCACTGCAGCCTCCACCTCCTGGGCTTAGGTGATCCTTCTGCCTCAGCCTCCCAAGTAACTGGGACCATGGGAGTGCGCCACCATGCCTGGCTACATTTTTTTTTTTTTTCTGAGGTGGAGTCTTGTTCTGTCTCGCCCAGGCAGGAGTGTAATGGCAGGATCTCGGGTCACTGCAACCTCTGCCTCCTGTGTTCAAGTGATTCTCCTGCCTCAGCCTCCCGAGTAGCTGGGATTACAGGTGCGCACCACCATGCCTGGCTAATTTTTTGTACTGTCAGTAGAGATGGGGTTTCACCATGCTGGCCAGGCTGGTCTGGAACTCCTGACCTCGTGATCTGCCTGCTTCGGCCTCCCAGAGTGCTGGGATTACAGGCGTGAGCCACCACGCCTGGCCCACATTGCCTTTTATACTTTCCTTTTTTTTTTTTTTTTTTGATAGTAGCCATCCCGATAGGTATGAGTTGGTATCTCATTGCGGTTTCAAATTGCTTTTCTTTAATGATTAATAATGAACATTTTTTCACGTGCTTGTTCGTCATTTGTATATCTTCTTTGGAGACATGTCTATTCAAGCTCTTTGCCCATTTTTGAATTGTGTTATTTGATTTTTTTGGTGTTAAGTTGTTGTAGTTCTGTATATATTTTCAATATTAACCACATATCAGATGTATCATTTGCAAATATTTTCTCTTATTCCATAGGTTGTCTTTGCATTCTGTCAATTGTTGTGTTATTTAAGGCACAAACATTTTACATCTGATATAGTCCCATTTGCCTATTTTCACTTTTGTTGCCTGTGCTTGGTGTCAGATCCTAAAGCATGTCATTGCCTAATTCCATTTATTTTAAAAATTTTCTTGTCAGGCGCGGTGGCTCACACCTGCCATCCCAGCACTTTGGGAGACTGGGGTGGGTGGATCACCTGAGGTCAAGAGTTCAAGACCAGCCTGGCCAAAATGGCGAAACCCTGTCTCTACTAAAAATTTAAAAATTAGCTGATCAAGGTAGTGGGTGCCTGTAATACCAGCTACTCAGGAGGCTGAGGCAGGAGAATGCCTTGAACCCAGGAGGTGGAGGTTCTAGTGAGCCGAGATCCCACCATTGCACTCCAGCCTGGGCGACAGAGCAAGACTCTGTTTCAAAAAAAAAAAAAATTGTCTTGATTCTGTTTGTCAGTTCCCACACCCCATTCCATCCACTCCAGGAGAAAACAGACATGTCTCCGGCTCCCCCGGACTTCCTAGAATTTAACACTGTGCCCAGGGCACAAGCATGAAACATACTTGTTCAATGAGTGGATGCTCTGTTGCCGATGTCTGACAGAATATTATTTATAGCTTACACCTGACTGTCCCTAGGCAAGGTCTCTGAATGCTTCTGGTCGGCACCAGAAGGGAGGGACGAAGCTTCCAGAGGAGACCTGCCTGCCACTGTCCTGTGATGGGGAACCTAAGGGACAGGTAGACGTTGGCTTTTGGTCCCCCAGAGAGCTGGCTCTGTACTGGGGCTGGGAATCTCCCTGATCTTTGATTTGCAGGGTGAATGGGGTGGAACCTTCTGCCCCTCCCTCAATTCCCCTACTCTGGTGTGCAGGAAGCTGAGGCCTTCTAGGAGACTGGGGATACTGAGGCTGAGGGAGGTAGGGAGGAGTTAGGAGGTTTTTGATTCTCACTTGAATCTTTCCCACTGTAGCTGAAAACAGGGTTTTTGGGTCACCTGCCCCAGCAGGGGATGGGAGTATAGGCGAGGTCTGCATCTGCAACCCCCTCCTGACTGTGGAAATCTTAACGGGGCCAACACCTCCCCCGTTGCTGGATATGGAAGCAATGATACTTTCTCCCTTCCAGCTCTGCACTCCTTATACCCCACTGGGATAGAAATCCTGTCTCTTGGTGTCAGGCAGGGGTCTCCGGCTACCCCTCCTCTGCTGGGGTGGAAGATGGAGAGGTCAAAGGAGCAAGCCTCCTTCCTGGCCCTTGCAAGGGCCTGCAGCCTGGCAGCCAGAGGGATTAAGGACAAGAGGCCCCTGGCGTCCCTGAGTCTGGCGTGGCTGCCCAGGAGCCTCCCAGGGGAGCCAGAGTGGGCCAGAGGGCTGGAGGCTCCCAGATCGATCAGAGGTCTGAAGGTCACTGGAGCTGTGACCTTCAAATTAGGATACTTGTAACCCAGGAGGCTGGCACACCCCCACGGGGGATGGGGCGCATAGTTGAAGAGAATCCATCTCCCGGAGAGGTGCCCTAGGGCCCCCCTTTCACCATGACCCTGCTAACACTTTACAGATGAAAAGCATACCTCTCTCTCACCCCCTAATCTTATCGCAGTGAATTGCCCTGGGGTGAAAGAAAAGCCTCTGGATCCCAAACCTAGAATCACTTTGAAATACTGCTGTCCCCAACGGCTCCCTTTATAGAGGCCCTGGGCTGCCTTTGAGGTGCATATTTTGCAAGGTTGAAAGCAGGAGGGAGTGAAAAAATGCCTGCATTTGCCTCTGAGGTGCTAAAGGAAAAAAATAGCTCAATGACGATGGATGGGCAGACTTTATTTGGGATCACCGCAGTGGGTACGGGGACCACTGCCATAGGGGCTTGCGGTTGGTGAGAGAGGTTGGGTTAATTCCTGAATACAGCAGGGAGAGTGGGAATTCACAGCCAAGGAGCAGGGTCGGGAGCAGTGGCTAGAAAATTGCTAAGAGGAAACTTCAGAGATAAGGGCGATTCTGGTTAAACTGACCTTGCTAGATTCCTACTGAAGGCAGCCCCGGGTGACAGGAGGAATCCAATCACACATCAAAGGGGATCAGATGTCGACAGTGGAGGGTTCCTTCTAAGCTCACTTAGCAGGGTTCTTCCCTGAAACTGGGTCTTAGATGGGCCTAGCACAAGATTCAGAAGCCTGTCTAAAGTGCGGCCAAGCCTGGGCGCAGTGGCTCATGCCTGTAATCCCAGCACTATGGGAAGCCAAGGTGGGCAGATTGCCTGAGGTCAGGAGTTCGTGACCAGCCTGGCCAACATGGTGAAACCCCATCTCTACTAAAAATACAAAAATTAGCCAGGCGTGATGGCACATGCCTGTAATCCCAGCTACTCAGGAGGCTGAGGCAGGAGAATGGCTTCAACCTGGAAGGTGGAGGTTGCAGTGATCTGAGATCATGCCATTGCACTCTAGTCTGGGCGACAGAGTGAGACTCTGTCTCAAAAACAAAACAAAACAAAACAAACAAAATAACGTGTGGCCAAGCAAAGAGTCTTTGTAAGTGGATCAGTGTCTATATGTCAAGTCAAAGGAATATATTGCAGATAATATAGTATCTTCTGTTTTCCTGAATGTTGATCTGGATGTGTAGGAGAAAGGCTTTCATCAGCTTTGGCTGAAGGGTGGTTTTGTATTGCAACTCTGTCGTCGACATTCAATAAATACTGAATTCACTGTCAGTCAGTCAATGACTTCTTGGCTAGTCTCTTGCTAGTTTATCCCTACCAAGCCTTACTTCACCCAGGCAAATGGCAATGGGGACTCTGTTGTTGATTCTCTAGTAAGGGATGGACATCTACAATAAATTTATTATAGATTGTCTCTTTACTTACTTGTCATATATAAGATTATTATATAATTATTGCATTACATATTTAATTATATGTTATGGATAAGATTATTGTAATATAATAGTAATAACCTATAATGAATGAGAAATGTGCCCCTTTTGCAAGCCCTGCACTTACTTGTCTGATACCTTTCTTCTTGAATTTCATGGAATACTGTCTCATTCCAGTAATAAGAAAATTCACGGAAGATACAGGCATGACCTAAGTGTTCTCACCAAACATTTTCAGAGTATTCTCGCAATAACCCTTTGATTGGGTACTTTCAGAGATCCTTTTTATTTTCCACATAGGAAGAGATAATTTGTCTAACAGCTACTGAATAAACAGATCCAAGATTTGAACCCTCATAGTTTGGATGGGAATCTGAGTTCTTTCTTTTTTGTTTGTTTGTTTAGACAAGCTCTTGCTGTGTTGCCCAGGATGGAGTGCAGTGGCACAACCACCACTCACTGACACCTTGACCTCCTGGGCTCAAACAATCCTCCCGTCTCAGCCTCCCAAGTCTCAGCACACCTGGGACTACAGGTGTGCATCACCACGCCCAGCTAATTTTAAATTTTTTGTTAGAGACGGGTACTTCCTATGTTGCTCAGGCTGGTCTTGAACTCCTGGGCTGAAGTGATCCTCCCACCTCAGCCTCCCAAAGTGTTGGGATTACAGGCATGAGCCACTGTGCTTCGCCAACCCACATCTCATTCAGCTCCTGCACCATTTCTCTTCTCCCCCTTAGAACTAACTCTATAGCCTCATCTTTACTTTTGCATTTCTCTATCTCTCTTAACCTCATTCCAATCAAGCTTTCATCTATACCATTTTACTAAAAGGCCACCAATAATCTCCACATTGGCAAATCCAGTAGTTGAGTTCCAGCTGTCATAAGGACTTGACAATTTGTCACCTGTCCTTCTTCTTCTTCTTCTTTTTTTTTTTTTTTGAGACAGAGTCTCACTCCGTCACCCAAGCTGGAGTACAATGGCATGGTCTTGGCTCACTGCAACCTCCACCTCCCGGGTTCAAGTGATTCTCCTGCCTCAGCCTCCCAAGTAGCTGAGATTACAGGCGCACACTGCCATGCCCAGCTGATTTTTGTATTTTTACTAGAGACGGGGTTTTGCCATGTTGGCCAGGCTGGTCTCAAATCCCAACCTCAGGTGATCCGCCCACCTCGGCCTCCCAAAGGGCTGGGATTACAGGCATTAGCCACCGTGCCTGGCCCAACCCGTCCTTCTTAGAAGACTTGAGTCCACACTGAATTGGGTTCACCAGACCTCCCTGACAATTCTCTCTTCTGGCTTTCTTCCTACCTCCCCTGTTGCAATATGGAAGCAATGATACTTTCTCCCATTTCCTTCTCTATACTCCCTATACCCCACTGGGATAGAAATCCTGTCTCTTGGTGTCAGGCAGGGGTCTCCGGCTACCCCTCCTCTGCTGGGGTGGAAGATGGAGAGGTCAAAAGAGCCAGCCTCCTTCCTGGCCCTTGCAAGGGCCTCCAGCCCGACAGTCAGAGGGATTAAGGACAAGAGGCTCCTGGCATCCCTGAGTCTGACCAGATTGTAGTAGCCAGCCTCCAAAGTGGCCCGCAATAATCCTCACTCCCTAGTAGTGCTCACAGTCTTGTGGTCTCTTCTGACACCGACCCAGAGCTGGTTCATGACCAGCTGAGGCTGAGGGAAGTGGGAAGGGAGAGTCTAGGAAGTTTTTGATTCTCATTTGAACCCTTCCCATTGCAGCTGGAAACAGCAGAACATGGAGGAAGTGATAGTGTGTGTGACTTCTAATGCTGTCATAATGGACATTGTAGTTTCCATTTGGATCACTTGCTTGGGAGTAGGGGTAGGAATTCAGCCACCATGTTGTGGAATACTCAAGTAGCCCCTGGAGAGGTCCAGGTGCAGAGGAATCAGCTTGCCAGCACCAACTTGGCAACCTTCGAGTGAGCCACGTAGATTCTCCAGCCCCAGTCAAACCTTCTGACCACCTCATGAGAGACCCCAGACCAGAACTGCCCATCAAAGCTGTTTCCAAATCCCCAACTTTCAGAAACCATAAAAGATAATAAATGATTATTGTTTTAAGTTAATACATTTTTGCATGATTTGTTATGCAGCAAATTGCTAACCAATACATATTCTTTCTCAAATTCCTTTCCATGTTTTTCTACTATCATGTCTCAATTCTAGAGTGCTCCAGAGTTCAGTGCTCAGATCTTGTCTACCATCTGGATTTGATACCTAAATGATCCCACACATTGCTAAACTTTGCAATAGCATCTATATATTGTTAAATCTCAGATTTATAGCTCTAGCTCAACATCTCCCATGAATTCCATCAACCCACTGTTTATAGGAAATTTCCACTTAGATGTTTTATAGTGCTTTCCATCTTAACATAGCTACGAGTGAACACCTCATCTCACCTCATCCCTGACACAGCTACGTACCCTCAGTATGCCCATCTCAGTAAATGACAACTCCGTCCTCCCAGCTGCTCAGACCTAAGGCCATTTTTTTGATTCACAGCTCTGCATATCCAATCCATCAGCAAATCCTGGTTGGCCCTCAATATGATAGTGGCTTGGACAATAATACTGATTAGATTCAGGAAGAATGTTCCAGGTGAATGCTCAGAGGTAGAACCAAGCTTATGTCCTCCAGAAACTTCAAGGAGGCTGTGGTGGGCTAAATGTTGCCCTCCCCTAAAAAGATACATCCATGTCCTAATCCTAATATTCAGAGCCTGTGAATATTGCCTTGTTTGAAAAAAAGGTGGGGAGGTGTTGTGGGAGATATGATTATGATTAAGTTAAGGTTCTTTTGGTTTTTTTTTTTGAGAGACAGGGTCTCACTATGTCACCCAGGCTGAGTGCAGTGGGACAATCACAGTTCACTGCAGACTTGACCTTCCAGGCTCAAGCGATCCTCCTGCCTCAACCTCCCAAGCAGCTGGGACTACAGGCATGCACCACCATGCCTGGCTAATTTTTTTTTTTTTTTTGAGACAAAGTCTCGCACTGTCACCCAGGCCGGAGTGCAGTGGCTCAATCTCGGCTCACTGCAAGCCCCGCCTCCCGGGTTCAAGCGATTCTCCTGCCCCAGCCTCCCGAGTAGCTGGGACTACAGGTGCCCACCACCATGCCCGGCTAATTTTTTGTATTTTTTTAGTAGAGATGGGGTTTCACCATGTTAGCCAGGATGGTCTCGATCTCCTGACCTCGTGATCCGCCCGCCTTGGCCTCCCAAAGTGCTGGGATTACAGGCGTGAGCCACCACGCCCGGCCCTGGCTAATTTTTGCTTTTTTGTAGAGACAGGTCTCACTGTGTTGCCCAGACTGGTCTCAAACCTGAGGATCTCAAAGCGATCCTCATGCCTCAGCTTCCCAAAATGCTGGGATTATGAGTGTGATCAACTGCACCTGACCTTTTACCATTTTTTAATTGTGGTAAAATAGACATTACATAAAAATTTCCATCTTGACCATTTATTTACAGACACAGTTCAATGGTATTAAATACATTCATAATGTTATGCAACCGTCACTGCCACCCATCTCCAGAACTCTTTTCGTCTGTCCCCCAACTGAAACTCTGTCCCCACGAAACACTAATTCCCCATTTCCTCTTGTTCCCAGCCCCTGGCCACCACCATTTTACTTTCTGTCTCTATGAATTTCACTACTTAAGGTATTTCATGTAATTGGAATCCTACAGTATTTGTCTTTTTGTAACTGGCTCATTTCTCCTACAATGATGTCCTTAGAGTTCATGCATGTTATAGCACATGTCAGAATTATCTTCCTCTTTAGAGATGGATAATATTCCATTGTATGGATGGACCACATTTTTCTTACCCATTTATCTAGCATTGGACACCTAGGCTGCTTTCACATTTAACTATTACTGTGAATAATGCCATTGTGAATATGGGTGTGCAAATATCACTTTGAGAACCTGCTTTCAATTCTTTGAGGTATATACTCAGAAGTGGAATTGCTGGATCATATGGTCATTATATTTTCAGATTTTTTTTTTTTTGAGAAAAAGTCTCACTCTGTTGCCCAGGCTGGACCAAAGTGTCATGATCATGACTCACTGTAGCCTCAACTTTCCAGGCTCAAACAATCCAACCACCTCAGCCTCCAAGTAACTGGGACTGCAGGTGCATGCAGCTAATTTTTAATTTTTTTCTGTAGAGATAGGGTTTCTCCACGTGGCCCAGGCTGGTCTTGAATTCCTGAGCTCAAGTGACCTGCCTACCTTGGCTTCCCACAGTGCTGGGATTACAGATGTGATCCACAACGCCCAGCCTTTTTTTTTTTTTTTTGGCCAGTTTAATAGGTGACAAATAGTATCCTATTTTCTTAGTTCACATTTTGAAAAATGAGCAAAGTTAATTCACCTTTAAAAATTTTGTGAGGCCAGGCATGGGGGCTCACGCTTGTAATCCCAGCACTTTGGGAGGCTGAGGCAGGGCGGATCATCGGAGGTCGGGAGTTCGAGACCAGCCTGGCCAACATGGTGAAACCTCGTCTCTACTAAAAATACAAAAAATTAGCCGGGTGTGGTGGCACATGCCTGTAATCCCAGCTACTCGAGGGGGTTGAGGGAGGAGAAGAGCTTGAACCCGAGAGGCGGAGGTTGCAGTGAGCCGAGATCATGCCACTGCACTCCAGCCTGGGCAACACAGTGAGACTCTGTCTAAAAAAGAGAAAAAGAAAAAAAGAAAATGTTTGTTTCCTGGCAAAAACAAGGGCAGAATCTGTCTGGAGGGGTATAACCTAACCCAGGGCATACAGGATTCCCACTGATAAAACCCTAGTTAAGACAAGCCCATAATCCAAAACTGCAAACAATGAAAAGTCCATCCTGAATGAGGTTTAGCAGAACAATCAAATGGCAGGATTAGATCCCCAGGAATTGCAGCTAACAGAACTTCTGCCAGTCATGCATTCACTTATTTAACAAATATTTATTGAGGATGTGCTAGGTTCCAGGCAGTATTTTAGATGCTTTGGGTACACAAGCATACAAACAGTTTACAAGTCCTGCTCTCAGAGAGCATAATTCCAACACTGGATAGAGACTATAAAAGAAAGTTATTGGAAGATCATTATACATGGTATGCTTCTATCACATGTACCCCATAAACGTGTAGAACTATTATGTATCCATAAAACTTTAAAATAAAAAAATAAATATATTCAAAATGATCCAAGACAACTCAACTTGATTTAAATCAAGCAAAACAACTTGATTTAAAAATGGGTGGAGAAGTTGAATAGACATTTCTTCAAGGAAGTTATACAGATGGCCAAAAGCACATGAGAAGATGCTCAGCATCACTAATCATGAAGGAAATGTAAATCACAATGGCAGTGAGAAGCCAGGCATGGTGGCTCCTGCCTGTAATCTTAGCACATTGGGAGGCTGAGGCAGGGGAATCACTTGAGGCCAATTGTCTGAGACCATCCTGGGCAATAAAGTCCTGTCTGTACAAAAAAAAATTTTTTTTTAATTAAAAAATTAGCCAGGCATGGTGGTGTTGCCTGTAGTCCTAGCTACTTGGGAGGTGAGGTGGGAGGGTATCCTGAACCTGGGAAGTGGAGGCTGCAGTGAGCCATGATCGTGCCACTGCACTCCAGGCTGGGTGATGGAGCGAGACCCTGTCTCAAAAATTTATATATATATCACAATGAGCCATTAGGTTGTGGCTATATAGATTTTTAAAAGGCAGAAAACTACACGTATTTATGAGAATGTAGGGATATTGGAATCTTGTGCACTGTTGGTGGGAATGTAAAATCATGCCCCTGCTATGGAAAACAGTATGATTAAAAAAAAAAAACGTAAAAATAGAATTACCTTATGATTTAGCCTTTCCACTCTTGGGTTTATACCAAAAAATAAAAATAAAAACAAAAGTTGAAAATGGACTCAGGAAATGGATATCTATACACACATAGCGGCATTACACCCAATAACCAAAACACAGACGCGATCCAATGTCCATTGACAGGTGCATGGATAAATAAAAATGGAGTCTGTCTATATAACCGAATATTATTCGGCCTTAAAAAGAAGGAGATTCTTA